>NC_051245.2:2706030-4132696 GCF_015237465.2 Chelonia mydas | reverse complement strand
TAGGGGTACCTGGGTAGGATAGGATGTAGCTTGATTTTAGGAAGGCTTTTGACACAGTCCCATATGACATTCTCATAAGAAAAGTAGAGCAATCCAGTTTAGATCAGTGGTTCTCAAACTGTGGGTCGGGACCCCAACATGGGTCGCGACCCTGTTTTAATGGGGTCTCCAGGGCTGGCTTAGGGCCTGGGGCTGAAGCCTGAGCCCCACCGCCAGGGGCCGAAGTCTTTGGCCCTGGGCAGCGGGGCTCAGGTTACAGACTCCCTGCCTGGGGCTGAAGCCCTTGGGCTTCAGTTTTGGTCCTCCCACCCAGGGCGGTGGGGCTCGGGAGGGCTCAGGCTTCAGTCCCCACTCCTGGGGTGGTATAGTAATTTTTGTTGTCAGAGGGGGGTCGCGGTGCAAGGAAGTTTGAGAACCCCTGATCTAGATGAAATCACTATAAACTGTGTGCAAAAGTGGTTGGAAGACAGTACTCAAAGAGTGGTTATCTCTGTCTCTTCCACCCCTAGGATTCTATAGGATCGGAATGGATCCACCCCAAGCCTTTGCCCACAACTTGGAATGACTCATTTTAGATGTTTAAGTTTCTTGAAAGTGACATGGCAAATTCAGTTTGCAAAAGCAGGAGTGTTTCCACTGGCAATAAATGGATCGCACTAGGAACTTGCAAGGAATACCCAGCAATGGATTATTTCTCTGTTGCCTGGCACTTTGTGCAGTCATTTACATCCCAATTTACAAAAAGAAAAGGAGGACTTGTGGCACCTTAGAGACTAACCAATTTATTTGAGCATAAGCTTTCGTGAGCTACAGCTCACTTCATCGGATGCATTCAGTCATGTAGCTCACGAAAGCTTATGCTCAAATAAATTGGTTAGTCTCTAAGGTGCCACAAGTCCTCCTTTTCTTTTTGCAAATACAGACCAACACGGCTGCTACTCTGTAACATCCCAATTTAGTAGCATTTTACCGCCTGCTTTGCACGGGTGTAAATATTTGCCCACGCAGGACGCCAGAGAACTAGGAATAAGCGCCCGCTCTCTGCCTCATACCAACTTCCCCGAAAACACAGGGTCTGATTCTCCCCAGCTTTACACCTTATGTCACCACTTACACCTCTGCTCCCACCTCAGAATTCTCCACTGGCGCCGGCGGTCGTGTTTGACCAGGCTGGGACATGCCGGGAGCCCGTCGCTCCCTCCACATACAGAGACACAGAAAGTGCCCAGCAAAGTTGAATATCAGACTTCTGATTTAGATGCCAGTGTGGAACCGTGGGTTGCAGCTTATCCGGACAATTTCCCCTTACCAAGCTTTTCTTGTGATATTGGCAGCGCCGCCCAGAGCCCAGCTGGGCTGCGGCGGCTGGAGCAAACACAGCCCCCGCTCTATTGATACAGAAGGAGCTCATGGCATTCCCTGGAGAATTATCTTGTCATTCCTCCCAGTTGCCTCAGGCCACCCCTGTGGGTGATCACAGGGCCCAGGAATCAGTCCTCTTGTGGTTGCTTTGCAGGCCTGCCTCAAACCGCCAAGGCTGGCTCGCCTCTCCTGCAAGTTCTCAGCAGCTGGAAAAGCAGTAAATCAGGGAGGAGCTGTCTCGCTGAGGGCCGCTCGGCGGTGGGTTCCCTTGGGGGCCTGGTAGATGGAAGGAGCTTGTGTGCATTGCAGCAAAGTGCGAATTGTGCTGTGCATGAACGGCCCGGAGTCAATGACCGGAGCGCTGGGGCGGGAGAGCCGTTCCACATGCCGGCCCAACACCCTCGGCCAAAACACGTTGCTTGGCTTGACACCATGGGGGGAGGAGGGATGGGAAGGGTTAGAGGACAGTGGCGGAGCCTGGAGTGGAAAGAGAGGCTGACAAAAATAGCCTCCTAGGCTTTCCATTATCTCTCCCCACCCCCAACCGGACGGCCAGGCTTGGTCAGAGGAGATAGCTCATTTCACAGTCACTCCAGCCTCAAGCCCTGCAGGGCAGGCCGGTGAGCAGCCAGCGGTGAAGGGCTCAGACGCGCCCCTATGCAGCCGCAGGACAGATTTTCTCCAGGGCTGTCGGAAGCACGCAGCACGTGGGGGAAGATGGGCACTGCTCGGAGCTGCAGACATGTAGCATGCTCGAGGGGCAGCCGTACAAGGTCCCGGTGGATCCCACAGGGAGCCCAAGTGGGTACTTGTAGTGAGGACCATGGCACTGGGCTGGGAATCAGGAGATCTGGGTCCTAATCCTGGCTCTGCTGGTGAGCTTGGGCAAGTCTGTGTCTCTGTTCAGACCGTGAGCTCTCTGAGGCCGGGACTCTCTCTCATTATGCCTGTACAACAATGAGCACAAACAGGGCCGAGTCTTGCCTGGAATTTCTGGACTCTTGTAATAACACGAACAACCCAGGCTTGCTGTTCGAAAGGGATTCCCTTTGTCGGTGTGTTTACGGAAGAGTTAAGAGCTCAGAGCTCTGTTCTGGGCAGGGAAGGACTAGAGGAGAAGTGGGCGAGAGCTGGACTGTGTATTTCCACTAGACACATGCGAAGCTGGGGTGTCAGGACGATGTTTATCCCACCCAGAGGAAGAGAACGGCTGAAAAGAAGCCACCACAGTAGAGTGTTGTGCTTGGGTGGTAAGTCTGGGGAAATCGGACAGACAGCAACGGACCAACTTAAACTAAAACAATCTACGCTGGCTGCAAACTGACTTAAGTGAGCCCACACAATGGTTTGTACCAGTTTGTACGCCTGGAGCAAACAGTCTGTGGTTATTGATGGGCCATGGTCACGGCTTATATCCCCTAGACGGCATCGTCCTGCTTCTGCTACTCTTAGGCCTGGTCTACACTCAAAAGTTATGTTGACTCAGCTACGTTGCTCAGGGGTGTGAAAAATCCACCCCGCTTCGAGATGTAGCTAAGCCGACCTAGCCCTCGGTGTAGCCAGCTCTGTGTCGACGGACGAATTCTGCCATTGCTCTAGCTCCCACCTCTTGGGGAGGGGGATTATCTACACCCATGGGAGAAGCTCTCCCATCGCTGTAAGTAGTGTCTTCCTGAAGCGCTACATTTGCACAGCTGCTCCTCTGTAGCGTTTCAAGTGTAGACAAGCCCTAAGTCCTACATTAGCCTCTTTTCTTTTCGCACCCTGGATGCAAACAGGAACATCTTCCTGCAATATCATCCAGCTGCTGGTTGCCCCCATGGGTTAGAAAGGAAAAGAAAACAAGCAACCCGGGCCAAACCTCTTTGGAACTAGTTCACGGCAGCCTGGGGTGGGAAGCCACAAGTGTCACTGTGTCACAGAGCCCGAGAGGAGGGCAGTGGAGAAATCGCCTGCTAAAGGACAAAGCCTCTGGCTGGGCTCTGTGAGATGCAGGGCTCTCTGCGGCAGTGAGGCCTGGCTGGAATTCACCTCCTGGGCTGTGTTAAGGTGGCACAGCTGGCCACACTGACAGCTCACGGCAAAGGGATGTCCTTAAGAAAGGGACTGTCCCCACAGGGATAACGTTTGGTGGATGCTAGTCTCTAAACCAGCCACCAGTGACTGGATAGCGGCAGGGATATAACGCAGACTCCCTCTCGTGCACTGTAACAAACCCTAGGAACCACATGCTTGTCACCGTGCTGCGTACCACGGTCGCTCAGAACTTTACGGTGGAAGGAGAAGAACTCAGATCCTCCTGGCTCCAAAAGTACCAGCCCTGGAGCTAAATAAAGATGGCGCCACCTTTGCTGTTAGCTCTATAGGGGCTAAGACACATGGTCAAAGAGGTCTAGCAACTGGCACTGGTGCAGCTTGGTCTTTTCCAGCTCCCTGAGAAGTGTTTCTATGCCAGGCATGCAATGCACACGATGGGCATCTGTCATGATGTTACAAGGAGGAGGGAGAAAAATTGTCCTCTTTAACTTCTGAGGACAGGACAAGAAGCAATGGGCTTAAATTGCAGCCAGGGCGGTTTAGGTTGGACATTAGGAAAAACTTCCTGGCAGGGTGGTGAAGCACTGGAATAAATTGCCCAGGGAGGTTGTGAAATCTCCGTCGTTGGAGATTTTTAAGAGATTAGATAAACACCTGTCAGGGTAATACTTAGCCTGCCTCAAGTGCAGGGGACTGGGCTAGATGACCTCCGTGACACTCTGCACCTCGTGGGAACACCCTGCATGCCCACGTTCATCCTTATAACATGATTGTATGGTATCCAATGCAAAGTTTGTCATGTCTTTGGAAGGCTCAGGATGTCCTGAGCATTGTTGTTATAGTGATGTTATATGTTGTAATTTCATGTATGTAGTTATGAGGCCGAAAATGTGTCCTCATGGCTTAAAGCAAGCCCAGGCAAAACTCTCCAGGAGCAGAGAGGCAGTTCACACCTCATCATGGCATGTATGGGACAAACCCAGCCCAGCCTCACAGGAACAAAGGACACTGGCCTAGGCAGCAACAAAGGATCTGCTGGACTCTCAAGTGAGTCACCCCCCTTCCTTTGGTCAGTTTGGGAGTACGATGAGGTAATGCTCACCTGACTCTGAAGGGGAGAGGGAGAAGCCAAGAGGGAAGAAAGAACATGTTAAAAGGGAGAGACATTTGTCATGCTCTCTCTCTTTCTTCCACCTCCATCTACAGACACCACACCAAGCGACTGAAGTGCTAATCAAAGGGGAGAGCCTCACTGAAGGGTGGCCAGCCAGCCAGTGGTGAGAAGCATCCAAGTTTGTAAGGACACTGAAAGTGTTAAGATCAGCTTAGAATGTGTTTTGCTTTTATTTCATTTGCCCAAATCTGACTTCTTGTGTTTTGACCTATAATCACTTAAAATCTATCTTTTGTAGTTAATACATTTGTTTGTTTATTCTACCTGAAGCAGTGCGTTTGGTATGAAGCGTGTCAGAGGCTCCCCCTGGGAGAACAAGCCTGGTACATATCAATTTCTTTGTTAAATTGATGAACTCATATACGCTTGCAGCGTCCAGCGGGCATAACTGGACACTGCAAGACGGAGGTACCTAGGATTGTGTCTGGGACCGGAGATATTGGCTAGTGTCATTCGGTTGCACAATCCAAGCAGTGGCTGGCCCAAAGTGCTCACTCACGTAGCTGGGAGCAGCTTCCATGCTAGAGGCTGCGCGTGAATAGCCCGGGACTGGAGGTTCTCACTGCAGAGCAGGGTAAGGCTGGCTCCCAGAGTCGGGGATTGGAGTGACCTAGCAGATCACCGGTCCAGATAACATCAGGGGAACCTCACTGCCAGGATACAGATATTCAGGCCTGACTGTAAAGGCCTCTAGTTTAAGAATGTAGGTGTATGTTTTTCACTTAGCTAGTTATAGAGGTATAAAAGAAAGAATCAAAATCACTGTCTGCTGATGTAAGGACTGTGACAGTCTGAGGCCCTGTTCTTAAACTAAGGCCTCTGGCCAAGCAGCAGAGGCAGCCATAAGCTGGGAAGCGACCGGTCACCTCCTCACATTCCAACCTAGTCACATTGAAATAAGGCAATCTGGGGCTGTTAGGAAGGGGATCCGATCTATCAGCACCAGATAAAGGGAAGAGCCTAGAAGATGTAAAAGGAAATTTAGTTTGATAGTTTTCTGTTTGGTAAGAACTCACTTATCAATAGATACAGCTGGGAAACCCTTATGTCTTTATAGATGTAGCTGGGAAATCCTCACTTCTGTATTGTTTTGTCATTATAGTTCCCACTTCATTATTGTTTATTTGCATGGTGTCTGTCTGGTTCTGTGATTGTTTCTGTCTGCTGTATAATTAATTTTGCTGGGTGTAAACTAATTAAGGTGGTGGGATATAATTGGTTAGCTAACCATGTTAGGACTGGTTAGGTAAATTTCAGTAAAACGATTGGTTAAGGTACAGCTGAGAATATTACTATATAAATTAGGGGCAAATAGGAAGTAAGTTGGGATTTGAAAATAAGGAAAAAGGAACTTGAATTTAAGCTTGCTGGAAGTTCACCCCAATAAACATCGAATTGTTTGCACCTTCGGACTGTGGGTATTGTTGCTCTCTGTTCATGCGAGATGGACCAGGGAAGTGAGAGGGTGAAGGAATAAGCTTTCTAACAGTCACAACCTCACAAGGTCCCTTCCAGTCCTACAATTCTGAGCTAGCTGGCCCTGGAGGAAAGCAGGCTCAGGCTTCATCATGACAGCAGCTATTCCTCAGCCTTACTGATGAGCTGGCAACATAAGAGTTAATTAGTGACCCCAGGTGGGGCTTAATTAGAAAGACTGACCCCAGCTGTTAGGCTTGAAATAAGACGAAGGTTTCTAACCGTCAGAGGAGTGAAGTTCTGGAGCAGCCTTCCAAGGGGAGCAGTGAGGCCATAAACCTACCTGGGCTTCAAGACTGAGCTTGGTAAGTTTATGGAGGGGATGGTATGATGGGACTGCCTACAATGGCATATGGCCCATCTGCAATTGCTATTACAAATATCTCCACAGGCCAGAGATGGGACACTATATGGGGAGGGCTCTGAGTTACTACAGAGAATTCTTTCCTAGCTCTGTGACTGGTGGGTCTCACCCACATACTCAGGGTCTAATTGATAGTCACATTTAGGGTCGGGAAGGAATTTTCCCCCAGGTCAGATTAGCAGAGCCCCTGGGGGTTTTTCACCTTCCCCTGCAGCGTGGGGCACGGGTCACTTGCTGGTCCGAACTTGAGTAAATGGACGATTCTCTGTAACTTGAAATCTTTAAAAGAAGATTTGAGGACTTCAGTAATTCAGCTGTAGGATATGGGCCTGTTACAGGAGGTGATGTGGGAGGCTCTGTGGCCTGTGATATACAGGGGGTCAGACTAGATGATCATGATGGTCCCTTCTGGCCTTAAAGCCTGTGATTGAAGCAAACAGAGCACCAACTAAACAGAACTGGGAACTCAGTAGACGGGGCAACCTGGGAGCTAGGGAAGGACCTGAAGGAAGGCCCAGTAGTTTGGGTCTGGCTGTGGCCAGGAAGCAGAGCTGCAGGAGCAGGGTTAATCCCTGTGGTGGGGCCCCAGAGGAGAGAAGAGCCCCAGGGACCAGGGAATGACACAGAAGCCCAGGTGGAGTGGAAGGCCAGTGTACATGGTACTTGGACTCCCAGCAAGGAAAGGCCTGTGGGGAGGGATCAAAGAATTTATTGTTTGGAGTCAAGTCCAGCAGGGGCAAAGGACCCTGAAAGGGGGTCTGAACTGCTGGGTGACTTGGCCTGAAGACTGACCCACAGGAGATGCAGTGAGGGAGTCCAGGGAAGAGCCTGGCTGGAAGTGGTCACCATGGAAAAATTGGAGAGAGTCCAGAGGAGGGCAACAAAAATGATTAGGGGACTGGAACACATGACTTATGAGGACAGTCTGAGGGAACTGGGATTGTTTAGTCTGCGGTAGAGAAGAATGAGGGGGAATTTGATAGCCGCTTTCAACTACCTGAAAGGCGGATCCAAAGAGCATGGATCTAAACTGTTTTCAGTGGTGGCAGATGACAGAACAAGGAGTAATGGTCTCAAGTTGCAGTGGGGGAGGTCTAGGTTGGATATTAGGGAAAACTTTTTCACTAGAAGGGTGGTGAAACACTGGAATGCGTTACCTAGGGAGGTGGTGGAATCTCCTTCCTTAGAGGTTTTTAAGGTCAGGCTTGACAAAGCCCTGGCTGGGATGATTTAGTGGGGACTGGTCCTGCTCTGAGCAGGGGGTTGGACTAGATGACCTCCTGAGGTCCCATCCAACCCCGATATTCGATGATTTTATGATGAGAACGTGGCCACCAGAGGGCTGTGAGAGGCAAAGTCCCTTGCAATGCCACGTCCCAGCCTGAGGGGGAGCCACAGAGATGAGGACACAGGTTGCCATCATCGAAGTGTTTAGATGTCATCACAGTTATGAACATGGGACAGAGATAGATCGATAGAGAGATGTGCATGGGGGTTAGACATACAGACAGATAGAGATAGATAGATCTGATCAGCTGTCTAAGATTCTGACTGTGCACGTATTGAATCCCCATATTCAAACACCAGGTTATATGTTACTGCCGAAGGTACATATAGCATACGGGGCATATACGTAAGGCCACTATTCCCAGACATACGAATGGTATAATACTGACCCCATTTTAAATGTATAGTCAGAGATTCTGACTTGCAAGCAGTTTGCAAAGGTGTAGGATATTCCCACCTCTCTAGTTCCATACCGTATCTCCAGCTCTCATATGAAACAAGGGGCTGCATTCCACACCTCACCTCCCTTGTGCATAGCGTAACCACGCAATAGATCATCACCCAGCAAGGAGCCTGACACCCTGGAGAGGTTCCCGACCTGCTGCTCTCAGCTGGCTACTCCACTTTGGCATGGGGGATTGCCCTAGCTGCACAAAATAAAAACTGGACACAGAAAATCATTTCCTTCCAGACAACCAGCACAGGAGACAAGATGGCACTGAAGGGGCAGGTAGGCAGCTAACGCCCCTGTGGTTTAAAAGTTACCAGCTGGGACACTTGGCTTGTCTCGTTGGAGATTAGACTGATGAGAGACACAGCAATGCTTCACAAGCAGGGCATGCTCAGAGTGGGTGCAGCGTCCCGAGGCTTCTAGGACAGCCACTTGTGCACTTTGCCACCAACCCACTGGGGATCGAACCAGGGACCCACACAGCACAGCTTGAGCGAGCAAAGCCTCCGAGGATGGGGGCTGTAACCCCTCGTATCTTCTGTGGATCAGCACTGAGAAGGACTGTAACACCCACCCACTAGTGGGTCACGCGTACGCCAGATGCATCTGCGGCCCTGGGTGTAAATGGTTCGTAAAGTTGATATACAAGGGCAAAGGAGTGACACTCACGCTCAGCAGGTGTCCAGAGTGTTTGCAACAAAAAACAACAACCACCACCACGGGTGTATCAGCCGGTGAGAGATGTAGCAGGAGTTTACAACAAGACAGCTCCATTGCTACTCGCATCTACCGTGCCCCATCCCGAACTAGCAGGGGCCAGGTCCTCCTCTGGTGTGGGCACTGCACACATTTACACCAGGAGAGTATCTGAGCCTAGAATACCCAGGCCCATTCCGCCCCCTCATGTCAGCTCTGCGTAAGCTACTCGGCCACACCACTGACGTACACCCCTTTCTAACCAACGTACACCCCCGACTGCAGCCCAGTGGGGATGGATTTACTGCAGAATGCCACCAACAGAAGTGAGATCAGAGCCGGGCCCAGCCCTCCTAGAGGCAGCTTGCCCTGCTGAATGTCATCTGGTGTAAATCCAAGGAAGACTCTGGATTGGGCTCCACCCGACAGCAGAATCCAGCCAGCCAGCATATGCTTCCAGAAAGCCTGCTGGTGCAAATAGGTGGTCACATGCCATGCCTGCCCTGGGGTACAACACTGAATTTCCTGGAGACGTGCCCGATGGCAGGTTTGTCTTGTTCCCCACCAGGCTTTTCAGCTGTGTTGCGAGAGGAGCCCTCTGCCCAACGAGCTGCTGAGTCCGTGGGACCCGGACAGATCCCAGGGCACGGTTCAAACGTTCCGAGGTTAGCTACACCCTGCACTGAGCCGGTCACATACAGCAAAGCTCCTTTGATGGAACACAGACCCTAGTGCGGAGAGAGCGAGCAGCTTCCACTCCCAGGACAAGATCATCAACCATTTTAATAAGGGAGTCCCTCCCCAGCCCCGATTCAAGTGAACACTGTCTTGTTTAGTTGGCAGCAAATGCTAAAGACCCCCGGGGAACTCGGGCGAGGAGGAGGGGGAGAAAAGGGACATCTGTTTAGAGCATTTCCACTCCATGCTCTCCCAGGCTATTGCTATCTCTTGTTGTCAAAATTTATCAACTGCGTAATTGTTTAAACAGCATTAAAGTGCTTGGAGCAAGAGCGACTGGAAATTGTCCTGCAGTTGCCTGTAGGACTGATACTGACAGCTCAGGAGGATCGGGGAGGGGAATGATCCATGGGCTGCCAAAATCCTCCAGCTCACGATCTCGGGGGGAACACACCCCGGCTTGCCTGAGACCCCCCCGCTTTCCTGTCAGCTCCCCTCCTTGTTTCCCAGACCCCAAATTCTCCTCCCCCACCGCAAAGCCCTGCTGCGATCCCATTTATTATTCTAAATTATTTACAGCAAGGATGCCAGATTGGGAAACCACAGCTAATTACACTGTCATTCAGGCTAAAGTACACCCAGCTTCACCTTGGACCGAGCGCCCAGCAAAATAAGCTATTTGCTGCATCCCTCACTGTGTGTCTGAGCCCCCCCTCCCACTTGGGACTCATCAGGTGAGCTGTGGCAGGAGAGGTGGGGATGGGGAAAGTGGTAGGGGGTGTGGAGATGGGACACAATGAAATAGTTCTAATCCCTTTCCATTGGAGAGCCAGAAAAAGCTTTTCAAATGTTAATTGAGGCACCTTTTACATGGGGGAAACTGAGGCACAAAGAGGGTAAGGACCACTCCTCCAAACCACGGGGAGCTCAGCACCTCTCAAAACCTGGCACTAAGTGACCAAGAAGCCATATAGCAGACCCAGGAATATATCACGTCTCCCTCTCCCAGTCCTGTGCTTTACCCCGTCTGATTTCTTGCCAAGAAGTGGCTGCAGGGGTGGGGCGAGCAGGGGGAGGGCAAGGGCGTGGTATGCTCAGAGGCCAGGAAGAACCCAACTGCTTCCTGCTGACAAAAGGAGATGTCTCCTTATTGGGTTAGTGTGTGGACAGCCCTGGAGCACCAGGACTGGCGGTGTGTCTACCATCCCCAGGACACGACAGGACTTTCCCTGAGATCAGACAGGTGAAGAACACACCTGTGGAATGGGAATGCCAGGCAGGGTCCCCGCCCATCTCCACCCTGCACCCTGTGCGTACGTCTACACTGGGCTGGAGGGGTCATTTCCAGCTCAGCTGGCTACAGCCGCACAAGCGCTGATTGAGCTAGGGCACTAAAACCAGAAGTGGAGCAGCCACCTCCCGGGCTAGCCGCCCCGGTGCAATCCTGTCGGAGATCGTGGGTATGGAGCTCTGCCGCGGCCTGCACCAGGGCAGCCAGACTGCTGTGCGTAGCGCACTAGCTCCATCAGAGCTAGCCCAGATACGACTGCCCGAGCTGGAATGCAGCCCTGCCCTAAGGGGAGCAGCCGGGCTGTTAACCCCAGCAGAGTTAGTTCCCTGAATGTCCGTACAGATTTCGATGGGATCTGACCACCCGTGCATGCCACCGGCCAAACAGCAGACCACAAACCTCGCAGTGTAAGCCCCCCAGGGCTGACGCCTGCCCCCACGGGTAACTGGTCTGGGAAAGGCGAGGGAAGGCCCTGGAGATAAGGGCTATATAGAGGGGCATCACCAAGCTAGGAGCAGAGGCTGGTGTTTCTGGCCTGCCGGCGGGGAGCCAGGAAGATGTGGGCGGCAGGGGGGTGAGAGGTTCTCTCCCATCCCTGCTAGTGAACCCCGTGGCACAGGCGGACACCTGGAAACTCAGCACCCGCCGGTGGCAGGACGTTCACAAAAATATTTTGACAAGGGGCACTTAACCGAGCCGCACCCCCGCAGAGGGGAGCCCAGTGTAAACAGAGCGCCGGATCTCCACGCCACCGGGGCCCCCGTCACGCCCGATCGCTTGGCGTGGGACATCCCTGAGACGATGCGGCTGGAGCTTCTCTGGTTAATTGCTGTCAGCACTGCCGACAGCTCAGAGAGGGAAGGCAAAGATGGGGGGGGTGGGAGGGAGGGGGCTGTGGGAAGCTGTTTAGACAATGGTTTGGCTTCTTTAATTATTGTGCTGGGTTTGTCATGTTAACAAGGATAAACAAGTCGGGGGAAATCTCCCAGCTGACGCCAGGGCTTTGGCATTCACAGGGGGCGGGAGGGAGACCAAGACAGACCTGGGAGGTGGGGGGGGGCGGGATTTAGTGTTCATTAAAGCGAGAGGCTGGGGACTGGGCTGCCATGGGGCTGCCAGGTGATGGCTGAGGTTCCCCCTAGCCTGACAGCCCCATACACCTAAGTGTCTCTGTCCTACTACCACAGACCAGAGCACCGAACTGAAAAGGCTGGCTGCCCTGCCTACTGGTGCAGGGGGAGTTGGGGTGCAGGAAAATCCCCCCTGGGGAATAAGATGAGAACCTCAAACTCATTTTGCTCGTGCCCCCAAATCCAGATGGAAACCCAGGTTTTCAGATGACCAGCTAGAGCTCTGAACTTACTCACCACCTTGGGGTTTCCGAGTGAACCCCGCTGACGGCCCTGACTCACACTGGGGCAGCTGAGATCGGAGCGAGGATCTCGGTGTGACCGAGGACCCCTCCCCAACACAGTCACTAATGCCCAGAGGAGTGCTTCCGGGGGCTTTGGATCAGGGCCGCAGTGAGGCAGGCCAGCTTTAGCGGCTGCATTTTGAGGATGGGGAGGGTAAAAGAAAACCTACAGAAGCAGCAGATCATGTCACCCAGCTTGAACCAACCTTGATGCCAGATGCCCACAGCAGCCCAAAGCCTGCCACGGCAACGGACACTGCTTGGCCCACATCGGTGGCTGCAGCAGAGAGGGCGAGGACTGAATGGGTCATAGGGACTGAATTCCCCTCTGCCAGTGGGGCAGCGTTGGGTGTGTGCTCACCCTCCTGCTAATTATGCTGTAGCTGTTCTGTGGCTAAACGATCCCCAGGGTAGATGCCAGGCAGCACTCCCAATGCTAAGGCCAGGGCTACCCTATAAACTCACGTTGGCATAGCTATGTCGCTCAGGGATGGGAAAAACCCACGCAGTGAGACTGACCTCAGCCCTGGTGTAGACAGCGCTGTGGCGCCGGGAGAGCTGTATGTGTCGCCAAGCCCTAACTGAATAGCCGAGGGGGTGACGTGGGGAAGTGAAAACTGAGGTGGACGGGGGGAGATGGCTGCACAGCTGGGTGTGCAGTCCCCGGGGGGGGGGGATGGGGTTACTGTGCACGTCTTCACTGATGCAGGCACCGGGCAGGCTACGACAGCAGCCAGGGCCAAGCTTCTGTTCAGAGACCCATCCCGCCGCGGAGCTCTCTCTCTCTTCCCTCATGCTTTATTACTTGGGACATTAGGACAGAAACTAATTAGGACGGAGCATCAGAATTCCCATGAGAGGCCTCTGCTCCGACTGCTTGTTCCACCTCTGACTCAGAGTCAGTCTCTGATCTGCCTAGGCATTTATACCGGCTTATTATTGCAGCAGCTCGATGCCCAAAGACAGGGAAGATCTGCGGGGCTCGCAGCTTGGGCCCAGTCCTGCGAGCCTAACACAGGCAGGACTCTGCTGGAAGGTGCTGGGAATTTTGCCTGAGAAAGGACTGCAGGCCCAGGTACTTTGTCCAAGGCCCCGGAGCAGATGTATGGTCTTTCCTACTGCACTACGGCCAAAGTTCAGAGCGCCCCGGGGTCCGTTCAGAGCACCAGAGGCAGATCGGCTGAATTTCATGTGGCCTCCAGTGGATGAGACCTTCAAAAACTCAGCTGCTGTGTGCACACCTTCATGCAGAGAAAATGTCAGGCACTAACGGGCTCTCTAATCTAGCCGAGAAAGGTACAACAAGAACTGATGGTTGGCAGTTTAAGCCAGGCACATTCAAATGATGCAGATTTTCAACAGTGAGGCTGGTTAATCATTGGACCCAAGGCCCAAGGGAAGTGCTGGATTCTCCATCTCTTGATGTCTTCACACCCCAGCGCGGTTGCCTTTTGGGAAGGGAGGCTTTAGCCAAACCCAAGTTATCGGGCTCACTATAAGGGTAACCGGCTGAAACTGGTCTGGACTATACACAAGGTCAGACTAGATGATCTGATGGTCTTTTCTGGCCTTAAAATCTCTGAATCAAAGATGATCTATATAAATATAAGGTGCTGTTATTCCATCGGCTCTCCACGAGGTGCCCAAGACACTTGGTGGAACAGAAAGAGAAGGGAATGTCAGATTTCACAGGGTTATTAGCCCGGACAGACAGGCTCTCCTGAGAGGCCTAGCACACTGGGCTTCTTAGAGACCAGGAGAACCTTTGATGGGGTCTAACGAATGCTCCTCTCTTTATGATGAGCCCCCACTGCCCCCTGCCTGCCGTGGCATGGCTCAGAGCTCCCGGCCCCCCTGGCCCTCGCAGCTGCTCTGTGTTTACAGCGGGAAGAAAGGATATTTTTATTGTTTCTGACATCGGCTGCCCCGGATTATCATAGTGTACACGGCAAGCCAAGTCAGCACCACTCTGCTAGGCTGCAGCCGGGCAGCTTGCCTGCGAGGGAAGGGAAGGAATGCGGCGGTGATAACATGTGTGCGGGGGGGCGATTAGACCCATTCAGTCAGCATTTGGAAAGAGCCTTCTCCTTCGCTCTCACACCCCTTGGCAGGGCCGAGCGAGTCCTGCCGGGGGACGAGGTGGAGGGGTCACCCCTTGCCTTTGAACGTGTTTGTTTGTCTAGTTCTGCTCCTAATTCCATTACAGCTAATTGCATTTGGGACTGCGGTCTGGTGTCGTGTTTTGTTTTCTTTTAAAGGCTGAGATATTAATTTGCATATCCTTACCCAGCATGCCTTTCCCGGCCCTCAGCACTGCCAGGGCCCAAAATCTGTGCACAAGCAGCGAGGTTCGTGGGTTGAGTTTTTGAGCCCTGAGCGATCCAATCCCCTTAGGACTTGGAGGCTGAATTCTGAGGGTTGTGTGTCCAGTAAAATGATCTGTATTTAGATTAATAGCACATCGTAATAATCTAATCTAATTTGTAACACTCCCACCACTGTGGTTTATTGGTGAACTGTGGGTCACTCCTATGCCTCATCATTATCTCTCTGTAGGGGATACTTTGCTGATGTATTGAGGTGGCAATTAACACAGCAGTCCCATGCTATTCTACTTTATAGGCCCAGCCAGATTAATCTCACCTGCAGGGATCCCCAAACCTGCTGTCATCAGCCCAACTACAGACAGCATGGTGCTGAGGGACATGGTGGTCCTGGGGACACGGAGACTCACTGAGTGTCCACCCAACACCTTTTCCAGTCCAACAGCACCGGAAGAAGGGGGGTTAATGGTCGCAAGCAGTCAGGGCTTCGTTTCCCTCTCCAGTCTGCGAGAGAGCATCCCCCCGAGTCATCCACAGCATCCCCCGAGTCACCCCACTGCATCCCCCTCGAGTCGCCTTGCGGCACCCCCCTCGAGTCGCCCCACTGCATTGCCCCCGAGTCGCCCCGTACACTCCCCAGAGTCACCCCACAGCAGGCACTGTCTCACTGGGCCATTAGGGGCAGAAATGATTCAAAAGGGAGAGCGCCCCCTACTGTGACACCCACACACCTGCCTGTGGTACAGAGCCCCACTAGCATGGTGCTGGGACATTGGGGTCAGCATTGACTTTGAGGGGAGAGCGTCCCCACCCCACTGCTCCAGGCGCACAGCGCCCCCTAGTGCTGCCCCAGGGTGAGCCCTCATTTCAAGGTGAGGGCTCACTATACTGAGTAGGGTTGCCGTCTCCAAGATACAAAAAAACAGGAGCCAGCTATTACTTACAATGCTTCTCACATCATATCATGGCACTGGCCAACCAGCTGCGCCTACCCCCACTGCCCAGCCCAGTCTCCCAGGCCAGGCCCAGCCTCTCTCTTCCCCACAGCTCTGGGCCCCCAGACTCCGGCTCCCAGCCCCTGCAGTTGGACACCCCACTGGCTACCAGGTAGGTAGCAGGGGGCAGTTCAGTCTTGCAATACCCCTGCCTTTGTGCCACCACTTCCTCTTCAACCCGATGAATCTGCCACTACCCTGCCCCCATTTGCCACCCACTTGCTGGTCCTGGCCACCCTTCGGTGCATGTGACATCTGGCTGGGATGCAGGTACTACCCCCATCTCTGAGCAGGCTTGGCAGAGAGATGCATTATCACGCGATTGACGAAACCCGGGATTTTTAGTGTCCCGGGAAGCCTTGCAGATTTCTCGTGGTGGCTACCTGGAAAACGGGCTGATCCTGGGAAACTTGGGCTGATGGCAACCCTGGGAGCGAGTCACCCACACTTCTCCCTGCAGCACAGCACCCCCAATGCTGAACCGGGGCACTGGGCTCCGCACTGACTCTGAAGAGCCAACCACCCGCCTCCCGCAGGCTGCCCACTCACACAGCTGCAAGACGGGGGCCACACTCTGTCCCCGCTACCTGAGCAAAGGACACAGCAGCACCTCATCAGCTCCTCCTACCCCTTGGGGCAGCGCAGTAGGGTGACCAGATGTCCGATATTAGGGGCTTTGTCTTATATACACAACTCTACTCCCTCCCCCCCCCCGGAAAAAAAGTCCTCTAATTTTTCACACTTGTCATCTGGTCACCCAAAGAGTTCAGGGGCATGGCCGGGCAAGGGATCCGTCCCACGAAGGAGTGGGTAGGCTGGTGGTTTTTATGGAGATGTTTTTCTTTCTCTCTTTCTTTCTTTTTTTTTCTCTAAGGGAAGGGAGCGGGGAGCCCAGCCCCAAACCGCAGCTGGAGCCCAGCTGAGGAGCAAAGCGACTTCCAAGGCAGAGGAACAGGGGGTTGTTATTATTTATTAGCAGCTAATGCTTGATTGTCCGCTAATCAGGCCAGAGAACACAAACGCGGGCCATCCCGGCCCCCCGCTCACATGTGGTTTCTGTTGCGTTGCCTGCCTTCCCCTACCCTCCCTGGTTGGGTTTTGTTTGTTTTTCTGTTAATTTGGTTGTTTTTCCATGTCGTTTTCCGTCAAACCGCATGTTTTTCCCCTTCATCTCGCCAGCCATTTAGTGACAGGCAGCCGGGGAAGGAGTCCAGCACGGAGCCCTTCTCTCCAAGTCTGGTGGGTGGCCCCCTGCCAGCTCCGGCACTCTGCGGAGTCAAACGTGCTGCGTTCCATTCCACGCGGATCCAAGCGCTCACCTGCACTGCAGGCGATTAGGGACACATGGGACAAGCGGAGCTGGCAGCCTCCCCCTGGACAGATCCCCTAGCAAAGAGCAGTCACGGGCTTCCAAAGCGACGGACTCCTCCGGGCTGGCTGCTGTGCCACGCTATGGTGCACGCCGTGTCTGGTTCCCGCACGTTCCCGCTCACTCTGCAGCTTCCCCCGTCTTCTCTCTCCGCTCCTCCCCCAGCCTCTGGAGAGCTGACCTGGGATCTAGCCCGAGCTGTACTCTCACTCCCGATGCATCTGGCTTAGAGAGCGCTCCCACCTGGACACCGACACAAGCCGCCCTGGCTAGAATGAATGGCGGGCGACCCTGACTCTGGCTCAGCAGCTCCTAGGGGCTGAGGGAGCGTGCTCATGGATGCATTATTAGACCCAAGCTAGCTAGATGTGTCCAGGGATGGAGAAATTGGTTCCCTCCAGGGTATGGGTGACCTAGGAGCTCCCTTTCTGGTATCCATGGCCATTAACTCAAGTCCCCCTTCCACTTTGCCTGGGAGGCCTTCCTGGTCCCATTTGCACAGACACCTCACTCTCCTCTTTTGGCCGGCCTTCTGCCTCTAACTATCCTCTCCTCTCTGGCCCGTTAAAATTATTTTTATAACAGACTATAAAAAAGAGAGCCATGTGCCAAACCTCAAGAGCACATTATTTCCTAACATCTCTGTTACAGCCACTCCCCCGCCCTCGGGCCCTGCGTTGCCTAACTCGGAGCGTGAGCTCTGGCTCAGCCGGGAGCTTGTCTTCTAGCCTTGCTCTGAGATGGCTCAGCTCCCCCGGGGTGCTCCGGTTCCTCCCCCTTCCTGACTCCGGGCGATCCATCGCACAGAGCTGCGCTCTTCAGGAGAGAATTCCCTGGATGGAAAGTCCCATTGCATCCCCGTCTCCCAGCACGCCTAGCCCTGCTCACCCAGCACAACCCCCTGGGCAGTGGGATGCCAGTGGAAGCACCGAGAGAACCTAGTGTCCTGATTCCACAGCCCCGTGCAGCCTCTTGGGTGTAAATGGGAATCACTCCAGCGAAGACAGCACTTGGCTGTACCGAGGCTCAGCCTGGCCCGTGGTTAAGCGGCTCTCCAATGTCTGCGCAATACGTTATGTTCACTGTGCTCTAAGACCTTCAACTACATGAGTTCAGTGACGGCCTGATTGGCAAGTACCCAACCCCCAGGGCAAACAGCAAGAGGGACGTAGCCTGAAACAATTGGCCCAGGGGGCCATCCAGTCCCGTTCTTCATCTAGGACAGTGGCCAGGGCCTTCAGAAGGAGGAACAAGAAAGCCCATAATGGACAATTCCAGAAGGATCTGTGCTTCCCATTAGTTCGTGGCTGGTTTGATCCACACCCGGCCTTGCAGTCACACAAGTCAGGCAGATTTAAATCTGCACGTCTGATGTCCGGGGACTACCTGCCCATGACACCATCCCTTGAGGGGCAGGATTTCCTCTGCACAGAAAGTGGCTCCATGTGGCCTGCTCCAAGAAGAGGCTGTGGCTTTAAAGGATCAGTGGGCATGGACCTGTTCCTGAGTGGCTCTTTTTTGAACGGCCAGCCAACGACATGAGAGGATACTGAAGAGGTGGATAATTGTGCCTGTCCCCGGAATGGGAGATCCCTTTGCAGTGGCTCAAACCCAGAAGCCGGGGACGCTTTTGGATGATGGGGCGGACTGGCCTTGTGACCATTCGCACTCTCCCTTTGAACCCTGCCCTGCCCAGGGTGGGGAAGAGGCCAGCACCAAGCTGTGAGCCAACTCTTGTCCCGGCCCCACAGCAAGGGCCCCAATTCTGAGTCCAACCTCTGTAGGGTGAACCCCAACGCTGAGCTACGCTGGGATTTCAGGCAGGGCTGGGGGCACCTCTACAAGGCCCAGCTGGGCCTGCAAAACCCAGGCTGGGAAGCTGCTCTGAGCTCGGCACGGCTCTTGTTTTCACGCTGGGTGAAAGGAGGGGTCCTTGTCCACTCAGGGACATGCCCCTTTGCAGTAGCACGTCTCTGCACTGAGGTTATTAATTCCGCGAGAGGAAGAGGCAAGTGAGTGGGGTAGGGGTGATGGGGGGCCGGGGGGGGGGGGAGGGGAAGGAAGAACTTGCAGAGAGCTTTCAGTTAAAATCCAGGCAATTAAATTAATTACCAGAAAAAGCATCTCACCTGATTAGTTCCTTGCATATTTAATTACATTAGCAACATCGGGCATTCGCTTATTTCTTTATCTCCGGCTCTCTCTGCTGGGCTCGCAGCCCCGGCACTGTCCGAGCTCTCCCCAGCCTGCCGCAGCCCAGGGAAAGCTGGGAGCGAGTGAAACCAGCAGGATATAGGCTCTAAAGCCGACCCATTCCCACGGGCCCCTGGGGGGATTGACAGGGATTATTATTAGTGAGGTGCTTAGCAGATGTAAAAGCCATTGCAAAGTCAGGGCTATGCCACAGCTGGAAAGGAGCCTTCAGAGGCGAGAAGCTGAGCCAGGCCCCCTCCTTCTCTCCAGCCCAGATCTGGGCTCCAGCTTCCCCTTCCCTGCGTGCAGAGCTCCATGGCAGCCTGACGTGCAGCCCAGCTCAGCTGCTCCCACCCGGTTTCCAACAGGAAGGCTTTCTGGTGGGCGTCAGGGCCTCTCCCGGGTTTAGCCCCGCTGGGGGGAAGAACCCCCTGGCAGGCAAAGGGCGACACAGTGCCGCGGTGCCACGTTCAGCAGAGTCGTGGCACAGGGACGGCATCGGGTGTCATGCCCTCCAAGGTCACCCTGGAGCCAGAGAGGCTCTGAAATGGGGCGGGCGCTCTGCGCTTTGGGAGCCCCACAGAACGGGCCCCAGGGGTGAGTCCAGCCCGAACGAGAGTCACTTACTGGACAGGGTTGCCGGTAAATGATGCACCCACTCTGGCCTCTCCATTGCCACATGGCCTCATCAACCCACCACCCAGCCCCTCCACAGCTTCTCTGCCGCCTCCCGCCCCCTCCTCCCCATCTGCTGACTCATCTGTAGATTTCCCCTCCTTCTCCCTAACTCCCCGCATTCCTGGATCACTCCAGCAAACCACCCTCTTGCTGCCCCATCACCCGGCAACTCTTGATAAGGTGCCGCCGGGGGGGGCCTTCACCCACAACAAGTGGCTCTCTCCTCATTCTGTCTGCCATGCTCTTTGCCGGCAGCCACATGCCTCTGGCCTCCCTGGTTCGCAGGCCCAAAGCCCCAGGGTTTATTTGCTGCCTTTGATCCCCTCGTTGTACTCAGCCAGGTCTGGTCCCACCCTCTCCGGACAACATCTTGCTGACGTCCTACAAGAACAGATCCGTCGTGGCCTCCCGCCCTTGGTCCACAGCCTGTCCTCGTCCCTGCTCATCACACACACCAAGGATTCTCATCTGACCTGCTCCTCTAGCCCTTCCACCTCTACCCTGGACATCAGCCCCTCCTAGCTACTGAGCGTCCTTCACCCATGGAGGAAAGAGTCAATGAACAGATCCTAAAGCATACATAGGAGGGGGAAAAGTTAAGGTTACACCTGAATTCTGGCATTTCCTGACTTGCGTGTTCCTCACTTTACAATCTGAATAATGTCTGTTTAGTACGTGTGCGGGGTGTGTGTGTGTGTGTAGATTAATATAGCATCACCCCGCAACAGCGTTAAACTTCACAGGTGGCATGTGACTGGGCTGGCTGCTTCCGACGTGCCCCCTCGTCACCAAGAGTCAGGCTCCAGGCAGCCTGCCTCAGTTTCCCCTCCGGGACTGTGCAAATAAAACTTCTCGGCAGGCTTTTTCTTGGGCAAAAATATCCCTCCTTGGGGACTGGGTTTATTAATATAAAAGAAACTGCTAATAAAACTCAACCCCCCCCAAACAGTTCATTTGTAAGTCCACAGAACCCAAGGGTTTTCTTCCCCTTCCCAGGCCTCCTGGCCTGGAGCAACTCGCAGGGTCTTCCCTGCAGGAGCCTTTCCTCACTGTCTGCAGACTCTGCTACAGCTTCCTGGGCTTTCCCCTTCACTGCAGCCACCTGCTGCCCTTTTAGGGAACTACCTGATTGACCCCAAAGGTGCCTCATTCTGTGATGTGCGCTGGCTAGACCCAGCCCTCTGGCCCGTAAGGGGCGAGCCACCCCGGTACACGGCTGCTCCAGGATTGACGTTCACCACTCACGGCTGGTGAGTTAGGCTGCAGGCGCCTTTCATGTCAGATCATTTATCACTCCTAATCAGAAATGCCCCGCTGGCCCCTTGGATGGACCCAGTAAGGTGAAACAAACGTTTAGAGAAAAGACCCACGACACACTGGGCTGGATGGCCCGAGCCCAGGAATCTTGGCCGATATTGTCACCTACACACGCATCCCGTCCTGTGAAATACACAGTTGCCATCACCTCTACGCTCCGAGTCCTGTGAATTCTAGTGTCTGTCGTGTCCAAACACACGCCCATAGTCTCCCATGCAGGAACTACAGTCATTAATGCCTCGCTCCAGCCACTCATCTGAGACGGCCCCACCGCGGCGTGGCCAGAATTGCCCCTTAGAGCTAAGCATGCTTTGCTGATTGCCGGGAGAATCTCTCCCTTCCCTCGAGTCACAACAGCGGACGTGAGTCCCTTATTCCTCTGGGCTGCACCATCCCGTGAGCGTGGATGGGGGCGCATCCCCTTGCGCCTAGTGAGCCAAGCAGCAGTTAACCTACGATGGGGGGCCAGGCTGCTGCCAGGTGTGGGGAGGAGATGCCCAGTGCTGGGTTGTGTTATCGGGGTACGGTGCAGCTCTCACGGTCTATCCCCCAGGAGGCGCCCGGACCTCGCGCTAAGGCGTACTCACTTCCCACTTTCAGGTAGGTCTGGTATTTGAGGTGCCACGAGGAGCCTTCGTAGCAGGCGTACTGGCCAGTGCGTGTGAGGTCAACGTTGCGCAGCACCAGGCGCGACCCGTTGAGGTGGGACTCATCCATGTCGGTGCCGTTGGCCGACCAGGTCACGGCCGCGTCCCAGTCCATCGCCCCGCACTGCATGGTCACGTCTGCGCCCAGCCGCTCGTACTGGACCTGCATGTCTGAGGAGACAGAAGGAGAATCCCGAGGTGAGCTCTAAGCGCGTCTAAGCGAGCCACACTCAGGGGCGTGGAAACGGTGGGGCAGCTGAGAGAGAGAGAGAGAGAGAGAGACCCCAGAGCTACCCTGGAACAAAGTCTGAGCATTACGTCACCCCACAGGAGGCAGGAAAGGCAGCATGACATGAGCACAGCCCCGGAGCCAGGCCTGCGCGGGTTCTAGTCACAGCTCTGACACTGACTCACTGTACAGCTCTGGGCACATCCTTTAAATCCTTCTTGATGCCTCAGGTTCCTCACCTCCACCACACTGGCACTGACACGGGCCTGCTCACCCCGTAGGCTGCTTGGAGTCCCCGCTCCGTGCAAAGCCCTATCCTCGTTAGCCCCACTTTCCACGGCAGAGCTTACAAAGGCACAGAGAGCTCGCGCCGCGCGGCTCGGCTTAGCGGGCTGGACACTGACCTGGCATCCAAGCCCTGTCCATTCCAGTCCTAGCAGCCTCCTGGGGGACCTTGGGCTGGTAGCTTCAGCAGGACAAGGGTCCCTCCCTACCGCCGAGCTGGGCAAGGCAGGTAAAGGAGTTCCCTTTGTTTGCAACCTGCTTTAACAATGACAATCATTCGGGCTTTTCCTCTGCAGATCTCAGTGACCTTCCCAAGGGGGGGGCAGAGCCATCATCCCCATTTTACACAAGGCAGGAGGTGCAGAGCGATGAAGGGACAAGCCCACTGTTGCACAGGGAGTCTGGGGCAGAGCTGAGAAACGACCCCAGGTGTCCTGATAGGGTGACCAGACAGCAAGTGTGAAAAATCGGGACGGGGGTGGGGGGGTAATAGGAGCTTATATAAGAAAAAGACCCCCAAATCGGGACTGTCCCTATCAAATCGGGACATCTGGTCACCCTATGTCCTGACACCCCCATCCACCCTGTGCCCTCGCCCCTGATACTACGAGCTAAGCGATAGCTTGTTACGAGCAGCTGCCTGTGCCCCAGCAACAGCGCCAACCCGTTCTACGGCCTGGTACTCCTCGGCTGGGGGACGGGTGCTACCGGGCAGCCAGACCGAGTGACGGGGATTGGGAGTTAGAGGCTTCTACCAGGTCATTTGTCTCTCACCAGGCACAGACAACAGTGACGAGAATGGCCTCACGATGGGCAGTGGGAATCCATTGACACCGGCGTCCAGGGTCAGGCCATCGAATTATATGATGTTAGTGGAGTTGCCTAGAGAGGCCTATTCCGCAGTACCCATCTGCTAGTCCTCTGGGCTGGGGAGGCTACATCTCTAGTCTCTCTGTCGTTGGTCCCTGTGTCTGGGAGGGAGGGAGATGTAACGCCCATGGCTTCAGGGTGGGACAAATACGGCCGAGGCAACACTGCAAGAGAGGGGATGGGTGATTGTTGCTGGTGGTACAGGGTGGTTATGAACAAGGGAGAAAGCCCAGGCATTAGGACAGGGAAGATGACGATTACGCACGAGGAACATTCATTCACAGGCAGTCAGACTCACAGGCAGTCAGTTTCCGTGTGGTAAAGCAGGTTGGAAAAATTCGGATGGGACGTGCTTTCTGTGGAGCTTGCCGGTTCAACATTCAAGCGTTTCGTGGAGACGGCTCAGTTTCAGCAAAGGTTCAATGGAAGCCAGTCAGCGTTTGAATCCTGCCTGCCAGGAAGGTTTCCACTGGAAACTTGCCTGGTTTCCTGCCAGCTCACCCGCCCGGCTCCTTGGCACCCTGCCTGGTGGGCTGACACGGAGTTGGGAGTCTCAGCTCCCACGGTCACAGCTCCTCAACAGACTGGGCTTCTAGTCTCCCCACGTGGTCTGACTCAGAGCCGGGAACCCCAAGGCTTCCAGGGCCTGTGGCATCCTGCCAGGTGGACTCATATGGAATTAGGGACCTCAGGGAGCCCAGGGTCCACAGCTGGCCGATTATGCCGTGTGGGCATTTTGCGCATACAGTCATGATAACTGTGTGTGCAAAGCTGGGGACGTGGCTGTGTGGACGTTTTTGCATTGTTTTGAAAACCAGGACCTGGACACAGGGAGTGTGGGTGAGGATTGTGACTGTGCAGAACATAAAGCAAGGCATGGACGCTGCCTGGAGGATCTTACGGTCTAAAGAGATGGACAACACAAGTGCACTGGGTGCCTCTGTGTTTGACAGTTACCCGAGGGACCTCAAGAGACCCGGGCAGTGGAGTTCCTCAGGAGACACTCAGAGACTGAGTGGGTGGGACCGTCCTGCTGTGTGACAGCTGATGGGAGCGATGGTCTATCGTGGGACCCTCCTCAGCCAGCTGGGCCAGGCACCACACTCCCACCCGTGTCCGAGAGAAGGCAGGCTGACGCCAGAAGCTGAGCAGGAGTGCTGGAGCGAATGCGTGTGGAGAGGGCAGTGGAATCCCCCAGGGCCGGGCCGGGGCCGGGGGGAGCCCTGAGGGGAAGGGGTAATGGCAGTCTCCTACATCCTAACATGCTCAGTTAGGTGGAAGCCCGGAGTTGTAATGCCACGAGACGTACCCACATCTGGGTGCTCAGGAATGCGGGTCTCCCTGTTCCTGGGAACCTTCCAAAACAGCTCAAAATCCAGCTACACATAGAAACGCAAAGGGCCCATTAGCATAATATGGGAAGTAGGGGCATTAAAGAGAAAATTTTATACCCACATACACAGCTCTTCCAGACCCCTTCTCCACCCCCCCCCCACACTAACCCAGCTCTGGGTACCCTACACACAGCTCTGCCAACATCCCTCCACCCTGATCTGCAGCACGGCTCTTATTCCAGCCCGGGGATCCCCATATTCAGCTCTGTTGGCGTCCCTCAACCCTGACCTGAAGCCCCCGTCGCCATGGTGTTCCTACCCCTTTCGCAGGAGCATTTCTCAGCCGTCCTCAGTCCTCACTTGGTTCTACTTGGAGGGTGCACCCCTCTTGGGCAGGCACTGCGATCGGCACTGGATTGCCCGCCCGAGCTTGGCTTCAAACCCACACTGGCAAAGGCGAGAGGCCAACTCCCACCCCACCCCTCTCGCTCCCCGCTCTTCCACCTCTAATGCTGCTTTTGGATTGAGACCGACCGGCGCACGGGTACCACGTCCGACGCCGCTGGTGGGGAGCCTGACCGGAGAACGCACTGGAGTGTGACAAGCAGGGAAATCAAACCACCGGGGCGGCATTCTTCTTCTTCATTATTTGTACAGCTGCAGCGCCGAGGGGCCCTAATCACGGATCAGGACCGTACCAGCACAGGGATTCCTCCTGCGCAGTCACTTGTCCAAGCTGCCCAGGTCTCTGGGGATGTCGGCACAGCAACAAAACCCCCATAGCAGCAAGTCTCAGAGGCCGGTCAACAGACGCCGGCTCATGGGGCTTGCACTACGGCGTGAAAACTAGCCGTGTAGACATTCCTGCTCAGGCTCTGTGACCCACCCCCTCGCCGGTCCCCCGAGCAGGAACGTTGACTATTTTTAGTGCCATAGCACGAGCCCAAGTCTGTAGACCCGGTCTCTGAGCCTCACGGCTGTGTTTGCAGCGTGCCCGTACCCTCTGCGTCCTGGAGGGAGGCTGGGCAGCACACGGAGCTGCAGAATGGCCTCTGGCCACGCACTTCCCTCTGCAGAGCAGCCCTGACCTTCCTGACAAAGCCACAAGTGATCGTTGCACTTCTGGGCAAAGCTCGCCCGCGAGAGATGCAGCGTGCATCTGGGACGCGATTCCAGGTGGAGGGCTGTGGGTGCACGCAGAGGAAGCACCTGCGGCGTGGAGGGAGAGTTAATCTGGGGATGGGTGGGTGGCCGGCTGTGAATATTTGCGTATATGCGATGTGAGTGTCTGTGTGTATATGAGGACGGTATGCAAACGCGGTGTGTGTCTGTGTGTGGGTGAGTGAGAGAGATTAGACAAGGCACAGAGATTATGCAGAGTATGAGTGTGCATGGCAGACTCATGGCACGTGCATGTACGTCGGGGTCTGCCTGTGCACACGGGGTCTGTGTGTGCGCAGCCGAGCCGTGGGTCGGCAGGGTGTGGGTCTGAGCTCTCTCTGCAGGTTTTTGCATGCGTGCAGTCAGGCTGGGAGATGCAGCTGTAAAGTCACTGGTGCTTGCCTCTTTGGAAGGAGAATGTGCGGGACCCATTTTTGGCAGCCACGGCACATGTGTTTCTCTTCACTGGGGCTCTGCTAATTTATGTCCCTCCCTTCAAGGCAAGATGCTGACCTGAGCTTTGTGTAAAACCCCAGGGACAGAGTGTCTCCCCGGACGGTAGGTGCAACCCCCACGTGGCTGGTATCCTGTGAGGGGAGATTCAGCGCTCAAGTGGGACCAGAGCATGAGGCTGGTACTAAATACGGCTCTTCCCTGATCTACATCCCCTTGGAAATGCCTCTGACAGCAGCCAGGTCCCAGGCCGCGCTGTGGGGAGAGTGCAGACATGCCGAGCCACCCCCTCCTTGCCCAGCATGCCGCTACGTAGGGCTGGAAGGGGGCGGCAGGTCATTTCAGGGAGGCCACGTCCACTGGCACACGCCGGGCACAGCTGGTGTTGGAAGAAAGCAGAGAATGAACGGGACTGGCTTGAGCTCAAATAACTGTTGATGCGGCTTCTGGGGAGGGGAAAGGATTGCCATGTGCATGGGCGGGGGCAGAGGGGGGGCCATGCATGGACCATCAGGAAACTGCTCTGACTGGACACTTTGGATGGGCCAAGGTAGCTGCCGCCCCTTGGTGGCTTTTTTTTGTCCGGAGGAGAACTTGGTGGCTTCATTAGGTGCTCCCACCACCGTGGTTCTCAACACCACCCCTTGCTGGGACCCTGGGGGTTCCCATCGCCCCACTGGGGCTTCCTCCTGATCCTGAAAGGTAGAGACAGGGACCACATGGCATCATGGTCTGTGTTTCTTTGCCCTGAGCAATTCCCTAGGCTCCTTACACTCATCCCACAGCCCCTTCACCTTCAGCTTCCACCTTAGTGCTCTGCCTCAGGGCGCTTTCCTGTGGCCGGCCTGGCAAGCTAAAACGGATTCCCAAACGGCCTTGGACGCGCTTAGGTACCATGGTGATGGGCGCGCCACCAAATGAAAGAGAAGAAAGAAAGGCTTGGCTGGAGACTGGTCCATCGATCCATCCAGGAGGTGAGCTCCAGCATCTTACTCAGACTCCTGCGCCCGTAAATCCCCCTGGTAGCGTTGAACAAAGCCGTTATCCTTTGCTCCCCTCGAGCCTCTTCTGTCGCGTTGCCCATACAGCGGCTGCTGGGTTTGACCCCCACAAGGCAGCCGAAGCTGGGCAGGTGCCTGGGGACCATTTGGGAGGAACACCGAGTGTTATTGCAGCCCGAGGCAGGGGAGGGATCCTTTCAGTGAGAAGGCTGAAGGAGTCCCCAAGGGGGAAGGTGCGGGGCCCATTGAGTTTGAAAGCTTCCCATCTGCTGGTCCCGGGAGGGAGGTGGAGGAAGCAGAGGGTGCTGACGGAGCGGCTCACAGGTCCCTGATGGATGCTGCGCTTCTCTGTCACCCTCCAGACAGCGGCTGAGGGGGTGTCTGTGGCTGGAGGGGGACGGGGAGAGGAGGACTCTTAAATTGCGTTCCTATTTGCCCATAAATGAGCGGCCCTCTGAGGCTGGCTGCTGGCTGCCAGCCGCCAATGCTCCGGCCGTAGGGAGGGATTAGGGAGCTGTTCCTAGCACTGCGGCGCATTGTCTCTGCAAGCGGCGCTCTCTTTCCAAGTCGATGATTTAAGGCCCATTACGCCCTACGGACCAGGGAGAATCCAGCAAACCACATGCTCGTCTCTCTGCCTGTGTCCCAGAGGCGCCCGTGGGAGCAGAGCCAGAGGGCTGACAGTGCAGTCAGCACGGAGCAGGGCCGCTTGCCACACTCATCGGCGGGGAGCGGAGCCGCTGGCCCGGAAAGGGGACTTTGACTGAGCTTGATCAGCTTTCACCTGCTTTTACGAGGCAGAGGGATAAACCCAGAGCCAGCCTCTCTGAACGTGACCGGGCTCACTGCACGGAGCAGCGCTGGATGTCAAGCGTTGCGTCAGGTCACTTTGAAGGGGGCCCAAACCAGCAGCATGCCAAGCCCACGCCTCGGCTGCCAGATGCAGTCCGGGGTGTGCGTGGAGCGTGTTTACATTCACACAGCACCAGACTGACGCAGCCCAGAGACCGACTGCCTCTGCTTAGCTGCAAAACAGGTACAGCGTGGACAGCAGCCAGCACACAGCTCCCACGCAGCCCCCCACGGGGGTGCCCCCGCCCTGCTCGGGGGGGATCCGTGCTCTGGAGTTCACCAGTCCTGGCTCATTCTTCTGAGATTGCCAGCAAACACATTTCAGAGCATCAGAGCTGCTATGCTGGGGTCAGAGCAATGGTCCATCTTGCCCAGTCTCGGACAGTGACCCATACCAGAGCTTTGGGGGAGTTATGGAGTGATCTGCCCTGTCTTGCACTCCTGGCTTCTGGCACTCAGAGGCGTAGGGACACCCAGAGCATGGGGTTGCACCCCTGAACATCTTGGCTAATAGCCATTGATGGACCTATCCTCCAGGGACTGATCCAGTTCCTTTCAGAACCCCTTTTTGGGACCAGTGGGAGGGACGGGGAGCTTGGAGACCTGACTCTGTCCTATATTCCTTGTGTGACCCTAGGGGAGTGACTGCCTCTCCCGTGCCTTGCCCACTCTACACTACAGGGGTAAACTCACCCACAGGCCGGTGAGGAGAGGGTAAAAGCCACTGGCAACTGTCAGGTGCTCAGCTACTGTGGGGAAGGGGCCACGTTAGTGCCCAGCGAGAGAAGTTGCTGATCATCTACCAGGTGATAGCAGCTGCCTCTTGTTACTAGGGGCCCATCTACCCGCCAAGTTAAGGTGTGACTGTAGCCCAGGCAGACACAGCCATGCTAGTGCCGGCCTCGCTAGCACGGACAGCAATAGCAATGGCGAGCCAAGGTCAAACCCAGCGTGCCCGGCAGGTTTGTACCGGAGCGGGCGGCCAGTGCCACCACGTCTGCTCTTGTTGGCCGCACCAGCTAGATGAGCGGGGGGACGCCCACCGGCGCTGCAGCCACACCCTCACGGGCGTGCCCCCGGGCAGCATGAACAGAAGGAGGCGGCGTTGGGGAAAATGTCTCCACTGGGCTTGGGGCAGTTCTGCAGCCCCAGCACGTCAGGCCATTGAGCCTTGGGTTTTTTTTGCATTGACTCGCCTGGAGGCCTGGGAAGCCCCTTCCAACCCAGAGCCTCAGGGGATGTGGGACAGGAGAGAGACCAGGACGAGGCCGTCTTCGGTCCTGGGGAGGGGGGAAAACCAGACCAATGTTCGTTACACACAGAGCGGTGGCCGGGGGGGGAGTCGCCAAGTGCATTTGATGCAGCATTCAGGGCTTTCCCTGGAGCGAGTACAGGGCAGCATCCGGGGGCACTGCCAATACTGAGGTCACCTCTCCTAGTGACCTTGGCCAAAGGGCCAGAGTGGGCCCTGCAAGAGACCCTAGCTGGGACCAGGCATGAGTGCAGAATTCCCCTGCAATCCAGGACTGCTCCCTGCTAGCGTGACGGCCCCACCCTGGCCAAAGAGGGGGGCACATGTGCAGGCAGGGACGGACCCCTGGCCAACGTCTCCCCCCACATGCTGGCACGCACAGAGCCACCGTAGCGAGGGTCAGCGAAGGGCAGGGCAACAAGCGACTGATCGGGGCAGGCGTTAAGCCGCCCTGCCCCGCTGCAGGGGAGGACCAAGACTTCAGGCTGCAGAGCCAGTTGGTGAGAGACCAGGTAGGCGATTCTGTAGAGCATTAGTCACAGGAAGCAAAGGGAGACCTGGGATGCCACCTGTGGCCAAATGGCTTTGTGAGCACGTAAAGGAGCAGCTGAAAGCAGCTCTTCCGCGACAGACACTAGCGAAGGGACGAGATGAAGCGGTTTGGGAAGTGGGGCCTATGGGAGGGCACTTTACCCATTCCTGCTCAGCCGGGGCCCCTACACTGAAATTACCGCTCTCCTTCTGAAAGACTCTTGACCGGCTTCCAGGCCAGCAAAGGCAGGACAGCTAAAGCAAGCAAACCCAAGCAAAAGCTCTGTGTAAGCGCATGCAACCAGCCGGCCTGCACACATCCCAGGTGTGATGCATGTGGGGGTGCTCAGCCCTGAATATTGGTCTGTACCCCAAAATCTAGGGCACGCAGCAAGCCAGGCTGCCCAGAGCAGAAGCAACAGGCAGATATAAAAAGAACAGGAAGGGAACCAGCTTCAGCAACGGGAAAATACTGGTAAATACAGTTCAGAGAAGCCCCCAGTAGCAGTGCAAGTGCCAGGCCCGCTGACCGGCTCTCAGCCACCCCCGTGTGGGTTTCAGCTGGACCGGAGAGGGCCGGGGGATGTCAATCACAGTGCACTGCCCTGATCTCTGCCAAAGGGCCCGGCCGTGTTTCTATCCCACATGCCATCTCCCGACCAGGCTGGGGGCAGGGAAGAGCCCTCCTCACTGCCCTCCGAGAAGATCCCCGCTCTGGAGACCCTGTCCCAAGTCGTGCATTCCAGGCCTGAGCCCCATCTCCTGAGACGGGTGGGCCCCCTCCAATGGGGCAGTCTGGGAACCCACAGCACCTCCACAGGGACAGAGGCACCCCGCCCAACCCCTGCACCAAGCACACGAGGCAGCAAGGGCCTTCTGCCACTCCCACAGGAGGAGCAGGGCACACGGGCGGCCTGCGTGCACCTGCCAGGAGGCCTGGCTCCAGCAAGGCTGAATCCTGAAGAGGCCAGATGGGCCCGTATTACAAGCCCCGTCCCCCTTTCCTCCACTTGCGTGCTACGCTGCTTTCACTGCCCCGGCAGCGCAGGAGAGTCACAGCTCCCCGTGTTCTCTGCCTGTCCCGTGCAAAACGCTCCCCGCACCAGCCAGCACGCCCCGCACGCTCGGCTGGATATTGTGGCTGCTCGCGGAAACCCCCAGGGGCCGGCTCCTGACTCGGTGCGGATGGGCCCAGCCCCACCGATGTGACCGGAGCTCAGCCAACACACGCCCGCTGCCGATCCGCCCCAGGGGCTCTCCCAACTCGTCCCAGGGGTTCTCCAAAGACAAAGCAGAAAAGAAGGGGAGATTTTTAGCATTCCTGCTGGAAGTGGCCGCTCCAGCCTGTTGAATGGGGCTCATTGTGCCAGGCTCCCTCGCGAGCAAATTACCGGCATTCATTCCCGAGGGCCCCACCCCGTCTGGCTGCCACGGCAATTTACAGACTGACTTGACCCAACTGTTCTTGCCGCAGTGGGCACGCCCTTCTGCCCACACACAAGGTGGATTCGCCACTTGTGGAATCGAGGGGGGAAGGGGGCACTGTTCACAGACAGGCCCAGCCCCAGGCAGCCGTGCTTCAATATTGCTCATAGCACCGGCCTCACTGGCAGGTTTCAAAGCCTTTTGCTTGAGGCGGCGCAGTGTCGTTGGCCTCATTTTACAGCTGGGAAAACCGAGGCACAGAGCAGGCGAGTGAGTTCGTCCAGAGGGCGCAGAGGGGGTCAATGACGGGACTGAGAATTGAATCCAAGTCTCGTGATTCACAGGCCTTTCCCCCGGCCACCGGAGGTGCGTCTCTCTCCTGGCTGGGTCTGACCAGCCACAAGCAACGCTCTGGATGGCGAATTAGATGCCTGGGAGTGTATTCGTATAGAATAAATTTCTTATCTGCACCGTGCCGGGGGAGGGGGGTGCTGAGAGCTTCACAGGCAGAGAAAAGCAGATGGGCTCAGAACCCCCTGACTTTCACGCTAAACTAGATCAACACCACAACACAAAAATAGCAACAGGCCCTGGGGGGGTGGGGGGAGAGAAGGGCAGGGCAGGGACGAGCTGGGGGGAAAGACTCTAGTAAACACGAAGAGGCAATGGCTGCTGGGAGAAAGGTGGTTATTCCCACCTGAGCTGATTAGTGTTGCAAACTCTGCAGGCTTCCCTACTCAGCTCTCCTGACTTGCAGCCCCGCTGTAACTCCAGTCCCAGGCTGCTCCCTCAGCTCTGCCGGAGCTCTGCAATCCCGCCCTGCAGCCCCACCCTAATCCCTGCAATCCCGCCCTGCAGCTAATCGAATTCTGGGCCCACTCTATAGATTGCCAGTGCGCCTAGTCCTGGGTCCCCTCATGGCTCGGCCACTGCATTTCCACACTGGCTTGCAGCTCTCCCTTCTGCAGATGCACCCAGCCCTGTCCTCTAGCACCCCTATTGATTCCACTCCTGGGCCCCCTCTCCCCACAGCCCTGACTGGCCAGGACCCCTATCTACACCAGCCCTGCTTTCCTCCAGACCAGGAATCCTGCCAAGTTGCATGTTACGATACAGACAAAACAAGCACAAGGCCCAGGCTGGGCTGCTCAGCCCCCTCTCAGTTGTGCCTGGAATGGAAGGGCGGGTTTAATTCTTGCTATCAATCCCTTTGCAAACTTCTGCTGCACTTTTTTCCCACCCGGCCTCGGTCGCCAACAGAAACCTTCCCTTGCGGGAGGAGAATTTGTCATGCAAAGGAAGCCAGTTCCTCCAGGAGTGAGTTCGAACCAAATCTATCTTTGTAAGGAAACAGACGTAATTAAGTGTTGTAGATGGAGCCAAAGATATGGACCGTTCCAGGTTTAATTTGTTCATTAATGAAGAACTGCAGTAAGTGAAGCCTTGTTTCCTTTGCAGCACTTTGGTAAATCCCTGGGGTCAGCATCTTGGCTCTCCTGACAAGGAAAAATAATTAGTGAGAAACTTTAATTAAGAGATAACAGATGGGTGCTAAAGGACTTCCACTTAATCACTCCCAGATAGCCTGGAGCCTGATCTTGGTTTACTTCAGGGGAGTCGTAAATGATGCATCCCCCCTCCTACGTGCAATGGGGAGTGCTTACGGAGATTCACTGCACTAATCACGGCTGGTGAGCATGACGAGCGCGAGGCGTGCAAGTCTGTGAATCCGGGGCCTGGTGGGACTCCGAGGGCTCGTCTCAAGAGGGATCAGAAATGCAGCTCAGGGTCCTTTCTCCCCAGGTTGACCCCAGATGGGTCCTCTGCTCGTTTCCAAGCACAGCAATCAATAACTTGCTGCAATTCCCTCCCTCGCTCTCCTGCAGATCAAGACCAGGTCACGAGAGGCAGGAGCTGCCTTCGGGGACTCTGCGGCTACTCGGTTTCAAAGAATCCATCCTGGTGCTTTAGTGACACAATGAGCAAAAAGAAGGGAAACCCTCGGACTGGGACCAGCGTCAGGGACAGAGACTGGAGAATGGCCCTGGTGGGATGGCTGGAGAGCCAGCTTGGGACAAGTGTTGGATGCTCCAAGCTGTCTGCTAGGAAGGAGACTGTATATCTCCACACTTCTCCCCTCTCTGCTGCTGGTGGGACACCGAGCTAGAGACTGGCATGGCAGAGAAGGGGCTGATCCTGTTGCTCATCACCAAGTGACTGAGATCCAGGGAGGACAACGGCAGCTGTAGAGGGACTTGTCTGGACTCAGGAGAAGCCTGGAGAGCTGCATTATGTGGAAACGTACGTGCTGGCAGTCTCCCTCCATCACTGGGGAATCCATATGAGTAGCAGACCTTCCCCACTCAACCAGTCACAGCGGGCTCAGACCATGGTTCCAGCTAACCCAGGAATCGATCTCCAACAGTGGCCAGTTCCAGTTGCTTCAGGGACAGGTGCCAGAAACCTCCTAGTAGGTGCTTATGGGGCAACCTGCCCAAAGAAGGTTTCTCCTGACCCCAAGAAGTTGGCTTATACTCTGAAGAAAGAGGACTTCGAGCCCTTCCAAACCCCTGGTTTTATAAAGTCCGTACTATTGTAACTTGGGGTGTTCTTGTTTCTGGACTAAATGTCATGTGGGGGGCAGGTAGGTAGGGAGCGTTGGGCATCGGGGTGTACGGTACATAGGGATGCGCGTGGGGGATGCACGGTAGGTAGGCAGGGAGGGTTGGGCATCGGGGTGTACGGTGGGTAGGGGTGTGCGTGGGGGGTGCACGGTAGGTAGGTAGGGAGCGTTGGGCATCAGGGTGTACGGTGGGTAGGGGTGCGCGTGGGGGGTGCACGGTAGGTAGGTACGGAGGGTTGGGCATCGGGGTGTACGGTGGGTAGGGGTGCGCGTGGGGGGTGCACGGTAGGTAGGTAGGGAGGGTTGGGCATCGGGGTGTACGGTGGGTAGGGGTGCGCGTGGGGGATGCACGGTAGGTAGGTAGGGAGCGTTGGGCATCAGGGTGTACGGTGGGTAGGAGTGCGCGTGGGGGGTGCACGGTAGGTAGGTAGGGAGGGTTGGGCATCGGGGTGTACGGTAGGTAGGGGTGCGCGTGGGGGGTGCACGGTAGGTAGGTAGGGAGGGTTGGGCATCGGGGTGTACGGTGGGTAGGGGTGCGCGTGGGGGATGCACGGTAGGTAGGTAGGGAGGGTTGGGCATCGGGGTGTACGGTGGGTAGGGGTGCACGTGGGGGATGCACGGTAGGTAGGCAGGGAGGGTTGGGCATCGGGGTGTACGGTGGGTAGGGGTGCGCGTGGGGGATGCACGGTAGGTAGGTAGGGAGGGTTGGGCATCGGGGTGTACGGTGGGTAGGGGTGCGTGGGGGGTGCACGGTAGGTAGGTAGGGAGGGTTGGGCATCGGGGTGTACGGTGGGTAGGGGTGCACGTGGGGGGTGCACGGTAGGTAGATAGGGAGGGTTGGGCATCGGGGTGTACGGTGGGTAGGGGTGCGCGTGGGGGATGCACGGTAGGTAGGGAGGGAGGGTTGGGCATCGGGGTGTACGGTGGGTAGGGGTGCGCGTGGGGGATGCACGGTAGGTAGGTAGGGAGGGTTGGGCATCGGGGTGTACGGTGGGTAGGGGTGCGCGTGGGGGTGCACGGTAGGTAGGTAGGGAGGGTTGGGCATCGGGGTGTACGGTGGGTAGGGGTGCGCGTGGGGTGCACGGTAGGTAGGTAGGGAGCGTTGGGCATCGGGGTGTACGGTGGGTAGGGGTGCGCGTGGGGGGTGCATGGTAGGTAGATAGGGAGGGTTGGGCATCGGGGTGTACGGTGGGTAGGGGGTGCGCGTGGGGGTGCACGGTAGGTAGGTAGGGAGGGTTGGGCATCGGGGTGTACGGTGGGTAGGGGTGCGCGTGGGGGGTGCACGGTAGGTAGGTAGGGAGGGTTGGGCATCGGGGTGTACGGTGGGTAGGGGTGCGCGTGGGGGATGCACGGTAGGTAGGTAGGGAGCGTTGGGCATCGGGGTGTACGGTGGGTAGGGGTGCGCGTGGGGGATGCACCTTAGGTAGGTAGGGAGGGTTGGGCATCGGGGTGTACGGTGGGTAGGGGTGCGCGTGGGGGTGCACGGTAGGTAGATAGGGAGGGTTGGGCATCGGGGTGTACGGTGGGCTGGGGTGCGCGTGGGGGGTGCACGGTAGGTAGGTAGGGAGCGTTGGGCATCGGGGTGTACGGTGGGTAGGGGTGCGCGTGGGGGTGCACGGTAGGTAGGCAGGGAGGGTTGGGCATCGGGGTGTACGGTGGGTAGGGGTGCGCTTGGGGGATGCACGGTAGGTAGGTAGGTAGGTAGGGAGGGTTGGGCATCGGGGTGTACGGTGGGTAGGGATGCGCGTGGGGGGTGCACGGTAGGTAGGCAGGGAGGGTTGGGCATCGGGGTGTACGGTGGGTAGGGGTGCGCGTGGGGGGTGCACGGTAGGTAGGTAGGGAGGGTTGGGCATCGGGGTGTACGGTGGGTAGGGGTGCGCGTGGGGGTGCACGGTAGGTAGGTAGGGAGGGTTGGGCATCGGGGTGTACGGTGGGTAGGGGTGCGCATGGGGGGTGCACGGTAGGTAGGTAGGGAGGGTTGGGCATCGGGGTGTACGGTGGGTAGGGGTGCACGTGGGGGATGCACGGTAGGTAGGTAGGGAGAGTTGGGCATTGGGGTGTACGGTAGGTAGGGGTGCGCGTGGGGTGCATGGCAGGTAGGTAGGGAGGGTTGGGCATCGGGGTGTACGGTGGGTAGGGGTGCGCGTGGGGGGTGCACGGTAGGTAGATAGGGAGGGTTGGGCATCCGGGTGTACGGTGGGTAGGGGTGCGCGTGGGGGTGCACGGTAGGTAGGTAGGGAGGGTTGGGCATCGGGGTGTACGGTGGGTAGGGGTGCGCGTGGGGGTGCACGGTAGGTAGGCAGGGAGGGTTGGGCATCGGGGTGTACGGTACGTAGGGGTGCGCGTGGGGTGCACGGCAGGTAGGTAGGGAGGGTTGGGCATCGGGGTGTACGGTGGGTTGGGGTGCGCGTGGGGGGTGCACGGTAGGTAGGTAGGGAGCGTTGGGCATCAGGGTGTACGGTGGGTAGGGGTGCTCGTGGGGGATGCACGGTAGGTAGGTAGGGAGCGTTGGGCATCGGGGTGTACGGTGGGTAGGGGTGCACGTGGGGGTACACGGTAGGTAGGTAGGGAGGGTTGGGCATCGGGGTGTACGGTGGGTTGGGGTGCGCGTGGGGGGTGCACGGTAGGTAGGTAGGGAGCGTTGGGCATCGGGGTGTACGGTGGGTAGGGGTGCACGTGGGGGTACACGGTAGGTAGGTAGGGAGGGTTGGGCATCGGGGTGTACGGGGGGTTGGGGTGCGCGTGGGGGGTGCACGGTAGGTAGGTAGGGAGCGTTGGGCATCGGGGTGTACGGTGGGTAGGGGTGCGCGTGGGGGATGCACGGTAGGTAGGTAGGGAGGGTTGGGCATCGGGGTGTACGGTGGGTAGGGGTGCGTGGGGGGTGCACGGTAGGTAGGTAGGGAGGGTTGGGCATCGGGGTGTACGGTGGGTAGGGGTGCACGTGGGGGGTGCACGGTAGGTAGATAGGGAGGGTTGGGCATCGGGGTGTACGGTGGGTAGGGGTGCGCGTGGGGGATGCACGGTAGGTAGGTAGGGAGGGTTGGGCATTGGGGTGTACGGTGGGTAGGGGTGCGCGTGGGGGTGCACGGTAGGTAGGTAGGGAGGGTTGGGCATCGGGGTGTACGGTGGGTAGGGGTGCGCGTGGGGTGCACGGTAGGTAGGTAGGGAGCGTTGGGCATCGGGGTGTACGGTGGGTAGGGGTGCGCGTGGGGGTGCATGGTAGGTAGATAGGGAGGGTTGGGCATCGGGGTGTACGGTGGGTAGGGGTGCGCGTGGGGGATGCACGGTAGGTAGGTAGGGAGCGTTGGGCATCGGGGTGTACGGTGGGTAGGGGTGCGCGTGGGGGATGCACCTTAGGTAGGTAGGGAGGGTTGGGCATCGGGGTGTACGGTGGGTAGGGGTGCACGTGGGGGGTGCACGGTAGGTAGATAGGGAGGGTTGGGCATCGGGGTGTACGGTGGGTAGGGGTGCGCGTGGGGGATGCACGGTAGGTAGGGAGGGAGGGTTGGGCATCGGGGTGTACGGTGGGTAGGGGTGCGCGTGGGGGATGCACGGTAGGTAGGCAGGGAGGGTTGGGCATCGGGGTGTACGGTGGGTAGGGGTGCGCGTGGGGGGTACACGGTAGGTAGGTAGGGAGGGTTGGGCATCGGGGTGTACGGTGGGTAGGGGTGCGCGTGGGGGATGCACGGTAGGTAGGTAGGGAGGGTTGGGCATCGGGGTGTACGGTGGGTAGGGGTGCGCGTGGGGGTGCACGGTAGGTAGATAGGGAGGGTTGGGCATCGGGGTGTACGGTGGGTAGGGGTGCGCGTGGGGGTGCACGGTAGGTAGATAGGGAGGGTTGGGCATCGGGGTGTACGGTGGGTAGGGGTGCGCGTGGGGGTGCACGGTAGGTAGATAGGGAGGGTTGGGCATCGGGGTGTACGGTGGGCTGGGGTGCGCGTGGGGGGTGCACGGTAGGTAGGTAGGGAGCGTTGGGCATCGGGGTGTACGGTGGGTAGGGGTGCGCGTGGGGGGTACACGGTAGGTAGATAGGGAGGGTTGGGCATCGGGGTGTACGGTGGGTAGGGGTGCGCGTGGGGGTGCACGGTAGGTAGATAGGGAGGGTTGGGCATCGGGGTGTACGGTGGGCTGGGGTGCGCGTGGGGGGTGCACGGTAGGTAGGTAGGGAGCGTTGGGCATCGGGGTGTACGGTGGGTAGGGGTGCGCGTGGGGGTGCACGGTAGGTAGGCAGGGAGGGTTGGGCATCGGGGTGTACGGTGGGTAGGGGTGCGCGTGGGGGATGCACGGTAGGTAGGTAGGTAGGGAGGGTTGGGCATCGGGGTGTACGGTGGGTAGGGATGCGCGTGGGGGGTGCACGGTAGGTAGGCAGGGAGGGTTGGGCATCGGGGTGTACGGTGGGTAGGGGTGCGCGTGGGGGGTGCACGGTAGGTAGGCAGGGAGGGTTGGGCATCGGGGTGTACGGTGGGTAGGGGTGCGCGTGGGGGTGCACGGTAGGTAGGTAGGGAGGGTTGGGCATCGGGGTGTACGGTGGGTAGGGGTGCGCATGGGGGGTGCACGGTAGGTAGGTAGGGAGGGTTGGGCATCGGGGTGTACGGTGGGTAGGGGTACACGTGGGGGGTGCACGGTAGGTAGGTAGGTAGGGAGGGTTGGGCATCGTGGTGTACGGTGGGTAGGGGTGCGCGTGGGGATACACGGTAGGTAGGTAGGGAGGGTTGGGCATCGGGGTGTACGGTGGGTAGGGGTGCGCGTGGGGGTGCACGGTAGGTAGGTAGGGAGGGTTGGGCATCGGGGTGTACGGTGGGTAGGGGTGCGCGTGGGGGGTACACGGTAGGTAGATAGGGAGGGTTGGGCATCGGGGTGTACGGTGGGTAGGGGTGCACGTGGGGGTACACGGTAGGTAGGTAGGGAGGGTTGGGCATCGGGGTGTACGGTGGGTAGGGGTGCGCGTGGGGGTACACGGTAGGTAGGCAGGGAGGGTTGGGCATCGGGGTGTACGGTGGGTAGGGGTGCGCGTGGGGGGTGCACGGTAGGTAGGTAGGTAGGGAGGGTTGGGCATCGGGGTGTACGGTGGGTAGGGGTGCGCGTGGGGGTGCACGGTAGGTAGGTAGGGAGGGTTGGGCATCGGGGTGTACGGTGGGTAGGGGTGCGCGTGGGGGTGCACGGTAGGTAGGTAGGGAGGGTTGGGCATCGGGGTGTACGGTGTGTAGGGGTGCGCGTGGGGGGTGCACGGTAGGTAGATAGGGAGGGTTGGGCATCGGGGTGTACGGTGGGTAGGGGTGCACGTGGGGGGTGCACGGTAGGTAGGTAGGGAGGGTTGGGCATCGGGGTGTACGGTGGGTAGGGGTGCGCGTGGGGATACACGGTAGGTAGGTAGGGAGGGTTGGGCATCGGGGTGTACGGTGGGTAGGGGTGCGCGTGGGGGTGCACGGTAGGTAGGTAGGGAGGGTTGGACATCGGGGTGTACGGTGGGTAGGGGTGCGCGTGGGGGTGCACGGTAGGTAGATAGGGAGGGTTGGGCATCGGGGTGTACGGTGGGTAGGGGTGCGCGTGGGGGGTGCACGGTAGGTAGGGAGGGAGGGTTGGGCATCGGGGTGTACGGTGGGTAGGGGTGCGCGTGGGGGTGCACGGTAGGTAGGTAGGGAGGGTTGGGCATCGGGGTGTACGGTGGGTAGGGGTGCGCGTGGGGGGTGCACGGTAGGTAGGGAGGGAGGGTTGGGCATCGGGGTGTACGGTGGGTAGGGGTGCGCGTGGGGGTGCACGGTAGGTAGGTAGGGAGGGTTGGGCATCGGGGTGTACGGTGGGTAGGGGTGCGCGTGGGGGTGCACGGTAGGTAGGTAGGGAGGGTTGGGCATCGGGGTGTACGGTGGGTAGGGGTGCGCGTGGGGGTGCACGGTAGGTAGGGAGGGAGGGTTGGGCATCGGGGTGTACGGTGGGTAGGGGTGCGCGTGGGGGGTGCACGGTAGGTAGGGAGGGAGGGTTGGGCATCGGGGTGTACGGTGGGTAGGGGTGCGCGTGGGGGTGCACGGTAGGTAGGTAGGGAGCGTTGGGCATCGGGGTGTACGGTGGGTAGGGGTGCGCGTGGGGGGTGCACGGTAGGTAGGTAGGGAGGGTTGGGCATCGGGGTGTACGGTGGGTTGGGGTGCGCGTGGGGGGTGCACGGTAGGTAGGTAGGTAGGGAGGGTTGGGCATCGGGGTGTACGGTGGGTTGGGGTGCGCGTGGGGGATGCACGGTAGGTAGGTAGGTAGGGAGGGTTGGGCATCGGGGTGTACGGTGGGTAGGGATGCGCGTGGGGGATGCACGGTAGGTAGGTAGGGAGGGTTGGGCATCGGGGTGTACGGTGGGTAGGGGTGCGCGTGGGGGTGCACGGTAGGTAGGTAGGGAGCGTTGGGCATCGGGGTGTACGGTTAGTAGGGGTGCGCGTGGGGGATGCACGGTAGGTAGGTAGGGAGGGTTGGGCATCGGGGTGTACGGTGGGTAGGGGTGCGCGTGGGGGGTGCACGGTAGGTAGGTAGGGAGGGTTGGGCATCGGGGTGTACGGTGGGTAGGGGTGCGTGGGGGATGCACGGTAGGTAGGTAGGGAGGGTTGGGCATCGGGGTGTACGGTGGGTAGGGGTGCGCGTGGGGGTGCACGGTAGGTAGGCAGGGAGGGTTGGGCATCGGGGTGTACGGTGGGTAGGGGTGCGCGTGGGGGTGCACGGTAGGTAGGTAGGTAGGGAGGGTTGGGCATCGGGGTGTACGGTGGGTAGGGATGCGCGTGGGGGATGCACGGTAGGTAGGTAGGGAGGGTTGGGCATCGGGGTGTACGGTGGGTAGGGGTGCGCGTGGGGGATGCACGGTAGGTAGGTAGGTAGGGAGGGTTGGGCATCGGGGTGTACGGTGGGTAGGGATGCGCGTGGGGGATGCACGGTAGGTAGGTAGGGAGGGTTGGGCATCGGGGTGTACGGTGGGTAGCGGTGCGCGTGGGGGGTGCACGGTAGGTAGGTAGGGAGGGTTGGGCATCGGGGTGTACGGTGGGTAGGGGTGCGTGGGGGATGCACGGTAGGTAGGTAGGGAGGGTTGGGCATCGGGGTGTACGGTGGGTAGGGGTGCGCGTGGGGGTGCACGGTAGGTAGGCAGGGAGGGTTGGGCATCGGGGTGTACGGTGGGTAGGGGTGCGCATGGGGGATGCACGGTAGGTAGGCAGGGAGGGTTGGGCATCGGGGTGTACGGTGGGTAGGGGTGCGCGTGGGGGTGCACGGTAGGTAGGTAGGGAGGGTTGGGCATCGGGGTGTACGGTGGGTAGGGGTGCGCGTGGGGTGCACGGTAGGTAGGTAGGGAGGGTTGGGCATCGGGGTGTACGGTGGGTAGGGGTGCGCGTGGGGGGTGCACGGTAGGTAGGTAGGGAGGGTTGGGCATCGGGGTGTACGGTGGGTAGGGGTGCGCGTGGGGGATGCACGGTAGGTAGGTAGGGAGGGTTGGGCATCGGGGTGTACGGTGGGTAGGGGTGCGCGTGGGGGTACACGGTAGGTAGATAGGGAGGGCTGGGCATCGGGGTGTACGGTGGGTAGGGGTGCGCGTGGGGGTACACGGTAGGTAGATAGGGAGGGCTGGGCATCGGGGTGTACGGTGGGTAGGGGTGCACGTGGGGGGTGCACGGTAGGTAGGCAGGGAGGGTTGGGCATCGGGGTGTACGGTGGGTAGGGGTGCGCGTGGGGGTACACGGTAGGTAGATAGGGAGGGCTGGGCATCGGGGTGTACGGTGGGTAGGGGTGCGCGTGAGGGATGCACGGTAGGTAGGTAGGGAGGGTTGGGCATCGGGGTGTACGGTGGGTAGGGGTGCGCGTGGGGTGCACGGTAGGTAGGTAGGGAGCGTTGGGCATCGGGGTGTACGGTGGGTAGGGGTGCGCGTGGGGGGTGCATGGTAGGTAGATAGGGAGGGTTGGGCATCGGGGTGTACGGTGGGTAGGGGTGCGCGTGGGGGATGCACGGTAGGTAGGTAGGGAGCGTTGGGCATCGGGGTGTACGGTGGGTAGGGGTGCGCGTGGGGGATGCACCTTAGGTAGGTAGGGAGGGTTGGGCATCGGGGTGTACGGTGGGTAGGGGTGCACGTGGGGGGTGCACGGTAGGTAGATAGGGAGGGTTGGGCATCGGGGTGTACGGTGGGTAGGGGTGCGCGTGGGGGATGCACGGTAGGTAGGGAGGGAGGGTTGGGCATCGGGGTGTACGGTGGGTAGGGGTGCGCGTGGGGGATGCACGGTAGGTAGGCAGGGAGGGTTGGGCATCGGGGTGTACGGTGGGTAGGGGTGCGCGTGGGGGGTACACGGTAGGTAGGTAGGGAGGGTTGGGCATCGGGGTGTACGGTGGGTAGGGGTGCGCGTGGGGGATGCACGGTAGGTAGGTAGGGAGGGTTGGGCATCGGGGTGTACGGTGGGTAGGGGTGCGCGTGGGGGGTACACGGTAGGTAGATAGGGAGGGTTGGGCATCGGGGTGTACGGTGGGTAGGGGTGCGCGTGGGGGTGCACGGTAGGTAGATAGGGAGGGTTGGGCATCGGGGTGTACGGTGGGCTGGGGTGCGCGTGGGGGGTGCACGGTAGGTAGGTAGGGAGCGTTGGGCATCGGGGTGTACGGTGGGTAGGGGTGCGCGTGGGGGTGCACGGTAGGTAGGCAGGGAGGGTTGGGCATCGGGGTGTACGGTGGGTAGGGGTGCGCGTGGGGGATGCACGGTAGGTAGGTAGGTAGGGAGGGTTGGGCATCGGGGTGTACGGTGGGTAGGGATGCGCGTGGGGGGTGCACGGTAGGTAGGCAGGGAGGGTTGGGCATCGGGGTGTACGGTGGGTAGGGGTGCGCGTGGGGGGTGCACGGTAGGTAGGCAGGGAGGGTTGGGCATCGGGGTGTACGGTGGGTAGGGGTGCGCGTGGGGGTGCACGGTAGGTAGGTAGGGAGGGTTGGGCATCGGGGTGTACGGTGGGTAGGGGTGCGCATGGGGGGTGCACGGTAGGTAGGTAGGGAGGGTTGGGCATCGGGGTGTACGGTGGGTAGGGGTACACGTGGGGGGTGCACGGTAGGTAGGTAGGTAGGGAGGGTTGGGCATCGTGGTGTACGGTGGGTAGGGGTGCGCGTGGGGATACACGGTAGGTAGGTAGGGAGGGTTGGGCATCGGGGTGTACGGTGGGTAGGGGTGCGCGTGGGGGTGCACGGTAGGTAGGTAGGGAGGGTTGGGCATCGGGGTGTACGGTGGGTAGGGGTGCGCGTGGGGGATGCACGGTAGGTAGGTAGGGAGGGTTGGGCATCGGGGTGTACGGTGGGTAGGGGTGTGCGTGGGGTACACGGTAGGTAGATAGGGAGGGTTGGGCATCGGGGTGTACGGTGGGTAGGGGTGCACGTGGGGGTACACGGTAGGTAGGTAGGGAGGGTTGGGCATCGGGGTGTACGGTGGGTAGGGGTGCGCGTGGGGGTACACGGTAGGTAGGCAGGGAGGGTTGGGCATCGGGGTGTACGGTGGGTAGGGGTGCGCGTGGGGGGTGCACGGTAGGTAGGTAGGTAGGGAGGGTTGGGCATCGGGGTGTACGGTGGGTAGGGGTGCGCGTGGGGGTGCACGGTAGGTAGGTAGGGAGGGTTGGGCATCGGGGTGTACGGTGGGTAGGGGTGCGCGTGGGGGTGCACGGTAGGTAGGTAGGGAGGGTTGGGCATCGGGGTGTACGGTGTGTAGGGGTGCGCGTGGGGGGTGCACGGTAGGTAGATAGGGAGGGTTGGGCATCGGGGTGTACGGTGGGTAGGGGTGCACGTGGGGGGTGCACGGTAGGTAGGTAGGGAGGGTTGGGCATCGGGGTGTACGGTGGGTAGGGGTGCGCGTGGGGATACACGGTAGGTAGGTAGGGAGGGTTGGGCATCGGGGTGTACGGTGGGTAGGGGTGCGCGTGGGGGTGCACGGTAGGTAGGTAGGGAGGGTTGGACATCGGGGTGTACGGTGGGTAGGGGTGCGCGTGGGGGTGCACGGTAGGTAGATAGGGAGGGTTGGGCATCGGGGTGTACGGTGGGTAGGGGTGCGCGTGGGGGGTGCACGGTAGGTAGGGAGGGAGGGTTGGGCATCGGGGTGTACGGTGGGTAGGGGTGCGCGTGGGGGTGCACGGTAGGTAGGTAGGGAGGGTTGGGCATCGGGGTGTACGGTGGGTAGGGGTGCGCGTGGGGGGTGCACGGTAGGTAGGGAGGGAGGGTTGGGCATCGGGGTGTACGGTGGGTAGGGGTGCGCGTGGGGGTGCACGGTAGGTAGGTAGGGAGGGTTGGGCATCGGGGTGTACGGTGGGTAGGGGTGCGCGTGGGGGTGCACGGTAGGTAGGTAGGGAGGGTTGGGCATCGGGGTGTACGGTGGGTAGGGGTGCGCGTGGGGGTGCACGGTAGGTAGGTAGGGAGGGTTGGGCATCGGGGTGTACGGTGGGTAGGGGTGCACGTGGGGGGTGCACGGTAGGTAGGGAGGGAGGGTTGGGCATCGGGGTGTACGGTGGGTAGGGGTGCGCGTGGGGGTGCACGGTAGGTAGGTAGGGAGCGTTGGGCATCGGGGTGTACGGTGGGTAGGGGTGCGCGTGGGGGGTGCACGGTAGGTAGGTAGGGAGGGTTGGGCATCGGGGTGTACGGTGGGTTGGGGTGCGCGTGGGGGGTGCACGGTAGGTAGGTAGGTAGGGAGGGTTGGGCATCGGGGTGTACGGTGGGTTGGGGTGCGCGTGGGGGATGCACGGTAGGTAGGTAGGTAGGGAGGGTTGGGCATCGGGGTGTACGGTGGGTAGGGATGCGCGTGGGGGATGCACGGTAGGTAGGTAGGGAGGGTTGGGCATCGGGGTGTACGGTGGGTAGGGGTGCGCGTGGGGGTGCACGGTAGGTAGGTAGGGAGCGTTGGGCATCGGGGTGTACGGTTAGTAGGGGTGCGCGTGGGGGATGCACGGTAGGTAGGTAGGGAGGGTTGGGCATCGGGGTGTACGGTGGGTAGGGGTGCGCGTGGGGGGTGCACGGTAGGTAGGTAGGGAGGGTTGGGCATCGGGGTGTACGGTGGGTAGGGGTGCGTGGGGGATGCACGGTAGGTAGGTAGGGAGGGTTGGGCATCGGGGTGTACGGTGGGTAGGGGTGCGCGTGGGGGTGCACGGTAGGTAGGCAGGGAGGGTTGGGCATCGGGGTGTACGGTGGGTAGGGGTGCGCGTGGGGGTGCACGGTAGGTAGGTAGGTAGGGAGGGTTGGGCATCGGGGTGTACGGTGGGTAGGGATGCGCGTGGGGGATGCACGGTAGGTAGGTAGGGAGGGTTGGGCATCGGGGTGTACGGTGGGTAGGGGTGTGCGTGGGGGATGCACGGTAGGTAGGCAGGGAGGGTTGGGCATCGGGGTGTACGGTGGGTAGGGGTGCGCGTGGGGGATGCACGGTAGGTAGGTAGGTAGGGAGGGTTGGGCATCGGGGTGTACGGTGGGTAGGGATGCGCGTGGGGGATGCACGGTAGGTAGGTAGGGAGGGTTGGGCATCGGGGTGTACGGTGGGTAGCGGTGCGCGTGGGGGGTGCACGGTAGGTAGGTAGGGAGGGTTGGGCATCGGGGTGTACGGTGGGTAGGGGTGCGTGGGGGATGCACGGTAGGTAGGTAGGGAGGGTTGGGCATCGGGGTGTACGGTGGGTAGGGGTGCGCGTGGGGGTGCACGGTAGGTAGGCAGGGAGGGTTGGGCATCGGGGTGTACGGTGGGTAGGGGTGCGCGTGGGGGATGCACGGTAGGTAGGCAGGGAGGGTTGGGCATCGGGGTGTACGGTGGGTAGGGGTGCGCGTGGGGGTGCACGGTAGGTAGGTAGGGAGGGTTGGGCATCGGGGTGTACGGTGGGTAGGGGTGCGCGTGGGGTGCACGGTAGGTAGGTAGGGAGGGTTGGGCATCGGGGTGTACGGTGGGTAGGGGTGCGCGTGGGGGGTGCACGGTAGGTAGGTAGGGAGGGTTGGGCATCGGGGTGTACGGTGGGTAGGGGTGCGCGTGGGGGATGCACGGTAGGTAGGTAGGGAGCGTTGGGCATCGGGGTGTACGGTGGGTAGGGGTGCACGTGGGGGGTGCACGGTAGGTAGGCAGGGAGGGTTGGGCATCGGGGTGTACGGTGGGTAGGGGTGCGCGTGGGGGTACACGGTAGGTAGATAGGGAGGGCTGGGCATCGGGGTGTACGGTGGGTAGGGGTGCGCGTGAGGGATGCACGGTAGGTAGGTAGGGAGGGTTGGGCATCGGGGTGTACGGTGGGTAGGGGTGCACGTGGGGGGTACACGGTAGGTAGATAGGGAGGGTTGGGCATCGGGGTGTTCGGTAGGTAGGGGTGTGTGTGGAAGCCGCTGTTCAGCCTGCTCTCCGCCAAGCACAGTCTCTTGGCTCAGAGGTGTGACTCTCGCACCGAGTGAAGCCCTTTCCGTCCCTGGTCGGATTTAGTGTGTCTGTGCCATGTTGCTCTTTGCAGTGGAGGTAGCGAAGCTGCCCGAGAGACGCAGGGGTGGGAGGCGTCTCCTTGTCCCCTCTAGCCGTTCATCTGGAAGATACACAGGCATGTTCCATCAATGCTAATGCTACAGTTATGGGAATTTTCTTTATAGGAAGGGACACTTTTGCAATCAGACAAATATGCTGTTGTCACAAGAGATAAGCCCGTCCGCAGCTCCCCTTGCGCTCTCCACGACTGTTATATAATGGTTTTGCACGGCAGCTAACGAATCCTGAGCCGCAGAGTCCGACCGAGGGAACGGAGAAGGGGAGCCACGGCCGAGGGACTTGCAATGCATAGAAGCTCCTCGCAAGCATTCAAAAAAGCAATCCTGGTGTGTTCAGGCAGCGATTTTGCTCTACCAAGGGAACAGCTGATGAGCACCTGTGTCTAGCTGGCCTCACTCCGCTCGCTCTCAGCTATGCAGCTTCTCCATCTCCATCTCTTGATGTCTCCAGATCCAGCCTGGCGATTTATCTGGAAGATGCTTTAGCCAAACACAAGTTACTGGGCTCAGTACAGGGGTGACGAGGAGAAGTTTAATGGCCTGTACTGTACAGGAGCTAGGCGACCTCATGGTCCCTTCTGGTCTTAAACTCTATGAATCAATCAAATGGTCACTAAGCAGCATCCAAACTGGGTGGCGGAGGGACCAGTGCCCAGTGGGGAACGGCGCACAGCTCCCTTATGGAACAGGAGAGTTACAGCTTGGCACAGGACCCACAGTGGCCTTTGTACGTCCTGCCCAACTCCCGATCCACAGTGGAGCCCATCTGGAAGCTCTGCTGACGTACTTCATAGCATCTGAGCCAATCGCCAACATCGGAGCTCATCCTCGCTGCACGCCGTTGAGGCCAGGAAGTAGGGGGAGCAGAGGTCCCGATTTTACAGGGACAGTCCCGATATTCGTGGCTTTGTCTGATACAGGCGCCTATTACCCCCCAGGCCGTCCTGATTTTTCACACTTGCTGTCTGGTCACCCTATGAGGAAGCCGCCCCCTCAGCTGAGGCACAGGGCGGGAGATCCTTGTTTTCAGAGGTCCACTCCAGCTGAAACCAACGGGAGCTTCCAAAAATCAACCCCTTGTCTGAGGTCAAGCTCAGACCCGGTTCTCTCAAGTCCCATCCTAGCTCATTAACTACAAAATCATCCTCCTGCAGCCCATTGGCGGTCTCTGGTCCCTCCAGGAACAGCCATCGCGTGCGCCCTCCAAACATCAAAGGCAGCGCCATCCCTCCCCGAGGTGTGTGCACCTGCAGGGGCTGCATTCTGCCCTGCTCGGCGGGAAGTCCGACCGCAGAGCTGAGCGGGGAGCCCAGGGCAGGACGGAGGGGCATTGGCAGAGCCGGGTCGGGACAGGAATGGCAGGTCAGGAGCAGGGTATTGTGTCTAATGCAGCCCTTCTAAAAACACAGGCTGCCACCTGTTTAGGGCTCCGTAGGTAGGCGGCACCGCAGTGAGTTAGCAGGCAGTTGAGCGGGGAAAGCTCTAGTGACCGGGCAGTAATAAAGCCTCTCTTGATCAGCCCATAATAAGGAGTCAAACCTGCCCACTGTCGGCCTGCGTGCATGTGTGTCTGTCACTCTGCGCCTAGCACAAAATTCACCTGCCATATCGACCCCCCAGATCTGTTCCCCCATCTTTAAGGGTCAAAGAGTGGACTGGGCTGGGCTGCACTGGGTCAGAAGCCTGTTCCAGGAGCTGCGCTTTATACAGATAATGTGTAAGGCTGGTGGCAGTTGACACATTGCTTTTAATCTCGGGATTTTTAAGTCCAACTGGTGATTTTTTAGCCCTTGGCTTGGCAATGCTGCACCCCACCCCCCCTTTGCACTCCTCTGCCTTCCCCTTGGTTCTGTTTGCCTGTGAACCGGCTCTAGCGCAATCCAGGATCCTGCCTTCCCGTGCCCCCGTCACGTGGCATGCTGTCGTGGCACTCTTGTCACTCCTGCAGAGGCCTTCTTTGAAACTGCTGCCAACCCAGCGGGGTCGATGTCTGATGCCTCTCACAGACCCATTTCTGAAAGGCTGAGACTCTTTTACTCCGGCTAGAAGAGCCGTAAACCCTGGACACAAGCCGGCCCCTCCCCCTTTCCTTTCTTCAGCAACACCTCCCCATTCCCCCAGACGCCGTCCCTGGATGGCGGTGATTTCTGATGCGTTGATGGGACCCGGGTGTCCAATTATTCCTCAGCTGTGAGTGAAGACTGATGCTTTAAGAGATCCAGTTTCCAGTAGGAAGTCTTGGGAAAGCCTTCCCCTGGCTTACTTACTTCGTACATTTTTGCAAAGGAACGTCCACTAGAGCTTCCACAGACGACCCAAGTACTGCAGAGACTTGTTTTCCCGGCTTGCCAAAGGCCTGCCAAGAAGGGCTAGGCTACCCCAGCGCTGTCATTACACCCTGGGCCTGGGCACCATCGCGGGGCTAGCACTTGAGAGACCTCGGATCAAGCCCCCAGCTCTGCCGCTGGCCTCACGTCACGGTGACATCTCTCTCGAGCCGGCCTAGCGCGAGCGAGAGCAGCCACACTGCGAGATATCACTGCGTCCACACTGGCGCTGCGCTCACTCGTGCATGGCACAAAGACTTCTGGGGGCAGCTCCCATGGTTCTTAGCACTGCCAGGAGCTGAGATGCCCTATGAATTCTTCCCCAGTGTATTGGGGTGGGGGGGAACTAGTCTGTCCCTTCTGGGTGGAGCTGGGGAGGGGGGAATTGTGGGAAGGCCCTGGAAGACTAGAGGCTCTCAAGTGGAGCTAGCCTGCATCCACCCTCCAGAGCAGTCATGTTAGCAGCTCACGAGCTGCGCTAACTCCAGTTTAGGCCCGTACCGCCCTTGGGCCAGGGAACTCAAGTTAAAGGTACCACTGCTCTTGAGTTAAGTGTGTCTGCGTGTGGATGGGACTCGAGTTAACCTGGCAATGAAAACAAGCCAGAAGTATCCTTAGACAAAGGATTTAGGTCACGAAAGCAGCCTCAAGGAATCAAAGGGATTTGGCACCTAAGTCCCATAGGAGTTTGCAAATCACAGTCACAAACACACGAGCAATCCCATCCCTGTTCAGCAATGGAACAAACCCATAAGCTTAACTGTTAAGCATGCATTTATGCTGATGTTGGAGGGGGACAGAGGGCTCTGAACCCTGCAAGATGGAGCTTTAGGTGCACACTAGGTTAAAGGCCCTTTATCACCACGTAAGCCATGTGCCTGGGGTGTGAATTTCTCCATCAGTGATCCCATCTACATTCACACACTGAAATAATGACCACGCCCTCAAACAAATACACTTGAGTGGATGGTTATTTGCCTCTGGGACACTCATATTGATGTAACAACAAGGATCAGGATCCAAATTCCTCCCATTGAAGTCTGTAGATTACCACCAGGGACCATGCAATATAAGCATGTTAAAATAAACTCTCAGAATTAGAGAAGTCAGAGGCGTAAAAGACCTGTTGGGTCCACTTCAGTTTACCCTCCTGCTGCCAAGACACTATTGCTCCCTACAGTGTCTTTGCTATTTCTCCAGTCTAGTTTTACACACTGTACAATCTGTGCAGGACCAAGTTACGAGCACTGTGTGAAAACCAGAGCGCTCCATTTCCAGACTCTGGGGTGTGCAAATGCACAACTGTGATGTTACATTAATTTTTTTTTTTGCACTTAATAGCTTTAAAACTCAGCCCCCGAGGCTTTTCCCATCTGTCTATTTTCCTGCTGCAGGCTAGTGCTTTGTCACTCACTCAGTACCGGTCTTCGTAAAATCACCATTAAAGTCAGATTAAAAAATCAGACCTAGAGATGTGAGTATTTGAACGAGTCCCTTTTAAAAAACCAACTGCCCCGCCCAATTCAATAGGACGTGGGTAACATTTCTAGACAGATGGCGAGTAAGTAACACTAAGGATCCCAGCATAGCACCGTCCACCGTCATGTGGTCAAGATTTTGGTAAGGTGCTTGCACGGATTGCACCTGCAGAGGCTGCCTCCTCTATGTTCTTTCTGATTCTCACATCAGGGCAGAGAGTACATCAGTACAACAGGAGTGTACAATAGAATCACAGAATCAGAAGATCGAGGGAAATGATTATTCCCCTCTCTTCGGCACCGGTGAAGCCACACCTGGAGTACTGCATCCAGTTTTGTTCCCATTACAGAAGGGATGTGGACAAATTGGAGAGAGTCCAGCGGAGGGCAACGAAATTTTACTAGGAGGATGGTGAAGCATTGGAACGGGTTACCTAGGGAGGTGGTGGAATCTCCTTCCTTAGAGGTTTTTAAAACCTGGCTTGACAAAGCCCTGGCTGGGGTGATTTAGTTGGGGATTGGTCCTGCTTTGAGCAGGGGGTTGGACTAGATGACCTCCTGAGGTCCCTTCCAACCCTGATATTCTGTGATTCTGTGTGTGACCTGCAGGCACGCAGGGAAGAGACCATTTCCCCCAGGTCACTTTTCTGACTCAGCGCTGAGTCACTCACTTCCCTGACTAACATTTGCGCTTTGACAGTCTCGTGTCACTTTTATGGGGCAAATGCTAGGGGCCTTACTCAGACAAAACTCCACCTGCTTTCCCCCCAGGTCATTAAAAAACAAGGAAAAGGTCTCCAGATTGGGCCCAGTAACAATGACATGTTAAATTTGTATATTGTGCCTGTTGCTCCCAAAGGGTCCCAACGTGTTTTACAACTACACAAACAATTGTGGAATGCAGCCACCTCTATGATGGAGGGAGGCAACACGTTTCGTACACACAACACACTGCAAAACAGTGGGGAGGGGGTTACTTTGACCACAGACGCTGGGGGAAATCCCTTATTCTATCCAAAAGTCCCTGTAGCTTGGGTAGGACCTCGGCTTTTACAGCCTCATCTGAGGAAGATGGGCAGATTTGGCATCATTTAATCATATTTCACAGAATCACAGCATTTAAGGCCAGAAGGGATGATTAGATTATCTAGTCTAACCTCCGGAACGACACAGGCCAGAGAAGACACAAACTTAGGACCATTCCCTTCCTGGGCTTTAGCTGAATCCAGAACAAACTCTGAGACAACTGCACTACCCTCAACCATCACAGGCTGAAAGGCCCCTTCTGTCTGCTCCACAGACAAAGAAGAGCCGGACACACTTTCTCCTTTACCAGACACACAGCTTGGGATCTCTTTCCAGTTTCAGCCAGTTACGCCTGTATTGAGCCCAATAACTTGTGTTTGGCTAAAGCATAACTTCAAGAAGGGAAGCCAGTCTGGACTTGGAGACATCAAGAGCTGGAGAATCCACCGGTTCCCTTGGGAGTTTGAGCCAATGGTTAATCCCCCTCCCTGTTAAAAATGTGCACCGTACCTCCTCATTCGAATGTGTCTGGCTTTAACTTCACTCTCCATGCCCTACATTGCCCCTTGGGTGTTCTACATTTGACTAGATATCCACTGCGGCTGTCTGGCAATGGTTCCAGGTGCAGATTTGCCATGGCTGAGTGATTGGAGAGCCTTCTCTCTCATTGATACTCACCTGCTCATGGCGGTTTGAGAGGTATTCCTGGGCTCATCCCCTGTCACTCTCAGACCTGAGCAGCACTGCTGCACTTCTAAAAGAAACGGCACCAGGCGAGAGAGATTCAAAATATGCTTTGCTCCCTGTGGTCAACTCTGTCCTTTCCTAGTCAAACACCACACACATGGCTCACACAAACAGAGCATCCTGTCTTTTCCATTGTGCAGGACAGGTGCAGGGTATGTTCCATTTAAGGTTTCCCTGCTGGTTGAGATGGATCCCTTACTAGACTAGCTCAAAGGCCACAGAGCTCAGACAACTTAAAATGCAGCCACCCTTTGGATGCTGTTTGTGCCTGGAATCAGAAGCAAACCCGGGATCTCTAGCTACAGGTTGGCAGACGCATTAGGGTTCTAAAACAGACACTTGAAATTACAGATTCCCAAACAATACCTCCTCAAGGGAGTTCTGCATTGCTAAGGAGTTCTGAGCCTCCCGCCCAACTTGCAAATCCATGGCGTGCCTGAGCAGCTTCGTCTTGCCTTGCCAACAAGGCATACTCGGGATGGCAGGACCACCCGTTAACATTCTGGTCAGGTTGGGGAATAACAGCACTACAGGAGGCCTCCCTGGATCTGCATGAGACAGAACGCTCCCAGGACCCCAACGGCCAACCTTAAATCAATGGCAACACGATAGGCAGATTAGCCAGGGCCTTCCGCTCTCCCCAGATACCCACCCTGCCCACAGGATACTTGCCATGGTGGGGATCTTAGATGTCAGAAATCAGATCCATAGATTCCAAGGCCAGAAGGGACCACTGTGGTCATCTAGTCTGACCCCCTGCAGAACACAGGCCAGAGAACAGCCCCGCAAACAATTCCTAGAGCAGATCTTTTAGATATTACATTATCTGTTACATTTACATTACCACAAATGACTGCAGCCCAGCAGAGAAACCCTGACACACCCCTCATGGAAGATGAGTTAATTGAGACTATTAAGAATATGAAAGTGGGGAAAGCCCAGATGGTTTCCCTGCTGAATTCTACAGACAGTTCTGTGATGCTTCCCTGGAGGTACCCAGCTCTCACTACACACACCGACTGGCTTTGAGAGCTACAGCACATGCTGGTTTTTATCACATGGTTGAATGCCTATGTATTAGCCAATGGGATTTTCTTTTTCTTTCTTTCTTTCTTTCTTTCTTTCTTTCATAATTAATCTTTAAGGGCAATAAAGAAGTCTATGTGATGGCCATACCATATGATAATAGAAACTGCCAGTTCTGTATCAGACCAGGAATCCATCTAGCCTAGTATCTCTAACAGTAGCCAATACCAGCTGCTTCAGAGGAAGGTTAATGTCATGCTGCAGTGGACAATTATGAAATAACCTGCCTAGAGGGAAAGTTTTTTCCTGATCCCAATAGGTTAGTGGCTGGTTTATGTCCTGAAGCATGAGGGTTTATATCCCTTCTAAAAAAAGTCCTATATAATGTGATTGAGGATGTTCTCATTATCCATAAAATGCCTAACCATTTTTGAATGTTATTACTATCTTGGCCTTATTGGTATCCAGTGGCAATGAGTTCCACTGGTTAATTATGCATTGCTGAAAACAAATATTTCCTGTTTTCAGTTTTAAATTGATTTCCTTTCAATGTCATTGAACTCCTGGCTGTAAGCATGGCCGAGTGGCTACAGCACTAGCCTAGGTTCAGTAAAGTTTCCTGTGTGAACTTGGGCAAGTCACAGTCTCTCTATTCCTCAGTTCCCTTCTGTACAGTGTGGATAATGGCTCTGCCCTGCCTCACAGGGGTGTAGTGAGGATAAATGCATTAGAGTCTGTGAGGTAATAAAGTAGTTGTGGCCAAGTGGTTAAGGCAATGGACTAGAAATCCATTGAGGACTCCCACACCCAGGTTCAAATCCTGCCTTTTTGAGGGGGAGGGATAGTTCAGTGGTTTGAGCATTGGCCTGCTAAACCAGGGTTATGAGTTCAATCCTTGAGGGGGCCATTTAGGAATCTGGGGCAAAAATTGGGGATTGGTCCTGCTTTGAGCAGGGGGTTGGACTAGATGACCTCCTGAGGTCCCTTCCAACCCTGGTATTCTATGATTTTCAGATCTATGGGAATGAGGTCACTGATGGACTTTAGAAAGATAGACTCCAGCCTGGGTCAAATTACAGCTCACTGGAAAATAGGGGCACAAAATACAAATATTTAAAAAATAATTTTCTCTGATTTCCCCCCCTCAATTTAAAATACAGAAATTAAAAATGTCATAATTTCAAAACTTAAGAAAAAAATCTGTGTTTTTATTGGATGAAAAATAGGGGGGAAGGAGAGCGGAATTTGAAAATTCATCTACTTCTTTCCTTTTTTTTAAGGTTTTTTTTTTTCAAATTTTGGGGAAAAAATGTGGCCAGCTTTCTGGCTCATCTTGGATTTGAGACCATAGGACACTTCAGGATTTAGAGCAGTGGCCCAATTAGAACACAACTGTGGCCCATATGACATCCTCAGGGCCATTCAGACAGTCTGTATATTGTGTGGATGCAGCCCACATAACACACAGAGAGCTGCATATGCAGCCCACAATGGTAAATTGGTTGAGAACCACTGAAAGAGAGCCACAGAATCCAAGGGCAGAAGGGACCACTGTGAAAGATCTGTCCTACAATAATTCCTAGAGCAGAGCTTTCAGAAAACATCCAATCTTGCTTTAAAAATTGTCGGCAATGGAGAATCCACCACGACCCTTGGTAAGTTGTACCAATGGTTAATTACCCCCCCGTGTCAAAAATGTACACCTTATTTCCAGTCTGAATTTGTTTAGCTTCTATTTCCAAACACAGGATTGAATTATACCTTTCTCTGCTCGATTGTTCTCCGTGTAGATACTTATAGACTGTAGCCAAGTTGCCCCTTACCCTCTTTGTTAAATTAAACAGATTGAGCTCTTTGAGTCTATCACTGTAAGGCAGGTTTTCTAATCCCTTAGTCATTCTTGTAGCTCTTCCCTGACCCCTCTCCAATATATCAACGTCCGTCTTCAAAAGTACCACTGTGGTGAAACAACAAAGTAAAAGAAATTGTGAGATGCAAAAAGGCATCCTTTAAAAAGTAGAAGTTAAATCCTAGTGAGGAAAATAGAAAGGAGCATAAACTCTGGCAAGTGAAGTGTAAAAATACACTAAGGGTAGGTCTTCACTACCCGCCGGATCGGCGGGTAGTGATTGATCTGTCGGGGATTCATTTATCGCGTCTCGTCTAGACGCAATAAATTGATCCCCGAACGCGCTCCCCGTCGACTGAGTCAACAGTGTGCCCTTGTTGCCAAGAAGGCCAACGGCATTTTGGGATGTGTAAGTAGGGGCATTGCCAGCAGATCGAGGGATGTGATCGTTCCCCTCTATTCGACATTGGTGAGGCCTCATCTGGAGTACTGTGTCCAGTTTTGGGCCCCGCACTACAAGAAGGATGTGGATAAATTGGAGAGAGTCCAGCGAAGGGCAACAAAAATGATTAGGGGTCTGGAACACATGACTTATGAGGAGAGGCTGAGGGAACTGGGATTGTTTAGTCTGCAGAAGAGAAGAATGAGGGGGGATTTGATAGCTGCTTTCAACTACCTGAGAGGTGGTTCCAAAGAGGATGGTTCTAGACTATTCTCAGTGGTAGAAGAGGACAGGACAAGGAGTAATGGTCTCAAGTTGCAGTGGGGGATGTTTAGGTTGGATATTAGGAAAAACTTTTTCACTAGGAGGGTGGTGAAACACTGGAATGCGTTACCTAGGGAGGTGGTAGAATCTCCTTCTTTAGAGGTTTTTAAGGTCAGGCTTGACAGAGCTCTGGCTGGGATGATTTAGTTGGGGATTGGTCCTGCTTTGAGAAGGGGGTTGGACTAGATGACCTCCTGAGGTCCCTTCCAACCCTGATATTCTATGATTCTATGACTCCGGAACTCCAGCTCGTGAGAGGCAGAAGCGGAGTCGATGCGGGAATGGCAGCGGTCGACTCACCGCTGTCCTCACAGCCAGGTAAGTCGACCTAAAATACGCCGACTTCAGCTACGCTATTTGCGTAGCTGAAGTTGCGTATCTTAGGTCGACTCCCACCCCTAGTGTAGACCAGGGCTTAGGAAGGCCAAAAAAGAATTTGAAGAACAGCTAGCCAAAGACTCAAAAAGTTACAGCAAAAAATTTTTTAAGTACATCAGAAGCAGGAAGTGTACTAAACAACCAGTGGGGCCACTGCATAGTCGAGATGCTAAAGGAGCAATCAAGGATGATAAGGCCATTGAAGCAGAAACTAAACGAATTCTTTGCATCGGTCTTCACTGTAGAGGATGTGAGGGAGATTCCCAAACCTGAGCCATTCTTTTTAGGTGACAAATCTGAGGAACTATTCCAGATTGAGATGTCATTAGAGGAGATTTTGGAACACACTGATAAATTAAATAGTAATAAGCCACCAGGACCAGATGGGATTCACCCAAGAGTTCTGAATTAACTCAAATGTGAAATTGCAGAACTACTAACTGTGATTAAATTATCATTTAAATCAGCTTCTGTGCCAAATGACTGGATGATAGCTAACGTGACACTAATTTTTTAAAAGGGCTCCAGAGAAGCTCCTGGCAATTATAGGCCAGTAAGTCTGATTTCAGTACCAGGCAAACTGGTTGAAACTATAGTAAAGAACAGAATTGTCAGACACATAGATGAACATAATTTGTTGGGGAGGGAATAGTCAACATGGTTTTTGTAAAGGGAAATCATGCCTCACCAATCTACTAGAATTCTCTGAGGGGGTCAACAAGCATGGGGACAAGGGGGATCCAGTGGATATAGTGTACTTAGATTTTCAGAAAGCCTTTGACAAGGTCCCTCACCAAAGTCTCTTAAGCAAAGTAAGCCGTCATGGGATAAGAGGGAAGGTCTTCTCATGGACTGGTAACTGGTTAAAAGATAGGAAACAAAGGATAGGAATAAATGGTCAGTTTTCAGAATGGAGGGAGGTAAATAGTGGTGTCCCCAGGGGTCTGTATTGGGACCAATGCTATTCAACATATCTATAAAGGACCTGGAAAAAGGATAAAACAGTGAGGTGGCAAAATTTGCAGATAAAACTACTCAAGATAGTTAAGTCCAAAGTAGACTGTGAAGAGCTACAAAGGGATATCACAAAACTGGGTGATTGGGAAACAAAATGGCCGATGAAATTCAATTTGATAAACGCAAAGTAATGCACATTGTAAAACATAATCCTAAATATACCTATAAAATGATGGGGTCTAAATTTTAGACCACTCAAGAGAGAGATCTTGAAGTCATTGTGGATAGTTCTCTGAAAACATCCACTCAATGTGCAGCGGCAATCAAAAAAGAGAACAGAATGTTGGGAATCATTAGGAAAGGGATAGATAATAAGACAGAAAATCTCATGTTGCCTCTATATAAATCCATGGTACGCCCACATCTTAAATACTGCGTGCAGATGTGGTCGCCCCATCTCAAAAAAAGATACATTGGAATTGGAAAAGGTTCAGAAAAGGACAACAAAAATGATTAGGGGTATGGAACAGCTTCTGTATGAGGAGAGATTAATAAGACTGGGACTTTTCAGCTTGGAAAAGAGATGAATAAGGGGGGATATGATAGAGGTCTATAAAATCATGACTGGTGTGGAGAAAGTAAATAGGGAAGTGTTATTTACTCCTTCTCATAACACAAGAACTAGGGATCACACAATGAAATTAATAGGCAGCAGGTTTAAAACAAACAAAAGGAAGTATTTTTCACACAACACACAGTCAATCTGTGGAACTCTTTGCCAGAAGATGTTGTGAAGGCCAAGACTATAAAAGGGTTCAAAGAAGAACTAGATAAGTTCGTGGAGGATAGGTCCATCAATGGCTATTAGCCAGGATGGGCAGGGATGGTGTCCCTAGCCTCTGTTTGCCGGAAGCTAGGAATGGGCGACAGGGGATGGATCACTTAATGATTTCCTGTTTTGTTCATTCCCTCTGGGGCACCTGGCATTGGCCACTGTCAGAGGACAGGATACTGGGCTAGATGGACCTGTGGTCTGACCCATTATGGCCGTTCTTGTGGACACCAGAACTAGACACAGGATTCCAGCAGTGGTCGCAACAGTGCCAAACACAGAGGGAAAATAAACTGTCTGCTCATACTCAAGAAATCCCTTGTTTACGCATGCCAGGATCGCATTAGCCCTTTGGGCCACAGCGTCGCACTGGGAGCTCATGTGTAGCTCCTTATCCACCACAACCCCAAACCTTTCTCGGAATCACTGCTCCCCAGGACAGAGTCTCCTATTCGGTAAGTACGGCTACAGTATCACGGGTTTCATGAAAGTCTCAGATGTTAGCATGTAGATGGTTTCAGAGTATTTTGAAGGTTCCATTGTGCTCATTGATATGAGAGTTTAAGTTCTCAAGTTCTGGATCTTTTTTTTCATTTAGAATTTTGGTTTTTAAGCCTTTTAAAAAGATTCAGAAAATATCTTTGGCCGTGATTCAGCAAAGCACTTACACACGTGCTCAATTCCATCCCTATTCGGCAAAGCACTTAAGCAAGTCCTTAATTTTAAGCACGTATTTAAATGCTTTGCTCAACTGGGGTCTTTAACCCCGGGGGGGAAAAAGGGGGGAACATTCCTTAGTTCTATGGAAGTCTCCAACCGTGTCAAGAAAAATATGGGACTCTCCTCTGCAAAGGAACAAAATGAAAAATCAGAATAATGACATGTTGTTAAATTAAACACTAGAGAAGAAAAGATTCCTGGGGGAGACAAATTCCCCGAACAAATGGAACATTTCATTACAACCTAACTCATGCTGCTTCCAACTCTCTCCAGAGGAGCTGTCCTGGCCCTTTAACATGCAGAAATTAATTAGTTTTTTTTAAAAAACCCTCTTCCCCTGCACTTGCATCCTGAAACCAAGCAGGGTCGGGGAAAGAAAATTCTTGGCTTCCAGGGTGAAAAACCAGTTTTGAAATGAGTCTGCTGTGAAAAGGTTGATAGGACCAGGAGGGGGATAGAGAGAAGAGGAGGAAATGAATAATAGTAGCAGAGAAAGAAAGGACTCAAGACACAAGCACAAAGCAGCTATCGGAGGGGTAGAGAGTACAAAAAGTCCAAGAGAAGAGAGTGAGCAAAGGGAAATATAATCCCTGCTTCAAATCAATGCATAGAAAGCAGCTATCTGAGGGAAAATGCCTTTTCTGTCCCAGACTTAAGGTCATGAATAGAAAATAATCTCAACTCTAATAATCTCCGGTACCAGGCGACAATCCTTTTTATTTTCTAAAGCACAGTGAAAACTATATACACATAGCTTTATCTATCGATGGGTGCACCCTCAGGCAACCGGCCCGCCTGGCTCCCTTACTGAGTTGACAGAGAATCCCGGGAGGTTGGGATGGGAAAGGCCCGTGTCCCCATCTCCCGGGGGACAGCGCAGGACTGTTGCCTCCAGGGCTTTCTCCAGCCCCGTTTTAAATGTCTCCGGCGACGAGGCTCCCCACGAACTAACAGGTCTCGCGGTCAGAATATCATTCTTGCTGCTCAGCCTACGGTTCCCATTCTTGCTTTCTCAGCTCATGACCCCTGGGTAGGCCCCCTTGCTCCGCCACACACAGCGCCTCCCCCGCCCGGGTTTGCACGCATGCACACATCACCGTGGAATGTTTTGGGGGGGAGGGGGAGCAGCACTTCCGGGGGTGGGAGGGGGGAGATCTCAGTTGCTTTTCTTGACCCTGCAGCCATCAAGGCCCCCAGGAGCAGCTCAGCACAGGAAAAATGACAAGACGGGACATGGAGCGGGATGAAAACAGCAAAGGGCGGGGTTTTGAACTGTCCTTTTGCTCAGGGGAGGCTCCCGTGAGCCTCCCTCACGCTCTATAGCAAACTTTACTTCTCCCGACCCCCTTTAGGGAGCATGAAGCCCACACAAGGCTCAGGTGTAAGCTCTTATTACTGCTTGCCTTACAGCAATGAATGCAGTCCTCAGCCGAGACCAGGGTCCCTGACCTGAGCCAGGGCCTGTGGGCTCTACTGTAATACAAATAATTAAATAATGAACAACCCTTTGGGCCGCATATCGTCTACCAGTCTTTGCTGCCTCTGCAGCTCCAGCGGAGGCAGAATTCTGCTGGACAATCCGGCTGTTTAGCGGTGCTGCTAGACAGCTGTGGAATCACAATCAGAAGTGACTCCATTTAGAGCAGCACACAAAAGGGATTCTCGTAAATACTGCCCGCACTCAAAACACTTCTGTGTGCAACAGTTCCAGTGAGAGATGGCACCTGGCACCATGCCACAACAGCAAGGAAAAGAAATGCCAAGCCACCTAACAGCACGTACTACTACCCATGCTGCACCCACCCCCCTACCTCCTACCTCACCCCATGCCAGCTAGCAAGCACCCGCTGTGCCAAACTTCTCCCTCCAGACACAGCAAACCACTCCCCCAACCCTTCCCCTTCTCCCCCCACCCCTTTCTCACACTACCCCTCAGTAGATAGGGACGTGCCATGCAGTAGAAAAGAATTCTAGCAGAATCTGCCTAAGTTGAGCAGCGAACTGAAGCTGCACGGTCCACAGCGGCGAATCCAGTGAGAAAGCACAGATTCACTAATGCTGTGCGAAGGAGATAAAAAAAAAAATCATTCAAATGTTGTAAGCACACGCCTGGGGTGTCCTGGGAAGCGAGGGGCACAAGGGATTGTGGAATGCAGCGTAGAACCGTGACCAGTCCCTGTGTTCCCCAGCTCCTCCAGTTCTGCCTGGTCCTTAAACACACTGCAGAAAGGCTGGGGGAGTCTCCTTGTCCTCAGCACCCTTGTAAGAGCCAGTGTGTGTCTAGCCTGAGTGTTCACAGTGAATGAGCAATGGGCTGTCCAGTCACACATGTCTAAATGCTCCATTTCTTATAGGGCCAAAGAAACGCAGTCCAAACTAGTCCTCAGAGCGTACACAATGCCAGGAATTCTTAACCAGGTCAACAATGCAAACTTGCAGCATGCTAGAAGAGACCGTAACATGAACAAGTCTGTCCTTCATTTACGGCGGTGCGATCCATGAATTCTTCATTCCTACTCTATGATTTAGAGCAGGATGAATAGCATAACAGGATTAGATCTGCCACCTAAATTCTGAAATGTTCCTTCTGGGTATATATCTAACAATCCCATTGACAGATCAATAGAAGGACATGTGCCGTCATCTCAGCTGAGCTGCCAAAAATGTAATTGCAAAAACCTGGAGAAAGAAAATGTACCATGGATAGAAAGTGCATAGAACCACAGAGCTCTGCTTGTACTTTTCAATGATCACCAGGCTTGGTAGAATTTGATTTTATGTGTTTATAATTTCAATGGATAATACTGACATTTCTTTTTAAGCTTTTTAAATTTTTATCGATATACATTTTCACAGTTGCAGAAAATTATGGGGTGGGAGTCAGAGAATTATTTCATAACCATAGACATCGGAGATTCAAAAAAGTTAAAAACAGTTAAAACCCAAATTGTCAACCTCGCATGTCAAGATATACAAAGTAAATAGCCTTAGGTCAACAAATCATACCTGGTTTTACTATTCACTCACTCGCCAATTTGCAACAAACCTAATTCAAACATCTGAATCACTGGATTTTGACTCTAATAGTTTCTCAAACAGCAGTTTTCTTATTTTGCCTATCTGTAAATTTCAGTTATTATTGATGGCAATATTTTTTGTCAGTTTGCATGTGTACGGTGGAATCAATGTTTACCGACATTTACTAATAAAAATCCAATCTTTCCAAGGCTACTTTTAACTGCTACAGTTTTGTTAATGTGCTTTGATAAATAACCATCAATATGATCCATCAAAATTATAAAAAATATTTAAAATTGAATTTTACCAAGCCTTGTGCTAAACTAGTGACATGCCTGCAAGAAACACCCAGACGACCCAGAAAGTTGGACAATCTGCCTTGCTTCCATAGAGTCACAGAATCACAAAACTGGAAGGGACCTCGAGAAGGCTCTTCTCCAGCCCCCTGCACTCGTGGCAGGACTCAGTATTATCTAGACCATCCCTGTCAGGTGTTTGTCCAACCTGCTCTTAAAAATCTCCAATTATGGAGTTTCCACAACCTCCCTAGGCAATGTATTCCAGTGCTTAACCACCCTGACAGGAAGTTTTTCCTAATGTCCAACCTAAACCTCCCTTGCTGCAATTTAAGCCCATTGCTTCTTGTCCTGTCCTCAGAGGTTAAGAAAAACACTTTTTCTTCCTCCTCCTTGTAACAACCTTTTACATACTTGAAAACTGTTATCATGTCATAGAATCATAGAATATCAGGGTTGGAAGGGACTTCAGGAGGTCATCTAGTCCAACCCCCTGCTCAAAGCAGGACCGATCCCCAATTAAATCATTCCAGCCAGGGCTTTGTCAAGCCGGGCCTTAAAAACTTCTAAGGAAGGGGATTCCACCACCTCCCTAGGTAAAGCATTCCAGTGTTTCACCACCCTCCTAGTGAAAAAGTTTTTCCTAATATCCAACCTAAATCTCCCCCACTGCAACTTGAGACCATTACTCCTTGTTCTGTCATCTGCTACCACCGAGAACAGTCTAGAGCCATCCTCTCTGGAACCCCCTTTCAGGTAGCTGAAAGCAGCTATCAAATTCCCCCTCATTCTTCTCTTCGGCAGACTAAACAATCGCAGTTCCCTCAGCCTCTCCTCATAAGTCACGTGTTCCAGTCCCCTAATCATTTTTGTTGCCCTCCGCTGGACTCTTTCCAATTTTTCTACATCCTTCTTGTAGTGTGGGGCCCAAAACTGGACACAGTACTCCAGATGTCCCCATTCAGTCTTCTCTTCTCCAGACTAAACACATTTTTTCAATCTTCCCTCATAGGTCATGTTTCCTAGACCTTTAATCATTTTTGTCACTCTTCTCTGGACTCTCTCCAATTTGTCCACATGCTTCCTGAAATGTGGTGCCCAGAACCGGACACAATACTCCAGTTGAGGCCTAATCAGCGCAGAACAGAGTGGAAGAATTACTTCTTGTGTCTTTCTCACAACACTCCTGCTAATATATCCCAGAGGATGTTCACTTTTTTTGCAACAGCGTTACACTGTTGACTCGTATTTAGCTTGTGGTCCACTATGACCCCCAGATCCCTTTCCGCAGTACTGCTTCCTAGGCAGTCATTTCCCATTTTGTGTGTGTGCAACTGATTGCTCCTTCTTAAGTGGAGTACTTTGCATTTGTCCTTATTGAATTGCATCCTATTTACTTCAGACCATTTCTCCAGATCATTTTTAATTTTAATCCTATCCTCCAAAGCACTTGCAATCCCTACCAGCTTTATAAGTGTACAAACTTTATAAGTGTACTTTATAAGTGTACTCTCTATGCCATTCTCTAAATCAGTGCTGAAGATATTGAACAGAACCGGATCCAGAACTGACCCCTGCAGGACACCACTCGTTATGCCCTTCCAGAATGACTGTGAACCTCTGATAACTACTTTTTAGGAATGGTTTTCCAACCAGTTTTGCACTCACCTTATAGTAGCTCCATCTAGGTTGCATTTCCCTAGTTTGTTTATGAGCAGGTCATGCGAGACAGTATCAAAAGCTTTACTAAAGTCAAAATATACCACGTCTAGCTCTTCCCCCCATCCACAAGACTTGTTACCCTGTTAAAGAAAGCTATCAGCTTGGTTTGACATAATTTCTTTTTGACAAATCCATGCTGACTCTTACTTATCACCTTATTGTCTTCTATATGTTTGCAAACTGATTGCTTAATTATTTGCTCCATTATCTTTCTGGGTACAGAAGCTAAGCTGACTGGTCTGTAATTCCCCAGGTTGTCCTTATTTCCCTTTTTATAGATGGGCACTATATTTGCCCTTTTCCAGTCTTCTGGAATATCTCCCATCTTCCATGACTTTTCAAAGATAATCGCTAATGGCTCAGATATCTCCTCTGTCTGCTCCTTGAGTATTCTAGGATGTATTTAATCTGGCTCTGGTGACTTGAAGACATCTAACTTGTCTCAGTAATTTTTAACTTGTTCTTTCCCTATTTTAGTCTCTTCTGATCCTACCTCATTTTCACTGGCATTCACTATGTTAGACGTACAATCACCACCAACCTGATTCGTGAAAACAGAAACAAAGAAGTTATTAAACACCTCTGCCATTTCCACATTTTCTGTTATTATTTTTCCCCCCCTCATTGAGAAATGGGCCTACCCTGTCCTTGGTCTTCCTCTTTCTTCTAATGTATTTGTAGAATGTTTTCTTGTTCTCCCTTATGTCTCTATCTAGTTTGAACTTGTTTTGTGCCTTGGCCTTTCTACATGGAAAGAAGGTTTCCGAATGCAAGATGACTTAGGGGCCATTTGGCGTCTGCAGCTCACAAACCAGTTGGCGAGAACTCCCCTTCAGGAGCAGCACCTTGTAAGCCAGTGGGTTTGGAGCGCTTGCTGCCATGGCGAAGGGTCACACAGTCTAGCCCCCTGTAACCTCAACTTCCATGGCATCTTATTTCAAGAGATTCAGCTAGTTTGAGAGAAACGTGTGATTTCTGGAGAGGAAGAGAGGCCGCTGGGTAGAGCACCAGCATGGGACCCAGGTTCAGCCACTTTCGGCATGTCTGCAATGGAGCTGGAGGTGTAATTCCCAGGGGGGCAGCCATACCCGTGCCAGCTGTGATTGAGCCAGTGCGCTACAAGTACAAGGGAGGGGCCAGCTGCCCTGCGTATAGTCCCGTCAGAGACTCTAGGCACATACGAAGGTGGCTAGCTGCTCCCGCCACGCATGCGGCCATGAACACGCTTCGCGTTTTAGTGCGCGGGCTTGCTCGGAGCTGGAGCAGGCACATTTCCTCGAGCTGGAATTTACACCTCCAGCGCCATTCGTTAGTCTCTCTGGGCTGCAGCTGCCTAGCTGTGAAAGGAGGAAGTAGCACTTCCCTCCCGCACAGGGTGTTTGGAAGCTGCTCAGGTGCTCACATGCCACACTAAGGGGGACGAGAGAGAACGCAACTTAACAGCCACTTACCCATTTTTATTCCCGGGGCAGCTCCCAGGTGGGAGTCTGCAGACAGCCCTGCCCCACTGAAGTCAATGGGAGTTTCTCTTTCCGCAGGAGTGGATTTCGGCCAGCACGGAGCAATTTTGAAAATCCCCCTCATCAGCTTGTTTCTTTTAAAACAATTATTTACGTGTTTTAAAACTCCAGGATCTTCCGACCGTTCGGTGAGTTTCCCTTCTCTGTCTCGAGAGTCACTGCAGCTGCTAGGTAGCTTCTGGAGAGTGCTGGCTAGTTATGTAAATCTAGTTGCAATGATTATGTTGTACCACTCCGTTGCTGCTTACCTTCTAATTTCGCTGCAGCTCCCACCTTATAATTGTAAGTGAAGTACAATCAATGCTAATTAATTAAGGGCCAGAACCTGCCAACTATAGTCAAATTAAGTCATACGTTATCCTGGAAGCAGCCCCATTGATTTCGGCGGAGCTTCTTGCATATTAAGGTATATTTCTCTACACAAGGAAAGGGAAAGTACCTAGCCCTAAATTATTTGAACTGGATCCAAAAAGAAGTCACTAGAAAACACACTGCAATCTGAGCTAGAAAGGGCTAGGCATGTCCCCCCCTCCCCCCCTTGCTCTAAACTCAGATTTGGCAGGGTGATGGAACTCTCCTAAGTGTTTTCTCCAGTCTGTGGTCTTCTGCATTATCCCCGCAGGCTGCACCGAGGTGTTCTTGAGGGTTAATCTCTATGGAGGTAGCTTTTTCTCTTTCTAAGCACCTTGAAGGAATGTTACCAGCTATGTGGGGTTTTAATTCTTCTGAACTAAGAAAGTAAGAGTGCAAAGTGATGGCCATTACTGGTGATGAGTGGGGAACAGGCCAAGTCCTCAGCTGGTGTCAATCAGCAGAGTGCCCCAAAGCAACACTCTGTGCCCCAAAGCAACACCTTGGCACCCCCACATTCACCATTGTCATATAATTATGATATGTTTTGTACAAAGTCTGCCTTGTGAGTTATCTTCTAAAAGTCTTGATCTGTTGAACATAAATGTCCTGTTGGATTGTATGGGCTGTCATTTTACGTGAAATTATGAAGTTTTGCTATGTGTGTGTTACTGAAAGATGATGTCAAGATGGAAACACCCACACTAGCCTTTCAGGTACAACAAGGGAGAAGCTAGACAGTGCTAATGGCCCATCAATGAAAACAATGGACCATCGAAGAGCTTATCCTCACCTGTGGAGCTTCAGTCAGCCTATGCACAATAGCTGCCATGACTCACCGGGAGCAGGCAAGGGCTTGTGACTAGATCACATGATATTGAACTCCATTTTGGTACCTGTATTTTTCCACGGACTGGGCTTGGAACAAAGAGGTTCCCGCCCTATGCAAGAACCTATATAAGGAGGAAGTGACATCTCCACGGGGCCTCACTCCTCACGCAAGAGAACATCTGGAAACACCTGAGGAACAAAGACTGAACCGGGGGAAGTACTGGTCCCAGGCTAAAGGGATTTCTAGCCTTTGTATGGAAGCTTGATGGACTGTTTATACTACCTAACATAGTGAGACACTGCTTGATTCAAATCCTATCTAGTGTATAAAACTTAAAGTGCGATAAATGTGTAAATGCATGGTTGCGCAGGTGGTGTCGGAGAGAGGGCTTTGGATTCTTCGACCATGGCATGTTGTTCCAGGAAGAACGGTTGCTAGGAAGAGATGGGATCCACCTAATGAAGAGAGGGAAGAGCATCTTTGCAGGGAGGCTGGCTAACCTAGTGAGGAGGGCTTTAAACTAGGTTCACTGGGGGATGGTGACCTAAGCCCTGAGGTAAGTGGGGAAGTGGGATACCGGGAGGAAATACAAGGAGGAGGGTGCAACAGGGGAAGTAGGGCAATTGGCTAGTTATCTTAGGTGCCTTTACATGAATGCAAGAGGCCTGGGAAACAAACAGGAAGAATTGGAAGTCCTGGCGCAGTCAAGGAACTATGATGTGATTGGAATAACAGAGACTTGGTGGGGTAACTCACATGACTGGAGCACTGTCATGGATGGGTATAAACTGTTCAGGAAGGACAGGCAGGGGAGAAAAGGTGGAGGGGAGAAAAGGTGGAGGAGTTGCACTGTATGTAAAGGAGCAGTATGACTGCTCAGAGCTCCAGTGTGAAACTGGAGAAAAGCCTGTTGAGAGTCTTTGGGTTAAGTTTAGAGGCGAGAGCAACAAGGGTGATGTTGTGGTGGGCATCTACTATAGACCACCAGACCAGGAGGAGGAGGTAGGCAAGGCTTTCTTTGGACAACTAACAGAAGTTTCCAGATCACAGGCCCTGGTTCTCATGGGGGACTTCAATAACCGTGACATCTGCTGGGAGAGCAATACGGTAGTGGAAGACAATCCAGGAAGGTTTTGGAGAGTGTTGGGGACAACTTCCTGGTGCAAGTGCTGGAGGAACCAACTAGGGGCTGTGCTTCTCTTGACCTGCTTCTCACAAACAGGGAAGAATTGGTAGGGGAAGTAGAAGTGGGTGGCAACCTGGGCAGCAGTGACCATGAGATGGTTGAGTTCAGGATCCTGAGAAAAGGAAGAAAGGAGAGCAGCAGAATACAGACCCTGGACTTCAGAAAAGCAGACTTTGACTCCTTCAGGGAACTGATGGGCAGGATCCCCTGGGCGGCTAATATGAGGGGGAAAGGAGTCCAGGAAAATTGGCTGTTTTTTAAAGAAGCCTTATTGAGGGTGCAGGAACAAACCATCCCGATGTGCAGAAAGAATAGCAAATATGGCAGGGGACCAGGTTGGCTTAACAGAGAAATCTTTGGTGAGCTTAAACACAAAAAGGAAGCTTACAAGAAGTGGAAACTTGGACAGAAGACTAGAAAGGAGTATAAAATATTGCTCAAGCATGCAGGGAAGTAATCAGGAAGGCCAAAGAACAACTGGAGTTGCAGCTAGCAAGGGATGTGAAGGGTAACAAGAAGGTTTTCTACAGGTATGTTAGCAACAAGAAGGTCAGGGAAAATGTGGGACACTTACTGAATAGGAGAGGCAACCTAGTGACAGATGATGTGGAAAAAGTTGAAGTACTCAATGCTTTCACAGACAAGGTGAGCTCCCAGACTGCTGCACTGGGCAGCATAGTATAGGGAAGAAGTGAGCAGTCCTCAGTGGTGAAAGAACAGGTTAAGGACTATTTGGAAAAGGGAGACATTCACAAGTCCATGAGGCTGGATCTAATGCATCCAAGAGTGCTGAGGGAGTTGGCTGATGTGATTGCAGAGCCATTGGCCATTATCTTTGAAAACTCGTGGCGAGGGGGGGAGGTCCCAGATGACTGGAAAAAGGCAAATATAGTGCCTATCTTTAAAAAAGGGAAGAAGGAGAATCCGGGAAACTACAGACCAGTCAGCCTCACCTCAGTCCCTTGGAGGATCATGGAGAAGGTCCTCAAGGAATCCATTTTGAAGCACTTGGAGGAGAGGAAGGTGATCAGGGACAGTCAACATGGATTCACCAAGGGTAAGTCATGCCTGGCCAACCTGATTGCCTTCTATGATGAGATAACAGGCACTGTGGATATGGGGAAAGCAGTGGACGTGATATGCCTTGAAAGAACTATGGATTGGATGAATGGACTATAAGGTGGATAGAAAGCTGGCTAGATTATCAGGCTCAACGGGTAATGATCAACAGCTCGATGTCTAGTTGGCAGCCGGTATCAAGTGGAGTGCCCCAGGGGTCTGTCCTGGGGCTAGTTTTGTTCAACATCTTCATTAATGATCTGGATGATGGGATGGTTTGCACCTTCAGCAAGTTCGCAGATGACACTAAGCTGAGGGGAGAGGTAGATACATTGGAGGGTAGGGATAGGGTCAAGAGTTACCTAGACAAATTGGAGGATTGGGCCAAAAGAAATCTGATGAGGTTTAACAAGGACAAGTGCAGAGTCCTGCACTTAGGAAGGAAGAATCCCATGCACTGCTATAGGCTGGGGATGACTGGCTAAGCAGCAGTTCTGCAGAAAAAGACCTGGAGATTACAGTGGAGAAGCTGGATATGAGTCAACAGTGTGCCCTTGTTGCCAAGAAGGCTAACAGCATATTGGGCTGCATTAGTAGGAGCATTGCCAGCAGATCGAGGGAAGTGATTATTCCCCTCTATTTGGAATTGGTGAGGCCACATCTGGAGTACTGCGTCCAGATTTGGGCCCCCCACTACAGAAAGGATGTGGACAAATCGGAGAGAGTCCAGTAGAGGGCAACAAAAATTATTAGGCGGCTGGGGCACATGACTTAAGAGGAGAGGCTGAGGGAACTGGGCTTATTTAGTCTGTAGAAGAGAAGGATGAGGGGGGATTTGATAGCAGCCTCCAACTACCTGATGGGGGGTTCCAAAGAGGATGGAGCTCGGCTATTCTCAGTGGTGGCAGATGGCAGAACAAGGAGCAATGGTCTCACGTTGCAGTGGGGGAAGTCTAGGTTGGATATTAGGAAAAATTATTTCACTAGGATTGGGGTGAAGCACTGGAATGCGTTACCTAGGGAGGTGGTGGAATCTCCATCCTTAGAGGTTTTTAAGGTCAGGCTTGACAAAGTCCTGGCTGGGATGATGTAGTTGGGGATTGGTCCTGGTTTGAGCAGGGGACAGGACTAGATGACCTCCTGAGGTCTCTTCCAACCCTAATCTTCTATGATTTTGTTTATTTCTTAGGTAACCATTTTGATCTGTTTGCTGTCACTTATAATCACTTGAAACCTATCTTTCTGAAGTTAATAAATCTATTTTATATTTTTTTTACCTAAAACAGTGTGGTTTGAGTGAAGTGTTTGTGAAAAATCTCAGCTCAGTTAACAAAGGTTTTGTGCATATTACTCTCCATATTGAGGGAGGGGCGAACTGGGTAATTGTAATAATCTTTATTGGTCGGGCTTTTGACCAGAGCAGGACAGTACAGTTCTGGGATCCTAGGCCGAGGAGGTGGGAGTATTTTGGCTGTAGCCTCTCTATTGTTCGTTCACGCAGTGGCTGGCCAGAGCATTCATGAACACAATTGGGTGTGGCCCCTGACTATGGATGTTGGTGTGAGGGAAAGCTTGGAGGGCTTTGCAGCTTGTCACAATGTCACAGTGCAAGAGGGAACCCAAAGGTGAGCCAGAGGGCTCGGCTGTATCCCAGTTCCCGGGGATGGGGGTGTGTTCTAAGCCAATCAGTCTACTTTAGTTGATTTCTTCTACTTGTGCCTTAAGATGTCTCTGAAGTACTGAGTGGGTGTTCAGGTACTGAAATGATGGGCAATTGAGCACCATTACAGGACCCTGGCTAGATAGGTAAGCAGGCAGATTCTAAAACATCTTCCTCATGGGCTGCTTTCCACAGGCTTGCAGATGACAGAATTGGGGCCAGGTTCAGCTACACATGCTCATGCTGAGTAGCACCTTATTCCATGTGGAGCCATACTGAACAGGTGTGAGATACCTTCTCAGTCCGAGCAAGGGTGGCAGCAGAACCTGGCTCATGACCTAGATGTTCAACGAGGGCGAGCGGAAACCATTTGAATATTGCAGTGAGTATTAATGTCCTGGCCGGGAGCCCCGGAGTCGGGTGGCCCAACGCCAGACATGAGCATTCTTGACTTTGGACCAGTGCAAGAGCACAAAGATGTTCCAAGAACTGGGGGCACAGTGCTGGACACATGTCATTAGCTGCTGCTGAAAGAATGGGATTCTGTTCAGAAGTGCAATGCCAGGTCAGACCAAGTGAATGCTGAGGGAAGGGGGGGAATGTCACTGGGCAAAGCTGGTTCAGCTTCTGATGGGTGGATGGCTGAAGCAGAGAGGATGATGGTTGAAGCCAGAATTGATTCTTTCTCTTTGCTCCACTAGGAGACTCTGAACTGAACCATGCTGCTGTTCACCTGGCACTGATGAGCCCTTTGCAGCTGCTCCAGCTCAGACTCCTTCGCTGCAAGGCACCAGCGTGGTACCTTATCAATGCTGGCCCAGTCAGGCCTGGTCAATGGTGGTGGAAAGATCTGAGCCCTCAGAACACAACTTCTTCTTCTTTATTTTATTACGTATGCACCATTATCCACAAAGGAATCCTTACAGATAAAAGAACATGGACGGATCTGTCGCTCTGCTCTGAAATACAAGCTCCAAACTTCTGGGCAACTGGGCAACCATCTACAACACCTGTCTATGCCACGCCGAGGCCAGCAGATAACACGAGAACTCCTCCAAACTCGGAGGAGCAGTGTGGTGCTCATGTATCTCGCCACATTGACAACTCCTTCCCGTGCCGCTGTGTGTTGCTCCCCTCTTGGCCGCTCAGATTGCCCTGGCAACCAGTACAGCTTGTGGTGGGGCTCCATACTCAAGTAATCAGACTCCATGTTCTGGTGCAGTAGCCGGCTTTGCACAGGAAGTATCAGGTGTATGTGTGCACACAACCAGGAAAGGCAGTGGGGATTCTCAGCCAGAATCTGAGTTCCAATCCTCCCCTGACACAGACTCCCCAGGTGGCCTGGGGAGAGTCACTTCCCCCACTCCCATCCATGTCTCGGTTTCCCAAACCTAACATGGGAGGTGACGATACTCGCCAGAGTGCTGTGAAGAATAAGTGGTTAGTGTTTGTTCCATCACTTTAAGAGCCAGACCCTCCGGTGGTGTAAATCGGAGTAGCCATGCTGACACCACTGGATCTCCACTGATTTACATTAGCTGACGACCTGGCCTGTAAAGTGCTAATTACTGTGGTTATCGGCACAGACGTCCCCACATCTGCGGACACTCAGTTATGCTGCCTCCAGACTCTTTTCTCAGGATGCCCTGCCCCCTTCACAAGTAAAGCCGAGAACAGCAACGGCTTCCTCCCAAACACACCACACCACATCCCGTCTCCTCTACAGGGAACGTGTTCCTTTTGTGGCACACGAACTTTACTGAAATCCAGCCACTCCGGGCTTCACGAAAGCTACCAGCAATTCCAGCAGACTTGAATTGCGAGCAGCATGTCACCCTCTGCTCCATCTCCTTCACTGGTCTAGAATATTGGAACGAGTTCAAGGTCTCAGGCCTTATCATCAGGGTGCTGCAAGGCCTGGGCTCAGGGTATCTAAAAGAGCCCAAAGCTCCGGGATGAAGACCAGGGTCAACAGCTTCGCTCCTCTGGCCCAGGAGAACTCTCAGTAACAAGAGTAAAAAGCTCATCTGTGCAGGGGCAGAATTTTCTTGGGGCCGGTCCCAGACTGAGGAATGGCCTCCCCCAGGAACGAAAGACCATCTCAAACCCTCCTCTCTTCCGCTGAAAGAGCAAGGCACATATCTTCAACCTACCTTCTGTAACCAACATGTAGTCACGTGCGTATATTGTATAGCATAAAAAGAAAATTCCAAATCAAAGCACCCCTCTGCACACACTTCTCCCACTGGGGAGAGGATGAAAGAACGAACACATGGTGGATGTTAGCCATGTTGCTTAACACACACCTGTTACTATGGTGATGAGCATGGTATAAGAACCTAACCGCCAATCCTGCCGACTCAGCCGGGGATCTGAGAGTCAAGCCAGGTTCATTTCATGCCAGGAATCATCCCCAGTCATAAAGACCCTGCAAGCCACGTTCTTCCCACAGCAGCACCCACACCACCCCTTTGCATTCAGTGGGTTTGCACTGAATCTTCAGAAGCGATTCGGCAGCTGCTGCACCATAAGTAACTTCAGCCCCCTCTCCTGTAGCCGCGCTACCTCTGCATGGCTCACGGGGGGAAGCAGCATCAAACACGGACTTTTGCGGCTAAAGGCAGCAGCTCTGTGTGGTACACACGTGAAGCAGAGCTCCTGAGTAAGGAGAGGCCCATTTTCCAACCCACTGCACCGAGTAGGACTGCATTTTAACACATACATGAGTTGATTTTCTAGCTACTCCTCTCTCGCTGTGAACATCAGTGCTATCTAGCCATGCACAACCCATGCTCGCCACCAGCCCGAAGAATCTCTCGCCCCACACGCTGGGAATACATCCACAGACACTCATTTCATCCCCCCTTTGCTCTGCCCCACACTCTCCAGCTCTGTACCGTCTTCCATGCAGCATCCAGCACCTACAAACCCCCCTGCACCCCGCCCCGCAACTTCTAAGCTCTCCTCTTAGTCCCTCTTTACTCACCCCATCCAGAAGAACTGCTGCCCTCCTCCCCCCACCCCCCTTCAAAGCAGCATTAACGAACTCATCATGGAACTAGCAAGACAGGCGCTGAACTCTCTGGCTCAGCCACTGTGCTTGTGTTTGTTTCCCAAGCATTGTGCGTGGTCTGCTTAGACTGGTCTCCATAGCCGTGACTTGGCTTTCTTATGGACGCGGCCCGCCCTGATGTGAGCCTCCATGCTCTAGTGTCCGAACGCACTGCCTGAGGTGGACGGATGGCAGGAAGGCAGGTGGTGCTCTGCCAGTTGACACCCTCCCATCAGGCTTTGATCTTGTGCATGGTGCCTGCAGCATGGATTCTCCCTGCCTGAATTAAGCGTGGGATGCGTCTCACAAAACGACACAAAGCTGCTGCCACCAGGACTGACCCACGGGCAGCAGTTCCCGCTGACAAAGCACTACGCTCTGTGTCAGGGACCAGGAGTCTCACTTCTCCTAGTGCCCGGACAATGGCCCTGAGAGCAGCGCAGGAGGGCATAATGCACTGCCCCACCCTCCCCTACCCCAGGCCTCGGTATACACACGGACAAAGCTAGAGGCAGGTCCAATTTTCCGCCAGCCAGCTTGACGGCATCTCTTTAAACAATTAGCGTCTAGTTTCCACCGGCACCTGGTAGCAGCTGAGCCTAAAGAGCAATCATTCCTAGCTAATCCAACACCCACGGATCGATGGTCCATACACCGAACAAATAACACTGCGAACCCCCTGCCTCTATCACTGCCGATTGCTTTGCAGTCTCACTTCAGTTCTCCACCTGATTGGCCTTCCTGATGCTCTTGTTACAAGGTGACACGCATCACTTTCCCCCTCTGTAATGAGCCTGCCCCACACATCCTTTTCAATCTTTTTTGAAAAAAATCTATACCACAATTATATCAGCATCTCTGTACAGATCGGCTCCTTTTCGCACCGCGAGGGCCTGCTAATGCAACAGGAAGCTGCTAAAACTTATCTAGCCGTACAGGCCCAAACTCCAGCACATTGGGGTTTGAGTTTTGGGGGGTTATTTAAATCTAAGTTTCTCCTACTTGGCTGATACAGCCACTGTTGGGGCAGGGGGTCGATATGCTCTGCTGATCTTTATCCCTGGGATAAAGATTTCTGAGATTTCTGGCTAATTTCAGAGATTTCTGGCTAATTGCACAAAGGATTAGAGCTCAAAAAGTCTCCCAATACAAGGATTATGCAAAATATAATACACCTCTGCTCTTCTCAGCACGCATTAGGGGCCTGGTTCCTGAGCTTTGCTCATTGCTCCTCGGCTCCTAATCTGACCACCTTCCTACCAGGTGTGCACGAATGATGGTTTGGTCTCCGCGTCTCAGTTTAGCTACATTCCGATTGTCCAGGGCTCTGCACAGTGGTGGCCGTTTGTCGCAGGGGGATTTAACCAAAACACCCCACAGAGGCTGGTGGCACTGGCTCACTGCAGGCATAGTATTGACAGTGGATGAGACGTACAGGCTGTCTCTAGGCAGCTCTGCTGATGCGTCCTGCCCTTCAGTACCTGGGTCCCATACACACACGGCTCTGCTGGTGCACATCAGTCCCGACCTACAGCCCCTCTGCTCTTCCAGTCCTGGGGTCCTCTGCAGACAGCTCTGACCATATCTCTGAGTCGTGACCTGCAGCCCAGCTCTTATTTCAACCCTAACCTCCCTACACAAACACCTCTGCCAGTGCACCTAAATTCTGACTTGCAACGTTCCTTCTTTCTGTCTTGGGCTTCTACGGCCAGTGGACCTCAACCCTGAGCAGAAGCCCCCCTGCTATTTCAGCCCTGCTTCTGCCTGAGCTGCCACTAGGTTGAAATTGTGCTGAAATACACGATGAGTTAAGCTATGGTTTTAGATGAGGGAAGCAGTTCAGAGCAAGTAATTAATGACTGGAACTTTCAATCCCAACTTGAACTGGGCACGTGCCGGTCAGGGTTTGGACTGGACTGGACGGACTGAAACAGGGACACACCCTGTTCCCATTGGCATCTGTATATGATAGTCCAGAGCAAGAGTCCCATATGCCTTTGGGTGCTCATTCAGCCAAACAACTGAACTGTTTGGGATTTCCACTCAAACCATGATCACCTCTGCATTTCTACAGACCTGTCACTTCAAAGCCCTTTGCAAACTTAACAACCCAGCTTGCACATTTTACACCAGGATCACTGAAATGCAGCTACTGCTGGGGTGGAACACAGCAGATGTTGATCAGCTACAGCTGATTGAATATAGTCTGTGAATATTCCCTCGGAGGCCAAGCTACTTTTTGATTCAGCCACGTTCAGCCACCGCTATTGGAAACGTTCATGCAAATGGGATTTGGTGCACACAAGTGTTTGGGAAATTGCTGCTTATTCACACACAGGCAGCAGGTCGGGGTTAGGAGACTTGCTCAGCCCCACACAAGGAGGCAGAGCTGGGAGGAAATCTCGGGCAGCCCCGGCTCCCAGCCCTATGTTCTGTCTGTTCTTTGATCCTCTGCTGGATTTCCCATGCAAATGCAGATCCAACCCATTCCTCACTCGGTGGAAGCCAGAGGGGCGCTCCCTTTGCAGGTCATGCTTCCGCACGGCCTTCGCATTCTGCATTTCAGACCTGGGGCAGCAGGAGCTGCTGCTCTTGGAACTGGCTGCTCTCAGGCTGGAGCGAGACCCCTCTCAGGGCTGGGCACCATCGCTGTTGGTACTGTCCGAGCACTGGCTACTGCCTTCTTGCACACAGCCTGGCACTGCTGGGGCATGGGTGGTCAGGCCTAGTGGGTGGAGCCAGAGCTGGGCCTGGTGGGAGCCCAGGGTCAGAGCTAGGATTGAAAGCCAGGAACCAAAGCCAGGGGGTCAGAGCAGGGCTTGGAATCCAGGGGTCAGAGCCGGGATCTCAAGCCAGGAACCAAAGCCAGGGGTCGGAACTGGGGTCAGAAGCCAAGGGTCAGAGCAAGGCGAAGGAGCAGGGTCTGTGATAGCAGCCGGTTGGGGATCCACCTAGCTGCAAAGGCACCTTCCACCAGGTGTCCCCTCCAGGCTTCAGGAGTGCTCCTGGACCAATCAGGGACCTGGCAGCTCTGCCAATCTAGCCCTCAGCGGGCGGCACATCGGGTGACACAACCGGCAGACCCAGGTTCCCACTCCCCTGCACTCTGAGCCCCGAGTCCAGCCCCAGGGCAGTTTGGGCTCTTTCACCAGAGCCCTGCTGCCTAGCACAGCCCTCTTTGCTGGGGTCAGTCCCCGTGCCAGAGGGTCTCGCGCAGGGCTGGCCTACTTGGTGCCCGCTGCAGAGGTGGGCTTCCCGTTCCCAGCAGAGCCTTTCCCAGGTGATTTGCAAAACTCAGCGATCCTGCGAAATCGGGGACCCCTTTGTCCAAACCTGGTCTGCTGGGTCCTGTGCTTGAACTGGGCTTTATCCAAGAGCGAGCCCCAGGGATTAGACAGAGGTTGCCAAGCCAGCCGATTGCTGGGGATGCAGAGCTGGGAAGCTAGACCCCAGTGCCCACGAGCCAGCTCCCCTCCAAGCAGTGTCCTCTTCTTCACAGACACCGCTTGTATTCATCCAGGTGGGATACAACCAGGAGTGCCCCTCCCTCCTCTGGCCTGCTCTCCCCCTGCCTCCCTCAGAGGGGGACACACTCTTTCTTTTATGAATTAGCAAGCTGGCGTCTCTTACTGCTTTTGGCTCCCTCTGACAGGCTCTGGCAAGAAGCACAGCAGAGCCGGGCTCGCTCCGACAGTCAGTACCGGGCCCCTCTCCAGGATAAACACCCATTGCTCTCTCTCTGTTGCAAGTGCTGCGGCAGCCAGATCCTCCGGGACAGGATGCCCCAGTTGGTGAATTCTCACCACGGACTAAGGAACGTCGCTTCAGCTGTTAGTTGGAGGTTCCCTAGCTTAGCCCCGCTTGGACGGGGCTGGGGGCGTCACACAGAGACTCCAGAGGCAGCATCTGTCCCAGGTCACTTTGGATTTTCCTCCTCAGGGCTTTTCGTGTGTGGATTTGAGAGCTCGTCAAACAGGGAGAGCAAGAGAGGTTAGTCCCTGGTATCCTGGGGACAGGTGCGGTTTTATGATTTTTTTAATGATCATTTCAACCAGTTTGCCAGGTACAGATGGTTTACTGGTCTGTAGTGCCCCAGATCACCCCGAGACACTTTTTGAAATACAGATACAACATTTGCTACACCCATTCTCTGGAAGAGCAGCTGATGAGAGACTGAAAAATATTTTTGTTAGCATCTCAGCCCCTTCATGTCTGCGTTCCTTCAGAACCCTTGTATGGACCATCATGGCCTGGGGATTTATTGCTTTTTAAATGATCAGTTTGTCCGAGCATCTCTTCTTCTCTCACATCAATCTCTGAGAGCACCTCCTCTTTATTACCAGGAAGAGCAGGTGTGGGGTAGGAAAACTCCAACATCCTCCTGGGTGAAGGCTGGTGCAAAGAGAGCAGTTATCTTCTTCCATTGCTCCCTTTAGCCCCTAGTGTTCCAGCAAATCCACCAGTTCTCTCACGGGCTTCCTGCTTCTGATATATGCATCGAAATCCCCTAAATTGCTTTGCAAATCTAGCCCAAGTTTGATACAATAATAAAATAATTTTGGGTATGAAATAAGCAGGGTCTCAGCTTTCCTGGGTTCCCTTCGGCTTTCCAAGTACACTTCTCAGTTACCTTTATTAAAAGGTCCATCTCCCTTTCACAGTGTTTCCTGGTGGTTCCTTAACACAGGGTTCACCGGAGACAAGGAGGGCTGGAAAACCCAGGTGGTGCATGTCAGCGTGGTTAAGGACTGAGGAGAGCAAAGAGCAATGGGGTGGAGGGACGCTGGATGGCTCAGGGGTGTGGAATGGGGCCTGGAGCCTTTCACTTCCCCGATTCACTGCACATCCGGGCTGGATGTGAGTGAAAGCCGGGGCAGCCTACGGGAAAGGAGACCAGGCTTTGTCCAGCTCATTAGCAGGTCAGGGTCTAAACCACAAAACCACCAGCACCAACCGGCATCCTTGCTGCTGGTCTCAACACAGAGGGCTAGGAAAGGGCAGCATAGCCCAGTGGGGATGCAGTGCACTGCACTGGGACTCAGGAGACGAGGGTGCGGGTGGGGAATGGGGTCTGCCTGGCTAGAGCAGCAACGCGCTCCCTCAGTATCTGCCCGGCAGCACGGCAAGGCAGCAGAGCCTGCAAGAAAACATCAGCACTAAAAATAGGGTGTCTGCGGTAGGGGCTGACCACATTTATTAGCGTGTCCGTGACCCGCCTGACCACCAGGTCAGCCTGGGAGAGCTCGGCAATAATGCACTGTGCATCTGGTCAGGAAATCTCCTGAAGCACGGGGGGATAGATGTCCAGGAATAGAAAGAGACATTCCAGGAGCTGTTGTTTTATTTTGCTTTGCAGACAGGGAAGCCTTGTGCCTTTCAGGAGCTGCCTCTTGGTCTGCAGAGAGCCAGGAGTCTGGTGGAGGAAGGGTGGAGAGGAGAAGGGAAGGGGGAACTGGAAAGGAGATGGGGAAGCAATCCGAACCGGCCATGCCTCCAACTCTGCTCTGAACTAACTGTTGGTTCTGGGCTTCCTCTTATCAAACCGATGCATCAGCTGGGGGAAAAAGAGGAGGGGACCAGGCAGGCTGACCTAAGGAGACAGCTGGGAAAGATTAAAGCAGCACGGGGGTGTGGGGCCACAGACATTCATGGGATCCTAGATGTCCTAACGTCCCGTCCAGCATCTGATGGGACAACGCTGGAATGTCAGTGTGGATGGGGCAGCACTGCCCTATGTGTGAGTAGCCTGCAAAATCCCAGACAGAGACAGAGAGACTGTGGCTCCGGCAGTGAAGAAGGGAATCGCAGACTGTGGGCTCGGAGGACATGGGAAGTGGAGAGGGTGAACAGCAGTAGTTATCTGTGCTAGACCACTAAAGGGATAGAGGTCCCTTGCAAACACAACAGGCAGCCACACGTCACTTGGGCTAGCAGAGACCTGGACCCGCTCTCAGGTGCCCACACGGACCCCAGGGGGAGGTTAGGTACACATGCAGAGAACCCAGAACAAAAGGTCCTGAAAGCTTCCCAGAGGGCACCAGAGAGCGCAGAACCCACCCAGAGAAGAAGCCCCCCTGGCTGGCAAGATTTCTGACCCACAGGGAGGACCTGATTGACAGTGCAAGGTTAATAGGCAGGGCCCACTGGGCTGAAACCCACGGTGCAAGCCGAGGCTGCTGCGCACAATTCAGTGCCCTCCCCACAATTCGGCCCCATGCTGGGGGAGGGTGAAATCCTTCACTTGGTGCACCCCACGCCAGACCCACATCCGACTTCACTTTCCACAGCACTGGGAATACATGCCAGGCACAGCAGAGACCCAGGGGGACAGCTTGGTCTTCCCAATCCCCAAAGCCCCCAGGGGCTGCGCTGTTCACAAAACATCTTTGCTTCCCAGCTCTTTGGCAGACCAAGGGTATTTCCCCTTGACATCCAGAGCCCCCCCACTCATTTCCCAGCAGTCTGCTCCAGACGGGCTATTCCTCTTCCTCATTGTGTTAGGCTGTCACTTCCCTGTGCGGCTGTCACAGTAGGGCAAAGATGGCACATGGCAGGGGGCAGAGAGACGGTGCTCCAGGGCACTGCAGGGGAACCTCTGCGTTCCTGACACCCGCATGCAGGAGGTCCCCATACATTCCACCCCAGGGCAGGACGTGCTCCCCCATGGGCATCGGGAAAAGGGCAGAATCTGGAAGTGGGCAGGACAAAAAGGGGAACATGGAGGCAGCGACGCTGGGATGTTTCCCTTTGAACAGCGGTGTTAAAATGATTTAAACAGACTCCTTGAAAGGGGAAGCTTGAATTCTAATCATGGTACAAAAGCAGCTGGCGCCGAAGCTTTCATATGAGGGGTAACGTGTCTTCAGTGACTCACACTGACTCACGCGCCCTGTGCATGGGGTGCATACAGAAACAACTTGCGTGCCAGAAGGGTGGACGATGCAGGCAGAACCACAGACCCTTGTGGAACAACACCGGCTGCCAACAGCAAGTGGGATGTTGTCAGCAAAGGCGGGGGAAGATCTGGGGCGCAACAAGCCCTCACTCTTTTGAGGCACCCTCCTGCACTGGGAATGAGGAAAGCCTCTGTCCGAAGCCTCCGTTCCTGAAGTCCCATGCAGGGGGCAGGCATTTCAGATGTGTCTGCCACCCCAGGTCTCCCTTTTGCAGAGTGTACGTTCTCCCTCTGTGCAGAAGGCCCCAGAGGGCTATCTGGACACGATACAGAGTCTGAGCCACAGCTAGGGCTGGCTTGACTATGTGAAACAAAACAGTTTATCCACAACATTTGTCTCTCCTCATCCCTCCCCCCCAGCTTGTTCATCATTCCATCAGGTGTGGCGAACACTTTCCCTGAACATATTTGAGCCTATGGATTACTCTCCAGTTAAGTGCTTGGCCAGTTGTTGCTATTTGAGCTTTGTGACTGGCCAAGCTAAGTCAGGTGGCCTTTGATTCCTCCCCCTGATTGGATGAGCTAACCCTGATGCAGCACTTCTGACTAGAACCAATTTAATTTCTTGATTGACCAACTCTTGTTCCAGGGCCCCAAGTTCCTTTGGAGGGAAAGTTCATGTGCACAGAATTTCAGCCACAAGAATGCCTGCGAAGAGCGAACAGTCAAAGTCTAAGCAGGCTTCACCTAACCCTAACAGGAGAAAGGGTTTGCAATCATGATACACTTGGATCTCAGGACAAAAGAAATCTGAGTTTGGAACGAGTCTCATATGGTCAGCCAGCTTGATAAGGAGAACACCCGGAGTCATATTAGGAAGGCTTAAAAAATGTAATTGCTAATGGGGACTTAGTTATAAAACGAGGACTCCTTGTTAAATGAGGGTGTTTCTTTTGGGGTCCCCCAGGGATTTGTTCTGGGCCCAATGGTAGTCAACAGCTTTATCAATGACCTTGAAGAAAATATAAAATCATTGTTGGTAAAATTTGCTGATGGCCCACAGGGTGCTGGGGTGATAAATAATTATAAGGACAGGGCACGCTGGAACCCTTGATAACTGGGCGTATTCAAACAACAGCCTGTGTTTTAATACGGCCACATGCAAGTTCATACGTCTAGGAACAAAGGCTGCAGGTGACGGTTACCGGACGCTGGACTGTGGTCAGGATGGCAGTGACTCTGATAAGGACTGAAGGGTCATGGTGGAAAGCAGCTGAATATTAGCTCCTGGAGCTTTGCTGAGGGCAAGAGGGGAATACCAAGTAGGAGCAGTGTGGTGATAGGTGATAGCCAGGAGACAGAGCTTTCTTGGGGCCAGACTCAGAGTGTGGAATTAACTCCCCCAGGAATTAAGGGCCCTCCCAAACCTGAAGGTCCTTCTGCTCTATGCACAAGGTGCATTTCTTTGACCTTGCCTTCTCAAACAACCATATATTATATATATAAAAACTCCATAGCGAAACGCTCCATTACACACACTTCTCCCCCTGGGCAGAGCAAGAGAGATCAAACATGTGACAGATGTTAGTCACGTTGCTTAATGCATGACTGGAAAACATTCATATACTACAGTGGTGAGTGCGGCATAAGAACCTGAACCGAATAGAACAGAATAGCTTTGTATACAGAATTGGGGAGAACATTACTGGAACGCTGTTTCTGTTCTGGTGTCCACACTTCAAAAAGGATGTTCAAAAATTGGAAAAGGTTCAGAAAAGAGCCATGAGAATGACTCAAGGAATGGGTTTCAGAGTAGCAGCTGTGTTAGTCTGTATCTGCAAAAAGAAAAGGAGTACTTGTGGCACCTCAAAGACTAACAAATTTATTTGAGCATAAGCTTTCGTGGGCTACTGCCCACTTCATCAGATGCATGCAGTGGAAAATACAGTAGGACGATTTTATGTACACAGAGAACATGAAACAACGGGTGTTACCATACACACTGTAACGAGAATGATCAGTTAAGGTGAGCTATTACCAGCAGGAGAGAAAAAAAACCTTCTGTAGTGATAATCAAGATGGGCCATTTCCAGCAGTTGACAAGAATGTGTGAGGAACAGTAGGGGGGAAAATAAACATGGGGAAATAGTTTTACTTTGTGTAATGACACATCCACTTCCAGTCTCTATTCAAGCCTAATTTAATGGTGTCTAGTTTGCAAATTAATTCCAATTCAGCAGTCTCTCGTTGGAGTCTGTTTTTGAAGTTTTTTTGTTGTAATATTGCGACTTTTAGGTCTGTAATCGAGTGACCAGAGAGACTGAAGTGTTCTCTGGCTGGTTTTTGAATGTTATAATTCTTGACGTCTGATTTGTGTCCATTTATCCTTTTACATAGAGACTGTCTGGTTTGGCCAATGTACATGGCAGAGGGGCATTGCTGGCACATGATGGCATATACCACATTGGTAGATGTGCAGGTGAACGAGCCTCTGATAATGTGGCTGATGTGATTAGGCCCTATGATGGTGTCCCCTGAATAGATATGTGGACACAGTTGGCAACGGGCTTTGTGCAGGATAGGTTCCTGGGTTAGTGTTTTTGTTGTGTCATGTGTGGTTGCTGGTGAGTATTTGCTTCAGGTTGGGGGCCGTCTGTAAGCGAGGAGTGGCCTGTAAGCAAGGAATGGGAAAACTGCTTTACAGTAGCTCAATCTGCATGAGCAGTCAAGAGGAGACTTGATCGAAGTCTGTAAATATCTACACAGAGGAGAGGATTTCTGATCGTGGGGTCTTTAATCTTGCAGACAAAGGCATAACAAGACCTAAAAAGTGGAAACCGAAGCCAGACAAAATCAGACTTTGAAATTAGGTGCAATGTTTTAAGTGGATAATTAACCACTGGAAAAATTCACCCAGGATTGGAGAGGGTTCTCCATCATTTGAAGTCTTTAAATCAGGAGTGGATGCCTTTCTAAATGAGATGCTTCAGCTCAGACAGAAATGATGGGCTTGATGAAGGAACCACGGGGTGAAGTATTTCAAGCTGTGCAATACAGGAGGTCACACTAGATAAGTATAATGGTTCCTTCTGGCCCTAAAATCTATGCATTTATGGAAAAACCAAGAGATCTGAACCATCATGCCTTTCGGGCAAGAGCTAAGCTCTAATGACTGGGGGCTAGGAGGGAAGTATCCCTGAGTACAGGTGTGATAAATGAAGGGCGAGGGGGAGCTCCCTTTCATGGACACCCAGCCATCCAGTTAGCTATAAAGTCCCTCTTGGTGGCTGCTCTCTGCTTGCTTTACCTATAAAGGGTGAAAAAGTCCCCCAGGTAAAGGAAAGGGAGTGGGCACCTGACCAAAAGAGCCAATGGGAAGGCTGGAACTTTTTAAAATGAAAAAAACCCACCTTCCCCTTTGTCTCTGTGTGGTTCTCTGGGAAAGAGGGGAACAGGGAGCAGTTATGCTGTGAGAAGCTTTAAGCCAGAGAATAAAATCATCAGATCATATCTAGAACTACTTTTAACAATGCAAATACGTAAGTAAATCAGGGAATGTCTAGGAAGACGCGATTAGGGTTATTTCTTTTATTTCTTATTGGCTTGTGGACTCCTCTGTGCTAACCCCAGATGCTTTTGTTTTGCTTGTAACCTTTAAGCTGAACCTCAAGAGAGCTATCTTGATGCTTAATTTTTGTAATTGTTTCTTTTAAGATCTAGAAAAAGCCTAAGTTCCAAATGTATTTCCCTTCTTTTTGTTTTTAATAAAATGTCCCCTTATTAAGGACAGGATTGGATTTTGTGTCCTAAGAGGTTCGTGCACAGGTTGTTTAATTAGCTGGTGGCAACAGCTGATTTCCTTTGTTTTTTCTCAGCTCTTCCCCGGAGGGGGGTGTGTGTGAAAGGGCTTGAGGGTGCCCCACAGGAAGGAATTCCCAAGTGCGCCTTCCCGGGTTCCAAGGGGGTTTTGCATTTGGGTGGTGGCAGCATCTACCCATCCAAGGTCAGAGAGAAGCTGTAACCTTGGGAGTTTAATACAAGCCTGGAGTGGCCAGCATTAATTTTTAGAGTCCTTGCAGGCCCCCACCTTTGGCACTCGAAGTGCCAGGGTGGGGAATCAACTTTGACAGCAGGGTATCCCATAACTGCCTCCTGGCAGCACCTAATGCTGACCAGTGTCAGAGAGAGACTCGTCGGCTGGACGGAGCCCTGCCCTGATCTCGTACCTTCAAAGAAAGAGAAGATCTTTTCACGGTCAGATAATTTGGGCCCAACTCTCGACTTGGCAATTAATAAATAATCCAGTGGAGAAAGTTCTCTGGGTTTTCAGTGCAATAGAGGAACACAGGATTTGCTGAACCAGATTAGACCATTGGTCCTGACTCTGGTATCTGCCAATGCCAGCTTCTTCAGAGAAAGGGAAAAGAAAAAAACAACGTCTCTTGCAATTTGTCACACTGCGCTGTGCAGAGGGGTTCCCTCCTGACGCTGCAGGGACCAGCTCATGGCCTGAAGCCTGGGGGTGATTATTCCCATGGCCCCAAATCCACTGATCCTTGGCTGAGCTATAAAACGCTGCTTTCCCCCTTTCGAAATAGTCACCTCACATTCTGTGGGACACACGCAAAACCCACTCATGCCTCCTGCTGCTGGCTTTGATCGAATGGCAGAACAGTGCTGCCGTCATGACCTGTGCTGAAAAGGAACATGCAGCTGGCCCCAAGTGTTATAACGGAGAGTAATGGGATTAAATTAAGCAAAGGCCACAGTCAGATCCACCCCTCTGGGAAGAGCATTCCCAAGACACACGGGTAGGACAGTGACTTACATTTACTAGACAGTCATGCCTTTTATCTGGGAGGATCCTAAAGCGTCTACAGTACGGTACAGGCTGTAGGACAGAAATATAGCTATTGAAACTGGATCAAAAAAAACCCAAGGGAGGAGAAATGTCATGATTTCTGAGTATTTTGAAAATGTCTCCCTTAATTTAAAAATTCAGAAATGCAGAAACGCCCAAACGTCACATACTTTCCCCCAGCTCTATAGCTGGCTGAAAAAGGAGGAGAAAGAACTGGGAAAATTTCCCTTCCAATGGGAAATCAACCCGCAAGGCCCCGACTTCTGTTACTGCTTGGCAGAAGGAAAAGAGTATTCCAGCAGATCCCAACTGAGGCCAGTGCCCCGTTGTGCTAGGTGCTGTGTACACACACACACTCTGAGTCTCTGAGGAAGTGTTGTTCTCCCCCATTGAACCAAGGTGCTCAGAGATGAAGCGACTTACCCAAGGTCCAAGCGTCACTCCATGTGAACTGAACCCATGTCTCAATTCCCAGTCAAGAGCCTTAACCACAAGACCGCCTTTCCTGTCTGAAAGACCCGCTATGATGGTTGCCAGCAATAGTGGGGTAGTGGACTCGATGACCCGAGAGGTCCCTGCCAGCCCTACATCCTGTGTTCTATGGGACCCAATATATTAAGCTGAATAGGAGCTGTGGGTACTCAACACCCCTGGAAAACAAGCCAACATACTTAGAGGTCTCCTCACCTCTCGCTTTCTACTCTGTTCAGCTCTTCCTCTGAGAGACACGAGATTCCTGTCCTCAACAGCTCGTGTGTCTGTCCGGCCTCAAGGAGAAAAGTCTGTTATTCAGTATTAGAGAGACAATGGACACACGTGGGCCTGCGGGCTTCTTCCTACCCTTGAAATATGCATGTGTGTTTGTGCAAAGGCAGGTACCTTGCAGCTGCTTTAGATAAAGGCACCGTGAGAGCCATGAAAGCCTGCATTCCAGATCCAGGCAGCACCTCCGCCTTTCATCAGCCTCAGCCGCCGTTTCGTGGGGCTGGTTCAGGGAACAAAGCATGTAACACTCTCTGCCAAGGCCAGAGCCAGACTAACGGGGAAGTTCAGTCCTGCACCGAGGAGCCAGCATGAAGCCTGGGCAATGCCTGCCCTCTAAAAACAGGGCAGGTCCCAGGCTTGCTGCATGCCGCTCAGAAGGAATTTGCAAATTCCATTGTCTGGTTTGATTTGACCCACATTTGCAGGGCCATTTCCCGGTCCCTCCATGCATGTGGACCAGTCTTTGTTCGCTCAGGTGCCCGGGAGAAGCTCTCTCTTGGTGCAAATACAGGTATGAGTGCCCGAGCTACGCACCCGCTGCCCCCGTTGCCCCATCCACAGAGTGGGAGTGAGGCTGTGAGGACACATCTCCAGCGAGTGCTCAGCCTCAGATCCTGGAGGAGGGCGTCTGCTGTGGGAGCAGATACCAAGGTGGGGAAATCAGCACCAGGCCACAAGAACCCTCTGGAGCCACTTCTCTGCTCAGGGCTGGGTCACATGTGGGTTCCCAGGGCCAGCGAGCCCAGCCACACCTGTAATGACCATGCTAAGTGGTAACATGATGTAAAATGTTGCATCCGATGAAGTGAGCTGTAGCTCACGAAAGCTTATGCTCAAATAAATTGGTTAGTCTCTAAGGTGCCACAAGTCCTCCTTTTCTTTTTGCGAATACAGACTAACACGGCTGTTACTCTGAAACCTGTCATGATGTAAAATGGAGGCTAGTGGATTCAATCCATGCCCAACGCAGCCAAGTGAAAGAATGGGCATTGTTCTTTACAGCCAGGCACTCCACACCACCTCAGCACTCGGGCCAGTAGATGAACCATGCAGGGATCTGGACTCAGCGTTTGCAAACCCCATCACCGTGCAGTTACATGGCAGGAGAAAACTAGATGTACAGGTAGCCATAAGGCCAATAAATCTGGCCTCTTTCTTTCTCTCTCCCCCTCACTCAGGAAGGAAGCCAGCTCCTTTACAATCTGGGCTGCGCATTCATAGCCAAATATCACGCTCTCTCCTGTGCAGAAGAGACTGGAAAAGGCCATGGCTAGACAAGGAACTCTTTGCTAGCATGGCTATACTCGTCCAGCAAAGCGCTGCTCACGGAGATGCAGTCTGTACCAGCAAAGCCGCACTTCTGCCGGCAGAGCTTATTCCAACCCCCTGAGCAAAACAAGCTATAACGGTAAAAACGCACTTCTGCTGCTATAACTCCATCTACACGAGCATCGTTCACAAGTCACATACTGACAGAGGGACGCAGCTATGCTGGGAAAAGTGTGTGGTGTAGACCTGGCCTGTGTGACCTAAACTGTCCGAGGCCTGTTATTTCCTATGGGCATCTCCCTGAAACTGTCCCTCCCTCAGAGAGAGTCAGTTCATTGCTACTGCTCCTAGTCATCCAACCGGAGGACAAAAATCATACCCCGAGGACTTAGGCAGCCAATCCCAGAGCTCAAAATCCCCCAAGCCTAGCTATCTTGATAAAAACTACTCAAACAATGACAAATTTCCAGCATATTTTTGAGAGAGACAAGGTGGGGGTGAGGTAATGTCTTTTACTGGGCCAAATCGTTCTCTCTGTCGTTCAAAAGCTTGTCTCTGTCACCAACAGAAGGTGGTCCAATAACAGATATCACTTCACCCACCTCGTCTCTCTCGTACATTGGGACCAACATGGCTACAGCACCACTGCAAACACCTCATTTTTGGAATTCACCATTGCTTCCCTGGCACAAAATAAAGGCAAAGCCCAGTGAACAAACTGCTCACCGTGATGAGCTCATCCAGGGCTAGCTGATCCCCCAAACTCTGATTAGCCGACCCCAAGGGGAGTGGGCAGAGCTACAGGAGAGCTCCTTCTCTCCCAGTCAAATGAGGGGTGGTGACAGAAATAACTAGGAAGGTTGGTTGCTCATTGGGCAGGCAATTTGCATCACCTTGCTGTGCATTCTGAGGGCTTCTTACAGGCTAATGACTTTGTCTTGGCTGGAACGCGGTCAGCATTTTTAACAAGGTGTATGCAAATGGGCACTGCCAGGAGATTTTGTAGCAGAACAGATTGCAAAAGATTACCACAAGGGCTGGAAAGCGAGAGAGCAAGAGAATAAATAAAATCAAATCTCTCTCTCTCTCTCTCCCCCAGTTGAGGAATGATTGGGGTTAATTGCTCATTGCTGGTTAGTAAGCTAAAAGAGATAGCAGCTTCTTTGTGCATCAATAAACTAACCTCAGATACTCCGGCCTCAGAAGTTCATTCATTTCAAGAGACTTTTATCTCTTTATGGCCTCTCCAAAGTGAAAACATAATTACTGTTTAAACGTGAGTTAATTCAGCAGGGTAAGGATCAATAAAGCAGAATTACTCCTTTCAAACAGAGAAATCACAATAAGGGACAGATGTGTATGTAACTAGGGGATAGCTAAATGATAGGGGAAGGGAGAGATCATGTGGCTTGGGGTGGGGCATTCCAGGTTTGGGGTACTTTTTCAGTTCAATATGTTATCCAGTAGTTGACTGAGGTGTTCATACACTCAGTCTTAAGAGTTTTGCATGGCCACCCATCACCATAGTACCCGAGTGCCTTCCATGCTAAAGAGATTGACCATCGCAAATTCCCCAGTGCAACTTCATACAGCCCCTGGATCTTAGATTCAGAGATTCCAAAGCCAGAAGGGACCATTGTGATCATCCAGTTTGACCTCCTGCAGAACACGGGCCGGAGCCCTGCCCCACACGAATTCCGAGAGCAGAGCTTATAGACAAGCATCCACTGTTGATTTTAAAAATGTCAGTGACGGAGCATCCACCAGGTCTCTCTTTTCCAGATATAGAAAGCTCTGGTTGGGATTGGGTGTTCTCTTCTTTGGGGTGAGGGGATGGGGAAAAAGGGGAGCAGTTGATGGGGGGAATGTCATTCTGGTCATGATGGGGGTCAGGATGGACTCCTTGTATCTATGGAAGTTGCCTAGGTCACAGTGGGCAGCATTATTATATCCCCTGTTTTGTTTTGTTCCCCCCACCCCCATAATGTAATGTACCTACAAAGGGAAATAGCAAAATAACAATATCCCACAGACACAGAGAAAGAACCACGAGGAAGAAAATCCAAGAAGAAAATTCAGTAGCACAGTCCAGCAGATGGACTGGCGCTCAGGACTCCTGGGTTCTAGGGCTGGCTGGGAGACAAGTCACTTCATGCCTCTCTTCCCCTTCCATGCTTTGTCTTGTCTACTCAGACTGGCACCGTCTCCTGGAAGTGCCACTAATTCCTATAGCATCCAGGGATTACATAACCCCACAGGAAGTGGCTCCTTGATTTGGATCGCCCCCCCCCAGCCAGAAGGTGCAAGGGGCACTCATGCAGTCACAGTACTAGCTCTGGGGTCCCCTTTCCCACCTACGTATATGCCTCGCAGCTCCATCGCAGACATCGTCACTAGCGCTGCAAGCGGGTCAGTCCACGGAGTCCTGACGTAGGTGCAAAGCTGCTGCTTCGTCTACAAACACCCCGGGCTCCTAGATCTTGCAGAACCTCCGTGGGCCTGCAGAGGGCTCTGGACCCTCGTTTGGTCACCTCCTGGATTGCAAACTTTTGCTCCTCTCTGTCTCGGTTATTTATAGGATTTCTCTGGGACTCCTTATGTTTCCACCCACAAGTTTGTTGCTAACAAGTGCAAGGCCTGATGCTTAGACAGCACAGGGCTGGGTGCATTAGAAAGACGATTGACTGGGACAGAACAACAGAGAGGATCAGGGGCTGTGCACAGCACGGGTGCAACAGAGCATGAGCGTGCATGTTGTCACAGTGTGCGTGCAAGACCGAGGCAGCGTGTGTGTGCGAGGGCGAGTGTGTGAGAGAGAGAGTCCAAAGCCAGCTCTGCATGGTGCCCAGCTCGGCCTCGTTAATCCTTTTTCCATCCCCCCCATCCCTGGCAGGCGAGAGCTGGAACAAGCCAGGCCGAAATAAACCAGTATTCTTTGCTGTAATTGTGGGTGTTTCGTTCCCTCCCTTTAAACTGGCAGAGGGAGGGTTTGTTCCAGGGGCTAGAGCTCCTGACAGCTGGTTAAAATTCACTCCTGGGCAGAGACTGGCTGGATAGAAATCCTTCCCCTAACCCCACATGATCTGCTCCCACCCCGGAGCTCTGGCAGCCTGGAGGGCAGCCTGGAACTCCCCCCATGTGTACCCCGCTGCCTCGCCTGGCCCTCTGCTCCCCTCCCCTATGCCCCGGCGACCCTCCACCCTCCTTGGTCTCTTCCTTACCACCAAGTCTGCATGGTCCACCCCGAGAGTAGGCAAGCCGTCAAACTCAGCAGGGTGGCATCCATGCCAAAGCCTCGCCTTGCAGTCTGAAGAAGCATGTTTGCATGGCAGCCTGCCAGTTCCAGACTCCCTCTGCCCTGATCTGACCCACCCCAAGTCTCTGCCAGTCCCTCCCAAATCCTGCCTGCCTTCTTACCCTGTAAAACCACCCTGGTGTTGTTGCTAGGCTGTGGAGGTAGATTTCAGACCCCAACAGGACCCTTCTGATCATTCGGCGTGACCTCCCGCGTAGCACCTCCCTCAGGGATTCCTGCATCCAGTCCAGCCACTTGTGGAGTCAGATGTCTCTTTCCAAGTGCGGGAGAATTCACCACCTCGCTTGCTGCTGAGCCGTTCCAGTGCTTAGCTACCCTCGCTGCTAAGCATTTGCCTCGTTTGCCCCCATTTAAACTTGGTTGATTTAAGCTCTCAGCCATTGGATCTCATCCTGCCTTGGTCTGCTAAATTAAAGACCCCTCCAAGGCAGGAATGGGGGTCCATCCGCAAGCCCTCTGTGGTATCACTCGGTTGGTGAAAGTCTTGCTGAGAAAGGGAGCCGCTCAGCAGTGCTGATCCATGCTGCTGTGTTATTCTTTTCCCCCCAGGATTTCGGAGGGCGAATGTGAAGTACACAGGGTGCTACAGCATTAGCTCTGTCTCCAGGAATACTTTTAATCAAGGGTGGACACACGGGGATGGTGTCTCTAACCCAAGCTTGTGTCCTCATGCCACACTATTGTTGCCTGGTAAGCAACAGTCACTATGCGGAGTGGATCTCTCCTCTCACAGGCCTCGGCTGACATGTGATTGTTCTGTCACCGGGTCATCCGGCTTATTGTGCCGTGTGGGCAGGACTCTACCTCTGCCTGTACGATCGGTTTGGCTGCTCCGCCATCCACCCACCTCGCTGGGTGTTAAGGCATCCTGCCCCGGCTGCTGATGGTGCCACGCCGTGTGCCTGCCCTTGGAGCACTCCCGCCACTGCAAAGGCACGAGAGGGCACAGGTGCCCAGGTTTCCCTGCCATGCACCAAGACACACACGTTCCAGCAGCAGCATCGGCGCAGATGTACACGCCTTGCTGACCTGACACATGGCTGATACTGTGAGAAAAGTCACGTTTGCTGATTCTCCCTCCCCGACCTGGGTTTGAACCAGGGAACGTCAGCATGAGCTGCTACCACTTGAAGTAAGGGAGCAATTCTGTTAGCTAGTAGCAGCAGTAGACTGTTATCTTCCATGTGGACCAGCCACCAGAGGGGGATGCAACACCTGTTGTCAGTATGTTACACAGACTGATCTAAAAGTGGAGTCTGAGGACATAAACACACAAAGCCATGTCTTAAGCAGCAACTAGAACACCCCTTAATCACTCCACAAAAAATACTAGCACCGATACCTGATTGTGGCCCCTTGCCAGAATTAAATTATCATCTAGTGAGAGCAGAGCAGTCCCTGTGTCACACCCAGGGCTAAATGGGGACTGAGAAGGGTCAAGGGAAGCTGGGGACTCCAGATAAGGACAGAGCTGCTAAGCCACAACCATCTCAGGAGCCTCTGGCCTCAACTGTTCGGGTGCCCACATCAATTATGGCTGCCTTGGCTTCCCCCTTCCTGTTAAAAATGAATATTGCTCAGAATCTGTTTAGCTACACAGTCCTGTGAGGAGGCTTCCCACTTCTCTCAGTACTAACGTATTCTGAGCAATCACACACCTTAGCCTTGTAGGGAAACTGGTCGGGAGAATGGGACCAAGCAGGAGACATTTCATATTTATATTTATTTATTTAGGGCCAGACTTTGCTGCCCTTTAGTTGAGTACTACCTTCCCATTTGAATGGTCCCTCTGAAATCAGTGGGGCTATTCACCCAGGGAAGTAACTGCTCCATGTGAGTTAGGGTATCAGAATCTGGCCCTTATCTATCTGTTTTCTGTTTTTCTTATAATAGGCAGAACGGGTAGCATCACCTCTAGTTAAGGTTGCCCACCACTTCCCACTACAAGACCTTGTTTTTGGTTGCTTATAACTTAGCCAAACTTTAACCGCTCAGGCTGCGATTTTTTCTGCTGGGACGGCAGCATCAGGCTGCATTATTTTGAAAAGTTTCAGCAAAAATCGTCCAGCTCTTTCTGAGATCATGATTAGGGAAAAATACATGCCCACGGTAAGGTCATTATTCTGACCGTTTTACTGAGAAAAATCTAACTCCGCCATGCTTTGGAGCAGGGACTTGAAATTTGGCAAAGGGGTGGCCTTTGTGTCAGGGATGTATCTTTTGCTGTTTCCATGAAAAAACAAACAAACCAACCCAAGTACATTTGGCCAAATAATGAGCCTCTGAAAAATCTCTCTTTGCACATGGCCAGTAGACACTCATTAGAGTTTGGAAACTAAAGTCTCTGAAGATTCCATCTGCACTGGGCATGCTCCAGCCCAGGACTGCAGGGGCTGACCAGGAATTTCCCTGCAATTGCTGCTCCTGGCTGCTGTGACTCCGGGCAAAGAAATGCAGAGCAGGGAGCCTGTCTCTCCTCTGCACTCACTGGTCCCCAGTTCCCCACCCCGCCAGGGCCCAGGCCTCATGGAGGAGGAAGCTGCCTGACTTAAATGCAGATAGGACAGGAGCCAGACTTGAGGTGTGGGAGAGACAATAGATTGGGACAAGGAGATTGGAGGACAAATGGGGAGCTGGTGATGGGGGGTGGGGAAGACTGGGAAAAGAGACTGGGAGCCAGAGGTATGGGGAACAGAGCTGGGGAGACTGGGAACCAGTGTGCATGTGGGGGAGAGAGTGAGATTGGATGTGGAGTCTGGGACTGGGAACAGAGTGGGGAAAAACTGAGATCAGATGACGAGTCCAGGTATGATGAGAGAATGGGATTGGCTGGATAAGAAGACTGAGATAAGGAGCCTGGCGGGAAACTGGAGTGGTGGAAAGACTGCGACTTGAATGGGAACTCTGGGGGAAAAACTGGGACAGGCTGGAGGAATGGGCAAAAGGGAATGGCCTGCATGAGAACGGGAGCAGAAGGGCCTATGACCACTAGCACACACTCCCCCTTCTCCAGAACCTGGAATGGAACCCAAGATTCCTGTGTCTCCACCACCCTCTGCTGTCAGAAAATAGCCGTGAAAGCTACTCACAAAGCATATACCTTATCCCCCTCTGGCGGCTGGTTCACACAGATGATGACAACCTACTACTGCCGTCGGCTATTTCATTAGCTCCTATGGCAGAGGTCTGTGCGGTGGGTCTAAACATTCCAGCCCAGCTGACAACACACGCAGACACCAGTGCGATGCCATGTGATGGAATTTCTGGTTTTTTCAGTGTGCTTCTACAAAAACCTAGGAAATTATGCACCAAAAACTACCTGAAAAGAACATTAAGGTTGTGAAGTCAAGCGCTCAAAGGATAGGAAATAAAACATTCTGAGACACAACCAGAACAAAGGGGCCAAATCGCTTGCTTGGGTGACTTCAGCCTTAGTTACATGCCCCGGCAGGATAAAGTGGAGAATCCGAGGAGTCTGGAGGCCAAGACCAAATGGCAGTGCTGGGGTTTGGGGTCTTGTCGGGTGACTTGAGAGCCGTCGCGCAGTGGGTGTTAGCAAGCAAGCAGCCTAAGCCCCTTCCAGCCCAACACCATCCTTATTAATTCATACGGCATTTTGCAGGACGCTTGCTAATTGCTAGCACCGAGTAAGTCAGGATGGGACGCTCAGCCCAGTGTGGCTGTAAGCTCCTGTGAAGAACGGCTTGTCAGAGTCTCTTTGCTTAAGTATTTACAACAATGTGTTTCCCCAAATGCTTCCTACTTTATTAAAGCTGAACACCCACTAATCACGTTATAAATAGGGAGGTGGCCATTGCCAAGGGCTCTCGCTGCTTTAGTGGAGTCGGGCAGCCCTGCGGGCTGCCTCTCCTGCTTTTTCCTCGCAGCCGAGATTCCCCCTCTCAGGATTTATTTAACAGGGTGTTAAAAGGGATACAGGTGCTCTGGGAATAGCCTGCGAGGGAGAGGGGTACATTGGGGCACATGGGACAGGCCTGGGGCGGGGGGGGGATCTGGGCAGGAAGGGGGGGGCACCAGGGAGTGGGGGAGGATGTCGGAGGATTCTGCCTAAGTTCCATTATTCAGGATTGAGGCCCATGTCCATGGCATGGGTTGCTGAGGGGAACATCTGGATTTAGGCCTGGTTTTAGAACAGCTCTGCCTTGCTGTCCCCCAGGGCTCCCCAGCTCCCTCTCTGAGGCCTCCAGCTCCCTTCTAGCTCCCCCAAGGCTGCAGGGTCCCTTTTGCCCTGTGGCACCCCCTTGGGTTACGCCCCAGGGAGCAAGGCCTGCCCTCTCACAGCGGGTTATGCTGCTGGGGAGCAGCTGCCACAGAGGGACAAGATGGAATGACGTGCCCACTCCACAGGGCCGGGGAGGGTCAGACCGCAGAGGGCATATGGCCAAAACCCTCGACCCCTCGGCTACCAGGCAGCCACACAAAAAGTAGAACTGTATCCGGCACCCGCAGCACCTGCTGTGCATATTCAGGGGGCTTGAATGCCTGTGACACGCCAGCTGCCCTGGGTCAGAGTCAGAGACCGAAGAGACCCACCTAGGAAGCATAATGATACCGGACCCTGATCAATATTCACACAGAGTCTCCTTTAACGCGTAGCAGCCTACCCAGCCAAGGTGCGCAACCGGCCCCCTTTGCCATCATATCTGTGCCCCACACAGTCTGTAGTGTCTTTATCCTCCCAAGACCCCTGTCGGGTAGGGAGTGCCACGGTCCCTATTTCACAGCTGGGAAACTGAGGCAGGGACAGACTAAGTGACTTGCTCACGGTCACCCAGGAAGTCTGTGGCAGAGCAGGGAATTAAGCCTGTCTCCCCCAAGCCCCGGGCAAGCACTCTAACCACTGTGCCAGCCTTCCTCCTGTGTGGGAGCCTAGGACACATGGTTGAGCAGGGCTGGTTCCATCCAGCAGGGGTCAGGGGTGCACACGCCCACCCACCCCCCATCACAAAGCTGCGGCTCTCCAAAGAAACAAGGTGGACAGGGCTGCAGGCTGGCCTACTAACCCGCATGAGGTATTTTCACACTCCCCCAGGTTGCAGCCCTGCCTGTCCTGCTGACTCAGAGCGTGTTCCGGGAACGGTGCACTCAGCGACGACGAAAGCCCCGGACAAAGGAGCGATCGCCACCCTTCCTCAGCAGCCAGGACAACGCAAAGCAGCTGGGTCCCCCTGGGAAATCTGGCCCCGTTGTTCTCCTGGTTACAGCTGTGCCCAGGGAATTGCACAGGGTTCTGGGGCTCTGCCTGCTGCTGTCGTGACTCGCACACTACCAACGACTCCTTGCTCTCTCTAGAATGGAAACAGGCCCTGTTTATCTCAGCCACTGGTGATGGGGACTCAGTAGAGAGCGACTCTGGGCATCACAGCAAGGGACAATGGGTGCACTCTGGTATGACTGGCCATGGATCACCCCTGGCACCCCCACGGGGGCACTTTCAGAGGCTGCAGGCAGTGTGCTCAGAGGTAAGCGGTGGGGATACTCTGTGTCCCTGCACTGGCTCGTTATGGTCACCCCCTTCCATTCTCCAGCGCCACCCCTACAGCAGCCGACGAACCCAGAGTGCTCATAGCACAGGGCATGGCCGGGCGCCGCCGTCCTCAACGCAGCGGGGTGCGGAGGAGAGGACACGAAAGGAGATGCGGCACACAGCCCTTGACACAGACACTGCAGATGGAGCACCCAAATCGGGCCGGGAGATAAGAGGCAGCGGGCTACGAGAGATACATAATAAGCAGGTTCCACGCTCTCGCAGAGACAGAATTCTTTGCGGGCCGCGGGGAGGGAGGCTGCGATTAACTTACCCAGCTCGCTGTGTCTCTGAGCGTACACCATCACGACTGCGGCGAGCACCACGCAGCAGGCTGACGGGACAGGATTGGCCATCTGTGGAAGCAAATGAGAGGGTCAGGGTTTGTCCCTCGGGCGAGAGCGCACTGTACTCAGAGGAGAAACTCAACTGCCATGCGCCGGCATCTGGCCCGGGGGCGCTGGGTAGCTGGTGGCACTGTCTTGCTGAGGAGGAATGTCACTGAGGCCTGGTGGTCCTTAAATAGCCCGTGCAACTTTCCACTAGAGCTGGGGCATGAGCTCTGGGCCCTGCCCTCTGTTGCTTCGGAGTAACTCCTATGGACTTTGATGGGAACAGCATGGTGTAGCTGAGCGCAGAACTGAGCACTTATAAATATCCCTTACACATTCATATGGGCATGTTATTTTCCCCATCCCCTTCTAAGCTCCAACACTCCCCCCGCACACAACCCTGTTGGGTAGGGTTGCTGTGCATTGTTAAGCAGCTGCAGCACTCCACACCAGAGGTAGATGCCTCTGAATGGTGTGGCAGACAAACATCAGAACGGCCACACTGGCTCAGACCAAAGGTCCATCTAGCCCAGGATCCTGTCTTCCGACAGTGGCCAGTGCCAGGTTCCCCAGAGGGAATGAACAGAACAGGGAATCTCAAGTGATCCGTCCCCTGTCGTCCAGTCCCGGCTTCTGGCAAACAGAGATTTAGGGATACCCAGAGTGTGGGGCTGGGTCCCTGATCTCATATCCACACATTACAATAGTACTCCCAGAGGACATTTTGAATCAGGTCCTATTTATGAGCTAGTGAGCCAGCTCCAATGCCCTCCACTGCATCTCCCCATGGAGCCGCCCGTGCCCAGGGGCTGGATCTAAGACATGAGAGGAGATGACAGAACACTGCAGTAGCTGTTGGTGTCTCATCTGAAATGGCCTTAAGGCACCACGGACAGGGCACTGGCCTGAGACCCAGGACACCTGGGTTCTATTCCTGCCTCTGAACTGCTGGGTGACCCCAGGTAAGTCACTTCCCCTCCTGCCCTCTGTTTGTCTATTTAGATTGTAACCTCATTGGGGCATGGACTGTCCCTGGTGGTTGAAGTGTACAGCCCGATGGGGCCACTAGGTTTTACAGTAATAGAAATAATAAATAGAATCAGTAACAATTGCACGCCTCCTCCACGTATCTTTAAGCCTGTGCTTCCCTCTGTAGTATGGTTATTATTATATTAACCACCAGACCTGTACGGGACATTGCACAGAAGATGGGGTGCCGGGTGTAAGCCAAGTGAGGCAATTATCCTGCTCGGCCAGGCTGGGGCCTGGTCTCTGTTAGGAGCCCTGGGTTAGTCCTGCATATTAGGAAAGCCTCAGACACACTGGAGAGGGGAAGAAGCAGGAAACGCCTGGGGAGTAGGAGCTGGGAGGAAAGGTGACGGCACTGGGCTATGTTCTGTCTGGGGGTCAGGGAGCGTGAGAACCGCCTGCAGATACAGCCAGGGTCTTTTCCTAGGGGAGAGGGACCAGTTACATGGAGTAGGTCCATGAGGAAGTCATGGACTAGAGGTTCAGCGGGGATGTTAGGGGAACTGGGAGAAGAATGAAAACGAGTCCGGTGGCTCGTCCAGACCCCGCCGACCATGTCAAGAAGCCGGCACATGCTTTGGCACAACTGGCGCGGCCTAAGTAGACACGTCCTAGGGAAGGTGATGGGGGCACAGCTGGGTGTTCGTGTGTGGGTGAAAATGTCCCCCTCTACTCCAAAGAATCCCCTCCAGCATCATGCATGCTGCCTGACCCCCCCAGCATGTCCCTCTCCACAAATCAGAGTGGCGAGCCAGCAAGGAGGGTGCAATTCAAGCCGCACAGCTTGGCTGGAAGGTTTGCCTTGCCTGGGGCTGTGCTGGAAACAATGTGAGACAGAGCTGTGCAGCCAGCCATTGTCCCCGTTCTGTGCGCTGAAATCCTACCAGGAGCTCGGGCGCCATCCTCCTCAATGCAGAGGGAACAGCCTGGTGTCTTGCTAAATCGAGAGGGCCGCTGCTGGGGACAATGGAAGGGCACCTCTCCAATCCCCCAGACCAAGGTCGCTGGCTGCCCAAGGTGGTGAAATAGGTTTGTTTGATGGTGCAGGTCAGAACTGGGTGTCGTGTCGCCTGGTTAGAATCCCCCCATTCAGCGGCTTGCCACCATTGCAGGCTGGGGTGCTGGAACAATTTTTATACTGGGGGTGCTGCTGATGGAAACCGTATCTTTGGAATTTTGTTTTTTTACCACTTCAAGCCCAGGGATGCGGTAGTGCCCCCAGCACCGCTAGTTCCAGCACCACCAATTGCAGGGCAGAGGTAGGGTCACTGCCAGCATCGTTACCCCTCGTTATTTAGTATTTCCGAGATCTGCGTAGATGTGAAAAGCATGGCGCGGAAGAGGCACAGACATGCAGGGATGCTGTCTAAGGGTCTCAGGGGTAACTCCACAGAAGTGGAGTTATTCCAGATTTACACCAAAGGGAGGGAAGAATTATGCCCCCATATAGGTAACGAGGGGGTGAAATGGGCATAGGGGAGTGGGGGAAAGGCAAAGATTAAACAGAAAGAGTCAAGGGTTTAAGACACTGGTATCCCCTTCACAGCCACATTAGAGCTCCCTGCATCATCCCTTCTAACCCCCCAGTCCTCTGTGCAGAGAGGCAGGCACAGAAGGGCAGGGAGTGTGGGGAGGTGTTTCTCTGCCCCAACCCCAGCGTGCCAACTCCCACAGCTGGGCCAGGTGAGCCGAGTAGGTGCTATCCTTTTCAGGGCTGCGGAAAGCACCCCTCAGAGCAAGAGCTGAGCTGGGAGCAATTGAGACTCAGCTGCAATTTGTGCCCGGACTGCCTCCGGAGGTAGCGCAGCAACGATCAGAGGGGCTTAGAGACTAGTCTCCACCTAGCCCTCCGCATCCGTATGGCAGCCAGTGCAACGGGGCTCCTGGCCCAGAGAGTGGGAAGATGCAAACGCTGCATCAAGCGAAATGTGCATGCAAACCACCAGGCAATCAGGGAGTCCGGTTTCATGGTTCACGCCGGGGTAGACAGCACGAAGAGGGAAAATAAATTAGCCTTTTAAAATTATTGCAGCCTCAGTAATCTCAGGTGCTAGGTCACTAATGCGTGGAAGGTTTCTCTTGTAACACGGAACATGCTTATAGGCTCTTTAGCCATATGGCGCCCATTTAACCTCCTAACAGGGTAGCAGTAATTGGCCCAAACAGCAAAACATATTCCACATAAAACACGCAAGCTATGGGAGCCCATCTGGACGCAGCCTGGCATATCACCGCCCTTTACAACACCAAGTTCAAATAGAAGGATCAATGGAAAACCTGGGAAGGGGGAATCTTGGGGTGGGGGAGGGAGTTTGAAGTGCCATGAATGAGCACAGAGCTCACCCTCCTGGGGTTCACAAACCTTTCCCTGCTGTTTGAACTCACTTCCTGCTCCTGTCCCCTAAGCAGGGCTCACTGCTCTGCTGCACAGCCGCCCTCCCTCCCTAGGAAGGATGGGAGAAGCCCCGAACGAGGCTGCCACCAGGTGACACCCTACCCAGGCAGGGCACTCCAGTGGCTAGTGTACTGAGACCTTACCAAGTCCTGTCGCAGACTTACCACGCTGCAGCATCTCCTCCTGGCCAAACCCAGCACTGCAGCCCCTCTGCCTCACCCTCCACCTGGACTGGGCTTTGGTGGCCTGGGCAGTTACTCGGCCCTCCGGCCTGGTCACACTGAGGCTCCCAGACCTTCCAGGGTAAGAGTGTCCCAGCTCAAAGGAAGAAAAACTCCATCCAGGCTCCAGTCCCTACAGATTCTTCTCCCCCTCCTGGGCTCTGGGCTTCCAGGGCTTACCACTGCCCCCCTGGTTTCGTCCCTGGAGATTCTCCTCCTAGGCCTGCTGAAGGAGGCTCCTGCTCCCCAGGTGCCCTCTCCCTTCAAGGGCAGTCCCAAGGCAAGACTCCTTCCTGCAAGCCCCTCTGTGGTTCCCTTCCCAGAGAGCAGAAACTTCCCACTGCCTTACCCCTGGGTCTCTCCTCCCTATTGCCCTGCAGTCCTTCCTTTATGCTTCTCCCTGGGTCAAATCCTTAATTACCTGATCCCTTCCAGGTGCCACAGAATGAGCTAATTGGAAGGTGCAATCCACCTGGAGGAAGGGTGGCAGGGCAGGGCCCTGTATTTCTACATTGACTAACCCCAGGTGCTAGTTCCGGCTCATGCAGAAATTACAACAAACAGAGCCCTCAAAGGGTAGTTGGCAGCCAGGAGACAGGCCCCCGGGCTTAGGGACGGGTGATGATAAAGTCCGATGTTGCAAGATTCATTGGGCTTGATTCTCTGTTAAATTAAGACTCTTTTTCGCAGCATAAAAGTGGCTAAAAGAGAAGTTCCCGAGAATCCCTCCTGCTCAGGGGCATTCCGCTCTGTGCCCCCAGCCCCTGGCATAGTGGGTGGATTGAGGGCGTGGCCAGAGAGCGTATGGCGATTCTCTGCTTCCTGGGAGCAGGCGTAGAAGGGCAGAAGGTAGAGCATCCCTGAGGTTGCTGTCTTTCCCCGGTGCAGCCCCGGAACACATAAAGCCCCCTCCCTGGCCCAGGTTCAAGCAGAGAGTATCTCAGAGTCAGGCCCCGGGGTGCCAGCTGTGCCTACATTCTGACAGCACACGGCCGAGGCTTCCCACATTGTCTCCAAGAGACATTCAGTAAAAAACCCCCATTAATTGCATCAGCTTTCAGCTCAAAGTCAGTCACCATCGGCTCAGGGCCTGGTCTCCAGCACCTGCCATGACAGTCCATTGCAGGGCGGCTGCCAAGCAGCAGCAGACACGGGAACCCAGTGTGATCCAGCCACTCAGTGCTAAAGATTTTATTGTGCAACGTGTAGCTAGGTGTCCTGTGGGGAGCTGCTACACTACGAGGGCCACGTGATTATACCAGGAGCTGGGTCATCAGCACGGGATTGTGAGCAGAATCATTGGAACTGAGGGCATCATTTGCAGGGGAGACTTTATTCCACTGATTTAGCCTCTCTCTCTGTTTGCCATTACTAGGGCGTGGGCTGTGACTGTCTTCCATTTACTCCTTATTCTCCCAACAGCCTTTGTGACTATTTCTTGGCCTGGAGACCTTTCAGGGGCTGGTTCTGACAATTACATGGTCTTCAAAATGCAAATGTTATTGGTTAGTTTTAAATGCACACAACTTAGGTCACATGTTTTGGGTTTTGTGCCCTAAATGATCTGGAAAAAGGGGTAAACAGTGAGGTGGCAAAATTTGCAGATGACACAAAACTACTTAAGATAGTTGAGTCCAAAGCAGACTGCAAAGTATTATGAAGGGACCTCATAAAACTGGGTGACTGGGCAACAAAATGGCAGATGAAATTCAATGTTGATAAATTCAAAGTAATGCACATTGGAAAACATAATCCCAACTATCCGTACTGTGACAGGGTTGGGCCAGATGACTATAGGAGAGTAACAGAAGGCAGATATATTAGCCCCAGGTTAAGTAGGTCCCTTTTCCCTGGGTAAGGTAACAGGGAAGGTTTTTTTTTTTTTAAAGTATATAATGCTTTATATATTGTGACAGGGTTGGGCCAGATGGCTACAGGAGAGTAATAGAAGGCAGATATATTAGCCCCAGGCTAAGTAGGTCCCTTTTCCCTGGGTAAGGGAACAGGGAAGGTTTTTTTTTTTTTAAAGTATATAATGCTTTATATATTGTGACAGGGTTGGGCCAGATGGCTACAGGAGAGTAATAGAAGGCAGATATATTAGCCCCAGGCTAAGTAGGTCCCTTTTCCCTGGGTAAGGTAACAGGGAAGGTTCCAGAACAATCAGGAACCTTCTGGAGACAATTAAGACAGACAGGCCGATTAGAATACCTGCAGCCAATCAAGAAGCTGCTAGAATCAATTAAGGCAGGCTAATCAGGGCACCTGGGTTTAAAAAGGAGCTCACTTCAGTTTGTGGTGTGCATGTGAGGAGCTAGGAGCAAGAGGTGCTAGGAGCTGAGAGTGAGAACGCGGACTGTTGGAGGACTGAGGAGTACAAGCATTATCAGACACCAGGAGGAAGGTCCTATGGTGAGGATAAAGAAGGTGTTGGGAGGAGGCCATGGGGAAGTAGCCCAGGGAGTTGTAGCTGTCGCACAGCTGTTCCAGGAGGCACTCTAGACAGCTGCATTCCACAGGGCCCTGAGCTGGAACCCGGAGTAGAGGGCGGGCCCAGGTTCTCCCCAAATCCTCCCAACTCCTGGTCAGACACAGGAGTCGTCGACCTGGACTGTGGGTTCACGAAAACGGCCAAACTGAGGGCTGCCGTGAAGCTCCAAGGCGAGCAAATCCACCAATAAGCGCAAGACCCACCAAGGTAGAGGAGGAACTTTGTCACAGTACAAAAAGATGGGATCTAAATTAGCTGTTACCACTCAAGAAAGATCTTGGAGTCATTGTGGATACTTCTCTGAACACATCCATACAATGTGCAGCAGCAGTCAAAAAAGCGAACAGAATGTTGGGAATCATTAGGAAAGGGAGAGATAATAAGACAGAAAATATCATATTGCTTCTATATAAATCCATGGTACGCCCACATCTTAAATACTGCATGCAGATGTGGTTGCCCCATCTCAAAAAAGATATATTGGAATTGGAAAAGGCTCAGAAAAAGGCAACAAAAATTATTAGGGGTATGGAACAGCTTCCGTATCAGGAGAGATTAATAAGTCTGGGACTTTTCAGCTTGGAAAAGAGACAACTAAGGGGGGATATGATAGAGGTTTATAAAATCATGAATGGTATGGAGAAAGTAAATAGGGAAGTGTTATTTACTCATAACACAAGAACTAATGTGTCACCAAATTAAATTAATAGGCAGCAAGTTTAAAACAAACCAAAGGAAGTATTTCTTCACACAATGCACAGTCAACCTGTGGAACTCTTTGCCAGAGGATGTTGTGAAGGCCAAGACTCTAAAAGGGTTCAAAGAAGAACTAGATAAGTTCATGGAGGATAGGTCCATCGATGGCTATTAGCCAGGATGGGCAGGGATGGTGTCCCTAGCCTCTGTTTGCCAGAAGCTGGAAATGGGCGACAGGGGATGAATCACTTGATGATTACCTGTTCTGTTCATTCCCTCTGAAGCACCTGGCATTGGCCGCTGTCGGCACACAGGATCCTGGGCTAGATGAACCCTTGGTCTGACTCCATATGGCCGTTCTTATGTTCTTACTTGGATGAGCTTAATTCTTAGTGTTGGATTTCAGGGATAGGGATTCCCATGGCTTATCCATTCAGAAGTCACTTGGCATTCCTATTCTCTGACACTCACTAGGAACTGGCTCCTCCCATAAACCTGCCTGCTGGTGACCTCAGTACTAGAACTGGGATCTCAAACTTATTCAAAACGTCGACCCCATCTTCAAAGAGAGAACGTCTCATTGCACCTCCCACAATGCGCCAACCTACACTTCTCCTCCCATTGGACAGCACCCAGCACCACTTCCCTTCCCACTGGGGTCACCTTCACCCCACCCCACCCTTCCCCACGCCCCGGCCTCCCTCTGCCTTCCCATCGGCTGTTGTGTAACATCACGGTAGCTACCAGCAATTGCCTCCGGAAGAAGTAACTTTACAGAGATATTGAGTGCATTTGTAGCTACTTTTAAAGTGATTGAGCAGCTGGAGGCACGGAGGAGCTTTCCAGTGCGTGTGAGCAGCCAGCTCCCCGCAGCCAGGGACCCTCCGTGCTAGACTCCAGTGGGTGGCTGCTTTTGCTTCTGCCTGAGACTACTGACAGTGGGTTTACTGTTCAAGTGTGTGACCTGCAGTGATGAGAACAACTGGACTCCAGCTCATGTGTCCTGGTAGCGCTTTACACTGACAAAGCACTCTGCAGACATGAATCCGCCCTAACAAACTCAGCAAGGGCACGGCTCCCGCACCGCAGCGAGAGTGATGCACCGGGAAGGGGTTAGGCTCAGCGGGTTGCTGCTTTCCCACAAGCTCAGTGAAGGGTGGCCAGAAGACAGCCAGCTCCGTTCAGCAGCCCTGGCAGCGTGCCTGCCGCTGCTGCATGGATCTTCTCTTGTGGCAACCACGCACAGCTGCCGTGCCCCAGCACAGCAGCTGGGCCCACAAGCCTGCGCGCTGCGCTCCTGTCGCCCTGGGCGAATTTGGAAGGGAAAAGGGTACGGGCTGAGCACAGAGCAGAAAGGATGGAAAGGTCGCTCCCCTGAAGGAGAAGCGCTGCCAGAGGCATGGCCCGCAGCCTGAGGGGGTGCGAGGTGTGGGACAGAGAGGGCCAGTTCCAATGCAGAGCACGGCTTTGTAAAGAGCAGCGTGGGCCTGGAGGGGTCAGATCAGACCACTGGGTCCATCTACTCCGGTATCCTGCATCTGGCAGGCACCGTGGCCAGATGCATAGGAGGAACCATGACCCTGCCGAATGCATCTAATTGTGCAATGTTAACGTGTGCGCGCACGCGCATGTGTGGAAAAGTCCCTTTTGACCTCTACAGCTATAAGCCTGTGCCCTGAAGCGTAAAATCTGATTACAGTCCCCTTATGTTAACTTACATCACTACCAGCTGGTCAGCACGCGAGCCAACCCTTCTCTGCTGCCCACTCCACAAGGCAAACCCATGTGCTCCCCTGCTTCTCCCCAGCCTCTCCGCCATTCAAAATCCCTACTCTTATTCCTCTTGCTATGACCCTCGGGCCTAGAAGTCCGCCTGGGGCCCCAAAGAGCTGACAAGCAAAATAAACAAGATAGACAAAGGGTGGGAGGAAAAGAAGGACGACTGTCCCCATTTTACAGATGGGGAAACTGAGGCCCAGCAAGTTTAAGTGATTTACCCAAGGCCATACAGGGAATCTATGAAACAGCCTGGAGTTAAACCAAGCTTTCCTGAGTCCCAGCCAGCCCTTAACCACACAGCCACCCTTCCTCTCTATACACCTGTGTTGAAGCCATCCGTTGTTTTCAGTACCACAGCTGGCTGGAAAATACAGGGCTTTTCCTGCAGAAGATTTTGACAAAAATGATTTTTTTTTCATTTTTGTCAAAATTTTCTATGGAAGACGTTGATTTTTTTTAGCTCAGTGTTTCGGCTGAAACCCAAAAACCTTCTAAGTTTTGAGCATTTGTTTTTCTAACACTATTAAAACGTTTCATGGAAAACAGACCATTTACACACACACATGCCCACACCCATACACACGTATTTTTGTTGAAAACTCTATTTTCTGTCCAAAAATAAAAGGGCTGGATACTTTTCTGCCATGCCGAGTAAGTGCCCTCTTGGGGGCAGGAGCGAAAGGAGAACATCTCTAGGTCTGGAGGTCCAAAGGTTCAGATGCCTGATAGACCCACGGCTGAACCTCCTGAGACCAGAGATCCGATAGGAAATACCACGAGCGCAGCTTTCCTGGTGATATTTCTGCTACTTCAAGATTTTTGTCCAGACTGGAAATAACACAAAAAGAGCACCCCGCCCCCCAAATTTTAGATGAAGTTGAAAAAATTATGAAACAGGCAACATTAACCAAGGTTCTCTCAAACCTCCAGAATTTGTCTCCAGTTTTGAGGGAAGCATTGAGCCAGTTCTGACCTGAACGAGCCCACCCATCTGTAGCAGTGATTCCCCCGGACCCTGGAATAAAAGGGTGGGTGCTTCCTTCCCTGACCCAATACCCTTCCGAGCCCCTAAGGCTCCAGCACAGCACCCATCTGTAAAGTGGTGCTCTCCCGCTGCAGCAACCCTTGCTGATCCTGCCCTGCCCGAGTACAACCAAATCTCCCGGGGAGGAGCGTTACCTATTTGAATGCCCAGCGCATTCGCAGCACTTTGCACATCAGGATTGTTTCGCTTCAGCGTCTTCCCAGACCCGAAGAGTTGGCGGAAAGGCAAAGAAAATCCCCAGCGCGAGGAGGATGGAGCACGTACGAACTTGCTGAGCCAGCCAGCATTCCGGCACGCAGCCCCCCAGGAGCTAGGGAGAGCAGACTCACCCGGCTGCACGCCCCGCTCGCTCTCCTAGGTGTCAGACACGCAGCGGGGAGGAGCAGCGCGTTCTCACCGGCAGCTGACACGAGCCAGCGGAGCGTCCCATCTTGGGGCACGGCCGTGAGCCCCAAGCAGCAGCCCCGACTGCCCTCTACTGAACTTGCTCCTCAAAGAGCACATGGTTCCTTAATTCAACTCAAATATGGTTCCAATGTCCCTCTTGGTGCCACTTCCAAGGTTTATAGACTCCCAAGCCAGAAGGACTCATTGTGATAATCTAGACTGGATTTCCAAACTACAGCCTCTCACCCGGGGAGTCTGCATTTCTGGGTCTCGTGCTTCACTCTGGAGATGTGCCTCACGTGGGGAGTGCTCAAAGTGAAGTTAATGCTGCAGGAAGGGGTGAGATTGGGAGTCTGTGTAGACTGAAGGCCTCTATTTATCCATAGAATACGTATGGCCCAGAGAGCAGCCCAAGATTCTCCCCACATCCCTTTCCCTTCTCAGCACACCTCAACCCTGACCCGGAGGCACACACGTCTAGAGGAGAGGTGGGCTTGCAGTCTCCATGGCCCGTTCAGCTCTTGTCCGCTCTGCTGAGAGTGCCAGCGAGGGGCCTCCTTCGTGCCAGTTGCAGAGGTGGGTTTTGTGCCCCACTAAAAGAGAATCAGACATGGACACACATGTGGCCATATGGATGCTTTTATTTCAGTTTACCCAAGCATATTTCAGCTTGGCTTAAATCCATGAGGAATGGGTGGGAGGGGGGAGGGATAGCTCAATGGTTTGCGCATTGGCCTGCTAACCCCAGGGTCGTGAGTTCAATCCTTGAGGGGGCCATTTAGGGATCTGGGACAAAAATTGGGGATTGGTCCTGCTTTGAGCAGGGGGTTGGACTAGATGACCTCCTGAGGCCCCTTCCAACCATGATATTCTATGACGACACATGGCTTTGCACTGGATTAACTAAACTGGTGCAAGTTTGTTGGGAGGCAAGGCCCTGGATTGCTTCTTTAAGTAGGGGGAGGCTGCTGATGGGGCAAGTGGAGAAGGAGAAGATGGAGCTCAGCTACCACGGTGATGGGTGCGGGAGAACAGGACAGAATAGAGTGCGGAGAGGACTCGGCAGGAGGCGAGTGAAAAGAGATCAAAGATCCAGGCGGAAGGTGGAATGCCACTTTATCTATTGAGTGAATGGGGCAGATGTCCTGCCCGGAATCTAATCGTGGCCGAATACTAGATCCTGTAAAAATTCGTACTAGGGACTGAACTGGGGCCACCAACTCCTTTAGCAAAGGCCACTAAAATAGCTCACAGATGATACGATGTGGAACTTGGAAGACTGGCTTGGTGACTTAGGAATGAAAGTCTCCATGACCCATTCTCCTTCCCCAGGTGCATAGAACCTCCTCTCATCCAACAGCATTGCAAAGGATCTGGTCTCTGAGCGTGGTCTGTATCATAGGACCTTTCCTAGACGCCAGCTCATTCCTTGTCTCTGGCCACGGGGCCCCTAGACCAGAGCTCTACCATTATATCAGCTGTTTCCTTGGTCTCCAGCTCCAACCACCTCGCAAGCTGTTTCCTTTGGGTGCTTCTGGAGACCTATGTGTATTGGGAAGATGGACAAGGAGGAGCTGCTAAGGGCACAACTCCCCAGGCAGCGCTTTACTAGTGATGGCCACACTGGGTCAACCCAAAGGTACATCTAGCCCAGTATCCTGTCTTCCGACAGTGGCCAGTGCCAGGTGCCGCAGAGGGAATGAACAGAACTGACCAGCCAGTGGAGAAACTGTCTCGAACCTGCTCTGCACCAACTTGGCTCAGCCCGTTCCTTCTGTCTCCGGCGCGCTCCGGCATGGACGTTGGAGCCGGCTTGGGAGCCACAAGCCCTTATGGCACAGTGCTCGGAATGCCAAAAATCTGCGCAAACTGCCCGGGGCTGAATAGTCCGTCCCAATCTCACCGCTGTCACTCAACCGCCGTGTACCGCGCTCTTCTCCCCAGCGGCAAAAAGATGGAAGGGGGGCAAGCGTGCAAAGAGAGGGCAAAAAGATGGAAAGGAGGGGGGAGGGGCAAGTGTCTTGGGAACCTGAAACCATCAAGTGTCATCTCTATTCCTCTAAAATCTGCAGAGACTCCCCAGGCTGGAAAGGGGGGGAATAAAACCCTTGCCTGTTACCTTCTTATACAGGAGCCCCGACATGTCCCTCTTAATAGGCCTTAAGCTCCAGGCCTAGCAGAGTCCTTGTCAGACCTAAACCTCATTTTGTTGCTTAAAGGGAAAGAAAAGATGGGCATTATCATCTTCCTAATACATGCTTCAGAAAGTCTTACCTGCAGATTTAGAGATGCTTCCACTTGAAAGGGTTCCTTTAATCTCGTTGAAACACCCACTGTCAGCACAACAATTAGAGCCGGCCTCCTAGACTTCTCTCGCCCAGAGGATTACAACAGCCAGCTGGAATTAACACACCTGCTGCTTTCCCAGGTTCTTCCCCACCCCCTCCACCTTTTCTCCTTTAGAATATGGGGTTGTTTTAAATGACAGGAGGGGAGGTGTCCAAGCAATGGTCACAAGTGAAGAGGCGAGTCCTCAGATTCTTACGTGTATTGCAGAAAGACAGAGAGCCCAGCCAAAAGCGGGCCCAACTCTACTGGATCCTGCCCCAAAGAGCTTACAGTCTAAACAGACAAGATGGATAGAGCAACAGAGGGAAAGAGACTTGTTCCAGGTCATGCGGGTGGCGGGGGCAGAGAGTCAGGATTAGAACCCAGGTCTCCCAACTCTCAGTCCTGTGCTCTAATCACTGGACTATGCTACCTTATTGCAAGCAAATCAAGCTTTGACCCAGGGTCCTTCCAAGATAAGAAAAGAGGGTGTGGGCATGTGTGTATGCAGGGGTCTGACATGGGTAGGAATGCTGCACCCGGGCATTGAACGCTGGCTGTGAGACTGAAGAGTTAGGCTGTTTTTCAGGGAAAGGATGTCCTTTTGGCTGAAACTTTATAGGAGCTTCCACAGGCCCACAGATGGATTTTGGAGAGAAAGTTTGGCTAGGTCTGTTAAGCTGTTTGGAGTCAATCTGGTTCTAGCCAGGAGCTGAAAGGAAGAGAAATAACAGGCTTGTGGCTAAAGCACTAGCCTGGGCTTCAAGAATCCTGGATTCAGTTCCTGACTCTGCCACAGGCTTCCTGTGGGACCTTGGGCAAATCACTTCATCTCTGGGCCACAGGTCCCCATCTAGGGCTGACTGTTGCTCTGTGTTTTGTACAGCTCTGAGTGCAATGGGGCCTGATCTGGGTTGGTGCCTCCCTGTTAAATGGTCATTTAAATAATAACACCACCACATAAGAGAAGTTCTGGAATTGTCCAAAGTTCTAGTTAATAATTTGGAGAGGAGAAGAGCCACAAGAATGATTAAAGGCTTAGAAAACCAGCCTTCTAGTGATAGACTCAAGGAGCTCAACGTATTTAGCTTAACAAACAGAAGGTTAAGCAGTGACTTGGTTACAGTCGATAAGAACCTACCTGACGAATAAATATTTGAGAACTGGCCCTTCTGTCTAGCAGACAAAGTTTATAACAAGATCCAATGGCTGGAAGTTGAAGCTAGACAAATTCAGGTGGGAAGTAAGGCTGTTGTAAGGAAATAAGTAAGAAGTTGAAGCTAGACAAATTCAGATGGGAAGTACATTTTTAACGTTGAGGGTAATTAACCACTGGAACGACGTATCAAGGACGGTGGTGGTGATTCCATCATTGGCCATTTTTATATCAAGTGCAGATGTTTTTCTAAAAGGTCTCCAGTTCAAACCGGAATCATTTTGGGGCCACAGCCTGAGTTCTACAGGAGGGCAGACTAGATGATCACGGTGGTCCCATCTGGCCTTGGAATCTATGAAACGACCAATAGGCTGAAATATCCTAAGAAACGTGACTGGCAGCAGAACACAGCAGTAATTTCAAGGGAAAGCCTAACCTCGTGGTATTTCTATTCTTTGTTTTCCAGAACAAGTTGGTTTAGATGCGTTTCAGACACACACTCAGCAGCACCCTGAGTTCAAGCAAGCTCCCACTGAAGTTAATAGGAGTTTTGCCCAACTAAGGGCTGAATAAAATCAGAGCAAGGAGTTCAGGATTTGGCCCTTAGGATCTGGATGCTACTCAGAACCATACCTGTGACGATGTTCAGCTCCATCCCGTTACGGACGTCCTCTCTTCGCAGTCACCTGTTGCCTGTGACTGGAGAGTAAAACTCTGATTGGCCTTCCGAGACTGCTATTACCATCCCGTGACAGATCCCCTCAGAGCTCGCTGGGGTACCCACTCTGGACTTATCAGTTCTAGCCAACTACTGGTCCAATGGCAAGCCTCCTATTCCTGAGCAAGCTCAGAGAGAAGCTGGACAAAGGCCAACTACAAGCTCATCTGATTGAAGTCAAAATTTTAGACCTAGCACAATCTGGATTCAGGCCAGGACACGGAACTGAAATTGCTTCAGTGGCATGGAAGAATGATCTCCTGTCAATGGGTAGTGGACAGACATCCACACACATCCTCCTGGACCACACTGCAGCATTCAGCACTGTTGACCATGAGTTTCTCTTGCCATGCCTGAGAGAGGTGGCAAGGGTCCGGGGTAACATGCTAGAATGAATCCTTCCTGGAGGGATGCGACCAATGAGCAGAGATGGAAAACTGTACCTCCACCACGATACTGCTCACTTGTGGAGTCCCACAAGAACCAGTTCTCTCTCTGGTCCTATTCAACATCTACACACAGCCCCTAGGTGAACTGGTTGGGGATGACATGACTCAAAGGTCAGCAATATGTAGATGACACACAGCTCTACCTATCCTCTGCCACATGTAACCACGCCACCACCACGGCAAGGTGATCTCCTGGGCATGAAGCCTTCAGAGCTTAGGAAACTCCAGCCAGTACAGAATGCTGCAGCACGCTCCTCAGCCACGCAGGCTACCACAAGGACATCAAACCTGTCTTCCACTCACTACACCAGCTTCCCATTGAATAGTGAATCAAGTTCAAGGTCTCGCTCCTCATCTTAAAGGTGCCCCACAGCCTGAATCCAGGGATCTAAAAGAGCCAAAAGCTCCAAGATGAAAACCGTGGTACAACCGTGCTCCTCTGGTACAACAGAGCTCCTTACAATAAGGGTAAAGCTCACCTGTGTGGGAGATAGCACTTTCTCAGGTGCTGGTCCTGGACGGCGGAATGACCTCCCCGCAAAACTAAGCACCATCCCAAACCTCACCATCTTCCACTTCAAGTGCAATGCACAGTTCTTTGACCTGCCTTCTCTAACAAAATAGAGAGCAACAGGTATATTTAAAAACCCTAACAACACAAGACACTCCATTGCACATACTTCTCCCCTGGAGGAGAGAACAAACACCACGCGACAGAACAGAGGTTAGTTACGTTGTTTAATGCACCACTGGAAGGTGCTCAGATACCACAGTGATGTGTGCAGTAGAAGAACCTGAACTGAATAGAATAGACGCTACCAGCACCATCCCAATCCTTGACCCCATGAAGAATGCATCCTTTGTCGCTTGCCATATGAATCTCCACCAAGCAGATCTTGAACAATGGCAAGAACAGTATGAGCGGGCAACCTTTCAGGGATCGTCTCAACTGGGCCCGACTATAAATTGCCTTTGGCTCAATGGACATTGCCTTAACTCCGGGTCCATGCAGATGCTGCTGCGTGGGATAACATTTTTATACACACACATTTTGCACATGCAGCCGCCTGGCTCTGCCACAGTCTGGTCCCATCTCCCTTTCAGAATCGTGTAATGGATCACTTCCCGTGGCTTGTACCTGGCCTCTCAACTGTATTGTCACATAATTAACTGGTCTATCTGAAAACAAAGGGCACCAGTCCAAACCCAGCCATCTGTTCAAGCACTGATAAAAGCCATCGGAAGGCGCAGCATACTAATAGTGCGGCATATCTGGTCTGGTTTAGAAACCAGCTCTGTGAAAACGCAAGGGAGGGTGAGAGGAGCCCTGAATTCTGATGTTCTCTGGTTGCATCCCTGGGGAATATCAGATGGGAAACCATTCATCATGGGCTCCCAGTGAACTAGGAACAGGAGTTCAGCTGAGATAGAATAAATAAGCCAAAACCTTCACTCAACATTCAAAATCAGCCGGTTGGGTTGGGTTGGGTTGGGTTAAAAGTGACCCAAAGTGGCTGTGCTCTTCCTTTCTGATTTTTTTCTTTTATTCAACTCTGCCATGCTATCAGCTGTGGCGTCCAAGCTCCCTGCAGCAAGTGAAATTGCCAGGTAACTGGAAGCAATTGTATGTTTTCTTCTGTTAAAGAAATGTCAGATAAGTTAACTTTCCAGAGTTCTAGATTCAGCATCTTTTTCTGAAGCTCTTTCATCTGCAGCAAGGGCTTGATGTCAGTTACACCCAAGACAAATCTTGAATAGCTGGGTACAGTCTGAACATAAGGCAAGCCCTCTCTCATTGCGGGATGGATGTCAGTGCCCTCAGCCTACAGAAATGTCTGTGCGAGAGCTCTGTATTTTTACTGTGCTGGCTCAGACCAATTCTGCCCTCAGGTACCCATTGAAATCAAGAGGAGCTGGGCCAGCAAACCTGAAGGCAGACACAGATTCATAGATTCCAAGGCCAGAATGAACCATTGTCTTTATCTCATCTGACCTCCTGTGTAACACTGGCCAGGGAACTTCCCCAAAATAATCTCCAGAGCAGAGCTTCTAGAAAAACATCCCGTCTTGATGAAGAATCTACCACAGCCCTTGATAAGTTATCCCAATGGTTAATTACTCTCCCTGTTAAAAATTTGCACCTTATTTTCCACCTGAATTTCTCAAGCTTCAACTAACCATTCTCTAAATTGAAGATCTGATTATTAAATATTTATCCCTCATGTCGCTACTTATAGATTGTAATCAAGTCACCCCTTAACTAAACCAATTAAGCTCCTTGAGTCTATCACTACAAGACAGGTTTCCTAATCCTCTAATCAATCTTATGGTTTGTCTCTGAACCCTCTCCAATTTTTCAACATCCTTTTTGAAGGTTGAACACCAGAACTGGGCACAGGATTCCAGCTGTGCCAGTGCCAGACACAGCCGTAAAATCACCTCTGTGCTCCTACTTGAGATACCCCTGCCTATGCACCCGAGGATCGTGTTAGCTCTTTTGGCCAGAGCGTCACACTGGGAGCTCACATTCCAAGCTGATTATGCATCATGACCTCTGAATTTTTTTCAGTCTTTGCTTCCCAGGATAGAGTCCCCCATCCTGTAAGTATGGCCTGCATTCTTTATTCCAAGATGTCATTTACATTTAGCCATATTGTTTGTTTGCATCCAGCTTAGCAAGAAATCCAGATCGCTCCGTATCAGTGACCTCATAGACTTTAAGGTTAGGAGGGTCCATCATGATCATCAAGTTTGACCTGCTGCATATTGCAGGCCACAGAACCTCACCCATGCCTGAAAGAGACTCCTAACCTCTGGCTGAATTACTGAAGTCCTCAAATCATGGTTTAAAGACTTCAAGTTACAGAGAATTCATCATTTACGCTACTTTAAACCTGCAAGTGACCTATCCCCCATGCTGCAGAGGAAGGCGAAAAACCCCAGGGTCTCTGCCAATCTGACCTGGGGGAAAATTCCCTCCCAACCCCAAATATAGCAATCAATTAGACCCTAAGCATGTGGGCAAGACCCACCAGGCAGATACCTGGGAAAGAATTCTTTGTAAAAGCGGAAAAGAGTTCTGTGGCACCTTATAGATTAACAGACGTATTGGAGCATGAGCTTTCGTGTGTGAATACCCACTATGTCAATTTTTACTACTACAATTCTTTATAGTAACTCAGAGCCCTCCTCATCTAGTGTCCCATCTTCGGCTGTTGAGGATTTTTGCTATTGGTAGTAGCCGATGGGTCACATACCACTGTAGGGGCAGTCCCATCATACCATCCTCTCCATAAACTTATCAAGATCCATCTTGAAGCCAGTTAGTTTTTTTGCCCTCACTGCTCCCCATGGGAGGCTGTTCCAGAACTTCACTCCTCTGATGGTTAGAAATTTTCAGCTAATTTCAAGCCTAAACTTGTCGTGGCCAGTTTCTATCTGTTTGTTCTCGTGACCACATTGGCGCTTAACTTCAATAACTCCTCTCCCTCCCTGGTATTTATCCCTCTGATGTATTTATAGAGAGCAGTCAGATCTCCCCTCAGCCTTCTTTTGATTAGGCTATACAAGCCAAGCTATTTGAGTCTTCTTTCATAAGGTAGGTTTTCCATTCCTCGGATCATCCTAGTCGCCCTTCTCTGCACCTGTTCCAGGTTGAATTCATCTTTCTTAAACACGGGAGACTAGAATTGCCACAGCATTCCAGATGAGATCTCCCCAGTGCCTTGTATAATGGTACTATCAACTTCCCTGTCTCTACTGGAAATACCTCGCCTGATGTATCCTAGGATTCCATTAGCCTTTTTCACAGCTGCATCACATTGACAGCTCATAGTCATCCTGTGATCAACCAAAACACCGAGGTATTTCTCCTCCTCTGTTGCTTCCAACTGATAAACCCTCAATTTATAGAAAAAAATTCTTGTGGTTAGTCCCTAAGTGCATGACCTTGCACTTTGCACTATTAAATTTCATCCCATATTTGTTACTCTAGTTTATAAAATCATCCAGATCTTCTTTTATGATATTCAGTTCCACTTCTGTATTGGCCATACCTCCCAACTTTGTGTTGTCTGCAAATTTTATTAGCACACTCCCACTTTGTGTGCTAAGGTCAGGAATACAAATGTGGAACAAGATTGGTCCCAAGACTGATCCCTAAGGAGCTCCACTAGTAACCTCCTTCCAGCCTGACAGTTCCCCTTTCAGTATGACCCATTGTAGTCTCCCCTTCAACCAGTTCCTTATCCACCTTTCAATTCTCATTTTAATCCCCATCTTCTCCAATTTAACTAATAATTTCCATGTGGAACTGTATTAAATACCCGACTGACCTCCAGGTAGATTAGATCTACTGCACTTCCTTGGTCTCAAAAATCAGTTATCTTCTCAAAGCAGGAGATCAGGTTGGTCTGGCACGATCTACCTTTTGTAAAACCATGCTGTATTTTATCCCAATTACTGTTCACCTCTATGTCCTTAACTACTTTCTCTTTCAAAATTTGTTCCTTTTCATTATTTCCCACTTCCCCAATCTTTGTGTCATCTGTAAACTTTATCAGTGATGATTTTATGATTTCTTCCAGGTATTTAATAAAAGTGTTAAATAGCGTGGGTCCAGGAACAGATCTCTGTAGGTCCCCAGTGGAAGCACACTCATTCAGTGATGATTCCCCATTTACAATTAGGTTTTGAGACCTATCAGTCAGCCAGCTTTTAATCCATGTTAATTTTACATCTTTTTAGTTTTTTAATCAAAATGTCATGCGGTACCAAGTCAAATGCCTTACAGAAGTCTAAGTATATTATATTACTTCAATACTATTACCTTTATCAGCCAAATTTATAATCTCATCCAAAAAGATATGAAGTTAATTTGACAGGATCTATTTTCCATAAACCCATGCTGACTGGAATTACCTATATTACCTTCCTTTAATTCTTTCTTAATCAAGTCCCGTATCATCTGGTCTATTATCTTGCCCAGAGTCAATGTCAAACTGACAGGCCTATAAACACCCAGAATATGCCGTTTATACTTTTAAAATATTGGCACAATGTTAGTTTTCTTCCAGTCTTTTGGCACTTCCCCAGTGTCCCAAGAGTTAGTTGGAATCAACATTAACGATGCAGAGAGCTCCCCAGCCAGCTCCTTTAAAACTCTTGAATGCAAGTTATTTGGACTTGCTTATTTAAAACCTTAGTAGCTGCTGTTTAACATCCTCCTGAGATACTAGTGGAAAGGAAAGAGCATTATTGTACGATATGACTATACCATCTGTTTTTTCCCCAAATACAGAACAGAAATATTTATTGAACACTTCTGACTGTTCTGCATTATTATTGATAATTCTGCCATTTTCATCCAGTAACAGAGAAATACCATTGCTGGGATTCATTTTGTGAGATCAAATTCTGTTTTTGCTGGCATAGAGTTGCAGTAAATTGACTGAAATCAATAGAGTTATTCGAGATTTACACAAAATTTGACCCAAAGAGCATATTTGTCACCACTGACAATGGAATGCCAGAGCTGCTGAAGACCATGAGACTGTGTGGAACGTTCATCACTAGTAGAGCTGGGCACATCATGGATATTTTGGTTTACTCGTAATTCTGGTAAATTGGAAAACCCCGTTTTGGGTCAAAAAATCGAAACATCTTAATGGGGGGGGGATTTTGTTAAGGGTGTGGGGAGGGACATGAACAATTTGCTGAAACTGACATGAATTCACGATGCTCAGGAAGTCCAATAAAAGATATTACCTCACCCACCTTTTCTCTCTATGAATTCACAAAACATTTCAGTGATGGAAACCTGCATTTTTTGCCAAAAATATTTCAGCTGTAAAATTTGCCCAGCTCTAGTGGCTACAGAATTTCAGAGGACACAAGCACTTAAAGAGAGCAGAGATGGCTCACGTGATGGATGCTGACGATTTTGCTTGATCAGGGCACCAGATTTTGCTCCTTGCCCTCTTGCCATCCCTTTGTGTTTCCAGACTGGCAGGTTTAAGGGGAGTGACTGGAGCTTTCTGTCAGAGGAGAGGGTGAAGGAACGACTGGAGGACATTGTCTCTGATTAGTCTGTTCCCGGGTCATCTGGTCCAGCAGCACAGACGCTATTAGGAACTGAAACTGGATCAGGATTCTGAAAAGGTGAATCAAGGGGGTGAAGTGGGAAGATGATAAAGAGACACAAGGAAGGAAGGAAGGAAGGAAGGAGAGTTTACAGCCAGGCACAGGGTGATGAAAATGAAGGTGTGAGACTGGAAGACTTATTTACACTGTAGCGTGGCAATGCGGTAATCTCAAGACAGCAAGCCACGCAAAGTCAGGAGGACACATGGTGAAAACATTTGTCTCCGAAGGACAAACGTGGGGGACCCTAATCCCCATCTCTGTTCTGTTGCAGGGCTCGTCCTAAGATTGCTGCATCACTCGATGAGCCTAGGGCTGGAGATCAGTCCTGACCCGCGCCCCCTCCGACTGCATTCAGGGTCATGCGTCATGACCAAATGAAACTTTGGGATGTTGGTGGGAGAACCTCACAAGGTTCTAAAGATGAGGAGCATGGTATAAAAACGAGAGACCAAATACAGGGATGCCTGGATAGATGGTGTAGCCTGTAAGAATAGGTATCCTATGTAAGGCAGAATTAAAGTATTGGTAAGATAGAGCAATAATGCAAGAAACCTACAGGCCTCGAAGCCTGCAAGACAACAGCTTAGACTGAAGAATGGGGTCCAAAAGCCTTTGCATAAGTCTTAGCATGAGTAGCTGAGTGATCATAAAATACCATAAGTCAGCCTGGTGTCATAAACCAATAGGACAGAACTGCTGACAGATAACCGCAAAATACCAGTTAGTGCTAGATTTGGAAATTTTAGGATAGGAATGTCCGAGGATGTTCAACTGCAGAAACGCTATGGTGACCAACTGACGTGTATGATCATGAGTTTGAGGTAAATAACATAACAGCCTATGAGAAGAGAGCCCCACAATGTTACCAGGGTGAGGAAGATTAGATATGGACTAAAGAGGCCGAACAGCCTTATGAATATTCATGGCAGCCACAGAACCCTATAATAAAGCCGTCCATGGCGTAAGCTATTGGGACCTTCTTGGCATGCAGATAGGACCACTCATGGATCACCTGTCTCACCACCTTGCAGGTCTCTGAGGGCATGGTGTGCGTATATGGATGCTCTGATGCTGGTTGCTTTGAGCATTCTGTATTATCTCTAGCTATTTTGCTGGGCTGGATGTTTGTGCTTTTGCTAACTGCTAATAAAAATATTACAAGGACACAACATCTTTCCTCACTTGTATCTCACGAAAGCTTATGCTCAAATAAATTGGTTAGTCTCTAAGGTGCCACAAGTACTCCTTTTCTTTTTGCGAATACAGACTAACACGGCTGCTACTCTGAAACCTTTCCTAAGAGCGACACTCTCTCATGCACTCTGGAGTCCTTGTAATAAATCTAATCCTTCTGGATCTTGTCACAAGGCAGGACCTGCCAAACTACAGAGTGTTAATTAGCATTTCTAAGTGATCGCTATAACTAATACACAATCAATAGAGCAGGTAGCAATGGCTCGAGGGCTAAGATGGAAACACCCTAAATTACAGCCAGAGAGGAGCAGCTAACAGTTCCGATGTTTATCAAAATTTCTTGCATCTGCAAACTGAAGCTGGCAATCCCCCAAGAACAGCCCTTCTCATGTGGCTCCCGGTACATTCTGCATCCATTTGGGCTGGAATTATTACAGGAGCAGCGCCTTCTCACTTTATTTTGGCACGTCAATTTCTAGTCTCCAGACACCAACATGAAACTTACTGGGAGTGTAGTGTAAAAAAACAAAACAATGCAAACTGTTTAGGAACTCAGAAAAGGGGTTGATTGGGGTTCGGTTTGAGAGTTCTGGGCAAAGGTTCAGGCCAGTGATTATTTTTTATGGGACCCGTGTTGCCAAACTCTGCCCCGCCCTGCCCCAATTTTGCAGATGACCCCAGAATTCTGCCTTAGTGAAGTTTGTGGCCAGACCACTTTACAAACTCTCCAGTGCCCCTTAACAACACAAGCCCCTAAGGCAGAGAGAACCAGCGCGGCTCCAAAGTGTCTCACAGTCACACGCTGTCCTAACCAAAACGAACAGGAAAGGAAAAGAAGCCCCAGATTGAAGCACTAACATTTCGTTTCCAAAATCCTCCCCTGGCTCTGGCACAGACCTGCTTGGAAACATCACGGCCGCACACAGCGTCCAACTCGCTCCTGCATTTGCTTTTTCCATCAAGGAATATCAGGTTGTCTTGAGGGCTGCGTAGCTGATGTGCAGCTGGGGTCCATGCTCCACGGGGACGTGCAGGGCAGACTCTGGGGCCTCGTCAATCTCAGGGTGAGCGGCGCTGGCTCAAATATGGTGGCACTGGTGTAAACTGTGTCCTTGGTCGCTACACTGGGGCAGCTACCCTGGCAGCGGCCATCCCGGCATAGAGAAGGCTTTGGAGATGAGGCATTGGTAGAACAGAACAGAGCTTGTTTTACTGGCATCCTTCACATACCACGTAGCCCAGAGCGGTGCTGTAGGGGCTGCTAGTGCTGGTAAATGCACTCACACAGCAACGGCTCCCACGCAGCCTGGGGCATCGCAGCCTGCGTATTGTTGGCTGGGAACTGGGGTTAATCCCTAAAAAGGCCAGGGGATCTTGAACTGTCTCCTGGAGGGCAACCAGAGACACCAGGGAAGGGACCTCGGTTTGACACCTGCACTGCAGCCCGGCAGCTTTAACAGCGCAGCCTGCCCCTCACCCCAGTACTGTGACTGCAGCATCAGTACTGGGTAGGAGCCCGTGGCCGGGGGAGGGGGCTTGAAATCGCAATCTGTTTGCCCACAGAAAGACACAGATGCTACCAACCAAGCCATTCCTCCGCCCTGCAGTGTGGAAGAGGATTTGTTTGGATAAGCTGGGTGCAAGCTGTCGGATCTCTGTGTTGGCCCCAGGGTTTGCCGTCACATACTGCAGAGCGCACAGGCTCCACTCCCTTCACACCCAGCCTCCAAGGGCACCAAGTGCTCACTGGGAAGCACTTCGAGAGGGATCCTGTCTCCCTGGGGTCGAATCTCTCCCAGAGCTCACGCTGGAGCAGAGCAGCTCTTCACCCCACGCTGGGCTGGGTCTTAGAGGCGCAATCCAGGCCTAAAATCGACTAGCACAGCAAACAACCAGCCCTAATGAACTGGATCCTAGAATCCCAGGACACCCTCTTCTTCGGCAGAGGTAGTTCTGCACATTGAAACGGCTAGAAAGTCTGTGTTACGGAGACATGTGTAAAACCTCGTGCCAGAGAACAGGGGAGGCCAGAAGCCAGATTATTAATTCTGGGTGAAATTAAAACACAAGCAGACTGTATTTTTAAAAGCGTCTGATAGGGGAGAAGCTACTGAAATCATTTGTGATGCTGCTTTCAAAGAGCCGTTCCTAGCAGGACCCTGGCATAAGAACGGCCCTACTGGGTCAGACCAATGGTCCATCGAGCTCAGTATCCTGTCTGCCGACAGTGGCCGGTACCAGGCGCTTCAGAGGGAATGAACAGGACAGGGAATCATCAAGTGATCCATCCTCTGTCATCCAGTCACAGCTTCTGGCAGTCAGAAGCTAGGGACACCATGAGCATGGTGTTGCATCCCTGACCTTCTGGCTAATAGCCATTGAGAGGCCTATTCTCCAGGAACTTATCGAGTTCTTTTTTGAACCCCGTTATACTTTTGACCTGGCAAAGAATTCCCCAGATTCCCTGCGCGTTGTGTGAAGAAATACAGGCAGTCCTTGACTTTACGATGTTCGACTTAAGACAAACGGTACTTATGACTCTTCTGAATTGACACCCTGATTCGACTTATGACAATTGGTTTAGACTTTACGACACTTGATCCCACAATTGAGTAGGTTGCGGTTCCGAGTTACAATGCTTTGACTTACAACGAAATTTTCAGAAGCCAATTGCGTCGTAAGTCCAAGGACTGCCTGTACTTCCTTTTGTTTGTTTTTAATCAGCTGCCTATTAATTTCATCGGGTGACCCCTAGTTCGTGTGTCATGAGAAGGAGTAAATAACACTTCCTTATTGACTTTCTCCCCACCAGTCATGATTTTACAGACCCCAATCATATCCCCCCTTAGTCGTCTCTTTTCCAAACAGTCCAGACCCAGTCTATTAATCTCTCTTTGTATGGAAGTTGCTCCACGCCCCTGGTCGCTTTTGTTGCCCCTCTCTGCATGTTTTCCTATTCCAATATATAGTGGCCTTCACTATTGCATAATCTACACAAATACAGGCAAGCAAAGAGGGTGCCAGTCAGCCTCCCTGATCCCCAGGCAGGTTTGCCAGGAGGCCAGATTGCCCCTGGGGTGCAGAGGGGAATTTAGGTCCCTCCATGTCTCTTGGAGATGCCGTCTGACTCCTTAGACTCTGTTGCGGGGACATCCCCAGGCCCGACATCCTGCCTGCTTTTCCACCCAGGCAAAACTCCCTCTGATGTCTCCGGTTTACAACGTCTTGGCTTCACTTCACTTATAGTCCTCCCACTGAAGCCACTGGGAGCTTAGCCTGAGCAAGGACTGAGTAAATCCTGAGTAATGACTTCGGGATCAGACCCTGTGTGATGAGGAGTGTCCATCTATAGAGACAACCTGGTTCTATGACTAGTGGATCTGCTGCCATCTAGGCCCACCTGGGAGCCAGGACTCCTGGGCTCTGCTTCCAGCACTGGGTGAGCTTGGGCATGTCTCTTCACCCCTTGAAGTGGCAGTTTCCTGATCTGGGATGTAGGTAGGGTGGCCAGGTGGCCAGTTTTCCACCCGAAAGTCCAGTCGAAAAGGAGACCTGACAGCGTCCAGTCAGTAGTACTGACTGGGCACCCAAAGTTTGGTTACTGCAGGCAGGGGAGGACGGGACTGGGGAGGCAGCCCCTATTCAGCCAGGGCCACCTCCTACCCGGGTCGGGCAGCTGCAGCTCCCAGCCCCGGCTCCGCAGGCAAGTCCCTCCTGACCTGGCTGGGGGCAGGGGAGGGGAAAAGCAGCGAGTGACAGGGTGAGGTGGGAAAAGGAGTGAATGGTGGGTGAGGCCTAGGTGGAAGAGACGGGGCCTCAGGGGCAGAGGCGGGGCCTCAGGGGCAGAGGCGGGGCAGGGGAGGTTCCAGCATTCGTGCCGGAGCATCTGGTTTTTTAAATATTGCAAAGTTGGCAACCCTAGCGTGGGTGTGAGACCCACCTCAGCGAGCAGTGTGACGGAGGCCTGATTCATTCAAGTGCTATGGGCCCATCAGAGGAAAGGCCCTACCCAGCCACATGCTGCCACTGCAAGCCAGCCCCCTGCAGCGGAGCGGAGACCGAGCCCATCATTTACCGAGATCATGGTAGCAGCTAACCAGGCCAGGTGCCTTCCAGCGGCAGACAAGGCCTGTGTTTAAATGGCTATTTACATGCCTGGCAACAAATTAACATCCTCCCCAACATGTACAACCCCCCTAACACCTGCCCTGGGACCCACTCAACCCCCTGACAGGGCGCAGCACCCCCTCACCTACCCGACCCCCATCTTCCCTTGCTGTGCAACCCTCCTCCGCTCCCCAACCTCGCTCTTTGCCCTCACTCCACCGGGCTCCTAGAACCTCAAATGCTGTTTCCATCCCCCTCCTAAGCGAGCAAACAGCTGGTAAAGTCGCCAGGGCCGTGCCCCCATCCCCACCTACCCATCGTTAGGCTGCCTTAATTGCCGTTCTGTTTAATTGCACCCTGTTTCTATCCTCAAGGTAGTGAAGAGGGAAGGTGGGGTATCAGGGACCTGCCCGATCCCACTAGCCTCTCTAGTCCCTGACACCTTGTGCCCACGCATCCCCCCAACTCTCACTATGCTGGGGGTAAACAGGGCTGGAGGTTCTTTCCTCAGCTGGGGTTTCCCATTCAATCAAAGAGATGGGGGAGGAGGGGAACGCAGAAGAGATAATAGAGGGCAAATTGTTCCGACTTGCTGCTGGCTCAGATTTTTCCTCCACACGCAGCATCCAACTCCAAACATCTGCACCGCACTTGGGCCAGCAATTTACAAACAACGCCACTCGCATGGCAAAGTTTCCTGGACCGCGTTCGCTGCCCCGCTTCAACGCCGCCCCTCCTGAGAGACGGCTGGGCAAGCAAGGTCTGTGCCAACCGCCCCCGGGGGCTCCGTGCGTGTCCCACTGGATGCCACCAAAACTACCATCCCAACTGGCAGCCTCGGCAGCGAATAGGTCAGAGGCGGCCTGCGAGAGCCAACTCCCTTCTCAAGCGGAGGACGGGGCTCTCAGGGGATGGGGGAGGCATGCTGATGGGGCAGTTATTTTGCACCTGTTCTGCAGGAGGTGTTGATCTCCAAGGTAGCTAAGTGGGTGTAAAGCAGGGGAGTCCCAGCAGTCGCAGCAGAGAAGGGACAGTAGCAGCTCTCACTTCTCCTGGCACAGTTCACAGCTGCAGGGGACACACTGGGGCAGAGAGCGTCCCTGTAGTGTCAGGGCTGACCCCACCGCTTACCACGTCCCGGGTTCCTCTTGCTTGGCCCAAAGACTCTGCCCATCGGCTCCACTCTGGCCCCACAGGAGAGGGGCTCAGCCCACCGATCCCCCTTGGCTGATTTCAAAAGGCTGACACTAACCCCTGTGCCCTGCACAGAGCCTTGGGTGCACAGCGGTACTGGGCAGCACGCTCTGCTACTCAGCAGGGGCTGAGATCTGGAGCTGTCCCCTGGCTGGACCATGGCTGGAAGCCCCAGGCTCTCGATCTGGCATGTTTCTGCCCATGCAAAATTTGCTTTTAAAAAATAATCTTTGAAACCCCCTTAAAAATCCAGTGATTTACATCCATTCAACCTACCTATGGGTCCCCATCCCCATAGCATCTGAGGGCCTCACAATCATTAACACATTGCTCCTCCCAGTACCCCTGTGAGGTAGGACAGGGCTGTTATCCCCACTGTACAGATGGGGAAACTGAGGCACCAAGCGACTCAGTGACTTGGCAAAATTCACACAGGGAGTCTGTGGCACAGCAGAAAACTGAAACTAGGGCTCCCACGCCCTAGGTTAGCAGCCTAAATACTGAGCCATCCTTGCAGTCAATAGGTGAAGCCTACATTAAAGATGGCAGCAGCAGCCAACGGGTTTCACCCACAGAACCTGTTCTTGGATAGAGAGTCCCCGATCTCAGCTCACCGCCAGCTGGCGCCATTAGCTGCTGCATGGCGTGGAGAGGAGGGAAGGGAGCCAGCCAGCAGAGCAGGGCAGGTGGCTGTGCTGACCTTTGTTCTCCTTTAGGTTTCCCAAAGAATCAGCGCCCCATGGGGCCAGGACTCTGAATCCGCCAGGCCGGCTCTGGAGTGGAGTTGGGTCTCTGCTCTCTCTGGGTGCCAGAACAAAGACACTCTTTGAAAACTATCCTCCCTCTGCTCCCTCCTCCTCTCCCATGCATCAAGCACAGACGCCTTCTGGCAACTGTCTTTCCTTCAACACCACCTCAGCTTACAGTAGGACCTACATAACTCAGCTCCAAGCCCTGGCGCCCCCACCCCTCCGCCTCTGGACATCCTCCCTGCTCAGCTAATAACTCTGGATTTGTTACAGCAAGGACTGCTGCATAGAGCAGACTGGGGCTGCCTTCTGCTGCTGACCTGGCTTGCCCTCTGTCCCTGACCAGCACAATCGTAAAAGTGCTCCACGCGCTTCCCCCCACCTCCAGGATACGCAGTGTTTCTTCGGGCTCTTCAGAGGTTACAGGCACAGGGCAAAGGGACGTGGCTTCCTTCGGAGTCCGGCCGGCTGAGACAGACACAGCAGCAGATCAGAGCTTTGCTTTGAGAAAGCCCAGGGAACAGCTGGTGAGCACATCGGAGATGCTCTTGGCCCAGGCAGAGCTGACACATAGAGAGCCAGTTTGAGCTCACCTGGAAGAGATCTGGCTTCGCTTTGAATCCGTGCATCCTCCGTGACCCCTGGATTCTGAAGTCACTCCTTAGCGAGGCATCCAACGCTGGCTGTGAACATGCTCTGGGGTTTGGAGAGAGGGTTTTGTTGTTTTTTTTAAACCCGCTTTCACTTTCACAGGCAGCAGCCTGAAAGGAGCCAGGACCCACGCACGAGGCCCAGCACCCTTTCCCTAACCCTAGCCCTCCACCCCTGAATCCCAACATAACCATTAAGCTGGTATTTGTTTAGTGCAAACCGAGGAGGAGGAGAGAAAAACGAAGAAAATGGAGTGGGCTGGAAGCAGCTGGGCTGAAATCAAAGGCAAAAAAGTTTCTCGCCCCAAAATACAGGAAAATTTAATTATCGAGGACAAAACACCATCTGTTTGTGTGGACTGTGACCTCGCGCTGGCCCCTAGCTTTAACAGCTCTTAAATTAGCATGTTTGTTAGGGGGTATTAGTGCTCCACATCAGGGAAGGAGTTGCAGGGAAGAGTGGGATGGTTACACAAAGTGCATCTTAGAGGGGTGCTATTGCTCTTACGTACCTAACGTGAGAGCAGGGGCTCCAGATTCCTCTCTCCTGGGACTGCTAATGGGGAGTCCTTTCAAGGCCAGGAATAATAATAATAATAATAATGCAGAACAATAAGAAAACAGGGTTCAGTCTAAAACAGAAAGGTGGGAGAGCAACAGAAAGCCCTGAAATCCTATTCTGTCTCGGCACTGGTTTTCTCAGAAGCATAGGCTTTATTATCCAGCCAGTCAGGAGGAAAGTTAGACCAAAAGGCACAGCAGAGGAATGAGGGCAGCTTTGTCAGCTGACCCTGCGCAGTGCTAAGCCCTTTCATTTCCCATTGGCCCCCAACCGGTCCTGAGACTAGAGATGCTGGAAACCTTCTCACGTTTCAATTAAAATGTTCACGAATGGGGGAAAAACGTGGCTGGAATTTCAGGCAGTGTTTTTCAACCCACTGCCGCTGTGAGCGCTCTTCCCCTGGGTAAAGCAGGCCTCCAGGGTCACCCCTTGAACCCCTCCAACGCCAGGCACCACAAACAAAGGGCAGCCATTGACAATTCCGGCCTAAGCGTGCGCTGGTTTTGCACATCTCAGCCAACCAGCTGGGTTCCGAATCTGCTTTAGGGATCAAGCTAATAGCTTGGTAGAACTTAGGCTGATGGTAACGTGACTTTGCTTGGATCGCAGACCGCGCTTTGCTCAGGGGACATTCCCGGGCTGAAATAGCAGGGTGGGGTTGCAGGATAGAGGCGCACCAGCAGAGCTGGGTGTGGGGGAATCCGAGATGGGAACACCAGGGTGAGGCTGCAGGTCAGGACTGCGGGGCACTGGAAGTGCTGGGGTTGGTGGGGCAGGACAGGCATGGCAGGGTGTGTAGGGGGGTGTGTGGAGGGGGGGGCTCAGGACTGGAAAGGGGCTAGGAGTGATGTACGCTGGAAGGAAGATCTGCTCTGGACTGGAATTGTAGGGAGTGCTGCAGCTCAGAGACTGGCTTCTGCTCCCACTGTACAACTCCCATTAACTCCAACAGGGGCACGTGGCAGCCCCGGGATCAAGGAACACGAGCACAGCTGGAGCGGGGAGGAGAGAAGCCAATGAACTTTGCTGCAAGCTTTCCAACCTGCTCTGACAGCTCATTAAATTTCAGCCGAGCCACCATGACTTGTTATTTACACTCTGGTAGTCCCCAAAGGAGATGCTCAGGGTCAGGACGCTGCACAGACACCCAAGAAAAGACCATTCCTCCCCCAGAATGCTTCTAGTGAGGAATGACAGCATCCAGAGATGCAGAAGACACCTGGTGCATCTTCATCCCAACCCAGGCCTGTCCTGTACAAACCACTCAGCCCGGGAGCTTCCAGAGCGCTGCGCTCAGCTGACAGAACCCGGATCTGATAAGTTCCTCGAATCCTGCCTAGCTCAGGCCAAGCAGCTGGTCCAAGGCCAGTGGAAGTCAATGGAAAGGCTTCTGTTAACTTCCCTGGGCTCCGGAAGAAGCTGAGTCCAGTGAGGCTCTGTCATGATAAACGATTGTACTGTCTGGGCTCTAAACTCCAAGCAAACAAATGTCCAAAGGGTGCTAGAAACATGCCTCAGCTGCCCATCTGAGATATACCTCATATCGGGTGTTGTGGAAACCATTGTCACAAGATACAACAAACCTTGAAGCTGAGGTTCCTTTAAAAATGTATCCCCATTATAGAGAATGTATCCCCTGTTGCTTTAGAGTTAATTTATCACCATTATCACATGAATCCTTGATTACTGGATGGTGACCAGGCCTCATCACCAGCTCCATCTCTTTCAGAGGTTGCAGCCAAAGAGGGAAGATTACAGAGGTACAAGAAGCAGACTTGGGAAAAGGGTGAAATGCCTGCAAATTGCATGGCAACTCTTTAAAAACACCACAACAGAGGCTCGAACTAAATGTATGCCCAAAATAGAAACAAAACAAAACAGTAAGAGGATCAAACAATGCCACCATGGCAAAGAGCAGAGTAAAAGAGGCGGCTAGAAGCAAAAAGGCATCCTTTAAAAATTAGACGTCAAACCCTAGTGAGGAAAATAGAAAGGAGTGTAAATTCTGGCAAGCCAAGTATAGAAGTATCGTAAGGCAAGCCAAGAAAGAATTTGAAGAGCAATTAGCTAAAGATACATACACTAACAGCAATTTATTTAAAGTACATCAGAAGCGGAAGCAGTGGGGTCACTGAACGATCGAGCTGGTAAAGAGGCACTCAAGGAAGGCAAAGCTGTTGCGGAGAAACTAAATTAATTCTTTGTATCGGTCTTTACTGTGGAGGATGTGAGGGAGATTCCCACACCTGAGCCATTCTTTGTCAGCGACAGGTCTGAGGAGCTGCCCCAGATTGAGGTGTCATTAGAGGAGGTTTTGGAACAAATTGATAAATTAAACAGTAATAAGTCACCAGGACCAGATGGCATTCACCAAAGAGTTCTGAAGGAACTCAGTTATGAAATTGCAGAACTAACAACTGTGGTATGTAACCCATCGCTTAAATCAGCCTCTGTACCAGATGACTGGCGAATAGCTAACACAATGCAACTTTTTAAAAAAGGCTCAAAAGGCAAACCTGGCAATTTCAGGCTGGTAAGCCTAACTTCAACAGCGGACAAACTGGTTGAAACTATAGCAAAAAACAGAATTATCAGACACAGAGATCAACATGATTTGTTGGGGAAGAGCCAACAGTGCTTTTGTAAAAGGAAATCATGCCTCACCAATCTATTAGAATTTTTTGAGGGGGTCAAAAAGAGTGATTCCGCAGATATAGTGTTCTTAGACTTTCAGAAAGCCTTTGACAAGGTCCCATACCAAAGGCTCTTAAGCAAAGTAAGCTGCATGGGATAAGAGGGATTCACAACTGAAGGATACAAGGATCCTAAAAAGACAGGAAACAAAGGGTAGGAATAAATACTCAGTTTTCACAATAGAGAAAGGTAAATAGGAGGGTCCCCCAAGGATCTGTGCTGTTCAACATATTCATAAATGATGTAGAAAAGGGGGTGAACAGTGAGGTGGCAAAATGTGCAGATGATACAAAACTACGCAAGATAGTTAAGTCCCAGGCAGACTGCGAAGAGCTACAAAGGGGATTTCACAAAACTAGGTGACTGGGCAACAAAATGGAAGATGAAATTCAGTGTTGATGAATGCAAAGTAATGGGCATTGGAAAACATAATCCCAACTCTACATACAACATGGTGGGGTCTAAATTAATTGTTACCACTCAAGAAAGATCTTGGAGTCATCGTGGAGAGTTCTCTGAACACAACCGCTCAATGTGCAGCAGCCGTCAAAAAAAGCGAACAGAATGTTAGGAACCATTAGGAAAGGGAGAGATAATAAGACAGTAAATATCAGAATGCAATTGCAATAAATCCATGGTATGCCCACATCTTAAATAAGTACAGTTCAGGTTTCCCCATCTCAAAAAAGATATATTAGAATTGAAAATGAGACAGAGAAGGGAAACAAAAATTATTAGGGGTATGGAAAAGCTTCCGTAGGAGGAGAGATTAAAAAGATTGGGATTGTTCAATTGAGAAATGAGACGACTAAGGAGGGATATGATTGAGGTCTATAAAGTCATGAATCGTGTGGAGAAAGTGAATAAGGAAGTGTTATTTACTCCTTCACAGAACCCAAGAACCAAGGGGGTCACCCAATGAAATTAACAGGCAGCAGATTTAAAACAAACAAAAGGAAGTATTTCTTTACACAACGCACAGTCAACCTGTGGAAATCATTGTCAGGGGATATTGTGAAGGCCAAAACTATAACTGGGTTAAAAAAAAATTAGATAAGTTCATGGAGGATAGGTCCAGTAATGGCTATTAGCCAAGATGGGCAGAAGTATAACCCCATGCTCTGGGGTGTCCCTAAATCTCTGACTGCGAGAAGCTGGGACTGGATAACAAGGGATGGGTCACTCGATACTTGTCCTGTTCTGTTCACTCCCTCTGAATCATCTGGTACTGGCCACTATCAGAACACAGGACACTGGGATAAGTGGACCACTGGTCTGACCCAGTATGGCCATTCTTATGTTCTTAAAGTTTGGGTTTTTAAGTAAGCTCCCAAAAAATCAATACTGGAGAAACTTGGTGATAGTGAATCATTATTCCAGCCCCAATGGAAATGGAAAACACGTTTTCTGTTCCCAAGCCTAGTGGCTGATTTCTTCTCCAGTGTCAAGTCAAATAGAGCTGCTCTTTTTTTCATTTCTCATGGTTTATTGGGTGCAGTAAGGAAGGTAGGTATGGTATTGGATTTTTGCCTAGTGCCAGCTGTTGCAGTAAGCAGACGTGCTTTGTCACTGATTGTTTAAGCCATCTGACATCCACATTCTAGTGAATAATAACAGTAGATCAACTTATATTTCTGTGGTACCCTTACCCCAAAGAAATCAGAGGCACTTTATGTACTGTATACTGCTATCACTGCAATAACCATTGCGTTCACCTGGGGGATGAAACGTAGCTGCTGTTTTATAACAATACTACTCAGCATCCGAGGGCAGAAAATGAAGAAGGATTGCATGTCCAATTGAAACTGGAGGGGAATTTAGGCAGAAACAGAATTCAGACAAACTGCTCCTATGAAAAGTGCAGTGGGATCTTTAATGGCCAGAAATAGTCAACACATCCACCCTACTTCTCACTGAAAAGACAGCACATTCCTTCATGACACCAGATTCAGGGAGAACAACACCGTCAGCTGAGACACCAACAACGCTTTCTGCGGAGCCTGAGTTTGCCATGGAAATCTCCCAGTGGCCCAGTCAGCCCTACTTGGCTTCTGAGATCTCTCTAGACAACAGCTCAAAGTGATAGGGCTGGAGGCAATAGCTGCTACTGTCCAGCTGTTGCGTTGCAATTGTCTGCCAGTGTTGTTGCTCCCAGGCAGGCTGTCTCCTGCCCTTCCTACTGAGAAGAGACAACTGTCAAAGCGGTGTGCTAAACATGGAAGAGAACATGCTGGGCACCTGGCTTTAGGAGGGGAGGTTGGGCAGAGAGTGCATCCAGCTTTGGGCACCCTGTTCACATGGAGCAACTACTCCTGGCAATCCATGCTGAAATACTGTAACCCATTTGTGAGCCAGTCACTCCTCAGGGTCCGCAACTCTTAACAGGCCTGACATACTCACTCCACCTGAGACACATGTCAAGATATACAACCAAAAGGTGGCATGGACGAGATCACTGGAAAACCAACAACTCCCTGATAACTAATACTCTTGCATGAAGTATGTACGGGGTGTGTAAAAACTTATAGATACCTGCTAGAATTAGGTTCTTCAAACATGTTTGGCAAGCAATGCAAAGGAACGTGTATCTGTTTGGCTGACCGGCCTGGTCACCAGGCAGAGACAACGAAGGCACATTTACATAAAAGGTAAACAAAGTCATCAAGCCAAAAAAGGGACGAGATAACGACTCAACTATCAGCAGCGGGGGAGGAACTGGCATGAAGTCCTCACCAGACCACATGGTGTCTCTTCCCAGGAGTGGGAAAGGAATTTCAGCTAAGAATACATTTCAAAATTTCACTGGTCTATAAAGACAGGGAGTCTGAACCCCAAATGATAAGCAATTGAATGAACTGATTGTGTACAATGTTGCTGCATTATCAAAGTCCATCAAGTACGGTCAATTATGAAAGCTAATGACATACTCGTGATTAATATCATTGTAAAATGTCTGTATTAACACTATAGTAGGGATTATGAATGGTCACAGATGTTATGCTTTAAAGTCTGTGACCTAAGGGAGAAACAGTGTTTCTCCCAGACAGGAGGGAAGGTAGCTAGTTACACGTCTTTAGTGAAATTAACCAAAGTTGACCAAAAACAATGGAAGCCCCATTTACCTACAAATCAGCAGGGGGTGGGAAGTCAGCAGAAAGGGAAGAACAGCATTAGGTCATCCTGAGTCTGGTGACAAAACAGTGAGTTTGGGAAGATATAAGGCAAGAGAAGAAGCCATTTTGGAATCCATCACTGGGCAGACACAAGGGGCCAGAGCTCCTGCAAAGTGAGAAAGGTCAGGGTCCCTCAGCCAAGGGGGTTGAAGTCTCTGGGAACTGAACATAAGTGAAAAACCTGCTTACGCAAAGATCTTTTGTCTAGGAAAAGAAGGGAAACCAGTACCTTGTACTTTTGCGGAAGGTCCTGACCGAGAGAGAGTCAGCCATGGCTGAGAAGAAAAAAGATTGGCAAGAAATCTACCTTGAACCCAGGCTGTAACTTGTTAAGTCTGAGCAATATTTTACTTGTATTCGTTTGTAACCCCTTTTGTCTTTATCCCTTGTACTGGAATTCACTTACCACCACTCTCTTTTGATTAAATAAACTTGTTTTACTTTCAATCTAAACCAACCCAGTGCTGTGTTTGAACTGAAGTGATCGTTCACAGCGGTTAAAATAATATGCCGTGCTTTTGTCTCTTTAAAGGAGCAACGAACCTTATTAATTATCAGAATGTTCCAGGAGAGGGCTAGACACTTCAGGGCACGTGGTTCGGGGAAATTCAAGACAGGCTGTGTGCTGGGGTCACCCAGCAACTAGTAAGCGAGGCTGGTGGAGACCAGGGTGGGGCTGTGGAGTTGTAGGCAGGCCTCTGGGGTCAGAGTGCTGAACCAGGGCTCAGCAACAGACACCCAGGGCACTGCACGCTTGTCTGCCGGCTGTTGGTGCCTGGGCTGTGAGCCCAAGGAGCAGAGTATTTAATCACCCATGGTGACAGGGCAGATGGTGACACAACCCCTCATGGGTGTGAATTGCATCCAAAACATGATAAATACCCTGGGTAACTTTCGCAGGACAGTATTCCAGCCCAGCTTCCCTTCCCAGATCAGCTAAAACAAGGAGCAGCTTTACTCCTGGCATAGCTTTAGTGAATTTGCACCAGGGCTGAGATTGGCCCATAACATATACACCTGTCAAAGCAACTGACGGGTCACAGCTGCAGGGAGGAGAGGGAAACGCAGACTGTAGCTGGAGTGCAGGCTTTTATTTTTTAAGACTGCACGCTCTTCAGGGCAGGGACCGTGTCTAGCTGTGTTTGTACCATCATTCACTCAACCATTCCATTAAAACCACGCCACAGAGAGAGGGCTATTCTTTAAGCTCATCCACAGGGGCACAGCTAGAAATTATGGGACACAGCAAAGGGAACGTAGGGTGATTGTTACAGCCAGATCTATTAGAGGGTTGATGGAAGCCCTGCTGCTGTGAGTTATTTAACCCTGGATGCTAGACAGAGTCCCGGGGCACAAGCTGTGGGGTGCACTGGCTGTAAGGCTGTGACCTAATACCAGGAGGTATTTTCCATGGCTAATTATAAACATTAGCTAATCTGTTTCTGCTGCCTCTAGAGGTGTCTGCTGGCAGGCTGAGGTAATAAAATGGAGGGAGAGAAATCACCCAGATTTTAAAACCTATTTACTGAAGTTTATGAACCAGGATATTACTTGGTGCAACAACTGCTTTGCACAGTTCCACGTTATCTCCTGACACAATCTAGAGGCGCGCGCGGGGCCTCCACTTAGAGCAGAGGATTGTAGAGGGAAGTTCTGTGCTTGCCTCTCCCACGGCTTGCCGCATGGGTGTCATTTAATCTCATCGTGCCTCAGTTTTTGCCTCTGTCAAGTAGGGATAGTAACACCCCCCCGCCTCCGAGGGGCATCATGAGCCTTCGTCAGCTGAGCTCCACAGTCACAAGCGTCTGCATCTGTGCAAATTGTTATTGTGACCACTATATTCTACATGGAGGGGCACGGGGGAGGTGTGTTCCACTCATATACCGATGTATAGTCAGCAGGGGCTCCAACGGGCATGGCTGTCAAGGTGTTAAGAGAGCTGTCGAGCGGCACAAGGAGCTAAGAAACTCCGATCCCAAGGTACAGTTGGTTAGATTGTCCCCTCTGTCCCTGCCCACCATAGTGTGTGTATTGTGTGTGTGGTGGGAGGGAGCAGGCGCTTCCTCTGAAACTCACCCATTAGCCCCTCTCCATTCCCGCCTCTGAACACCTCTTGGATGGGAAGGGGGATCCTGGGGTCCCTGGCTGGTGTAGACTGGCAGAGCGCTACTGAAGCCAATGAATTCCTGGGTGATTTATGCCAGCTGAGGATCTGGCCCGCTGACCCTACACTTAGCAGAGCTGAACGAGGAAGGGGCAGAGATCGGGCTGCAGTGGATGGTCTGTTAACACGCTGGAATTGATGGGCAGCCATGTCAGGCCCAAGGTTCCTGAGGGGGCCCATGGGCTTTACTGGGGAAGGGTCAGCAGGCTCCCTGGCACTGCTGGAAAAGCAGGAGTGCAGGATCTGTGCTCATCTCCATCCCCGCCATGCAGCCAGGCCTCTCCACGGGGAACTGATTGCAGGTGAAAGCTGCTATATTGACATTCTTGGAGTATGAAGCTCGGTGCTCACCCCCACAGCAGGTACCCCCACAGGGCAGGCTCCCTCTACTCGTTCCAGGGCAGCGCATCACTCTGCCCAGAAGGGATCCTTGCTAGAGGGTGGCAAAGGGCATTGCACTACCCAGGGCCTCTCTGATGAGCAGAGCGCCCAGGCCGGCTGGCACAATGATGCAGACGCCTGCACCCCGGGCACCAGGCTGGGTCTGACCAGGTCAGTTTGTACACTGAGCAGCCACCAAGCAATGGCTGGCACTTGCCTGGGGTGGAGCTGAAGGCATGACTTAGAGTTGAAGGGCTGCACTCCCCAGAGCCCGTGATACCTGGAGACAGGAGTGACTGTCAGTTGATTTGGCTGTGGGACAGCAGGAGGGAGCGAGGCCTTACTCTTTACACTGTGATCGAACAGATTAGCCAAGGCGAACAATGCCACCCCCTCTCCAGGAACAGTGGTGTCAACGTTCGCTTCTCCCCAGCGTGTTCTCCAGTGGAAACATCCCCTGAACCAAACCTCACCCTCTCTTAGAAGACTCCCCAGTTCTAGAGCCTAAATCTTCCCAGGGCCCATCTCAGAGTATCAGAGCCTACAAGAGACCACTGTGGTCATCCCATCTGACCCCCTGCATTCCAGGCCATAGGGATTCCCGCACTGGGGGGGAGCTAGAGCTCACCTTCTAGGCAGACACCCATTCTCAGTTTAAAGAAGGGACTAAGCAACTTGCCCAAGGCCATACACAGAGTCGGTGGCAGAGCCAGGAATTGAAGCAGGTATCTCTAGGGCTAGCCAGATGCCCAAATCACAAGGTCCCATCCTTGCTCTCCACCATCAGATCAGTCATCCCCGTCCTCATTCACCACCACTCCTGTCAGCATACAAACAGCTCCCAGAAACCCGTCCCTGCCATGGCGTCTAGGAGAAGAGAGACCCAAACTGCTGAGTACCCACATGATCTCACTGCTGCCAGCCTTGGCCTGCCTCAGCCTGTTCCCTGTCCCCATTGGGAGTCACTCAGCCTGTCCCCATCGGGAGTTACTCTCACTCGCTTCCACGTTTGGCTGTGAGCTCTCCGGGCTGGGGCCAGTATCTTTGTAGCTGTTGTACGAAGTGCCCGGAGCACTCCGGGTGCTAAAGCCAAGGTGCCAGCACAGGGCTGCTCCCTGCAGTAGCTTCTCTAGTGCTTCATCCAACCTGATCTTATAGGACCAAAGAGACAGGGCTTCCAACGCTTCTCTCTTCTCCCAAACCCTCCTTAGTCCCCATGTCCTCGGCCATGCCACCTTCTCTGTCAGTCAGGCCCGCAGGTTGCCTGTTATCTGGTCTCTCACACAGGCCTTCACCTCCCGTCCATATGAAACACAACCAATATTGTTTCCTTATACTCTCCCGTTTGTTTGCCTGTATCCGTCTGTTGCCTTTTGTCTTAGACTGGAACCTCTTTGGGGCAGAGACTGTCTTTTAGTTCTGTTTGTACAGCACCTAACACAATGGAGTCCTGCTTCATGACGAGGGATCTTAGGCGCTACGGTAATACCAGGTAATAATAATCGGATCATCTCCCTGGCCTGCTGTTCTGAACACATCACTGCCTCTCCCTCTGCCTTTCCCAACGCATCACGTTCCTGCTCCTTGTCCTCACCTTCAAGGCCCTTCGTCGATCTGCCCCTCCCTACTTATCCATTCGCCTCTCATTGCACTGACCCCAAACCCGACTGTTCTGCTAACGACTTGCTGCCCTTCCAGGGACTTGACCTGCAACCGTCTTTGCTCCTCCCCCACATTGATCCCTGGGCGTGGAACACCTTCTGCACTGATCTCTGCCAGGAAACGGCCCTTTCCTCCATGGTCTCGTCATGGAGAGGTTGAGACACAGGTGGGTGCAGAGGGTGTGAATATTGTTAATTAAAAATTAAAACTCAATGAATATAAAATACAAACATATTCAAATGTACAGGCACTACTCCCCCCTTTCCCACCCTGATCGTCTTCTTGCACTGTAAGATTTTGGGGCCGGAGTCTGTCTTCATACGGGCGCAGACAGCGCCTACTGCGTTGTGCGTGATCTCCTCCCCCTCCCAATGACAACAGCAGCAGCTTTCCTGGGGAGTGTCTTTCACCAGCTCTCAGACCTCACCATCCTGATACTCATCCTAAACCTTCCTTTGCCCACTTTCAGCCCAGCGACAATGCCCCATGAGCAGCCTACACCCTCCAAGCACCATAGCTCCAGAGTGTTCATACCTTCCCCACACACCCCATCGTATTTGCTGAATCAAGCTATCCATGCAGTCCTGGCCCTTTAAGTTTCCAACTCCCCTGCAGGATGAATTCCATTGAACAACACCAAGTTCCTCTTTAAAGAGAGACACTTCTTTCCAGCACAAGAGGAGGAATTTTAAAGGGCCAGGACTGTGTTTAGTTCTTTCACCCTTTCCTTATAAGTTAATCCCTCTGCAAGAAAATGCACCAGCCTCCAGCCTACTGGGTCTAATTCCTCTATCGGAAAGTACAGCGGGATCCCAAAGCAAACCAACCCCCTACCCTACTATGGGATGTAATGCCGGATGCAGAATACTGCTAGTAGCCATGGCCCCCTCTCCAGGCATCAGGACCTATTGCGGGAGGATCCAGGTAACATCCCCCAAGAGGAAATTAGATTCAACTCTCTTCTTCTTAGCGTATGCGCAACATGCTTCAGGTGGCCCATATCCAGGATTCATCACCGAATTTAGTCCACTAGCTTCCCTGGCCCAGGTACTGACAGGGAGTATGACGTGAACGAAATTGCAATATGTTTCCTTCTCTACATGGCGTATGATGCAAACTGCTTGCACCTCATAGGGAAGTATTCTAAAGAGAGGGGTTATGAGGAATGCAGTATAGCTGGCACAGAGAGTACAGGAGTCTTTAGGATGAAATCCTTAGGAATGGGACCATAAAGCCGAGGTGGTCCGAAAGCAGTCATTCACACAATGCACAGAACTCCATCCTTCCTGCTATATTACTGCTCTTCAGTAACCATTTAGCTGCAGAGAGTCATTTGCATCCAGTAGAAAACAAAACCCTTGGGAGATTCATCACTCCAAACTTATATTTCTAGGAGGAGGGGGAAAAACGAGGAAAGCAAATCACTGGTGGACCATTAACAGACTAAGGTCCTAACTCAGTGGGCCAGGGTGGCAGAATTGGGTCTGAAATATCGTGGCCCGTTTCCTACCTGTGTTATATTTCTAATGCTGCCTTCTCTACCTCTCTGCTAAAGACTTTCTGCCATTGTTCGGGTCTGTCTTCCTTCTCTTACGAAAAATAAAAGCTTCGCTCGCATTCTGTACTGATAATCCGGGGCATTAGTCACACTGCAATATCTGAGGCCAATAAATAAACATCCCCATTCAACACACGACAGTGACAAGCCCCATATACATGCCTAGGGAGACAAATATATTCTATCGCATTTTTCTGAGAACAATGTGTCGTTTCTAGCAAAGTGGTGTTGTACAGGAAAGGGCCAATCACAGCTTACAACCGCTGCTGTTTGACATTTTTTCAACAACTGAAATTGTGATGATTTTTTTCAACTTGCAAAAGTAAAAATCTTTCCAGATTTGGAGAGCCTCTTTCTGGTTTCCCCCTCCCAATGACATCACTTCCTGCCTTCCCCTATGGCACTTCCTCTCCATCTTCAGGCTCCCAGGCTGCAGGGCTTTGATAAGGGCAACATTACAGCCTGCCCGGAGCTCCTTGCATCCGAGTTGCTCTCTCAAGCAGGGAAGAGAGGAAAGGTTTCAGTTTAAAACCAAACCAAAGCTCACTTCCTTGCTTCCTTCTTTTTTTTAATAGAGAGGCTGGGGACAGGGGAGTGGGTTAGTTTTGATCTGCAGCGAGTTATAAACTTTTGAAGATTTCCCCATTGCTCTCCCTTGTTCCCCCACTTTCTTCCGGCCTCGCTTCAGAGTTTGACAGGCCCATTAGAAATCTATTCCCTCTGGCCCGACCCTTTCAGAGCGTATTAGTCAGACAATCCATTAAAGCTGGGCACATTCTTTAGCTAATGCCCTTCTGTGAAATTAAAGGAGGGTGGAAATATTCCATCAAAGTCAGCCACATCACCCTTGATGAGTTACTGTAATTCTATGCCGCAGCCAGCCAAGGAAGGAGAAAAAGAGAAAGACAGAGAGAGAGAGAGAGAGAAAGAGGAAGGCGGGGCAGGTAATCAGTCCTCTGCCATACGCTGAGAATGAATATTAGGACGTCAGGCCTGGCACGGTTGTTATGGGAACCCAGCACCAGGAGTGAAGCTGCTCCAGGAAGAGCCCCAGCAGCGCTCACTGAGCTGTGGCTGGGGAAGGCACGGAGATGCATTTTCAGAACTAATGTCAGAACCGGAGGTCCTGGTGCTACCAGGGAAGGTGTAGGGGCAACTGCCCCACAACAACAGCCAGTGTTCTGCAAATATCTGCCTGTCATCCCAGGAGAACATCTCCAGGCGTCCATCACGGCTTGGCCATTGCACCGAGAGCCGGCTCATGCGGCTGCACTGCCAATGCACAATGTTGTATAGCAAAACGTCCACCACAAGTCTCAAAGCCCTTTACAAAGGAGGGTCGGAACCAGGAGCCCCCCTTTTACAGCTGGGGAAATTGAGGCACAGAGCAGGAAACGACATGCACAAGGTCTCACAGATCAGTGGCAGGGTTAAGAGGAGAATCCCGCTTTCCCGGCTCTCAGTCCTGGTGCGCTGCTGTACCTGAATAAAATAACCAGCTCTCCTTTCTTAGGGTCTGGCTCTCGGTAGGCTAGGGAAGGGTGGGTAATATTAAGGCAGGGCAGACAGGGGAACATAGGGAGAGCAGTGGGGTGAGAAAGCAAAGTGATAGAACTGAAGGCAGCCTGCCCCACCTGCAGTGACAGAGGGATGGGAGTCCGGTAGTGGAATGAGAAACAGCCCTTCTGAACGCGCTCCCTTTTCGCCGCTAACCTGTTCAGCTTTCCTGCCCTGCTTCTTCCCGCCATAGGCCACTACCCTGCCAGGCCTCTTCGTCAATAGAAGGGTTTTTGGCAGAAATTGACGGACCCCCGCTCTACGGCCTGGTGATTAGGACGCTGACAACCCACATTCACTCAGAGCCAAGTATTTTATCCCAGAATCAGGCAACGTAGGGACGCAAAGCTGGGTTTCCCACATCCCGGCTGGTGCCCGGACCGCACAGGACATTGTGACACCATTCTGTTTCCTCAAAAGCATGCTCCAAAATCTCACAACCTGGGAAGCTGCCATCTGCCTGCAGCCCTGGGGCCCAGTGCCCTGTGGCTCCACTAATGTCATTGGGAGAGACGGGCGCTTGGCAGGACTGGTCCTGCATCTGGCAATGGCCGCCTTCGTCCTACTGGATTCCTTCACTGGGGAGAGGGGTTCTTAGTGGTCTAGCCACCATCATCTGCCGCCTAACTTCCCATCAGACAGGGCCACGGTGTGCAGTGCTCCCAATAACAAACGGCCTGAAGCATTTCCCTTTGCCATCCCTGTGCTCCCGCAATGCGGCAGTGAGAGGCAGGAGTAAGTTAGCAGTTGACGAAAGTAGCAAGATGTAAGGGAGACCAAAGACTCATGTAGGGCAGGGCAGGCGTGAGGGGCTCCCCCCGGCGTCTCTGCCCACACCCACCATGCTGGCTTGGGATGGGCCCCTATTCTTAACCAACCATATCCAACATAGAGCCTTGAAAAGGATGTCCCCAGAATGAGCCCTGCGGGAGTGCCCCAGTGGAGATAATGAGAGCTGGTCTTGCTGGCTGAGAGTGGCTCTTATAAATGAGAGACAAGAGCGGGTTCCCTCTAGCTCATCCCTTCGTCAGAGCTGGATAATGCCCTACACGCTATCCCCCAGGGCTTGGCCCTGGTTGCATTTTGGCTGTGAAGGAGCTTAAGGGAGCCTTGCACTCACCTCTCAATGAGTTGCCGTGGGACTGGGCACCTAATGCAAGGCTTGGACCACTCTCTTTGGGCTACTAACCCACAGTCCAACAGCCCCCTAAGCGTTGCTTTTCTCCATTCCATCCCAGGTAAATCCCCTCGGGCAGGGGCTCTCAACCTTTCCAGAGTACTGCACCCCTTTCAGGAGTCTGATCTGTCTTGCGTACCCCCAAGTCTCACCTCACTTCAAAATGACTGGCTTAAACAATCAGACATCAACATACCAAAGTGTCCCAGCAGAGTATGACTGACAAATGTCCGACTTTCTCCTTTTGACCACAGAATTATAAAATACATCGAATGGGAATATAAATATTGCACTGACATTTCAGTGTATAGTGTGCAGAGCAGTATAAACAAGCCACTGTCTGTAGGAAACTATAGTTTGTCCTGACATCGCTGGTGCTTTTTATGTCGCCTGTTGGAAAACCAGGCAAACAAAGTAAAAACTTTTTTATCCAGCCCTGGGGGGAACGGTGGTGCCAGTAAGTGAAAAATTCCAGTTAACTAAGAGGGAGGGAATTTGGATGCGGGAGGGGGTGCGGGGCATGGGCTCTGGGAGGGAGTTTGGATGCAGGAGGGGGTGCGGGGCATGGGCTCTGGGAGGGAGTTTGGATGCGGGAGGGGGTGCGGGGCATGGGCTCTGGGAGGGAGTTTGGATGCAGGACAGGATGCGGGGCATGGGCTCTGGGAGGGAGTTTGGATGCAGGAGTGGGTGCGGGGCATGGGCTCTGGGAGGGAGTTTGGATGCAGGAGGGGATGCGGGGCATGGGCTCTGGGAGGACGTTTGGATGCAGGAGGGGTGTGGGGCATGGGCTCTGGGAGGGAGTTTGGATGCAGGAGTGGGTGCGGGGCATGGGCTCTGGGAGGGAGTTTGGATGCAGGAGTGGGTGCGGGGCATGGGCTCTGGGAGGGAGTTTGGATGCAGGAGGGGATGCGGGGCATGGGCTCTGGGAGGGAGTTTGGATGCGGGAGGGGGTGCGGGGCATGGGCTCTGGGAGGGAGTTTGGATGCAGGAGGGGGTGCGGGGCATGGGCTCTGGGAGGGAGTTTGGATGCGGGAGGGGGTGCGGGGCATGGGCTCTGGGAGGGAGTTTGGATGCAGGACAGGATGCGGGGCATGGGCTCTGGGAGGGAGTTTGGATGCAGGAGTGGGTGCGGGGCATGGGCTCTGGGAGGGAGTTTGGATGCAGGAGGGGATGCGGGGCATGGGCTCTGGGAGGACGTTTGGATGCAGGAGGGGTGTGGGGCATGGGCTCTGGGAGGGAGTTTGGATGCAGGAGTGGGTGCGGGGCATGGGCTCTGGGAGGGAGTTTGGATGCAGGAGTGGGTGCGGGGCATGGGCTCTGGGAGGGAGTTTGGATGCAGGAGGGGATGCGGGGCATGGGCTCTGGGAGGGAGTTTGGATGCGGGAGGGGGTGCGGGGCATGGGCTCTGGGAGGGAGTTTGGATGCAGGAAGGGGTGCGGGGCATGGGCTCTGGGAGGGAGTTTGGATGCAGGACAGGATGCGGGGCATGGGCTCTGGGAGAGAGTTTGGGTGCAGGAGGGGATGCGGGGCATGGGCTCTGGGAGGGAGTTTGGATGCGGGAGGGGGTGCGGGGCATGGGCTCTGGGAGGGAGTTTGGATGCAGGAGGGGGTGCGGGGCATGGGCTCTGGGAGAGAGTTTGGGTGCAGGAGGGGTGTGGGGCATGGGCTCTGGGAGAGAGTTTGGATGCGGGAGGGGGTGCGGGGCATGGGCTCTGGGAGAGAGTTTAGGTGCGGGAGGGGGTGCGGGGCATGGGCTCTGGGAGGGAGTTTGGATGCGGGAGGGGGTGCGGGGCATGGGCTCTGGGAGGGAGTTTGGATGCAGGAGGGGGTGCGGGGCATGGGCTCTGGGAGGGAGTTTGGATGCAGGAGGGGGTGCGGGGCATGGGCTCTGGGAGGGAGTTTGGATGCGGGAGGGGGTGCGGGGCATGGGCTCTGGGAGGGAGTTTAGGTGCGGGAGGGGGTGCGGGCCATGGGCTCTGGGAGGGAGTTTGGATGCAGGAGGGGGTGCGGGGCATGGGCTCTGGGAGGGAGTTTGGATGCAGGAGGGGGTGCGGGGCATGGGCTCTGGGAGGGAGTTTGGGTGCAGGAGGGGGTGCGGGGCATGGGCTCTGGGAGGGAGTTTGGATGCAGGAGGGGGTGCGGGGCATGGGCTCTGGGAGGGAGTTTGGATGCAGGAGGGGGTGCGGGGCATGGGCTCTGGGAGGGAGTTTGGGTTTGGGAGCGGGGGCTCAGGGCAGGGGGTTGGGGTGCAGGAGGGTTTCAGGGTGCAGGACCCTGGGGTGCTCACCTCAGGAGGCTCCCCACAAGCGGCGACCTCTCCCTGCTGTTCCCAGTCGGAGGCACGGCTAGGCGGCTCTGCGCGCTGCCCCCGCCCCACCCAGAGTGCTGGCTCCGCAGCTCCCATTGGCCGGGAACCGTGGCCAATCAGAGCTGCATGAGGCGGCGCCTGTGGGCGGAGGCAGCGCGCAGAGCCGCCGGGCCGCACCCTAACTCCCTCGCGGAGCCCGCACCCCCTCCCGCACTCTGAACCCCTCCTGGCCGTTTCTCCCCCTAGGAGCAGCAGGGACATGCTGCTTCCGGGGAGCCACGCGGAGCCAGGGAGGGAGCCTGCCAGCCCTGCGCCAACCGAACTATAAACTGGACTTTCTGTGAAGATTAGAAATGCCGGTTTAGAGAGCTTTCTGGATAACACAGCTTTTACTGTATCTAGATGAGCTGATGTACCCCCTGGAAGACCTCTGCATATCCCCAGGGGTACATGTGGCCCTACTTGAGAACCACTGCCCTAGGGGACCACTCCACGCAAAGCCTCTGCCTGCTGCCCAGCAAATTTGTACAGGCAATTGTCACAGCGCTTCACCAACAGCTTTTCCCTGACTCCTTTTAACCTTTGGAATACATTTGAATACTTTCAGCCTTTCCCCTGTAAACCAGAGTCCAGAATCTGCCCTCAGCTATGTCTGCGCAACCCACGCTGGCTCCAGATTTGCATTAGTTCATTGAACTGTTTACGCCGGTCCTAATGAAAGTTTCATCAGCGCTGAAAGTAGGAATAATAAAGCAGGGGAAGGTCCTCCAAGATCTGAGCCTTCGCCGAGTGAGTGCTGAGGAGCAACACTGAGCAGTCCCTGAAATGAGCCTCTGGATCATCTCTCTCTGCCCCACTGCATTTCCTTCAGCCATCGACTGCATTCCCATCTTGTTCCAGCTCCGATGGATCCTATCTGATTGTGTCCCATCCAGCTTCTTAGATCTCTCCCGTTGCCAAGCGAGCATGCGCTTAAAGAGCCAAGGTTGTTGGTCTCCCTGCACCCAGACAGTGCTGGCTCTCGATATAGCTACTGAGTTATTACTAATAAACCACTGGCTTTTGGTGCAACCACACATGGGACTCTCTACAATTCTGCCTCCCTCCTGCACCTCCCCATAGCAGAGCGCCAGGGAGAGGGGAGGACATGGGCGGGGGGGAAGGACCAAAGGAAGAGACAGCATTCGTGAGTCCCCTCTGCAGTGAGGGGATGTTTGCTGTGGGCCAGCAGGCCTGGATGCCCTAGGAACGGGAGACAGGAGCCCTCTCCGCAGGACAGGGAAACAAGCTCCCTTAACAGTACAGAAGCAGCAGCAAAGTTTTAAAAAATTCAACTACGTTACTTGTCCCAGGACAACGGGGCGAATCTTCCCCATCAGCCCTCCCACAAGCTGTGCAGCTAGTTCAGGGGCAGAAACCGCAACGCTGCGTCGAGAAGCTCACCTTGCACCCACGCTTGCCAATGAGAGCGGTGAGCAGGATGCCACTTCCCTCCTCCGCGCCAGGGAAGATGAGGCATGTGACATCAGGCCCAACTCCAGATCAGATGCGTGCATGAGAGACAAGACTGTTTGGAGAGGTGTTTACGGGGAGATGTGAGTGAAAACCCTGGGAATGCAGGTTTCACTGCAGGGAGGGTCGACCAGAACAGATCAGAAAGCAAAATCAAAAACCTGAAACCAATTTTGTTTTGGCTTTTCAACAAAAAGTGACCAATTGTTCAGTAAAAACAAAAACATGTCATTGAGTCAAAGAGCCATTTTCCATTGGGCAAAAACTTCCAACAGACAATTTTGGAGCAGCTCCATGGAACAACTTCAATGGGCAGGGATGGCGTCCCTAGCCACTGTTTGCCAGAAGCTGGGAATGGGCGACAGGGGATGGATCACTTGATGATTCCCTGTTCTGTTCATTCCCTCTGGGGCACCTGGCATTGGCCACTGTCGGCAGACAGGATACTGGGCTACAGGGACCTTTGGTCTGACCCAGTATGGCTGTTCTTATGAGGCACTGGGGTCAGGAAACAAGGGAAAGAGAACTGGGGTTGGGGGTGCCAGGTCTTGCACCTCTAGCTTGTTTTGAGTGACATCTTTCATTTGAGTCTCCAAGTTCCCTTAACGCCATCCAAATGTGGTGTCCCTTCCTTTTACTGTTGGAAGTTATTTATATCCAAAATAAAAACTCGCAGAACTGAGATTTCAGAGAGAGTTACTCACAGTAAAGGAAGCAATCCCATGGGGTTTGAAGTTTCTTGCATGTGTCCCTCTCATTTTGGTTCCTTGTCATATGTTGCAGCCCACGTTTGGAGAGGAAGGATGGGCTTAAGGAGCAGGCTCCAGATGAGCACTTCAGAAACCTCTGCCACAGAATTCCCCGTGTGACCTTGGCCAAGTCACTTAGACCCTGATCCACCACTCACTGAACTCCAAGGGCCATGGGATCAAGCTTTCAATCATTCTGGGCCTCAGGTCCACATCTGTAAAATGGGGATAATAATTCCTCTTTTGCCTGTGTTGGCTGTTTAGACTGTAAGCTCTTTGGGGCAGGGACTGTTTCTTACTATGTGTTTGTACAGTACCCAGCACTATGGGCCCCGATCTTGGCTGGAGCACTGAGGTGTTCCTGTAATACAGCGGATAAGCCACACCCCCCTTCGGGGCCTCAGCAGACTGAGAAGGGTAAAGGGAGAAGCGGGAAGGCTCCTGAGCATTCGTGGAAACTATGCCTGGCCCAGGAAGCTGAGTGCCATGAACGGCAGGGAACGGGGCCAGTAGACCGGGTGGCGCAGAGCTGAAAGGCAGGTGGAGGTGACCCGCAGTGAGAGAGGTGGAGAGAATGGAGAACTCCACCGCAGACTTAGTTACAGGGTGGCTAGTTGCCAATTGTGACTTAGGGTTGCCACCCGTCCGGATTCTACCTGGACAGTCTGGTTTTTGGCTTCTGTGTCCGAGTGCCCTTTAGGGTTGCAGGGGCCGGTCGAAAAGGGGACCTGGCAACCCTGAATGGCTGCTGAACCAAAAGTCCGGTTACTGTGGGGCGGGGGAGGCGCCAGGTCATTAACTCGAGACAGCCTCTGCTCAGCTGGTGCCGGCTCCTACCTGCAGGCAGACTCCTTGAGACGATCCAATGAGTGACGGAGGCAGGGGGGGGAGGAGTGAGTGAAGGGACGGGACCTTGGGGGAAGAGGCGGAGAAGGGGGCGAGGCCTTGTGGAAAGATGGAGAAGGGGCGGGGCCTGGAGGAAGAGGAGGAGAAGGGGCGGGGCCTGGAGGAAGAGGCGGAGAAGGGGCGGGGCCTCGGAGGTCTGGTTATCAGCAATTAGAAAGGTGAAAACCGTAGTGACCCTGCAGGGAACCGTGACAGAGCCAAAGTGCGCCCCTCGGTGCACAGCAGACACAGCTGCAAAGCTGCCAAGCTCTGGTCACTACAGCGCAGAGAGTGGTGACCAGGAACAAGGGAGAGGTGAGGCCTCTGCACACGGGGACACAGCTGCTGTCTGTTCCGGGATGGACGATTCCCCCTCCCTCCCTCCTCCGCAGGCATCTCTCAGAGAGGAGCTGCTAACTGGAGGTAATAACCCTAACTCAGGAGGGGCTCCAGCAGTGAATGTACCAGTACTGAAAGCTTCAAAAGAGCCTGGGACTCGGGGCAGATGAAAGCCCTGCTTAGCCCACTGGCTGGGCACCAATTAGGAGAGACTCCCAGCACAGATACCGGTCTCACTCTGGGCTTACAAAACTCTGCCCAGCTTGCTGAGCAGCTTGCAGACTGCAGCTGCTGAAGTCAAGCAGCGCGAGGCTCTTTTCTACAGCTCTCGGGGAACAGGGGGGAGCCTGGAATTCGGGACTCGGAGCGGCACTTAAGAAGCTTGATTTATTTATAGAGCTGGTCAAAATTTGTCCTTTTGATTTTTGAATTCTGGACAGTATAAAAAAAAAAGTTCCCCTTCTGAAGCTTTCAAAACGGAAACATTTTTTTTTTCATCTTATAAAATTTGTCATGGTTTCGAAAAACTTTCCAAACCACCAAGAGAGTCCCATGTGAGACGCAGCTGGAAGGAGCATTACCAGTATTTATACGCATGCTCATCCAATCAAGGAGTCAGGAAAACGCCACCTGACGAAGACACGACATGCACCCAATTAAAAGTTGCACAGTAGGAAACTGGAAACACGAGCAATTTCAACACCCCCCACCCCCCCGGTGAGAGCTGGCGCAAGGATGTCGACACCCCCCCCTCGGTGAGAGCTAGCACAAGGATATCGACGCAAGCTGGGAATCACACCCCTAGCTGCAAGTGTAGATGGAGCCAAAGAGAAGCAGTTTTACCAAGGACACCTGAGAAGGGCTGAGCCCTGACCCGGGCTGGAGGAAGAGCCTGGCGCGACGTGCCTGCTCACGCTGATGCTGAGCTGCGTCAGCAGCTTCCCACATGCAATGTGAAATCCTCCGGGGGGCTGGGGTGAAAGAGTCCCTTGCATGACACAGGAAGGATGGCTCTGGGGTTCAGGCACCAGGAGATCTGTCACCGATTCCTCACGTGCGTTTAAGCAAGTCACAGAGAGTACATCTGCACAGCAGACGGAGGTGTGCCTGCAGCAGAGGTAGGCATATCTCAGCTAGCTTGGGTTTGGCTAGCTCCAATAACAAGAGCAGTGAAGCCCCAGCGGCATGGGCTAGCCAATCAAATATTGCTCAGGGGCCCGAGTGGGGCTGTGCTGCCGTGGCTTCACCGTTATTGGAGCCAGCTAGCTCGTGTGTGTCTCCACATACAGCAGCCTTACCTCTGGCGGCAGTGCAGACAGACCTTTAGTGTCTCATCTGTAAAATGGGGATACCGACCCTGCCTATCTTAGGTACTTACCAGGCCCCCATCAGCCTTCCAATATGAGGCATAGGGGCAAACAACTTAACTAGCTTTAAGATGGAGCTTGACAAATTTAGGAACAGGATAATACGATGGGGTCTTCCTGCCGTCCCCAGGATCCAGCAAGTCCCTTCCAATCCTCTGTTCCTTGTATCTGACCATTTCACAGTCTTGATTGTATGTATTCCCCCAACCCTTCCGGTGTCGTAGGGCAGTGCTGTTATCTCGATTTTATAGACAGCAAACTGAGGGCCAGAGGATATGTCCGCACTGCAGCTGGGAGGTATGATTCCTGGCCCAGGTCGACATACACCAATGCTAGAAGCCTAGGTAACAAACAAGAGGAATTGGAATTGCTCATTTATGAGCATAAATTTGATCTAGTTGGTATTACTGAAAGCTGGTGGGATGACTCCCACGATTTGCATGTTGAAATCAAGGGCTGTAACCTATTTAGGAAGGATCAAGTGGCCCAAAGAGGAGGGGAAGCAGCACATTGTCAAAAATGGCATTACCTGTTTCTGAGTCACTGATAACGCAGAAGAAAATGATCCCAAATGCTTATGGATCAATGTCCTGACAGACAAGGCCCAAACATGGGGTATTAGTTGGTGTCTGCTCCAAACCACCAAAGCACTCCAGGGAACAGGATATCCGGCTCCTTATGCAGTTATCTATAATGTGTGGGGAAAAAACTTTCCTGATCATGGGGGACTTCAGTTTGAGTGACATATGCTGGAGAGCTCATGCCGCCAGTACTAAAACATTCTTGGAAGTTCTACATATTATAGATGACAATTTCCTGCCACAAAAAGGGCTGCCTCCAACATGGGTGAATTTTATATTAGAGCTTGTCTTGACAGATAAAGAGGAACTGATCACAGAACTGAAATTAACTGTTGCTTAGGTACAAGTGATCATCACTCAATCAAATTCAAACTGTGCAAACAGAAAAAAGTCCAGACCAGTGATATGTATACTTGGTGCTTTAAAAGGGCCAATATCACAAAGCTGAAAACAATTATGAGTCAAATCAGATGGGAGGAAGAATTTAATCAGAAAAAATCTGAATGATAATTGGGAATTGTTTAAGAACACCTTACTAGCTGCCCCAAAAGTCACAATCCCGCAATCAAGAGAGGAGGCCATAGAGGTTGAAAAAATGATCTGGTTGAAAAGGGAAGTGAAGGGAACTATAAAAAAAAGGAATAAGATATAACAAATGGAAGAAAGGGGAAGTTGTTAGTAATGAATATAAATCACGAGCTAGGAATTGTAGAAAACTGATAAGGGAAGCAAAAGGACACAAGGCAACACCTATGGCCAGCAGAGTTAAGGACAATAAGAAGGAGTATTTTAAGCATATTGGGAACAAAAATAATTCTAACAATGGTACTGGTCCATTACTAAATGGAAATAGTAAAATTATCAATAATAATGCAGAATAGGCAGAAGTGTTCAATACATATTTCTGTTCTTTAACTGAGGAAAAATAGATGATATAGTCATATCTTATGAGTACACTGTTATCATTAGATTGGTATTTTAGGGAGGATGTTAAACAGCAGCTACTAAAGAAAGATGTTTTTAAATCATCAAGTCTGGACAACGTGCATCCAAGAGTTTTAAAAGAGCTGTGTGAGGAGCTCACCAGACCATTAATGTTGATTTTCAATATGTCTAGGAACACTGGGGAAGTGCCAGAAGCCTACAGGGAAGCTAACATTGTACCAATATTTAAAAGGAGTAAACGGGATGACCCAGGTAATTAATGACCTGTCAGTCTGACATCCATCCCAGACAAGATAATGGAGCAGCTGATATGGGACTTGATTAATAAAGAATTAATGGAGTGTAATATAATTAATGTCAATCAACATGGGTTTATGGAAAATACGTTCTGTCAAACTAAATTCACAAAATCTTTTTTGATAAGATTTCAAGTTTGGTTGATAAAAGTAATAGTGTTGATGTAATGTACTTAGACTTCTGTAAGACATTTGATTTGGTACTACAAGGCATTTTGACGAAAAACTAGAAAGAGATAAAATTAACACGGCACTCATTACACAGACTAAAAGCTGGCTAGCTGATAGGTCTCAAAATCTAATTGTAAACGGGGAATAATCACTGAAAGAGAGTGTGTTTCCAGTGGGATCCTGCAAGGATCTGTTCTTGGGTCCATGCTATTTAACATTTTTATCAATGACCTGGAAGAAATAAAAAAATCATCACTGATAAAGTTTGCAGATGACACAAAAAATTGGGGAAGCGGCAAATAAGGAAGAGGACAGGTCACTGATACAGAGCAATCTTGGCGCAAACAAACAATATGCATTTTAATGTGGATAAATGGAAACGTACAAAGAATGCAGGCTATACTTACAGGACGGGGGACTCTATCCTGGCAAGAAGTGACTCTGAAAACTATTTGGGGGTTACGGTGGATAATCAGCTGAACATGAGCTCCCAACGTAATGCTGTGGCGAGAAGGACTAATGCAATCCTGGGATGCATAAGTAAAGCAATCTTGAGTAAGAGCAGAGAGGTTACTTTAGCTCTGTATTTGGCACTGGTGCAATCGCTGCTGGAATCTTGTGTCAACTTCTGGTGTCCACAATTCAAGAAGGATGTTGATAAGCTGGAGAGGATTCAGAGAAAAGCCAGGAGCATGACACAATTATCAGACACATAGATGAACATGGTATGTTGAAGAAGTGTCAAGGCACTACACACAAATGGCTTTTGTAAAGGGAAATCATGCCTCACCAATCTATTAGAAGTCTCTTAGAAAGTCACAAGCATGTGGACAAGGCTGATCCAGTGGATATTGTGTACTTGGATTTTCAGAAAGCCTTTGACAAGGTCCTTCACCCAAGGCTCTTAAGCAAAGTAAATAGTAATGGGATAAGAGGAAAGGTCCTCTCATGGATCAGTAACTGGTTAAAAGATAGGAAACAAAAGGTCAGTTTTCACAGTGGAGAGAGGTAAATAGCAGGGTCCCCCAAAGGGTCTGTACTAGGACCGGTGCTGTTCAACACATTCATAAATATTCTGGAAAAAGGGTAAACAGTGAAGTGGCAAAGTCTACAGGCAATACAAAATTACTCAGAATAGTTAAGTCCAAAGCAGACCGAGAAGAGCGACAAAGGGATTGCACAAAACTGGGTGACTGGGCAACAAAATGGCAGATGAAATACAATGATGATAACTGCAAAGTAATACTCATTGGAAAACATAATCCCAACTCTACACACAAAATGATGGGGTCTAAATTAGCTGTTACCACTCAAGAAAGAGACCTTGGAGTCATCGTGATAGTTCTCCAAAAACATCAGCTCAACGTGTAGCAGCCGTCAAAAAAGAATGTTAGGAACATTAGGAAAAGGTTAGGTAAGAAGACAGAAAATGTCATATTGCTTCTATATAAATCCATGGGGCGCCCGCACCTTGAATAGTGCATGCAGATGTGGTCGCCCCATCTCAACAGAAGATATACTAGAATTAGAAAAAAGTACAGAGACGGGCAACAAAACTGATGAGGGGGATGGAGCAGCTTCCATACGAGGAGAGATTAAAGAGACCGAGATTGTTCAGTTTTGAACAGAGACGACTAAGGGGGGATCTGATCGATGTGCATAAAATCATGACTGGCTCGGAGAAGCAGAATACGGAAGCGTTATTTACCCCTTCACATAACACAAGCAGGGGTCACCCAATGAAATTAATTAGGCAGCGGGTTTAAGAGAAACAAAAGGAAGCACTTCCTCACACAACGCACAGTCAACCTGTGGACTGGTTGCCAGGGGATGTTGTGAAGGCCAAAAGTATAATGGGTTCAGAAAAGAACTAGATAAGTTCATGGAGGATAGGTCCAGCAACGACTATTAGCCACGATGGTCAGGGATTCAACCCCACCTTTGGGGGTCCCTAAATCACTGATTGTCAGAACCTGGGACTGGACAACAGGGGATGGATCACTTGATAATTGTTCTGTTCATTCCCTCTGAAGCATCTGGCACTGGCCACTGTCGGAAGACAGGACACTGGGCTACATGGACCATTGGTCTGCTCCAGTGTGGTTTTTCTTATGTTCCTAAGGATTAAAAAACATGCCTCATAGCGATAGACTTAAGGATTTCAATCTATTTAGCTAAACAGAGAGAGGGTTAAGGGGTGACTTAATCACAGTCAGTAAGTCCCTAAACGGGAAAAAAATTTAATAAGGGACAGTTCAATCTAGCAGAGAAAGGCAACACAATCCAATGGCTGGAAGCTGAAGCTAGACAAATTCAGGCAGGAAATTAGGTACACGTTTTTAACAGTGACACTGATTAGCCATTGGAACAACTTACCAAGGGTCGTGGTGGATTCACAATCCCTGGCAATTTTTAAAGCAAGATGGGATGTTTTGCTAAACGCTCTGCTCTGGGAATTATCTGGGGACAGGTCTCTGGCCTGCGCTCTGCAGGGGGTCAGACGAGATGATCACAATGGTCCCTCCTGGCCTTGCAGTCTGTGAATCTACGACACGGGATAGCTCACCTTGAGCGAGCCTGCTAAAAAGAGTGGTGTGAACATTGCGGCAGAGGTGGTGGCTCGGGCTCACCTCCCGAGTCCATGCCCACCTGACTCCCTGGGGCCAAGCGGAGGCAGCTAGCCCGAGCCACTGCTAGTGTAGCAAGGTCCACACTGCTGTTTGTAGGGTGCTGGGTCAAGCAGTGCTGTTACTTGTCTATCTACCTGGGCTGGGGGTCACAGCTGCCATGTGCAGATGCACCCAGAAAGACCAAGTGACTTGTCACACAATTGCACCCAGGGTCTAGGATCCCAAGTTAATACCCTGACCACTGGACAATCCTTCCTTCTCCCAGCAGGGATTATTTCTTCCTGGCTGTCTATACAACACATAGCACAATGGGGCCCTCATCTTCGTGAGGGCCTCTAGGCACAACCCTAATAAAACACTACAGAAGAACCACAGGCTGGGAGAACTAGTGCATTGTGTGGCATGCTACTGCACCCTCTGGCCTTGAGGGAGGCTGACCCAACCCTGACCGCTCTTGACACACAACCCTGGAAATCAAGGCTGGGACCCAGAGTGGCAGTGCGGTGACTGGAGATGTGAAAAACCTGGGGACAGCCGGTCCATTACTCTGGCATGTGAGTCCAACACTCCAGTCTCCCTGTGAAAGGGATGCTCCTTCCCGAGCTGCCAGTCCGCAATGTTGGTAAATTATTAACCACTGAAATGAGGCACATCAGGATGCAAATCCTGTGCGTGTGCGCAGTTCAGCAAACCCCAGCGGGAGGGAGAAGATGGGGGCAAGGACCGCTGACAGGCTGATGATTAATTGAAATGTAGGGAGAGAGTGACACTTTCTGCTGGTAAAGTTGCTTCAATTAAAGCCATCAAGCGGCCTAAGTATGGGAAGGAAACAACAAGCAACAGCCCCCCGGCATGGCCCCACATGTGTTGTACCTAACGGCTCTGCTATTCGAACCGGTCTGACCCCTGCCTTTATTTTCGCAGGTGTGAGTTCACATTCGAAAACAACCGTATCTGCATTTTTCCGGCCCTCAGTTTGCTGCATGTGGGAACAGTAGCTCTGGGACATCTGACCTCCTGATGTATGGCACAAACCAGCAATTAGATAGTGAACAACTACCACGGAGATCCTCTGGGCAACATTCGCTCCCCGCGCACGGGACCAGCTGAAGGCTCTACGCACCGCTTATGCCATCAACATAGCAGCAGATTGCAGGCAGTAAAACGAAGATGCAAAAAAGATAATAAAATAAAAATGCCGAAACTCTGCCTGACTCTCAAACTCACAGAAATAGTGAGTGATGTGGCCCAAAGTGGTTTGATCTCATCGTCACAGAAGAGAGTGCACACGCACGGTCATGGGACCCTGGTGCATAGCTGGGACACTGACGCACTATGGAAACACAAATAAGTCATAACATTTAACTGGGCATCCAGCATCCTCAGGACCAGCAGAGAGGGGGTAGGAAAGGGTTCAGTCATCAGCTAGAGCCAGAAGGAAGGAGGACATTTAAAGAACAGGAGAATGTTGTGGTTAAGGCTCTGAGACCTGAGTTTGATTCCAGCCTTTGCCGCAGACTCTGGGTGCGACCTTGTCTGTAGGACTTGGTTTCCCATTGGTACCGTGAGGACAGTGATGCTTCCTTTGTGGACTGTGAACTATTCGCAGCCGGGACTGTCTTGCTAGGTGTATGCAAATTCTCTAGTACAACAATGGGGCTGTGATCTTCCTCGTGGCCTCTCGGTACAACTGTAATACAGACGTGGCTTAGGAAATTCAGTTCAGTACCTTATTCAGTGCTTTGCCACTCTGGTAATGACGGGTGTTTTACCCAATCGCATTTGGGGGCTCCATGTAACAGTTGTACAATTGACATGGCTTAACAGACTGCTGTTTATGAGACATTGCAGTATTTAAGAGACACATTTCTCTGAGAGCTGCGCATAAAATTTGATAGCTAAATAGCTGTAAATGCTACTGAGGTCTGACAACTTGAAGAGGAATAGAAGGTCTGTCATGCAGGGTATCAGCCAATATGCTCTGCACCACAGAGCCAACGAGATTTCCAGTCTCATAAAACCCTTGTTATATTGGAAGTGAGAATTTGTGCAGTGCATATGAGCTCTTTTTTATTGGGCTGGTGTGATGCTGAGAAAAAGCAGTTAAAGTTGTACAAGTCCTCCTTGGAGCGTGATTGGGGCGTCTATAAATCAAAAAAGTTCTTCCGAAAGGCGTTTACTAAATAACCCAGCTTTAATTCAGTCTCGGCTTGGTTTACGGGGCAGGACCGAGAGAGCTTACACGGATGCTCGCAGGGGCGGAAAGACACAACGTAGGTGCATAAATATCTTAAGGGGAGTCATAGGAAAGGACCATTCTCATTGCACACTCACGACTAAGTACTGTCCGATTCAGACTGGAGCCCTGCTGGGTGAGGCGTCGTACAGACGTGTAGGTAGACATGGCCTGAAAAGCTTCTGCAGAGTAATGGATAGTTACACAGGGCCAAATTCTTTTCTAGTGGAAAAGAGCCAAACTGTCTCAAATGGAGCTGCATCCATTTACACCAGCAGACAATTCAGCCCAACAAAACCTCATTGGGCCTATCCCGTCCGCCTTCTTTGGGCCGGTGGAGGATTATTTTCTACAGCCTTCTTGCGAATTTTTTGTCCAATCCACATGTCCCCTGTGCTGGTGCTTTCCACCCCTTCCTTGGCACAAAGGAAGTTTGAATGCTGGAGGAGATCATAAAAAAGGTACAACAGAAGGCAAACCAAAGGAACTAAGCCAGGGAGCTTTATGTGCTAGGGAATTAATTCAGGTTTTGGTTCTAGCTACAAAGCTCAGCAGCTCTTAACCAGACTCCCATCCTGGCCCGCTTTGTGACGGTAACACCAATGGTAGTTGTCGTGGTCTCTGGACTTCACCCTTCCAGCATAGGCAGAGCTCAAAAAGTTCAAATTCCAGAAAGTGGTTCTGACCCCACATAACTTCCACTGACTTCACCAGTGTCACTCCTACTTACAGCAGCGTCGGTGAGACCAGAACCAAGCCCCAGATGTTCCTCTGAACGCAAGCCAAACCTCTCCTGCCTGCAAGGTCCATATGGACACCACCCGAGACCAGACTCTTCCCACAAAGACTCCTCTGCTGGGGCAGGGAAAGCGGGCCTACGTTGCCCATTGGAAATGAAGTATTTCCGAACCTCCATGTGTGATTTGATGGGTGAGGAAGGTTCGGGCTCACGTTATCCCAAACAACTCCTTCATCTCGATTCAAGAGCCATGTTGCTTATGTCATTGCAGCCTGGTTTCCTGGTTAACCTGCCCTTCCTGCGGCTAAACTGGTCTGCACAAGAGGCTGGCAGCGATGCTAGTAGCTATAACTCTGACATCAATTACCTAGACTAATGGAAACCTTTGTGGGTATGTCTAGACAGACAAAAAAAAAAAGACCCACGGCAACAAGTCTCAGAGCTCAGGTCAACTGACTGAGACTCGCTGGTCTATTTTTCTTTTTTGCTGTGTAGACGCTGTAACGATGCTGGTTCTGGCGGGACCCAAACGAGAGTGCCAATTCAGGACAAATTGCTTAGAGCAGGGCAGTTACAGCCCAAGGCTGGGGTTTCTGTGCACATCAAGGCAAACCAAACCAGCCAAAGAAGACTTTGGTTTTACCCCACTGGCTAACCACAAGTCACACAAGCAATTCCCTTAGACACCCCAGTTTCTCAGTATCACCACCAGTGCTACTCGTTATGGGGACAAATGGTTATGAAAACCAATACCCCCATAAAAGAAAAAAGGTTCTCTCGATCCCAAAGGGCCAAGCCCCAGACCCAGGTCAATATACAAATCAGATCTTGCCCACAAATCTCGCTGCCGCTGATCCTTTAGAATCTAAAATCTAAAGGTTTATTCATAAAAGGAAAAAGATAGAGATGAGAGCTAGAATTGGTTCAATGGAATCAATGACAGACAGTGATGGCCAAGTTCTTGGTTCAGGCTTGCAGCAGTGATAGAATAAACTGCAGGTTCAAATCGAGTCTCTGGAGAACATCCCCAGCTGGGATGGGTCCTTCAGTCCTTTGTGTAGAGCTTCCGTTTGTAGCAAAGTCCCTCCAGAGGTAAGAAGCAGGACTGAAGACAAAATGGCAGAGCTGCAGCAGCTTTTTATAGTCTCTTGCCATGTGGTCTCTGCTTTCTTTGTCCCAAGGACAAGCTGTCCATCATGTGGCCTGGAAAAACCTCAGAGTTCTGTCCAAAGGCAGATCCCTGCATACCTGGCTGAGTCACAAGGTGTATCTGCTGTCTCTCAATGGGTCAGGTGTGTAGCTGATGATCCTTAATGGGCCATCCAGCAGGCTAGGCAGAGCTGACACCAGCTTGTCTGGGGTGTCACCCAGAAGCACAGCATAAGTTTGAAATACAGACAGTACAGAGCCAAAATTCCTAACTTTAACTACAAAAATGATACTCACATATAGACAGCATAATCATAACCAGCAAACCATAACCTTGTCTTAGACACCTCATTTGACTCCCTTTATACAAGATTTGGTGCCACTACAGGACTTTGGTTGCAACAATGGTCTATACAGTCCCAGTTCAAGTCAATAACGTCACACCCCCAACGCAAAATTGATGCAGGAACGGATGACACAAACATCACTGACTGCATCCCAAGAGCTCCCCATCCTGGGTTCTGCCTTACTACAGCTAGTATTGGTGTATAACAGAAATGGTTTATCAAAGTCATGTTCAATAACCTGATTGAATCTCTTTACAAACTCAAGGCAAAACTTGGTTAGAACAACAGTGGATTGGATCTGCTTTTGCAGCATAGTTCCTGTATGTCTCATGTGATCTTGCCAAGGGCTAAAGAACATAGCTACCTTACCCATACAAGCTCTGGCAAATGTCTGCAACCCAATTAACATCAAGTCAATGTAAATATTAATGTTCTTCATAGTACAGGAATCTTGACATTTAGCCATGAAAGTAATACAGTAGTGTGCCTCAGTTTCCCTTTTCATATAGCACATCAGGTCTGGAATGTCTTTTCCCCTGTGAAAAGTTCCAAGACTGTTTACAGGCATTAACTGTGCAACATCAGCATAACAAGGCCTTTTAACATAAAGGGTGATCTTATGTATCACTTTTAACATATTCGAGGGATTTTCCAAAAGATTAGGCACATTGTACATTTTTACAGTTTTTGGTAATAGCAACACATTAGTTACAAGAATTACCATTAGCAATAACAATAAATTCATTGCAAGTGTCCATTTACAATCATTTCTGTCATGCCACAGCTTTGGCTCAATACCATTGGGGTTTAGGCCTTTTAGGGTCAGCCTGTGGCTTCCCTTTGCAAAATTAAGGTCTCATTTTCCTCCTTGTCCTGAAGGATCAAACCCTGATTTCTCTTGCTTAACAGAATTCACTGGCTGGTTGGGTGTGCTCTCTGTGCTAACCGCTATTAGCAAGTCCTTCTTTTCCCTGTCAGCCAAGTAATTTGCATTACCACAGACAGGAGCCAGTTCACCAGTTTTCAGATCCTTAACTGCTATTGATCCCAAGGCTGGACTGTGTCTTAAAGAGATACTATCCATTTTCACTAACAAAATAGACTCCAAGTTCTGTTGTCCTTCCCTTACCAACCTCTGCTTCACATGGAATCAGATGTTAAGTTCACTGAGAGACTACAAGTCATATCCAAAGTGTCTAGAGATGAGAGTTTACCTGCCACCCCCTGCATTCTCCAGAGACTAACTACACAGCTGTTCTGCTCTGCAGACTCAGCTACCCAGTCTTCCCTCTGGACCTGAGACACAGATGGTTCAGTCACAGAATCAGCATGGAGACATTCCTCTCTCAACAACCTTGTCTCCCCAACAAGCTGGCCAAACCCAGCCACTTGGTTATAAGACTGTTCAACTTTCTTACCAGCTGTCACTCCATCTGAGACCTTCTCAAAGCTATCCACACTGGATCTTTCAAAAGGAAAGTCAGTGGATCCATTCACAACAGAAAATTTCTGGCTGTTAGAAAATGAAACTTTCTTGATTAAATCACTTTCACACCCTTCAGCTGCAGTAAACTGCTTGCACAGATTCCATGAGGATTCCTTTCCCCCAGAAGCTTTTCTAAGCAGCAATTCACCCCTCACAGAAATTCTGCTCTTACCCTCTTCACCTAGGGCTTGCTCTAAAGGAACACTTCCCTGAGCAACAACAGACTCTTTCTGGGTCTCACTTACATCCAGAATCACCTCTGGCCCATCAGGAGGATTCCTAAACAATCCCCTTTCAGGCAAACTTATACACTGCCTAGATAAAAGGTTAGAAGCATTCTCCTTCTCTTTGCCACACACAAGTTCAGGAATATTTTCCTTCTTGCTGCAAGTTTCCACACCCTCAGTAGGTAACACAATCAAATCACCTTTATGCTCTGCTTGTGCCCTGGCTAGGGTATCACCCTGATCAGACAGAGTTGCTACACCGCTTCCCAGCCACACACTAGCAAAGGCAAAATACAAGCACCAGAATTGTCTGGTCTCTGGGATTTTGCTAAAATACTAACTGGATACAACCTAGTTACAGTGCCATTCTCCCGAGCGGACACAAACGTAGGACCATTCCCTTCCTGGGCCTTAGTTGAATCCAACTCTGAGACAACTGCACTATTCTCAGCCATCACAGGCTGAAAGGCCCCTTCTGTTTGCTCCACAGACAAAGAAGAGCCGGAGACACGTTCTCCTTTACCAAACACACAGCTTGGGATCTCATTCCCCTTGTCCCAGCACACAAGGCTGTTCACAGACAACTGCTTGGAGATGGGGGTAGCTCCCTCCATAGGCAAGTTAACACCCCTGACAGACACAGGCACATTTCCTTCACTGTCACAATTCTCCACACAGGGAACAGGTAAGGTTCAGGGACACTCATCTTCCACTCTCCTCGCCTTCCCAAACTGCTGACTAGACAAAGCCACAGCTCACAAGGCTGCCTAGGCTCATCCAAACTTTCCTTATTCTCTTCTCCCTTCGCTTGATCTAATTCCAGATTTGCTTCTGAGACATCACATAGACATTTAGAAACTTCATTCACCGTCAAACAGCTATTTCCCACCAGGTTAGAGTCCCCCTCCCGCTGGTCAGAGCAATATAACATACCAACATTGTTATAAACTGAAATTTCAAGAGGATACATTTTTCAGAGTAACAGCCGTGTTAGTCTGTATTCGCAAAAAGAAAAGGAGTACTTGTGGCACCTTAGAGACTAACCAATTTATTTGAGCATGAGCTGAAATGAGCTGTAGCTCACGAAAGCTCATGCTCAAATAAATTGGTTAGTCTCTAAGGTGCCACAAGTACTCCTTTTCTTCAAGAGGATACAGTTTCTCGATTGCTTTTTTGACTTCAAGCTGAATTCTGGCAGTTTCTTGTTGCAGCTGGTGAACCCTCTCCTCAGCAGCGATCCTTTGCTTTCTCACCCACTGAATTTCTGCTAGTTTCTGTTCATGCTCAAGTTGCCATTTGTTTGCTGCCTTTTGCATTCTAACTGCTTCTGCAGCTTCTGTAGCATCAGGTAAGGGCTGTGCTCCTGCCTCCTGATCACTGGCCATTAACAGATTTCTCAGTTCTTGATTCCTAGCTTTCTTTCTAAAGCTTATCCCCTTTTCTGAACACAGATGTTCCAAGGCTTTCTTGCCAAGGCCCTCATATGCTCTTTGCAATTGCTCCTTAACCAACCAAACTCTCAATACCAAAATTCAGATTTGGATGGCGTGGGGTTCTGACCCAAAGTTTAATTGACCTGGTTCTGTGGATCCTGCCGACTATGCCATTGTAACGAGGCTGGCTCTGGCGGGACCCAACTGAGAGTGACAATTCAGGACCAATTGCTTCAAGCAGGGCAGTTACAGCCCCAGGCTGGGGTTTCTGTGCACACCAAGGCAAACCCAACCAGCCAGACAGAGAGGACTTTGGTCTCACCCCACTGGCTAACCACAAGTCACACAAGCAATTCCCTTAGACACTCCAGTTTCCCAGTATCACCACCAGTGCTACTCGTTATGGGGACAAATGGTTATGAAAACCAATACCCCAGTAAAACAAAAAAGGTTCCCTCGATCCCAAAGGACCAAGCCCCAGACCCAGGTCAATAAACAAATCAGATCTTGCCCACAAATCACGCTGCTGCCAATCCTTTAGAATCTAAAATCTAAAGGTTTATTCATAAAAGGAAAAAGATAGAGATGAGAGCTAGAATTGGTTCAGTGGAATCAATGACACACAGTCATGGCCAAGTTCTTGGTTCAGGCTTGCAGCAGTGATGGAATAAACGGCAGGTTCAAATCAAGTCTCTGGAGAACATCCCCAGCTGGGATGGGTCTATCAGTCCTTCGTTCAAAGCTTCAGTGTAGCAATGTCCCTCCAGAGGTAAGAAGCAGGACTGAAGACAAGATGGAGGAGCTGCAGCAGCTTTTTACAGTCTCTTGCCATGTGGTCTCTGCTCTCTTTGTCCCAAAGACAAGCTGTCCAGCACATGGCCTGGAAAAACCTCAGATTTCTGTCCATAGGCAGGTCCCTGCACACCTTGCTGAGTCCCCAGGCGTGTCTGCCTTCTCTCAATGGGTCAGTTGTGTAGCTGATGGTCCTTAATGGGCCATCCAGCAGGCTAGGCAGAGCTGACACCAACTTGTCTGGGGTGTCACCCAGAAGCACAGCATAAGTTTGAAATACAGACAGTCTAGAGCCAACATTCATAACTACAAAAATGATACTCACATACAGACAGCATAATCATAACCAGCAAACCATAACCTTGTCTGAGACACCTTATTTGACCCCCTTTATACAAGATTTGGTCCACTACAGGACTTTGGTTGCGACAATGATCTATACGGCTTATCTATCCCAGGTTATGTCAAAAACGTCACAGACGTACCCTTAGAGGAGCCAGGATTGTAGAACATACCTAACACAGGGGTGAATCCCAACAATCTCACCTAGGGGACTGCCCATGGAGCTAATGCAACTTGTTCCAGAGTAAGGCCTGACCAGGATTTTAGGGTTCAGTGGCAGTTTTGGGACCTAGCCTCTTTCAAGGTGCTTCTCTGGTCCCCATCCCCATGCCATGTGTTCACCTCACAAACATGCATGGGTTTATCCTCTCAGTACCCCTGTGGGGTAGGGAAATTTTATTCCCATTTCACAGATGGGGAACTGAAGCACAGTGTGGCTAAGTGACTTGCCAAATGTGATGAAGAGTCTGTGGCAGAGCTGGGAATTAAAACCAGGTCTCTCGTGTCCAGGATGATGCTGTTCACCACAAGACCATCCTCCAGTGTCCCTCTGAAGATCTGAGTTAAATCAATCCAAGTATGGGCTTTCCCAAGGGCTAGCAGGGCTCAGTATCTGTCTATTGTGAAAATGAAAATCTTTGGGTGTGTATGGGTTCCTCTCTTCCCAGCAGTCTGGAATTCACTCAAGCGGCATGAATCTAGTGAGCACTGCTTTCTCCGTAAGTACGTGTGTGTGTGTGTGTAAACCAGCGGTCCTCCCTGTGGGAAACTCTCTGGAAAATGCAAAGTGATGAAGAAAAATGGCTTGCTTTTCCATGAACCCACAAACCCTGTTATTTGTCACCTGGTTTCGCCAGCAGCACGGGTCTTTTCCCACGGTCCTAGGAATCAGCATGTTTCCAATTCACTTCCACCTACGGTATTGAATAACAGTAACCAACTGGCTTCGTTCAGCAGCTGCTTTGGGAAGCCAAGGGAAAGGGAGGCAAGGTTCACTTTTAGCAGGATTCAGAGAAGGAGACAACGTGTATAAGGGGAGCACAGGTATCCACAGTCAGAACAGTGAAGGCTAAAAAACTAAACAAGAGCTTTGCAAGGGATCTAAACTGTTCTGCTCTGAGGCAATCACTAACTATTGGGCTCAAGAGGATGCTTTCCTGGGGACTGACTAATTCTACTCTACGGTTGATTGCACCTTGCTCTGAAGCAGCGAATGCTGCCCACTGCTGGGGAAAAGACACGGGGCTAGCCTGAAGCACCGGTCTGGTCTAGTTGGCAATACCTATGTTTAAACTGAAGATGCTGGAAGCGTGACATGGTAGACACTTGAGAATGAACCCGGGTAGCTGGTTACCATCGCTGATGAAGGCACCGACCTGGCTACTACGTTGATAAAGGAGGCAGACGGAATCTCTGCCCTAGTGGGTCAGCGCAGGAGCCTCTCACCTGTGAAAACTAGATTCCCACCTGGATGAGGTCAGGTGTGAAAAGGAGTTCGGAGCTCTTGCTCACTTAGCATATCACAAACACGGCTGAGGATTTGACAAAGGCCGTCACCGCTCAGCATAAACCAAGGACTGCCATAGAAGGGGTCAGGGGGCTGCATGTCAAGACTGAGGTGCATGAACAGACCTATTTGTGGGGTGTGAGGGAGGCTATGGACTGGAATAGCAGGAGGGTGGCTGCAGGTCAGGAGGGAGGGGCTTCGGCACAGCTGGGTGTGGGGAGCCCAGGGCTGGAATGGCAGGAGGTGGGGCTAGGAGTTGGGGTTCGGCTCCACGGGGCAGCTGGGAAGATTACGCAGCACGTGCGGGCGCTGTACAGGGCTATAGGCCCACGGCTGTCCTGCCATTTCATGAGCAGTAAACATCACTTGTTCTGGAAGTGACAGGAGAGCAGAGTTAGTGAGGACGTGAGCTGGAGGGTGGGGAAGGGAAGGAGATAGAAGGGTGACGCCGAACCCAGAAGACAAATGAGTCTCTCTGGACAATTAGCCCCATCAGTCTGCTGCCTGGATCTCAGCAGGTCAGAAATCCCTTCCCAAGGTGGCGGCTCACTCTCCCCTGGCAGCCAAGACAAAGTTCTTGTCAGGCTGAGTGAGATGAGGAACTAACCTGTGCCAGTAATCTCTGAAGGGCAGCTTCTTTTCAGGCTTTGGCTGATGGATCACCTGCCCGCGGAGTCACCTGCCCACTCCCCGTCCCGCCTCAGAGATGCCGGCCCGATAGCAGTGCCAGCCGCAGTCTGTCACGTTGCTCCCTCCAGATGGGTTTCACAACACAATTCTTCGCTCCGCAGAGTCACGCAGACGCTGGCGGATAACCTACTCCAGCTGATGGAGACGGATTCCGTCCCAGGGCCCCTGCTCTCTGGGAGACGCCTCGTTAGCCTGAGAGAGCTGGCCCGAAGGAAAAGTCGGAGCTAGCTCATCTTCGGGCTCACGTCCCCTTCCGACCCCACCACAGGCCCAGAAGTGACTGACATGAGACAATAGGATGAGCCATTTCAGATGAGTCCAGCTCCTGCCCCAGCCTCCCTGAGGGGGTAACCCTGACTAGCTGCATCCTGCACGAGGCGATGTCATCTCTGGAATAGCTCTCTCTTGGCTTGCGCTAACTCCCGCAACTCTGCAGTGCATCTCCGAGCCTGTCATCTTTCCACCGCCTGGATCTCAGTCATCAGAGCAGAGGGAATAACACAGCCTCGCTGAGCTCCTCAAGCCCAGGCTCCGTGGTAACACGCACGGCTGCGTCTCCATGGAGCGGGAGGAGAGGCAGTAGAGTGGGCAGAAGTAGCATTCTGCATTGCAGTCTATGGCTCCCCTTAATGCAGGCCTACGGGTTCTACCTGCTGCCCGCGGAGGCAGCCTTGGCTGGGGGAGCAGAGGGCAGAAGAGTTAAGTCAATCTTATCCCAAGTGCTTTCCAGCATGGGGAGACACAACCGAGGCACCAGAGCGGACAGCTCATTGGAAATACTGCCGCATGGCGGTCAGAAAAAGGGAAGAAGACCCTCTCTCCCTGCCACAACGCAGCCTAGTCACAGCGATAATCCGGTCATGCCATCGCATACGGTGATGCATTCCGTTCTAGCTACCTAAAGTTCTTACCTAACACCCGTTCCCGCAGCATCTGTGCACCTCACACAATGGAAGTCTGTGGAGGAGCAGGTCTGCCAAGTCCCAGCTACCCGCGGCACGCTCCTTCCGGCCACCCTGCTCCAAGAGGGGTGCAGCAGAGACGGAAAGGGTTCCGCAAATACCAGTGGTGAGACCCAGAGAGACTTCCACAGAAGGAGACAGTGATGGGAGAGCAGGCTAAGAGGAGGGAATGGGAAAGAGCATGTGGAATAAGGAATGGGATCAGGATGGTAAACCGGGCAGTCCCTTTCTCATAAAACAAGAGGCTCATCCAGTGTAATTAAAAGAGATACAAGGTCATACTTTTTCTTTTAACACAGTGCACAATTAAGCTTGTGGAACTCTCTGCGCTGGAATATGGGTGAGGCCAAGCGCTTAGCAGTCTTCAAGAAAGGCTTCGCTATGATAAGGACACCCACAGTAAATCGGGATGAACCATCAATAATGAAAACAAAACCTCCCACATCCAGGCATAAAGCAAATACCAACCGAGGCGAGTTTGCAAAATCTTCCCCGGTAGGCAGGTGATTCTCCGATTCTCCCTTTGAGTGATTGTTCCACCTTCCTTTGCAGCCACTGGTAGTGGTTAGCACCACGGATAGGATACTGGATGAGATGGACCCTGATCGGTTCAGTTCAGCAATAGACATCCCTATGTAGCACTTATGCCAGTCCTTCCCCTCAGGCCTGGTCTACAACACACTGGTAAGTATTAGCTTGACAGGAAGGTGTCTGTCGTTACGTTAGTTAGAGGCAGAGTACGTTTATGGCTCTGTTTAATTAATACATTGGACCTCTCGTCCCCAATCCTGCCAATGTCTCCTATACCACCAGCTTTTCCTGTGGAATCTGAGAATAACTGGTTTGTTTACACCATATACACCAGCCCTGGAGCAGAGGGGTCATTTAGAGCTGGATTGAGGAGGGGAAAAACATCCCTACAGAGCAGGAAATCCATGTTCATGAGATAAAGGACAGCGGAGTGCAGACTAGGCCTGGCCAAAGCCAGGGTTCAAATCCTGCCTTAGGTCATGCTGGAAGAGGAGTTTGGTTGGTTTCAGCCTAACCTGTGTCATAAAATCACCACGCACGTTGACAGGCGTAGCTGTCCCCGTAGGAGACCCTGGTGACTGTGCTCTGCTTTATCACGGAGGAGACACAACCAGGCTGTGCTCTCCTCTGGTGACTTGATTTTTGTTTTTTCTTGTTATTCATTTCCTTACTCTAAAAGAAAAGATGGAAATGTCAGGTTTGGGGGAAAAGAACAGCAGAGGACGGACACTGCCTCCTCAGGTGGGGGTTTCAAATTGCCCAGAATTGGCTTCTTTACTGCCAATGATATCACAGTGAATCTCCGGCTGACACTGATGGGCACAGAGATAGGCCAGCCTGGGCCTTTTAGCAAATCCCGCGCGAGATGATTTCTTTGGATCACACCTGATCAGCACCAAGTAGCGAGCGAAGAACCAGGCCGCCAGGTAAGCAAAGAGACGCCATCGCTGGGTTTGTAACAAAGACAAACTGCCCCTCCCCTTTCTCCCAGATTGCAAGCAGATGTGTGTTTAAATGATCTGCGGCTAACTACCACGCTAAGCAACGCGCCTTGGTCTGGGAATGAGTTTAGGAGCAGGACCAAGAAATATGTGTTAAATGAATGATGAGAGGATTAGCAAGAATTCAGCAGGTCCTGGAAGGGTGAAATGTCACCAGTGCAGAAAATGCAGGTCACTTGTGTGGAGATTTCAGCTTCCCACAGGGGGGATAAATCTCTGGTTTACACCCATTTCACAGAGAAATTCTGCCATTCTCGAGAGCTGGGAGTGCACTGGAAGCTCATGCTGCTGCTGCAGAGGGAAGATTTTGGCCTCCAGAGCTGTCAGACCTGCACCTTTGACCAGCACTCAACTCCCTTAAAAATTTAGACTGCATTTTGTTTGTTTTACAGGACGAGACTTGTGCTCCTCCACTTGGCCCTTGCTGGAGGGAGGTTTTCTGCAGAGAAATGGGAAGAGGTCAGCCGGTGAATATAAAATGCCTTTTGAAAAACAGCCCCAAGTCCAAAAGGCTTCTGCAAAGCATTTCCCTTCTGAAGATGTGTTTTCCTCCTCCGTTCCACACTGTGCATTTGATCACATGTGGAAGGGTCAGAAGTTGGGACTGCAGAAGAACTCAAAACTCAGCTATTAATTTACCTGAGCCTAGCCCAATCTCACTGTATCTCCTGAGGCCAAATTCTGCTTTTGGTTTACATCAGCGCAGCTCTGATTACAGTTAAGGGGCCAGACTATGGCCTCACTTACAGAGCTGCAAAACTGGAGCAGCTCCCATGAAGTCCACAGGGAAGAAAGCTCAAAGAAGGCCTGATGAATCAGAGGAACGGGTGCTCTCTCAGGAATAGAGCACAGGCCTGCAGGTGAAGAGTCCAGGGTTCTAGTCCCATGTCTGCCACTGACCCACTGCAATACCTTGGACAAGTCACCTTGCATCTCTGTTTCTCCTCACACCCTTTGCCTGGTCTACTTAACTCATAAGCTGTTCAGACCAGGGGCTGTCTTTGATTAGGTGTGCAAACAGAAGCTATCACAAGGGAGCCCCAATCTCTGTTAGAGATGCCACTGCAGTTGAAAAGAACAGAACAGGAAAGGAAAAAAAATGAATATTCATGAGCAAAGGCTGCAGATTGGACCCCGCGGTAGCTGGGTCCATCCCTGGAGCCAGGGAGATCACTTTATTTATAAATTTATTGCTATGTTGCCTCAACTTCCCACTTCTTAAACCCTCCTCCCCTGCTGAGGAGAGACCATGGGAGCGCCGGGCCCTACCCCACACTGGCCCTCCAGCTGCAGTCACCCCAGAACAGCCCGCAAGGGGATGAGGGGACAACCACAGAGCAGAGGGAACGGCAGCCTGGCAAAGCCTCACTCTGAACCCAAAGCCAAGCCTTGGCTGACATCCAAGGAAAGGTGCAGGGCAGTAACCTGAGTAAAGGGCTTCCCTGGAGTAAGTCAGGACACCCTGCGGGCTGCTCTAGCCTATCGCAGCCTCTGCACAGCTGCATACGAGCTGCATCACCACAAAGAATTTCCATAGGGCTGACCACGACTTCCTGCCCCCTATGCCGGTGCTTATGATGGGGGCGGTGTAGCGCAGCTTACGTGGGTCCTATGCTGCTCCTGTCCTGGAGGAGTTCTCCCCAGCCCCTTGCAGGTCACTTATGGTCCCAGAAAGCACCGGAGCAGCAGACAAGGGTTGGAGAAGGTGCCCGAATCAGATTCTCAATTCCTGAACGACCCATTTACTGCATCAGGTTTCTCCATGGGAAATACACAACCAAGAGAGTCTCTAAGAGACACGGCTCGAAGCCTAGCACACGGGACATACTTCGGAGAAATTGACTGTAATTTAAATGTCATCAAAACGTGACACTGGTTTGGCGGCTGGTGTGCCGAGACCATAGGCTACCATGCTGACCAATATCACCTCGTGGTTTCAGCTGTCTGTATCCATTTGTTGTCCCTTGTCTTATGCTCAGACTCTTACACTAGCTCCTTGGGGCAAGGACTTTTTCTGTATTTGTCCTGGGCCACAACCAGTGCTCCTAATCACCACGGTACAAAGATAATACATGGAAAAATGTAATTGACGTATTTATTAAAACATCTAGTATTAAAATGATACATTTGGTCCAGATGGGCAACCAGAACTAGGCCGATATTATCCCTAAAACCAGGGTCAACACAACGGATCACGTGGCACGCAAGCCACGATTCTGATTTTCTCCTCTTCAAGAAGAGAGACTCGCAAACCCTCTGAGAGCGTGCTGGCTTTATTGGAGGACAGATGGCCTGGTGCGGCTGGGACTCAGGACACCTGGGTTCAATTCCTGCCTCTGCTACTGGCTCCCTGAGTAAGTCACTTGATCTCTCTGTGCTTCAGTTCCTTCCTAAACCACAGGGTTGTGGTAAGATTAAATTCCCTAAGAATGGGAGACACTCAAATATTACAAGCTTCAGAGGGGTTGCCGTGTTAGTCTGGATCTGTAAAAGCGGCAGAGTCCTGTGGCACCGTTCAGACTAACAGACGTCCTGGAGCATGAGCTTTCGTGGGTGAATACGAAAGTGGGCATTCACCCACGAAAGCTCATGCTCCAATACGTCTGTTAGTCTATAAGGTGCCACAGGACTCTTTGTCAAATATTACAGTGATGGGGAGCCAGATAAGGACCTAGAGATTCTTCAAAGTTCCCTCCCAAAGCAGTGACCTAAGCATTCAGAACTCCACCTTCCCCATGTCTTGCAGCTGGTGCACTGTAATGTCCATCCTCATTTCATTCTTAACATCCTGTTGGTTGCTACAAGAAGCACGGTTATTAGAAATGATCACTAAGCCACCATCCCCTCTGGATTTCCTAGTGCATTTCAACGTCTAACCATCAGTTGGAGCTGATCAAAAATTTATGACTGAAATATTTCCTCTTGGAAAATATGGTTTTGTCAACATTGAAATTTCCCCTCAGGAAAATGGCAGTCCCCCCCAGTTTTTGATCGGGAAAATCAAAATGAAAACGTTCATTCCAAATTGACATTTCAAAAGGAAACATTTTTTTTTTTTGAAATGTCGATGTGAAATGAAAAATTTCTTTTTCAACCATGGGTCGGAACATTTTGTTTGGATAGAAAAATGTCAACACTTCTCCTTGGGGTGCTTCCCGTTGAAAACTTTTGGGGAATTTTTTTGTTTCATGAAAGTTGCGATATTGCAACTTCGTGTTTTGATTTGGAATGGAATTTTGAAACAGCAAAACTTCCCTCAAAAGGGAAATTCAATTCTTGGAGCACGTCTTTTAGACCACAAAGTGCTTTGGAGCCGGGACTGTCTTTACTGTGCGTATTGCACTGGGTTGAGCGCATGGCTGGCACTAATCAAATCATCAACAACACTGCGGTGGCAAACGGCCTGTGTTCCTCCATGCGGTGTTCATATGGACACACTGCACGGTGGTCTTCTGCAAACGTTTCCCCTCCTCAACACATTTGGGAACGTACTTTTCCAACAAGTATTCTGAGCGACGCACTCTGTACAAACTCTACTGTCAGGGCCATATTCCTTTTGCTATCACATGCGCTTGCACATCGAGAGCAACATACACTCATCCCAGCATGCAATGGGAAAATGAGGGGAATGAGTCCTGCCAAGCAAACCCACAACCCATTCCAGAAAGCAAACTCCCCACCAGGACAAGGAGTGATTTACCACCCTGAACAAATGGAAGGATGTTAATGAGTCTGGAAAAGGACATGAGTCATTGAACAAAGGCGTCTGCTTTTTCCAGCACAGATGTTGAGTTATTCTCACCTGAAATGAGTTTTTGGACAGCTACATTGCACACACCATTCCAACCGGAGCATGCTCAGGTCGCTCTCTCCTGGGCAGGGAGTTATCTCAGAATTTAATAATGGAAAAACAGTTATGACATGTACACCCACCCAGAGACACTCACACAGCAGCTCAGCGGCGTCTCGCAGAAAGCAGCCGGGGAAAAACAGCTACGTTTAGCTTGCGGCTTGATAAGAAATAAGGACCTAAGGAATAAGCTCATCCACAGCCAGATATCAAACGCCATCCACATCGCTGTCGTCGCCAACCGGAAGTCAACATTCGCCATTGGGCACCAGATCAAGGTCCCTGGGCTGTTGCCATTCTACTTGTACAGGACTGGCAGTAAGGACTCCAAGGGTCTACTCCCAGCTTCCAGGGAAAGAATGCTGGCTTTTTAGTGGTAACTACCACTGGGGTGTAGCAAGGATGTTTCTGAGCGGCTCCAATGCGCCGTTATACACCAGGGATTTAAGCTGCCTTGCTGTTTTCAAGTGGGTGGGTGCATGGGTGGGGTGGGGGTGGGGGTCACTCATTATAGTCTCTGAGACCTTGGCCAAACCTACCTTCCAGCCACAATATTATATTTTCCTTCTCTAGCATCTACCATCCAAGGATTTCAAAGCCCTTTACAAATGCTAATGAATTAGCTGAGCCTTCCCCCTGCTATGAGTGAGGGTATTATCCCCATTAACAGATAGGAAAATAAAGGCACAGAAAAGTGAGTGACTTGCCATGGGTCACAAAGGAAGTCTTTGGCAAAGCCGGGAAGAGAACCCAGGAGTCCTGGCTCCCATCTTCCCTCCCAAGTAGAGCTGGAAAATTAGTAGATGCTCCCAGCAATGGAGCGTCCGTCATTTCCCTCCGGAGACAATTCCACAGTCTACAGACCTGCAACTTTATCACCAGTCTACGTTTTCCTTCACTCATTTTCAGTTTAGTAGCGGAAAGGTAGGAGATTTAATGAGACAAACCTGGCTGCTTATGAGAAGTTAGATTTGAGTCAGACCATGAGCAGAGCTGTGGTTTAGATGGAGACGATATTTCATAGCATCCTAGAATCCTAGAACTCAGGATGGAAAAATTCTATTAACTCTCTCCAGGGGCTAATGCAGGATTGTTCCCCATTTTCTGGTGTCTTGCCCAGTCCAGCGATTTGATCAGGACCAGAGCTCAGCAAAAATATGAAGTTTCACTTTGTGAACTGCCGTGTGTCAAATAAAATGCTGGGGGTTTCAGCGTGTTTTCTGCAAGAATTTGTAATTTCTCTCAAGGACAAAATTGTAGCTCTTTCACCTGCTGAGCACAAGTCTTGGAGCAAAGAACTGCAGCGTGCCGGGCTGCCAGGAATCGCAGATCAGCAGGCAGACGGGCCAGGGCGAGATGTCTGCAGCAGTATAACGTCATTAGCGACATTGCAAACAAAACCCTTTTGTGTCAGTGTGCTCTGACCAAACATTTGAGAATAAACTGCAACAGGTTGTGCGGCTGAGACTGTAAGTTCTTTTAGGGCAGGAACCATCTTTTGGTCCTGTGTTTGTACAGCACCTAATACAAACAGGGCCTGATCCCTGACCGAAGCCTCAAGGTGCTGCTAAAATACTAAAACAAACAATACTAGTAATTTTGCAGGCAAACCTTATCCTGCCATCAGTGCAGGGGACTGGACTAGAAGATCTCTCGAGGTCCCTAAGATTCTGTGAATCTATCTTTCCACCACTTTGGCTGGCGGTGTGAAAGCAGTTCTGATCAGAAGCTAAACATTACGGTAATCGAGATAACAGTTCAGGGGCCGCTTGCGTACAGGCTTCGTGTGTCGGAATGGCCCAAGAGAGGAGAAGACAATGTTGTCTAGAGAACAGAGCACTGGACTGGGCACTCAGAAAGTCCATCTCTGGCTTTGCTACTGGCTTGCTGGGTGACCTTGGGCAAGTCACTTCACTTCCGCCTCAGTTTCCCCAACCATAAAATGGGGATAATGCTACAGCTCTCCCTCTGTAAAGCACTTTGAGATCTGCTGATGAAAAGTGCTATATAAGAGCTAGGTTTTATTCCTAGCAGCTAAGACAGCGCTCCTTTAGCTCAGGAGATAGCGCCTTGTGGTTTGGGAGCTGACAGGTCCGTTTGTGATTTATCCATTTCTGAAGAACGCAGGTTTGTTCCAGGATGCTGGACAGAGTCCCTTACCTCTGGGGCAGTGTTTGGATGAACAGAACAGGGCAATGGCAGAAGCTCAGCACGGGACATAACTACACACAGTTTTGTTAAATGTCCAATGGTTACATGACACTGCCAGTACATCTTTTCTGGGAGCCTGCTAAGGGAAAATGGATCTTTGTGTAAGGGGACTGTTGCCCCCTTACTCACATTCAGTGGGGGTGTTTTGGTTGGCTAGCTCCCAGTACTAAAAGGGGGAAGAGTCGATGAGGAATCAGGACCCTGAGACTGACAGCCCCCAGGTACAATGGGGAGAGAGACCAATGGTCCAGGTCAGCCTGAATGACAGGGCGGGCAGGCTAATCAGGGAGTCAGGAGGCCAGGGAGGTCCCATCCTCCATGTGAGCTGGATTTGCCTGGGTCAGACAGAGTGGGGCCGAGCTAAGGAGAAAGCAGGGGTCCAAGCTGAGCTGTGCCAGATCCAGAGAGAGCAGACCCTGTCCTGGGAGCAGAGCTGCAGCCCCAAAGCCAGAGGCACAGCCCAGAGAGCAGACTTGCCCTGGGAGGAGAGCTGCAGCCCCAAAGCCAGAGGCACAGCCCAGAGAGCAGACTTGCCCTGGGAGGAGAGCTGGAGCAACCAGAGCCAGAGGGGCCAGAAAAGCAGCCCTCAAAGCAGGTCAGGGCTGGGAGCAGAGTCACAGAAGCAGCCTGCAGAGCAGACCTGTCCTGGGAGCAGAGCTGTAGCGACCAGAGGCAGAGGGGCCAGAAAAGCAGCCCAGGGAGCTGGAGGCAGAGCAGCAGCCATGCAGAGACAGAGCGGTGGAGCTGGGGCTGGAGCAGTCCGGAGCTGGGTGTGGTGAGCAGCTGGGAAGAGTGAGGGGGACCCTGGGCATCGGGCCCAGCACAGGGAGACGCCTCAGCCAAGAGGCTCTGCAGGCCAGGCTTGGATCGTAACCCTGACAGGGCGGGGGCCACACTGGGCAGAAGGGTCCTACCACTGAGAGCCTGAGAGCGTGTGGCCACCACCAGAGCGAGTGTCCAACCCGCAGCATCCCTACACAGCCAGGGCCGGAGCAGGAGGCCTGGGACTTACAAGGAACAGACTGTGAACTCCCCGGACATTCCAGAGACGCCGTTTGTGATGTTCCCTGCCACCGAGCGGGGTGATGTGTTTCCTTTCACCTTTCCCATTTCCCCTTATTCTTTTTAAAATTAATTGTTGATTAAATAACTTGCATTTGCTTTAACTTGTATGTAATGGTCAGTAGGTCAGAGAAGTGCCCAGTGCAGAGAGTACCCCGGAGTGGGGACACCCTAGCCCCTGTCCCAGGTGACCACAGCAGGGTTGGAGGTCGAGCCCCCCAGGAATCCTGGGCCCAGCCTTGTTGGGGTTATGAGGACTCTGCCAGACAGGAGGGTGGAAGGGGAGTCCTCAAGGGCAGGGAGGCCACTGGGTAAAGGAAGTGGGAGCAAGGACTCAGATCCTTTTGCTAGCCCACTTCACCAGGGTAGTGCAGAAGCCAGGAAAGTTCCCCACAAGAGCGGGACTATTTCCCCGCTTACATTTGCTCTCAGGAGACACTGGGCTCTGCCCTGCTGCCTATCTTCACTGTATCCCATAGGGAGAGAAGGCCACACTCAAATTTGCAAAGCTAGGAAGTTACTGAGGAAGCAGAAGGCTGGATTGTGGAGAAGAGTCACTGCTGTGTCCTGTGCAGTGTTGTTGGAGCCGTGTGGGTCCCACTCTTACTCCCATTGCACCTGGGCAAGGTCGTGCCAGGGATAACATGTCAACGGGCTACATTTCCCAAAGAAAAGGAGAATCCAAGCTGCACATGCAGAAATGGTCAGCTGTCAGCATGGTGACCTGCAGCGTGCACCTCAATCCACGCATCACCCATGTTGTCCTTGCTTCCAAACTTCGCATCGGGGGGTGGGAAGGGGAAGCTCTGCAGCAAGTCAAATCCAGAGCCCTGAAATTAACACAGGCAGCATTGTGACATGTTCTCAGGCAACAGCGTCATGTCGTGACATGATTTTGCCCCGTCACCAGGTGCCGAAGCAAGGCTACCAATAGGATGAGATAATCGGCGGGAGGTGAAAAGATCCAGTGCCAAAAGGCGACAGGCCTGTATTCTGGGCAAAGCGTTGGGATGAGGTCTAGGGCATGCTGTGCTAACAGAGGAGAAATGTGAACTTCCAGCTGTCTAGATCTGGATTTGCACTGGATCAATGGCCCTGCTAGCGAGACTCCGTCCAGACACCTCGTTTGGAATGCTTGCCTTGTTCCTTAGAATAATAATAATAACTCTGCTCTGCTGGCAACTCAGCTGCTCCTGTCAAGGCTGAGTCAGCAAGCATAAGAGACGCTGGGTGTATTCTCTTTCTGCTCAGAGAGCAGCGCTTTCCTTTCAGACCTGGACAAGCAGTCCTTGTTGGCGATGCCAGTCCTGAGCCAAAGGCAATACAGGGGCTGGCTTTGCCAAAGAGTGTGCTAAGCAGCTCCTCTTTTTCAGCCTCTGGGAGCACATGCCCTCTCTCCCTGTAACAACCTTAAGTACCCCGTTAGTGTGTTCCATTGGAGGGGGCATGGGCATTGCCTAGGTGCGTGACCTCAGGAAAGCCAACAGCTTTGTGCCTCAGTTTCCCTCACTGTAAAATGGAGATACAGACAATTGCCAATCTTTAAAAGGCACTTTGAGACCTTTGGAAAGGGGCTACTGTTTGGTGCAAAGCCAGTCATAAGGATCTTCCTTTAAGGGCGGGGAAGAGGAGGAGGGAGAGAAAGCAAATAAAGGGACCTGCATTTCCCAAGCAGGATCTCAGATTCAGGAATTTTCACCTGCTGCCACAATGCAGCCACCTCTGGGAAAGAACACGGAAGTTGTTAAACTGCGCACTGTAACGCCATGCAGCACAACAACAGTTCAACGGAGAACGCTGTATCCAACTGATTTAGGCAGGTCCACTCTAACGGCCTGGATTTGTATCTCGCCAGGACCTCTTGCACGAAGTACCAGGGGAACGTTCCTTGTCACAGCTGGTCAGGACCTGGGTATTTACATCCCATCTGAAAGAGGCAACTTCCAGAACTGCAGCCCGGCCGAGTGCTATCCGAGGTCTCTGGCTGTGACCTGAAACAGAGGGAAGAGTGCCTCTCCATGGTGGCAATTGTAGTGACAGGTTGCGAAGGCTTAATAAAAAGAATAGCTTTCTTTGCAGGACTGAGGAATAGGAGAACCCAGGCTGGGGGGAAATAAACGAAGAAACATTCCCCATGTCTTTCTTAGATGACGGATCAGGAAACACACTGCCCGGTACATTGCACATTCGGGATGTGGCAGGGCACCAAGGACATTTCATATGCTACAAAGCTGGCTCCTCTACTGCAGCTGGGATTTCAAATATCGGCTTTGACCTTGGTCATATATTTTACACAGTGAGTCGTCTACACTGGAAATAGCAGGGAAAAGGCTGATTTTTTCTTTAAGATTTAAAGCACGGTCTTAAAACTGGGGCAACCCCCGTGGATGGCCCATCTTCCTAATTACGCGCCATTCCCCATTTAGAGAAAAGACACGTCTGAAGAGATCTAAGGCAACATGAAGCACCAGCCCACAATAAAGAGATGAGGATAAAAATGTCATTTGCTTCATTTTATCTGCAATTGATCTTGATTTCTTCCTTCAGGGCCAAGATTGCAGGTCGGGTTGTCTATGGGCACGGAAAGGGTGGGATAGGAGAGCGGGCATAGGCAGTTTTTACTAGCAGTTCATTCACACATAAGGGACCACTCATCAGGATCTCCAAGGTGGAGCCAGACATCCCTGTCCCCCAAAGGAGGGGTCTGGGGCTGGTGGCATGGGGAGAAAGCAAGCTGCATCTTCATACATAGTGTAGCAAATTATTCCGGGGGGAATTCTGCAACACTGCACATGCTGAATTTGCAGGGAAATTAATGTGTGCGCAGAATTTCCTCCCCCCCCCACACCCACCACAGAAATAGGCTGCTGGACTCGGCAGAGCCCAGCTCGCAAATAGAAGATACTGCCGGGGGGGCATGGGGAGGGAGCTAGAGGGTTCCTGGCCGCAGCAGTTCCCAGCATGCCCTGAAGGAAGGGGGTGACATGCAGGAAACTCCACACAAGCCCGGGACCCAGCATCAGGCTGTTTCTCCCTCTGGATCCCTGGGCTCTGGGGGGTAGGGGGGGCGGGTGTCTGGGCTGGGGGGTGGGTCCGTGACTGGGCTCTGAGGGGGGATGGAGTGCGGGTGTCTGGGCTGTGGGGCCACCCCACAGTTGGGCTCTAGGGGGAGGGAGCAGCGAAACAGGAACTGGGTTGTCGTAGGGTTTCTTTAACTCTACTCCTGGGGGAATTGTTGTGTGTATCTGTATGGTTACAGACAGACTTGGTGACGGGTATTTTGAAATAAATTACCAAAACAATTGACACTGGCGTGATTCTATAGCGTTATTTTGACAAAAATATCCAGAATTGCGCCGAATTTTTCATTTTTGGCACAGAATTCTCCCTGGCGTAGCAAGTGCACGCTTTCAGGCAGTTCTGTCCTGCCTGTGTTGTCTGCAGCCAGCACGTTGCTAGGCATAACTGGTCTCTTCCCTTCACCACCCACCTCCCAAGGACTATGGCTTCAAAAAAGTTTATGCAAAGCCCTGTAAGAGCCCCTTCCTTCCTCACGCATTCAGACTTCCCAAGGAGAACTGCCCACACCAGAGACAAGAGCGACTGTGGAGGGATCGAGAGAGAGATTCTCTTTCATAAACGGCCTGTTATTACTCTGTGCTCACATCCTAGAGGCCCACACTAATTGGTCTGATAGCATTGTCCTTCAACCTACATGTTTACACCAGGCCACCTTAACAGATAAATAATTCAATTCCCCACTCCCTCTCCCTACCCCCGGCCAGGGAATAACTGCCTCTGATAGCCTTGATTTGCTAAATAAAACACTCCTTGAAGGCTCCCTGTAATAACATTTGCACGGAAAATTGACATTCGTCCTCCTTCCCATCAGCCCTGATGCTTTTGTTTGAGAGTTAATAACTTTGACGCTTGGCTGGGCTATTGATCTCTCCGGGCACAATTGGTTTTTTGGTCCAAAATACACAAATAAATTAACGAGCAGGTGATGGCGCAACCCTAATGAACTTGTGCAGGCCACTGCGGCTGGGACGTATTCCGGGCTCCATTCATCATCCAAGAAGCCCTATGGATAGCTGCTTAGACGTTTATCTGCAGAAACAAATAGAGCAGGCTGGACTCCCCCAGCACCCTCCGAAAGAAGGGCTGATGCTCAGGAACGGAGCGGCAGATTTCATGGGCCAACATGGAAAGTTCACGCTGTAATCTCGGTATCAGCCCAACGAGGTTCTGACGCATCCCTGACGCGGCGAACAGAACCTACTCGCGGCGGGAAGCTTTGCTGCAAATTCTGCAACCCGGCAGGTCAGTTTCCCAGATGGGGCCGAAGCAGTTGAGGTGGAGTCAGGTATTTAGCGAGCGTAATTTGTTTATCTATGCACTGTGCGCACACCAGCTTTGCTGAGTCAAGGGCAGTAGCATGGAGAACGCAGGCCTGTTGGAAAGACACCAGCCTCACAGGCCCCTCACCCTCTCTGGGGACTCTCACCACTCTAGGGTTGCCAACTTGGTAATATTTAAACCTCTCCTGCCCTGCTTCTTCCTCTGGGGCTCCACCCCTGCCCCGCCTCTTCCCCCCCAAAGCCCTGCCCCTGCCCCACCGCTCTTCCCCAAGGCCCCATCCACTCCTCCTCCACCCTCTCCCCTGTCGCTCGCTGCTTTTCCCCTCACACCCGCCCTGCCCGGGTCAGGAGGGACTCACCTGCAGAGCCAGGGCTGGGAGCTGCAGCTGCCCGATGTAGGTAGGAGGCGCCCCCAGCTGACCCGGCACTGCCCCGCCTCCCCCGCCTGCAGTGACCGGACACTGTCAGGTCCCCTTTTCGTCTGGACTTTCCGGTCAAAAACCAGGCGCCACTCTCAGCCCAGCTGTCTGCTTAGCAAAACCATTTTCCTCTTCCTGCCTCAGCCCCTGAGTTTTGCAGCTAGACAAACCCTCTTGCCCAACAAAGGGGAGGCTGGACATCCGCCCTCCCTTCATGCACCTATTCTCAGTGGCGGAGCCAGGTCTGGCAGCTGGTAGAGAGGGCGATGGTCATTGGGGATAGGCTGGAGAGCTAGCGGTGGGCCCGGCTCCCAGTCCGGGCATTGTGACCTGGTGCATGGGGTTGCAGCCACATTCAGGTTTGGCCCAGCCGCCACCCTCCCGTCATGATGGAGGGGCGAGTGGGGAGCGAGTGGCGTTACGACCTGGCACACAGGGATTCAGCGCCGCAGGACCCCATGTGCCGGGTTGCAATGCCCGGAGTGGGGAGCCAGGCCCAGCCTTGAAGGACAGGAGCTGTTGCTGTGGGAGGTATGCGGGGGGCGGGGGCGGGGGATAGGACAGGCTTGCTCTCCCATCCCGTGTGAAACTTTGTGTCCTACACGCCTTTCGTCAATTGCATCATATGCTTGAAAAAGTGCCACACACCCCTAAAGGCCACAGGGGTGCAGGTCATGCCCCCAGACCCCGCTTAGCTCCACCATGACCTGTTCTGCAATGCAAAGGAGACCCAGAGCACTGAGTGCATCTGGCGGGCTCACCCACTCAGCCTCCCCAGCAAGGAGCCAGGTATTGTGAATTAACCCTTTCCCTGGGGAGAGGAAGGATGCACTCGGGTAGCATAGCTCTTGCTAAGGGAAGGGTCCTCCTTCGCCCCGTTGTGGGACGTTTCTCTTCCTCCCCCAATCATGCCCCAGAGGAAAGCTGGACTGCAATTTCCCTGACAGAACAGCTTCCCATCGGAAAATGCATCTCGGCAGGGGGTTGGACTAGATGACCCTTGTGGACCCTTCTAACCCTGTAGCTCTATGATCTGACAAAATCGATACCTTTTGTGGGGACTTACCAATTAGGGCAAAAGATCTGATGGGAAACTAACATGTTTAGTATTGACTTTATAATGTAATATAATATAATATAAATGTGTTTTGAGAAAATTACATGAAATATTTCACATTTCATCTCACAAAGAAGTCCAAGATTTCGACTTTTCGCTCCAATTCAGAACAAAGTTTCAAAATCTGGGTATTTCTTGTGGGGCAGAAATTCCATTCTAAGAACCTAAGAATGGCCACACTGGGTCAGACCAAAGGTCCATCCAGCCCAGTATGCTGTCTGCTGACAGTGGCCAATGCCAGGTGCCCCAGAGGGAGTGAACCTAACAGGTAATGGTCTAGTGATCTCTCTCCTGCCATCCATCTCCACCCTCTGACAAACAGAGGCTAGGGACACCATTCCTTACCCATCCTGGCTAATAGCCATTAATGGACTTAACCTCTATGAATTTATCTAGTTCTCTTTTAAACCCTGTTATAGTCCTAGCCTTCACAACCTCCTCAGGCAAGGAGTTCCACAGGTTGACTGTGCACTGAGTGAAGAACTTCCTTTTATTTGTTTTAAACCTGCTGCCCACTAATTTCATTTAGTGGCCCCTAGTTCTTATATTATGGGAACAAGTAAATAACTTTTCCTTATTCACTTTCTCCACACCACTCATGATTTTATAGACCTCTATCATATCCCCCCTTAGTCTCCTCTTTTCCAAGCTGAAAAGTCCTGGCCTCTTTAATCTCTCCTCATATGGGACCCGTTCCAAACCCCTAATCATTTCAGTTGCCCTTTTCTGAACCTTTTCTAATGCCAGTATATCTTTTTTGAGATGAGGGGACCACATCTGTACGCAGTATTCAAGATGTGGGCGTACCATGGATTTATATAAGGGCAATAAGATATTCTCCGTCCCTTTTTTAATGATTCCTAACATCCTGTTTGCTTTTTTGACTGCCGCTGCACACTGCGTGGACGCCTTCAGAGAACTATTCACAATGACTCCAAGATCTTTCTCCTGATTAGTTGTAGCTAAATTAGCCCCCCATCATATTGTATGTATAATTGGGGTTATTTTTTCCAATGTGCATTACTTTACATTTATCCACATTACATTTCATTTGCCATTTTGTTGCCCAATCACTTAGTTTTGTGAGATCTTTTTGAAGTTCTTCACAGTCTGCTTTGGTCTTAACTATCTTGAGCAGTTTAGTATCATCTGCAAACTTTGCCACCTCACTGTTTACCCCTTTCTCCAGATCATTTATGAATAGGTTGAATAGGATTGGTCCTAGGACTGACCCTTGGGGAACACCACTAGTTACCCCTCTCCATTCTCCCCTAGCTCTACCTGTGGGCGACTCAGGAGCCTGAAATGAGGGCCCTACCTTCCAGGCAGAGGAAAGAAAAAACACTCTTTTACTGACACAATCAAAAATTCGACTAGATTAGTGAGGCACAGGTTTCCTCCGCAATAGCCACGGTGGTTTCTCTCTGACTAGGATCATTTAGCATGCAGCGTTGTTGTAGGCATGTCAGTCCCTGGATATTAGAGAGACAAGGCAGGCGAGTAATGTCTTTTATTGGAAATATTTCTCTCACCAACAGAAGTTGGTCCAATAAAAGATATTACCTCCCCCACCTTGTGTTTCTAGGATCATTTAGGTCAGTGTTCTCCAAACCCTTGAAAGAAGACCATCACTTCTGGAAAATGAAACCAGTCGTGCTGTCCCCTCACACACTGGAGTCCCGCCAGGTATGGATAAACACCTCTACATCTCTTCACTCCCCGCAGTCCCACATGATCCTTCCTCATCTCCCTCCCCTGCTTAGAAAATGCTTCCAAACACGACACTTCCTCTGCGTTCTTCCATGCTATGATGAGAAGTAAAATAAGGAGCAACGTGGCCATTCAAAGTATCAGCGTCTGTGTTGGCAACCACAGCGGTGACAGTAGGTTCTCCACAGATTCAGGCAGACAGCTCTGCATCAGTCACCTTCTCTTCACATTTAGGTTTTCTTTGTAACCATGAGCACTAGAGACGTGGGAGTTCTTTCGAATGAAACAATTAACACCCATCGATTCTATCCCAGGCTTCTTGTTGATATACGAAAATATTTTTTTTTGGTTTTCTGCAATTTGCATGTAGGCACCTAATTGCTCCTCAGAAGACTTTTCAGGGGGCGATAGTTCATGGGAAACAGCTTCCCTGTATGCAGTGTAGTGGTAGCTGTGTCCATCCCCGGATATTAGAGAGGCAAGGTAGATGAGGTTATCTTTTACTGGACTAACTTCTGTTGGTGAGAGAGACAAATTTTTGCGCTTACGCAGAGCTCTTCTGCAGGTCTGGGAAACTTAATCACAGTGTCACAGCTAAATACAAGGTCTACACTCTGTGACACTGATGAAGTTTCCCAAAGTCACATTTTCTGTAGGACCTTTGATGACCGGGAAAAGCCTCAATATACAGCTGGGTATCAGGCAAGAGGTGGGAAGCATGAAGCGGACACATGCCGAGTTTTCCAGGTCAAAATCTATTTCCTTTGCTAAATGTGTATGATTGTTTCAAGAGGATTTCAATGCAAGTTGCGGGTACTTGGATCGATGGATTCACCAGTTCATCTAGCTTTACTGCAGCTTCGATAAGTGTTTCCGTATCCTCCACTGCAATTCTCCGTCATAACTTCCAGCCCCGGTAACAACTCCTCCATTGCTCCCAACGGATCTGTCTATGCCTTTCAAAGCAACAACTCCTCAATGAACAGCCAGACCTGCCAAGTCAACTGCTTTTCCTCTGCAGACTACTGCTTTTTGACTCTCTGTATGGACTTCCGGGGGTTCTTGACCAATTTCTCTCTCCCCCTGGCTCCTGGCTTAGAACTAAGGGGATGAGAGTGGGGTGTAGGGGTGGGTTTTATTTTTGTTTTTTAAAGAAATATCTCTGGCAGTAAAGGTTTCAGTCATCTTCCATTTCCCTGACTTCTCTCATCCTTTAGATGATACAACTCCAGATCCCTCAGTCATGCTCACACAAGACAGCGCTCTAAGGAAATATTTCTCTCTCTTTCTAAGTCCCCACTTCTCAGATTGCTTATTTCATCCCACTGATATCTGAAGTGTGTTACATCTTCCCTTCCTGGGTCTCCTCTGGATAAATTACTCAGGGTATTCCTTGGGGCTAGAGAACAACACTCAAATAATTATTAAGAAATGGGAATGCATTGATGGACCCCTGATTTCCAGAGTACAACTTTTAGTTGTCATTACCAGTTCTTAAAGAATCCCAGTACACAATCCTTGCCTTTCGATGGTCTTGATCTCAATCATGTGTTCAGTAAATTAGGGTTAGATCAGTCCCTTTGGTTATTATTTCTTGTTTATTGCACAATGGGGCATAGAGGCACCAACTAATGCTGGTCAGGAAATGTTTTTTTCATCAAATCCCCACAAAATATTTCAGGGTTTTTGTCAACCCCCACCCCCCAAAAAAACCCATGTTGCATTTGTGAGGGCTTCTGGGGGGAAGGGGAGGAGAAAGGTTGACAAAAACATGAATGATTTAGTCAAAAATGAATTTGTGAAAAAAATCACTTTCATCCCCTGCCACCCCCCAGCACAGAAATGGCACTTCCCTGCCATATCCTTGGCAGATCTTCCTGAAATCAGTTTAAGGATCTTTGTGGTCCATTATATTAAATGAATCGTGTATGTGTGTATTATTGTGAGCCAGGATTGTAACCTCTTGAGGGGGGAGATACGACAGATGTGAGACCTGGGGCTTCAAAGGACAATACTGAACAATGTGCCAGACAAGAATGGGCTGTGGTTAAGTGTTGCTCCTGGGGAATTTTTAGGAGGAAGAGAATGCAAATTCCCCACCTCTGGTTATACAAAAACCCAGCCTTTGAAGCTATGCCCTGTAGAACAGGCCGTTATCTGCTGATCACTGGTTACATGAGGCCAAAATGAAGGGTCCAAACTGCTTAAAAGAAAAACTGATCTATTCATGGTTGTTCTGGTTCTGAATCTGAGACAGTTCTGAACTTGTAGCCATTGGCAAAACCCAGTAGTGGGTTTCAAAGGGCTGACACCAACCAGAGGGCTGAGGTTAGAGTTGTGGTGATCTGTGGAAAACTTCTTCCACTTAGATAGGTTCTTTTGTTGTTTGTAACCTGTTTTCTCTGTAACATTTTCACCTTATGAATAAACGTGCTTGCTTAGAACGAGCTGTGTGGTAACTTGTCCCTGTGGACAATTATGCTATTCCTAGTCTCTGGAGAGAAAGCAAACCTGCCTGGCCGACTCGGAGTATCCGTGTAGGCAAGGAACTGTGCAACCTGGAAAATCCCGTTCAGGAAGGAGAGAGACACAAGTCCTTACCCAAGAGATGTGGTGGCTGAAAAGCTGGGAACCTAGAGTGGGTGCCCTGGCTGGACCAAAAAGTGGTGCAGTGAGATATAGGTGCAGTTATACTGAACAGTGAGACCCCCGATTTTTTTTTTAAGATTTTTTTTCTTAAAAAATAAAATTCTACCAACTCTAGCCCCACCACACGAGGTGCTCCCCATAAACATAGAGAGAGCCAGCCCCTGCCCAGAACAGCTGGCCATCTCAACGGACCAGCGCCCAGAACAGCTCACCATCTCAACAGACAAGACAGACAAAGAATGGCCCAGAGATCACAAAGCAGGTCTGTGGCAAAGGTAGCAGAGGGCCCCGTTCTCCCAAGTCCTAGTCCAGTTGCCCATCCACTACTCCAAAACATTGCTTTTTACACTTTTCAGGACAAGAGACATGTCTTATTTACCTGGAAAGTGCCTAGCGCATCTCTGGTGCTGTCAAGATAAAAAAGGAGAAGAAGAAGTGCGATACTGTGCAGCTCTTTTCTGTCCAATAAAATGATTTTCAAAACCAGCCCCAAACACAGGAGCTGAACGTGCTGAGGAGTATTCACTAAGCGACGTGCCCCCTGCTGGTCCACTTGGAACACGTTCGTGGTTCTCCTTAGCTGCCCAGCAAAGCTACTAATCCCAGTTCTGCCTTGGCGCTGGTATGGAAACCTTGGCTTCAAGGAATGTCTGGAGAGGAGCAGCTCTGGAAATGACCCTGAGCGACAGAGGACTGGAGCCCAGTAAGAAAGCACAGGGCTGAGCAAACAACCAACACATCAAAGCCCCAGAGGTTATGCCTCTAGGTTATGGATTCACAATGTTTTTCTTTCTGTGGCCCCCGAAACATGCTATAAAAACTCCACAGGCCCGTCTGCGGCCTCTTTTCCTGCATAGCCAGTTGAATGAAAGCTGTATGAAAGGGATCGTTATACAGTTAAACACACACACATATATCTTCCTTTTCTTTTTGATAGGAACTAGGTACAAAAAATAAAAAAAAACAGAGTATTATTTTTGTTTTACTTACTCAGTGTGAACCTTGTCTCTGGTGCTGACCTATAGGCTGCGTGGCCCTCTGAGGTGAGTCAGGGGGTGGAGGTGGCGCTCCCCCTCCAAGCCCTGCTGTCTGGGGCTGAAGCCAAAACCCGAGCTCCACCGCCCAGCGCTGAAGCCCGGTTTATTCTGGCGGAACCCCTGAAACCTGCTGGCGGTCCCCCAGGGGCCACAGACCCCTGGTTGAGAACCGCTGCTCTAGATCAATTGTGGTTAAGTGCCCTTCCCAAACTGTTCTCAAACCTAATCCACACATCAAAGAGAGAGTCCAATCTCTCCCCCTTCTTGGGGGTTCAGTTTTATTCATACAGAACTTAGTAATAACACAACATGTTGGGAATCAGCAACTAGTACAATTACCATGACAGACCACATGGAATTACAAAGCAGTCAGTCTCACTTGCATACCTGGAAAGATACTGGACGAAATTATTAAGCAATCAGTTTGTAGAGGATAATAGGGAGATTAAAAAATAGCCAATATGGATTTGTCAAGAAGAAATCATCCTAAAGCAACCTAGTTTTCTTCTTTGACAGGATTACTGACTGAGTGGATGAGGGGAAGCAGCAGACATGAGAGATCTTGATTGCCCAAAGGTTTTTGACACGCTCCCACATGACATTTTCATAAGTAAACCAGGGGAAAGGGATCTAGATACAATTACTATAAGGTGGGAGCATAACTGGTTGAAAGGCCGTACTCAACGAGTAAGTATCAATGGTTTGCATCCAAATATGGAGGACGTATCATGCGGAGTTCTGCAAGGATCTGGCACTATTCAAATTTCCCTTAATGCTGTGGATGATGGAGTGGAGAGTGTGCTTATCAAATCAGCCAATAGCACCAGCCCGGCAGGGTCTGCAAGCACTTTGGAGGAGCATATTACTGGGGTGTACTAACAAGAACATCGTATGTAAGACACAGGAGGTAATTGTCCCATTCTGCTCGGCATTAGTGAGGCCTCAGCTGGAGCACTGAGTCCAGTTTTGGGCGCCTCACTTTAACAAAGATGTGGAAAAATTGGAGAGAGTCCAGAAGAGAGCAACAAAAGTGATAAAAGGATTAGAAAACTGGACCTGTGAGGAAATGTTAAAAAACTGGGTCTGATTAGTCTTGAGGTGGGAACTGAGAATACATGAAGGGCTGTTACCGAGAGAACAGCGATCAATTGTTCTCCAGTCCACTGAAGGCAGGACAAGAAGTGATGGGCTTAATCTGCAGCAAGAGAGTTGTAGGTTAGAGATTACAAACAATTTTCTAACTCTAAGAACAGTTAAACTCTGGAACAGGCTTCCAAGAGAGGTTGTGGAATCTCCATCACTGGAGGGTTTTAAGCACAAATTAGTCAAACACCTGCCAGGGATGGTCTAGATTTCCTTTGTCCTAAATCAGCGCCAGGGGACTGGACCTCTCGAAGCCCTTCCAGACTTACATTTCTCTGACCCTATAAAGTTAAACTCCGCCCTTCTTCCAGGCTGGTCGCACCCAGATTCCTTCCTCCAGACTGCTCAGCCCACACCCTATATCCTACCATCTTCCTCCAACCTCCCTACTAACCAGGTGGTGTAATGAGCCAACCTGCCACAGGGAGTGATCAGAACACACTGAACCCTTTCCCAGTGTGATCAACACCTGCTAACTGGATGGGGTGCTTCAGACAAAAACGCTGCCAGCCTGTTACAGGTATATTTTGATGTGCCTGCACACACGTGTGCAAAATCTGAGCTGGCACCCATGACTCACATAGCATTGTCCAGTGGCACCTCTGTTGCCATCAAATGAATCTAGCTTTTGAAGAAACCATTACTCCCATGGTGCCCAGTTAGTACAAAATAATTAAGCTACGTAGGGATCTGTCAACTGCCAAAATCTGAAAGCGAGACAGAAGATTTTGTGGCTGATTTCAGATTGGATTTTCCAAAATTGTGCCAAGCAGAGCTAGCCAAAAACTTCCATCAAAAATCGTACACATTTTTTCGGGGGAATGCAGGGCGGGGGCAGAGGAGGGCAATGCTATTTTCTGGCCAGTTGATAGAATGGGTGAAATTTTCCAAATATTTGAAATTAAAAAAAGAAATGACATTCTAAATTTTTCAACCTGCTCTAGTGTTGACTTTGATCAACCTGATTCAGAAGCAGCTGAGGCTGGCATGAAACTTGGAAACAACTTTGGAAAGCTTCTGAAAGAACATGTGGCCCTGTACAGCCCTCCTGCTGGAGGGAGAAAGATAATCCAGAGTTTAGTCCTGGCTCGGCTGATGACTTCGTGCAGAATGGGGAGAAGTGTCTCTGATTTATTCTCGTTCCTGTACCGTGCTCTTTACCATAGTATCTGAGCCCCTTCCAGCAAAGGCAAGGACCGCGCTGCGCAAACGAAGGAGAGCCACATACACTGATATTTATCCAGTATTAAGAGTCAAAAGAAGGAAATTCATGGCCACTCTGACCTGTCAGCTTGTTGATGGAACGGAGGACAGAGTGTGACCCATGCAGTGTCAGATTCTCAGTGCTCCCTTTTCCATGGGATGCTCCTAAACTGCACATGGAAAACAAGCAGCTGGACATACAAAAGGATCGTCAGCCGGTGACAACAATGCAGAAAGTCTGACATCATCCCTCGGTTCTTACCCACTCAATGGGAGTTCCACCGAGCACAAGATAGGACACTGGGCTAGATGGACCATTGGTCAGACCCAGTCTGGCTGTTCTTATGTGCTTACAAGCCGAGGAAGGACATTAGGCATCAGGTTGATGGGGCTTGGGGATAAGTGTCCAGCTCATAGAATCATAGAAGATCAAGGTTGGAAGGGATCTCAGGAGGTCATCTAGTCCAACGCCCTGCTCAAAGCAGGACCAATCCCCAACTCAATCATCCCAGCCAGGGCTTTGTCAAGCCTGACCTTAAAAACTTCTAAGGAAGGAGATTCCACCACCTCCCTAGGGAACCCATTCCAGTGTTTCACCCCCTCCTAGTGAAAAAGTTTTTCCTAATATCCAACCTAAACCTCCCCCACTGCAACTTGAGACGATTACTCCTCGTTCTGTCATCTGCTGCCACTGAGAACAGTTGCATATTCAACATAGAGGCTCCAGGCCTCCTGCACTAAGATGGTGGATCCCCAAGACACAATATGGAGGGGAAGACATTGCTTACCAGTACTAGCTGTTCTCTGAACTCTGCCCATCCCCAGCCCCCCTCCCCAGTCTCAATGGCCAGTCTCCATGCACTGTAAATAGGCCTGACAAGAACTCCTGCCTCTGGACAGTTGGGGATGCCCCCTTCCGAAGGGAGTTTTTGGGTTTTTTATTGCCACCACAGCGACTGTTGCGCCACCCCTCGACCTGTGGTGCAGGGGGTGTTGCCAACAGGCAGGTGGCATGTCCGCAGGAAATGGCTGTGCACGGCCAGGTTATCCCCACTGTCCCAGCCCAGAAGATCCAGCACAAGATACTGACTAGACAGTGAAATGTACGACTCACTGGTCTAATTTTCATTGCCTGCAGTGACTGAAAAGCAACAAATGACAGAAGGCTGGTCTTGTGCTTCAGGTACTTACTGAGATGCAGGAGATTGTCAATTCCTGCCTCTGTCACAGACTCCCTGTCTTACCTTGGTCAAGTCACTTCATCACTCTACGCCTCAATTTCCCCATCTGTAAAACGTGAATAACATCACATCCTACCGCACAGTTTCGAGAGGAAGATTCCAGTTATGTTTGTGTGACACTCAGACACTAAGTTGATGCGGGGTGTAAAAGTCCATATAGAGAGAGAGATCGACAGAGAAGTAAACAAAGACTTGGTGAAAACAATAAACTCATAGACTTTAAGGGACCATCATGATCATCTAGTCTGACCTTCTGCACATTCCAGGCCACAGAACCTCAACCCCCACCCCTCCTGTAACAGATCCCTAACCTCTGGCTGAGTTACTGAATTCCGCAAATCATGATTTATAGACTTCAAATGACAGAGAATCCACCATTTACACTAGTTTAAACTTGCAAGAGACCCATGCCCCATGCTGCAGAGGAAGGCAAAAAACCCCAGTGTCTCTCCCAATCTGACCTGGGGGAAAATTCCTTCCCAACCCCAAATATTGCAATCAGTTAGACCCTGAGCATGTGGGCGAGACCCACCAGCCAGACACCTGGGAAAGAATTCTCTGTAGTAACTCAGAGTCCTCCCATCGAGTGTCCCATCTCAGATTGGTCGTTGCAGATCATTGTTGTTAGCAGTCGCAGATCAGCCACATGCCATTGTAGGCAGTCCCATCATATTGTCGCCTCCATAAACTTATCAAGCTCAGTCTTGAAGCCAGTTAGATTTTTTGCCCCCACTACTCCCCTTGGAAGGCTGTCACTCCTCTGATGGTTAGAAACCCTCACCTAATTTCAAGCCTAATCTTGTTGATGGCCAGTTTATATCCATTTGTTCTTGTGTCCACATTGGTGTTTAACTGCAATAACTTCTCTTCCTCCCTGAAGTAGTTACAGAGAGCAATCATGTCTCCCCTCAGCCTTCGTTTGGTTAGGCTAAACAAGCCAAGCTCTTTGAGTCTCCTCTCATAAGGTAGGTTTTCCATTCCTTGGATCATCCCGGTAGCCTTTCTCTGCATCTGTTCCAGGTTGAATTCATCTTTCTTAAACACAGGAGACCAGAATTGCACATAGTATTCCAGATGAGGTCTCCCCAGTGCCTTGTATAATGGTACTAACACTTCCCTGTCTCTACTGGAAATACCTCGCCTGACGTATCCTAGGACTGCATTCGCCTTTTTCACAGCCGCACCACAGTGGTGGCACATGGTCATCCTGTGATCAACCAATATGCCCAGGTCTTTCTCCTCCTCTGTCACTTCCACTTGATATGTTCCGAGTTTATAGCTTATTATCCTATAGTTCTTACTCTTTAATTATCTCAGGCATCACGGGGAGAAAGAAATTTCTTAAAAACATATGGGCCCAAACCTTATGTTCTAATGCATGAAAACTCTCTCTGAAATCAACTGGAGTTTTACCTGAATAATATCAGTTTGGATTTCAAGATCTGGCCCATGTGAATTTTAACTTGACAGCATCCCTTTGAGGTTTCACAGAGTTTGAACAGTCTCGTAAGAAAAACTTAAAATCCACCCTGGTAAAAAAGCATTTTACATACACCCCAATCAAAAATGAAACACACCAGAAAACAGCAGAGAGTACTGGACATCTTCAGCAGAGCTGGACAAAGGGTGGACGAAACCGACTTGTGATTTGTTTTGACCAGGCGTGGGGTATTGTTACTTCTCCACAAACATTTGGGCAACTGTTTTTTGTGCATCAAAGCTTGGGGAGGGGGAACTTACTTGTGAGAACAGAGCTACCCATACGTGAATATGGAGATTTATTCTGGACTCAGCCACCATCTCTATATCCATGGTTACTTGGTCGGAATGTGACAAGTTAAAACTGGATGTAAAGTCTGCTAGACAGCCAAACAATTTGGATTAGTTCCTCTCTCCCCATGAGTCAGGAAGGAACCAATATAGTTTAAACGTTGGGATCTGTGTGCGTGTAGCCAAACAGAATGATTTCCCTTAGGCAAAAGAAGGACAAGAGGAACATACAAAATAAATATCTTTTAATGGCCTAGGCCTTCTTGCCTTTGAGGTCTCTCTGTTTAGAAGGGCTCCTTCTTTCAGAGCAATTCAACACACTGCTAGCACTTTTCCTGTTTCTAAAGGTTAGCTTCTCCAATCTGAGACTAGCTATCACTCCATGTGACTTTGGCGACCAGAGCTCAACCAGTGGAATCTAACTAGTTAATACCCAATTCCCGAAAACCCAGAGGCCCAAATACATTTGTAAACACTATTGAGCGAACAACTGCAAATAATAAATGGATTTTAAAAATCGGGACTGGTTGGCAGACAATTCAGACAGAAAATGGGGCCAAATGCAGTGGATAAATTGCTCAGCGTGAGTAGTTTGACCAGCCATTATTCATAACTAATGCAGTCCTAGTAAATACAAAACAGAGGCCAAATCTGCCTGTATAGATCCAATGACCTCATCTGTTTTCATCCTAGTTATTGAAGAAAATGAGAGAAGAGCGCATGTCCTGCAGAGGATCCTTCTCTCCTCCCCCTTCAGCTTTCTGTGGGGGTGCCACAGGGCTCTGTCTTTACTCCCCTCCTCTTCTTCCTCCACACCTTATCTCTGGGTAATCTCATCCACAAACACACATTCAGCTACCAGCTCTAGGCTGAGGTCTCTCAGATCCACCTCTCTGCTACAGACCTGTTTCTTTCAGCCCATCTAAAATCTTAGCCTGTCTCTCTGACAGCTCCTAGGCATGTCCAGCTGGCAGCTCAAACTTAACATGGCAAAAACAGAGCTATTTTCTTCCCCCCAAACCCTCCCTGATATTTCCTTTCTCCATCGCTATGGACAACACCACCATCCTGCCTGGAGCTTGGGTGTCATCTCAAACTCGGACCCCTCTCTAGGTCCTTGCATCCAAGCTGTGTCGAAGTCTTGCAGATTCTTTCTGCATTACATCGCTAAGATACAACTTTTCCTCTCCTCCCACGTGGCTAAAACTCTTGTCCAGGCTCCCATATCTTGTGTCTTGATTCCATGCAACATCCTTCGGTGTGGCCTTGACGAATGCAGTCTTGACCCTTTCGTATGCATCCAGAAGGCTGCTGTGAAGGTCATTCTCCTAGCCTGATGTTTTGACCATGTCACCCTCATCTCTGCAACCCTACACTGGCTCCCTCTTCTCTGTCGTATCAAACATAAGCTCCGGGCCTTCACTTTCAAGGCCTTTCAAACAAGCCCCTTTGTGCATTCTCTCATGTTGCCCCTCACACTTGGGAGATGCTCCCCATAAACATCCACAAAACTCACTCATTAGCCACCGTCAAGACCCTCCTTGGAATTCTGCTTTGCTGTTATGCCTTCAAAAAAGCCAGCAACAACTTGACAACAGACTGCTGGTGGGCTGAGACCACTGCCTATTGGGCTGACCAATATTATCTCATTGTTTCCGAGCCCTCCCCCATCTGTCTGTATCCAGCTGTAGTCTCTTGTCTTAGATGGTCAACTCCCTGGGGAAGGGACTGTCTTGTTCTGTGTTTGTACAGTGCCTAGTGCACTGGTTCGTGGTCTATGGCTCTGTTTGTACAGCGCCTAGCACCATGGGGGTCATGGTCCATGACTGGGGCTCCTAGATACTTTGGTATTACAAATAATAAATGATAATATTTGAAAAAAATAGCACACAATCAACATCTCTTTCCAACATACACCCACGTGCACACACTATGACATATACACAGACTCACTTCATGCCACCCCTACCCCAGTCTCTCTGCATCCCCTTTCACCACCGAGGATGTGGGAGATATATCTAACCGGGACACACTCTTTTCAGGTAATAAAAATGAGGCATTTTCAGAGACCGAGGGATCACATAAGATGCATAAGACACATAAGAACGGCCATACTGGGTCAGACCAAAGGTCCATCTGGCCCAGTATCCTGTCTTCCGACAGTGGCCAATGCCAGGTGCCCCAGAGGGAATGAACAGAACAGGGAATCATCAAGTGATCCATTCCCTGTTGCCCATTCCCAGCTTCTGGCAAACAGAGACTAGGGACACCATCCCTGCCCATCCTGGCTAATAGCCATCGATGGACCTATCCTCCATGAACTTATCTAGTTTTTTTTTGAACCCTGGTATAGTCTTGGCCTTCACAACATCCTCTGGCAAGGAGTTCCACAGGTTGACTGTGTGTTGTGTGAAAAAATACTTCCTTTGGTTTGTTTTAAACCCACTGCCTATTAATTTAATTTGGTGACCCCTAATTCTTGTGTTATGAATTACACTTCCTTATTTACTTTCTCCACGCCAGTCATGATTTTATAGACCTCTATCATATCCCTCCCTTAGTCATCTCTTTTCCAAGCTGAAAAGTCCCAGTCTATTTAATCTCTCCTCACATGGAAGCTGTTCCATACCCCCAGTCATTTTTCTTGCCTTTTTTTGTACCTTTTCCAATTCCAATAGATCTTTTTTGAGATGGGACGACCACACCTGCACGCAGTATTCAAGATCTGGGCGTACCATGGATTTATATAGAGGCAAAAGAGGAGCTGCTGGAACAAACTGATAAATTAAAGAGTAACAAGTCATAAAACCAAGGGTTCTCCAGCAGCTTAAGCAGGAAATGACTGAAACTGCTAAAAACTGCTAAAAAACATCAAAATCGGCTGCCATGCTGGAAGACTGAAGGATACCTATGTGACACCAGGGGCAGGCACGACACGCTAGCAGTAGGCACTAGAGTCTAGGTCAAACAGGAATGAACGCAGGAAAGTTCTCTGGTCTGTGTTCTGCAGGACGCCAGGCTAGAGGATCAGAATGGTCCCTCCTGCCCTTGGAATCCGTGATTCCTGAGAATTACAGAGCAGCCCGTCATACTCCAGAAGAGGTGAATTGAAACGCGGCTCGTGGGGGTGGGGGTGGGGGAATGGGAAAAAAATTCAAGAACATTTTAGTCATTACACCCAGGGTTTTTTTCCCCTGGTCAAAATTTTTCAGTATTTCAATATTTCGAAATAAAGGGGAAAAAACTGGAAAACTTTTAATGAAATTATTTTCCCCATGTTTTTTAAAGCAGCTCTAGTTCCAAGCCACTTCCATGGTTAGCTTCTATTTTAGCACCCCTAAAATTTGGGCTTAACCAAAGTAGTTGGTTCTGAGGATTGCCATCTTTATTCTGAACACAAAGGAGAATGTTTCTGTAAAGAGTACCGAAAATTTATTAAACTGTTTTTGAATTACAGGCCATTAAAAATTAACCTATTTTGAAACACTGGCTTTTCAAAACAAATACTGTTCTTTCATCAGTAATCTCAGAATATAGGCTAACCACACAGCCCTTTGGAAAAAGAAACATAATAATGATACCTGTACACATTAACACCAATATTGATCTAACTTCGGACGCAAGTCCATGTACATAAATAATTTTAGCATACATCAATACTGTTTTACACTCCATTAAGCAGCATTATTCTCAAGAAACAGAAATTATAAGTACTTTACCAAAGGATGCCACTGTCAGTTGATAAATACAGTAATGATATTCCACATTTAAAAGCGCCCATTACAAGAACATATTTAGTTACCTAAAACAATTTAACGAAAATAATACATAAAATAAATCCATGGGTTGTTATGTTGTGATGAAATATGCATTGCTTTATTTGTGATAACAAAGGCTTTATTATCTGCGCCGTTTAAGATTTACGGCAACACCTCGCTCTTTTCATTAGATCTCAAACTGCTGCACAGTCTATAATGTATTTATCCTCACAACAACCATGTGAACTACTGAAGCATTATTATCCCCATTTTAGAGATGCGGCATTGAGGCTAAGTGACTAGTCAAAGGCCACATGGCCAGGCTGTTGCAGAGAAAGGAATCGAGCCCGGCTGTCCCAAGTCCTAGGCTAGTGAGGCAGCTTTCCTTCTAATCACCATTTCATTGCTTTGAACAAGTTAAGATATTGCTGTCACACAGCAACTTTAGCTGACGTTTTTAACTGAGTGTTCTGGTTTTGGACTCAAGACAGAATGACAAAACACGTAGACGAGCGGGACTGAGAGAGCCAGCCGGGCTTCTGCAAAGGAAACCTGCCTCTCTCACCTACTAGAATTTTTGTATGTGCCATCCACACAGTGAGTAGAGGAGAACCAGACGCCCAGTTTAGTTCAGGGGTTCTTCCCCTTCTTCCCCCTTCTCCCCCCCGCTATCAAAACTCCACGGCCCACCTGTGCCACAACAACTGTTTTCCTCCTTATAAAAGCCAGGGCTGGCAGTAAGGGGTAGGAAGCAGGGCAACTGTCCGGGCCCCATGCCACAGGGGAACCACAAAGCTAAATTGCTCAGGTTTCGGCTTCAGCACCGGGTATTGGGGCTCAGGGCTGCAGTCCTGTGCAGTGGGGCTTCAGCTTTTTGCCCTGGGCCCTTGTGAGTCTAAGGCCAGCTATGCTTGGCGGACCCCCTGAAACCTGCTCACAGCCCCCAAGGGGGCCCTGGACCCCTGGTTGAGAAGCTGGATTTTCCCAAAGGCTGTGACAAAGTCCCCCACAAAAGCCTATTAAGGAAACAAAACTGTCATGAGTTGAAGGGGAAGGTCTGTCACCAATTAGAAACAGGCTAGCAGGCGGAAAACAAAAAGTAGAAATAACGGGCCTGTTTTGTAAGTGGTGGAAGGTTAACAGCGAGGCATCGTAAAGTTTCAGACTAAGATTATTAATGGTTAGAAAAGAGCTGAGCAGAGAAGAATATGATAGACTGCAAAGACCTTCCAAAAGGCCTAACAAAGTGAGACAATCAGGAAGCACAGTCACACATGAAATTCAGTGTTGACAAATACAAGGTAACGCACGTTGGAAAGAATATTTTGAACTAATCGTACACGTTGCTGGGTTCTAAATTAACCGTAGCCACGGAGTGAAAAGATCTGCCAGTCATTGTTCAGTGTGCAGCAGCTGTCAAAACGGCAAACAAAATATCAGGCAGTATCAAGGATGTGACGGAAAATAATACAAAAATATTCTAATAAAACAGTTATTTATCCAATGGTATTAACTGACTTGGAATACCATGTTCAGCTCTGCCCATTGTCTCTCTAAAGAGAGGGAGAGAAAGGGAGGATGTTCCGAGATGGGGAATGCAAATGATTAGCTACAGGGAAAGACTTTGATATGCATAGAGGTTGAAAAGGTTGAGACTTTAATTTGGAGAGGAGATGAATAAGCAGGAACGTGATGGAGAAATATAAAATTATCAGGTGCAGAAAGGTAAATCAAGTGCTCCCGGATACCTGCTCATAACACACGAACAGAGGGACCGTCAATGAAATTGAAAGGCAACAAATTTAAAACTGCTACAAGAAATAGATATATTACAAAGTGCATGGTGATAGCCTGCGGAACTCATTGACACAACGTATCGTGGAGAACCACAGCTTAGCTGGATTCAAAAAGGTTTAGACATTTACGTGACTAGTAAAAGCATCCAGTTACATTAGATATGTTAAAAGTTGATAAGGGACATAAAACCCAAAGCTTCAGAGTATAAAGCAGAAACTAACTGATGCGAGGACACAACATCTATAAGCAGATTATTCCATAATTGTCCATTAATAATAAACAACAATACCATCTTGCTCTTATATAGCTCTTTTCACCTGTGGATCTCAACATGCTTTACCAAGCAGAGTAGTATCATTATCCTCACTTTACAGATGGGAAACTGAGGCACAGAGAGGGCAGGTGACTTGCCCAAGGTCACCCAGCAGACCAGTCACAGAGCAGGGAATATAACCAGGTCTCCTGAGTTCCTGTCTAGTGCTCAACCCACTAGCCAGCACTTCTGTGCAAAGTAGCTGGTGCTGGCCCCTATCTGGGACCAGATACTGGGCTAGCTGGGCCATGGCTCTGCTCTGATAGGACAGTTCCTATATCCTCAGATGAACACACGTACACAGTGTTCTAGGAACTGCCAGACTGGGTCAGATCCCAGGTTCACGTAGTCCGGTGTCAGGATGCTTGAGAGGAAGGTGCCAGAAAAGGTGCAGGAGGAAATTAAGGGGTAACCTGCCCCCAGGGAAAGCTGCCCCCAGCTCACCATCAGTGCGAGGTCGCTCAGCTCATGCTCTGAAGCAGGAGGGTTTATGTATTAGCCAGGATGGGTAAGGAATGGTGTCCCTAGCCTCTGTTGTCAGAGGGTGGAGATGGATGGCAGGAGAGAGATCACTAGATCATTACCTGCTAGGTTCACTCCCTCTGGGGCACCTGGCATTGGTCACTGTTGGAAGACAGGATAGTGGGCTGGATGGACCTTTGGTCTGACCCAGTATGGCCGTTCTTATGTTTCCTGCGAACCTCTTGGCTATTTTTTAGTATTTACTATAACACCACTGGATGGTTTTAGTTATAGCCCCGTCTAATCCCTTTTATCTCAAACACAATCTACAAATCCTTAATCCAGGCCTGATACTGCCCGCAGCATGTTCCTTCTTCCACCAGTCACTCTACAAACACTAATTCATCCTCACAACAGCCCTGTGGGAGGGACGCCACTGTAATGAACACAGCTATACAGACACGGGAAACCAAGGCAGGGAGATTAAGGCCAACATTTACGTAAGGTAACCACTACTTTCCACTTTATGCATCCGATGAAGTGAGCTGTAGCTCACAAAAGCTTATGCTCAGATAAATTGGTTAGTCTCTAAGGTGCCACAAGTCCTCCTTTTCTTTTTGCGAATACAGACTAACACGGCTGCTGCTCTGAAACACTACTTTCGTGTGCTTCGATTTGGGACCAGTACCGGCCCGACCCACAACTGGGGTCAATGGGATGCTCTTACGCCCCTGACAATGGGGTCCAAGACACCTCGAAGTTGGATTCTGAAAAATGGAGCCCCCCGCAACGAAAACATGGGTCTGACGTGACTGATGGGTCAGTGCAAAAAGAGAGTCCTCTGACGGACAGGTTAAACTCTGACACTGAAAGGTCCCAGCGCCATGTTGCTGAGATGCAGTGTTATGGATGCCGCCCAGGCATCGAAAAGCCCCATCGGGAATCATATTCTTCCCATCTCCAGCATTGCCCTAACTGCCCCTGCCCCGACCCCCTTGCATTTCACTCTGCCTTTTTCCAGGGCCTGGTGATTTCCTAGCCGATGAACGCATTAGAACGCATTACCACCTCGTTCTGCAACACCTCGCAGCCGCTCACATTTCAGGCAGGGCGACAAAAAGATGAAGTATGAAAATCCCTTTCCTTTCCAACCCGGTCGTCCCGGCGTCGCACGAGCTGCTCAGACAAAAGGGCTGGGAAACTGCACAGGCTGAACACGAGCATCTGAATCAAACTCACACCATATGCAGGTGGCGGGGAAAGAGAGCTCCCTTCCCCCATTCCAGACCTCTCTACCTCCCCGCTGCAAACTCTCCCTCTGCAAGCTAATGCACGGCCAAAGGCCAGCCTGTCTGCATCGAGAGAGGATCTTTCTCTGTCCGCTCTGCGCAGCCCGATATCGTCTTTGATCATGGGATGCCACTGGAGAGAGACAAATACGGATAGGGTAGCGCAAGGGATCGGGTACTGCCCATTTACACTGGGTGGGCTTGAGGAGCACCAGGAAGGGCAGCACCAAACTCCAGCCATGGATTTACCTGTCCCAGTTGCACAGAAGGGGGGTGGGGAGTCAGAGTCTTCTGAAAGGGACTGCAAGAGGGACTCTAATTTTGCACCCACAGCCACCGGCGATTGGCCGTAAATGTCCGACTGCCCCATTGCACCCAGAGCGTCTGAATTCTAGCATTCCCACCCAGGTGACAGCACCGGAGGCTGGGTACCTGCACCTGATCCAAGGAGCAAAAAGAAGGCCGGATCCGGCAAACCTTACTCATGTAAACAGTCTTTATCCACATGTGGAGTCACATTGACATCAGTGGGTCTGCTCCCTGGAGAAGGGTTTGCAGAATCTGGCCTATGAAGCCCTAGGCGCAGTCAGACACCTGTAATGATAATTCTTGGTCTGCTCAGCACCAGGTACTGTAAATACCAGCTTAGAGGTTCAGCTTGTCCCCAGGCAGGCTTGGAAATGTATTCTGGCAATGCATACCCCCTCAAACTTCCCCCACGCTGGAAGCTACAGTATAAAGAGAGGGCTTTGTAATTCCCTCTCAAGTTAAACAGGCCAAACTTTAGCCCCTTACACAGGGCCTGTCTTGGTGGCGTGGGTGTATGTACCTGTGAAACCATGGCTCCGTTTTGTTCTGTGTTGATGCAGCATGCTTAAAAAAAAAAAAAAGAGACAGACACAGACACATACATACCGCACCCTCTCCTGAAGACTTTATTTTTGTTCTTTCTTTTTGCTGTGTCCCTCACTTTAAAGCATCAGATCACAAAGGCTAGGCTGAAGCGCATGAGTGCTGGGGATAAAGCATTCTGGCTCAAGGGGATCCGGCTTTGCAATAATCTTCCAGAGGCGATCTGGGGAATCCAGAGTCTGACCATCCTTAGGAGACGTTGCAGAACCTCTCTCCTTGAGCAGGTCTTCCCACCGTGACACTCACAATTCAAACACCCCTTTTATTCTCCTCCCCCGCCCCCCAAAAACCCCTATCCCAAGCAGAGTGCTGACCCCAAAAAGGGAGAACAGAGACTCCACGGAATCCACTGTAGACTTCACTATTACTATTGATTTTACATGGAAGGATAGAGAGAGAGATCTCATATTTAGAAATCTTGAAACTCATCCATCTGTAAGTACAGTGACTCTGGATAATGAAAAAGCTCCTCCGAAGATGCTGAACTCAGCAGATTTCTCAACAGATGATTCCTATTAGAGTCAAAAATGGCATCGCCAGTGCCTATTAGACAGTCGAAGCCTGACATAAAAGAGGCATTAAAGAAAAACATATGTTCCTGCCACCCATCTTTATAGAGTAGTGAGGAACTCAGATGGGCTTTAATGGAACCACCATCTATCACTGACCCAGCCTAATGCCCACACCCCTCGCAAACCATTGCAAACAACAGGTCTCCTCCTCGGCTGAAACCAGGGACACATCAAAGGCTTCGGAAAGGCCGGTGATCAGATATCAAAATAATTGGCGCCTTAGGATCTAAGGTTCTTCTATGGACCTCATTGCTGTAGGGTCTGAGTGCCAAACAAATATCGGCTGCGCCTTCAGAGCAGCCCTGGGAAGTAGGGATGCATCCGTATCCCCATTTTACAGAGGGGAAACTGAGGCACGCTGAAGTTCTGTCTGTGTGCAAAGTCAGGCTCAAACCCAGATCTCCCAAAATACCGGAGATAGATAGGGAACAACCTCAGCATTCAGCTGCACCTTCTTTTCCCACTACAGACAGCACAGATAAGTCCCTCTGCATTCTTCACCCGCAATCACATCTTCATATGGGAGCCAGGCCCTCTCTGTGTCCATCACCCTCCCTCCCAGGGGCACCGTGCGCACGTCCCCTCCCCAAACGCCCTCAGTTCTCCACCATCCTGGCGTCATCTGCCTCCGCCATTATATCGTATCTATAACATTACACACAAAACACTATGCTAGATGAACGTTAAGGTGGCAAAGCCAATCACCTGGAAGTCAGGAAATGCCGGAATTAAGACTGGCTTGGGCAAACTTAATTCAGCCGCCTTGTGCGCAAACATGAGGATACAGCCTTTAATTCCACAATCATGCGTTGTTTTTTCCACAGGACCCCTGTCTCATTCAGGGCATAGGATGCACCTGCTCTGGGGAGGAATCCGGGCTGTGCCGTGAAGGAGGCCGCAGAGGCTGGAAGGGGTGGAGTGAATGCAGCAGGGGAGGGCAGGAAGAGAAAGGATGGACTCCTGGCTCAGGCAGTTGAAGGCAACCCTGGAGAACTGCATTCCAACCCCACTTCTGCTCCCTACCCACCTTCCACCAAAACTGCCTCCCGGGCCCAGTCTCCCTGTTCCAATCTACTTCCTCCACTCCAGTCTGGGTCCTGGCTCCTCTGCATTTGAGTCAGGCAGCTTCCTCCTCCATGCTGCCTGGGTGCCAGCCGGGGAGGCATCGATAACCCAGGAGAGACAGGCTCCCTACTTTGTCAATTGCAGGGCACAGCCTGCTCAGCCTTGGCACCCACCAGCTGGAGGATGCCCAGTCACTTTGCGGGGAGAGGGGAGTAGTGCGTGGGCCGGCTGGTTAATGTGGGAGCTATGAGACGCTGGAGCATGCTCAGGCTGACAATCTTGGGAGAACCTAGCTTTCCAACTCTAATAAGCCTCTTCTGAGCATGTGCAAACTCAGATTTTTAAAGGTTCACGACAGGGGCAAAGTTCACGGGAACAGGAAAAGGCACATCGTGGGCACTGGGGTGTCTCCCCTGTTCAATTTCAAGTCCCCGATCCAAAGCATGGGGGTGCTGGAGGTCCTCAACAAAACATTGGTTCAAAAATATATATATTTTTTTTAATAAGGGCCAAACCCTAAACTTTTCTGTACTCTCGTTGCTGGAAATGGCTGAACTGTCTGAGCTCAAACTTTCCAGAAAAATTCAGCCTGAAACAGGCACTCGGCATGGGAAAATTTAGCCTCAATAGTTATTGACAAAATTATAAGCAACTGGAAACAGGGTCTTATCATGGGAAGTGTCAGGCAACCTTAACAATAGGTAATGCTACCAGATCCACCCAGAATATTGGGAAGGGAGGAGAGGCCAGGATACACATGAGGCAAAATTACTGGGTGGAGATCTTTGTATATTCTGCTCCCCCATACATTTCTGATCTCTCTTCCTTTCTCCCGGAGAGCTGCTATCATTTCTCTTTGTATCAGTCACCTAATGTAGGCCTCGAGCCTGCAATCTGAGCCGCATGGCTCTTGCGCCCAAAGGGAGACGCACAGAAGTGCACCCGTGCAGGACCAGCTGCAGGATTGGGGCCGCAGAGTGTACAGCTCTTTGCTGTGCAGACTTGGTCTTCTTACACATCTGCAAAACACCGTGACAAAGCTACGGTGCTATTTGGAAAAAATAACTGGTGTAAATCAGCACGGATTTCAGTGGAGCTGCATCCATCACACAAGCTGCAGCGCTGGCCCATTGGCTCTAGGGAACCTGATTAATACCAGCTGGGGATCCGGCCTATTGACTCCAAGGGGGCTCTGCCAATTTACACCACCGGAGAATATGTCCTAATAATTAGTAACAACATAAGGTAACAGATCAGTGACAGGATCAATACAGATTCTGTATAAAAAATAAAAGAAAAACAAACTTTTCATACAGCAGCAGTCTAGACACCATGGAGAGTGCCAGGAATGACTGGAGAGACTGTATTCCTCTGTGAACACTCCAGCTGGGCTAAGGGGTGGGGCTATGACTGTGAGCCTCCTCCCGCACTGAGAGGCCCCTCCCCTTCCGAGCAAACACCACAGGTGTGCCGAGCGTGATCCGGTGTGAACACCTCGTCCCAAAAGTTTAAACTCTGAGGTTTCCACCTTAACTGTTGAAATATTTAATTTCGTGCTGGAGCCGCACCGGTTTTGCAAAGGGAAGAGACAAGAAGCCAGCTGTTTTCAAATGAACCCCGAATGTGCCTGCAGCGCCAGCTACCCCCGGGGCCCTCCGCTCAGCTCTTTCGCCGCCTGAGAACGGCTTTCACGTCGGCGAGGAGGCTTGGTTTCAAGCCTGAGAGTCGCTTGACTGACGACCCTTTTGACCAGCAGCACAGATACTTTCCATCCTGCTGCTAAAATGAAAGGTTCCTTTGTTCAGACACATCAGTGACTTCCACTGCGCTGCAGAAACATCTACCGCCAGGGACGGGAAACAGGCGGCGGCTGTCTGCAGGGCACCGGGTACCCTGGTGCGGAGCAAGGAGAGGAGGAGTGTGAAAGGAGGGAGAGATGGAGCGAAGGAGAGAGAGACGAAAGGAGGAAGATGGGGAGGGACTAGGAGACCATGAGGGAGGAAGAATCATAGAATCATAGAATATCAGGGTTGGAAGGGACCTCAGGAGGGCATCTAGTCCAACCCCCTGCTCAAAGCAGGACCAATCCCCAACTAAATCATCCCAGCCAAGGCAGCCAAGAGAGGTAGAATGAGAGGGAGGGAGAATGAACGGGAGTGAAAAGGGAAGATGGGGCTTGAGGGAGGAGGAAACGCACAGAGGACACGTCCCTACTGGTTCAGAAAAGGTTTGGCACACGCCCACAAAGCAGCCCTGACCAAAGAGATGGACATGAAGGGGGCCGGGAGGAAGAGGCAGGGGAGGCTGCAATAGACGAAGGAAGGTCGGAAAGTTGAGACTCCCTGGGTCTGTGATGAAAGATTAAAGGATGCTCAGCCCTCGGCCGATGGGGGGAGAGAAACCCGCTCCAGTGTCCCGGCTCACATCAGCCCTTTATATGCCAGGGTGCCCTGGGGCAGAGAGGAGTTTGAGTCAGCCCCTTCCAGGGACGCTAGACACAACATGCTTAGGTCTTGGGGGAGGCCCTATACCAACCCTCTAGCCCACGGAGGAGGGATTAGAACAGGGGAGAGCTAGGATGACATCCCACCCCGCCCCCTCCAGACCCGTCCACGCACATCCCCAGCAGGCCCGGCATGGGAGCACGGCCAACTCACTTTGCACTGGAGCCAACCCAAGGAGCCAGTCTACAGGGAACCAGGCCCCATCCCGGCGAGGGATGGAGGAGAGTCTGTCGCTGGAAACAGGGCTGCTTGGGGGCACTAAGCCAAACCCGCTGGGGTCCTCGCTGCTTTCTGACTCGGACGAGATCCCACCGTAGCCACGAGGGGAGTCACAGCTGAGCCGGTGGCCCCCTCGCTCCCCCCACCCACGCACCACCCGGGAGCCGAACGTGTGCGTTAGTGGGGTCGTGTGCTGTTCGCACTTGGGCTGGCGCCGTCGAAGCAGCATCCCAGAGAGACAGCCAGGAGGGGGGAGAGGGGACCCGCTGCCAAACCTCGGCTCTTCATAATAAAACAACATGGCCAAACAATTGCTCAATCCGGGGTCAGGCCGGTCCCAGCTTGTGGGGAAGGAGTGGAGGGGGGCACTGCGTTCAACCCCCACAGTAACGGGGGAGCAACCGCTCTGATCCACGCAGAAGCCCCCTGCTTGGAGCACCCCCTCTGCTGGGGGCACTGGCGGGGGGGAGATCCCTGCTCACAGCAGCCGGTGGGTTACTTATAATCACTCGCAGTGCCAGGCCCCTCCTCACGGAGCGGGAGCAACTTTGGGGTCAGGGCAAGGAATGGACTCCAGTTCCCAGACGCATCCGTGACTCGTTCCAGCCCGTTCTTAGAAAGCTGCTGGAACAGAGCCGCGCGTTTCCAAGATTTGGGGAGCAGGGAGGGGTTTTCATTCCCTTCTTCCACCCCCCCCCCGCACTCCACGTTTTTTGGGGGGAGGGGAGAACACAAGCTGAGGTTTTGGTGGGGGGGGTGAGCTCTGGAAAAGCGAGCGCGGCGGGTAGCTGGGAGGCAGGGTTTCAGCACCTGCTGCTGTGAACTCGGCCGCTGACCTGAGAGGAGGTGACGCAGGGGAAAGGATTCCAGAGGCTTTTGGCAGCGTGCGGCGTTCAGCGCACGCTCGATGGCTCCTTTGGGTGCCGACAAGAGGCTCAGCGCATGAGCTCAGCGTGCAAGGCATTACGGAGTCACGTGGGCGTGCGGGGCTCCCCTGTGGACACAGGGAGCGGGGCTGGAATGTCTGGGGGGGGGGGGGGTGGGTGCACGCCCCACACTCTCTGTATGTGCACAAGCACCGTGCGCAGATCTCCTTGTGCATGCAGGCGCGCTTGGGGCTGCAGCTCACGAAAGCTTATGCTCAAATAAATTTGTTAGTCTCTGAGGTGCCACAAGTCCTCCTGTTCTTTTTGCGGATTCAGACTAACACGGCTGCTACTCTGAAACCTGACACACAGTGATGTTCTCACTGCATGCATCCGGGTCTGAAAGCGTGTGTGTACACACACACACACACACAGAGGCCTTCTCTCTGCGTGTCTCCACATGGGTGCACGTACGTGTGTGTGTCCGAAGATTCTGTGTGTCAGGGCGTGCATCTGGGTCTGTCTGTCTGGGTCTCCTGTGTCCGTCTCTTTGCACACGCGCGTGCCCCTGTGCAGATCCGCCCATGTGCGCGCGACTCTACCTGCGGGACGTGACTGACACTAGGACACAAAAGCTGCTCCCGTGTTGGATGACATGGCCGTGACGTTTTCTCCCAAACAATTTCTGATTGTTAAACCAGGATTCAGCGGGAGGAATGGAAAGTGGATTAACAAACCCCCCCCCACCTTCCGGCTGCTGTCACTAGCCCAGGCCTTTTTGCCAAACCCAGCCGCTGCCAGAGGGAAGAGTTGGAGGATTAACCCCTCAAGCGCCGTGCTCGGGGCAGGTGCTGCAGTGGGAATGCAAAGCTCCGCCGAGCAGGATGGGAAGCGTCAGTGACCCTGGGGGAAGACTGAGATTTGGAGAGGAACCCAGGGGCCAGCAGCTTCACCGAACGGTTTCGATCCGTCAGCTGCATCTGTGAGAGTGACTTTTCAGAGATTCACAAAAGCTGCTCCCTGCTCCGAGGCCACTACAATCTGTGTAGAGATACAACAGAGAGTTTATCTCCCCCTATGGGCAGAAGGCGGATTTCAGTGACTTTTACCCACTGCCCCAAAGCAAAAACCTGCCACTTTCCCCAGAGGAAGTTGCCTTTAGTTCCCCTAATAAAACCCCATGGAGCTGGGGACAAGGAGAGGGGATTGCTCCCCTTATTGGCTGCTAAGAATTCCACCCCTCTTCCTTGCCCCCCATTACAGCTCTGCACAATCTATGTGCTAGGCGAAGCTGACTGGGTGAACGGAGGGGAGAAAAGAAAACCTTCATGTCAGAGGGAGACAGATGTTAGAGGTGGGAGAGACCATGCAGCTCCCAACAATGCATTTTCTGCGTAGGGCCCGGGAGGAGGGGGAGCCTTTTTCTCCATGCAAACAATCTGCCCTTAAGGGATAGAGCCAGATCTCCAGCCTAAATGCATCCTTTAGCCCATGGGGCCACCCTGACCCATTCCCCCTCTGCCTGCCAGCTCCTAGCTTGAATACAATGAAATGTGACTTAAATGAAAGCACTGTAGTGGTCTTACTCCCTGGATCCCACCCTGTTATCTAATCAGTTCGGAAACAGCAGTAACCCCTCTGAATGGAGATGGAGGGCTTTGCTCCTACTGAGACAGGCCATCACTGCTACCCGAGCTTCCTTGCCTTCTCCTCTGCTCCGCCCAGCATGGGGAGGAGAAAAGGTCCGTGGCTTCAACAGAAATGCATAGCAGCTCTCCTGGCTGGGGAAGAGTGGGGAAGTGGGTGGTGTCCTGTCCCTGTCCGGAGAGGGAAGGAGAAGTTTGTGGGTAAGCCGTGCTGTCTGGTGAGCTGAAGGGAGGGACCAGCCGGCCTTGCTGCACCCACCTGGGGAATTGAGCCATCTCCCTCCTGATGTTCCTTCTTTATTGTGAAATGATTTTGTGCCAGACACATTTCACTAACCGGCGTGTTGCACTTCTGTGCAAAACTGCCCCACTCTGTAGAGAGGGACCAATCCCTCCGTGATCATTTCTACCCCAGTCCCTCCGTCCCATGAGCGTATTTCCATCATGCCCATGCACTGCTATTCTCCAACGCGCACACGCACGTGCACACACACACACACACACACAGAGTCTGTCCAGAGTTCAAGGCTGCAACATTCTAAGAGGGAGCTGGAGGCCGGGTTGCTGGCATGAATGGATGCCAGGTTCTGCAACAAAGGAAAGATCAGGTGTGAATTTCACCAGCGATACCATGTCTTTGTGGCAAAGGGGAACAAAGACTGTTTGTCCTGCTGACAGAGGAGTACAGAGTCCTATGCAGTCCTCCCCCACAGCACAAAAATTCAGGAAGCATCAATTGTCTCCTCTGACTTAAGCATCATGTATTATTTACCAGGTGCCTCTCAACTCAGTAATATCTGTCCATCTCCCTGGAGCACTTCTGGAAAACAAATGCCTAGTAAGCACATGTGCAGGACCCAGGGTCTGGGAGCATGCACCAGTGCACCAGGATGCAGCTAGCCTCTGGGAGCCAGGAAGCCCCTGGGCCTCTCCCGCAAACTCCCTTAATGTCCAGGACACAAACATCCCAGCTTTAGTTTAAAATGAAACAGGCCCTAGCCCTTTGCTCCAGCAAAGAGAGCCTGGAGGACTCAGAGCAACCAGCTTCCTCGTGGTACCAACCCTACATCAACCAGGCCTGGCCTTGGGGAACTGCATACACCACAGCTGCTGATGCCTTGCTATTCTGCCGGCCCCCCTGGCTGGGGGTGATGATGGTGGACAGGAGGAGAGGGGGGTTGAGTTTGTTTTGCCGGCCCATTAACAAGGCTCAGGCCAGTTCTGCAGATGAGCGCATGCCCTGGCCTGCGTGAGGGCACATCTTTCTGTGCCCGGGCAGTGACTGCCAGTCACTCAAACCGTGGTTTGAAACCAGGATTTTAATACCGACGCGGATTCCCCGCCCACCGGAGCTGCAAGAACAGCTCCACTAGCTGGCGCCAGCTGCAGGGAGCTGCCCTCCCCAGATCTGTCACAGGCTTCACAAGCCCACACACCTGTGTGTGTCTGCCAGCACGGGGGTGTGTGGGTGTGTGTGTGTCTAAGTGTCTGCAGGGGCGAGCAAACACACTGGATGTGGCTCTCCAGGTGTCTGCTGCTGCTTCTTCTGCGGGCAGGCTTCGCTCTGGGGGATGGGAAGGCTTCAGCTCCAAGCTACGCCACAGCCTGCATGTAGGCAATTTGCAATTAACTTCTTTTGACGCGGCAAGGAGACAAATGACTGTAATTTACAAATAGACTTTATCTTCAAACGAACGCCTTAACCGACGCCGATTGATTTCTGCTCCCCCTTTGGAGAACTTCCTGCAATTAAATTGTCACATCCCTAATACCCATGTAAAAACGAGCCAGATACTGCATTTCGATCAGCACCTCCCCGGGCAGGGAGCACAAAACCCATTTGCCAAGTTCTCTTTTGCTCTCGAGTTCGGCGAGAGATCAAATTCAGCTAACCGCTAGAAAGTGGAGCTTTTATCTGCCTCTCTGGGGCTGCCAGCCAAGTCGCACAGACAGCTCAAACTATGCCAACCCTGTCCTGGCTTGTCTCTGATGGACCCAACTCATCTGGGAGCTGGGCCTTGCAAGCCAGCATCTCGGCTCAGGGCACATGCACAGAGCCCAGCAAAACAGAGGGCTCCCGGATGAGCAGCTCAGCTGGGAGCCCAGGAGAGAGAGAGAGTTTCTTTTTTTATCTGGTCTCAGGGCTTAAGCCAGCAGCAAGACAGACGCTTTGGGACAAACCTCTGCTGAACACTCCACCATGGGCACGGGACTAGGAGTGTGGGGGGTGCTACAGCACCCCCAGTTTTTGTGCAGGGTCCTGCCTGTCACCCCACACTCAGGGTCCGGCCCCGCACCTGGGGTCCTGACTCTCGGCTGCAGGTCCTGCGCCCAGCGCTCTGCTCCCAGCCCCGCGCCCAGGGCTCTGCTCCCGGCCCCGCGCCCAGGGCTCTGCTCCCGGCCCCATACAGGACCCGCACCCGGGGCTCTGTTCCTGGCCCCGCACCCGGGGCTCTTTTCCCAGCCCTGGATGTGGGGTCCCAGCTTTGGCCCCCTTATCCCTGTCCACACACACCCCCACCCAGCCACAGCCCTGCTCCTAGCCCCAGCTCTGGGGGCTGGGGGGACACAGACTGGAGTAAGGGGGGTGAGGTAAAAAGTTTGGGATGGGGACCACTGGCTTTCAGCATCCCCCCTGTAAAAATGTTCCAGCACCACGGCGCTCCACACGGGGTACGAAGATCTGACCTGCTCTGGTGCCAAGCATCCACAGTAGGGATTAGCGCGGGTCCAGGGACACGAGGGCGCTAGTATAGACAGGCCCTCAGCCTCTTGCCACGTCCCTGTGGTCTGTTCTCCCAGTGACAGTTCACGCATTTAAACAAATCCCAGCTCACAGTGAAACTCTGCAGGCCTGGCCTCCAGCTTCCAGCTAAAACTCCATCCACAGAGGGACAGAGACCCGAGGGGCCTATGCTTGTAGCCCTGGCAATACTGCCATCTTGGATCCGATATCTGAACCTCTCGCTGGAGACCTAAGCTATTTAGAGTGGGGAGGCTCTCTGTAGGAGCAGATGAGGTGGGAATTGCTTTTCCCTCCCAGGGCCAATTATGCTTCATCTTTTAATAGCTGGGATGCTATCATCACCATGGCTCCAACTCATTTTCCCTCCCCCCAGCTCAGCGCTAACGATGCTGTGACAGAAGCACAGACTCAGAGACTGACTGGCCCAAGACAGTGCTGCCCCAGCCACCAGCCAAGACGGGATTGTTCCCGACAGTGTATTTTCCAGTGATTGGCCCAGATTCTCCCCCCACCCTCCGCCACACACACCCCAGGCACATAACAATTAATTCTACTGTGGGTTCTGCCAGGGCGAATCCGGAGTGACTCCTCAGAAGACACCTTGCGGTTTATACCCTGGGGTTGCTAACAGCCAATGGGCCAGATGCTGCAACCCTAAATCATGCAAAGTAGCACGTCTGATTTCAGTGCAACGCCTCACGTGAATAAGGCACCAGAGGACTGGAAAAGGGCAAATGTAATGCCAGCCTATAACAAAGAGAAATAAGGACAATTTGGGGAACTACAGACCAGGCAGCTTAACTTCTGTACCCAGAAAGATAACAGAGCAAATAATTAAGCAATCAATTTACAAACACGTAGAAGATCATAAGCTGATAAGTAACAGTCAACTTGAATTTGTCAAGAATAAATCATGTCAAACCAACACATTAGCTTTCCTTGACAAGGTAATAAGCCTTGTGGATAGGGGGAAGCAGTAAATGTGGTACATCTTGACTTTAGTAAGACTTTTGATACTGTCTCACATGACCATCTCATAAACAAACCAGGGAAACACAACCTAGATGGAGCTACAATAAGGTGGGTGCATAACTGGTTGAAAAACCATTGCCAGAGAGTAGTTATCAGTGGTTTACAGTCAAGCTGGAAAGGCATAACGAGTGGGGTCCTGCAGAGATCAGTTCTTGGTCCGGTTCTGTTCAATATCTTCATCAATGATTTAGATAATGGCATAGAAAGTACACTTATAAAGTTTGCGGATGATACCAAGCTGGGAGGGGTTGCACGTGCTTTGGAGGATAGGATTAAAATTTGATTAAAATCAAAACGATCTGGACAAACTGGAGAAATGGTTTGAAGTAAATAGGATGCAATTCAATAAGGACAAATGCAAAGTACTCCACTTAGGAAGGACTGCACATACACAAAATGGGAAATGACTGCCTAGGAAGGAGTCCTGCGGAAAGGGATCTGGGGATCATAGTGGACCACAAGCTAAATATGAGTTAACAGTGTAACTGTTGTAAAAGAAAGTGAACATCCTTCTGGGCTGTATTAGCAGGAGTGTCGTAAGCAAGACACGAGAAGTAATTCTTCTGCTCTACTCTGCACTGATTAGGCCTCAACTGGAGTATTGCGTCCAGTTCTGGGCACCACACTTCAGGACAGATGTGGACAAATTGGAGACAGTCCAGAGAAGAGCAACAAAAATGATGAAAGGTCTAGAAAACATGATCTATGAGGGAAGATTGAAAAACTTGGGTTTGTTTAGTCTGGAGAAGAGAAGACTGAGAGGGGACATGATAACAGTTTTCGAGTACATAAAGTGTTGTTACAAGGAGGAGGGAGAAAAATTGTTCTCTCTTTCTAACCTCTGAGGATGGGACAAGAAGCAATGAGCTTAAATTGCAGCAAGGGCAGTTTAGGTTGGACATTAGGAAAAAAATTCCTGTCAGGGTGATTAAGCACTGGAATAAATTGCCTTGGGACGTTGTGGAATCTCCATCATTAAAGATTTTTAAGAGCAGGTTGGACAAACACCTGTCAGGGATGGTCTAGGTAGTATTTAGTCCTGCCACGAGTGCAGGGGACCGGACTAAATGACCTCTCGAGGTCCCCTCCAGTTCTCCTATTCTATAATTCAGCCCAATGTGACCCCGCAGTTTCTGTTCCCAAGGTTGTCTTCAGGACAGAAGCAGGTACAGTTCAGTCTATGCTGTTCTGGGCTAGTCCGAGTAGGGTTGTCTACTCCTAAGTTGGGTTCTGTTGGTCTGTTGTCCCAACGTACAGCCTGAAGCTTCCTTTGCACAGTTCCATCCCGTTACTTTGGATTACGCACCACTGACCACAGCCCTGCGCTGTTCCTCTTCTTCCTTGGGCCCCGGTCCAAAGCTCACTGAATTGCCAAGAGGCCTCTCATTGGCTTTGATGGGCTTTGGATCAGCCCCTCTTGCCGACACCCTTCTGATAACCGCAGGCTGTTATCACATCCCCCCTTTGCCCGCTGCTTAGCCAAGCTACTGCAGTCCTCTCATCTCTCCTGTATCAATCCCTGCGGAAACCTGATCGCTAGGAAACCTTGGCTTTGTCCTTCAGAAAGATTGTTCTTCTCTGACGACTGGGGGAGCAGCCCCAGGAAGCCCCAGGGCTCCTGACTCCTTTTGGAGGTATTCCTGGGTTTGTGGTACTGAACACCCCCGGTGCGGGAGCGAAGGGGGTGTCTACACTGCAGCTAGGAGTGAGCCCCAGCGAGTCTCAGAGCCTGGCACAGGTCCTGACTTTTATCTTCACCCCCATTCCGCCCCGAGGTCCTGCCCCCCCACTCTGTCCCTCCCCCGAGGCCCCACCCTTGCTCCTCCTCTTCCCGCCCCTCCTCCAAGGCCCCGCCTTCTCTCCGCCTTTTCCCACCCTGCTCCGCCCCCTCCCCTGCCTGCCGCTCGCTGCTCTCCGCCCTCCCCCAAGCCCGCCACCAAACAGCTGACGGGTGGCCCTGCCAAACAGCTGGGGCTGGTGCGTGCTGAGCACCCCTTATTTTTTCCCATGGGTGCGTTAGCCCCGGAGCACCCACGGAGTCAGGGCCTATGAAGCCTGGGTCAACAAACTCAGGCTCGCGGGGCTCGGGCTGCTGGGCTAAAATTAGCCACACAAATGCTGCGGCTCAGGCTGCAGCGTGGTTTCCGATGCCCACCCCTCCTCCTAGCTTCCCAAGCCACCATGTCTCCACAGCTATTGTTAGTGCGGTAGCCAGAGCTTGCTGAGCCAGGCTCTGCGGCTTAGTGCTGTGGGTGGTGTAGATGAATCTCCAGCATTGGTCGCACACCGAGCCCTTTGCACTGCATGCCTCTGTAATTAATCCAAGCCCTTGTCTTACTGGCATTGGGCTGAAATGCAGATTGTGTCTTAACATTGGTTTCAGAGAAGCAGCCGTGTTAGTCTGTATTTGCAAAAAGAAAAGAAGTACTTGTGGCACCTTAGAGACGAACAAATTTGTCCTTTTCTTTTTGTCTTACCATTGTGTATCGAAAGCACCCCCCGCCCCCCGGGTGGTGGGTGCATGTGGGACTCTCTTATTGCCCCACAGGGTGTGAGGAGTGAGACAGACACAGAGCAGGAGAGGGAGAGCACTGGAAAGCAAGTGTGAAACACGTCACAAGAGACTAGACTCCAGGGGATTTGGAAGGGAGATCAGAGTCTTAGCAGAGATTGGGGACCCAGGCCTATTTCCACGCTGGCCGCTCCAGGAGCTAGCAGGCGGCTGTGGTTTGTTTCGCCGATACAGAGAATAGCTACAGCGTAATGGGGATAATCTTTCCCTTGCCAGCTACTGGTACTTAACCCACTACAGGGCAATAGGCAAATGACTGAGCAAACAGCACTGCATTGGCAACAAACATGGCTGCATCTCTTTGCTGTGCGCGTCCCACTTAGCATTTGATCCGCGAGACAAAAATAGCTGGGTTGAGGTGTCCCGCAAAACAACATCATGTCAGTTGAGGACAGCATCCGGCGGGGGGCGAGTAAAGTAGGGTACAAACTGAGCCGTTCCCACCAAGGTCACTGATTCAACTCCATACCAGGATTGGGAGTGAAAGAGTTCTTATTATAAGCAGCTTCTCCATGGGATTTGTGATAGGCCATCACTTAGGGCTGTAGTCTAGGACTTGGGAGACCTGCGTTCAGTTCCCTGCTTTGTCACAGCCTTTGTGTGCGACCTTGGGCAAGTCACTTAGCCCCACTGAGCCTCAGTTTCCCATCTGTGCAATGGGGATAATAGCTCTACAGAGGGGCGTGAGGATAAATGTATTAAAGATTGGGACATGCTTTAAGAAAAGCACCATAGAAAAGCCAAGTCTGCGTATTATTATATAGTGTCCCCTTGGAGGAAGTAGGGTACTGCAAGGAGGTATGTTATGAAGCATAACAGACACATGAAAGTAAAAGCCACAGTTATAAAACTTCAAAAGGGAGGAGGTTATAGAGGGAGTCTGATATTAAATCTATCATTGGCACTGCTGAAAAGAAACTTAGAACTAAATTATGTCTGCACCTGCGTGTAAAATGCAGCCACCTCTGGGGTGGCAAATGGCATCTGTCAACAGTGCATAGCAACAATACACAGCCCAACAAGAGAAGAAAATGCTGCATCTCATGGGATCTGCAGGGGCCAACTGAAGAAGACAGAAAGTTATTTTCCCAAAATGGCTCTGAAGGTTGCGAAAGGCTTTCGTTTCACATCACAAGCCGGACTCTCCAGTAGACAGCTCCCCCGGTACACTACCTCAGTGCTGACTCAAAGAGCAAAACGCAACCAACGCTGCTTCCTCCAGCATGCTGAGTGTCCTTGGCCATCTCCCAGGCAACCCGAGCCCTGCTCAGCTCAGGAGGGCAGCGGAGAGCTTGGTCCAGCTCTTCTCTGCTAGGCAGGTACATCACACAAATCCCCATTCTGCTGGGCAGCCAAAGACAGGCCGGCTGTGGGGAGTGCATCGACCTGTGCCCAGGGTAGGAATGTGCAGAGGGGAGCTACCCGACTGACGTCCCTTGCCGTACCTGTTCTCTCCTGAAAGCTATAAGACTTCGCTCTTCAGGGACATAAGTCAGGCAGCTGCCAGCAGAGCCATTTGGAAAATTAAAGGAATAAATCGTTTCCTTAATTTGAAAGGGTGGCAGCACGCAAATATACCTTGGGAATGTGCCAGAAATGAGAAATGAGCAGGGACCCAGTTCAATGCAGGCTTTTGTTCGAGGAGATGGATACAGCTGGCATATGCCCCTTTGATACTAACACGCACTTAACCACGTGTTACTCTTAGTGCGTTGCTGTTATTTATTTGTATTCCGGATGTGCCCAGAACCCCAGTGTGCTGGACACTGCCCAGACCCTGACCAAGATCAGCGCCCCAGTGTGTCAGATCCGGCACAGAGCCAGACTGAGATCGGGACCCCATTGTGCCAGGCGCAACATAAACCCTGATCTACACGGGGGTCCCCGCTGTGCCGGGTGCTGTACAGACCCTGACCGAGATCAGGGCCCCTTTGTGACTATAGCTAGTGAGTTGGAGACACACTGATTCATGACTAAAAGTCCGGGAGTGGCTTGGCTTCTTGGGTGGCGATTCACGTCAACGGCGGCAAAGCCCCAAGCGTTGCCAGTTTCAGCCCAGGATTAATTCAGTCAAAAATCCTCCAGCTTAACGAGCTCCAGTCAGCCAATCAGGCAGCAGAAGCTGTACCGTGTGACAGGCCATACACCCTGAGAGGTGACGCACGTGGCTGGTGAATACCCCCGCCGCCCCGCCCATAAACAACTCAACCAAGCCACCCCGTGAACGCCAATAGGCAATGGAGCCGCCGACAGTGAGCGGGGTCTGCCCGCAGGCAGGGCCCAAACCAGCCCGCCACAGGAGGGCTACCCCGCAGCGCCGGCCGCGCTCAGGAGGAGGGATGGTGCACCTGGGAGATACAGCCAGGTCTGGTGTGCATGGGGTCTGGGCATCCTTTATGGTTCCGGGGGGGGGGGGGGGGGGGGGGGGGGCTCAGCCTGCTCCACTGGCCGCTGGACAGGGAAGAGGAGGCTGTGGCCCATCTCCTCTGGGACTATGTTCAGTTCTGGAATAATTAGAGGTCACCCCCTTCCCTCTCCCCCTCCCCAAGAGACGCTGCCCCCGACCAGCCGCTGTGCGGCGGGTGGAACTGAGTTACCACACAAGCCTGGCAGAGGGGCCGCGGGAAGAGCGGGGAACCCCAGGGGGTGAAAGACAGCGAGGCCCCCCCAGAAAACATGCATGCTCACCCCAGTGCACCAACAGAGCCTGCAGCCGCAGAGGTCTGGGATCCCAGGGGTTCCTGACCAGGCCCTCCAGCAGCACAGACCTCAAATGGAGCAGGGTTAGCCCCTTGCTAAACAGCTCTAGAAATCCCATCCAAAGGCCCAGGAAAGCTACAAGGACCCTCGCTACAATGGACTTTCCCCGGTCAATCTTAGCTGAGGCAAACTTCCTGTGAAGTCAACGGGCCCCATTCCATTCTCACTAAGCTCCGGCTTTCCGCCGGCTGAGCTCCCTCGAATCCAACGAAGCCACTCCCGAGGACGCGGACAGATAGCAGAACGGAATCAGGCTCAAGGCGAGTATGGGGGAGCAAAGGTGGAAGGCACTCAGGGGGCAGCTCAGAGTTTGCAGGGAACTCCGCATGCTGCTTAGCCAATCACCGAGGCACGGCTGAGCTACTCAGAGGGGAGCAGAGAGGACAGAGCAACTCCAAGCTGCATCCTGAACTTCCTTAAGACACTCACATTGTCTTCTTGCTTTTTCTCCTTCTTCCCCTCCCCCCCTTTTGGACCAAAGCAAATCCCCTAATCCCAGCTCCTTTCCGCCAAAGATGCATGCACCTGCGAAGTGGCTGGTGCCAGCATGCAAACCGGAGCCAAGCACAACGACCCGGGCCAAAGAGCCCTCATCGCGCGGAGACCAGCTTTAAAAAACAACTGTATTTCACCCAATCCCTGTTCATCTGGCCTGCATTATTGCTCCAGTTGTGTTCCCAGCCCAGAGGATCAGCCGAGATTTCTGTGTCTGCAACAAGACGCTCGCTCTTTCCTGCTACCTCGTGCGCCCCTTCGCGTTCAACAGAGGGTGAAACCGGCCCCTGGCCTAGACACCACATAAACGAATGCCCTGGCATTTGTTGCATTCCAGTCACTTCCGCATGGTGTCCTGAACGTGGGAGAATGGGTGGGGCCACAGGGCCACGCGAACAAATGCGCTTGCATCGCAGGCGGGCAAAACATTCACAATGAAACGCGCAAAACGCACGCCTCCTTGCAAACCCCCAAATGGTCAGACTCCGAAACCTGTCTGACCGGCCACAGAGCACAGGGCAGAGGATTTCACCCAGCCACTCCTGCCTCGAGCAGAGTGGTAGTGGAACTGCAGTGTGTCTTACAGCCGTGGTTCTCAACCAGGGGCCTGGGGCCCACTGTGGGCCTGGGAGCAGGTTTCAGGGGGTCTGCCGCACAGGGCCAGAATTAGACTTGCTGGGGCCCAGGGCAGAAAGCCCAAGCCCCACCGCCTGGGGCTGAAGCCGAAGCCTGAGCAACTTAGCTTCACAGGGCCCCCAGTGGCATGGGGCCCCAGGCAACTGCCCTGCTTGCTACCCCAGAACACTGGCCCTGGCTTTTATATGCAGAAGAAACAGGTTTTGTGGCAGAAGACGGGCCGTGGAATTTTTACAGCATGTTGGGAGGACCTCAGAAAGAAAAGGGTTGAGAAGCCCTATCTTACAGCCGTGTCTTAGCTAGGAGCCCAACGCCGCTTTCTACAGGCCATTACCCTCTGATCCCACTGAGGGTTACCAACAGAAACTACACCATTTGCTCAAGAAACTCCCTGAAAAAGCACAAGAACAAATCCACACAGACACACCCCTGGAACGCCGACCTGGGGTATTCTATCTACTACCCAAGATCCATAAACTTGGAAATCCTGGGCGCCCCATCATCTCAGGCATTGGCACCCTGACAGCAGGATTGTCTGGCTATGTAGACTCCCTCCTCAGGCCCTACGCTACCAGCACTCCCAGCTACCTTCGAGACACCACTGACTTCCTGAGGAAACTACAATCCATCGGTGATCTTCCTGAAAACACCCTCCTGGCCACTATGGATGTAGAAGCCCTCTACACCAACATTCCACACAAAGATGGACTGCAAGCCGTCAGGAACACTATCCCCGATAATGTCACGGCTCACCTGGTGGCTGAACTTTGTGACTTTGTCCTCACCCACCACTATTTCACATTTGGGACAATGTATACCTTCAAATCAGCGGCACTGCGATGGGTACCCGCATGGCCCCACAGTATGCCAACATTTTTTATGGCTGATTTAGAACAACGCTTCCTCAGCTCTCGTTCCCTAACGCCCCTACTCCACTTGCGCTACATTGTGACATCTTCATCATCTGGACCCATGGAAAAGAAGCCCTTGAGGAATTCCACCATGATTTCAACAATTTCCATCCCACCATCAACCTCAGCCTGGACCAGTCCACAAAAGAGATCCACTTCCTGGACACTACGCTGCTAATAAGCGATGGTCACATAAACACCACCCTATATCGGAAACCTACTGACCGCTATTCCTACCTACATGCCTCCAGCTTTCATCCAGACCACACCACACAATCCATTGTCTACAGCCAAACTCTACGGTACAACCGCATTTGCTCCAACCCCTCAGACAGAGACAAACACCTACAAGATCTCTATCAAGCATTCTTACAACTACAATACCCACCTGCAGAAGTGAAGAAACAAACTGACAGAGCCAGAAGAGTACCCAGAAGTCACCTACTACAGGACAGGCCCAACAAAGAAAATAACAGAACGCCACTAGCCATCACCTTCAGCCCCCAGCTAAAACCTCTCCAGCACATCATCGAGGATCTACAACCTATCCTGAAGGACGACCCATCACTCTCACAGATCTTGGAAGACAGGCCAGTCCTTGCTTACAGACAGCCCCCCAATCTGAAGCAAATACTCACCAGCAACCACAAACCACAAACAGAACCACTAACCCAGGAACCTATCCTTGCAACAAAGCCCGTTGCCAACTGTGCCCACATATCTATTCAGGGGACACCATCATAGGGCCTAATCACATCAGCCACACTATCAGAAGCTCGTTCACCTGCACATCTACCAATGTGATATATACCATCATGTGCCAGCAATGCCCCTCTGCCATGTACATTGGTCAAACTGGACAGTCTCTATGTAAAAGAATAAATGGACACAAATCAGACGTCAAGAATTATAACATTCAAAAACCAGTTGGAGAACACTTCAATCTCTTTGGTCACTCGATTACAGACCTAAAAGTTGCAATTCTTCAACAAAAAAACTTCAAAAACAGACTCCAACGAGAGACTGCTGAATTGGAATTAATTTGCAAACTGGATACAATTAACTTAGGCTTGAATAAAGTCTGGGAGTGGATGGGTCATTACACAAAGTAAAACTATTTCCCTATATTCCCCGCCCCGTTCCTCAGTCGTTCTTGTCAACTGCTGGAAATGGCCCACCTTGATTATCACTACAAAAGGTTTCCCCCCGCACCCGCTCTCCTGCTGGTAATAACTCACCTTAAGTGATCACTCTCCTTACAGTGTGTATGGTAACACCCATTGTTTCATGTTCTATAAATATATCAGAAGGATAATTGCGCTCTATAAATATATCAGAGGGATAAATACCGGAGAGGGAGAGGAATTATTTAAGCTCAGTACCAATGTGGACACAAGAACAAATGGATATAAACTGGCCACCAGGAAATTTAGACTAGAAATTAGACGAAGGTTTCTAACCATCAGAGGAGTGAAGTTTTGGAATAGCCTTCCAAGGGAAGCAGTGGGGGCAAAAGATCTATCTGGCTTTAACATTAAACTCGATAAGTTTATGGAGGAGATGGTATGATGTGATAATATGGTTTTGGTAATTAAATATTCATGATAAATAGGCCCAATGGCCTGTGACAGGATATTAGATGGGGTGGGATCTGAGTTACCCAGGAAAGAATTTTCTGTAGTATAAAGAAAAGGAGTACTTGTGGCACCTTAGAGACTAACCAATTTATTTGAGCATAAGCTTTCGTGAGCTACAGCTCACTTCTGTAGTATCTGGCTGATGAATCTTGCCCATATGCTCAGGGTTCAGCTGATCGCCTTATTTGGGGTCGGGAAGGAATTTTCTTCCAGGGCAGATTGGAAGAGGCCTTGGAGGTTTTTCGCCTTCCTCTGTAGCATGGGGCACTGGTCACTTGCTGGAGGATTCTCTGCTCCTTGAAGTCTTTAAACTATGATTTGAGGACTTCAATAGCACAGATATAGGTGTGAGGTTTTTTGCAGGAGTGGTGGGTGAAATTCTGTGGCCTGAGTTGCGCAGGAGGTCAGACTAGATGATCATAATGGTCTCTTCTGACCTAAATATTTATGAATCTATAAATCTATGTTCTCTATATATATAAATCTCCCCGCTGTATTTTCCACTGAATGCATCCAACGAAGTGAGCTGTAGCTCACGAAAGATTATGTTCAAATAAATTGGTTAGTCTCTAAGGTGCCACAAGGACTCCTTTTCTTTTTGCGAATTCAGACTAACATGGCTGCTACTCTGAAACCCCTTGTATTAGTTACCACATTAGCTAACACGAGTTAAGAACACACCTTTTTCCCTAGTGAAGATGCCCAGTCTTGATTCAAAGACTCCAAGAGACAGAGAATCCACCATTTCCCTCAAACAGTTGTTCCAGTGATTAACCCCCCTCTCCATTAAAAGTTGGTGACTTAGTCCCACTTTGTAGTTGTCTGGCTTCCGCTCCCAATGAGTGGATCTTGTTTGGTCATCGATTCTGAGGCCAGAAGGGACCAATGTGGTCATTTAGTCTGACCTTACTGTACAAACACTGGCCACAGAACTTCCCCAAAATAATTCCAAGCACAGACCTTTTAGAAAAAAACATCCAATCTTGATTTAAAAATGCCCAGTGATGTAGAATCCACCTCAGCCCTTGGTAAATTGTTCCAGTGGTTAATTCCCCTCTCTGTCAAAAACGTACAACTTATTTCTAGTCTGAGTGTGTCTAGCTTCAACCTCTGCCTTTTTCTGCTAGATTAAAGAGCCCTCTGCTATCAGAAATTTTCTCCCCATGTTATTTACACACCTGAGATTGTAGAAGCTGCCTAGGAAATTTAGAGCACAACTCCCATCCATTTCAATGAGAATTATGCATCTAAATCCCCTAGGTCTGCTTCGTAAATCTCAGCCAAAACTTTGGGAAAAAAGTCACGTTAAAAATAAAAATAAGGAGAGAGACTATTCTGGACAGAAGATGAGCCCTATTTTTGTGCAAACATTGTTTTGGCCAGAAAAACATCCAGAACACAATGGTTTTGCTGTCAAATGACAAATTTTTGCAAAGATGAGAAACTTCAGAAATTACACACACACACACATACACACACCCCCAGCAATCACCAACATGTGGAAAGGAAACAGAGGAAAAGGCTGGGGAAATGTAATGAACTCTCGCAGCTCAGCACTATTTGCTTCTTCATGACACGTGACCAAGGCTAAGCAAATGCCTCAGAATTATTTCCCATGAACTCACAAAAGGCTGAATTCCTTTCACCTGCGTGCGCTCTCCCCAAGTTTGCGTCTGCTTGCTAGAGGCCGTCCAGCTCTAGGTAAGAAAGTTCATGGAAGCAGCAAACCTTTGAAAATAATTACAGAAAACAAATTCTGTGCTGAGCACTCTTAGCACAAACCTGTTTCAGAGAGCTACGCTCAGCCATTACCATTGCTTATCAAATGCACTGAAGTAGTGCCCAGAGGCCTCCACTGAGATGGGGGTATACAAAAACAGCGTGAGAGAGCGTCTCCTCCCGGGAGAGCTCACAGTTGAAATAGGCAAGAAGGGAACTGATGCCCTGACAGATTTTCAAGAGAACTCTTCTCTGTCTAAGCACCTACCATGAAGCAGCCAGATTTCCAAATGCATTCAGCAACCAACGGTTTGTTCTCAATGAGAGCTGAGCACTTTTGAAAATCTGGCTCGAAGTGACTTGGTCCAGGGCCAGAAAGGAAGTGTATGGCAGAGCTCTGAACTGACCCTAGATGTCCTGAGTCCCAGCCCAATGCCTTCACCACAAGATCAGCCTTCCTCCAATCAGGGAGCAGATGCAATACCACATGAGCTGCATATCAATCAAAAGTAGCTACTGCAGCTCAAATTTCCAATATGGAAAACTCCCAACAAACTGCTCCTGAATGACCTACGGGGACAAGAGCTACTGGCAGAAATTATTCTGTAACTAACTTGGAATAACAAAGAAAACTGTATTATTATGCTTCATTTTCACAAACACACATGGTCCCTGCCCCAGAGAGCTTCCAATCTACTTAAACAGCTTCCAATCACTACGCAGATTGAAAGAGGAGAGATTCCTTGTAGAATGATCTGCTACTAATGACTGGTTCTGATCTATATATGACGTATAGAACCATAGAATATCAGGGTTGGAAGGGGCCTCAGGAGGTCATCTAATCCAACCCCCTGCTCAGAGCAGGACCCAATCTCCAACTACATCATCCCAGCCAGGGCTTTATCAAGCCTGACCTTGAAAACCTCTAAGGATGGAGATTCCACCACCTTCCTAGGTAACCCATTCCAGTGCTTCACCACCCTCCTAGTGAAAAAGTTTTTCCTAATATCCAACCTGGACCTCCCCCACTGCAACTTGAGACCATTGCTCCTTGTTCTATCATCTGGTACCACCGAGAACAGTCTAGATCCATCCTCTTTGGAACCCCCTTTCAGGGAGTTGAAAGCAGCTATCAAATCCCCCCTCATTCTTCTCTTCAGCAGAATCTGCAGCTTCTCCTGTGCACCATGACTGAGGATGGCTTGGTCTTGTTCCCAACCATCTCCCCTAGCCCCAGTTCCTATGCAGCTCAGAGCGAGTGGCTGTTCTCTAGTGGGACGGGTCCAAAGTACTGAGATGCCAACTGCTCTGGTTTGCACATGGGCTGCAGGGCATTCCAGAGGGTCCTGCCCCACTTCCTAGGGCACTACTGCCACCAAAAGACAAGGCTGGTGCTGCCCAGCAGGGAGCTGGAGGCATTGCCCAGTGGGATGATGCCCTCTGATCCCACCAGACCGTAGGGAAAAGAAAGGAAGCATCTTCCTTTGTTCCGCAGCAACCCTCTCTCTCTGGCTGGTTCATGATTTGTGCTGATGGGTTCTAGAGTCATGCTGGGCCATCCCCAGGCTCTCCTCAGGGCTTTCAGGAGAAAGAGGAGAGAGGGGAATGCAGGATGTTATCCCAGTGGTGAGATGAACTCAGCACTTTGATGCTGTCTAACTTACCCAGGCTGGGAAGTAGTGAGTAGCCACCACTGATTTCCCCATGCAGCTAGTACATCTCCCTTGGGATGCTGGAACTTAAAGGAAAGCTACAGCCAAGCCCAGCAATGAAGGCGTTACAGGACCATTCTAGACACAGGAGCTGCTTGGGAAAATATCAGTTGTTTACTGTGGGAATTTTTTTTAAAAAAGTTTCCCCTGAACTTTCTGCACTTTTATTTTTTACATGCCCTAATCCCACCTCAACATATTTTGGTTTTGCAAAACGACTAAAAAAGTTTGAAAGGAAAAAATGTTTTCTGCATTGACAGAAAGGCCATTTTCCATCAAAAAATGTTTGTGATGGGAAATTTTAGACCAGTTATTTCATTTCCCCAGCTCTCACTATCTCGGTCCTGCCCCATTGAGCAAAGCCCAAAACTTCAGAGTGGGAACTGAAGCGGGTCTGAGTACAGAGAAATGCTGTGAACAATGCTTTCTAGATCCTTCAGCCCCTTGTTTGATTAGCAGCTCATCTGCAAACAGATCCTGAGTCCCTTTGAACATATTTGCTCTTTGTAAGTATTTGCTGAATAGGTTGGCTGGACCAGTGGACTGTTTGCAAAGTAGCCATTATTCATCATTGTGGCATGTGGTTGGTTGCCTGAGTCACATGAGGTAGTTTCCGCACCCCGATTGGATGACTCTGGTTTTATTTTAGACAGAAGAAGAACAAACAATAATGCACTTTGCAGTATGAATATTTGGACAGACAATCATGGATACAAATGGTCATGGGACATCATTTCCAGCAAGTGCCTGGCAGCTGTCAATAACAAATGGGAAGAGACGTGAATTGCAACAAACCAAACTCTTTGCTCACTTATTTACAAAGCCATTCCCCTCCACTTCCCCGCCCCCCTTTCACCAGTTCTAGTGGAAACCAGATGCTGCATCAGAGACCCGCTTCCTTGGGAAAATAAATGACACACAATAAAAGTAAGGACTATTCAGGCAGGATCCCTGGTGCTCTGCATATACAGTGTGCAGGGAGCTCTGCGAATGACATCTAGCCAGCTCTTGCTGAGGCTCAGCACAAGCGGAGACAGGGTTTTAAAGCTCTTTGGAATCCTCCAGGGACTGGTGAGAAGTCGTGTTGCTCTCCCGTTAATCACTTGGAGGGAGTCGGAAGCATGGGGGAATGGAAGAGAGATGTCAGCAGGATGTCAGTCTGTCTTAGAGGCAGGTCAATAACAAAACCCCCAAGCACAGGAACTGCTTCCCCTACCACAGCGCAGAAAGCCAGCGACCAAGAAGGCAAGACTGGCTGCACCATTCTGAAATGCCGTCAACAGCGGTGGGACGCGCTGCCAGAGAACGGGCATTACTGCAGGTCGTGGGACATGATCGCTCGGGCACTCTCAGTCAAATAGCCTTGGCCACCGCCTTACCGTGAACTTGCTGGTGGCCGGAATAATCTAGCTGGCCACAAGCACCTGGCAAAATACATATACTGGAGTCAGTTGCACCACAAAAAGAACAGGAGGACTTGTGGCACCTTAGAGACTAACAAATTTATTTGAGCATAAGCTTTCGTGGGCTACAGCCCACTTCATCAGATGCATAGAATGGAACATAGAGTAAGAATATATATATATATATATATATATACAGAGAGAGAGAGAGAGAGAGAGAGAGAGAGAACATGAAAATGTGGAAGTTGCCATACCAACTCTAAGAGGCTAATTAAGATGAGCTATTATCAGCAGGAGAAAAAAAAACTTTTGTCGTGATAATCAAGATGGCTAATTTCAGACAGTTGACAAGAAGGCGTGAGGATACTTAACATGGGGAAATAGATTCAATTTGTGTAATGACCCAGCCAGTCCCAGTCTCTATTCAAGCCCAAGTTAATGGTATTTAGTTTGCAAATTAATTCCAGTTCAGCAGTTTCTCGTTGGAGTCTGGTTTTGAAGCTTTTCTGTTGCAAAATTGCCACCTTTAAGTCTGTTACTGAGTGACCAGAGAGGATGAAGTGTTTTCCTACACGTTTTTGAATGTTATGATTCCAGAAATGCAGCCATCTCTGGGGTGGGGCATGGTTGCTGTTAAAGAGCCTGCTCCTGTTGATGGGACAAAGGACAGCAGGTGTGGACGTCAGCAGGGTCTGAATGACTGTGGCCAAGTCACTTAATCCCCTTGTACCTCTGTTTTGCTATCTGTAAAACAGGGATAATATCACCCCGCCACACAGAAGTGCGGTGAAGCTAGAGCCAAGAGATGCCAATACGACAGCACCGAACTCCCGTAAATACCTTCAAACAGTCCGTGTCTAAGCACCTTTCGAATTCGGAGAGCAGGACCAGGCGTTAGAATCCCGCTGCATTACCCGGGCAGTGTCTTTGCCCCACCGCTGTGGCTCTGGGGTTTTCCCTCTGGCATTACAACGGATGTATCAGCAGGGTGTCGTACTACAACTGTCTCTGCTGTTTGTGCCTTCAGATCCCTTCTCAAGGCTTTCTCCCTTTGCGCTGACCACAACAAGCAGTGGGCAGCAGTTTAGCCATAAGGGGCAAAAGTCAGTCACGATTTTCAGAGCTTCGGCAATGGCCTTGCGAATTCACAGTTGCATTTCCATCCGGCCGTGCTGGCACATCTTTGTGCAAGCAGCCTTTTGTTCGCTGTAGGGTTGCCTACTTGGTAACATTTTAAAACCGGACACTCCAGCAGGGGTGCTGGAACCTCTCCTACCCCGCCTCTTCCCCCGAGGCCCTGCCCCTGGCTGCCTGTTCCCCCTGAGACTCTACCCCACTATCCATTCCTCTCTGTCACTCACCCCACCCCCTGCCTGGGTCAGGAGGAACTCACCTGCGGAGCGGGGGCTGGGAGCTGTAGCTGGATACAGATAGGAAGTGTCCCCAGCTGAGTAGGGGCTGATGCGGATGATCACCCGGTGCCTCCCCGCCTCCCCCCGCCCGCAGTAACCAGACTTCGGGTGTCCGGTCAATAGATCTGGCTGGACACGATCACGTCCCCTTTTCAACCGGAGTTTCTGGTCGAAAACCAGGCACCTGGCCACCCTAGTTCACTGGCGTGTTCCAAGAAAGCAGAGGCTCGCAGGGACCCACCTAATGAATGCATGCAATCAGGCAGGGGCAGACCGGTAGTATTATTTATTATTTGTATTCCCATAGCGCCTAGAAGCCCGCACCATGGCCTGGGCCCCATTGTGCTAGGCACTGGACAAACACAGAACAAACAGCCCCCCGCCGTAAAGACCTCACAATCTAAGTATAAGACTAGTGATAACAGATGTATTAGTAGGAGCATTGCCAGCAGATCAAGGGAAGTGATTATTCCCCTCTATTCGGCACTGGTGAGGCCACACCTGGAGTTTTGGTCCCCCCACTACAGAAAGGATGTGAACAAATTGGAGAGAGTCCAGCAGAGGGCAACAAAAATGATTAGGGGGCTGGGGCACATGACTTACGAGGAGAGGCTGAGGGAAGTGGGGTTATTTAGTCTGCAGAAGAGTGAGGGGGGATTTGATATCAGCCTTCAATTACCTGAAAGGGGGGGGGTCCAAAGAGGATGGAGCTCAGCTTTCTCAGTGGTGGCAGATGACAGAACGAGGAGCAATGGTCTCAAATTGCAGTGCGGGAGGTCTAGGTTGGATATTAGGAAACACTATTTCACTAGGAGGGTGGTGAAGCACTGGAATCGGTTACCTAGGGAGGTGGTGGAATCTCCATCCTTAGAGGTTTTTAAGGCCTGGCTTGACAAAGCCCTGGCTGGGATGATTTAGTCAGGGATCAGTCCTGCTCTGAGCAGGGGGTGGGACTAGATGACCTGCTGAGGTCTCTTCGAGCCCTGATCTTCTACGGTTCTGTGGATATGGACAAACGGGGGAGTGCACGGAAGCAATGAGACAACCGCGGTTAGCGTGCCAGGCAGCGAGCTCAGCACACCGGCAGCTTGAACATTGTCAGGTTTGTCAAAGGCTTCGTGGCAAAGGAGAGCGTTGAGGAGTCGTCTGGAGGAGGACAAGGAAGTAGCGTCATGGATGTCCATGGGGTCGCTTCCCAAGCATGAGGAGAAGCCAGGAAAAAGCAGGGAGGGGCTTGTTTGGAAATGTAACAAGTGGGTGATGGAGGCTGGCTTCAGAGGGCGCAATGACAGCTCACTAGCAAATGAGAGACAGGGATGGACCGTGAAGAGCCTTGCAAACGGGATTGCCTGCTAGTCCTCCATGACCCAATGTGATCCCTGAGCACCATCGGCTCCTGCAGGGGTGCTAAAACTCCTGGGAGAACCATGCACTGGCTGAATCTAAACCCAGCTGGAAGGGTAAGTATGGGGCGGGGGGATATGCTGGGGGCTTCACTTGCTGTGACTTCTCACTGAGCATGTACAGACAGCTACAGAAGCTAAAGATAAGGATGCAGATACTGCTGCCCTGGGTCTCTCTCTCTTCGAAGCAGATGAGGCCAAGCCTGCCAGGATGCATAGAGTTCAGGCTCTGGAGGGAGCTCAGGGGTTGTTTTTTCCCCTCACATTTCCAGGTAGTGTGTACAAAGACGTGACATATTCATATGCTGGGGTGTTCCTGTGCTAGGATACAGGTTCAGCATGGATAGCCTGGGTCTTCTGCAAGGGATGACATCATCGGCCTAGTTCTGATCTCGCTCACCCCAGAGTAAATCAGCAGGGTCTACGGCCACAATTAAATGACTAAGAGATTTTATTTGCAAATTTGACACCATCAGCTCAGGATTAAACAAAGACTGTGAATGGCAGAAGTTTCAACTGGAATTTAAAAAGAGAAACAAAATGGGGAGGCATGTTACCGCCACCATCTTGCTCAACATTAGGGATTGAACTAGGTACTGCCAGCTCTGAAAACAGTCCTTGCTTGAGCTAGCCAGCTAGTCCCGGTAGAGGGGAGAGGGGCTATAAGAGACCAGATTGTCTGTAGCTTGGGCACAGAGAGGGACGCGTCACTCACCCTGACGTGACATTAGGTTTTGTAAAAGCTTGCTGTCACAAAACTGAAATGACAGGCTCAATTTGACCTGACAGCATCCCTTTTAAAGTGCTTTTCATGTGGGTGAGAAGTGCCCAAACGACATCCCCAAAGAATGCACTCTTCTGTTTATCCCGAGATTAGATCCCATGTCAGCATGCCCTATGCATCCTGCTATTGCAGCAAACTCCTAAGCCAGCCAGCAGATCACATGGGTAATTTGTTTAACTCAATTGAATTATTCAGAGCAACACGCAGTTCTGGAGGGTAACTAACGTTTAGAAATCAGCATGGAAAAGCCAGGCCCTCACATCCAATTTCTGGTGTCATCTAGGCTGAAAATATTGTGGGAAGGGTTACTGATTCGCCTGCCACAGACCATTCCTCCCTCGCTGGGGATCTTAGCAGACAGGCCAAGGACTGAACAGGCTCGGAGATCAAAGAGGCCGGACGGCTGTCTCCCCACACAGTGTTGCATTGGCAGGGGGGAGCTTGCTGCCCATGTACTGCGGACCCCATGGATGACAAACACCTTTGGTCTATAGGGCGGCCCACATGGCTCCTCTCGTCAGCACTAAACTCACTTCGGCCTTCCACAAATAAAACCCAGCCCAACATACCTTTAAAAACAGATAAGATCAAGGAGGAGGACAGACCGAGGAAAGATCCACAAACACATGCAGACAGCAGACTCCCAAACAATATTCTGCCGAGTCTCATTAGGGATGATTTATAAGGCCGATGCCATTGTTAACCTTTGACCACATCCTCCCCACTCCTGCTGGGCATCTCATGGCCCACACGTGATTGTACCAGAGCAGCCAGGAAGATGATTTCATTTGATCTTCCCTGTTAGGCGCTTTGGATGGGAAGCATTCAATCAGCGTACTGCTGCAGCCTACCCATCCGACTGGCCCTTCGGATGAGATGGAGAAGTTCTCCGTGTTCTTACAGGATACGCACACAGTAACACAGTGCTGGCCGCAGAACTCTTCGACCCAGATACCATGAGCCGAGACCTTTCTTTTGCGATTGGCGCACCCCAGGTCGGACGCATCCATTATTCACAGCCTTGCCAAAGACTTTAGACCAGTGGGTCTCAAACTCTTTTCCCCAAAGACCCCTTTGGCATCTGACTAGATGTCCTGCACTTCTTTCATTTCTGGTACTTCCAGACACCCCTGCCAGTGTGGCAACAAGCCCTCTGCTCCCCCTTCCCCCCCAGCATGACCTTGAATGCACAGGGAACCCCTGGTTTAGACAATTTGTTTTCAGTGTTAAACTCAATTCACAAACTCTCCATATGGACTCTTCTCTATTTATGTTGGTGGCCTAAGCAACGGGGCCAGCTCTAGCAGGTTTTTCATGAGTCTGGCGATATTTAGTGTTTTTCTGAAAGCTCCAGGAGGAGTCATGAGAATCTCAACTTCCAGGTTTAAAAAAAAAAAAAGTTCCTAGCCCTCGTGGTTGCAGAGAAAAGCTTGAAAAATGTCATCCAAATGCCTCCATCATGCTCAACCTGAAGGCAAATAAAAAGAACCCAAACGGATTTTTTAAATGGCCTGATTTTTCATGCAAATCTCGTGATTTGGGGCCTTACATGTGAAGTCACACGGCAATCTTTCAGCTCCCTGACTGGATGACTGGAACTCAGAGGACTAGTGAACAGCACACTGGGGGGGGGGCGGAGGAATGTTCGGGGGGGGGGCAGGTCAGCCCCTATGGGGGTGGGGAGGGAGTGCCCCCTAGCCCCGCTATGCTCTCAGCTCTGCTCCAGCCGCGGCCCTGGCTTCAGCCCCTGGCTCCCAGCCTGGCCACAGCTCTGGCCACAGCCTCGGCCTCCTTACCCCTGTCCCCTCCCCTCCCTGGGAGCTGCGGCCCCGCTCTTGGCCCCGGCTCCCGACAGGGTGGGGGGCAGGATGTGAAAAGTTTGGGGACCACTGCCATGGGGGCAAGAATGGGGGGTAAAAGGGCTGTGGCCAGCACACCCCTGCTTGCATCTGATCCCCATCCGGAAGGGCCTCTGTGGACCATAGGCAGCCAGTGCAAGAGAGAACAACTTTCAGGCTACTTTAACTTGTGTTGGAGTCCGGGCTGGGATCTGGAAGCCCCTGGGTCAGGGACAGCCACTATTGCCCTCCCCACGCCAGACCTGGAGCAAGTGTGGCTCAGCTGACCTGGAGAACGTGGCCCAAGATTTCTCCATGGATTACAGTGTGAACTGAGCTCAGCCATGTTACCCACAGAAATATCCACAGAAAAGAGTCTTGTCTGGCCAGTGGTGTCATCTCACAGACACACACGCGCACGCACACACACACACACACACATACACACACACTATCTGAAGAAGCGGCAAAATTTTAACCTCAAGCCTGTTTGCCAATACACCCCTGCAAAAAATAACCCCTCTTGCCGGCGCTGGGCTGCACTCACCGTGTGATAGCTGGTGGGCTCCTCCCCAGGACTCACTGACACTCGTTAGACAGCCGGACTTTGATTGACTTCCTCAAGTCTCGCTGGGCGCAAGGCAGTGTGTATATATAACTCTTTGAAAAATGAAATTACACGGCACTGCACAGCTGCTTTGAGAGGAGAGAAGATCGGCACATGCGGGAGTACATGATGGGTCTTTGGAAAGGGCTCGTTTTCAGACAGCGCTGGGTTTTTGGCAGCGCTTTAGGGCATTTGTTCCGAAGCTGTGTTTACGCGCCTTTGATCAGATGTGTTTAACTTTTCTGGTGCGTGACAGCAGCAAAACAAGTTTGATATGTGGATAATGAAACACTTTTTCCTTTCTTTTTTTGTAAACCCTTAACAAGATTTTTCACATCAGCAACTAAACGGGGGATAGCGGCGGCATTGTAACAACTGCTGCGTGTTAACAACAACAACAAAATAACCACCAGCCAGTTCGCTTGTTAGAGCTTTTCATCTGAACCGGCTGCATCCTCACCCAGGCAAAAATCACACCTACATCTGCGGGAGAGTTGTCTGAATGTACAGAGCGAGTGCAAAGACATCAGGCTCCAGATGACTTTGGTTGTAAATTATGGCCTCTCTCCTGTCGAAGAGGATAAACCCCGCAAGGATCTCTGCAAGCTTAAAGCCTGTATCATAGAATCACAGAAGATCAGGGTTGGAAGGGACCTCAGAAGGTCATCTAGTCCAACCCCCTGCTCAGAGCAGGACCCAATCTCCAACTAAATCATCCCAGCCAGGGCTTTGTCAAGCCTGACCTTGAAAACCTCTAAGGAAGGGGATTCCACCACCTCCCTAGGTAACCCATTCCAGTGCTTCACCACCCTCCTAGTGAAAAAGTTTTTCCTAATATCCAACCTAAACCTCCCCCACTGCAACTTGAGACCATTGCTCCTTGTTCTATCATCAGCTACCACCGAGAACAGTCTAGATCCATCCTCTTTGGAACCCCCTTTCAGGGAGTTGAAAGCAGCTATCAAATCCCCCCTCATTCTTCTCTTCCGTAGCCTAAACAATCCCAGTTCCCTCAGTCTCTCCACATAAGTCATGTGTTCCAGTCCCCTAATCATTTTTGTTGCCCTCCGCTGGACGTTTTCCAATTTTTCCACATCCTTCTTGTAGTGCGGGGCACAAAACTGGACACAGTACTCCAGATGAGGCCTCACCAATGTCGAATAGAGGGGAACGATCCCGTCCCTCGATCTGCTGGCAATGCCCCTACTTATACATCCCAAAATGCCATTGGCCTTCTTGGCAACAAGGGCACACTGTTGACTCATATCCAACTTCTTGTCCACTGTAACCCCTAGGTCCTTTTCTGCAGAACTGCTGCCGAGCCATTCGGTCCCTAGTCTGTAGCGGTGCATGGGATTCTTCTGTCCTAAGTGCAGGACTCTGCACTTGTCCTTGTTGAACCTCATCAGATTTCTTTTGGCCCAATCCTCCAATTTGTCTAGGTCCCTCTCTATCCTATCCCTGCCCTCCAGCGTATCTACCTCTCCTCCCAGTTCAGTGTCATCTGCAAACTTGCTGAGGGTACAATCCACACCATCCTCCAGATCATTTATGAAGATATTGAACAAAACCAGCCCCAGGACCGACCCTTGGGGCACTCCACTTGATACCGGCTGCCAACTAGACATGGAGCCATTGATCACTACCCGTGGAGCCTGACGATCTAGCCAGCTTTCTATCCACCTTATAGTCCATTCATCCAGCCCATACTTCTTTAACTTGCTGGCAAGAATACTGTGGGAGACCGTGACAAAAGCTTTGCTAAAGTCAAGGAACAATACGTCCACCGCTTTCCCCTCATCCACAGAGCCAGTTATCTCGTCATAGAAGGCAATTAGATTAGTCAGGCATGACTTGCCCTTGGTGAATCCATGCTGACTGTTCCTGATCACTTTCCTCTCCTCTAAGTGCTTCAGAATTGATTCCTTGAGGACCTGCTCCATGATTTTTCCAGGGACTGAGGTGAGGCTGACTGGCCTGTAGTTCCCCGGATCCTCCTCCTTCCCTTTTTTAAAGATGGTCACTACATTAGCCTTTTTCCAGTCGTCCGGGACCTCCCCCGATTGCCATGAGTTTTCAAAGATAATGGCCAATGGCTCTGCAATCACATCCGCCAACTCCTTTAGCACTCTCGGATGCAGCGCATCCGGCCCCAGGGACTTGTGCTCATCCAGCTTTTCTAAATAGTCCCGAACCACTTCTTTCTCCTCAGAGGGCTGGTTTCCCTCCTCCCCATGCTGTGCTGCCCAGTGCAGCAGTCTGGGAGCTGACCTTATTCATGAAGACAGAGGCAAAAAAAGCATTGAGTACATTAGCTTTTTCCACATCCTCTGTCACTAGGTTGCCTCCTTCATTCAGTAAGGGGCCCACACTTTCCTTGACTTTCTTCTTGTTGCTAACATACCTGAAGAAACCCTTCTTGTTACTCTTAACATCTCTTGCTAGCTGCACCTCCAGGTGTGATTTGGCCTTCCTGATTTCGCTCCTGCATGCCCGAACAATATTTTTAGACTCTTCCCTGGTCATTTGTCCAGTCTTCCACTTCTTGTAAGCTTCTTTTTTGTGTTTAAGATCAGCAAGGATTTCACTGTTAAGCCAAGCAAGTCGCCTGCCATATTTACTATTCTTTCTATACATCGGGATGGTTTGTCCCTGTATCCTCAATAAGGATTCTTTAAAATACAGCCAGCTCTTCTGGACTCCTTTCCCCCTCATGTTAGTCTCCCAGGGGATCCTGCCCATCAGCTCCCTGAGGTTGTCAAAGTCTGCTTTTCTGAAGTCCAGGGTCCATAAACAAGCTCTCTCCAATTTGTTACAGTTCCAAGCTACAGAGCCTTGGCTCTTTAGCTGAAACTTCAGAGACGCAGGCTTTCCTGTGTGTTAAGGTCCCCCCCAGTCCTGCCTCGGTACCCCCCGGCACTGATCTGCAGAAGAAATTATTTGTGAGAGCCACCAGCTGCAGAACTTTCGCTTGAGCTGTAGCAGCTCATGCTGTGGGCTGTGGAGGTCCTGGGTTCAAACCCCAGTGTGTTGGCCAAGGGGACGGCTGTCATGCTTGGAGATCTGGAGGGCCCTGCTTTCATTTCCTCCCCAGAGGAAGCAGGTTCCTGCCAGATGTCAGGGACACAAGGATATCCTCTGCCCTTCTCCTTGGACACACAGCTCCACGTAGGTCCAGGCTGTTTTTGGTTTCCTGGCCATGACTGCATCTTGTCCCTCACCCATGCCTGCATTTCCCCATGATCAGGTATCTCACACCTTGATGTCCCATCTGGGTGCCCATCCTGACCTGCTCAGTTCCTGACTGCACCATGACTGCTGTGTGCCTTGTCGAATGGGAACCAACCTGTGCCTGTCTTCATTCCCCTCAGGTCTTTAGTCCCAAGGCCAGAAACTTGGCGACATCACAGAAGGGGAGCGAAACGCTGGGTTACATTTTGCTCTGGTGTAAACCTGGAGAAGCTCCATCCGGGGAGTCCTCTGGGTTCACATCGATGGAAGTCAGAGCACACTTTGGCTGGCTCTTACCAGACAGATTTGGTTTAGGGATATGATAAGGCACCAGAGACCAGGACCTTTATGTAGAGCAAAGTTCTGCTCTGTCCTCAAACCACACTGGCCCAAGGTCAAGGATTGGCAAAATTCACTCCTGGAGCAGTGATGGGTCAAAGGTCCCAGATCTAGTGAGCCAGAGGTATAAAACTGGGAGCTTTATGCCATTTGGGGTAGGAGATTCCCAGCTCCCTAAAGAGACACCCAGCACTTGCTTCTAGGACTGGAAGATCCCAAGACATCAGACACTAAACCCACAGCATTATGTGTAAGAAAGCTGGATTTGGGCCACCACAATGCATAAGTTCTAATTTTCATCTCTTTCTGAGCCCTGTGCAGTTGGGCTCATGGTTGCGGTGGTGATCTGGCTTTACAGGCCGAGGCCTAAACCGATATAGTACCAACAATTTTAAAAAGGACTCTCTGAAATGTTCCTAAAATAGATTTTCTGACAAGCTTGTGACACACAGACAGCATGGTGCAGTATAAAGGGCTTATTTGCCCTCATTGGGGATGGCACGCAGGCCGGAACTCCATCACCATCTCAACACCTACGACCAATGAAGCCATCCCAAAAACATGCCAGTGAAACATATGATACCGTCACATAGTCTGCCGATGCAGGGAGAGCGAGTGAGAGCATGTGCTGTGGTGTGATATGCACACACAGCGGCTGCCATTCGAAAGTCCAGAATTTGTCAATGGTCACTACAAAGCGGTATCTGAGATAGCACTATGCCCCCCAGACTTAGAATAGGAAATAATTGTGAAGGATGTTGGCATTTTCATGCTGCCACCGTATCGTACAACCTGGAAGATATACGCAATCATGTGTGAAAGAGATGGTTTCCTCCACAGGTGGACACGGAAGTGTATGTTCAGTGGTGATAAATATTTAACATGCTTTTAGTCCTGAAAAGGCCTAGCTCTGAGGCCATCAGCCTGTAAGTGAAGACCAGGGCTGATTAATGGGTTAAGCAGCTCCCAGTTATGGAAGGTTAGGATCAATCCCAATTCTCTGCTATTTGTTGAATCTTTAATGCTTTTTATCGGGAGTGGAGTTTCTTGGCAGAGGTTAGCATTTTAATAGGGCCACTTTAACTGCATAGATTTTAAAGGGATAAAAAAACCCTGAGGTTTTCATGCGGTCACTTTGTTAAATGAAATTTTAAAAAAAAAGAGAAAATGTCAAAAAAAAGGTTTGGAAAAGCCCATTTTTCTCCAAGGCAAATTTACTGCTTTCACAGTCTGGCTTTCCCCTCGCTCTGAGTGCATGGCAGGGCTGCGAAATGATCAGTTATACCTTCCCTCAGCAGATCTGAACCACAGCTACTCCACCAGGAACAGTCATTTGTTCCTTCCATCTGCAGGCTTCACAGAAGCTCCTTGGAGGAGCCGGGACCTAATTGTTTCAGAAGTGTTTGGATGAGTCTGATAGGCAGGAACACCGTATTGTTTGTTTAGCATGTTATCACTTCAGCAGAAGGTATCAAGAAAGATGCTAGCACGAGGGTAGCATCATGAGGGAAAGAACTATAGAAGGGAGAGAGAGAGAGAGAGAGAATGTGAGGCAGGTGGTGATGACACAAGAGGAAGCGTTATAGACATCTTCACCTGAATGTCTTGCTGCCAGCTCAAACATGACATGGCCAAACCCAAGTGCTTGATCTTTTCTCCCAAGTCTTATTGGTGATGAATTGTAATCTACGTTAAAACATCAAGCTATGACTTTAAGTTTCTAAAGGGCTTCCTGGTCCTGCTTGCAGGGTAGGGGGTCTCTGTAGGGAAGCATGAGATCTGGATCTTCAGAGTCAGGTTGCAAAGAGGCAGCCTTGGTCAAGGTGGGTGAGTTGTGCCTTGCTGCCTTAGGGAGCGCCTGCTTTGTCTCTCTCTGTTTTGGGGTTCTTGTTCTTCAGTTCTGGATTCTAAGCAATAAAGTGGTGTTATGTTGCAACCTTCCAGCACGAGTGTTTGTGTTTTTATCCATGCCTCTGTGTGTATGCTATGAACATAATATGATCCACTCCTCCATCGCTGTTGGAAACACCATCACCCTCTCCTATCAGTCAAGCCTATAACCAGGGCATCATCTTTGACTCAGCCCAGTCTCCAGACCCACAACATCCAGGCTGTGTCCAAACCTCACTGCTTCTTCCTCCATAAGCACCTCTCTGATGCAGCCTTTTCTCTCTGCCCCACGGCTGAGAACTGCCCAGACCCATTTTGTTCTTCATATTATTGACTGATAATGTGATAACCGCTGGGAGTCCCCAATCATGGATCAGGGTCCCGCTAGGCTTGGTGCTGTACAAACACACCATGAAAACATGGTCCCTCCTCATCTCCCATTTTGACACTCCCATGATGCCCTCCTTTCAGACCCACTGTTCAGATCATGTTCCCCTCCCTTGGCTCCCCGACTTTCTCCATCACATCCAAGAACAAGCTTCTGGTCCTGACCTCTGAGACATGTCTGGAACGGAAGAGAGGAGCTTTCCTGACTCTTCTCTCTTATCACATCAGCCCCATGCCCTCTCTTCCGCTCGGCCTGCCTCCATCGCCCATTTGTCCACTGCTCTCACCCATACTGCCCCTTGCACACAGAGCTATCTATCCCCTTCCAATCTCACCCACTTCTGCTGTGACACCGGTGAGAAACCGGCAGCAAATTACAGCCAGGAAGTGGGGCAGGATGGGCTACTGAAGCTGATCCTCTTTATTCGGCCTGTGAAAACACCTCTACTCATTGTCACTCCCTCCATCCTCCCCATCTCCCCTGGTTACGGCCACTCATTGCACCTTGGCTTCATTAGAACGTAAGGTCTCTGGGGCAATGGTGCTTTCATGGGGCCTGGCAGGCCCTGGATCGCGGCCTCTGGGCGCTCCCCGTCACGCAGAGAGTCCACACCGACAGACAGGCAACACGAAGGGCGAGTGAGAGAAGGAGCAACCGCAAAAGAGCGAGTGAAAGAGAAACGCGCACACAGCGATCAGAGATACACGAGGAGGAGGGCTCGTGCATCCTGGCGCAGGTAAGAGCCGCCAGCGTTCCCGCCGAGCTGCTTAGATGGGATCAAACGCCAGCGTGAATGGGGAAATTCAGGTGCCTAGTGCCAGGCAGCCAAGGTGGCATCGCCTCACCCCTCCTTTGTACCGCATAGGCTGGAATCGAAGCTGAAGCTTCCGGGAGCATCTTTTATAGGAGGCCTTTGTTCTTTCCCACAAGAGGGACTGTATTGTACCCACCTTTTCACACACAGAAACCCCATGGACTTCAATGAGCGCCCTTGCCCTGAGCTTGCAGAATGGAGCCCTAGGAAAATCAAAGGGGTTTGGGAGCCAAAATTAGGCTCAAAGCTTCCTGGCTCGGGGCCTGTTCCACATGCGATGAGTGCACTAGCCGGCCCTGGGAGAATGCAGGAGGGGGAAGGGGCTTTGTTTTTAGCTTCTCGATGCAGGGACTGAATCAATTCCCGCTCAAATGTGTAGCAGTAACTCAAGCCGAGTCTAGGTGAGATCGGAACGAGGCCCTCAGCATTCACCCCAAGGATCAGAGATTGGGGGCGGGGGGCTGTTATACCACTGCAAACTCATGCTGGCTGCTCTGGATTTCCTGAGATCAGAATCAGGCCGAGCGAGAGGAGTCTGTGATGGGATGGCAGCAGGAAAAGGGGAGACCCCAACGTGAACACAACTCTTCCAAAGCTCAAAAAAGATATTCGGGGTGAAGGTTCAAATCCTCTTTGCTCATGACCCATAAATTAAGATTGGACGTTTTTCTAGTTCAACCACCAGATACGAGCTGGCTGCAGCAGGGCCTGTGTTTCACAGAGGGTCAGACTCGATTATCACAATGGTGCCTTCTGGCTTTAAAATCTATAAACTGGATGCTTCTTTGTCCTCATTTTAGAGTTTTCTTCTCTCAAAGGCAGTTACAGAGACACAAAGGTCTCTCTGGGCTGTAGTTAAGATCCTTTCCCAGTAGCTGCGCCACTGCGGACCCATGCACCAGAAACTTCACATGTGTGAACTTCGGACAGGAGAGCGGGTTTTTCGCCACAGAAACAGAGCTTGCCCCATCTTCTGGTATTATGATCCTATGGAACTAAACTAATCCAGGTTGCATAGGGCTACACGTTTACCTCGCATACACCACGCACCAGTTCCCATGTTCACTGGCACACGCCCATTCACATCACACCATGCGGCTCAGTTCACACACCGCCCCACTCACACTTGTTGACACACATTAACTATACCCATCCTGTCTCGTGCCCCACTCCTCCCATGCACACACCACACACTTCCATTCACACATTCTCTCTCCCCGTCTCTCCTCCCCTCACATTGTCTCCTGCCATTCCATACCCTCAGTGACACCCACACAATCACACACATCACACTCCCATTCACACCATGGGTACCACTGGCCTTCAACTACTGCACATCAGGATCACATTTCGACTCTTAATGCAAACCATTTCCATGATAATTGTCTTTTCTCATCCACTGTTGTAAACATGGATTAGGGGCCGAGAGACAGAGATGAGCCTTCACTGTGGATTAACCTGCATGTTGTTTTTTGTGACAACATCAATATAAGATCCAGACTTCTGTCCCTTGCAACGTGACAGCTACCAAACAGCTGGTTCCCAGCTCCGTCAATTAGAGCTTCAGAGAGATTCTATGAGCCATTAGCCTCTAGCCCTCCCTGAGAAGCTGCTGCTGCAGCTTCGAGTCCTTCCAAGCACCTAGATTCCTCGGCATTCCCATGAAAACCTGATGTCTGCCTGCACAGAGAGAATCAGTGCGTGCTCTTGTGATTGGCTTTAATGCACCAAGGTGGGAGCTGCCAGACAATCTCCGTGGGTTGGAGGCAGGGCAGAGAGATCTGTGATGCGGGGACTTGACTGCATCCCATGGGCAAGGAATAAGTCAGGGTTCGACGCCCTTCGTGCCACATAGCCTGGGGGCTCAGCCAGCCCCAGGGTGGCCCGTTCAGACTCAGTTCCATCTCTGGGATACACTCACCCCCTTGCCACGCATCGCCCCGGCACACAGCTGGGCACTCAGGCTCAGCCACGTGGCCCTGGACGTTCCCTCCCCCGTGGGGTCAGTTACACCCAGCTCGGTTCTCCCAGGCATAGCACTTCACACCCACCTTGCACACTGCACAGGTATACACAGCCACGCGAGCATCAGGACAGGGGAGAGCCCCCCCTGGTGCAAACCTGTGACACAGCTCAGCTCTTCCTCCCTCCCCTGGCTGAACAACGGCAGGGCAGGGGCAACGCCTGGGTGGAACTGAATGTGGAACGGGCGGAGGTCTGAGGCCCTGGGAATGGCAGATCCTTCCTATGCCACGCAGGGGGCAGCACAGAATCGGGCACAGCAGCAGGAGCTGGTGAGATGTATGCCCGCAGCAGAGCAGAGATAACAAGGGGGTGAGTCCGGTACACCACCACCAGCTGAAGGGCATATGGACGGGGCCGGGTAGTGGGTCAGGGAAGAGCTGACAATAGCAACACCTGATGTAGTGGGTGTACTTTTCCCTCTAAGGACAGACAGACCATTGCTTCCCCAGGTTCTTCGGCGTGGTAACTCCCCTCCCCCCGTCACACCCCTGCCAACCCTATCGACTTGTTTACAATCCACGCTGCACATCCCCAACCTCCCCCAGCCAGGAATTAGCTCCAGAATGGTAAATTACACGAGCCAGAAGGTTTGATGGAACGAGCCCATTGGGTGGCTTGGAGATGCTATTAATGGAGAACTTTCACTAATTGCTTTTGTGTAATTGGGGGCTGCTAGGCAGAACTGGGTAATAAACGAGATCCAATTACATTTTCTCTTGGTATTTATTTTATTAAGTCGAATTCATCAGCTGATGAAGGGCCCCAAGACGATGGCTCATGGCCTAGTGGAAGGGTCGCTTAATTCCCCGCTTGGGAAAGCACAGAGGGAGCTTTTCCCAGGTGCACAGGCTAAACCTCTGCACCACGAAAGAAGCCCAGCTGCATCTCTTTCTCCCATCCCTGCCCCCCACCCTTGGCAAACCTGGGCGGCAAATGCTCATAGTGCTCCTGTGAGCGCTAGTCAGGGGGCCCAGCTAACGCACCTGCCAGCGCACAGAGGCCTGTGCCTGACGTACCCGGCCAGCTGGGAGGTGTGGCCAAGCCTGCACATATGGTGAGGACAGCGTTTGGAAGAAGCAGTATGGAGCAAGGCTGCAGGAGAAGTGGTTTGTACTCCAGATCACTCGGCCAATTGCCACGCATGCTGGATGGCTCCTGCACTCAGCTGCTACTGCTTTGCTCCCTGCTGGCGTATGCCTCTGTCATGGGGCAGAATCCTACCAGAATCCAGCCCTTGGCCGTCCAGCTCATCCTGCGTTCCCTGCACCAGAGAACATTCACATTATGGCATTACCTGGGCGACAGACTTCAGAGTCTCTCCATTAATGAAATGGATAAAGTGAAACCCATACACGCGCCCTGTCTAACGGAGCGATTATCTATGGCACGCCTCGCTGCAGTGTCTAAGCACCGGGGTATCCGAGGCACTGCTTCAGAGTCAGTGAAGTGACTGCTAGGCAAATTAGAAGGTGGGGGGGGAGGTGAAGTGTCACTTTTCTTGAAAAATTATTCGTAAAAACAGGTTAGTTTCTTTAAAAAGACCCCGATTTATGAATATTCTTGCAGACTTACAGGCCGTGTGAGATTCGCCAAGACTCATGGGTTCACATTATTCATGCTGGCTACTGAATAGTTGTGAAAATGCTCCTGAATTCTAAGTATTGCATGAATCACTATCGGTCCTAACTTTCATACCAGACAGGGGGTTAGTTGCTTTCCATTGCAGGCCTGTCTAAAATATTTCAGCCAGGCAGGCAGGGAGCAGACAGAAGCACCATGAGGCTCAGCTAACCAACCCCAAATAGCTAGCCATCAAAGCAAACAGCATGTGAACCAACTATCTGGCAAAACTTTTGAGGAACTGGTCTGTCCCTAGGGACGCAGGACGGGTTTGTGCACAGCTGGTGTCCAAGACAGAGACTAGATTCAGAGTGAACAGCATTATCAATAACTTGCGCAACCACCTGGACTGTTAGCACTGGGCCAAAGTCCTCAGCCCCCCTACTCAGGATTTAGCCACTCTTTCCTCAGCAAAGTCTGCTGAAGAGACCCCAGGATGTAACCAATCGATTATTTATCATTGTTGTGGCCAATCACTGAAACGGTCCATTTGGAGAATGACTTCCAGTGCTCCCTTGAGGAAATCTTTAACAAGACTGGTTTTAGAATCAGAGAAATGTGGGGCTGGAAGGGACCTCAAAAGGTCGTCTAGTCCAGTGGCTCTCAACCAGGGGCACGTGTACCCCTGGGGGTACGCAGAGGTCTTCCAGGGGGTACATCAACTCATCTAAATAGTTGCCCAGTTTTCCAACAGGCTATGTCAAAAGCACCAGCGAAGTCAGGACAAACTAAAATTTCCTACAGACAGTGACTTGTTTATACTGCTCTGTAGACTGTTCACTGAAATGTAAGTACAATATTTATATTCCAATCAATTTATTTTATGATTATATGGTAGAAATGAGAAAGTAAGCACTTTCTCAGTAACAGTAACACTTTTGTATTTTTATGTCTGTTTGTGCAAGCAAGTAGTTTTTAAGTGAGGTGTAACTTGGGGGGTACGCAAGACAACAGACTCCTGAAAGGGGTTCAGTAGTCTGGAAAGGTTGAGACCCACTGGTCTAGTCCAGCCCCCTGCACTGAGACAGGACCAAATAACCTAGACCATCCCTCACAAGTGTTTGTCCAAACTGTTCCTAAAAAACTCTGTGATGGAGAATCCCACAATCTCCCTAGGTCACCTATTCCATAGCTTAACTCTCCTTGGAGTTAGAAAGTTTTTCCTGATATCTAACCTACGTGTCCCTGGCTGCAAACGAAGCCAATTCCTTCTTGTCCTACCTTCAGTGGACATGGAGAACAGCTGATCACTGTCCTGAGTATAACAGCCCTGAACATATTGAAAAACTGTTATCAGGTTCCCCCCCCGGTCTTCTCTTCTCTAGACTAAACATGCCCCTTTTTCCACCTCTTCTCCGGAGAATTGCAGTCAGACCCGGCCCAGCACCAAGCCACGAGCTAGAAACACAAATCAGATCTTAGCGTGAAGGGAGTGAACCTCCACTCCCTGGCCTGTGCATTGCTCCTCTCCCGCCCGCACTGCCCGGCGTGCCGGTCATTCAAACTCCTGCCAGGGAAGGCACGTTTTGGACCCTGCAGACAGTCCCGCAGTGGATTGAGCTGTCAGGTTTGTAGCTCCTTAGAGCCAGGGAAAGTGACCCTGACCAATACACAGTCATGCACATCAGCTCTCCTGCAGTACCCTGGCGCTCCGGACAGAGTTCACGCCTCTGGCCTTATCAGCACCTCCGCTGCCCCACCCCCTTCCCAGCTAGCACCACCCATGCCCGGGAAGGGGGCAGGATCGCAGTCAAGGCTGCCCAAAGAGGGCAAACTGGGTGCATGATAGAAGCAAGGAACGGGCGCCAGGCTGTGGCTGATTCATTCAGGTTAGGGACTGTTTTGTCGGTGCCACCCAGAGTCTGGGTCTTTCTCGGCTTAACCGACGGCACGTTTTGTTATGAGCAGAACGGGGGGGACTTCCCAAAGCCCAGAGCAGCACCTTAGCCAGTGCGGATGTATCATTTAGACTCAGTCTTCAGCCTTGTCCACACAAACCGAAACATTACCCCAGAGGAAATCAAACCGATTTAGCTAACTTAGGGCAGACTCCTTGGGGACACGCTTCTATCAGTTTGGAAATGGCTCTACCGGTTTAGCTGGTGCTTGTGTAAATTTATCAACACAAATTCAATGGATATAAGCCAGCTTTACGTCAATTTAAGAGCATCTGTAACCCACACTCCTCCTGGGTGTGGTGCTCGGTCCCCTCTAATGGCACCGAGACCACTTAGCTAAGGCAGTAGCAGACTCTTTCATCTCTAAGGGCCACGTGGCTTTTAACTCTTGCAGTAGAGGCTCTTGCTTTAGCTCCAGAGGTCCCAGGTTCGATCCTGCCCGCCAACGACCGGGGTCTGTCGATGTTACACATCCACACACAAAGTCACACCTGTTGAAGAAAACGAGTTCGGATTCGTCCCGTTAATGAAACTGGTGCCGGGTGTGCTTGTGTGTGTGCTCACCTACACGCACCAGGCCTTAACAATGGAGCAGGAAATGCTGTGTCAGGAGCAAGCTTTCTTGTACCGTTCCGGCTGCTCCCCGGGATCAGCCAGGCTGGGGGCGAGCCCGTGGAACGGTCCATTGGCATCTCTGCTGCTGGTCTGAGAGGCACACCAAAACAAGCAAGCGACTCAGGTTCCATTCCTGTCTCCGGTGACGATTCAGATCAGTTTCTTGTTTTATCCAAGGCCTTTGGGGAAGAGCCTCTTGTCATTTTGCTATTTGGCCATCCAGCGCCCAGCGTGGAGGCCTTCAGGCCCGTCTACACAATGTAAATTACGAGTTCTGAGGGAGACTTCGCAGGAAAATTAAATCTCATTTTCTGAAGAGCCCTTTTGCCCATGTGGCTTGGCTCCCCCGAGTGCAGCACGCTTCCCGGCGCACTCGGCTCCTTGTTTGCACATCTCCACAGCAACAATGGGAAATGCATCACGCGGTGGAGAGAGCCGGCCGAAGTCCACAGCTAAAGCAGAATCTGAGAGGCAACAGAGGCAGAGAGAGGCGACGTGATGTGCCCAGCATTCAGCCACCTGGGGGCAGAGCTGGGATTAAAACCAAACACCCCCCCCCCCCCCGGCCCCCACGTCATGCTCCCCGATACGGATGTTGCTTAGCACGCTGATAGCATTGAAGACAGAGACAGAAAAACCTCAGCCCAAGAAGCACAGCTGCCTACCTGTTTGTCTGCTTACCGAGCTCTCGCTGCTGCTGCATCTGAGTAGCCTCCCAATCCCGATCAGATTGCACCTTCTTGGCACCCTGTCAGGGGGCGGGGGGGGCATTTCTCCCATTGTGCAGATGGTGAACCAAGGCACAGGGAAGACTAGCCCAGATTCACGCAGGGAGGCTGAGCCGGGAATCGAACCCACATCACGGATCCCAGCCCAGTGCTTTAACCACGAGACCCCACGTCATTCCATGCTACCAGCAATGCGTGGGTGTGTGTACAGATGTGTGTATTGCTATGAAACCAGGCAGGCGGTACTGCTCTCCCTGATTTTCCAGGGCCTCACCTGCACAGCACATTACCACACAAACCTTTTCTCCTCCACATGGGCCCACCTGCCCCCCTCACCCTGTCTCCAGTTCCATCTCAAGCCCCTCTCCCCTGGGTACCCTTTCCTGCTTCCATCTGCTCCCATATTTTACCACTGAGCCTGCTGCCACTCACGTAACCTTGCCTGTTTAGTAATTTGTGGCAATAAAGTGTCACTGTGGGGAAAAAATACAGCATCCCAGTGGCGTATAAATCTCCAGTCCATAAATTGCACAGTCCCGGCACGCGCCCCTCCCCTCTCTTTTTATGTAAGTGTAACCATCTAGGAAGAAAAGGAGCCACGCTGGTGTGTGATCTTAGAAGAGAGCGGCGTCCTAGCCGCCTTCGTTAGGGACCCTGACGAGTGCAGAGTGGCTGGCGTGTGCACTGGAGCCATGGGGCCTCGGCAGAGGCTTCCCAGAGCCAGCCAGTAATCAAGAGATTCTTACTAACGAAGAAATGAGTTGCTGAGACGCACTAGTGACTATTCCAGGCTCCCTCCCCACCACCCTGTATCGGCCTCCCTGCACCAGGCTGCAAAGCAAACACAATCCAGGGATGGATTAAGCAATCCAGGGTCCCATGGGCAGCATGATGTGGACCCCCCTTCCTCTGCCCCTGCCCCCTCTTGGAGAGGCCCCTCCCCAACCGGAGAGGCAGGGGCAGCAGCATAGGGGCCCCCTTGGGAGACTCTGCCCCCTTGGGAGTAACATGGGCCCCCCCCTCTGATTCAGAGAGTCCAGGGGAGGAGCAGGGTGGCTCCCCAGCACCTACCCCAACAATCATGGTTTATTTGCTGGATGCGTGGGACTCAGTGCACCTTTCTCCCCCGTCACACACTAAATCCTCTACCAGGATGGTGCTGGCACGGGCTCCCCAGAGAAGTGGGCCCTGGAGCTTGCACCCAATTGACACATCTGGGGCAACTCCCATGTCCAATCTACTGTCACAGGCTCTGTGCAGACTCAGGCAGATACCCCTGCCTTGGTTACATTCAAGTCACATTTTCAAGGTTTCTTTGCAAGCACGTGGGCTAGAAACTTTCTTTTAGTGGGAGCGGAGATTCCGGTGTAATCACAGGAGGTGAGTCCGCAGGCACAGGCCTATGGCTTCGCCTGTCCCTGTCAGTAACAGCAGTAAGGGGCAGACCCCACCCACCCTTCTCCCCCGTTCCTTCTAGGAATGCAAAGGGCTCTGCCCAAAGCACAGAGCAGTGCAATGCTGCTGCCAGGGGAGGGGGCAAGGCTGGGGACCCTGCACAGAAGCAGGGGGAGGAGGGAGTGGTGCAAACCCTTGCAGAGCCAAACCCAATGAGAGCTCCATGAATGCCACCGGTGCCCAGGGAATGTGGGGGCGTGCCAGGTCTGATCCATCCACTGCTTCCTAGATCCATCAGCCGTTCCCCAACCCACGCTGGGGGAGGAACATACCGCACTGCACTGCCAGCACACATTGTCCCCAGCTGCAGGAGCTAGGGATGGGAAAGGAGGATCATGGGGCACAGCATCCAGACGTGGAGCGGGGCCAGAAGAGAGAGCGCCCCCCGATCGATCGCCATCCCACCTAGAGCGCTCAATCCAAGTCGCCGGGAGGACCTGGCTGTTGGAAAGGAGAGAAAGGGAGCGAGAAGAGAGGGAGGCTGGCACGGAGAGCGTGAGAGGAGCTCTGTCTGTCGGAGGTAGCGCTACGGCATGGCGGCCCTCGAGAAACGGCCTGGCCCCAGGCTGGCACATTCTAGCTGTGGTCTGGACTGCTCTTTGCCAGACATGGGAGAATGACACTCTTGCTGAAGGATGCTACTTTTACCAGAAAAATACTGTTTGCAATAGGAGATCCAGCAATATCAGTAAGGGTTCTACCACACCGCAGGTCTCAGCATTCTCTGGGGACGTGCGTTACTCCGTGGCTATTGTTCACAGACATTCCCCTATCAATTTTCAAACTATCAATACCAGTAAGAAATACAGTAATCTCTTTCGTGTCTACTGGACAAGAGGAATGGTTTGTCTGATGCGCTCAGACATAGCTACTGCTAGGAAAAACCTGTGAGCCACAAAAGCAATCTAGGCTACGGACTCTCCATATGAACCCACCAAGCAGTGCATCCTACCTTGCTTGCTTTCTTCTTCTTTATAGCCAGCAGTATCTAGTGTCATTTTGCTGCTATCCTTCTGGCTGTCTGCACGCTTGCAATTTGTTTCGTGTACACACACACACACACGCACACGATCTCAGGATAAGAGCACCAATGAGTACCCATCATGCAGAAAGCTAGGGGGTCCTATATCAAAGTTCTGTCCCTGTTCTGGTGTCCGCACTGAAATCCCGAACATTGCTTATGACTATAAATACACTTGTGAAATTTCATAGCCCGTCTAAAGCCCATACGCGGTTTTATCAAGAATGCATTTGCTTCCAGTCTCGCCCACTCGTCAATGGGAAACACGGGCAACAGCTAACAACTCCCTGGAGAGGGACAAAACCCGAACAAACGGAGAGTGAAGGAGGTTTGGAATGTTCTGCATGAACATTAAAAACCCCGTCAGGAAGAGACGCGTCCCCCCACGGGCTCAGGAATGGTGTGCGACATGGGGAGAAACAGGTAAGTCAGGCATGAAAATGAACATGCTGCCAATAGAGATGAAACCCATCAAACAAGCCGCTAACCACCAAACCAGACAAGTGCAAACGACCTCCTATCTTCCCCCCTTCCCATGTGCCATCCGCAAGTGAGAACAGACAGCGCCGGCCATTCAAAGCCACGCAACGTCGCACAGGCTGCAGAGCGGAACAGCAGCATATGGACAGCTGCCCCAAGTCACACACGCTCTGGGATGATGCCGTGTGATGTGCCACCGAGCTGAATGAGGCAACAGCCCTTCACGGGAGCAGCTAGGGGGCAAGGAAAACAACAGAGCATAAGCCACCCCAACTCTCATACACGAGACAGGACAGGAGGAGGGATTCTTCTTTGGCTTCTGCACCCCCATCCCCCCAGTTCCCTGTAGAAACACGGGCTCAGTCTCCCCTCCCTTACACTGGTCTCTATCGCTCGACCCAAGTGAGGACTTCAGCAATTTCCCGCAGAACAGGCCCAGAACGGAACTAACCCCCTTCACTTTTTAGCCTCTCCACCATCCCTCACTGCCCCCCAGGGGAAAAAAAACGCTTGCACACACAATTGCAGGCACACTGAGGATCCAGACTGAGCTGATTTCCCAGAGTGGCTCCAAGCAGCCAGCTGGTTTGCCCTCCCGGCGCTAGTTCTAACCCCCAAGGGCGCCACCGGGTTCGGGTGGGAAGGTCTGTGCCCAGAGCATGCTGCGTCCAGTGCAGCACAGCCTCGTAAAGCATGGGACAAGCATGGCACAGGCATGCAGATCATCAAGCCATTGAAACCCGCCTGCCTGCGGGCTCAGCTGAACACTCCGGCCCCATGGAGAGCGCTAGGAAAAACATTTAAGACCCCGGAGAGAAATTAGATGATGACTTTGTCTACGGGTTCATTTGTCCGTTCAAAGACTGGCGCAAGGAAGCGTGGTCCAGGGTTGAGGGGGCTAGTCTAGGACACCTGGGTTCAATTCTTGGCTCAGCCACTGACTTCCTGTGTGACCTTGGACATATCATTTAATCGACCCCATGGCTCATTTCCCCACCTGTAAAAGGGGAGAGTACCGTACCTCCGTGGAGAGGGTAGAGAGGCTAGAAACTATAAGGACCATGAGGCACTCAGATACCGTGGTGCTTAGCGCAATGTACGTACCCAGAGAGAGTACCTGTTGTGGCTGTGAAGTCCTGAGTGGCCACTGGTGTGTAGCATCGTGACCAATACAAGGTTATTCAGAGGTTCCAAGGCCGGAAGGGACCATTGTGGTCCGCTAGTCGGACCCCCTGCAGAGCGCAGGCCAGAGACCTGCCCCACCATAATTCCCAGAGCAGATCTTTTAGCAAAACATCCAACCTTGATTTACAAAATGGTGAGCGATGGAGAATCCTCCATGCCCCTTGGTTAATTGCACCAGTGGTTAATTCCCCTCACTCCTCTGTTCTTCTCCACCTTGGGTAAGTGGAGAATTCAAGTGATGCTTAACTCCTTGGTATTGACGCAGATGCAACATGTAATTCCAGGTCACTACTGCCTTCCAGAGTAATGAAGATCCTTTCCAAGGTGACCACTCCCTGAGACTACTTTTCATTTGCACCTCGCACTTCTGGGTCTGCTAGCTACCAGGCAGGCTCCAACCCAGGCAAACTGAACTGCAGCATGCATAGGAGAGGGGGGAAGACTGTGGGGACTGGTCCTCCTGCCAGGCCGGCATCTTCCCAAAAGAGTGCGGCAGGGCTAATCCGGGGTGCCGTTTATCACAATTCATACAGAAGCTCCTCTCCCACACACCTGCAGATGCAGGAGAGGTGGAAGCACCTGTAATTGGGACCAGCCCCGTGCAAAATTCATTTCAGATAATGAAACAAATGATCCCCACATGGATGGATTTGCAGCTCCCCCTTTCCTTGACCTATTGCTGTTTGGCTTAGACAGCTCAACGTGGTCTTATCAGCAGATCAGCTTGCAGCTGCGGCGCTCTGCCAGCCTCCCTTGTTCCAGAGCACTGGGTAATATATATTTTTTTTTAATATTTATGGGCCAGATCACATGCCTTATTAAGCCAGACCTAAATCATTCCTCCACCCGGCCGCACCTCCAAGATCCTGTGGAATGTGCCTGCCACTGAACACACAATTAGCCTGCATTTACAAATCTGCAAAAGGCTCTGGCCAGCCATTCATCGCTCACCAGTGGGGATTTTAATCCTCCCACCAGCTGAGTCCATCTTGTTCACCGTCTAATTAGCCACCGGCAAGCCAATTCCATTGGAACCGGCTGCAGGGCCACGAGGCACCAAAGTACTGCAGCCTCGTCCTCGGAGAGAGGGAGACGGGCTGGGGTCTTTGGACCTGACCGAAGTCGAGCTCCCTTTGCAACAAGTAAATGTCTGAGTCCTGCCAGCTCTGGGACACAGGCAGGCCAGCTGCTGAGTGCCCTCAATTTCCCTTGACCTTGGTGAGAGGTCCTGCTGGCCCTGGGGGGGCCGAAGTGGGAAAACGGGGACATCCCTCCCCTCCTTAGAGCCCCGCAGACCCAGAACTGTGCAGAGGAGAACATGCTTCTTGAGGGCAGTGAGAGCCACGCGGCATCCCCTCTCCCCCAGCCACGTGGCCTTTGGGAGGGAGAAGCCAGCCCAGAGGCAGGTCAAGCCAGAACTGTTTGACGCTGCTGATGTCATCAGATTGTTTCCCGACGTTTGCACCCTGAATGTTCCATCCTCTGTGCCGACTGACTGCTTGCCTCAACCCTCACCCACGCCCCACCTTCCACCTAGCCAATTCCCGGCTAGCGTAACCCCATGGAGAGGATTTCAATCACAAAACAAATGCGGAACTGACATGCCATTTGCCCCCATCGTACATTGGTCCCTCTGCTCGCGCGGCAGACCCCTCCCCTCCATCTTTTGTCTATTTACATTGCAAGCTCTCTGGAGCAGGGACTGTCTCTTGCTTTATGGCTGTCCAGCACCTTGCACAATGGGGCCTGATTCTGCACTGCCATAATCCACAGATAAAGCCCCCCCAACACCTGGTGAGCCTGGAGCTTTCAGACCCTGCTCTTGCAAGCTGCTGGGCAGCGCCAACGCCAAGGAGCTGGTCGAATGCGGCCCGCTGACGTCAACAGGAGCTGACCACATTCAGCACCCCTTGCGGGAGGTGCTCTGCTCCTGGCAGGATCGGATCCCAGTCTCTCTGGTTGGCATACATGTTCTGCACGCATCCCACTTCTCCCACTAAATGAGCATGCAGCCAACAGGCTAGAAGAATACCAGGCCAGCAGGGGTTAACAGAAAGGCTCAGATGGAATGTGTCCAGTGCTGACGCAGGCCTCGGGAATGATACCACCTTGGAGGGGATCACTCCACAACCAGGGCTGGATCGGTGCTTTGACGCTGTACGACTGCACCAGGAAAGGGATAGGATCAAAACAGATCGGGGTGCATCGCGTATCCCGGATGGAGAGCCAGGAGCACCACTGCTCAGAACCACCACTAACCCAGGCCCCTCTCCCTGCTGCCTGGCTCGGGCGATTCTAAAAGCAACGTGACAGAGCCGGATTCGTACTCCTCCACTGCTGAGCATCAGTGAGTGCCAGGGGATGTATCATTCAGCAAAGCCAAGGAGAGAACAAGAAGTGTTTAACCATTAGCATGCGTGTAAGGAGACCCTTAATAAACTATTTTCCCTCGTTCCTGTCTGCCTTGCTCCGGGCCACTAATCCAATTGAGCAGAGCTCTGCGCTTGTAACAAAGCTGTGATACATTTGTCAGATCCCTGACTAGACCCATGGCTAATTTTACAACACTAATTTATCTGAGCATATTATATCGCTTTAATTTCGTCCTCCCGGATCCCATTACCACCGCCGTACCTTGTAGCCAATGTGTACCGGGAATTGCTTTTATTAGCAACGCACTCCACTGGAGATGCCCCGCAAATAACGGGAGCAACAAGCAGTCCAGCCATCAGGCCAGCAGGCACTGAATCAGAAAGGGAAGCAGGCCAGCCCGCCAGGAAAACGAGGCGGCAGAAAGAGGAGGAAAAGGTGGCACCTGGACATAGACAAATGGGACGAAATAAAGGCCCAGGGTCCAACTCTACTTTTGGTGACACTGGTGTAAATCCGGAGTAACTCTGCCGGCAGCAATGGAGCCATGCTGGAGTAAATCTGGATTGTCTCCGCCGGCAGCAAGGGGGCCACGCTAATGTAAACGTGGAGCCACTCTAATGCTTGCAACTGGGAAAGCCGGGGTGTAAATGCAGAGCGACTCCCCCGTGTCATGCAAACAATGGCGAGTCCAATTTGAAAAGTCATCCTGCCCTGCAGTCTAGGGACAGATACATATTTTTTAAACGCAGCCACCCAGAACTATTAACGACCTCACTGCTTCTGACGGGGTTCCAAATTCAGTTCAAGGAGTTCTCCCCTGCGTTAGTCAGAACACTCCCAAAACACCTCTGGGGCAACCTCATTTCACCCGTCTAGACGGTGATGACACGTTCCTGTGTCACTACACAACATCTGCACATGGTGACAACAGTCTTGGATCGCAACGCTGAGAAGGAGACAATTCGATCTAGGGAGAGAAGGGCCAGCCGCTCCCCACAACAGGCTGTGTCAGGGAGGCAGAATGCAATTTCTTATGTGCTGAACACTGGCCAGAGCAGAAGGTGGAACCCGCCTGCCAAGGCTAGAGGTGATACTCAGCCAGCGAAAGCCATCAGGAGTTGGGCTTTTCATCAAAGATGGCGCAGCGTCCCTTGCACTGGTTCGGGACTGACGGAGACACCTGCCTGTTTGAAATAAACAGAACAGGAAAGCAGAGTTGGAGAGTCTCCCAAAGAAATACTGACCCTGCTCAGCTTAAGAACTAAGGTTGACACCGCTTATCCAAGAATCGAGCCCAAGTCCTGCTGGCAGGAAACCTTCCTCCAGAGACCCCTTCCGTGGGCACTCTGAGATCTGCACTTTTGTGTGTCGCCCACCTGAAGCCGGATGTCTCTTCCCAAGAAGCTAAATAACTCAACAAACGGCAAAAGCACGGTCTAAAAGCTCCAAATAAATAACAAGTCAGCACCTGCCTCCTTGGCAGTCAGCATCAGGAGGAGAGGCCTGGAGGCGGGGGACACGGCACACTAGATTCCGAGCTCCTGGACCGCTCAGTGATACGCATTCTGGCAGCGATGCTCAAAGTGAAACAAATGGGTCTGTGACTAAACAACCTCTTACCTTTCCACCGGTCTGAATTCCCAGGGGCGTCCCCGATTTCTCATCAAATTCCTCAGGATTCCTCCACACGCTGCACTTGACCCTGGTGGGGTAGAACTGGGATTTCCTTTGAAAAGGAAAGAGAAAACTACTGTCAGAGATTGGCACTTCTACTTTGTCACCACCATTTTTCCAGGTGGGATTTCCCAAGCTCACTCCTCTGGGTGGGGACCCGCTTCTGGCTGAGACTTGATAGCTGATCGCCAGACCAGCTTGCACAGCTCATCTAGGTAAAAAATAATTCCCACAGGATTGTTGCTGCCCCACCCCAAAATGTGTGTTAAATTTCATTAGTTCAACGTATACATAAAATGTACGCATACGACGACACATAAAAGGACTGCAGTGGGGGAGGTGTCCGTTTGCCCCGGCCTTGTCTTTGATCTGATTTAAAGAAATAATATGAACCAAACAGAACCAGCAACAACACCCCTCAGCCAGAATAAAAACGCCGAACGCAAAGAAATGACAAGCCACATCCCCCTTAGGTCTTATCATACCCAAGGCTCCCATCCTGCATGTGCTAAACTTTACGTGCCGTGGTTACATCCCACGGACTTCAGCGGGACTGCTGAGAGCTTGGCCAGCCTGTGATCACACGTACAACCACAGGCCCATTTGCCAGAGAAGCACCTAAGATTGTAAACAGTGTCAGGACTGGTTCTTTGCTTCTTATTTGTACAGGACTCAGGGCAACGGGGTCCCAAATCCAAATCAGGGCCTTAAGTCATTAGGGTAACAAATGAGGAGCATAAAGGATAGCCCCAAACTTACTACTGGCATTTAACGGATCGGTCACACAAGACAGTTTGGGCGAATATTCAGGCTCATTGGCTTTCCTTGGTACTTTTTTAATGCTTTGCATTAGGGGATATTCTGTGCACAGCACATTTCGATGCTTTGCAATAGGCCAGTGGCTTTCAACCTTTTTTCATTTGTGGACTGCGAAAATATTTTGACTGGAGGTGCAGACCCCTTTGGAAATCTTAGACATAGTCCACGTTGAAAACCAGCACAATAGGCATCTCTGCCTCGTTTTATCACCCACATCTCACACCGTCGGTGCTGCAAAAGGACTTTCCCGGGAGCAGCAGCACCTTTAGGAAACGTTCGTGTCCCATCTGCATTTAGGGGACAACCCCAAAGCCCTGGGAAATCGACAGAAGACTTTCTGTTGACTTCAACGGGCCATGGCAAGGGTTAAAAAACCCAACCCCAAAGGCCTGTAAACGATAAATAAATAAGTGAAACCTCATTGGGCATCTGTGCGGCTGATTGAGAAACTCTCATTTGCAAAGCGCTGGGAAATAATTAAAAAGTTTTCCCGGAGCCTAAGGAGGGAAGCGGCCCGTTTGTCACGCCAGCAGCGTGTGGCACGCTGCAATTTATCACGCCTGTCAGGTGTCAGGCGCTGAAATATTTAACTCTGTCAGCCCCGAGCCGAGCCTGCGCCGCGCCCCATCACTCACAGCAGATTCTGCCGGACATATGGGAGCCACTGATCAAGGGAACCGGCAATGATGGACGGAGATGACGGAGGGCTCCCCCGCCCTTCGCCAGCTCAGCTGAGAGGCCGACGGGACTGTTTTACAGCTCTGAATTGCAGATGAAATACACAGACAAGGCCAGGTTGGAACTGAATCACAGCGCCAATTCGTCACCACGTGTCAGAGAGCAGTTGGTGCTGCCCAGGGTGATGGCGGGAGGGAAATGAGAGAGAGATCATGGATGGATGAGGAAATTCTTAGTTGATTCCTCAGATCCATCCACAAAGATGCAGCTCCCAAGGCGTAAGCAAGGAGCTCATGACTCAGGACACTAAGGGGGAGCTTTAGTCAGGACCCTGACCAAGACAGACCCCTAGGGAGACACCCAGAGCCAGAAGAAGAAAGATATCAAGGTGTCAAGTTAGAGCAGTGTGGTCCGGGGACAGGGCACTGGGCTGGGAGTCAAGGCAGCTGAGATCCATTCCTGGCTCTGCCACTCAGTGCCCTCGGCCTCAGTTTCCCCTCCTGCCCTCTGTCTCTCTTGTCTGGTTAGACTGTAAGGTCCCCAGGGCAAGGGCTGTCTCTCCCTAGGTGTGTATGTTGCACCCAGCACAATGTGGCTTAGATCTGAGCTGGGGCCTCTACCTGCCACTGTAATACAAAGAATTAACACTAACCAGGTATTACCTGGCTAAACCCCAGGGACACAGCAAGACGACAAGATAAACCCCAGGGAAGTTTCCATGAGCCAGAAGAGGGACAGATGCCTCTGGTTCAACCTGGACCTGGGGCAGGATAGATTCCTGGAGTGCAAGTGAGGAGATTGATTATTTACTGGGCACCCTCAACGCTCTTGGCCCCGTACAGTTATAAAGACAGTCCCCGGCTGCAGAGTTGACAAGTTTAGCTGGACCAGTCCCAACATCAGAATAAGATAGATGAGGATTAAGACAGTAGCCGGACCCACAGGGCACCACGGGACCAACCCAGGGAGTGCACACCCGGCGTTTAGCGCAGGCATATGTCCCTGGGTACAGAGGTGGAACACCCACCTCCCCTAGAGAGGGTCACTGCTGCCTCATCATGGGGCCACAGACTAGATCGGGGTCAGCAAACTTTTTGGCCCGAGGGCCACATCGGGATTGTGAAACTGTATGGCGGGCCCGGTAGGGAAGGCTGTGCCTCCCCAAACAGCCTGGCCCACGCCCCCTCTCACTTCCCGCGCCCCTCAGAACCCCTGACCCATCCAACCCCCCCTGCTCCTTGTACCCTGACCACTCCCTCCCGGGACTCCCCATCCCTAACAGCCCCCCTAGGACCCCACCCCCTATCCAACTCCCCCTACTCCCTGTCCCCTGACTGCCCCGACCCCTATCCACAAACCTGCCCCCTGACAGGCCCCCCCGGGACTCCCATGCCTATCTAACCGCCCCTGTTCCCAGTGCCCTGACCGCCCCCCCAGAACCTCCGCCCCCTGTCCCCTGACTGCCCGCCGGGGCCCCCTGCCCCTTATCCAACCCCCCCGCTCCCCGCCCCCTTACCATGCTGCTCAGAGCAGCAGGAGCTCGCAGCCCCATCGCCTGGCAGGAGCGGCCGACCAAAACACCGCCCACGCGGTGCGCTGAGGCTGCGGGGGAGGGGGACAGCGGGGGAGGGGCCGGGGGCTAGTGTCCCCGTCCGGGAGCTCAGGGGCCGGGTAGGACAGTCCCACGGGCCTTAGTTTGCCCACCCCGGACTAGATGACCTCTTGAGTGCTCTTCTTCCCCTCCATTGCTATAGTTGCAGGAAAAGAGGGAGGCCCATTGGCAAGTGACAAGACGGGGGAGAAGTTGCACTCAGGCCGTCCCGTGGATAAATAGAAGACTCCAGGGACTGCCAAATCTAGGACCCTTCACCAGCATGAAACCCACTTTTTGTAATTCTTGGGGGGAACCAAGCACACACACCCACACACCTGTATTGTGGCTATTTCCCTGGCAACAGGAAGGAAACCATAAGAACGGCCACACTGGATCAGACCAAAGGTCCATCTAGCCCAGTATCCTGTCTTCCGACAGTGACCAATGCCAGGTGCCCCAGAGAGAATGAACAGAAGAGGGAACCATCAAGTGATCCATCCCTGGTCGCCCATTCCCAGCTTCTAGCAAACAGAGGCTAAGGACACCATCCCTGCCCATCCTGGCTAATAGCCATTGATGGACCTATCTTCCATGAATTTATCTAGTTCTTCTTTGAACCCTTTTATAGTCTTGGCCTTCACAACATCCTGTGGCAAGGAGTTCCAAAGGTTGACTGTGCATTGTGTGAAGATATACTTCCTTTTGTTTGTTTTATACCTGCTGCCTATTAATTGCATTTGGTGTCCCCTAGTTCTTGTGTAATGAGAAGGAGTAAACAACACTTTCTTATTGACTTTCTCCACACCAGTCATGATTTTACAGACCCCAATCATATCCCATCCCCCCCCCCGTCATCTTTTCTCCAAGCTGAAAAGTCTCAATTTTATTAATTAATCTCTTCTCATACGGAAGCGGTTCCATAAGCCTAATCATTTTGTTGCCCTTTTCTGAACCTTTTCCAATTCCAATATATATTTTTTGAGATGGAGCGAACACATCTGCACGCAGTATTCAAGGTGTGCGCATACCACGGATTTATACAGAGGCAATATGATATTTTCTGTCTTATTATCTCTCCCTTTCTTAATAATTCTCAACATTCTGTTCACCTTTTTGACGGCCGCTGCACATTGAGTGGATATTTTCAGAGAACTATCCACACTGACTCCCAGATCTCTTTCTTGAGTGGTAACAGCTAATTTAGACCCCGTCATTTTATATGTAGAGTTGGGATTATATTTTCCAATGCGCATTACTTTTCATTTATCAACACTGAATTTCATCTGCCATTTTGTTGCCCAGTCACCTAGTTTTGGGAAATCCCCTTTGTAGCTCTTCGCAGTCTGCCTGGGACTTGACTATCTTGAGTAGTTTTGTATCATCTGCAAATTTTGCCACCTCACTGTTTACCCCTTTTTCCAGACCATTTCTGAACATGTTGAACAGGACTGGTCCCAGCACGGACCCCTGGGGGACACCACTATTTACCTCTCTCCATTCTGAAAGCCATGAGGTGCCTGCGACACTTACAATGCAAACCACTGAGTAATTCTGTAAACAGGCCCCGGCTTTGTAAAACCCTGAACAAGGACCCAGAATCTTTTGCAATTTGTGGCCAATTTCAGGGGGAAATTCTAGATTGACAGGATCCAACTGGGCTCACTTTAAACCAGAGGCATTTAGCTAGGATCCCACCAGGGGCTCCATATGCACTGAATGTAACATACCACCCACCCACCCGGCTACCCTTGATGAACCCTGGGAACTCACACTATCACAGGACGACTAAGCAGTACACCAAGCTGTGGCCTCCAACACACACAGATCTCAGAGGCAAAAGCTAAGTTGCACACACACCATGAGGGACCAGAACTCCCGGTCTCTATCTACAGAAATGCAGTCCTCTTCCAAAGAAAACACCATCCATCTCCTCTTCTCAGGCCTCCGGTCACCACACTGTTCAGCCAGCAGAGGGTGCTGGCTCACACCCACACACAACATAGACAGCACCGAGGTATATCTGAGCAGTCCTGATTCATTTGCCATAGACCACAGCAACCAGAACTCGCAGAAGCTATGGGGCCTGCTTCTCGTCTCAGCGATCCTGGTGGAGATCAGGGGAAATCCCCTTGAAGACAAAGGAATTCCACTGGTGTAAGCGAGAGGAGAACTACACCCTGTGGCTTACATGAGAAGCTCGGTCCAGTATAGGGCTGGAATGTGTATTTAATATTTATTTTAATATATACGTGCACATAGATGTTGAATCCCTGCGCTGTGTGAAACTAATCTCAACCCTTTAAACCATGGCACACTAACACATGCACAGACTTTTCAGATTTGGGCCAAATTTAGATGGATTTTCATAGGGACAGCAAAAGGCACATCCCTGACTCCCGCGAGACACCCCACTGCTAAATATCACGGCCTTGTTCCAAAGTGAAACAGCTGTAAGAATCATAGGACTGGAAGGGACCGTGAGAGGTCCTCTAGTCCAGTCCCCTGCACTCATGGCAAGACTAAGTATTATCCAGACCGTCCCTGACAGGTGTTTGTCTGGGCAAAATAACGTATCCTTTTCCCTAACTTCATTCTGAGAAAGTTAAACTGGTTTTGCTGAAATATTCCAGAACATTTCATGCTGAAGCAGACACCCTAAATGGGAAATTTCAGTCCCAATGGTTAAAGTTGGTAGTTAAAAATCACTGAAAATAGTCTAATCAACTGTGGTGGGCAACCTTAATTACAGGCATCACACCTATAGTAAGTTACACACCCACTTATTGACCAAAGGAAATCATTTTCCCTGCCTAAAGCCAGTTGCTCTAGAAAAGCTGACCACACTGGTACCAAGAAATGCAGAGGCAATAAATCCACAGGGCCCTACAGCAATGCTGTGATGTATTCGCTAGCTGGTGATTCTGGTCTTCTCCATTTGCGGGTGCACAACCTGAAACCCCCCGGGAAGGGGCTAGAATTCTTCAAGATAGGTGCTCAGCACGGTCTGAAATTCAGGCCCCATGGAGACATGGCAATCCGGGAGCAGAGTCGCCCCAAATCAATTTGGAAATGGACGAGTTGGTTCTAAAGCACTCCCGCTGGTCAGGTGTTGGGGGTGCTGCCTTGTGGTGGAGTGATCAGCTCTAGAATGGAAGCAAAGAAAAAACACCGTTGCCTCGGTAGCCGTCAGGAGAGCATGGCATTTTTATTTGTCTCTGCCTTCGCTCCCATAAATAAAATGACAGGAACTTTATTTATTAGCTTAGAAAGGCTGAGAGATGAAAAAGCAGCTGAATGGGGGAAGCCAAGTGAAGACCAAGGAAGATTTTCAACGTGGGGAACAAGAGAAACGAAGCCCTGCTCGGTCAGCGTACAAAATCGGAACCCCTGCGGCAGGCCGCATCGACGAATGGGACGGGGCTCAGGACCTGCAACCGGCACGGCATGTCTTCAGCTCCCAGCAGCTTGTGGCTGGGGGTCTGCGGTGGGCCACGAGTCACTGGGGACGTGCTGTACTTTGTCGGCAGGCCTGATGGGCTGAAATCACGAGTGCAGGGGAGCCACTGGGGAGTGAAGAAAGGGTCCCGTTCTTCGTCTGAATTGATGTGAAGGGGTGGGGAGGGGCTGTTTAGTGACCAGGCCGAAGGATCTTGCAGAGCAGCATCATTTCAGCCTGGCTCTGAACAGGAGCTCAAGAAATCGCCCAGCAAAGCAGCACAGACAAAAGCCCCGTCTATTGCAGGTCTGAATTCTGGCGGTAACCCCAGCCAGAGAGGGCCTCCCACTCAGCCAGGGTGTCCCCCAGATTTTTTTCATGGTGAGCACCATCAATCCCTGCGGAGCCATCCACGCTGCAGCCTCTAGCCCCAGTGCCTCGCTCGCCACGCGCCACTCTCAGCCCCTGCGCCTTCCAGCCCGGCCTGCCCAGGTGCAGCATCACTCCCCATCCCTGAGAGAGAGACAGGCTGCTGGAAGCAAGGTGAGGCCGGGCAGGGCCCCAGGGGGAGCCCTGGGGCAGGAGCTGGCCCCATAGCAGCAGCGAGGAGGAGCCATGTTGAACACCCCACTGCCCACTCAGGTTTGGCCCTGCGGCCTCCATCGTGATGGGGGACCCGCAGGCCCGAAATTGAGCAAATGGCACCCTGACCTGATGCCCAGGGGTCAGAGCATCGCTCAGCTTTGGCCCCACAGCCCCCCCTTCATGAGGGAGGGGCCATGGGGCAGCCAGTGCTTCCCCTCTTCGCCTCAGCCCCGGTCTGCACTGTGCGTAACCTGCATGTGGCTGTGGGCACCGCACCCACTTACGGGCCATTGGGTGCCCGGCCAGTGTATTGCAGCCAATGAAAAAGGAAGCCTATTCTCAGCGTCTCCTCCCACGTCCACGGGTGTAAATCAGGAGTAACTCCAGTGGGGTCCAGGAGTTAACGCCGGTGTACAGGAATCGGGGCCTGCATTTCAACACCTCTCCCTGTGGCCAAAGAGAGAAGAGTGGTCGTACCCACGTGAACCGCTGGGCTCAGAAACCGACCTCGGATAAATCTGAGCCCTCTGCAGTTTGACTGAAGCCAGCGCAGTTGGCAGAAGCAGCAGCAAAATGCACTGAGTTATTCGCGTGGTTCTTGTGCTTGATGGGGCAACACCCCCATTGGCTCCCCTATGGACACCTCACCCCGCTGAGAACCAGGCTACTTATTTAGAGGCTGACAGACAGGGCATGGCTTGCATCCAGCTAGCACAGGTCACAATAGCAGAAAAGATAGCACAGCCCAGGACGTACCCAGAGCCCGGGCCAGACTTGTGCTCTCTGCACTGCTGTTGGTACCCTCACCGGCGGAATCCAGGCTAACTCGCACAGCGTGCACAGACCCGCAGAGTCACCCGCGTGACATTAGCTGTCAGCGCTTCGGGGCAGAGGTTGCATGTGTCGTGCGGGGCACCGGATACACGACTTTAAGTGAGGAATCCTGCTGGGCCGGCTTTGCAGAAATCAGGGCTGGTTTCCCCAATCCCCATAGGAGAAGTGAGAAACACCAGTGCACCCAGCAGAGATGGCGCCAGCTGCATTCCCGGGGTGGGTTAAAGCATCTTTAGCTGGGCTGCCGTGTCCTGAACAATATTGTCTGCCAAACACTCATCTCCTTGGCTGGAGAAGGCGGAGAATCTGGAAACGACAATTCAATGCATCTGCTTTGCTGAGAGCTTCTCTGCAGGCAGGTGTGGAAAGAGATGGGCGGATCTCACCCAGACCCTGACATGTAGGGTTTTCTCAGATCTTAGCGTAAACCACTGACTATCCCCCCCAGCAAAGACTCCATGCTACTCAGGTATGCAGCTGCATCACGCATGCCCCACCCTAACCACCACACTGATGTTGTGGAAACGGGGCTCGTGCACGGGCTGAAGGTGGGACAGTGAAGTTCAGAGACAGGTAGTGCCATCGTGTGGCTCCTGACCGCTGCAGTAATGGGCAGGCCACCTGCCATCCATCAGCAAGCCTTCATTCCCTGCCCCACTGAAAGCCTCAGCCACCAGGCATGCAGGAAAACACACTAGAAAAGCCACCACAGCCAGGCAGCCTGCACCAGGCCCAGGGAGATGAGCTAATGGTGACCTAATGGGTCTCTTCCATCATTCTCATCTGTGGTCCCATGACTCAGGATCATGCTGATCAATACGAGGCCATTTGTCAGTGAGACCAGCATCATCCCCAGCTGATTTCAGACGAGACATCTGGCCCTGACTCAGCCAGCGTGATGTCACTCCTGCAGGGTCCGTGCACAAGCCCAGAGGTGGTGCAGAAGATTGAAGGGCATTGCCATTTGCTCCTGGCCGAGAAGGCAGAAGATAGACCCATCTGCTTGGTGGGTGTCTCTGGGGACAATGCCAACCGGGGATCCTAGCAGTGTGTCCAGAGCACCCTGCAGAAGCTCCATGGAGGCCGGGAGTGTCAGCTGGGAGGACGCCAGTACTCAGTGGTTAAAGCAACTGAAACAGGACGAGGAGCTGTCACCGTCCCAGACTCCCAGCCGAGGAGGAAGGGGAGCTATGCCGGAGCCTTGTTCAGCCAATCTCGGGAGAGGAAGACGAGCTGCCCTCCTCCCCCTCCGTACTTTAACCTGGTCAGTACCCAAGCAGACAATGCCTCCAACGCGCTCTCTCAGGATCTCTGGTCCATCTCTCCAGCCAGGGGATTCTCACAGGTGGTATATGGACCCCCTCCCCAGCCAGGGACACACTGTACCTGAATTCTGGCCTAGCTGTAGGCAGTGGGGGTAGTTACGATTCTATCCTGGTCTAACCAGTGCCTTCGTGAAGAGGTATCAGGGCGCTCTCTCCCTCCATCCTGAGAGGTGGACCAGCCAGGTGTCTGCCTGGGACACCCAAGGGTGCGATTCCTGGACAGCTAAAGGTGCAAGCCAGGGCCGATTGTCACTGCCTCCCCATAGGTACTGTTCACCACAGCCAACTCCTTGAGGCTCTCCCATAGCTCTGCTCGGAAAGGGGAAGGCCCAGCTACTGGGACACAGTGCTCAGTAGACAGGCAGGGTGACCTCACCCGGGACCCAGGAGACCCGGGTTCAGCTCCTTGCTTTGCCACAGACCCCCTGTCACCTTGGGCAAGTCACTCAGACCTTGCCACACCCTGGTGGCATGCTCCACCCTGAGGTCCATGCCCGGGTGCCTCACGCATTGTATGGGGAGAGTCAGGCACCAACTGCAGAAACTTTGGAGCCTGCGAGATTGGCTGGCAGCTCAGCAGTGGTTTTGTGAATGCCAATGGTACCTAAATGCTGGACGTAGGCGCCCAGAGAGGCATTTAGGCCCCTAAGTCTGTGAATCTAGCCCGGCGTCTCTGTGCCTCGGTTCCCCATCTGTGCAATGGGAGTAGCAGCCCTGCCTTGTCTCACAGGGGCGTGGCAAGGATAGATATATTAATGATCATGAAGTGCTCATGGCAGCAACCGGGATGTGGGCTGCCGTGCCTAGTGGTTAGAGCAGGAGTTGGTAGCCAGGAATCAGACCCAAGGGTCAAAGCCAAAGCTAGAGGCCAGGTGTCAGAGCCAAAGTCAGGAATCGGAGCGGAGGATTGGGACCGGGTTACCTGGCATAAGGAAGGGCTGGGGGCAAGGCTGGGGTGGGTCTGGAACAAGGTGGGAGCAAGGCTGCAAACAAGCAGGCACACGAGCTATCACAGCTGTAGGCAAAATGTTTTGAGAAGCCACCGAATTGCTGCTGGGTTTAAGGGCCAGTCTGCCGATTCTTTCCACAAGTCAGGCCACGTAGCCAAGCAGGCAGATTGTTATAGGCCAGCTGCGCTCGTTAGGTTGTCTGGAGACTGGCTCTGCAGCAGGCCCTGATTCCTGACCCTGCAGATGCTATGGTGACAGGTGCCACAGAAGTACCTCTTTTTGTATGAGTTCATAGAATCATAGAAGATCAGGGTTGGAAGGGACCTCAGGACGTCATCTAGTCCAATCCCCTGCTCAAAGCAGGGCCAACCACAACTAAATCATCCCAGCCAGGGCTTTGTCAAGCCAGCCCTTAAAAACCTCTAAGGATGGAGATTCCTCCACCTTCCTAGGGAACCCATTCCAGTGCTTCACCACCCTCCTAGTGAAATAGTGTTTCCTAATATCCAACCTAAACCTCCCCCACTGCAACTTGAGACCATTACTCCTTGTTCTGTCATCTGCCACCACTGAGCCAGCCGAACTCCATCCTCTTTGGAACCCCCCTTCAGGTAGTTGAAAGCAGCTATCAAATCCTCCCTCACTCTTCTCTTCTGCAGACTAAATAAGCCCAGTTCCCTCAGCCTCTCCTCGTAAGTCATGTGCCCCAGCCCCCTGATCATTTCCGTTGCCCTCTGCTGGACTCTCTCCAATTTGTCCACATCCTTTCTGTAGTGGGGGGCCCAAATCTGGATGCAATACTCCAGAAGTAGCCTCACCAGTGCCGAATAGAGGGGAACGATCACTTTCCTCAATCTGCTGGCAATGCTCCTACTAATGCAGCCCAATATGCCGTTAGCCTTCTTGGCAACAAGGGCACACTGCTGACTCATATCCAGCTTCTCGTCCACTGTAATCCCCAGGTTCTTTTCTGCAGAACTGCTGCTTAGCCAGTTGGTCCCTAGTCTGTAGCCATGCATGGGATTCTTCTGTCCTAAGTGCAGGACTCTGCACTGGTCCTTGTTGAACCTCATCAGATTTCCTTTGGCCCAATCCTCCAATTTGTCTAGGTCACTCTGGACCCTATTCCTATCCTCCAGCATGTCTACCTGTCCCCTCAGCTTACAGTCATCTGTGAATTTGCTGAGGGTGTAGATCCATCCTATCATCCAGATCATTAATGAAGATGTTGAACAAAACCGGCCCCAGGACCGACCCTTGGGGCACTCTGCTTGATACCAGCTGCCAACTAGACATTGAGCCCTTGATCACTACCTGCTGAGCCCAACAAACTAGCCAGCTTTCTATCCATCTTATAGTCCATTCATCCAGCCCATACTTCTTTAACTTGCTGGCAAGAATACTGTGGGAGACCATATCAAAAGCTTTGCTAAAATCAAGGAACAACACATCCACTGCTTTCCCCATATCCACACAGCCAGTTATCTCATCTTAGAAGGTAATCAGGTTGGTCAGGCCTGACTTGCCCTTCGTGAATCCATGTTGACTGTTCCTGATCACCTTCCTTTCCTCCAAGTGCTTCAAAATGGATTCCTTGAGGACCTGCTCCATGATTTTTCCAGGGACCGAGGTGAGGCTGACTACTCTGTAGTTCACTGGATTCTCCTTTTTCCCTTTTTTAAAAGATGGGCACTATATTTGCCTTTTTCCAATTGTCCAGGACCTCCCCCGCTCGCCATAAGTTTTCAAAGATAACGGCCAATGGCTCTGCAATCACATCCGCCAACTCCCTCAGCACCCTCGGATGCATTGCGGAGTTGAGCAGAACTTACAGCAAAATTAGAAGAGGAACAGAGACCGCCCTATGCAAAGGGGGGAACTTGCAGAGAGCAGATGTGGGAGAGTTATAGGAAAGAACAAACGGAATGGAAAGTAAATTGGGTGAGCGTACTTACCCACACCTAATACAAGAACAAGGGGCCAGTCAAAGAAAATGAAAGGTGGCACATTTAAAACTGATTAAAAAAAAAAATTCCCTGTTAAGGTACACCGCTCGCCCGAGGAACTCACTGCCACTAGCTATCATTAGAACGAAGTGTTGGGGGGGATTCATAAAAGGAGTCAGAGTCTATATGGATTATGAGAACTTCTCCAGATCCATAGGACAGGATGTACACACAGTTCTGGGTCAGAAAAATTAACAGTTTCTTGCGGGAAGTTAAAAACCTGTTTTCTTTATATTTCCCATGAAAAAAGTCAACACCCTGAAAAAAATGTTTAAGACAGACCACAAAACAAAAGAGTTTTCTGTCAAAAAATGTTGGATGGGGAAATGTTGCCTCACATAAATAAAGGATATAAACCCCCCTGTTTCAGAGTCTGAGAACTGAGAGGCATTGTAGCCAACCTTCCCCTCCAGATATTTTGATTTCAGTAACATGTGACATTCTCATAAGAAAACTAAGGAACTGTGGTCTACAGGAAATTACAATAAGGTGGGTGCATAACTGGTTGGAAGACTGTACTCAAAGAGTAGTTATCAACCGTTCACTGTCAAACTGGAGGGCATATCTAATGGGGACCCGCAGGGGTCATCCCTGAATCCATTCCTATTCAATATTTGCATTAATGACTTGGATAATGGCATGGAGAGTACGCTTATAGAATTAATGAAGGACGCCAAGCTGGGAGGGGTTGCAAAAACTTTGGAAGACAGGATTAGAATTCAAAATGACATTGACACATTGGAGAATTGGTCTGATATCAACAAGATGGAATTCAATATAGACAAGGGCAAAGTACTACACTTCGGAAGGAACAACCAGAATGCACTGCACAGTGGGGAATAACTGGCTGGGTGGTAGCCCTGCTGAAAAGGATCTGGGAGTTATAGTTAGGACCCTACCAAATTTGCGGTCATGAAATTGTGTGCTTTTATCCTATACGATACAGATTTCACGGGGGGGAGACCAGCGTTTCTCAAATTGGGGTCCAGACCCAAATGGGAGTTGGGGGGGCGGGAGGGAGGGTCACAAGGTTATTTTAGGGGGGTTGCAGTATTCAGAGCTGGGCAGCCGGAGAGCGGCGGCTGCTGGCTGGGCGCCCAGCTCTGAAGGCAGAGCCCCGCCAGCCGCCGCACAGGACTAAGGGTGGCAACACCCCACCATGCCACCCGTACTTCTCCGCTGCTGCCTTCAGGGCCGGGTGCCCCCCCCCCAACAATAACCTTGCAACCCACCCCCCCCCACAACTTCTTTTTGGGTCAGGACCCCGACAATCACCACACCCAGACATTTCAGATTTAAATAGCTGAAACCATGAAATTTATGATTTTTTAAATCCTATGATCATTAAATTGATCAAACTGGACCGTGTATTTGGTAGGGCCCTAGTTATAGTGGATCGCAAACTGAATACGAGTCAACAATGTGATGCAGTTGCAAAAAACGCTACTATCATCCTGAGGTGTATTAAGAGCAGTCTTGTATGTCGGACACGGGAGGCAACTCTCTGGCTCTACTTCACACTGGAATACTGGGTCCAGTTTGAGGTGCCACACTTCTGGAAAGCAGTGGACAAATTGGAAACAGCGCAGAGGAGAGCAATCAGAATGATCAAAGATTTAGAAGACCTGGCCTGTAAGGAAAGGGTATAAAAACTGGGCATGTTTCGTGTTGAGAAAAGCAGACTGATGGTGGGGACCTGCTAACAGTCTTCCAATATGTTCAAGGCTGTTATGAAGAGGACAGTGATCAATTGTTTTCCGTGTCCACTGAAGGCAGGACAAGAAGGAATGGGCTTAATCTGAAGAAAGGGAGAGTTAGAAAGATTTTCCTAATCTCTAACCTAACGCTCAGGGTAGCTAAGCCCTGAAACAGGTTTCTGAGGAAGGTTGTGAACTCCTCAGCATTGGAGGTTTTTAAGACTAGGCTGGACAAACACCTCTCCGGGCTGGTCTCGGCTTACTTGGTCATGCCTTAGCATGGGGGGCTGGACTAAATGACCTCGTGAGGTCCCTTCCAGCCCTACATTTCTAAAATAGGTCATTCTTTAATTGTCCATTACAGGGATCATGCAGCTTCACCTGAAGAAACTAGAGGCCACTAATGGAGACGTAATACCAGACTAGATGGACCCCTGGGCTGATCTGCTCTGGCAGTTCTCCTGTCCTCTCCCATTGCAACCCAGTGCGTTTGCACCTGTCTCACCGTGAGTAGAAATCCCTCCTGTAACTGCTCTGCCTTCTTTTGATCCTTTGCCTCCTAAGCTGGCAGGCCAAACTCACTGCCATTAAAAGCCTCCAACTCCGTAATGACAACGGGGGCTAAAGACGAACATCACCTCCTCGTCTCTGCAGACTCAGTGTGGGCACAAACCTGCCGATCCCAAATGAAAAGTGAGGAAACTGGAAGCACACCCACAGAACCAGCGACTTTTCCAGCTAAACTAGAAGGTGGTTGGATCTGGAGGCGGGGGGTGGGGGGGGAGGAAACAAACCCAATGGCATTGATCCTCCTCCTCTCCAGTTACCATCTGTATCTGATAATGGTATTGATCGGGAAGTTCTGGATGCTTCATTTCCTTGGCCACCCCCAGTATATCTGTCAGCTGTTACTGAAGTAGAATCTGTTGAGGATCCTTTGGTGACGGCTGTTGCAGAAGCACACGCACCGACGCCGGGAAATACAGAACTGTGTTAAAACCAGTTTTTAAACCCTTCTATCCTATTCAGGCCAGGAAGCTGGTTATTTGCATGGATTTACTCTGGGTGCTCCAATGTTTAGCTACTGAGCCGGCTAATCTGTGTGCAGGGAAATCCCTGGAGGCTCAGGGTCTAGGCAATCTACATCATTCATCATTTACATTAGCTATTGTCTTAATCCTCTTTAAACTGCTGTATAATATATAAGGGGAATGGATGTTCTGCAAGGGCTAAAACTCACATGCTGGAGCTAATCGGCTTGAGCGCATGCTAGAATGGCTGATACAACAATGTCATGGAAGAAAAGAGAACGTATTGAACCTCCCAGAGCGGATTTGTCTCCCTTTTTCTCTAGGACATTTCGAAGGCACCTGTCGCCCTGGTATGTAGCTTAAGGGCATAGCTACACAGCAGCTGTGAGGTGTAATTCCCGGCTCGGGCAGACATCCACGCACTAGCTCTGCTGGAGAGAGCATGCTAACAAAGAGCAGCGTTGCCACTCGGGCTAGCCAGCCAAGCACACACCTAGGACCCCGGCGGGGGCTGTTTTGGATGGCTGGCCTGAGCCACCGTGGCCACGCTCTTTTCAGTGCACTAGCTCCCGTGCCGGGAAACACACCTCCCAGCTGCTGAGCAGACGTACCCTGAGTCTCTCTCGATGGAAAAACATACCGTGCTCCCCCCCGCCCCCCCCCCCCACACGTACAATAATCTCTGTAACCGTTCAGCAGGTTAAAATATCTCAGGCGACTATTTTGAGCATACGTGAACGGGCCTAAGCAAAAGCTGAATCCCGAGGGCCGCACTCACACCAGACTCCCACGGACCTCAGGCCTGGGACCGTCTCTCCCTCGGGTGCGTCCGTCCACTAGAGGGAAACACTTTGTTCTAGGAATGCGAGGGAGTGAGCTTGGCCGGCAGAGAGTAGACCGTGCAGAGGGCTGGCACCCGAGGGTGGCGCTGGATAGGCCCAGCCCGATGAGAAGAGATGAGAGGTCTCTGTGGCAACACAGGGTTTAATGTTTGGTAGAGCTTCAGTACCACAGCTCGCTCCACAACGCTACAGCATCCGAGGAGACAGAGAACGGGCTCCTTTATGGGAAAACACAGAGTTTAAGGGGGGGGGGGGGGGGGGTGGTGTGTGTGTGTGTGTGTGTGTGTGTGTGTGTGTGTGTGTGTGTGTACACACCAATAAGGAAGTAGCAGATGAGACTTTGGTTCCCTGCCGGCTGGAGCGGAGGGAGCTAATAGACAGACAGAGGAGAGCTAAATTGTCTTTTGAAATGCTGTATCAGTATTCACGTTACAGAGGCTGCTTCCAGCAATTTCAGCTTATTAATAATAAATGCTACATAATTACAGCAGACTCGCTCTTGTCCTCTTCCGGGTTTCTGTCAACGTCTGCTTAGCTCCGTGCAGCCCACAGCCAGCCAGCCCTCCGCGGCTCCCCCGCCTGCCAAGGCAAAGGATAGCCACCGTGGCACTCAGTTCTTCAGGGCAGGGACGCAGCCTTCTTATGTGTTTATAGCGTACCCAGCACAACAGGGCTCCGCTCCCCAGTGGAGGCCTATGCAAGCTACAGTAAAACATAGCACAGGGAGGAAAGTGCAGCTGTCCACTCATGCCCGTATGGGTACGTCCTGACTACCTGCCTAAGCACCGCCACTATTACTGGGTGTATTGCAGGACAGCCCAGGGTCAGGGCTCTGTTGCATTAGGTGCTCTATACCTAGCAAGACATGGTCCCTGCTCCAAGGGGCAGCGGTGGCCCTGTTGGAGAGGGGTATCTTTAGAGACCGTTCTCAGAGATGCCCTGGCGTTGTTCTTGGTGTCTGCAATGAGCGCATGCTGCTCGGATAAGGAGGACGCGAGGAAGAACCAAAACACCGGGCTCAGCCGGCTGCCTGCAGCCGGGCGCTTCGCTCTTTCCTGCCTCACTGACGGGGCCCTGTCAGGAAGTCTTTACTCCCCAGCACTGCTGTGTGGGATTTGCCCCAGATTATTACATCTGGGGAGTGTGATTTGCACACCTCCACAGGGGGCACTCCTCACTCGGGATAAGATCCCTGGACTCCGAAACTGTACCCGGGGGTTCAGATGCAGGTGGTGACGTTTGTGCTGGACAGACAGGCACCCATGTACCCGTCCTTCAGGCAAGGTGTTTTACAAGCGTAATTGTCTCCCGCGTGGAATTCACCTCCTCCACCTGCAGTTTGCTGGGAATACCTGGACGCCTCCCGTCTACTGCGAATGGGAACACGCTCCCAGTCCTCTGAAACCTGCAGTGACTACTGGTCCTTTTCAGTAGCCAGCACAAAATCTCCCCTCATCATGGCTCTTGCATGTGCCAGCCCCATTCCCTACCTTCTACACTCCTCTCTAATGAATTCTCCAGCCTGTTTCCTACATTGCTTTGCTCGCTGGTCCTCTTTTCAGCAACCCTCAACCCTGCTTTTCCACAAGATCCTTCTCCCAGTGGGCAGAGCCAGCTGGCCTCTGCCCTCAATCTCCTGGCACCTAACCAAGTTTATTGTTGGTATTGGCCTGTATTGACTCCAGACAGCTGAGGCCCTTTGGTAGGACACACACTCTACAGAAATACACCCCTTCTGAGCATGGCTGGTGGCTGTGCAGATGGGGGTTAAAGACCCTCCGGCGCTTCTTGGAAAGAGAGAGAAAGAATTTTATGGCATCTGCCTGCAAACTGAAATTCTGAGCCGACACTGCTAGTAATGTAACAGCAGCATTCATGTGTATCAGAGCAAAGGTCTAATCCACACCTTTAAAATTGGCTCTCTCTTTTGCTGCCTTTTCAGGGGAGGGCTTATGCCCCATAACAGGGAAGAATAGCGCTACTCCGAATGGGATTTGTGCGGGAGACTCCAAGACCATACTAAGAGCGCCCAGCGCAAATTTACTTGACTCATAGCCCCTTATTATGGACATTTCTAGACACGAGACCCACTGGAGAGTGAAAAGCCACCAAGCAATTCAGATACAAACCCAAAGCTATGTTAAAGGAACATTAAGGTTGGTCAACTGAGCCCAGAAGAGTCAAGAAACCAAACAGTACGGCTGCATACGTCACCTTAACTCAGCCCCCCGGCCACAGCATCATGAGCCATAGTTCTAAGCACATCAGCGCAGACTATTTCTCAAAATACTGCAAGGCAGGGCACAGGTTTTTCAACACACTTTAATGCAGAGCACCCTGTAACTCCCACATCCCTCCATGCGTCTCAGTCACACCGGTCCCATATTGTATTTATTGACTTGGAGGTTTTATATCAGGATTTCTCTTCTCTCTCACGTTTGGTCTCCCCCCCGCCCCCACCCCAGTGCCAATACACAAGGCTATGCCCTATTTTCACCATCATTGCTGACCGTTTGCTGCGAAAAACATGGACTTTCAAAACCAAAGGAATAGGGCTGTTACTCCCAGTGTTCTGAGCATGCTCAGAGAAAAGCCGGAGGGGTGGGTGGGCTGAGTGGGCGGAGGTTAGGAGGGGAACGCAGGGGAGAGGTGTAGCTCTCTGATGTGACACTTGCAGACCAGGTGTCTGAGGGCAGAGGAGAGGAGGGGAGGCAAGAACAACAGAAGCTTAGGAGAGAGGGGAGCCAACCCTCTGCATGCTCTTCTCCATGGAAAGGGTGCGGTTTACTAAGCAGGGCATGGTCAGTGGCCTGGGACCCAGGACACCTGGGTTCTATTCCTGGCTCTGCCACTGACCTGCTGGGGGACGATAGACAAGTCACTGCTCCGTGCCTCAGTTTCCCCTCCCAATCTTGTCTATTTCAACAGCCAGCTCTTTGGAGCAGGGGCTCTCTTCCTGTGCACCACCTGGCACAATGGGGTCCCAGGCTCAGTGGCAGTCTCAAGGTGCTACTGAAATACAGGTAATAATTGTGTCACCTGCCAGAGTGGGACTGAACCATCGGGTGCGGGGGGGGGGGGGGGGGGATTTAAGAGAAAGCTGAGCCAATCTGCAGCAGGGGAGCTGCCATGTTGGATACTCCAGGGTGCATGACAGGAGCAATCCCTCCTCCCCAGAGCTTGGGCAGCACCCCAGGGGGGACTCTGCATTAACAGAGCACTCCACCCCCAAGGAAGAGGAGTCTCTTTCCTGCCCAGAGAACTTGGAAAGATGGAGCCCGCAGCCTACGTCTCCCCAGATATCCTGCCCACCCCATGGATGGCGGAGTAGGATTGCCCCTTTACAAGCTCAACAACAAAATAATTCCTAATTGTTACTAGGCTTGTTTGAACATAAGAAGGGCCATACTGGGTCAGACCAAAGGTCCATCAAGGCCAGTATCCTGTCTTCCGACAGTGGCCAATGGCAGGTGCCCCAGAGGGAATGAACAGAACAGGTTATCATCAAGTGATCCATGCCCTGTCACCCAATCCCAGCTTCTGGCAAACAGGCTAGGGACACCATTCCTGCCCATCCTGGCTAATAGCCATTGATGGACCTATCCTCCATGAATCTATCTAGCTCCCCTTTGAACCCCGTTATAGTCTTGGCCTTCACAACACCGTGTGGCAAGGAGTTCCACAGGTTGACAGTGTGTTGCATGAAAAAATACTTTCTTGTGTTTGTTTTAAACGTGCTACCTATTAATTTCATTTGGTGGCCCCTTGTTCTTGTGTTATGAGAAGGAGTAAATGTTCAAAATCTCAACAAGTTTCAGGGGATTTTCACTGATCCCCACCAGCTCTATTAACAATAACTAACTGCTGCAGGTTCCCTTCAAAGAACAAACTTATTCCCCTCTCTACAATGATACAAGCTCAACGCTGTTCTCTCTCCCCTAGTCCCCCAGCTCACCGCTGATTCCCCTGGAGTTAATGGGGCAGAGAGGGTGCCAGCCGCCTGGGTGAGGACATCAAAGCATGTGATATTGCTTGGGCAATGAGGCAGAAAGTGAGGATGCAAATGAAGGACGGTACCTACTCCCCGCCCCAGGGAATGAGCAGATGACATTGAGCATGTCGGCATAAATGAATCTGAGGGTATTGAGAAACGAGAAGCTAACAGAGAAAAACTGTGCCCAACAACAAAGGGAAAGGTATCCTGTACCATGTGCTGGGTTATAACAGAGGATTCCATGTGTCTGACCTCCTTTGTAAAGCACTTTGAGATCTACTGATTAAATTAGGGTTGCCAATTTTGGTTAGACGTATTCCTGGAGGTTTCATCAAATCACATAATCATTAATTAAAGATGACTCTTTAATTCCTGGAGACTCCAGGACAATCCTGGAGGATGACACCCCTGGGATATGTGCTATATAAGAGCTAGAGATGATTATATCATTATTAAAACTAAGCTGGCTCTTTACTAAGAGAACTATTTACAGAGTTGCTGCAGCTAGCATTCCAGCCATGTGCACACACACCGACTTCCCGGTGTCTCCTCCAACCCCTTCCCTCCTGCAACCTGTGCTCTTCCTTCCAAGCTCCATGCTCCTGGAAGAGCGATGGAGAAATGACACTGACCAGCAGAGAGCGGTGTGATAAATGGCACAGTGGGGTGGCAGGCACCAAGGCGGGCAGCTGTGTGGGTGCAAACAAGGTACTAGAACGTCCATGGCAGGACAGGTGAGATGGCAGAGGTGGCAGCTGCAGTGGGATAACTGAAGGTGCTGTCGTGAGTGCAGCAGGGGTGGGGCCCCGTGACGCGGCGGTGGCGGTGTAAGTGACCTGTAAACACAGCGATCGCTATGAAAGTCCCCATTTCCGTTTGCAGCAACCGTTTTCTAAGCTGTCACACACAGCAATGACAGCAGTGTTGCTGACATCCCAGCGTCTCCATCGGGGAGGCACTCAGCAGGTCGTGCGCCCACAGTAATGGGGAAGAGGGCTTTGGCAGGACTCTGGTACGTGCATCCTAGTGCAACGCACACCCATTTTCTGGCCATGTGCTCTTTGCGCTCCTCCTCACACTCTTCGTCCACCTTATCCTGCTCCTGCACTGCAGAGTCCTCTGCTCTTCCAGTCCTGGCCCCTCGGCCCACACACTCAGCTCTGCCGATGACCCCCGGTCCTGCCTCTCAGCACATGATGGTCTTCCAGCCGCATCTGGAAGCTCTATGGACGTCCTTCTGTCCTCCCCCATAGCCTCCCACACTGCTCTTCCAGTCCTGGTTCCTTGAGACACACAGTTCTGCCAATGCCCCTCTATCCTGACCCGCTCGCCCCTCCACCATTCCAGACCCGACCTGCCCTCTACCACCTCTGCAATTGCCCTTATCCACACACCACCCAATCGTGGTAGGACTGCCCGGAGCTCTTCCATGAGGCCCCCATCCTGGCCAGAAATGAGTCCCTCTCAAAAGCCGACTTGTGCTACAGTGCCTGAAGTGAACCAAAGTGGCTCGGCTAGAAACTGCCTCTTGCTAATCCCATTCCCCTTGCTTCTGTCTGCTTGTCTGCCCTTCGCCTGGGAGCCCCAGGAGCAGAGAACATTCTTCCTCAGTGTTTGGAAAATGCCCAGCACAAAGCAGCCTCTGCAATAAACAACCAACCTCAGCACTCCAGCGACTAGGGAGGGGAGATGGTAGCTCCTCCGGGGACAGGACGTTCCATGGTTAACAGACAGGAGCCCAGTGCATCACTCCCCTCTCCCCCCGCTCCCCCACCATGCATGGCAGTCCTCAGGCAAAGCCCCCCCACCCAGCCACCGGAGAAGGGCCACTGGCCTGGGGAAAGCTCCCATACGGACAATGACACTGCACAATTCCAGATGCCAAGCATCTCCGTGAGCCCTGGCCTGCTGCTTTTAAATGTCAGCAGGAAAACCAGCTGCACACGAGACAGCATTAAATGGAAGAGGAGGAAAAGGGGGGAGGGAGAGAGCGAGATGAAGGGGAGAACAGACAGCTCGGCTAATAGCGAGTCAGTCAGAAGTCTCAGAATCCATTTGAAGCACGTAGGGCTTAATTTAACGTAATGGCTTTGTCAAACATTGGCAACTCTGTTAAAAGCACAGGGGAGCTGGTGATTCATATCTAAGCAGCTCGGTCTTCCCTGGTGGTTAGAAGTCTGCTTCGGAAGTCCCCGTGGAACCCAGTCGGGCTGCCCGGAGAGGATGGGCATAGGCCCCGACCAGAATGAGTCCCGACGGCCGTCCACCGGAGGACACTGGCTTGGGCTGCGCTGCACTGGCTTAGCACTGGCATGGCCGGAGCTATACAGGACACAAAGGGTATGTCTACACTGGGTTTCCAGCGTGGGCAGACACACGTGTGCTAGCTGAAAATACAAGTGTAGCCAGAGTGGCATGGGCAGCAGGAGGAGCCAGCCACCCACCAAGCAGGTACCCATAGTCCTGCACTGTAAGCAACCCCGATCAAAGCTAGCGTGGGTTTGTCTGCCACACCTCCAGCTGCAGCACGGAGGCCCCCAAAGATACACAGAGTCCCTGCACTGCGACTCTTGTGATTTTTTTCACTAGTCTCATGCTATTTGGCATTTTCCCTAAAGTCTCAGCTCCTGGAGGCATGGGATGGGGCGAGCAACTCAGCTTGCCTTTCTTGTTTTTTTGGAACGTTGCCAGACCCCATGATGGTAAAGAAAACCTGAGGAATGTGACCCCAACAGACTCAGACCCCATACGGCAGAGAAAAAGAACCACAAATTTGTTATTTTTAAAAAAATCTGGAAGTTAAACCACCCCTGATTTGGGGGCAGGGGGCAGACTTATGATTTCTGAACACATGGGGTTGGCGACACCACAGTCCCTGCCCCGAAGGCCATCCCATCTGAGAGACAGAAGAAGAGGAGATTCCTTGTCTCCTCCTCCCTTCCATGACCTGTTTATTTCACCCACCCGTTGAGTTGCATCTGTAATGGTGAGCACTATGGGGCAGGAGCTGTCCCTGTTACCGCTCAGTACAGCGCCCAGCACACTGGGGCCTCAGTCCTTGACGGGTGACCACTAGATGGCGCTACAGTGCAGGTCATCAGAGGCGGCGTGGACGGTGGTGGTGGGACGTTAGCAGGAGCAAGGACCACCCTCCTCTGCCGAGCCTCGGGGGGGCTGCGGCCCCCAGAGCTCCCACTCCACACACACACAGTGGCCTTGCTGCCTGGTAACGGAAACACCGGGGAGACACTAAGCAACTGGCCCAGGGAGCCTGGGGCAGAAGAACCAGGAGCTAAATGGACATCTCATGAGTTTCAATCTAGTGCCGTTTCGACCAGGCTGACCTGCCCTTCCGCCTTCCTCACCACTGGCGAGGCCCCCGCACCATTGGGGCCCCTGTTTCCCAAACACTCCCCCCCCCGCCCCGGACTCTCAGGGGAGATCCTAGCCCTGCCACAGCCACCATCTTGCCACTGACATCCGACAAGGGGGGATGGCTGCCAACACCACAGACCCCTGTGCTGGGACTGCGGTTCTGGGCGGGTGGTACTGGGAGGGCAGCAAGAAAGCCAGGGGCATGGGGACAGGGACAATGAACTCTTCATGTCTCCCCCTCCACCCCCCAAACACACACACTTTGAGAACGGGATTCTGGAGCTCTGGTTTGCTGGGTTTCATCACCATAAGAACATGAGAATGGCCCTACTGGGTCAGACCAAAGGTCCATCTAGCCCAGTATCTAGACAGTGGCCAGTGAACCCTGCCCCCGCTCTCCTGCGTTCCCTGGCAGCTGGGTGGCACCTGTTTATCCTCTCCCATGGGGTTTGCATTAAAGGATCTCCGGTGTGGGGAGAGCCCCCACTAACCCCTTGTGAATGCAACCGTACCAGGAGGGGCATAACAGAACAGCAGAGTCCCAGGCACCATCCACCGAGCTGATTAATAACGGAGTTCACGGGAAACAAACTCTAAACTTCATGCAGGGGGCGCCCTGGGTCCCTGGGACAGCCCTCACCTCCCATCCTCCGCACCCCAGGACCTGGGCTCCCGTCTGATTTAAGACACCAATGGAAGCGGGTTTAAAGGTCTCAGCCTGGCCCTTGACTCCTTAGTGGGAGTTTTTCCACATCACAAAACCAGCAGACAATTCAAGCTTTGATTGACAGTCTTTCACCAGAAGAGGCCCAGGGCTGGAACAGGAGGGGAAAGGGGGGGCTGCGGGTCAGCGGCGGAGCTGGGCGCAGCGAGCCCAGGGCCGGAATAGCAGAAGGGGGCACAGGCCTGGTCAACACAAGACACTTTTGCCAGTAAAATAATGTTGGTTCCGGGTGTGATTTTTACACAGTATTTTTATACTGTCTGTCGCCCAGGAGAGGAATAAGTGCAGGGGAGGGGGGCAGGATTGAGGGGCACCGCAGAGCTGTCTAAGGGGAGCCCAGAGGGATGGAGGAGGGAGAGCCTGTGGGTTGGGATTAAGGTGCATCGGTGGATCGTTGTATGAGTGACGTCAGGACTGGAAAAGCGGGGGTGGGGGCTACAGATCAGCAATCAAGGCGGTAGGTCAGGACTGAGGTGCTGGGACAGAGCCAAGCTTAGGGGTGGACGGCGTGTGTGCACGCTCGTGTGCAGAGGGCGTGCTCACACAATCCTTAGCTGTGTGCAGCGCCCCTTTCGTATCCTCTCTTCGCGCATTGTAAAATTCTCCAAATGGAAAGAAAACCAACAAACTTCCTTTGCTGCAACGGTCTCCTCTGCAGGGAAGAGCAAATTGTTCAGAGAAGCACCCATGGCCTCTCCGCTGCGGCTCCTAAAGCCCTGGGATACGTAACCAGCCCTTCTCAGGACGAATCTCTCTGCTTGGTAGGAGCAGCCTGCCTTCTCCACCGACCAGCGGCCCCCTCTTTCCCGCCCCCGCCGCTCTGGATTTCTCTTTTCTAAGTTCAGTGATTTCGCCGGATGCTTTGCGGGGGGACATCACGAAAAGGGACAATTGCCCAACGCCACTCGTCCGCTGCGGCGGCCTGCCATCCTCACAGGCCTTGCAAAACCAGCATGGAAACGGACTAGCCCCAACACGTGACCTGCTGACAGAGCAGCTTGATCAAAAATCTAAGGATATTGTATCCCCCATCCCAAACCATATATAAAATATAGATAAGTCAGAGTAATCACGGCCACCACACGCACCCACACGCTACGCCAGCCTGCCCTTCCGAAATGATACTTAGATAATACTTTGTCCTGCCGTGGGTGCCGGGCGCTGGACTAGACGACCTCCCAAGGTCCCTTCCAGTCCTGTGATACTTCATTTCTCCCCACTAAGTTCTCATGGGGGAAAGGAATGTGGGGACCCAAACCCCACAGGTCATTTCCAGCCTGTCAACTTTATTATTTTGGCCGGGGGGAGGAGGGGAGAGAAATAACACGGACAATAAATAGTAATCCCTCCATCCACCAAAAAAAAACATTTTTTTAAGAAGAAAAATTTCCAGCTACTGCTTTAAAATGCAGCCGCTGCCGAGAACCCCTTTTCCATGACTTGCCAAAAGAGCAATTCATCCTCTCCCTCTATTCTGCGCTAGGTAGAGCAGACCCCCTTTGTTCGTCTCCCCGCGTTCTTTTGTCCGACCCTGAAAGCGTTGAGCGCTCCTGCCTGAGGAATGTGAAACTGATGTGATGGGACAGGAACAATGCTCCAGCCCCGGGCTCCTTCAGAAGGCAGATCAAAGCCCCTATTTGCATGGCTTTCCATCGCCGGCCTGTTCGCTCTCTCCCGCCTGCGAGATACCAGGGCTGCTCCAGCGCCTTCATTGTCCTTGGGGCCTGAATGAGATTTGCCGTTCTCCCCTAAATTACGCTCCCAGGGCCCTTTGCACCTGTTGCTGGCTTGTCCCTCTGGGAGGAGACACCACAAAACTAGCACAGGGGAGACACACACACACTTACTTCACCCCCCCTCCCCCCGGAGGCGGGGGGGAGAAATTTGTATCTATGGACGTCACTTGGAATAAGCTGAGAAGTATTTAACTTTGCCATCAAGAGGCCATGTGCTAGGGCCCACCTGATCGGGAGCAGGAGGGTGTGGAGAGGGCCTGCGAGGTGGAAGGACGGCAGCCCACCAAGGGGAGGTGAGGACGAGCAGATAAATCACAAGCCATGGGCAGCGAGGCTCTGAAGCCTTGGGAATAATGGGCCAGCGCGTGGAGCGCATTAGCATAGAAAATAGGACGGTCCTTTGACAACGGCAGGGCACGAGCATACGGACGCATCCCCAGGCTGACTCTTCGCTGGCCCCAGGCCAAGCCCGAAAGAGGCCAGGGAAGCCAGGGCCAGGGGAGGTGACCCTGATGCAGGCTCTGGCACTTGGGCCCTTTTGCTTTTCATGTTTCGCTTTCCTCCAGACCAGCTAATGACGGGCAATGGATCTCGGCTTCCAAGGGGCACTCTGGTCACGCTGCCTCTGGGGCCACAGACAATGACCCACCCTGAGCAAGCCCTGGAGGTGCTGATCCTGCAGCCTCCTCTGAGAGGGAAAAGTCACCTAAGGATGATGGTCTCTCAGCTACACCAGCACGACCCTGGAGGTTTGCCCCAATGATCTCACCTCACAGCGCCTTTCATCCAAAGTGCTTTCCTATCCGACTGCACAAAGGGAGGGATCCGACCCTGAGGTTACTCTGGCAAAACTCCCTGGGAAAGACCTTAGTTTGTGACCCTCTATGTAAATCACTTAGCCCCACCAGCCCCTCCCCTTGCTCTGTCATGCAGCCGTCTCAAGCATCTGCAGGCCGGCACCTACGACCACTGCTCACACAGAGAACAAAACTCCCAACAGCCCAGAAAACGACCACCCGGGGGAAACCCAGTCAGAGGGTAACAATCCAAACTGGAATTTGGCCAGGACTCCCTAGCGGACACCACAGGCCAGACCCTTTGACTGGGGTAAACTTGGAGTCACTCCACTGACTTGCACCAGCTGAGGATCTGGCCCCGACAAGCAGCCAAGACCTCGGCTTCATGCCTTCTCTAAAAGAGGGCAACTCTGGTGGTATCCCTGCCCCCGGGGCATTTCTTGGGTGCAGCTTGAGAAGCAAGAAAGCCAGTTTCCCCCCCACTTTCCAACATCGGTGTTTTGCCTGCAGTTCCCCATCCAAGTCCTAACCCAGCCTGGCTCTGCGTCCAAGAGCAGATTTTAAGCCACAGCAAGAGTTCCCCACCTCCGGCGCAATTCTAGCGGAGTCAATTTCTCCATAGGGCCCATGGGCAGCATAGACTGGGTAGCAGCTCTTCCCCCACTAAAGGGGTGCAAGAAAGGCTCCCCTTCACACCTGGCCAACTCTGCTGGCTGGTGCAGAGAAGATGAGGGGCCAGCAGCAGCTCTAGAGGGAACAGAGCCCGGAGCTCCCCAAGAAGAAAGTAGCTAGGTACCCATCTGCTTGCCCCGACCCCACGAGCTCTGTAGACTACAGAAGTGTTATTACAGCATCATCCAAGCAAATCCCGACCCAACAGCCAATCCCCCATCCCTCCATCACTGAGCTGATGGAGCAGCAGGACTGGATATTCCAGCACCTGCTCTCTGGGTTCAATTGCCTTTGTCGAGCGGCGCCAGGGTGACGAGGACCGTATAAGTACCTAGATGGCTCGAGAGAGAGGTTGTTTCAGGGGCTCGCTAACTCGTTGCCCTTAATTCATTCCAGAGCCAATTCTTGACCAGCCACCACAATGCGTACGTACATGCTTCTTTGCTTTCAATTCGGCCAGCAAAACCCATTTACCAGGCCTGTCTCCTCCGGTTTCCATCAAACCCACTGGATTCTCCTCTGGTGAAATAAGCAAATTTACTGTAACACCTTCCTTTGTACAAGAACAGCTAAAATGAGAGTCCTTCTGGTGCCTAACTCATTCCCTTCACAGCAGGAGCTAAACGCGGCTTGTTTTGGACTGTGAACTGCTCTGACTTTTTGAAATGCATGAAAGTACCAAGGCAGGGGGGGAGGTCTATTTATCTGGGAACGATGTTTCTAAGGAGAAGATTTATTTACCTTGCAGTTTACCGTGGAGAAGCTTAGGTTAGTAATTTACTGGGTGAAGGCGCTTCAGGCTTTGGGTGAATGTTACCATGAGACCTAAACATCTTCCTGTCCTGACTTTGTCATTATTGTCAACACTCCAGCGTCAAATCGCCTGGATTTTAGATTCCCTGTTTAGTTTGAGTCATCAGCTTTTCCCCTCAAAACCCCACTCAAGGCTTCCCATTCCTGCACTTTACAAGCTTGACAACTGCAAGGGTAGTATAGACTCTGATGGAGAACTTTACACCTGTGCAGACTGGCGGGCAAGATGTCTCAGCACCACTCACGTCCCTCCAAGTCAGAGCATACGTGGCACATAGACCTTGTGTTGGTCCTTCATGTGGGAGGGGTCGGGGGGGTGGGACTGCACCCTCAACAAGCAGGGTTTGGAGCATGCACAGCTGATGAGCATCACAGGGAGCTTCCCCATAAGGACTGGTATTGTTAATCTTTTGTATTTTGAAAACACTGGGCCTGATTCTCAAGCACCTCGCCTCTTGCCTGGTCATTCGCACCCATCATTTGGTAGCATTTTGACCAGGCTAAGGCTTTTCCATTACTATTATTCTGTATTTGTGCAGCAGCAGCTCCAAGGAGCCAGTTGTGGACCAGGGTCCCATTGTGCTAGGAGCTGTGCAAACAGAACAAAAAGATGGCATCTGCCCCAAATGTAGACCCATGGGGTCAGATTTCAGAACGGTAAGCACCTAGCTTTGCAGCCAGATTTTCCAAAAAGTTCAGCACCCAACTCACTGAGCCTGTTTGAAAATCTGCCCTTTGTCTTCCATATGCAAAACACGTAAGCAAATTAAGACCTGAAGTTTTCAAGCTAGAAAACATAGAATCATAGGACTGGATGGAACCTCAAGAGGTCATCTAGTCCAGTCCCCTGCACTCATGGCAGGACTAAATACTACCTAGACCACAACCTCCCGAGGCAATTTATTCCAGTGCTTAACCACCCTGACAGTTAGGAAGTTTTTCCTAATGTCCAACCTAAACTGCCCTTGCTGCAATTTAATCCCATTCCTTCCTGTCCTAGCCTCAGAGGTTAAGAAGAACAATTTTTCTCCCTCCTCCTTGTAACAACCTTTTATGTACTTGAAAACTGGTATCATGTCCCCTCTCAGTCTTCTCTTCTCCAGACTAAACAAACCCAAGTTTTTCAATATTCCCTCATAGGTCATGTTTTCTAGACCTTTCATCATTTTTGTTGCTCTTCTCTGGACTGTTTCCAATTTGTCCACGTTTCCTGAAATGCAGTGCCCAGAACTGGACACAATACTCCAGTTGAGGCCTAATCAGCGCAGAGTAGAGCAGAAGAATTACTTCTCGTGTCTTGCTTACGACACTCCTGCTAATACAGCCCAGAAGGATGTTCACTTTCTTTTACAACAGTTACGCTGTTGACTCATATTTAGCTTGTGGTCCACTATGATCCCCGGATCCCTTTCCGCAGGACTCCTTCCTAGGCCGTCATTTTCCATTTTGTGTGTGTGCAACCGATTGTTCCTTCCTAAGTGGAGTACTTTGCATTTGTCCTCAATGAATTTCATCCTATTTACTTCAAACCATTTCTCCAGTTTGTCCAGATCGTTTTGAATTTTAATCCTAACCTCCAAAGCACTTGAAACCGCTCCCAGCTTGGTATTGTCCACAAACTTTATAAGTGTACTCTCTATGCCATTCTCTAAGTCACTGATGAAGATATTGAACAGAACTGAACCCAGTACTGATCCCTGCAGGACCTCACTCATTATGCGCTTCCAGTTTGACTGTGAACCACTGATAACTACTCTCTGGGAACGGTTGACCAAACAGTTATGCACCCACCTTATAGCAGCTCCATCTAGGTTGTATTTCCCTAGTTTGTTTATGAGAAGATCATGTGAGACAGTATCAAAAGCCTTACTCAAGTCAAGATATACCACATCTACCGCTTCCCCACTATCCACAAGGCTTGTTACCCTGTCAAAGAAAGCTATCAGATTGCTTTGACACAATTTGTTCTTGACAAAACCATGCTGACTGTTATTTATCACCTCATTATCTTCTAGGTGTTTGCAAATTGATTTCTTAATTATTTGCTCCATTATCTTTCCGCGTACAGAAGTTAAGCTGACTGGTCTGTAATTCCCTGGGTTGTCCTTATTTCCCTTTTTATAGATGGGCACTATATTTGCCCTTTTCCAGTCTTCTGGAATGTCTCCCATCTTCCATGACTTTTCAAAGATAATTGCTAATGGCTCAGATATCTCCTCAGTCAGCTCCTTGAGTATTCTAGGATGCATTTCATCAGGCCCTGGTGATTTGAAGACATCTAACTTATCTAAGTAATTTTTGACTTGTTCTTTCCCTATTTTAGACTCTGATCCTACCTCATTTTCACTGGCATTCACTATATTAGATGTCCAATTGCCACCAACCTTCTTGGTGAAAACCGAAACAAAGAAGTCATTAAGCACCTCTGCCATTTCCACATTTTCTGTTATTGTCTTTCCCCCCTCATTGTGTAACGGGCTTACCCTGTCCTTATTCTACAAATATATTAGAAGCAAGAGAAAGAGCGTTTTCTTGTTACCCTTTATGTCCCTAGCTAGTTTGATCTCATTTTTTGCCTTGGCCTTTCTAATTTTGTCCCTACATACTTGTTTGTTATTTGTTTATATTCCTCCTTTGTAATTTGACAGAGTTTCCACTTTTTGTAGGACTCTTTTTTAAATTTTTTGGTCATTGAAGATCTCCTGGGTAAGCCAGGGTGGTCTCTGGCCAGACTTCCTGTCTTTCCTACGCAGTGGGATAGTTTGCTCGTGCCCTTAATAATGTCTCTTTGAAAAACTGCCAACTGTCTATTGTTTTTCCCCTTAGATTTGCTTCCCATGGGATCGGAGCTACCAACTCCCTGAGTTTGCTGAAGTCTGCCTTCTTGAAATCCATTGTCTTTATTGTGCTGTTCTCCCTCCTACCATTCCTTAGAATCGTGAACGCTACCATTTCATGGTCACTCTCCCTCAAGCTGCCTTCCACTTTCAAATTCTCAACCAGTTCCTCCCTCTTTGTCAAAATCAAATCGAGACCAGCCTCCCTCTAGTAGCTTTCTCTGCCATCTGAAATAAAAAAATGTCTCCAATACATTCGCAGGGTTATTTTCCCCACAGATGCCTGGGTAGCTGAAGTCCCCCATCATCCCAAGCACAGGGACTTCGTGGGGATTTTGTTAGTTGTTTAAAGAAAGCCTCCTCCACCTCCTCTTCCTGGTTTGATGGTCTGTAGTAGACACACACTGAAGTCTGTCAGCTCGTGCGCTTGAAATTCCCCCTTGGAGGAACCTGTATTTTTCCTTCTCCTCACACCGACGTTTATAATTTCCAGAGATCCCTTTCGGATTTCTTCGTCCTCAGTAGCTTGTGCATTTCCTCCCAATTTAATATCTGTGAATTTCATTAGCTTGATCTTTATGAGAATTGCCTGCTCCTTCTAGAACAGTCATGCAGACATTAAATATGAGTGGATCTAATACAATTCTTTGCAGTGTCTTGCTAGCCCCAAAGGGCTGGGACCATTATTGGCCCACAGCTGGGCAGAAATTACAGTATTAGGGCCAGGAAAAAACCTGGATTTAGGGGATTTTTTTAATGCAAAGCTATTTATTTGAAAGAATTACAGACAGGCAGCAAAAGGTTATACAATGCTACTTTTTAATAAGCCTTAATTTTTAAAGCAGAATTTCTTAGTAACCATGTTGGCCCTGCAAGTATTTTGACTGGCAAACAAAGCTGGTATAGCTACTGATTTTAGATGAAGGCCTTTGTTTTTTTCATCTTTTTTAAGCACTTGGTTTGTTAAGTATTTCCTGGAGCAGGCTGTTGGCTACCCTGGGTTCTTTGTTTAACAGCATTACGGGCCTTTTTAGGTGTTAATTAGGGTAAGAGTGGAGCCTATGATATTCTTTAATAGTTATACCCCTTTTTGAAGGAGTTACATGTTCTCAAAGTATGCTATGTTGGCATTACATAACTTTTTTTTTTAATTAATATTTTTGGAAAGGACTCTATGGACAGACTGAAGGCCGACTGACATTTACTTTTTTATTAATCATTTGCTTATTAATTACGTTTTGAGGCAACTTTTGTGGCGGTGCGGTTTTACAGGGTTGATTGACCCAGATTAGGTAGTTCTAAATTTACCATTTATATGTTGTTTTGGGTAATTAGTTTGATGAACACGACTGACACACAAGTACACAAGTACATAGTTGGGTCAATGTTCAAGTGCAATTGTAACACTGACAGACCCCGGTCGTCAGCAGCCAGGATTGAAGGGGGGACCTCTGGAGCTTAGTGCATGAGCCTCTACAGCATGAGCGAAAAGCCAACTGGCTGTTAGCTAAGTCTGTAGAGAAGACTCATTTAACTCTCACTAAGTGGTCTCGGTGCCACTAGATGGGACAGAACACCACACCCAGAAGGTGTGTGGGTTACACAATGCTAGCTTTTTTACTTTTTATAGGGTCTCTTTGATGCTGAGAGAACCCTGCTTCCAGAATTCTTCAGAAAATTTAAACGTACCACCCTTTACCCCACTCATGCTAACCCCAGGGATTTATAATAATTGAACACCATCCCAACAGACACCTTCTGGCATTCGAATACATTGTCCTTTATTGCAATCTTTGACCCAGCCAAGGACTTTAAACTTGCCCTTTGTTGGACAGCTTGTCGATGTGTGGGGCTGGCGGGAGGAAGGACTTTCAGGCTTGTCAAAACCCATAAGATACAACAACAACAATTCATGTTTTTGTAGACAATGGTCATTCTTGCCTTGCCTTTGTCATGAAAATGAAATCTGCAGCGCAGCCTGTTCTTGGCCACACGTGAGCTACAGAGGCACTGCCCATTTCCAAACTGAACGAATGCCCTAGAAGTCCCAGTTTTACCCCACGGAGAATGGGAACGGTTTACTCGATTGTCATTGAAAGCAGTTTGCTGCCAGTTAGTTACGGGGGCCCAATTTTTGTGAGACTATAAATCAGGAGTAAACCCACTGGAACCAGCATGCCAAATTCCCCCCTGCACTGGTGTCAGGGCCGGGGGCGGGTTGCAACTCCCCTAATTAATCCCAGGGCAGGCTAGAGCACCCTGAGGGCTGCTTTAACTTGTTCCCTGGATTCAGCATTGGGCCATTGCGTCATCAGGGCACACGGTTGCTTCAGCCAAACCTCCTCCCATGCCCACTTGCTCAGTACACCCTCTCCCTGACCTTGGAATACCCGCTGTGCCGGAGGGCTCCTGCAGAGGCAGCGCAGAGCTCGGTCAGAGTCATAGAGTTTAAGGCCAGAAGGGACCACCATATCACCTAGTCTGATCTCCTGTATATCACAGGCCAACACCACCCAGCACCTGCAACTAAACCCAAAACAGCCTAAATGAGATCCAAGTATTATAGCCCACAGGAGACTAAACTAGGATGTGTCACAAGCACAGAATAGGAGGGACCAAGTTGCACCAATGCTCAATGCCTCGCAATGGCAGGGAATTCAATAACTGAAATAATCCCAGCAAGCGACCCTCATCCACACGCTGCAGAGGAAGGCAAAAAAATCCCAAACGGTGATGTTGGCCGACCAGCTCATGCCAATGTACCCGTGTCTCAGTTGAATATGGGCTCTATGGATATGGGGAAAAACTGTGGACGCGATATACCTTGACTTCAGCAAAGCGTTTGATACGGTCTCCCACAGTATTTTGTTGGCAAGTTAAAAAGGTTTGGACTGGATGAATGGACGATAAGGTGGATAGAAAGCTGGCTAGATCATCAGGCTCAATGGGTAAAGATAAATGGCTCTATGTCTAGCTGGCAGCTGGTATCAAGCAGGGTGTCCCAGGGGTCGGTTCTGGGGCTGGTTTTGTTCAACATCTTCATTCATGATCTGGAGGATGGGATGGATTGCACTCTCAACAAGTTCATGGGTGACACTAAGCTGGAGGGAGAGATAGATACACTGGAGGGTAGGGATAGGGTCCAGAATGACCTAGACAAATTGGAGGATTGGGCCAAAAGAAATCTGACGAGGTTCAACAAGGACAAGTGCAGAGTCCTGCACTTAGGACAGAAGAATCCCATGAACGGTTATAGGCTGGGGACCGACTGGCTAAGCGGCAGTTCTGCAGGAAAGGACCTGGAGATTACACTGGACGAGAAGCTGGATATGAGTCAGCAGTGTGCCCTTGTTGCCAAGAGGGCTAACAGCATATTGGGCTGCATTAGTAGGTGCATTGCCAGCAGATTGAGGGAAGTGATTATTCCCCTCTACTCGGCACTGGTGAGGCCACATCTGGAGTATTGCGTCCAGTTTTGTGCTCCCCACTACAGAAGGGATGTGGACAAATTGGAGAGAGTCCAGCAGAGGGTAACAAAAATGATCAGGGGGCTGGGGCATATGACTTACAAGGAGAGGCTGAGGGCTGGAGTTTAGTCTGCAGAAGAGAAGTGAGGGGGGATTTGATAGCAGCCTTCAGCTACCTGAAGGGGGGTTCCAAAGGGGATGGATCTCGGCTGTTCTCAGTGGTGGCAGATGACAGAACAAGGAGTAATGGTCTCAAGTTGCAGTGGGGGAGGTCTAGGTTGGATATTAGGAAACACTATTTCACTAGGAGGGTGGTGAAGCACTGGAATGCGTTACCTAGGGAGGTGGTGGAATCTCCATCCGTCGAGGTTTTTAAGGCCCGGACTGAGAAAACCCTGGCTGGGATGATTTAGTTGGGGTTGGTCCTGTTTTGAGCAGGGGGTTGGACTGGATGACCTCCTGGGGTCCCTTCCAACTCTGGTCTTCTACGATTCTATGAATACTGACAAATACAGAGCTGGAATTAGTCCGGCTCATCACTGTGGTAGTCGTGTTAAAATAGGTAGTATGATTATAAAAACGTGTTTAGACTTTATCAAAAGCTTGTGAGTTGCTGCCTGCATTCATCTTACATTAATCCTAGTGTAAAGTGCTGACCTCCCACAAAAGGTGTTACGCCCAGCACCCATCAACACAAGACGGACTATTGTGCGACATTAAAGAGGACAAAAGTCAGGGTTATTCTGCTGTTCCCCCATGAAGAGAAGTCTTGCAAGTGGATTCCTCCCATCAGCTGAGTTTGCAGCCCACAGCACATGGGAGGAGGGGAGGAAAAAAACACCCTAAAAAGAAAGAACTGGATCTCTGTGCTGCTTGAATTCTGGTGAGCAAGGTTTTCTAAGCATAAGCAAGAGATCCTCAGTGGCTTAGCCTTAAAGGACTTATGGAGCTATGAGTATAAAAGCTCCTCTTACCTTTTGGAACTTAAGATTGTAACTCATTTGCGAATGGACTTTTCCCTGCTTTAACCTTGTAAATAACTCTCAATTCCTTTTCCTAGTTAATAAATCTGTATATAGTTTATTATAGGATTGGCTACATGCATGGTCTCTGATGTGAGATCTGAGGTGTAACTGACCTGGGGTAAGTGACTGGCCCTTGGGGACTGGGAATAACCTGAATATTGTGGTGATTCTTGGTGTAAGGGACCATCTATCACAAAGGTAAGCTTACCCATATGGTGAGACAGATTAGAGTACCTAAAGGGACTGTGTGACACTCCATGTTTAAGCTGTTATAGTGCCTAATAGAGGAGCTTACACTTGGTAATTCGTTGGTGCAGTCTAAGTATAGAACTCACAACCAATTTGGGGGTTGTGCCCTGCTTCCTAAAAGTCTGCTCACGCTCGAGTCACAGCAGGACAGCTGAACACCAAAGTGATGGCCCATCTGCCCTGGGCAGGAGATTCCTTCCCAACCCTAAATATGGCAGTTAGACCCTGAGTGCATGAGCAAGAACTAGCTAGCTAAGCGCGTGTGTGTGTGTGTGTGTGTGTGTGTGTGTGTGAGAGAGAGAGAGAGAGAGAGAGAGAGAACACCCGGTGGCACCGCAGAGCCCTGGCCCAACCCATCCAGGTTCATAAATCAACAATAAATTGAGCTCAGTGGAGTCCCGCCAGCATAAACGAGACCAGGGCCAGACTTTGTGGATGCCAAGGCAGCTTTGGTTGCAGTAGAAGAGTACTGTATATTGTTAGCAAGCACGGCCATGCTGCCAGACTCTGCCGGCTAAAAGCTAGGATGGCACCGAGGCCAGAGAGCGGTGGCAGATGGAAATGGCTCCAGCCTGTGGGAGCAACTAGTGGAGTGCCGCAGAGCGGCGACCACAGGATTTACTGGAAGGACAAAACTGGAAGGGTCAAGCAAATACCTGAGCAAACTGAGATCCAAGGGGACGTGGGAAAACGAAGGCCTGGGGCAGAGAAGTGGCTCGTGCATTTCAGTGCAGGGAAGCGTAAGTGGTGAGGAGAGGGCTGAAATATGTCACAAGAGATTAAGCCCAAAATGGTCACAGGGCAACAAGAAGCAGATCAGGGAAAGGAGCTGGGGGCAATAGGGACAGAAGGGCAAAGCCATCAGCTCAGCGCCAAGAGCGATCCCAATCCAGAGGCGGGTGGGCATGCACAGCCACAGCTAGCCAAGCGAGACACCCTCTCTCCCCAGGGTCCCAGTCCCCTCCAGCTCAGACTGTTGTCCGAGGTCTTGTCCCTGAGCTTACAGCCATTTTCCTGCAGCTTGATCCCAGGACCGACTGCAACAACTCAAAGGCAGCCTCCCTAGGGCTGTATTTCATGCCTGCTCTGGAACGGTGAGGTCCCTGCAGAGGCAGCGTCTCCCTCACTGTATCCCACTGCAAACACTTACCTGCGTTTTGTCAGTTACTGCGTCTAACCCTCTCCCCACCTGCCACCACCTCCCAGAATTCTCTCTTCCCCCGGGGTACCAGTGTTGTAGATCGTTTCCCCCTCCTCCCTCAGATTTACCAGCTATCCTCTAAGTCGAAAGCGATGCTTTTTAGACACAGCCAAATGCAAGGTCATACATCTAGGGACAAAGAATGTAGGTCACACTTCGAGGACAGGGGTCTGTCTCCGGGAAGACAGTGAGACCGAAAAGGACTGAGGGGTGGTGGTAGATAACCAGCTGAACATGAGCTCCCAGTGTGATGCTGTGGCTCAGAGGGCAAACACGATCTTTGGACAGATAAGCAAAGGACCATCAGGGAGGTGACATTACAGCACACTGTACAATATACAGCATGGGTGAGACCATTCCTAGACACTGCGTCCATTAAGGATGTTGACAAATTGGAAAGAGTTCCAAAAAGAGCTAGGAGAATGATCTGAGGTCTGGGAAACCCTGCCTCACGGTGAGAAACGACAGAAGCTCCATCTATTTAGCGTATACAAGAAAAGATTCAGAAGTGACTTGATCACGGTCTGTAAGTACCAACATGGGGGAAAGATTTCTCAAAGCAGGGGCTCTTCCTTCCATCTGCCTGTGATGTTCCCCTTTGGGGTCATCCAGACTGGTGATCTGCTGGGTCACTCCAATCCTTGACTCTGGGAGCCAGCCTTACCCTGCTCTGCTGTGAGAACCCCACTCCTGGGCTGATCACGCACAGTCTCTGGCATGTAAGCTGCTCTTTGGATTGTGCAACCAAATGACACTAGCCAACATCTCCGGTCCCAGACACAACCCTAGGAACCTCCGTCTTGCTGTGTCCAGTTATGCCCGCTGGACGCTGCAGGCTTATAGGAGTTTGTCAATTTGACAAAGAAATTGATATGTACCAGGCTTGTTATCCCAAGGGGAGTCTCTGACACACTTCATTACCAAATGCACTGCTTCAGGTAGAATAAACAAAACAGATTTATTAACTACAAAGATATGTTTTGACTTATAATCACTTAAAATCTAAGTCCGATTTGGTCATATGAAATAAAAGCAAAACACATTTTAAGCTGATCTTAACACTTCCAGTGCCCTTAAAAACTTGGATGCTTCTCACCACACGCTGGCTGGCTGCCCTTCAGCCAGGCTCTCCCCTTTGATCAGCACTTCAGTCACTTGGTGTGGTGTCTGTAGATGTAGGTGGAAGAGAGAGAGCGCGCGAGCATGGCAAATGTCTGTCCCTTTTATCACAGTTCTTTCTTCCCCCTTGGCTTTGCCCCCCCCTCTTCAGAGTCAGGTGAGCATTACCTCAGCGCAGTCCCAGACTGCCCAAAGGAAGGGGGTGACTCACTCGAGAGGCCAACAGATCCTTTTGTTGCTGCCTAGGCCAGCGTCCTTTGTTCCTGTGAGGCTGAGCTGGGTTTGTCCCATACATGCCCTGATGAGGTGTGAACTGCCTCTCTGCTCTTGGAGAGTTTTTGCCTGGGCTTATTTTAAGTCATGAGGACACATTTTCAGCCTCATAACTATATACATGAAATTATAACCTATAGGATTACTATAGCATTACTGTAACAGTTACTATAACATCACTATTACAACAATGCCCAGCGCATCATGAGCCTTCCGAAGACACCCGACATGACGAAGTTTGCATTGGATACTACACAATCGTTTTACAAGTATGAACATGGGGGTGCTGGGTATTCCCCTGAGGTACAGAGCATCATACCGCCAAAGGCAGAATGAGATGCAAGGATCAGAAGCTGAAGCTAGACAAATTCAGGCTAGAAGTAAGGTGCAGATTTTTAGCAAAGGTAATTAACCACCGGAACTTTCCAAGAGAGGTGGTGGATTATCTGTTGCTTGGAGTCTCGAGATCAACATTTGGATGTTTTTCTACAAAATCTGCTCTAGCTCAAACAGAACTTATGGGCTTGATGCAGAAATGATTAGGTAAGTTTGTCTGACCTGTGTTCTCCAGGAGGACAAGCTAGATGATCTCAAGTGTCCTTTCTATGATGAAAGTCTCCGAATCTCCATTGCCTGTCTCCCTGTGTTAGTTACCTGGCCATGCTGGTGTCTGCAGTTTGGTATGTGGGTGGCATTTCAAAAGGCAGCAAGGATGGTCCAGTAGCTAGAGCATTAGCCTGGGCTATGGAAGATCTGGGTTAGTGTCTGGAACCAATCCCTGCAACGAACCCCATTGCCAACTCTGTCCGCATATCTATTCAAGCGACACCATCATAGGACCTAACCACATCAGCCACACCATTAGAGGCTCATTCACCTGCACATCTACCATTGTGATATATGCCATCACGTGCCAGCAATGCCCCTCCACCATGTACATTGGCCAAACCAGACAGTCTCTACGCAAAAGAATAAATGGACACAAATCAGACATCAGGAATTATAACATTCAAAAACCTGTAGGAGAGCACTTCAACCTCTCTGGACACTCAATAACAGACTTAAAAGTGGCCATTCTTCAATAAAAAAAACTTCAAAAACAGACTCCAATGAGAAATTGCAGAACTGGAATTAATTTGCAAACTGGATACCATCAAATTAGGCCTGAATAAAGACTGGGAGTGGATGAGTCACTACAAAAACTAAATTTCCCTCTGCTGATACTCCCACCTTCTTGTCAACTGTTTGAAATGGGCCACTTTGATTGCATTGGCCTCATTAGCACTACAAAAGTGATTTTTCCTCCCTTGGTATTCACCCCTTCTTGTCAGCTGTTCAGAATAGGCCACTTCCATCTTAATTGAATTGTCTTGTTAGCACTGACCCCCCACTTGGTAAGGCAACTCCCAGCTTTTCATATATATTATATATATATATATATATATATATATACACATATACATATACACACACACACACATATACATACACACACACACACACCCCTGCCTACTGTATTTTCCACTCCATGCATCTGATGAAGTGGGTTTTAGCCCACAAAAGCTTATGTCCAAATCAATTCGTTAGTTAGTCTCTAAGGTGCCACAAGGACTCCTCGTTGTTTTTACTACATACACTGTTACCTACTGTGTAGGATCATGCCTGCAATGTGCTACAAGCTTCCCTGACGTTCGAGGAGGACACCGAGGAGTCTGCTCTACGGACAGGCAGGTGGACAGAGGTTTGGGAAAGACGACCAGCAGGAAGCTGACTTTTTAATACCGGTCAGCTAGCTCCATTGTAGGCAGCACAGGAGATGCAGCACTTACAGCTGGACAGAGCAGAGGAAAGATGTTCCATATACTTCCCTTTGTCCCTCTCAGCAGCCACTTTGCAACCACATTATGCCCGCCCTGCAGTGTCCATACTGAAAGCAATTAAACCCTGTAAGATTTCTTGAGACTGGGCATCAGACACACCCCTAAGGTCTGGCTCTATTACTGCATTCCTTCCATCCACTACATCGGCCTGTTTATCTCCAAAACCATCCAGACTGTCCGGAACGATGTTTGCTTTACAAACCTTATTGCTGTTTATTATTTCCCACGAATATTTACAGCTTGTTTATATTAGTTCTATTAGCGTCTAGCCTTAATAAAAGTATTTACTGGACAGTAATTGCTAGGATCATTTTCCTTCTTTCTTCAGAAGACTGCTTCTACACCCCCCTGCATCTTCTGGGACCTTCCCAGATCTTGATGATTTTTTTTTAAAAAAAAATTAAGTGCCAGCGATTAGCTAAGTTCAATAGCTAATTCCCTCAATACCCCACAGGCCACTTATCCAGGTCAGCTAACCATTCAAGAAGTTCCCAATATACCCTCATCCTGGCATTTATCAATAGCTATTTTTGTAAGGTCTTCCTCACTTCTTTAACAGTAATGGTATACACAGATTTAAAGAGGAGTTGAGTATCTCAGCCATTTTGGGACTCGCATTGATTTCTTCTCCTATACTTAACGGGTCTGCTTGCTCATCGGTATTTCTTTCCCTCCTGCCAGATTTGAGAAAACCCTTCTCTGTTCCCCACAGCCTGTCTGGTTAGTGGCAACTCACTCCATTCAGACTCTGTCGTGCTTGTGCAGATTCAACCACAGCTGCAGCTACGCCACCAGACGCCTCCTACATCATCGGAAGGGGTTTCCCCATCAATGTCACTAAGCCACCTCGCCAAGTCACGGTCAAGGGAAGAATTCCTCCCTCAGCCTAGCTGTGTCTACACTGGGGGTTAGGTTGACTTAACTACAGCTGTCAGGATGCAACATTTTTCACAGCCCTCAGCAACACAGCTAGGTCGATCTAATTTTTAAGCGTAGACCAGGCCTTAGGTTGCTCTTCTCTTTCCCTTTCAAGCCATAACACATCCTCAGTATTCTCCTTGCCCCAAAGCCACAGCAGCGGGGGTCTTCGGCCGTATGTTCTTCCTCAGCAGAAAAATGTTAGTTTGTTCCAACTGGCATTGTCTTCTTGGGGTCACCCACCTTTTAGCAGATTGAGCACTTTCAAGGGCTGAAGGAAGTGTTTACAATCCTGCTTCTTCCATGGTCATAGCTTTTAAACACTTCCTCCTGCCACACCTCATTCTCTGGATTTCTTCATTCCCCTCTGTGTGCTTTGGTGCAGTTAAGTACACTGGCACTGTTACTTCCCCTTAACGGATTTCTTATCTCAGTCACTAGTAACTTATGATCACGGCTACGCAAAGAGAGGTTAGATAAAAACATACATCCTCTTGCTGGAAGGCTGTAACATGACTTTAATTTCTTAAAATCCAGAACCCTAGCACGCAAGGATCCCAAAACAGAGAGAGACAAAGCAGGCTGCTCCCTAAAAACAGAGGCACAGCTCACCCACCTTACTCTCTAGACTGCCTGTCGGCTTACAGCCCAGATTGCATGCTTCCCTACAGAGTCCCCTAGCCTGCAAGCAGGGCCAGGAAAAACCCCTTAAATTTAAAGCAACAGCTTACAGTTTTAACACAGTTTTCAATGCACCACAGTGACACAGCTCTCCTACTATCCTCAAGTCTGTGTCCCTTTTCAGTTCCTCCTGCTCAGTAAATAGTCGACCCAGGTTGGATTTTCTGGGACATAAACTTGTCCACTACATAGAAGAGAAGCCTTCCCAGGATGCATTTCTCACCAAACAGGTGTCTGGATCAAGTCCCCTATTCGTCAAGTAACCTGTAGGGGAGGCGATTTGTATGCTCTTGGCCTGGAGGTGCCCCCTGCAGTTTTCCCTTTGTTTCATTGCGTCTGGTTCTCCACCACACTCTTCACTGTCAAATTTCATCTGAGTGGCCCTGAAAATAAACCACTTTTGACACAGGCTGCCACCTCTGCTTCCCTCTCTGTCACTCCTTTATAGATTGGCTCCATCTGTATTGACATTCCAGTTAGGAGACTCATCCCAACAGCATCCACTTACGGCCTCAGTTATAATCTCAATAGCAACCGCTGGTCTTTCCTGCTCTCTCCCCAACCCTCCCGGCACTCCGATAGCACTCCTCAGCACTGAAGCTCCGCCGAGACCCCTGCAAGAAATCGGCCGGCCAAGGACTGCCAGGTCAGGGGCAAACCCCTCCCCCTAAAGAAGGCTTGTAAGTGACTCAGGCAATCCAGCTAGGTACAGAGCTGGCCAAGGTAGCCAGGTGTTGCTGAGAGAAATGGCAGTGTCTCTCCATGTCCCCTCCTACTTTCTGCAGCATCCTTTGTTACGCCAGGCAGGAGTCGGGTCTTCCTCTGCGTTCGCCGAGCCCAACGGGGTGCCCATCTTGATTGAGCCCTCTGGGACGCTACCAGGACACGAACAGTCGCAGCAAAAGGACCTCGGTTTCTGCCTAGTTGTGGCAAGCAGCCTCCATGCTTGCCGTGTTGGCTACACAGTAGCCAGCCTCTCCTATGCCCACTCCTGTTATCCACGGTCAGCATCACAATGGCACTGCACGGTGCCAGCGGAGACCAGCACCCCGTGAGCGCACACAGCGGGTACGTCTATACAGCAGACGAAGGGCAGACTGGCGCACGGGCCAGCATACCCATAGTCTAGCTAGCGTGGGTAGCAACAGCAGTGAAGACATGGAAGCATAGGCTTCGGCACAGGCTAACTGTCCCGGTCAGGGACCTGCTGGGTATGGACTCAGGTTGCCCAGCTATGCCTGCATTTCTAGTGTTATCAGTGCTAGCTAGATCGATCCTCGTGGGGGTATGTATCCCCAGGCTAAAAAAATCACACCTTCATGTGCGGGATAGACTCCCCCAGAGAGAGAGTGTCCCTGCTCTAGGGAGCTCACAATCTGAATAGACAAAGGGTGGGAGGGGAAACTGAGGCACAGAGCGGGGCAGTCACACAGCATGCCAGGGGAAAAGCTGGGGATAGAACCCAGGTCTGCGGGCCCGCAGCCAAATGCTCTCTCCACTGGGCCGTGCTGCCCCAGATGACACCGCAGCTCATCTTAATGGCCGAGAATGCAACAGCGCAGGATTGGCGGCTGGGACCCCGCATTACAAAGCGCAGAAGGCACAGCTATGCAGCAGCAGCATCCGCTCGCTTCAGTACTCGGGAGGGGGCCGGGGGGCACTGGCAGAGAAGCGGCTGTTTGGATTTCACATGATCTCTACCTGTCCTTCACCCTCAACCGCGCTTCCTCCCCGCACCCAGAAACAACAAGCAGGGAAAATCAAAGGAAAATATTATTTTCCAGAGCACTTCTGATCCGTATTATACACGCTCATCATCAGCAAAGGATCTTGCACTGGTATCTCTCTCCCAGCGCCAGCCAAACAAGGGAAAATGCATTATGTGTGTGTGTGTGTGTGGGCGGGGAGCTAGACAGAACAATAATACTGACCAAATTAGGTGACTTAATAGGTCTTTGATGTCTGACTTTTCTGTGATTCTATGAGGGAACATGGCTTACTGGTTAGAGCAGGGGATGCTAGACATCAGGACTCCTGGGTCCTATGTCCACCTCTGGTAGGCAGTGTGGTCTAATGGTTAGGGAAGATTTTAGCAGCCAGTATTTTAGCAGACAAGTTACTTTAAAAAAAAACCCACAAACCCCACACAGCACCAATAATAAAATAAACTCATGCTGCCTCCTGGTTGTTTTTTTTTAAAAAACCTCCTTTCATTTGGATTTCTTTCCCTCCATCTCCTGATGTACCTTCGCTCCTGTATCTATGGTCTCCCCCTCCCCCCCACCCCCCAAGTTCATCTCACACCAGGTTAACACTACTTTACATTTTCCAGTTCTCCTGGCTCCTTGACCTTCCCCTGCTTTCTCTCCTAAGACACCCCTTTCTAGTCACTCTCTCTCTCTCCCCCATTTCAACTTGCTAGTTATTTTTATTCCCTTGTCCGTTGCACATCTAGCTACTCTCTACAGCTGCCCCCCACAGCTCCCTTTGATACTTTCACCCTCTCCCTTCCAGATGTGCCCCCCTTAGCCAGCTATTCATATTTCAGGCACCAGACCACAGCCCCTTGCGCCCCACATGCCATCCCCCAAGGCCCCCCACCACGGAAGAGCTATACTCCTGAGATCTCTGGGCTGCAGGGAGGTGGGCCGGAGTAGGGGGCGGGTCTAAATAGAAGCAGCAGGAAGAAGCAGCTGATTATTTGTATTGCAGGAGCACCTCGGGGTTCCCCAGTCAGAGACCAGGCCCTGGCGCGCTAGGCGCTGTATGAACACATACACGACAAAGACAGTTCCCACCCTGTACAGCTGACAACTGCAGTACAAGACAGGACAGAGACTGGGGAAGTGGGAGGAAACCATGAGGCAATCCTGGGGAGCATGAGCTCTCTGCAGGCCTGCTGGGAGAGGCAACCCCCCATGGAGAGATGTCCTGGGCTGCAAAGCAGTCCGGGCAGGGAAGGGATGGGAGATCAGTCGCATGGGGCAGGTGGCCATGAGCAAGCGAGGAGGAGTGAGCCGCTTTGCTGGGGAGATTACATCACCTGCTGCTCAGCATTTGCTACGCATTCCCCTTTGCGGCTGATCCACAGGGGATGGGCACTGATGACAGCCCCGGATCCAGGACAGATCTCCTTCTCCAGTCCCGACTCATGCTTTCAACACTGGACATGCCCAGTTCAATGCCTGGTCTTGGCCAAGATGGACTCCAGAGCCCAGAACATGCTGCTTTTCCTAATATGCAGGCTCAATCACTCAATTTCACCCCAATTCCCCTTCGTTAGACCAGCTTTTATTACTGCAAAAGAGCCTCCTCTCTCCCTGCAGCCTGCTCTCCCTCCCGCCTCCCCCCTTCACCAGCACTTGTCCAAACCGTACATCATTAGTGCTCTTACTCTGATCCTCATAAATCAATCCCCTGGTTAGAGAAGAGGAACAGAAAACAAATTCCCTCCTGTTTCTCAGTGGTGCGGTGGCTAGAACTGCAAGCCGTATTGCAGCTGTGATGGACCAGCATCAGACACAAAGAGGGAGGCAACTGCCTCCCTGCTCCATGACACCTTGAAATTGCTCGGTTAACCTAGGACTCTCCCGGAATTCCCCCGCCTACTGAGGAGCCGCGTTTTGGTGTAGACTTGGCCATTTATCACCCAGGTTTCTAATCTCTTTGCCCCTTCTCACTAGTCCTCTCTCCCCACTCGTGTCTGGAGCATCTTCAGATTCAGCCTTGTCTGCTAATGTAATTAACAGGTCATTTACCTGGCTGCGGGAAATCCTAGAGAATGTACAGGAAAGGAGAGAGAGAGAGAGAGAGAATCCAGATATGACCTAACAGGGTTTCTGTTTTGTTTTTTTTCTTGCCCTGCTGCTTATTTCTAAGTGCTGGGATTTATTTATTTATATTGTACCCATCTCTGCAAGATCCAGGTCCATTATGGAAATTAAAAGGAACTATTGTCAGCAGTAGGCATAGATCAAACCGGTGTCTCAAACACCCACCGAACAGGTATATACCCTCTTGCTATCGGCCCAACACTAAAGAGAGCTGGAGCCTATAAAGCAGGTCCCACGCTGGTGTCCTAACAGTTAGGCTGTGGGCTCCCATGGCCAAAGGGAAGGCTGCCAGCTAAGAATCTGCTGTTCTCCCCCTGGTATTCAACACTAGTGGGCACAAAAGCCATGATGCAGAATAGAAGGAGAGGCAGCCATGGAGGTAAGCAGGTCCTGGGCCATTCAGAGCTTTGCAGCTCCTAACCAGCCCCCGGAATTGGGCTTGAAATTGATTTCCAGGAACAGCTGTGGGCAAATCACTGGTGTTTTAGAAGGTTGGGAGGAACCCTTGCATATTGACTGGCAGGACTGTAACGTTAGAGATAGAACTGGTCCAAACGTTTTTTGGGGTTTTTTGGACAGAAAATGCAGTTTCTGGAAAAATCAAAATTTTTGTGCAGGAAAGTTTAGATTGTTGCCAAAAATCTTTCAAGTTTCCCATCAGGAAAATCAAAACAAAATTTTGCATCAGACCAAATGATGAAGGGACTGTTTCAAACGTTTTCCTTTTATGAAAGCATTACTGAAATGGTTATTGAAATGAAATTTCTGTATCCATTTTGATTTAAAAAAAAAAAAAAGCCATGAAAAATGTCAAAAGTCGACAGATTTTTGCAAAAAACTTTTTAAATAAAAAAGGTCATTTTTCAACAAAAGCACTTATAAGTAGAGGAAGAGGGAATTGGGCTTATTTAGTCTGAAGAAGAGAAGAGTGAGGTGGGATTTGATAGCAGCCTTCAACTACCTGAAAGGGGGTTCCAAAGAGGATGGATCTAGACTGTTCTCAGGGGTGGCAGATGGCAGAATGAAGAGCAGTGGCCTCAAGCTGCAGTGCGGGAGGTTTAGGTTGGATTTTAGGAAAAACTTTTTCACTAGGAGGGGGTGAAACACTGGAATGTGTTACCTAGGGAGGTGGTGGAATCTTCCTTTGAGGTTTTTAAGGTCAGGCTTGACAAAGCCCTGGCTGGGATAATTTAGTTGCGGCTGGTCCTGCTCTGAGCAGGGGGTTGGACTAGATGACCTCCTGAGGTCCCTTCCAACCCTGATATTCTATGATTCAAGCGGCATAGTGCAGCATGGGAGTCGCACAGCTGCAGGTGCATCATGGGAGATGTAGTTCATCCAAGAATCTCAGTCCATAGAGGAGAACAGGGGTAACAGACCCGAACAACAACTCCCATGTGGCCACACAGGACAATGCAATTTGCTATTGAATGGACTAAACATTTCACGTTAATTCAACAAACGAAACAAAATATTTTACCATTTCTGAGATTTTTCTAAACATTTCATTCTACAAAACTTTTTGGATTTTCAACTTTTTGTTCCAATTTGGGCCCAAACGAAGTGTTGAAATATCAGAATTTCCCACAAGTTGGAATTCTGATTTTTGCTCAACCCTCGTCTGGGCTCTAGATGAAGATAGACCAGGGTGTTATCAGCTGGAGGGAGGAGAAAGCAGATGCTACCCTGGATTTGAGACAGTCAGGGGTGTTCAGCCTCAGGACACTCTGCAAGTCCCTTCCTCTTGCCGAGGCACTGAAGATGCTGGTACCTGATTGTTTGTGGGACCATGAAGACTGAGTGAGGAAAGTCCTGCCTGCTGTAGTGAGCGTGGCTGGAGTTTTCCTGCTGCTGCTGTCATTGTGGTGTTATTTGAAACACTGCCAAACACCACCTGGAGAATCAGACAGGTGCCTTTTTAAACACACACTATGAATTTAGATAAATGAGCAGCAGAGACATTCCAGCTGTGTATACAAAGGAGCCCCTGAAGAATCACTTGAGTACATGAGTAGGCCTAGAACCAGCTCCCTTGTCTGGGTGAAGCAGAACCCACTGGAGGAGTAAGCAAGCCCAGAGGAGCACCATTGAATTTCTGGGCAGGGGGAGGGCAGAACAAGCCATAAACCAGTGACCCACCACTGCTGCCCCTTGAACTGGAGGGATGACCCCTAACGCCAGCCCTTTTTGCAAGCCCTGGTACGTGTCTGGGTACGTCCCTCTCTCTCAACCCAACCCACTTGCCCCTTCTGACCTTCCACCCACTCAACTATTATTCCTGTATTTACAGGTGGACGCAACACCTTTTGCAAGCCTCCAGAATCACACCTACAGGGATCGCAGCCATCTCCGGGCTGCCATTCTGGGAACCAGCAGAACCACCCTGCGGTGTAGAGCAGGATGTGAAGACGACCCTATCTACCCAAAAGCCACTGGCAATGCAGAGGCAGCAGAAAATTCCCAAAGATAGAACATGGCCAGGGGACAGAGGCTAATGCCTCTCCCACAAGAAGTGCCAGGAGCTCTCTAATGGTGAAAGGACTTTAAGGTTTTCTGTCATGTATGAAAAAGATCACAGCACCCCCTAGATCTCCGGGGACAGCTCTGACTCAGATGGGAGAGTGACACCTACTGAGGGCTTGTCTACATATGAAAGTTAATCTGGAATGAGATTGCAACAATCGGGGTCCAGATGATGGGTGTGAACACCAAAAGGGAGAATAGGGGTCTGAAACCCAAAGAATAAGCAACTGAAACAACTAGTTGTATATAATGTTATTGTGTATAAATATATGTCAAGTAAGGTCTTTAATGAAAGCTTGTGGTGGTCTGAACTGGATGGTCACTAGGAGATAGGTACACAGGTTATGGGGGTGTGTGTGTGTGTATAAAAGACGGTAGTTTAATAAATTTAATAAATGTGTTAGTCTCTAAGGTGCCACAAGTACTCCTGTTCTTTGTTGCGGATACAGACTAACACGGCTGCTACTCTGAAACCTATAGTTTAAACCAACTCCAAAATACTTCTACCCCAAGCAGGTGTCTGGTGTGCAAACTGTGGGGAGTGTGTGCACCAAAGTGAAGTGATAACTGGGTCAGATAAATTCTACCAATTGCTCTTTCAGGGGTGACTAACCACCGGGGAAAGTCAGAGTGCCTGGCAGTTAAGAACTTGGGGAGATGGATTTGTGGGGGCTCAGGACCAGAAGGGCTGGTGGATCACCCTGCAGGGAGTAACTAGGTGAGCGGAAGCCAGCGTTGAGACCCCTAATGCGTATAAGGTTGGCAAATGCTGTCAGAGCTCGGAGTCACAGTAGTACAGCATTAAGGCACGCAAAGTTACAGGGCAGGTGGTGACAACCCCTTACTGGTCTGGGTGATCCCCAAAATGTCGCAAAAGTAGGGTGTGAACTGAAACCAGATTAACTCTCCCTGGTTAATTCCATGTATGGGTGCTCTTATTCCAGAATAAGACCGCCATATTCCAAATGAGCTTAATCCTCTGGAATAATGACAGGTTTCAGAGTAGCAGCCGTGTTAGTCTGTATCCGCCAAAAAAAAGGAGGACTTGTGGCACCTTAGAGACTAACAAATTTATTTGAGCATAAGCTTTCGTGAGCTACAGCTCACTTCATCGGATGCATTCCTTTTCTTTCCTCTGGAATAAGGCACTCACATTCCAGACTAAGAACATCCATACGTGGAGTGAATCAGGAATAGCTATTCCAGAACAACTGGTCTTGTAGACAAGCCCTGAGTCACCAGCACCCACTTCTTGTAGTGGAAATCTCCAAATATTAACCTGGCCAGACTTTTCTCAGCTAATGAGATGTTATGCTGAAAGGTCATGCCAAATAAGATCTAGGGTAGGGTTTCTCAGTCTGGGGGTCACATAGGCCACTACCCAGACTGCTAAATGCGAAGAGGGGGCCCAGCATGGGAATAGTTCAAAACCACTGATCTAGGGTCTGCTCCTGCTCCCACTGAAGTCACTGGAAAAGCACCCAGGACTTGACCAGGGGCAGCAGCAGGTGCTGAACTAGGTATCTGGAAATCAGTTTCTGCTGCAATGTCCTCCCTAAATGCCATCCCTTCTATGGCAGCTGCCACCCAGGGCACTGTCCCTCCACAGCTCTCATCCGTTCGTCCCTGTCCCCAGCTCCGTCCAACAAACAACCCATTAAAGAAAGCCCATTCTGCCATCTAAGCAGGTGCTCACTGCAGCCTGCTGGGAGCCCCGGGCCATCGCACGCGCTGGGAGAATCCAGCTGAATGATCTCGCTGCATCAACAAAGCCCATCAGGATGCAGCGGAGATCAGTGGACCAGCTGGGTCCTTCTGGCCCATCCTTCTTTCGGGGAGAGATTTTACTGCGAAAAGCGGTCAGGTAAATTCTACCAATCTTATTGCTGGGAGGTGGGAAGAGCTTGATTAGCACTGTGTTATCTATAAGGTTGTTCCCTCTCCTGACCTTCCCTCCCACCCTTTAGTGCTTAATGCGCCAAAATAACCCAGTGCGCACTGACGGAACTTCATGCTGCGGCAGGGCACAGAATCACAGAATCTTAGGGTTGGAAGGGACCTCAGGAGGTCATCTAGTCCCACCCCCTGCTCAAAGCAGGACCAATCCCCAACTCAATCATCCCAGCCAGGGCTTTGTCAAGCCTGATCTTAAAAACTTCAAAGAAAGGAGATTCCATCACCTCCCTAGGGAACCCATTCCAATGCTTCACCACTCTCCTAGTGAAATCTTTTTTCCGAATATCCAACCTAGACCTCCCTCACTGCAACTTGAGACAATTACTTCTTGTTCTGTCATCTGCCACCACTGAGAACAGCCTAGATCAGAGGTGGGCAAACTATTGCCCAGGGGCCTTATCCAGTCCGCAGGACTGTCCTGTCCAGCCCCTGAGCTCCCGGCCCGGGAGGCTTACCCCCGGCCCTTCCCCCACTGTTCCCCCTCCCATACAGGCCTGCGAGCTCCTGCCGCTCTGAGCAGCATGGTAAGGGGGTAGCAGTGCGCACACGGCAGTGGGGTGGTTGGGTAGGGAGTCCCAGGGGGCGAACAGGGAGCAGGGGGCGGTTGGATGGGGGTGGGATCCTGGGGTGGGGGCAGTCAGGGGACAAGGAGATGGGGGGTTTGGATGGGTCGGAGGATCTGAGGGGGACAAATCAGGGGATGGGAAGTGGGAGGGGGGGAGTGGGGACCAGGCTGTTTGGGGAGGCACAGCCTTCCCTATCCGGCCCTCCATAGAGTTTTGCATCCTGATGTGGCCCTCGGGCCAAAAAGTTTGCCCTCCCCTGATCTAGATCCATCCTCTTTGGAACCGCCTTTCAGGTAGTTGAAAGCAGCTATCAAATCCCCCCTCATTCTTCTCTTCTGCAGACTAAACAATCCCAGCTCCCTCAGCCTCTCCTCATAAGTCATGTGCTCCGGTCTCCTAATCATTTTTGTTGCCCTCCGCTGGACTCTTTCCAATTATTCCACATCCTTCTTGTAGTGTGGGGCCCAAAACTGGACACAGTACTCCAGATGAGGCCTCACCAATGCCAAATAGAGGGGAACGATCACGTCCCTAGATCTGCTGGCAATGCCCCTACTTATACATCCCAAAATGCCATTGGCCTTCTTGGCAACAAGGGCACACTGTTGACTCATATCCAGCTTCTCGTCCACTCTGTCACCCCTAGGTCCTTTCTGCAGAACTGCTGCCGAGCCGCTCGGTCCCTAGTCTGTAGCAGACTGTAGCATGGCCCTTTGGAACATCACAGGGACAGACCGGCGATGAGAACTCAGACCCTCCAGCTCTAAGAGCACAGCCCCCCGCCCTGCACTTGAGCTACGGGAGAATCACTATCAGCCATTAGCAGTATAGGGTCCTATGACACACTTTTGAGCCGTTCTGATTCCATCCAGAAAAGGGCAGCTGTGTTCACACACACACTAGCCACTTCATTGGCATTGGAGCCAGGTGCGCCTTTACACAGCTAAGCAATGACGCACGGGCAGCATGAGCTTGTTTCATCGGCAGCATGGCCCAACGCAAACTGTATTGTACAAGTGACCTCAACAGGCAAAGAACGGGGCTATCAGGTTAGTACAGTAATAGAGGGGTAGAGTCTATACCAGAGGAATGGGGTCAGGTATTCTACATGTAGCAACATGCTGCTCTATAATCAACAGCCTCCAAGCTGGGTCCGACGTATTCCTTACGAAGAAATAATGACGCGAGCATAGCACTGGTGAGAAATGGCAGCCCCACAGCACTGGAGATGGAAATCCTCCAGTCGCCATTATTTATAAGAGCGGCTCCAAATTTTTGGAGCAGAAAGTTCTTTTGTTGAAAAATGGCCTTTTTTATTTAAAAACAAAAAAGTGTTTGCAAAAATCTGTCAACTTGTGACATTTTTCATGGCTTTTTTAAAATGAAAATAGATACAGAAATTTCGTTTCAATAACCATTTCAGCGATGCTTTCGCAAAAGATTTGTTATTTTTAAATGATGAAGGGTCTGTTTCAAATGCTGAGAAAGGAAAACAGTTTCAAGCATTTCCCATTTTGCCATAAAATTGTTCTGCCAGATTTTGACCTGATCTGCCATTTGTCAGAGTCGATATGGGTGCTCAGGACTTCTGAAAATCAAGCCAGCTAGGGAGGTGCCTAGGAGAGGCAGCGTAGCCTCGTGAATAGAGCGCCGGACAGACTCAGGAGACCTAGGTTTGATTCCCAGCTCTGCTGCTAGCTTGCTGGGTGACCTTGGACAAGTCACAGCCCCACTCTGTGCCTCAGTTTCCCCAACTGTAAACTGGGGATAATGAGACTGGCCTCCTTGGTGAAGCACTTCAAGATGTAGTGATGAGGAGTGCCTGGCAAGAGCTGGGTAATATTATTAAATATGGATTTAGGAGCCTAACTTTAGGTGTCTAAAGTTTCAACGTTCTGACCCAGATGAGCCACCAAATTGCAGCCAGTGCCTGGATCAGAATATAAGAGGACAGAACCGTGCAGACACTGCTGCCTCTGAATGGGCCCTCACTGGACGAGGGTAACTGGGGCCCGGCTAACCAGGACTGGATTTAAATTGGTGATCCAGGTGGAAGGTTCATTTCCAACCCCCCGAGCCAGCCAGCTTCCTCCCCTCACCTCCACCCACCAGCGATGTTCTTCTCTCCCATTGTGCCTCACTCCAGTAACGTCTCCTGTGCCTGCCATAACTCCAGCTCTGTAATACATTGCTCAGATACGTACTGGAAGGAGAAAATGACAGCGAAGCCAGTTGGCTCCTTTGTCGTATGTTCCGTTTTCTTACCATCTCTCTGTATTTCCTGTCTTCTGCGAGGGGTCCTCTGGATGGCACTGGCTTGGGCAAGTGGATCTGAAGTGGCCCCAGCTGAATTTAGCTGTGCATTTCCCCAGGGATTCAGAGAGCTCTGGACAAACCAGGTCGCTTTGCATTTGAAAGCCTCATGGAGGGAGGGGGGCCCAAAACACCCTTTGGCAGGCCCCAAGTCTAAGGGAAGAATGCCTGGGCCAGCAGATTCTGGGAGGCAGGGCACAGCAGAGCTGTCCATCCGCCAGTGCCTGGCCTCTGCACTTCATCCCTTCCCCTGACAGCTTCCACCAGTGGGAACGCCCAGGGAGCCAGCTCTGGGTATTCTGGGCTGTCATTTGACTGACAGCTCACTCTCTCTTTCTCTCTCCAGCCCTATCACACAAGCTGCCTCCGGACTATGGGCTTCTTAAACTGATCAAAGCTATTTTGGGAGGAAAGGGGGGGGGGAATCCTCTTTCTTCTGCCTGTTAATCTGCGTGGGCAGTGTCCAAATCTCCCTCTAGTATACACATGCTTGGCCGTTTGCAGGGCTGCACGTCACATGTGCTGATTAGAAATTACAGCCCTCTATAAAGCAATTTGACCACCCACAGCCCAGAAGTTTGGGGGGGGGGGGGGAAGTAACATACTGTAATGACACGTAATGGAGAAAGCAAACCTCTCCGACCGGCTAGTAATAGCAGCCCATAGCACTTAATGGAATGCAGGACATAAAGTTTAAAGGCCAGATGGCTGCTAGTTAGGTCTCAGATCCCATCCTGGCAGCACAGGGACTGTTCAGAGCTAACAGGGACATCAGCACTAGTTTCTCCAGCAGGGCAGGGCTGGGCAGAGCCATGACCATGTGCCTTTCAAAGGGAGTAGCGTATGGTTGCCAGGCTCCCCCAGAGGTGGTATTATCATCATCATCATCATCTGTCTGAGAGCCACAATACTGTACATACCCACCCTACCGGAAAACAGCCAACACCTGGAACCGTGGAATCTTTAATAGCCGCAAATGGGACGTCCGGCAGAGTGCCACCCTTGTAACAGGCTGGGACACTTGGTGACAACTACTGAATTCCCAACATCCAATCCCACATCTGTAGAAGTCTCCCTTCCCCAAGCACTGACCTGGGTTGTCCCTGCTTAGCATGTGAGAGCAGGTCAAGTGCATGGTGTAAGTGCAGGGATGCAGGACCACATGTCCGCTTGTATAAAGCCCCGTTGGTGTTAAAGTCACAGGGCAAGAACCCGGCAAGTCAGGCTACGCACACAACACAGGCTAGGGCGCTCAGGCTGGTGAACCCTCTGACGCATGTCAACAGCTTTATCACCCCCCAGCTACCTGCTGTTTGCTGCTTATGGGACAGGAAGGAGAGCCACCATCAGATCTTTGACGAAGCTACGGGCATTGATGGATCCTGCCCTGGTGCAAAAGTCACTTTAATGCACGATGAGGTCATAATTAACAAGCTAGCGCCATTGCATCTGGGGATGGATGATATGAACAAAATGAGAGCCAGCATCCTTTAAATCCAGCCTAATTCCTACATCCAGTTCCTAGCCATGGAAAAACTCCTGCAAGTCTCCTCTCCCTCCACTCAAGGGCATGCTTTCACATTGTCAAGGGCCCAACATGCGGCCCGCTGGTGCCTGTTTGCTTCTCTAATTGCAAATTCCTCTACTTATTTACACAGATTCACATTTATTTCCCAGTTCAAGGCATCTCGGTGTTTTATTCCCCCAGTACTAGAGCCCCGAGCAGCTTTCCTGTTTCCGTCTTCCAAGCCCTGTGCTGATTAGATGTTAAGAGCTACATCTACTCTCTCTCAAACGCCCATCACTACCTACCATGCAATAAGCACGCACTATCAAGAGCCCATGAGCAACCCTGCAACAGCAATCATGGCTACGATTAAGTCTGTGCAACCTCGGCACATGCAACCCTACTGCTGCCAATGGGCGTCACCATCACAGCACTCACAAGCAGGACAACCACGAGCCGGTGTGACACACAATAGTGGACAATGCCTTGTGCAGTTACAGTTCCCAAGGGCGTTTGACAAACCAAGAGCCAAGCACGAGCGGAACATGGTAAACGCTCCCTTTCAGCCGCTGTGTATCCCATTGCCCTGGAGCCCTTTCTGGGGCACTGGAGATAGGTTTGTTCCTCTGCACACAGAGATCAATATAGTTCCTTTGTTGCCCCTGCTGCAAGCAATTTGGCCTTCAGAGCCAGCAATGAGCTGGTATCATGCGTGCTCCCAACCTGGGTCCTTCAGAACAAGTTAGGGCACCAAAGAAAGATGCCGATCTAGGAGTTTTGCAGCCAGTCCCAGCCTGCTGGCATCTCAGCAGGAAGATCTCGGCAGAGCAAAGATCAGGACCTCAGCTTTAGAGCTACAAAGTCATTTCAGCTCAACCGATTTCCTCCAGAGAGCAGCAGGACACAACCGAGAAGGTTGCCAAGGCTAACTTTGGAATTTGCAGGAAAATTATCGTTGCAAACGGTTTGTAGCTGGGCTGGGTCAGGACATCCAGAAAGGGGCACAAGGGACCTACAGCCTTTAATTGAGGAATGGTTTGGAGGGGATGGGGCTGATAAAATAGACTGATTTACACATTAATTCCTCTTCCCCCCAGTCTGTGTCCCTTCTGCTTCCCTCCTAAGACAATGCCGATGCTTCACTCCCCCTCCTTGCAGTTTGGATGCTGCCCCTCCAATTGACGGGATGTTTCACAGCTCTGTATTCTGAAGGGTGCCTGCTGATTGCACTAACATGCTAAATCTATAGAGCAAAGCCCTTTACATCAGCACTCTGAGACGAGGGGACCCATGGCTTCCTCTAAACATTTAAACAAATAGTCTTCCGTGAGGCTTTCTAAGAGACCCTGAACATTCATACCAGGGATCTTACTCTCACTAGGCTGTAAGCTCTTCAGGGCAGTAACCGTCCTTTTGCTCTGGGATTCTCGAGGTCCTCGACACCACTGTTCCCAGGGCCCATCTTCTGAGACTTTCTTCAAACCCTACCACCCCTCAGTTCCAAAAATCAGATGAAACCGGACCCTGAATGGAGTTGAACCTCCCCATGCTGATGAAAGTTTGGGATTCACCCTTCCAGCTTTTGTAGAATGGTTTCTATTATGGTAGCCCCTAGAGGCTCCAACTGAGATCAGAAATCCATTGCTCGGGGTGCTGTGCACCCCCTCGGGGATTGTCTACACTTGAAACACTACAGCGGCACAGGTGTAGCACTTAAGTTTCGACATGACCTACGCCAACGGGAGGGGCTCTCCTGTCGGCATAGGTCATCCACCCCCACTCCCAAGAGGCGGCAGCTTGGTTGACAGAAGAATTCTTCGGTTGCCCTAGTGCTGTCTACACCAGGGGTGAGGTCGGTTTAGCTACCCCACTGAGAATAGAGTCAAATATAGTAAAGATCTTACATGATTCAAACTGTGCCGAAGAATCTCTACGGATAGAAATTCGGAGCTTGAAGTATAAGAATATAGCAGTAGGGCTGTACGACAGACCAACTGACCAGGGTGGTGATGGGGATTGTGAAATGCCCAGGGAGATTAGAGAGGCTAGACATACAGAAAATTCAATAGTAATGGGGGATTTCAACTATCCCCATGTTGACTGGGTACATGACACCTCAGGACAGGCTACAGAGATAAAGTTTCTTGACACCTTAGATGACTGCTTCTTGGAGCAGCTAGTCCTGGAACCCACAAAGGCAGAGGAAATTCTTGACTTAGTCCTAAGTGGAGCACAGGATCTGGTGCAAGAGGTGAATAGAGCTGAACTGGTTGGTAATAGCGACCATAATATAATTAAATTTAACATCTTTGTTGGAGGAAAATGCCAAAGAAGCCCACCACAGTATCACTTAATCACAAAAAGGGGAAACTACACAGAAATGAGGAAGCTGGTTGAATGGAAATTAAAAGGAGCAGTCACAAAAGTAAAATGCCTGCAAGCTGCATGGAAACCTTTTAAAAACACCGTAATAAAGGCTCAATTTAAATGTCTATCCCAAATTTAAAAAATGTAGTAAGAGGAACAAAGAAGCACCACTATGGCTAAGCAACAAAGTAAAAGAAGAGGTTAGAGGCAAAAAGACCTCCTTTAAAAACTGGAATTTAAATCTAGCTGAGGAAAATAGAAGAATATAAACTTTGGCAAGTAAAAGTAGAATTAGGCAGGCCAGAAAAGAATTTGAAGAGCAACTAGCCAAAGAATCAAAAACTAAACAGCAAAAATTTTTTTAGTACATCATAAGCAGGAAGCCTGCTAAACAACCAGTGGGCCACTGGACGATCGAGGTGTAAAGGAGCACTCAAGGAATATAAGGCCATGATTTTTTTGCATTGGCCTTCACTGCAGAGGATGTGAGGGAGGTTCCCGCACCTGAGCCACTCTTTTTAGGTGACACATCTGAGGAACTGTCCCAGACTGAGTTGTCAACAGAGGAAGTTTGGGAACAAATTGATAAATTAAACTGTAAACAGTCCCCAGGACCAGATGGCATCACCCAAGAGTCCTGAAGGAACTCAGATGTGAAATTGCAGAAGTACTAACTGTGGCACGTAACCTCTCATTTAAATCAGCTTCTGTATCAGATGACTGGAGGACAGCTAATGTGACACCAATTTTTAAAAAGGGCTCCAGAGGCGATGCCAGCAATTACAGGCCTGACTTCAGTAACAGGCAAACTGGTTGAAGCTATAGTAAAGAACAGAATTGTCAGACACAGATGAACAAATTGCTGTGGAAGAGTCAACATGGTTTTAGTAAAGGGAAATCATGCCTCACTAATCTACTAGAATTCTTTGAGGGGGTCAACAAGCATGTGGACCAAGGGGATCCAGTGGATATAGTGTACTTAGATTTCCAGAAAGCCTTTGACAAGGTCCCTCACCAAAGGCTCTTAAGCAAAATATGCACTCAGGGGGTAAGAGGAAAGGTCCTCTTATGGATCAGTAACTGGTTAAAAGATAGGAAACAAAAAGGACAGAAATAAAGGGTCAGTTTTCAGAATGGAGCGAGGTAAATAGCAGTGTCCCTCAGGGATCTGTACCGGGACCAGTGCTGTTCAATATATTCATAAATGAACTGGAAAAGGGCATAAGCAGTGAGGTGGCAAAATTTGCAGATGATACAAAACTACTCAAGATAATCAAGTCCAAAGCTGACTGCGAAGAGTTACAAAGAGATCTCACAAAATTGGGTGACTGGGCAACAAAATGGCTGATGAAATTCAATGTTGATAAATACAAAGTAACGCGCACTGGAAAACGTAATCCCAACTCTACATATACAATGATGGGGTCTAAATTAGCTGTGACCACTGAAGAAAGAGAACTTGGAGTCTTTGTGGATAGTTCTCTGAAAGTGAAAACATCTACTCAGTGTGCAGCAGCCGTCAAAAAAGCTAACAATGATAGGAACCAAGAGGAAAGGGATAAAAAAATAAGACAGAAAATATCATAATGTTTCAAGATAAATCCATGGTAAACCCACACCTTGAATATTGTGTGCAGATCTGGTCGCTCATCTCAAAGATCTATTGGAACTAGAAAAGGTTCACTGAAGGGCAACAGAAATCATTAAAGTTATTGAACAGCTTCCGTACGAGGAGAGATTAAAAAGACTTGGACTGTTCAGCTTGGAAAAGAGACGACTAAGGGGGGACATGGCAGTATTCAAGGTGTGGGTTTATGACTGGTGCGGAGAAAGTGAACAGGGAAGTGTTATTTACTCCTTCACATAATGCAAGAACCAAGGGTCACCCAATGAAATTAACAGGCAGCAGGTTTAAAACAAATAAAAGGAAGTATTTCTTCACACAATGCACAGTCAACCTGTGGAACTCCTTGCCAGGGGATGTTGTGAAGGCCAAAACTACAACTGGGTACAAAAAAAGAACTAGAAAAGTTCATGGAGGATAGGTCCAGTAATGGCTATTAGCCAAGATGGTCAGGGATACAACCCCATGCTCTTGGTGTCCCTAGCCTCTGACTGCCAGAAGCGGAGAGTGGACGACAGGGGATGGATCACTTGATGATTACCTCTTCTGTTCATTCCCTGTGAAGTACCTGGCACAGGCACTCCTAGCCATTAAGGTCAGAAGGGACCATTATGATCATCTAGTCTTACCTCCTGCACAATGCCGGCCACAGAATCTCACCCACTCACTCCTGCAATAAACCTCTCACCTATGTCTGAGCTACTGAAGTCCTCAAATCATTGTTTAAAGACTTCAAGGTGCAGAGAATCCTCCAGCAAGTAACCCGTGCCCCATGCTACAGAGGAAGGCAAAAAAAACCCAGGGCCTCTTCCAATCTGCCCTGGAGGAAAATTCCTTCCCAACCCCAAATATGGTGATCAGCTGAACCCTGAGCATGTGGGCAAGAAGACAAGGCCACTGCCAGAAGACAGGATACTGGGCTAGATGGACCATTGGCCTGACCCACTATGGCCATTCTTCTATGTTCTTACGTTAGGGGAATGGATTTTTCATGCCCCTGAATGATGTAGCGGGGTCAACGTAACTTTTTAGTGTAGACCAGGCCCCTGTGAAAGACAGTCCCTGCCCCCAAAGAGCTTACAGTCTAAACAGACAAATGGTGGGAGAAAGGATGAGGAAGCAAAGTACAGAGAGATGAAGTGATTTGCCGAAGGGGGCACCAGGAGACAGTGGCAGAGCAAGGAACTGAATGCAGATCTCCTAAGTCCCAGTCCAAAGTATTAGCCACAAGACCTTCCTCTTTCTCACTGGAGTTTACCTATATTTATAAATCAGTGCCCATAAGCCATGGCGATGGCCCCTTTAGACACGCAGAGAGACACAGACAGGCAGGTGAGACAGATGAGCGGGTGGTTATATGATAAGGACTGATCAGCAGGGAAGAGTGGAGCTGGGCAAGGACTTGAAGTCGTGTAGATGTGCTGGAGTCGGGGGAGGAGGTAAAGTGCTCAGATCAATAAGCACGGAAGATCATTTTTGCAGCTGTATCTGAGTAAGCTGGAGGATTAGGGGTTCGCCAGCTTGTGAAATTGGTCTTCAGGGCTGCGGTCCTTTAAGACTACAAAAGACACACACACACACACTTCCACCTGCAACTGGCCAGGAGATTGCACCCATCCTAGCAGGCTCAGATCTGACCCATACGACCTGTGCACAAATCATAACATCCAGACTCGGCTGCTACAGTGCTCTGTACCTGGGGACGACGCCCCGTGTCGTGAGGAAGCTCTGATACAGGTCACCAAGGCAACAGTCACCCCGATATGCTGCTCTCTGCACTGGCTCCCCAGTGCGTGGCACCCAGCTCAAGGCCTCAGCCTGGTCTTCAAAGCTTTCCTTGGAACAGACCCTGGCAAATGGAAATGCGAACAGGCCCCAGCTCACTGCACGAGAGACCTCCCCCTTCATCCAACAGCGCCCACCTTCGCTAAAAGCGGAACTGCTGGCCTGGCCTCTGCTGGCATGGGCAGAACAGAAATCGTCCCCCCGCAGGTGCCCAGGCACATGGTGCCAGCAGGGACACAGACAAGAAGCTAGAGAGACTGGGGAAGGGGAGCTGGGAGCCCAGCGAGGAAGAGGCTGCTGTGATCGAGATGGGACCGAACAAGAGAGTTTTAGCTGTTGAGAGAGAGAGGAAGAGTCAGGTCTTTGGGACCATGTGGTAGAAGGAGTTGGACACATCTCCTGGCTGTGTTGGGCACAGGAGCACTGAAGACAGCCCTCAGTGTTGTGTGTCTGCATATGTACGTAGGCCAGATGCACGGTGTACACATACACACACCGATGCATTATGTGCTCGTGTGTACACACACACACACACACACACACACTGCATTATGGTGCCCTGTGTGTGTGACCCACAATGTGTTTACGTACACACAATGCATCTGTGGATGTTTATCTCTGTGTGTCCCCTTCCTATGGCACGGTACCTGGTGAATGTGATTTTACAATACACATTTAAGTAATTCAATGAACAAATTCAAGGGCATGTGCCTTCTAATTAAGCAGCATTTCTTTCTTAACATGCTGGCAAGGTGCCTGCAATTAGCAAGCCCTTGATTCACTGCAAATTCCCCACAGATCAAAAGCACCTGATACAGTACATCTGTAGGTCCCTCCATAACCCAGCAAAGCTCTCTTTCCCCCACTCTCTATTTAAATCCTGGTGCGATTTTCCACACCTTTCAACTCACGAACACTTAATCGGACACCCTGGGCCCAGCTCAACAGGCCAGACCAGAGCAGCCGGTGTAATTGGCAGTGCAGGTGGGCTGAGGCGGACGCAAGCCAGGGCGAAATTATTCTCATTAAAACAGCGAGCGAGACGGCGCTCGGCTCGGCTTGAGGAAAACTGCTTCCCACAATGGCTCCGCCAAGCCAGCCTAGAGGAAAGCAGGGGGAAAGAGCCAGCGCAGCGTGGTGTGCTAACAAGATCCCCTGGAAATGCAAACGATGGTCAAAGCAGCCGTATTAACACGGCGTGGGAGACTAGGGAAAACAAGGAATTTCCCAGCCTGCCTTTTTGTCCGCCACAGGCTTAGGCCGGTGCATGGGGCTATTATGGGGATGGAAATGTTTTCACATGGTTGGGCAAAATTCCTCTCACTTTCCAGTCTACAAAGAACCCCGGTGGGGCTTAATAGGCTAACACAAACACAGCCCCATTCCAGATCGTTAACGTAGGCAGAGGGCTGTGGGAAGCAGGACAATTAGGGCTCCCGTCCGAGCTCCCAGCTCACCTTGGCACAGAGCCGCCCATGGTTCCTCCCACATTATGCAGCTCATAGATTGGCACTTTCGAGGTGGAGGAGCTCCGGGGCTGGGCGAAGAGCACTCCAGGTGTGAGGACGGGTCGCCAGAACGCTGGGGTCTTCCCGATGGCCAGGCTGATGGAGATTGCCGGTACGCTTGTGAGGAAATGCAGCTCTTGTCAAGTGGAGGGAGTTCATCGTGTTAGCTAGAGCAAGGCATGATGCAGGCAGCCACGGGGTCAGCTTCCTCTAAGCGCTTCTGCTGACGGCCCTCAGTCCCAAACTGCTGCCACCCAGCTACTCCAGCCCTGCCCGCCTCACACAGCTCTGCCAACAACCACAGTCCCAACCCCCGATTTTTTGTTTTAAATCTGCTGCTTAATTTCATTGGGTGACCCCTAGTTCTTGTATTACATGAAAGGGTAAATAACTCTTCCTGATTCACTTTCTCCATATCATTCATGATTTTCTAGACCCCTGTCGTAGCCTACCTAAGATGTCTCTTTTTCGAAGACGAACGCTGCTGGTCTTTTTAATCTCTCCTTGTATGGAAGCTGTTCCATACCCTTAAATCATTATTGCTGCCCTTCTCTGTGCCTTTTCCAATTTTGTATTTGAGTTCCCGCAGAACCCTTGGGTGATACCATCTGGTCCTGGAGACTTACTGCTATTTATCAATTTGTTCCAAAACCTCCTCTACTGACACCTGAATCTGAGACAATTCCTCAGATTTGTCACCTAAAATGAATAGCTCAGGCAAAGTGATTCCCCCATATCCTCTGCAGTGAAGACTGATGCAAAGAATTCATTTAGCTTTTCCACAACAGCCTTGTCTTCCTCGAGTGCTCATTTAGCATCTTGATTATCCAGTGGCTCCACTGATTGTCTGGCAGGCTTCCTGCTTCTGATATACCTAATTTTTTTGCTGTTAGTTTGTGTCCTTAGCTAGATCTCTTCACATTCTTTCCTGGCCTGCCTTATCAGGATTTGACTTCCAATTTTTAAATGATGCCTTTTTGCCTCTAACCGCCTCTTGTACTATGCTGTTTAGCCATGGTGGCAGGGTTTTTTAAGTCCTCTTACTGTTGGGGTGTTTTTTTTCCATTTGGGGGTACACATTTAGTTTGAGCCTTTATTATGGCGTTTTGAAATAGTCACCATGCAGTTTGCAGGCATTTCACCCTTGTGACTGTTCCTTTTAATTTCCATTTAACTAGCTTCCTCGTTTTTGTATAGTTCTGCTTTTTGAAGTTAAATGATATTGTGGTTGGCTTCTGTGGCATTTTCCTCCAACAAAGATGTTCAATTTAATTACATAATGGTCACTATTACCAAGCGGTTCAGCTCTATTCACCTCTTGGACCAGATCCTGTGTACCACTTAGGACTAAATGAAGAATTCTCTCTCCCCTTGTGGGTTCCAGGACTAACTGCTCCAAGCAGCAGACATTAATGACGTCTAGAAAGTTTATCTCCTGCATGCCGTCCTGAGGTGACATGTACCCAGTCAATATGGGCACAGCTGAAATCCCCCATTATTATTGCATTTTCTGTTTTTGTAGCCTTTCTAATCACCCTGAGCATTTCAGTGTCACTATCACCACCCTGCTCAGGTGGCTGATAGTACAGTCCTACTGCCATATTCTTATTCTTTAAGCACGGAATTTCTGCCCACAGAGATTCTATGGGACTGTTTGATTCACTTAAGATTTTTACTTTCTTTGACTCTATCCTTTTTCATATAGTGCCCCTCCCCCACAAGTGCAAGCTACTCAGTCACTGCTATGTATTTTGTACCAGGGCTCTTCTCTGATCCCGCCCCAGGGATCTGTAGGTCAGACCCTATGGGAGCATCATTCACAGCTCTTTCAATGATGTGCAGTGAGACAGAACTGGCAAGCTGGGAGTCCGCTTCCTCAGACCCTCAGCAGCCCTCATTCTCCTCCTCCACCCTCTGCCTCTCCCGCAGAACTCCTTCATTCAGGGCCAGGTTCTGACCTCATTTACACCAGCGCAGATCTGGTGCCACTCCCATCTACACCAGGTAACTCGCCTTCCGTTCCCCCCCCCCCCGCCCCCACAGTCTGGAGTCACAATGGAAGGGCCTGGGATCTGGTGTAAAGCAGAAGTAACTCCCGCCCCCACACCCTTCCCCGATCAGTGGAGTGACTGGGGTAGAAAAGAGCTGGACCAGGCCAAGAGCCCAATTCTTCTCTCATCTACACCAGTGTAAAACTGGAGTCACTCCAATGACTCCAGTGGTAGATCTGACTGAGCAAGGACTGAGTAAACCCTGAGTAAAGACCTCAGGATTTTGTCTGGGGAGAAGGCACGCGGCCCAGATCTCCTCACACTTGCACCAATGTAACCCCATTGACTTCACGGAAGCTGCTCCCGAGGTACACTGGCACAGCCAAAATGGGAATCTGGCCACTGCCTCCTTTCTCAGGCCCTGTGGACACCACCACCCTCCTGCCTGTCCCTCAGGCCTGTAGCCTGGGTGTCATCTTGGACTTGGACTCTCTCTCTAGGTCCTCATATCCACGCTACGTCTTAACCTTGCCTATTCTTTCTGCACAAAGTCTCCACAACACAGCCACACCTTCCATCCCCGCAGCTAAAACTCTCCAAGCGCTCATCCTCTTTGCAACTGCGACTTCCCTGTGTGTGTCCCATCAGAACGCTGCCGCAAAGATCATTCTCCTAGCCGGTCACCCTGACCATCTTCCCCTCCTCTTTGCTTCCCGCTTCTCTCCACATTCAAGGCCCCTCATCTCTCACTCACCACTGAGCTTTGGACTTGCACCCCCCAAGTCAAGGGGGAGTGGGGCCCGAGCCTCTATTTGCCAGAAGCTGGGAATGGGCAACAAGGGATGGATCACTTGAGGATTGCCGGAGACTACTGCATTGTCCCCAGGGCCTTTGACACAGTTCTGATTCTATCCAGTAAAGCACCTACGCTGGCCAATTAATGCCACTGGCCTAGACTGTTCATGGACCAGAGGTCTATGCAAGGTGTGGTGGGGCGGGGGGGGTTGGAGACAAAGTGGTCCAGGGGAGCAGCGGGAGGGACCAGTGGAGATGCACCCAACCATGCCCTATGGAAAAGATTACACAGCCTGGGGCTTCACTGAGCCACCCCCTTCCCCAGGGACCCTGCAGGCTGCCCCAGTCAGAGTGGTTAGTTCCTGGACAAGGGGCATGTGTCAGACATGGGGTGGCTCTGTAGCCTTTGCTGCAGGGGAGATGCAACGGGCCAACATGGGGAAATTCCACAAGAGAATCCTCGTGGATAATTCCTGCCCTCAAAGCCTCTCTTGTAGGACAGGGCCTGTCAGGTCTACTATTACATGAGGATGAGGAAACTGAGGCATGGGCAATAAACCAACCCATGCAAAGGCACTCAGAGCCATGTGCTTTGCCCTAGCCCTAACAAACCAGCATGTGCTGCACTATCTGCTCCAGTATGATGCTGCCTAAAGAGTTAGAGCTCTGCCCCATCCGATCCTGGGCTGCACTTGTTTTTAGTTGTGTGTTTCAGACAGCGCCAGGTCTTATTTATAACATCATAAAACGGTGTGAAGCTTTACAAGGCAGAGCCAGTTAGGTGTTCAGACACTCTGCCATCAGGAGAAGGTCAAGCTCACCGGGCACCGTCTCTCTCCAGTGGTTAGAGATTCTCTTCCCACTTCCCAAGGCTCCCTCTCAGGAACCTGACTGAATGAGGGTTTGCAATAGGGGGCTGGTAACAGAATATACCATTTTTGCTTTGCAATGCACCAGGACTTTGCTTGCAACAAAGAAACAGTGGAATTCTGTGATTTGTTTTAAACAACCACGCTGCACATGCAGGAGCTTCTAAACTTTCTGAGCCGTTTTGATCTACACAGCCATGGCAGGAGACAGGCATAAAGTGCCAGAGAAACAAAAAGGAGTTTTGCTTTATCTGTCATGCAAAAAGACAGAGGGGGGAAAAAAATCCAACCCCCAAATGATCCTGCTTTCAAAACAACTTGTCAGCCAGCCCCCTCTCCTCCTGTCTCTCCCATGCTGAGAAACAGCTTGTGTGTGTGCAGGTGTAGCACACGGCATACTCACTCGCACAAGCCAGTGTGGGGGTTCAAACAGATGTGTCCTCACTTCTCTGCATCTCGTAATAATGTCACCACACAAAAGGCTAATGAAACTGACACATGGAAGGAGTGACTCCTGGCCCGATGTGGCTCATGGCAATTCCAATGGCCTCAGCTGGGGACCGATACTTTTAGAACATAAGAACGGCTACACAGTGTCAGAACAAAGGTCCATGTAGCCCAGTGTCCCGTCTTCAAGAGTGGCCAATACTAGGTGCCCCAGAGAGAATGAGCAGACCAGGTAATTATCAAGTGATCCATCCCCTGTCACCCATTCCCAGCTTCTGGCAGACAGAGGCTACGGACACCATCCCTGGCCACCCTGGCTAGTAGCCATTGATAGACGTATCCTCCATGAACTTATCTAGTTCTTTATTGAACCCTGTTATAGTCTTGGCCTTCACAACATCCTCTGGCAAGGAGTTCCACAGGTTGACTGTGCGTTGTGTGAAGAAATACTTGTTTTAAACCTGCTGCCTATTAATTTCATTTGGTGACCCCTAGTTCTTGTGTTATGAGAAGTAGTAAACAACACTTCCTTATTTACTTTCTCCACATCAGTCATGATTTTATAGACCTCAGTCATATCCCCCCATAGTTTTCCAAGCTGAAAAGTCCCAGTTTTATCAATCTCTCCTCATACGGCAGCCGTTCCACACCCCTAATTATTTTTGTTGCCCTTTTGGATCACCCGATAAAAGTAGCTCCCTGTTTGCCATTCAGTTTTGTATATGCCCAGTCCTTAGCGAGGCCAGGTCTCCCAGCTCACCCTTTCCACAGCAAAGGAGAGGGGATGTACAGTCAGCATTGCTAGGTCTGTATCCATCCTGTGCTAGCTGGCCACACTGTGGGGCACCCAGTTCAAATCTCTCGCGTGGGCAACAGACTCTCCTAGCTCAGCCACTGGAAGGGAGAATGGTTACTGCCCACCCGCCTTTACACTGCCCCTTGCCACCTAAGCGATCCCAATGCTCATCGCACCCAGCACTGAAGTGCAGCCACCTCCGAGGCAAAATGCAGCAGCTGCTTAAGCTTAAGCACTGAAACAGGGTGGATGGTGGTTTCTCCATCACTTGGGGTCTTTAAATCAAGACGGGGTGTCTCTCTCAAAGATCTGCTCTAGCTCCACCCCAAAATGATTGCCTCACTGGGTGAAAGCCTCCAGATTGTGTTATGTAAGGGGTTAGTCTGGGTGAACCTGATTGTCCCTTATTGCCTTAAAAAAAACAACTTATGAAATGCAGCCACCTCTGGGTGATGACGTGTTCAGCAGCCATTTGGCAGCACACACAGATTACTTCTTCACTCAGTGCCGAAATGCAGCCACCTCTGGCGTGGAACATGGCAGCTGTTTAGCTGCTTGCAGCAACACTGCACAAGAGCTAAGCCTTGCTCGGGCATTCAGTTTCCTCTTCTTCCTGCCCCAACTCCCTCAGAGTCCCAGTGACCCTCCTGCCTGAGCAGGCTGTCCCAGAGCCCATTAACGCTGCTGTGTCAGGGAACTGGGTGGGAGACCTCAACGCCTTCTCTCCCTAGCACTCAGATTGCTACTTGTCAGGCACTGACACTACCTAATTTAGTCCTTTGACTGTCCTTGCACAACGTTTATATTCATGCTAACTCTTTCCCTTCCAATGCTTTCCTCCTCCATTCAGCACAGGCTGGCTCCTTAGTGTGGGGTGACTCCACACGCCTACCTGTGTGCACTGAGTTCGTTAGTAGAAGGTTGCTCACACACACTGGGGTGCTCACACTGGTTTGGGAGTGCAGGGTGACTCTCGCACGAGGGCGCATGCACTGGTTTTGTTCATGTAGGGTTGCTCAAATGCACTAGGCTATATGCAGTGGTTTGTTAGCATAGGGTCGCTCACACCCCAGGGGGCATGGCTGGGAGGCTGTTGGCAGGCTGCTCACGTACATTGCTGGACAGCGTTGAATTTCCTTCAAGAGCTCTGAAGCTTTTGGTTTGAATTTTAAAAACACTCCCATAAAGAACCAGCTTCTCTGTAAACATACGAGAAAAAAAGGAGATTCTCTGAGCCTCTTGACCTGGACGACGTCTCCATAATTATTAGTCTGTGTTTATCTTCAGCTAAACCCAAACTATTGAATAAACAGTGTCAAGCTGGTTTTCCTGAGCAGGTGATTATCTTCTCTGGCTCCTCTAATGAAAATGATCAAGGGGCTAGTGACCTCACACTACACACGCTAAATAATGCAAGATGCTTTGGGATTAGACAGGCAAATCATAACCCTGCTTTATCTTATCACTTCCTGAACAGCTCCAGGCTTGTTTTCAATAGCGTTTGGCAGCGTTAGCCAAATGCTATCTCAGCGGAAACCAGAGCAAAGCGATCCTGGAGAGCTATGCAGAGACACAGGCCCTCCATCAGATTAGTAGGGAGACCAAGAACTGCAGCAACAGGGGTTTTGGGGGGGGAAATCTTAACTGGAGTCCAACTTCGTGGCCTGCAGGGTGACATGGTGCTTGTCCATTACCTGAACCTTGATAGAGAAGAAGGTGGTTAAATATTTTGGGTAAGGAGAAGAGGACTCAAAGCCATAAGGAGGAACCTATAACGAGGTTCCTTCTACAAATTGGAAAAGCTACAAGCAACTGTCCTGCTACAGGACAGCGTAAGGAAGAGGCTTCCCCTGGGGACAGGTTATTTGACCACTGGCTAACTGGAGTAGGTCTACGCAAGCAGCAATCACACCCCGTAACTGCTGTAATAGCCAAGGGTGGATCAATTCCTGCAGCAGCCTGGAAGCATCCCAGAGTGCAGGGCATCTATTCATCAGGGACTCTAAGCGTGCATCTACACTGCAATAAGACACCCCCAGCTGGCCCACGTCAGCTGACTTGGGCTTGCTGGGCTATCAAACTGCAGTGTAGACGTTCAGGCTCGGGCTGGAGCCCGGGTTCTGGGACCCTCTGCCCTCATGGGGTCCCAAAGCCCAGGCTTCAACTATAGCCAAAATGGCTACCCTACAATTCTACAGCCCCGTGAGTCTGAATCAGCGGCCACAGGTGTTTTATTGCAGTGTGGACATGCCCTATGCACCCAGACATCTGCCAGGTAATGGGCATGGCACAGCCTGCAGGGATAACTGGAGGGATGATGATCCAGAATGCAGAGGACACAACTACCGTCATTGAAGACAGAAAGGGTCTAGAGGAGAGATCATTCTGAATTTGCTGCCCTTCTTGCAGATGGGGAGGAGCCGGCTCAGGAGGGGAACAGTTTAATGACATCTAGTGCCCACATCCATGAGTGGCCTGAATTCAGCATGGCAAGGGAGGACAGTAGCACGAGGATGGTGGCTTTCAATACACGGATTTTGCTCTCTGTGCCTCCAAACACACCTTCCCCTCTCTGGCCACTCCCATTCGAGCTGCCAATCTCAAAACACAAAGTGATGGCAAGAGGGAAAGAGGCAAAATCTGGTGCCCTAGATCAGTGGTTCCCAAACTTTAACAACCTGTGAACCCCTTCCACTAAAACCTCCTCCTAAAAAAAGTGAATATTTCCAGGGATTTTCTCCTTTACCTGAGTATAAATTATAAAAGCAGTGATCTTGGCAATATAAAATTTGGTTTTATGACATGCTTGTTACACATTATTATTAATTATTTATCAATATACTGTTATTACATTATGAAAACAGCAACACTATTCCAAGATCTCACTTCCGTAGCTTGTATCACCTTGAATAAGGCTCCTAGGTTTCATCAAGGAGTATCAGATGGGAAACAACATGAAGGGATTTAAGAAGCCAACTCAAAGAGTTCCTCCTACACAAGCATTCAGGTCTTGAGCAGTCCAGGCAAACAACACACGTTACAACAAAGCTTAAACTGGTTCTTCATCATAATTTTACAAACACTAGCTGCCTATTTAATTTTAAAAACAGCAAAAAATATCCACCTCCCTTTCTTATAAGGAGTCTTGAAGTTTAAATCTCTTCAGTGTAATAGATATGCTTGCTTTGATCTGCTTAGCTCTTGGAAGTCCAGGGGCTCTGGGCTTCTGGCCCCCGTGCTGCCCGGGGTCCCTAGGGACAGCTCTGTCCGCCATTAGAGAATTCTCCCCCCCCCCCGTCCACCCCCGAGAACCCGCTGTAACATTTAGTGAACCCCAATTTGGGAACCACTGGTCTAGATGATCAGAGTGGTCCCTTCTAGCCTTGGAATCTGTGAATCTAGGCCTCGGCTGATCTCCTGTATAACACTGGCCATAAACCTTCCCCAAAATAATTCCTAGAGCCGATCTTTAGATTTAAATCAGTGATCCTGGCAAACAGCACCTTAACGACGACATCGGAGACAAATGCTAAAATGGGAGGAGCTGCAAACACCTATAAAGATTTTGAAAGAATACAAAGGAAATGAGAACAAGTAGAAATACCAGCATGATCGAATTATGAGGTTCAGCGTGGGACAAGAGAAGATAATGCAGCTGGGGGGAAAATGACCCACAGCAAAGATACCCTAGAGAAGACAGAGGCTTGCGAAGTAGCAGTGGCCGTTTTGACACTGAAGTGATAGTGGCCTGCCAGGTAGACAGGGGGTTTGAAATGCAACATGGAGGAAAGCAGTGCTAACGTGACCGTGGGCTCTACCTGCCAAGGCATCCTCCATCAGCACATAGGGTATAATAGCCACTGCCTATACAATCCGGTCAAGACTACGCATGGGAGACTTTGACGACTCCTGGGTGACTCGCCACTAGAATTGAAGGGGAATCATTTATATCCTTCTTGCCTGTCTAGGGAACTGTAGGGATGAGGAAAGGTTACATGGGACAAATTTTTAGTGAGCAATGATCAAGGGGAAAACCGTAATTATCTCTCTCCCTAGGTGTTTAGAAGGTTGCCCTCACCATGGTATCTAAGCACCTTCCATAAGAAGTTAACATAACACTCAGAATCTCTCCTTCTTCCAGCCTGGACAGCAAGAGAAGTCCTGAGTTTGTTGGTAGCTGAATTAAATACAAGTGTAAGGGACCTGGATCCTCTGCTGGTGGATGCTAACAGAGCTCTGCTGAGGTCAACGGAGCTATGACAATTTTCACCAGCTGAGGATCCGGCCCGTAAAGATGCTGATGCATTTGAGAAGACTGTCCCGGGAAAGCTAAACCCAGGTGTGGGGTCAAATGGCTGAACAGTATCATCCCCGAGAAGAGAATTACATTGAGGTGGGACCAGAGGGAGGAGGAGAAGGAAAATCTAGACTATCTCAAGATCAGACCACGGAATTGACTCCCCAACAGGAGGGGTGGGACCTCCAGCATTTGGGACATTTAAAACTAGACTGGCTAAAGCAATAGAAACTGTATTGTAGACAAAAATCCTGCACGGACATGCAGGAGAGAAACTAACAGAACTTTCCCTTTCACGTGTCTATAATAATCCTTAGCTCTTTCCAGCAGTAGATCTCAAAGCAGGTTAGAAAGGTGCCATTAACCTCCTTTTACCAGTGGCATAGAGAGAGAGACATGACTTGCCCTCAGGTTGCATACCAAGTCTTAGAAGCTGGGAATGAGCGACGGGGGATGGATCACTTGATTATTCCCCGTTCTGTTCATTCCCTCTGGGGCACCTGGCACTGGCCACTGTCGGAAGACAGGATACTGGGCTAGATGGACCTTTGGTCTGACCCAGTATGGCTGTTCTTATGTCTCCTGACTCACAGTCCAGTGCCCTCCCTACTGGCCCTTCCTGCCTGCTTAGGACACATGCTTACAAAATTCAAACCTGGAAATTTACACTTGATACTTTTTCTTCTCAAAGACGTGAGTTCAGTCTAGACAGATTCAGACTGGAAATAAGGCATACATTTTTAACACAGAGGGCAATCAACCACTGAACAACTTAAACAAGAGCCGTGCTTGATTCTCCACCACTGACACAATTTTAAATCAAGACTGGATGTTTTTCAAAGAGATTGACCCTGCTTCAAGCAGGAATGACTTCAGAGCAGTTCTCTAGCCTGTGTTAGAGACCAGGTCAGACTATCAGTGAATTCCATCCAACAGACTGGCCTCTCTTTGTGCCCAGGACAGACAGAGGCAATGCAGGTGTCCTCCCCACGCGGCTCAGGAAGGCTTTGGGGTGACAGGCCCTAGGGACACAAGACCAGTTTCCCCTGCCCACGGACAGTCGAGTGCTTGGCCTTTTGGTGAAGGCTGCCAAGAAAGCAGCCGATCGGTGTCAATTGCGCCGGGGGTTTTTACTGATGCAGGCACCTGACCTGTGGGGTACGCGCTGAGGCCCCTGCCCACTCACTGCGCACACATCACCCACACGGGTGACAAATTTCAGCCTCCACTGACCTGGGCCAGATTCGAATGGAACAAAGAAGGGGCTGCAGACAAGAGTACTCCCCAGACTCCGATACACAGCATCTCTGCTGTCTGAGAGAGTCTCCTGGCCCCCAAAACACAAGCGAGCGTTAACCCTTGCTGGCCTAGCCTTGCTCAGCCCCGAGACCTGCAGGCTGCTTCCCCTCTGCCTCCCACGTCACCAGAGTGGGCATTGTCGGTCACATGACAGGGTCTTTATTCCACAATACCAGAGGCAGGAAGGGCCCCCGCCAGAGGGAGTTTGCAGGGCTAGCGTCTGGGGAAAGCATCTTTCTGCTGGGCAAGGCTTCGGCGAGGGAGAACCGATGTGGAGGCTCCAAATGGCATTTCAGCTGTCACCCTTCACATGGTCAATCACCCGAAGGATCAGCAACAGACACACAGGCAGGGGAGTGTGGGCAGTGGAGAGACAGTGTCCCCTCTGCACAAACACAGAACGGGTTCAAATAATAAACTCATGTCTTAACCGAGTTGGGCCGTGACCACATGAACGGTGGGTAAGGGGATAAAGCAGAGGACTGGGACTCAGGAGATTTGGGTTTCTGTTGCCCGCTCTGTCACAGGCCCCCCTTTCATGACCTAGGGCAAGTCACGGAATCGCCCTGTGCCTCAGTTTCCCCACATGGGCAAGGATGCCTCCTTATGTCACAGGGACCCTTGGGGGTTACATGTCACCACATGTGATGCCGAGGGGTAGATTGCCATGACAACTCCTATAAACAATATACATTACATTCATCCTGGGTCTTTCCCCCATCCTTTCTGCCCAAGGATCTCAGAGCATGACCTAAGCTGCAGTTGGTTCAGACCTACCTCCCTGGGAGTGCCCCAGACCCCCACTCCCAAGGGAGGTAGGACAGAATGACTAGCCCTCTCTCACAAATGGGGAATACTGACCAATCCACAGATGGGAACGGTCTCCTGGCAACCTGGGATCCCACACTGGTCAGAGGACTGGGGGGATGCAGGAGGGTGTCATTTGGTGCCACTGTGCATTTGCCTTTCACCCATCCAGCCAAGGATCTCAAAGCAACGTACCAACATCCTAACCCCACGCGCCAGGAGGTCACCATTAAACAATCAGCAGCGTGGCCCAGTGGATATGGGAAGGAAGTCAGGAGACATGGGTGCTCTCCCTGCCTCGGGCCTCCCATGTGACCTGGGGCAAGTCCCTTTTCCTCACTGTCTGTGTGTCCCCCTCCCACCCTTTGTCTTCTTGGTTTGGACTGGAAGCTCTTTGGAGGCAGAGACCGAGTGTGCGCCCAGCTCAAGAAGGTCTCTAGATGTTATTGTGATCCAGACCCACCATCTCTTTGCAACACAGATGTATCCAAGGGGTTGTTCCGATTAGGAAAAGTGGGGGTTGGCTAGCAGTGTTAGCTAACTCTGATCTTTTTCCTAGCATAGATCCAGGTAATTTCCTTTTATCTCAGTATAGCTGGTCCGGGGAGGAGTGTGGGATGGAACCCAACCCAGCATTTAGCCTGTGCCTACACTTGGGAGAAGGTCACAGTTAGACTGAGGTTCATTAGCACAATTTTTAAGTAATGTTCAATGAGGAATTAATTAATTCAGGGAAGTCCCATGGCCTGTGCTATGCAGGAGGTCAGACTAACGATCGCAACAGTCCCTTCTGGCTTTGGAATCTAGGCTTCTCACCACCCTTGGGACAGGACATCTCTGAGATAACTCAGAGCCAACGGGGTGTGAACTACGGGTACCTGATGTCTTGATTAATAGCGGCTACTTAACCGTGTTGTCAGACATGTCCACAGGCACCTGGGAACTCCCAGCTGTTGCCAAGCTGAGCACCCGTGGCCCCACAGCGACACTCAGAACTTCGCCGAACCAGAAAGCACCGGCCTCGATTATCGGAGCTGAAAAAGAACCTCTGCTGGCAGAGCTGGACCTATGGCATGCAACAGAGAAGTCCTGATGCCACGCAAGAGGGTGGCAATGCTGTTCACCCACACTGGCCCATCCATCGTGGTATCGCCCCTAGTTCATGGATGGGTAGAGAAATGTTCAGAGAGGAGAAATGACTGAACATAAGAACGGCCATACTGGGTCAGACCAAAGGTCCATCTAGCCCGGCATCCTGTCTGCCGACAGTGGCCAATGCCAGAGGCCCCAGAGGAAATGGGCAGAACAGGTAATTATCAAGTGATCCATCCCCTGTCCCCCATTCCCAGCTTGTGGCAAAGAGAGGTCACATGGCGAATCCACGGCAGAGTGGGAGTCCTCTGATTAGAGCATTCGAGGTCACTCCCTGCCCTGCGGCCGTGATACCACAGTACTTTGTTTCACTTCTCAAACAAAAGCCAGATTCCCCAGCCTGGCCAGCAGCCTGGCAAGTTACTAACACTATCTGGACTGAAACGAGGGTTGCCCAGGATTGTCCCGGAGTCTCCAGGAATTCATCTCGAATTAAATAATAGGTCATGTGATGAAATCTCCAGGAATACCTCCAACCAAAATTGGCAACCTGAACAGGAACGACACACTGGCCTACCCTCCAGAGCCCTTGGAGCGACAGGAGACAGAAAGGCCTCCATCGTCCCCAGAGCACAGCCATCCAGCGAGTACTTTTGCGGACTCACAGGAGAGCACCGCTTCAGCCCCTTCTGCGGCAGGCAGGCGTCATGGAGTACGCACGTAAAGGCGAGTCTGTGGAACACATGCGGGCTGGAGTGATGGCACATGCATAGGGTATGGGTTACGAGCAAGCAGCTCCATAGCGCGGAGCTAGGAAGCCATCAAAAAATATCAATCGCTGTCCAGCACAGCTGGAGGTGTAGATGAAACCCTCTCCGACTGCTCCCGGATTTCAGCGCGGGAGAGCATTGGGAGACATTCTCAAAAGCAACTTGTGATGCCCCGAAAGGCCCTGAGCATCAGACAGTGCCAAAAACCCGCCCTCTGAAACCCAGGCATCTAAAGAACTGAGGACCTCCCCCCAAATCATTAGTTATTTTTGTTTCAGAGTAGCAGTTGTGTTAGTCTGGATCCGCAAAAAGTCTCTAAGGTGCCACAAGTACTCCTTTTCTTTTTGTAGTTATTTTGGGGCAGCTTGGCCGGGACACTGAGGATTGTTCCCCAGCACTTTCCACATGGGGGGCTCCCGGCGCTTTCCAAGTAGTCATTGATTCAACCTCACGCTCCTGCTCGGAAGGGAGGAGGGTTTAATGCTCGTTTCAAAGACAGGGCAAGCGAGGCCCAAAGGCGTTCATTGACTCGCCCAAAGTGGCCCGGTGGCCGAGCCTGGGCTAGAATTCAGGCCCTCTGAACCCGAGTCCTGTGTCCTAACCACTGGAGAGCACAGGCTGCCTCTTCATTGCCAGCATTATTTTTAGACCGTGCAGGAACAGGCCGACAGGAGAACGCGGGCGTTTGTACGAGCAGCATGTTTTATGTCATGAATGAAGAAGAATATCCTGCTACAATGAGCCCAGTGTTCAACTTGCCTTCTCCACGGTGTCCTATAGGCAGCAGCGAGAACTCCCTTTGCTTCCAATTGGAGCCTAAGGACCCCCACCCCACCCTTGTAAGTGCAGGAAACTTTGATGCTTTATTTGATCAGCTACAAGAAGCATAAACAGCCACTTTGCGTGCATGGCTTTGAACAGAGGCAACCCTAGGTCAGTTTTGCTAATCTACAGCTCTGTCCTGGGGCAACCGCAGCCGCACTGCACTCGGTGAAAAAGGCCTTTCAGGACGCCCTTAAAGAGCTCATTAGCGGACAGAGGCAGAGATCAAAACGAGCATCACATCTTCTCTTGCCCCAAGCCGGCCCAGTGGGCTTCTGCAGGGCCGGGGGGACACGCTCAGGAACGGCCCAGGAGTAGCGTGGCACTGCTGGGCCATTTGGGGTGAATACAGCAAGCGTGATAAAGGAACCACATGGGCAGGGTGGGGGCTAACTAACCATGTTTACTAAGGTTTCAGAGTAGCAGCTGTGTTAGTCTGTATTTGCAAAAAGAAAAGGAGGACTTGTGGCACCTTGGAGACTAACCAATTTATTTGAGCATAAGCTTTCGTGAGCTACTTCGTTGGATGCTGTAGCTCACGAAAGCTTATGCTCAAATAAATTGGTTAGTCTCTAAATCCTCCTTTTCTTTTTTCATGTTTACTAAACATACAACGTGCAAAGCTTAGCTGTGGAGACACACCGCAGGGGTCTGTAACACACAACACAGTGAGTGCCCGCTGGAGGGCTGCCAAACTATTTAAAGGGATACTACCCAATTCCCAAACACCACAACCACCCTCCTCATCAGCACCTTTGATGCTCAGATCGGAAGCCACTGAAGACCCAGTACTATTGGGTGCCGAGAGTCCTTCCAAGTCAGTGGGGTTACTCAGCATTTACACCTGGGTAACTACGAGCAGACAGCTCCTCTAGTTAGTATTTATTTGGATTTAGACACATTGCTAACACAGGGCTGTGCCTGGTGATGCATTTGTTCCAGGACGCCCCGGATGTTGCTTGCAAATGCAACCCAAGGTGCAGCAGTTCAATGCAACACAACTCACCCCCCAGCAAAACGGGGCAGTTCATGAAGCAGGATCCCCTCCAGCAATTCCCTACTCCCATTTCCAAGTGCCTGGGAATAACACTGGTCTTTTACCCTGTGCTATGGCATCCCCCACTTCCAGGCTATCTCAGATCAAGCCAGGGAGCCCTCACTGAGTTCACCCAGCCAGCAGCCCCATTCCTGTGCTCAAGTGGGGAATCAGCTGGAGCATAAATGCAGGGCTCTCTCAGTGGTGGCAGCATAGCACAGGGAAGGAGCTGGTCACAGGTAGGCAGGTAGCTTTTAAGCCTTCTTTATGTATTGCTCCACTGTGCGGTTAAAGCAGATCCCCATGGGGATCAAAGGTCATATTTTGCCCTCAAACACTCCCCCAGCTCCAAGCAGGCCCCAAGCCATACGTGCGCCCTGTCACGGTGAGTCCATGGGACTCGGCCAGATCTACGGCAGTAAAATCGAGAGCAGCATCAAACCCGGTCCATGAAGCTGCAAGCGCATGACACATCCACTCAGAAGCCTGTAGGTGACTCAGGGCTGCTCAGAGACCTGTGGGGCTGGAGAGCTCTGGCCTGGCAGAGTGCACTAGTGACATGCTTGAGGAGTGCATGCCAAGTACCCACTTCTTGAGACTGGTCCACATGCAGGATAACAGCCTACTACTGCTACCGGTTGACAGAGTTCCATCTTTCACACAAGTGGCAGTAGTCTGTACGTTGGCAGCGAAGGCATTGGGTTCAAACCTTGCTGACAACCTAGGGGCTGGGAGTGGGGTCGTCAAACTGGCTTTGATGGTGAGTGTGGCAGGGCCATGCCCATGACCCCACCATCATTCCATGCCCTTTGGGGTGCTCATTGCTTAACCTGCAGCACCCCATTCCTGGGATTGTTCCCAGCCCTACGAATATAGCAGCTGAAAACACATTCTTTCCCCCGCAGTGCCTCTCTCCACTTGTGCATCTGCACGGTCCTGGTTGCACTTCATGGAACTGTAGGATTGGACGGGACCTCGAGAGGTCGTCTAATCCAGTCCCCTGCACTCATGGCAGGACTAAGTATTACCTAGACCACTTAATTAAGCCTGAATATCCCTGTTGAGGTAGGTAAATATTATCCCATTTTAAAGATGTGGAAGCTGAAGTTAAGTGATTTGACCAAGGTCACACAGTGAATCAAGAGCAGAGTCAGTGAGAAGAACTCAAGAGGTTCCATGAGTCTTGTTTTAACCACTGGGCCACGCTTCTTGCTAGGTCCATATCAGTGACCTAGCCCAATCCATCCCTGCTTATTGTGGTTTGCACTGACCCACATTCTGATGTAGCCCATGTATTCACAGATCCCAAGCACGCTCTGGGCTCATCCATATTAATTACAAGTTCCACAGGGAAAAAAGCCCAGCTTCTTGCCTAGCAGCATTTCCAGCATCAGAAAGAAATCCTGCCTTCAGCGTCTCCGCCTCACCTGGCATTTCCAGCGGCACTTTCAGCCCCTCGCTTTGTGTGCATCGCACGCTGCTTACACCCAGCCAGCTCCACACTGCTCCGAGATATTTAATGGCTCCCATGGCCCCTCCACAACGCTCAGAGATGGGAGGTCACAATTCCTAGAGCAATCACAGTGCCTTCAACAACTGCAGCTTCCTTACAGAAATGCTTGATCATGATCCTCTGTGTCCTTTAACCCAAACAGGGACAGACGGAGCAATACCCGAAAGGCAAGAGAAAGGCGATTTCCCTGGTCACTGGAGCGAACGTTAATTCTTCTGTCGGCCACAGCTTTCTTTCATCCAGAGAGCTCAACATGTTTTACGAGCAGCAATGAACCTGACAACAACCCCATGGGGGTGCTGAAAGTCACCTGCATGAGAACCACTTCATCTCCCAGGGACATTAGAAGCTGCCTCTCCTGCCGAGAGCCCTTCGACAATGCACGGCAACACAGAACAACCGTCGGGACTGGAAACAACCAATATTCCAAACAAGTGGCACTGCCAGGCTAGGAACCAGACTCTCCTGGCCCCTCACTCTTTCTCAAAGCGTCACTGGCGATCAGAACCCTAGTTCCAGAGCTCATCGGCCTCCCGCAGCACAACCCGCCTCTCAACACCACGCTGGGGCGCTCGTTCAGGGCTATCCCAGAGGGAGAAGTGCCAGCGTGAGGGTAATCGTTGGCAGGGGGCTCCTCTGCCAGGGCTGATGCAACCTGACGGAAAGTGCACTTTTAACGGGACACCTGTCAAACCTCTACAGATTGAGTTCAAAGTTGTTCCAAAGTCCTCGGCACCCTGCCAATCTGTGTGGCTTTAAAATAAACCAACACATTTCTAAGCATTTTTCTTTCCTCTGTTGTGTGAAAGACCCACACAACAGCTGGGGAAATGATAATACATACACACAAAGGAGAGCCAGCAAAAGTGACTAGACTAGTCAAAGTGCTGTCAGAGACACACTGTAAACAAACTGACAACACAGAGAAAACACATTTTCATTCTCTAATCTCTTTCGGTTCTAATCATTTTAGGTGCAACATGCAAAACCAGTTGGCAAAGACTGTCTAGACAGAACTGATGTTTGTGATGAATGTCAGCATTTCTCTGAAATATTAGTTGAGGGCTAATGATAGACAGACAGTAGCTCCTGCAAATATTTCATCACAGAAGGCATTTAATTTCTAAATCGTTAGTTTTAAATCTTTCAAAATATTAATAACAGTATAAGATTTTTAGTGTAGAATCTGGATTTCTGATGTCATGAAGTGTTGAACAAACTGTGGGTACCTGAAGATTTTCCATTTCCTGCTGTGCAAAACTTTAAGTAGATAAACACTGGAAAAAAATACTTGCAAATATAGCAAAGTTATTAACTATCAAAATTCATGAAAGACAGTGAATCATCCCAAACCTGCATATAAATACAATGTCTCTTTATAAGGTTTGCTGCAACAGGAAAAATGCATCCCAATACACAATAGGTGTTTTACATATATGTAAATATACTCACATGCGTTCATAGATTCGTAGAGTAATAAATGTTAAGGGCAGAAGGCATTATCACCATTATTTGTACATACATACATATATATATATATACACACACACACAAACATATGTAAAAACACGTTTACACACACACACACACACCCCATATATGGGGACACATGTGCATCCTATTTGAGATAGCAAAAAAAAAAAAAAGTTCATGAAATCAGCTGTGTCACAAGGTTTCTGCTGTTCTGGGACATGACCGTGTGAAAACAGCAAAGGAGAATACATCCATATCACCGCCCCAGGTCGAATCTGAACCCACACAGTGATCCAGCCTTGAATCTAACCTCAAGTGCTAACCCTAACTTCACCCCAGGTTGGAGCACGGTCTCCTTGCTTGACCACTCGAGAAAGCTGAAATCACACTCGGCATTTCTTGAGTTTCCAATATCCCCCAGAGACGCCCAGCCTGTCCGGCCCCTTCCGTGTCCTCTGTCTCTCTGAAAAGAAACTCACCTAGGGCTGCTGTACCTGACCCCAGTGCTTCAGCCACTGAGGTCGCAGCGAGCACAAAGACATTGATCCGAGGTCTCTCAAGCCAGGTTTTACAGAAACAGGAAACCAATATGCTCCATCCACTGGTAAAGGCGGCGGGGATTTAGGAAGGAAGGCGGCAGTTTTATCTAGATGGGAATCTGGCCTGTGCAGTGGGGTGGACGCTTTACTTACAAAACACGCCATGGGGCCTTCAAGGAGCCCGAACGGTCGGGCAGCAGCTCACTTTTAAGCCTCTTCCAAAAAAGATTCTAGCAGCACCTGTGCCCCCTAGTGGCATTCTAGGGAACTGGATCAGCACCAGCTCCGGGGAATAGCACCACCAAAGTGAACTACCAAACCGCCTTAACGCGGCACCTGGGTTATCCTCAGCGGGCTTCCACACAAGTTCTGGCTAGGCCTGACCCTGCTGGGTTTGAGACCCCTTAAATCATCCCAGCCTGCTGCAGTGCAAATGCATCGCGTCATTCTGGTGTGTGCCCGATGATGTCATTTCCTGTCGGTCACCGCTTTCAAAGGAAGTGATGATCAATGCGGCAGCAGCTGGTAGAAGGGCGGTACTTCCCAAGGGCGAGATCCTGACCTGGGGCCCAGCCCGGGACCACCTTCTGCAGAACACCGCTGGCACTGAAAACACCTGCCGGGTCATCAAACACCTGCCGTGTTGAACTTCCCCTGTGCTCTAGTGACCTGCCTCGCCATCATGTCACGATGCCCCCTGGGGACACAAAAGGAGCAGGGGGCAGCCACGGGGGCCATTTTCCAAGAGATCACTCCTGGACAATTCTTCCCGGGACTGACATTACCGGGGAGCTTGCTCTTGCTGCTAGAAGTCTGCAGTCCGGTAACAAAGAACCCCAGAGAAATCCACAGGGGCAGAGGTATCTCACCACTGCAGTGCCAGAGTCCAGCTACCCGACACTTGAGCTCTCAAGGTCTTTATCATGAACAGCAATGTGTTTCAGTCCTTCTGTGCCAAGGGGCACCCAGCATCCCCTCACATCACCCCACCCGGGCCAAGCAACCAAACTGACGGCTACTGCTGGGTACCAAGGATACCGGAGGGGTACACAGGGGCTTCTCAGTCGCTCGGACAGAGCGCTCAACTAGGCTGGTTTTGTAGTTAAGGCACTGGATTAGGACTCACAAGACCTGGGTTCAAATCCTGGCTTTGCCATAGACTCCCCATGTGATCCCAGGCAAATCACTTAAATCACAGCAGGCCTCAGTTTTCCCATCAGTAAAATAGGAAGAATACTCCTCCCCCTCTTGCATACATTGCTTATTTTGTCTATTGAGACGGTAAGCTCTTTGGGGCCTGGGATGTCACTTCCTCCATGCACACACAGTGCCTAGCACACCAGGGCATTGCTCTCAGATGGAACGTTTAGGTGTTGGGGGAGTACAAATAAACCACATGGCCAAATTTGGGAGCAGGGAGGAATTTTCACCATGGCCGCCCATTGATCAGGGGACAGAGGCTGGATAGCCATCTGTCTAGGCTGGTTTAGCCACAACAAAACCCTATGCTTGTTTGGGGACCAGAAGTTAGAACAGAGTGGACGTCTTCTGGTTTGGTGCTGCCAGAGCTTCTTGTCACAGAGAAGGAGGCACTATTCCGCTAACCGTCCTTCCCTGCGCAGCTTTGAGGCAAACATACCCAGAACAGACAGCAGCCAGGCCTGGGCACTGCATCACCAGAACAAAGTGGTGAAATTGGCAGGATTTCTGAAAAGCCAAGAACAAAAACAGTGCAAGGGAAGGAGGGATTGATTGACATGGAAAACTTAGAAGAGCTAGGATCTGTCTCGCTTGGCGACGCAAGTCCTGATGGGGCGGGCTGGATGCTAATCTGCAAAGGGGGTGGAAGGATTTAGCGTAGTGCATGGGGGGCTCGCTAGCTACAGTGGGTTGACATTAAGGGGAACTTTGGGCTGAGCGTTGGGAGAAGCTTTCCCAGCGGGAGATCTAGTTAGTGTCACCAGGGGAAAGAACGGGAGCCCATCTCTTGGGGCATTTAAAGGTGGCACTAAAATTCTCTCTAGGGACCAGCCCTGCATTGGTGCCCAGGAGCGGATCTAAAAGGCGCTTCTCATCCCGGCTCATTCTAAGAGCTGTGGGGCTTTAATCCCAGCCCACAAGCACTGGTGGTGCCAATGTCCAGGGAAAAGGGGCACTTTCTCCCAAGCCAGCCCCCCAAGGAGAGGCAGGGAAGGGCCACGTCTGGGCAAGGCCCCTGCCACTCTGTTCGCTGCCTGGAGAGGGCGCCGCATGGGCTGCTGGCAAAGGCACCCAAGTGCAGAACTCCAGGGGGAGCACTCAGATACCGACCTGCCCCAGCACATCATTCGGCGAGCCCCATTGGTCAGGAACGGTGGCCATGGTACTGGGAGACACGGGCCCCTGGGTGCACCAGCCCTGCCTCGCAAGCCGAGGGGATATTCTCCTCTTCCTCCTTACATATAAGGACTCACAGCTGTGGAGAGCAGACCTACGTGCCCCGAGAAGCACATGCTCTCTGAAAGGGGCTCAGTTAGCTGGATGTCGGTGCCCCAAGGATGTGCCGGGCTTTGCACCCTGGGCTTTGCACCCCTAGCAGGTGATGAGGGCCCTCATGGACTTGGAGCTCAACCCCTCATGGGATCAGGCTCTCAGAGCCTAACTCAGACCAACACGATAGGATTGTTCCAACCAGCCCTGGCCCTAAAGGGCCCTACGCAGGTGCAGAGAGTCTCGAGTCCCATGCGCCTATCCCTGCGACAAACCCACGTACTAGGCAAAGTTACCCTTCCGCAACAAACTCACTGTGCGCCCAGGCAGTAGGGAGCCGGAATCAGAGGGGCCCACATATGTGGGGCTCCCAGGGGGTGGGAATCTTCCCGTGTCTTTGATGCCAGCTGTGTTGCAGCATGAGCGAAAAGGTGCACCAGCCCGTTGGACTCGACCGTGAAGCCAGGTGGAGGGGTGAGGGGGGCAGCCAGTAACATGGCAGAACACACACCGGCAAATCCCGCGCTTAGGTACCCAGGCAAAACTCTCATAAAATCTCAGGGTTGGAAGGGACCTCAGGAGGTCACCTAGTCCAACCCCCTGCTCAAAGCAGGGCCAATCCCAACTAAATCATCCCAGCAAGGGCTTTGTCAAGCCTCTCGCAGAAAGTCCAGGGGGGTTGACCTGAACAGAACAGAGTAAGGGAGGTCCAGGCCAGGCCCATGCGGAGTGCAAGCAAACAGCTTTCCCAAGAGCACCATCCCCCAGACGCTTTCTGCAGCTCATGCGAACGATACACAACCCGGCACACACCTCTATGACCAGGGTACGGGGAAAGCTTAGGGACTCAGGGTGGTGGACACAGATGTGTGTGTGTGAAACCAGGTCCTGCAGAGTAGTTCCTGTACTCCAGCTTGGGATAAATCACCTAGCAGTGGAAGAACAGTTCCCCAGCCGCTCCAACTGTTAGTTTCCGACAAATACCCTCACAGAAAGAAAAGCATCCATTCCCAGCACAGCACTCCCCTGATGGGTACTATTTTGATGTAACTTTGGGGTGGTTGGTGGTCGTTTTAATAAGAGCAAGGGGAAAAAAAAATCACAGCAAGGAAAAGGAAAAAGCATATTTCACTATAATTCACAAAGAACTTCAGGGCAGCCTCAGCTCCAGCATTTGCAATCACGGACACTGCTGCGAGACGGCACAGGAAAGGGAAAATTGCTGCCCAAGTTTCAGCCCGATGCCGGTTGCAATGGCTGGACATTTGGGAGGTTCTCCCCACAGAACTTCTCAACTTGCGTCATGGTCACTGCACAGCCCTCAGCCCAGAGGGCAGGGGGAAGGGGCGCGAAGGAGGCAGAAACCAGCCCGAAGAACAAACTTTATCACACATCTCGGCACGGCGGGTGCTCGTTCCCAAACATCGCCCCGCAAAAGTCCACCCCAAGCCAGCACCGGCATGGCAAGAGGAGGGGAGAAACGGGCCAGCAGGAAACAAGCTTGTCGAATTCTTTCCCAAAACATTCCAGATCATCCCCCACCCCCCCACCTCAGCCTGACCCCTGGACAACACACACACCATCACAAAGGCCGACTGATAGGAACAAAGTCAGAGGGCTCAGCAGAAGAGGGAAAGGTTAGTGCCTCAAAGTCTGTGTGTATCTCACACACATACACACGCCTGCCGCAAAGTGTTTCTTTTTTGGTTGTTGCTGAAAATCCATTCAATGCTTAAATAAAGAATAAGCTCCAACCCCTTCTCTCCTGCCAAGGCCCACCGCCCCACGCAACAATTTTAGATTTCAAAAGGGGAGGAATATTTTTCCAACGCAGCTTTAAGAGGTTGGTCTGGGCTTGACAAGAACCCTGTGAAACTTCCGAGGTATAGGGGGACGCTGCCTTCCCTTCCCCGCCACCCCCCTTCCCAAAAAAATAACCCTTCCATTTGCAACTGGGCATGGCAAAGCTAAGCCAGTCTTTGAGCTCCAGGGGCATGCCTGTCCAGGGAGCTCCAGTCCCTCCCAGAGCAGAGCTGGTCCAGTCCCTTTGATGTTCCTGTTTAAAGAAGTGCTTTTAGGGAAGACAGGCCCTGTGTCTCTTCCCACACCCCAAATCCGCCCGGGCGCAGGGGCCTTGGAGCCCAGCTCCTGGCAATTAAACTGCTGTCTCCACCCAAGTTTGGGAGAGTTGAGGGAAACTCCGGTCCACCCAAGGTGGGAGAACAGGCATGCAGCCGAAGATGGTTGATAAAAAAAAGAGACAGAGGGCGAGGAATGGGGGGAGACAGTGGGAAGAAAAGCCAAGGAAGGAAGAAAGCATTTCCGCTCGAACTAATCAATCAGAAATGCAGAATAGCTTCCGCGGAGGACGCCTGACACTGGGTCGCTGCCTCCTTTGACCCCTGGCCGCCACAGCCGAGCCGACCAAAAAAAGATTAGAGAAGCGCCAGCTAATTGTCTAGCCAGGGAACCGGGCTGCAAATCAATCGCGAAAGGCAAAGCTTCCACTTTCCGTTCACCACACCCCGCTCCCTGCCCGTCTCCCCGCTTCAAAGAGCGCGCCCGCGCCGCTTGCCCTGGCTTTTTGCACAAAAAACTAACGACCCCCTGTAGCCCCCCCCCCCTCCCCCCCTTCCCCCGGTGCCCGTGTGGAACCGCAAGCCGAGAGCAGGGCTGGGGACCAAGCAGCCCACCCGCCAGACGCATCAGAGAAGGGGTGTGGGCGGGGGGGGTTCCCGAAAAGCCGCGCACCCCGGTGGGCACCTTGGGCGACCCTGCAAGGAGCCCCCGGCCCCTCCGCGGAAGCCTCCCGGCGCTGCATCGAGGGATGTCCCTGCCCAAGGCAGGGCGCAGCCCCCCGCGCTGGAAGGGGCCGGGCCCCGGGTGACCCGACTTCGGGTCTTGTCCGGACCCCAGCGCCCGCTGTACTCACAGCGCTTCCCCGCCCGCCCGGCGGCCTCCGCTCCAGCGCCCGGCACGCCCCGGCCTCGCTCCTCGGACGATGGAGCCACCAGCTTCTTCTGCACCGGCTCGAAGGGTTTTAGGCGCTTTTAAACTCTCACGCGTAGCCCATGTGACCGGGGAAGCCACTGGGAAGAAGCGCTGGGAACCAGCGAGCGGCCGAGCCCTGCACCCCCTAGCCAAGGGTTTTAGAAATGCTCCTTGCGGAACAACGCGCCCCCCCCACACCCCCAGCGCTGGGCAGGGCGCGCCCCCCTCCCACACACACCCCCCAGCGCTGGGCAGGGCGCGCCCCCCCTCCCACACACACCCCCCAGCGCTGGGCAGGGCGCACCCCCCCACACACACACCCCCCCACACACACACCCCCAGCGCTGGGCAGGGCGCACCCCCCTACACACACCCCCCAGCGCTGGGCAGGGCGCGCCCCCCCCCCACACACCCCCCACACAATCACCCCAGCGCTGGGCAGGGAGCGCCCCCCCACACACACACCCCAGCGCTGGGCAGGACGCACACCCTCCCCCTCAGCGTTGGGCAGGGCGCACCCCCCCACACACACACCCCCAGCGCTGGGCAGGGCGCGCCCCCCAGCGCTGGGCAGGGCGCGCCCCCCCCCACACAATCACCCCAGCACTGGGCAGGGAGCGCCCCCCCCCACACACACCCCAGCGCTGGGCAGGACGCACACCCTCCCCCTCAGCGTTGGGCAGGGCGCAACCCCCCCCACACACCCCCAGCGCTGGGCAGGGCGCGCACACACACACACCCCCACACACACCCAGCACAACACGAACACCCACAAAACTCGGGCCCGGTACCACCGCAGCCAGGCGTGAACAAGCGCCCACCCGCCGTCCTGCACACAACTGTCCCCAGCCCCACACGGACACACCCTCCCACCCCACACGGCTCCAGGGTGACCTGTCCGAGGCCCCCGGAGGAGAGGGGGCCAAGAGGGAAAGGGAGAAAAGCCAAGCCAGACGGTGCCACCCTTTTGAAGGCTCTCCACAAACACACACACACACACTCACACTCACACTCACACTCTTCTAGGGTGACCAGATATCCCGATTTTATAGGGACTGTCCCCATATTCGGGGCTTTGTTTTATATAGGCACCTATTACCCCTGACCAGATTGTTCACACTTGCTATCTGGACACACACACAGCCGCCTCCCCTCCTTCCCCCCACACACCCAACGTCTACACACCTGAACCCAACTCTACACACACACACCCCCAACTCTCCATAAACCCACAACCACACCCAACTGTCCACACACCCACACCTACACCCAACTCTCTCTCTACACACACACACCCCAACTCTCCACACCTGCACCCAACTCTCCACACACACAGCCAACTCTCCATACACACACACACCCCTCTCCACACCCACGTGCACCACTCTCTCCACACACACACACACCGCTCTCTCCACACCTGCACCCAACTTTCCACACACACAGCCAACTCTCCATACACACACACACACCCCTCTCCACACCCACGTGCACCACTCTCTCCACACACACACACACTGCTCTCTCCACATGCACACACCCCTCTCCACACACACACCGCTCTCTCCACATGCACACCCCTCTCCCCACACACACAGACACACACCGCTCTCTCCACACGCACACCCCCTCCACACACACACACATGCACGGCTCTCGCTACACGCACACACCCCTCTCCACACACACACACACCGCTCTCTCCACACATACACACCCCTCTCCACACACACAGACACACACCGCTCTCTCCACATGCACACACACCCCTCTCCACACACACACACACACCGCTCTCTCCACACACACACACACCGCTCTCTCCACACACACACAGACACACACCGCTCTCTCCACACGCACACCCCTCTCCACACACACACACACACACACCGCTCTCTCCACACACACACACCGCTCTCTCCACACGCACACACCCCTCTCCACACACACAGACACACACTGCTCTCTCCACACGCACACACACCCCTCTCCACACACACACACACACACACACACCGCTCTCTCCACACGCACACACACCCCTCTCCACACACACACACACACCGCTCTCTCCACACGCACACACCCCTCTCCACACACACAGACACACACTGCTCTCTCCACACGCACACACACCCCTCTCCACACACACACACACACACACACACCGCTCTCTCCACACACACACACCCCTCTCCACACACACAGACACACACCGCTTTCTCCACACACACAGACACACACCGCTCTCTCCACACGCACACCCCTCTCCACACACACACACACACACACACACCGCTCTCTCCACACGTACACACCCCTCTCCACATACACAGACACACACCGCTCTCTCCACACGCACATCCCCTCCATACACACACACATGCACGGCTCTCTCCACACGTACACACCCCTCTCCACACACACAGACACACACAGCTCTCTCCACACGTACACACCCCTCTCCACACATACAGACACACACAGCTCTCTCCACACACACACGCACGCACCGCTCTCTCCACACGCACACACTCCTCTCCACACACACACACACACACACACACACACACACCGCTCTCTCCACACGCACAGACCCCTCTCTCCACACACACCGCTCTCTCCACACGCACAGACCCCTCTCTACACACACACCGCTCTCTCCACACACACACACACCCCTCTCTACACACACACACACCCCTGCTCAGCAGGTTCAAAAATCCCCCGGCGTCTTTGGGAAAGCCGGTCCCTCGGAAGCCTGGGCTGCAAAGCCACCTTCCTCCCTTTCTCCTTCCAGACAAAGCTGGCAAGCTGCTCGCCACGCAGGGGTGTCCTGTCCATTTACAAATCAATACCGACCTCCGGAGAACCCTGCATTAAACATGAGCCCTGGCTGAGCGAGATGCTGCTGTTCCCAGCGGGCGGCTGGGGGGAGGCTCCTCCGGCCCCTCTCTCGAGGATGCTCCTTTGGGGGCAGAGTGCTCAGGACCGGGCTCGCTTTGGGGATTTAACAGAGGGAAGCTGCCGAGCAGGGGAGGTGCCGTTTCAGGCTGGCTCTGCCGAGAGGGGTGATACTCCGGGAGCCCCTGCCAGACTAGTGCCACTTGGCAACGCGTCCCACACACGCGTGCAAACACACAGGCAGACACCACAGGCGTAGGTGCCCTTAGGCAAGGCCAGGCACAGGCTGGGCAAAGCAGGGAAAGGCAGGTGCAGGCAAGGCAAGGCAAGGCAAGGCAGGCGCAGACACATGCAGGAAAGGCAAAGCAAGGCAGCTACAGGCGTGCACAAGTGCATGGGGGCAAGGCAAGGCACAGCAGCTGAGGAGTGCACAAGCATGCCCAGGCAAAGCCAGGCAAGGCACGGCAGCTGCAGGAGTGCACAAGCGTGTGCAAAGCAACGCAAGGCAAGGCAGCTGCAGGAGTGCACAAGCGTGTGCAAGCAAAGCAAGGCAAGGCAGCTGCAGGAGTGCACAAGTGCACGTGGGCAAAGCAAGGCAGGCGTAGGTGTGGACAGGCAAGGCAAAGCAGGCACACACGGAGGCAGAGGCGGATTAAGATTTATTGGGGCCCCGAGCACAAAGAACATTTGGGCCCCCCACACTCTGGGGGCCCAGGGGTGCCATGGCCCTCCACCATTTAACAATGGGTAGTAGCCTTGGGCAGGTGTGGAGCAGTGGTGGCAAGGTGATAATGTGATCAGCTTCCCCACCATGAAGCGCAGCCCCTGCGGGTGGTACCAGCCTCTTCCGGGAGTGGGGCTGAAATGGGCCTTAGCCCCGCCTTGCCATGGGGCCCCGCCCCTGCTCCTCCTCTCCCCCTGAAGCCCCGCCCTCTGGCCGGGCCAGAAGCCAGGGCCAGGCTGTAGTAAGAGCCACCCAGGGAGCCTGGGCTGCTGTGGGGAGCCCCAGACCCTCTATCTGCCCTGGGCAGCACACCCCAGGGGTGGGGGATATGGGCCGACGGGGGCTCTCAGGCCTCTCAGCCCCCTGCCCAGGCTCTGGCTTCCGGCCAGTCGTGGAAGAGCTGGGACAGTTGCAGTTCTCAGCACACATTACTCAGGGAGTGCGTGAGACAGAGGATTATACTTAAATATTCCTTTCAGCACATCCACAGTCTCATCATCCCCTTAGCATGGCTCATTTTGCCGCACAAAACCCAAATGTCCTTCCTCTTTTTCCTACAGTGAAAAAAAAAACCACTGATGAATTTCCACTTAGAGCAAATCCATACAAATCCATGAATTGGCTGTAGAGGGGAGGGGTTGGGGAGAGATTTTGTCGATGTTGCTAAAAGCCACTGGTCACTGGTCAGAAACAATGACATTTTGTCTGGAACCGAATTCCTGCATAACTTGTTTGTTAGTTATATAACAGTAATGAATACGAACAGATGCTGGTGTGTGATTTCTTTTAACATGGAGACACCGTTACAAACCCGTGTCCACACGGCCCTTGACAGGATGAGACTCAATCTAGTGGCAAGGAAAAAAAGACGATTGGAGACCGCCATCCTCCTGCAGCCTTCGTCCGCCTTCACAGCTGTTTGGAGAAATCCTCTCTTCGTCTGCCTGCTCTGGTGTTGAGGACTTGGGGGGTCAGATCAGATCACTGTTCATCTGGAACCTCAGCTTCGACCTTGCCGATAATTATTATTTTTATGGTAGCACCTAGTGGCCCATTGTGCTAGGGGCTGTACACACACATAGCGAGAGACAATCCCTGTCCCAATGATCTTACAGTCAAAAACAGACAGGGGACAGAAAGCTTGGTGGGAGGGGAAACTGAGGCACGGAGCAGCAAAGCCACTTGCCCAAGGTCACACAATAAGTCAGTGGCAGAGCTGGGAGTAGAACTCAGATCTCTGCGACCCAGGCCAGCACCCTCGCCACCGGGCCATGCTGCAGATAAAGTGCGTGCTTCCAGGCTGAAATATTCACAAAATGAAAAAGTGAAGAGCCGTTTGGCAGCAGCCTTGTGCGCAAAGTGAGGCTCAGTTGTCACAGATACTGATCAGTGCCATAGAAACAACGAAAGCGACAAAAGGAAAAGATCTGAGCCTGGCAGGAAGCATTCCGAAACCACGGTGACACGAGCCTTAGGAGTGGGCGACTTAGACAGGAAGAGACAGCAAGAGACGCAGGGCTGCTGGGCGGGCATGGGCAGAGGGTTTCGCTGGGAAGAGAACTGAGGAACAATAGGTTTCTTAGTGCATTTCAGGCTGCTGAGAAGTGCCAGGCCAACAGCCCTAGATACGGAAGTGCTCAGTTATTCACCAAGCGGCAGGGCAAGCTTTGTCCACACACCGATTCACCCTGGCCAGCCCAGAGGACGCTGGTCTCCACAGTCCAGCCTTAAGTCCTTTGCCCCCCTGCTGAGGGTACCTGGGTCGCGGAGTGCTAGCAGTGCTGAGCGGTGGGTGACAACATGATGAACAATCATCAGAAAGTCTCGCTCGCCCATCAGGTCCCCAGCTGGTGTAAACTGGCTGTGACGCCGTTGCAGTCCATGGGCCCGATCCCCCTCTGGTGTAATTAGCATTGTGTTCAGTTATACAAGCATTGAAGTCCCCTCTATTCGACACTGGTGAGGCCTCATCTGGAGTACTGTGTCCAGTTTTGGGCCCCACACTACAAGAAGGACGTGGAATAATTGGAAAGAGTCCAGCGGAGGGCAACAAAAATGATTAGGGGTCTGGAACACATGACTTATGAGGAGAGGCTGAGGGAACTGGGATTGTTTAGTCTGCAGAAGAGAAGAATGAGGGGGGATTTGATAGCTGCTTTCAACTACCTGAAAGGTGGATCCAAAGAGGATGGATCTAGACTATTCTCAGTGATAGCAGATGACAGGACAAGGAGTAATGGTCTCAAGTTGCAGTGGGGGAGATTTAGGTTGGATATTAGGAAAAACTTTTTCACTAGGAAGGTGGTGAAGCACTGGAATGGGTTACCTAGGGAGGTGGTGGAATCCCCTTCCTTAGAAGTTTTTAAGGTCAGGCTTGACAAAGCCCTGGCTGGGATGATTTAGTTGGGATTGGTCCTGCTCTGGGCAGGGGGTTGGACTAGATGGCCTCCAGAGGTCCCTTCCAACTCTGTTATTCTATGATTCTATGAAGTCCATGAAGCCAAATTTACATCAGCTGAGAATCTTGCCAACATCTTTCCAAACCAGTAATTCCATATCTTGTGGCAAACATCTGACTGCATCATCCAGCTGTTAGACAACTATCCCGCCAGCTGGGGGAGTGATTGGTGGGGAGTCATTTATTCAAAGGAAAACACCAATGTTCCTGGGGTAAATTATCTGTATGGAAAACTCCAGTTAGTTCTTGCACTCCAGCATACCGGCTAAATGGGACAAACTTCAGTCCCTCTGGTTTGCGGCTGGGGTAGATGCAATTCCCTAATTCACGCCTGAGACATTGACAGAAATATCCCCTTCCAGGAGGGCATCTCGCTGCTACGAGGAAGGAGCAGAGTGGATGGGGGCCTTGGAGAAAGCTTCCCTTCAGCGCTTCAGGTGAACAGCAACATAGAAAATTGGGCTTAGATCCTTGTTTCCATCTTATGCACAAAAGAGATTCTTTCAGGGGGAAATAAACAGTGGCCAGGAAAAATACAGAGGATGCAAAGAAAGAGCTGACCTGATATATTACATACCAACAAGAAAGAATTATCAGGCAAGAAGCAACAGAACACAGGAGCCAAGAAACCAGCCAGCTATTTACCAACCAGACCGGCTCACATTCTCAGAGAAAGTTCCATGCAGGAAACAAGAGGGAGAGAGAGAGAAAGGCAGATCATGAAGAGACTGTAAGAAAAGGAACTCCACAGCCTGCCGCTACTTGTGGATTGATTAAAATTCCTCAGCAGTCATGGCTTGAGAGATTATTTTATGTGCCGCTTCTCCTCATCCTCATTAGGTTCCCCAGACTTCTCGCTGCGGGTTTCACTGTGTGAAACAGCTGTAGCTATCTTTGTGCGTGCATGTACGCGTGCATTCTCCGTGGGTCCGCACACGCCTTCTCCATGTTCGTGTGTGTGAACAGAGGCATATGACTTCCTTGTTTCAGTGTGCAAACTGAACCATGTTTATGCAGAGTGGGTGTCTGTCCGCATCCCCACAGCGTGTGACTCAGTGCGCGTGTGGGGCATTCCCATGTGGCCATGTATACACAAGGCTCCGTGCACGAACCCATCCTTCTATCAGCAACAGCACTGACTCAGACTGTCGAATCCAGAGGCTGGGAAAAGCAGGCTTCAGAGACCACGGCGCAGCACCCCCAGCCACGATGAGCACAAACCTACTGGAAAGCAAACATTTTTATTGGAGCGTTTATGGTCCCTGTGTCTGGCCTGGAAGCAGCCCGGCAGCCTGCACACCAGTTTGTGGTCCCCCCGGATCCTTCTGCATCGCAAGCACTTTGCCTATAAAAGACATCTGCCTCGGGCTGTGCGTTTGGCCCTTTGGGAGAAGGAGGTGAGACGCGAGTGCTCTGCCCCTGGCAGAAGCAGCTTGCCTCGCCCACACACACAGAGACGTCGCTCCCCGGCAGCTGGCAGCCTGCCCTGCGGCCTTTGCGGGGAAGCGTGCATGAGGAACTGCAAGTCGAATCCCTGGCCACTTCAGATACACCCTCTTGTGCACCAAGAGAAGGCGGCTTGCCCAGTGGTTAGAGTGCTAACCTGCCGCCTGGGAGCCCAGGGCTCAATCCCCTGCTCTCCCACAGACTCCCTGGGTGACCTAGGGCAAGGCACTGAGCGTGTTTCTGCGTCAGTTCTCCATCTGTACAATGGCGCTAACAGCACTGCCCTGCCTCACAGGCATGGGAGCTGCCGCACCCCCTGGCTTGAAGTGGTTTCCGTTACATACAGGGTTCACCGTTTGGTTCGATGGCTCACTATACAAATTGCTCCAGCATCTCTGCTCACAAGCATGTTGTGAGGATAAAGACATGAAAAGACTGTGAAGCGCTCAGATACTATGGTGATAAATACCCAAGACTGATTTTTTTTTTTGAAAGAACTCTGCTCGGAGGAAAAACAATCCCAACAGACAGACAGACAGACATGCAGGCAATCAGAGGGCGGGAGCTGGGCTGAGACTGAGGAGTTAACAGCAGGAACATAATGCCCTACATTTTCTATCTGAGATTGGACTTGCTTTCAGCTCCCATTCTGTAGTAACCCCTCCCCGAATCCCTTTCCCCAGGCAATGAGCCTGGTGCTCACCCAGTGATGACAAGCAAACCCAGGCCTATGCTTCTCTGAATAGCACCCCCACCCCCTTTTCTCCAAGCCGTCGAGTTGGTTTAGGGTTTGGATGTATCTGAAAGCAAACAGCAAAGATGCCATTTGAACATATTGCTGGAGATGGGCAGACCTGCTCTGAGAATTGTTTTGGGGCAGGTCTCTGGCCTGTGTTCTACGGGGCATCAGACGAGATGATCACAGTGGTCCCGTCTGGCCTTGGAATCTATGAAGACGGTAGGAAAAATTTTCATGAACATTTTCACAATTGGGTTTTTTTGGTCAAAATTTTGGACACTGGACCACCAGCCCTAGCAGGGTTAAACACTAATGGACCTGCTTGTCATCTCCTTTGTAGGGTCTGTCTACACTGCAATGAAAAACCCGTGACTGGTGCTTGCCAGCTGACTCAGGCTCGTGGGACTTGGGCTAAGGGGCTGTTTAATTGCAATGGGGACATTTGGAATCGGGCTGAGACCCCAGTTCTAGGACTCTGAAAGGTGGGAAGTAGAGCCCTTCTCCGGACTGTTTTTAACCCTGTTCTCACCCGCTCCTGCTATTATGGCCGCGGATCCTGCAGGCCCCGCAGGATCCCAGTCCCACTGCAGGGCTCTACACTGGTCCCACGCAGGGCTCCAGCGGGAGGGCCCCAGAGATCAGGCTCCAGCCCTGCAGAAATGAAACAGCCCTGCAACCAGAGACCCCCGAGCCTGAGTTGGCTGGCATGGGCCAGCAGCCGTGGGTGTCTAGTTGCAGCCTAGACATATCCAGCGTGTGGTGTAGGAGACACCCACCCAACTCCCTGGAGTCATGCTGGTGTGAAGAGGAGAATCAAGCCATGGTCTTGGGCACGATCATTTAAAAAACTACATTCCCCCAGGGGTTTTGCTCTTCTCTTTAATTCTAGTGCTCAAATTTAGGAGGAGGGGGTGAATATTAACACCCCCCTCCCCCAAAAGGATGTATACTCTCCCAAATCACACTCTCTCTCTCTCTCTCTTTCTCTCCTTGTGGAATTGCTAAGCTGCTTATCACCTCCTTGGTGTCTAAGCACCATGGGGAGAAACCATGAGCAGAGAGAGAGAGAGAGAGAGTGTGATTCTGCCTCAGGTGCACACTCTGAAAAGCGATGGGATGCTCTAGCTGTATTTATTTTAACCTTCACACTTTCTCCAACTCCTTGTTTCCTTTCTTTCCTAGCCAGAGAGAGACAGATGCGCGCTGCCACCCTACCCGCCCTGTGAGCTCTGGTTCAAGCCAGCAGTTCGGCCTCTTCCCGAGCTGGCCGGGGATCTAAATACCCTTCTCTTTCAGAGCCTGGATCCCCACAACAGACCAACTCGTGCAGCAGGTAGGGCAATGTGGCCCTTTGCTTCGGCTTCAGGGCCAGGCTGTCCCATGGGATTGGAGCTATCGGGATTTTTCCCAAAAAAGGTGTTTAGTCAAAAAGCGGCCGTCTTCCCACACACAAAACGTCTGGGAAACATTATCACTGTTACTCGGCATTTTTATTTTGCCAAATTTGTTTTCAAAATTTTTCATTTTGACCCAGAAAGTGCATTTGTGTGTGTGTGTGTGTGTGTGTGGAAAGGCTTTCGAGATTTTGATTAAAAGATATGATGGAAAGTGTAGTGAGAAATGGGCCCATTTCAAACTCGCTGAGATGGAAACACCTTGGAAATGTCAACATTTTTTCAGGAAATTGTCTTCCCGTGTCCCAGCCAACTGCCCTGAGTGTTTCTGCCAATGTCAACTCCATGGTGCTAAACCGCTACCAATGTCCCCCGTCTAGACAGGCCCCGCTCCCGCCCCTGCACCAGCCCCCCTCTACCAGTCTTAGTGGGCTGCAGCGTTCCTTTTCCCCCCTGTTTATTTGATGCATTGTTTTATTCATTCGCTCCAGCTTCCTGTTCTCACAGCATTCGTTAAAACCTCCGTGAAGGCCTGATCAAAAGCTCAGTGAAAGGACCCCTGTCACTCTAAACTCGGTATTGCTCAGAGAGTGGGCTTCACAGGGCAGGGACGGTGGGTACCTCTGTTCCCCAGCACCCTCAATTCTCCCTTCTCTGCTCCTGCATATTCTTGTTATCCACAGCTCCTTTGCCATCTTCCTGCTCTTACTCCTTCCCCCCTTGTCCTCTTCCATTCCTTTCTTCCATGTTGCTTTCCCTTATCCCTCCCCCCGCACCCTTGATTCAGCACCTCTCTTTGGGTCCATCGCCACAAGGTCTCTGCATCTCTCCCTCCTCTCAGGCCCAGAGCTGGGACCAGCACCAAAAGACTGATGTCCATGCTGTTTCATAGATTAGTAGATTTCAAGGCCAGAAGGGACCACTGTGATCATTTTGTCTGACCTCCTGTAGAACACAGGACAGAGACCTGCCCCCAAACAATTCCTAGGGCAGATCTTTTAGAAAAAGGGTCACTCTTGATTTAATTATTGTCAGCGATGAAGAATCCACCACAACCCTTACTGCCTTCCCCGGTCTCTTCAGTTCTGCTGGCTGAAGACAGCCCTAAAGTCACAGGGGCCAAGGAGCAAAGCAACAACAAAATATTCAGAGTAAATGGTGGAACTCCTCTGAATTCAAAGGGCTTTCCATGAAGCTCAAATTCTTCAGGGGAAAAGGGCCCTGTCCTTCCATGAACATAGTCCAGCGGCTATGGCAAGAGCCCAGCAGCTCGTAAAATCACGAAGAAGGGCTCGGAATTGAACTGGGTGAGACATGGTTTTCCCTGGCCGGAGAGAAATTTTTGAGATTTCATCAATAGTTTCCCCTGAAATCTCAAAAATTTTCTCGAACCAAAAATCAGAAAAATAATTAGACTGAGTCAATTGGACCATTTCGTTTCAATAATTCGGAACTGTTTTCTTTTGATTGTTACCTTTGATAATGTTTTATACTATAAAGTAACGTACATTTCAACCCTGAACATTCTGTTTCCAAGTGAGACAACAGAACGTTTCCACTTAGAAAAGGAGCAAGGTTTCCCTTTCGATGACACTTTTTCATTCCGAAAATGTTGGAACTGGACATTTTGACCATTTCAAAACTTTGTTCAAGATCTTTTCGCAGTGGGAAATTGTTGGACGTGACCCTTCCCCACGGTTTTTGTTTCAATGAATTAGCATTTTCCGACAAAACCCTTTTTGCTGAAAAATTCCCAGCCAGCTCTGAGTTTTTTGCCACCTCCCTAAGCAGGCTTCCCATTTATTTTTGATATGAGAACCATGAGGTTTCTTCCCACGTGGAGATGATTCATGTCACCTGTTCTGGGACCACATGGTTCTGGGCTAGCTGCTCTAAGGTACTCACCACCATGAAACCTAAACACTGATATATTGGCCCGTAGAAAATTAACTTGGAATTTGCCAAGATGACACCAGAGCTGTGCAAAATATTCACAGTGAAACATAAAACCTTCATGATTCCAGATTTTTAGCCATGCATTCCTGAAAGGTAGTGAAAACCCTATGATATCTTGTGGAAAAGTCTATGAAATGTAGCTTTTGGCTAGTTTTTCCACTCGGAAAGAGGGATCGGTGTTAAAAATGATCTCAAAAATCTGTAAATTTCATTCAGCTAAAGATCCAACCTCACATGAAAACATGAGAAAACTAAAGTCTTCCCCCGTCACTTTGATGCAAAAAAGAGGCCATCCTGACAAAACCCGGAACTGTCCCTTCTCCTTGTTGCTTTGATGCGAAAAGAAGCCAACTTGGCAAAAAGCTTAGAGCTGGGTGAAATTTTCCAAATGTCGATCCTTTGACATGTTTCAGGGTAACAGCCGTGTTAGTCTGTATTTGCAAAAAGAAAAGGAGTATTTGTGGCACCTTAGAGACTAACCAATTTATCTGAGCATAAGCTTTAGTGAGCTACAGCTCCCTTCATCGGATGCATACTGTGGAAAATACAGAAGACGTTTTTATACACACAAACCATGAAAAAATGGGTGATTATCACTACAAAGGTTTTCTCTCCCCCCACCCCACTCTCCTGCTGGTAATAGCTTATGTAAAGTGATCACTCTCCTTACAATGTGTATGATAATCAAGGTGGGCCATTTCCAGCACATATCCAGGTTTTCTCCCCCCCCCCCCCCCCAAAAAAAAAAAAAAAAACCCACTCTCCTATTGGTAATAGCTTTGACACTGAGATTTCAACAGGAAAAACAATTCTTAATTCACTATATCTATAGGACTTCTTGATTAATCCTAGCAAAAAATCTTACAAAACAGAGACATCTCTGGGTTGCAAACCGATCCCCAACGAAACTGGGATTTTTAAATGACTTTTACTTATTGTGTGCACAAAGCGTCACGCCAAAGTTGTGACAGTTTTTCCGCACGGCTGAGCCTGCAGGTTGTGGCAGAAGCATTTCGTGCGCCTGGAAGGGGGGTACACAACTGCATAACAACCAGTGCCATGCGGAGACAGCAATAGGGGAGCACCCTATGACAGGGAAAGACTTTTTAAACCCATCCCTCTTGCACTGTCTAGGCACCGTGCTGCTATTTCCCGAGTGCGTGCCACACACACGCACGACGGTTAGAGGGATGTTTTGTCTGGCGTAAAGAGACTATTACAGAACAGCGAAGATGCAGCTTTCAAAAGCAGCTGAGGACTATTGCTCCAGTTGTGTCTCGTGGGAGGAAAATAAATAAAATCAAAAGACCTTTTGCCTCATTGATTTCTGACACTCATTCACAGCGCCTCTGGAATGATTCTCCTTGATTGCAGTGCCACCTCCTGGCAGGGCCTGCTTGGGGATGGATTAGATTTGGTCTGGATTTAGGTCGAGCGGTGGTGGTGAGATTTGGAAGGGGACAGGCAGTCTGTCCTGCCAGCGTCTGTTGTACCAGCAGGCTGGGGCGTGGGGCGGGTGTGGGGGGCACTGACTCAGCAGAAGAGCTTCAGAAAGATACACTCAGGGGGAGAAAAAAAAAAAATCAATCCTATGGAGTCATTTTCTCCATTAGAAAAGCAGGTGTCTCTCTTCCCAAGGAAAGGGTGCAAGAAACAGCCACGAAAAATTACCTTCCTCCTGGAGCTGCACGATGTGAGAGATCCTTGTTATTATTTTATCTGTGGGGGTGGCCAGATACTATAGCGAGAGGCTCATATAGCCACCTACAGAAAGGCAGCATGGTCCACTGGCCAGTGCAGTGGATTGGCAATTAGGACATCCGGGGTCTACTCCTGGTTTTGCCACTGTCCTGCTGTGTGACATTAGTCATGTCACTCCCTCTGCCCGTGACTCAGTCCCCCCGCCCCCATTCATTGTCTGACCTGGTTATTCAGACCGTTGTAAGCTCTCTGGGGCAGGGACTGTCTCTTACTATGTGTCTGGTTGGCGCTTCTAAGTGCTACCAAATAATGAGGGACAGGGAGGTAGCTGAGCTGAGCAGCGGGTTTTCACAGCTGTCAGAACGAACTCACCTGTGACTTCCACTCCATCCAGCAAAGCCACGCTTAGGAGCAAGCATTTTGGTCTGTGTCTTCGTATTGGAGTCTAAAATATTTCCGAGCTGGTGGGTAAAGAAGAGACGTCCGTTTCTGGGGCGGATCCCTTATACCAGTGTGAAATCCAGCTTGAGAAGCTGGCACGGGGACATTCCGGCTGGCAAAGGTAGGGTGAGTCATACCTGCGCTCTGTTTTTTTTATTGCTGCTTGTGTTCTAGGAGTGTCGAGAGGCTCTAAGCAAGATCCAGGCCCCATTGTGCTAGGCATTTGTGAGAGACAGTCCCTGCTTTGCCCCAGCCATCTAAATAGACAAGGTAGACAAAAGGTGGGAGGGGAAATGGTGGTTCAGAGAGGGAAAGTGACTTGACCAAGGTCACAGAGCAGGGCAGTGGCAGAGCCAGGAATAGAACTCTCCTGAGTCTCAGCCGCTAGGCTGTTTCCTCTGCTGTCGGATTTTCCTCAGGCCAAACTCCTCGGCCCTTCACTCCAAAGGTTTGGGGTGTGTTTGGCTCTGATCATCGCTGCGTTGAATTGTTGGGCATGCATCATTTTCCTCTGTTTCCCGTGAGCGCTTCCCATTGGCCGTGCAGCCCCCAGCTCAGGGAAGGGAGCACTCAACCTTTCGGGACTGGACATCCATTCTTCCATCTCAGGACTTCACCGTATGCTCCCACCATTCATCCATTGACCCTCTGGCCTCCACCTTCCACCCAGAATCGTGAATCCCTCTCCCAGCCCCAGGCAATCCGAGACTCATGTAGGTGGAGCCACTTGCCTATGGCCACACGACAGGTCACGGGCAGAGCTCAGAATAGAACCCAGGAGTCCTGGCAGTGACAGAGAGAAGACATCCTTCCCCCAGAGGCTGATGGGTCTTGGCCCTGCTCCCAGATAGACAGTAGGAGTCCCAGATAGAACTAACTGGCCCCTTGTTGAGCCTCAAAGCTCAGGATATGAGCAAATGGTCCATGAATCACCTCTGAACACCTAGGACAGACCCCTCCAGGGCAGGGTAGACCCACCTAAAGGAAGTTTGTTCTGCTTTAATGCCAGCCTCAAACAGATTCTCCTCTGACTTACACTAGTTTTTATGCCACCGGGATGCTACTGACGTCAACGCAGTTCTTCCTGATTTAGGCCCGGATTCAGCAAAGAACTTTAGCATGTTCTTAGCAGGGCAGGGTAGTGTTCCGAGGTGGTAACGGAGAATCCTCATCCTAGATGGACGGCTGATGTCTTTTGCTTACATACTTAGGGTCCAACTAATCTCCAGATTTGGGGTCAGGAAGGAATTTTCAGATGGCAGGGACCTTGGGTTTTTTTCGTCTTCCTCTCCAGCATGGTGCATGGATCGCCTGCCGGGGTTATCTGAGTGTGTCTCACCTAATCCGTTCCCTGCCATCGCAGGGGCATTGGTCTTTCCTGTTCTGTCCGTGGCACGTTGTTCAGTCTCCTGAGGTTTGAAATGCTTTAGTCCAACTAAAGTCTTTGGGCTTAATATAGGAGTACTGGGTGAAATGCAATGGCCTGTGGTTTACAGAAGGTCAGAGTGGATGATCTGATGGTTCTTTCTGGCCTTAAACTCTACGAAACTTTACATATGTGCTTCAACTCCATCCATTTCAGTGGGACTTCAGTCCATGATGAAATGTGTTGCTCAATAGGGACGGACAGAAGCACAAATGTTTTCTTGGGTCTTCAGCACTGATGTAAATGATTCAGAGCCAGGCCCCTCCATTCTCCAGGAACACCAACCTCCATCAGCAACCTCCTCAATGGCTCAGGCAAATACCCACGTCAACTTGAAAGCTGGAGAGGTCACGAACACGTTTTAATTTATGCTTCGGGATTGGCCAATCGCGTCTGACGAGCCGATACTCAGCTGCAGCTCTGCAACACGCATGGCAGCCGTCTGGCACAAAGGTCTCAGGCGGCCGCAGGGCAATCCAAAGCAACGGAACGGGGGAAAGAACGCATGGACGAAAGGGGCAGCAAGAAAGACTTCCTACAGAAATCTGAGTTTCCCAGATGATTTACGCTTGGTCAATAGAAAGGTATTAAGACATGCCCCTGCTCCTGCTACCAGACTATTCTGGTTGGTTGAGAGTTGCAATTCTTACAACCATTTGTTGTTATCACCCGTTATTTCTCCTTTATATTGGGGTAGCTCCTAGATGAGCCAACTGAGCTCAGTGCCCGACTGTGGTCGGTGACGTACATATGACTGTCCCTGAGGCGAAGAGCGAACAACATAACTAGGAAAGGCAGCCAAAAGGAAGTCTCATTGAGGCCAGGAGCGATGAAGTGGCTGCTCACGGGTGCACAGGTTGTCTATGGAAGGGTTGGTAAATGAACCCACATCTCCTGAATGCCAGTCCAGGGCCTTCATCTCAAGGCCATCCTCTCTCACCGGGTTTACACCTGTGGTGCTGAAGAAGGGACACCAGGCCAGCAGTTCTAGAGAACAATGCGCCTCCCATCTGCCTTGGAACGACGCCGACATGCAGGGTCAGTAATTCAGTCCTCGGCCTCTCTGCTCTGACTGCCACCAAGGGAACCAACTGATGCCAAGGACACCTTCCTGCTAGGGAGTGGACTGAAATCACCCAGCATGAACTCAGAGACTTATAGGAAGAAGGTCCCACATCCACTGGCCAGCGCCTGGGCCAGAAGGTCCTTTAGCATATGTCCACACTGCAATAAAAGACCCACAGCTGGCCCAGGTCAGCTGAATTGGTCTGTGGGGCTATGAAATTGCAGAGTAGACATTTGGGCTCAGGCTGGAGCCCGGGCTCTGAAACCCTACAAGGGGGAGGGTCCCGGAGCCCAGGCTCCAGCTGAAGCTCAAAATCTACACTGCACTTTTATAGCCCTTCAGCCCAGGCCTCGCGAGTCCAAATCAGCTGACCTGGGCCAGCTGCGGGTCTTTTATCACAGTGTAGACGTAACCCTTAATGTCATGCGTTACGGTGCTCCACCATCCCCACGCTGCCACAGCTGTCCGTGTGTCCAACTCTTTCCCCTAGGGCCTCACTGTCACAGCCTAATGTTTCCTCGGGGTTGTCTTAATCCTCCTTTTCCACTGAGGGAGGGGAAGGAAGAGGGAAGGAAAAAAGGGAGCAGGACAAAACCAAATTGTTTCAGTTGTGATGTGAATCAAAATGAACGTTTCTCCCTTTCAAATCATTTTGTTGGAAAAAAAAATCGTAAGATTTTGGGAAAGCTTTCGAAACAAATCAATAATTTTTTGTTCCGAATTCTCTTTTATCCACCAGCTTTGTCCTCCCCATCAGGAATGTCTTCCTGATAATTCAGCTGGAATTTTCCCTGGCTCAACTGTATCCCAGCGTGCTCCAAGATACGTCCCTTTGAACAAAACCGAAGAACTCCTCCCTCTTTTCCACATAGCCTTTTTATTGTTCCTGCAGCCTGTCCCCGTGCATCCTCTCCTTTCAACCATCAGTAAGCCAAGCTGCACAAATTGAGCTCCTTTTAGTTTTTCCTCGCAAAGTCATAGAATCCTAGAAGATCAGGGTTGGATGGGACCTCAGGAGGTCAGCTAGTCCCACCCCCTGCTCAAAGCAGGACCAACCCCAACTAAATCATCTGGTCAACTACCTCAATCCTCTCCATCTCTCAGAGTGCCCTACAGTTTCTAGTAACATGGCGCCCTGAAATAAGCACAACCTAGCTAGCTGTTTCTCTGTGGCACAACCAATGAGCCTCCTCAGCTGTTAACCAGGGAGTTGGTGGGTTGAGCCCAGCCAGGGACACATCTGGCTTTAAATTGAGACTAGCTGAGTGGTGTGGTGAAGGCATCATGCCTTGAGGTCTTTCAGCCAAGACTGAATTTCTCTTACACTGCCGCAGCTCAGACAGAGGTGGGAGGGATCTCGGGTCTGTGCCATGTAGGAGGTCAAACTAGATGATTAGAATTGTCCCATCTAGCCTTAACATTTATGAACGATATTTAAAGGTTGGGGAGCTTGGCTTTGGTCAGTAGGTTTAGAAGAAAAGGCTTTTGTAACTCGAGTGCCATCCTCTCATTAAACCCAAATTTGGCTTCTAGACAAGTCCACCACCCTCCTGCCACCCTGATGCGGTCATCTCCAGCAGTGTCTTCTATTACCCTTGTGGTTCAGGCTGCTCCGTCACACTGAGGTGAGCTGCTGTCAGACCAAATCTAGCCTTGAAGGGGTCGTCTCAGGGCAGAGACCTCCCCTTGCGGACCAGTCCAGTAGGTGATACCACTGGAGCTGGTCAGAGCGTTTGAAGTGTAGGTAACCCACACACCTCCTGGGTGTGGGGTTCTGTCCCATCAAGTGACACTGAGACCGCTTAGAGAGAGAGATTAATGAGTCTGCTCTACAGCCTTAGCCAACACCCATATGGCTTTTAGCTTATTCAGTAGAGGCTCATGCATTTAGCTCCAGAGGTCCCAGGTTCGATGCCGATGACCGGGGTCTATCGGTGTTACATGTAGACAAGCCCTGAGACACCAGAGGCCCAGGAGAAGGCAGAGTTTCCCCTGGCAATGCGGGGCTGGAGGAGGAGTGGGGGCACAGGGCATATACAGATGAGATAGTCAACAGAATCAGAGAGTGATGGGGATACCTATTGTGTGTCTCTGTTCATTTTGTACCTGTCAGCCAGATCATGTGATAAAGGACCCATTGGAAATAGTCTGAGGTCCTAACATAGATAATATTAACATTAAAGGTTGGGATAAAGGGATTAAGAATAAGACTTGACGGACAGCAGCTCAGAGCCAAACCAGAGCCTCTCCCCCAGCTCAAACTTATCTCAGCCCCAAGTTGCTCTTTGTAAACTGGCATAAGAATGTGTCTCTCTCAGCAGATGCGGTCGCAGACTGTGACACGGAGCAGCAAACACACAGCGGGGGACTATGAAGTTATTATTTCAATTAATTGTGTACATAGCTAAACGAATGCAAAATAGAGACTTAGCACCAATTATTCAAGTCAGCCTATTCTAGCCACATGCAGCCGCTTTGATGGCAGTTGCAGAGCGAAGGCGGTACCCACTCAGCCCAGCCAGCACCTTCCCTGCAATTCCATAAGCAGGCCCCTTGGATGTCAGTGCGGATGTTGCAGGCATTTCCATCATGCAGTACAGAAGAACATACAGCATGGCCCTGCTCACGTATTTCAATGGGAGTGAGGTCCCTAAATAGTGACTTTAAAAATCTGACCTGTAGGCCCTGATTCCACAAATACTTACACATGTGCTTAACTCTACTCCTGGGTGTAGGTCCATGGAGTCCATGGGGACTAGTCACATACATGAAATTGTTTACATGCAGTGACATGAGGCAACAAACTAATACTCCAGCTCCATTCTCCTGAGGGGGTGGGGTGGGTGGTGGGATTCATGATCTGTTCGCTTGGGCTTGATCCTGATCTCAGTGATGTGAAGCTGAGTCGCCCCACCCATGTAAATCCAACCCAAAAAGTTTTTATAAGGGCTAAACTAAGGTGGCAGCTAGAGCTGGTCTGGAATTTTCCGTTGGAATGGTTTTCAGGCAGGAAATGCAATGTCAGCAAAAATCAACATTTTCTGCAGGAAAATTTCAATTTTGCTGTAAACTTTCAATGTTCGGACAGGAAGCTCTAAACAGAACATTTCATTTTGTTGAGCTGACCCAAAACTTTTCTGCTGTAGTTGTAGTTTGGGCCTGGCTCCCTGGTGGACTACAATTCCTATGATGCAACATGGACTCTTCTCCGGCCAAACTGTGTGGTGCATCATGGGAGATGTAGTCTTGACAGGGACAGGTTTTTTGTTTCTACTCGTGATGCATGTCCGCACATGACCTCGATATTGGTGCGCATAATAAAATTCATTCAACACATGGATGGAAAAAATTAGAGGGAACATTGGCAGGGAGCCTACCCCGTCTGGGAGAATGAGGAAAACATGGTTCTTGGCATAAAGGGTGTACAGTTGAAGAAACCTGTGACTTGCAAAGTGTAGGTGGAGAGAGAGATGTAATTCTATATTCACAATTAAAAAAATATATAAATAGGTAAAGTAAGTGCTAACTATCCTCATCCACCCCTCAAGCCCTCTTTAACTGTTTGTAAACTCTTTAGGGCAGGAATCACGTCTTCCTACTTGCAAGTGCTTGACCACTGCTTATCCCGTTATTTCCAATCATCTCATTGTTACCGCTTGCTCCCCCAACCATCTGCTGTATCCACGCACTGTCCCCCATCTTATACTCAGGGCAGCAACTGTCTTTGGGCTGCTCTACAAACAGTTTTTGTACCAAACGAACTACACTGATTTAGAAAAGGGTATAATTAAATCAATGCAATCCCCATAGTGTGGATGCAGTTGTGCTGGTATAACATGGATTTTGTATCAGTATAGCCCATCCTGGCACAGTTATGGGAATAACTATATTGGTTTAAACTTCTCTATATTGATACAACAGTTTCTATACTCGAGGCGTGGGGGGGTAACTGGCCTGAGCATGCCCCCAGAAGTTGCTATCATAGAATCATAGAAGATTAGGGTTGGAAGAGACTTCAGGAGGTCATCTAGTCCAACCCCCTGCTCAAAGCAGGACCAACCCCAACTTAAACTATCCCAGCAAGGACTTTGTCAAGCTGGGCCTTAAAAACCTCTAAGGATGGAGATTCCACCACCTCCTGAGTTAACCCATTCCAGTGTTTCACCACCCTCCTAGTGAAATTGTGTTTCCTAATATCCAACCTAGACCTCCCCCACTGCAACTTGAGACCATTGCTCCTTGTTCTGTCATCTGCCACCACTGAGAACAGCCGAGCTCCATCCTCTTGGGAACCCCCGCCCCCCCAATCAGGTAGTTGAAGGCTGCTATCAAATCCCCCCACCCCCACTCTTCTCTTCTGCAGACTAAATAAGCCCAGTTCCCTCAGCCTCTCCTCATAAGTCATGTGCCCCAGCCCTCTAATAATTTTTGTTGCCCTCCACTGGACTCTCTCCAATTTGTCCACATCCCTTCTGTAGTGGGGGGCCCAAAACTGGACGCAATACTCCAGATGTAGCCTTACCAGTGCCAAATAGAGGTGAATAATCACTTCCCTTGAACTGCTGGCAATGCTCCTACTAATGCAGCCCAATATGCTGTTAGCTTTCTTGGCAACAAGGGCACCCTGTTGACTCATATCCTGCTTCTCGTCCACTGTAATCCCCAGGTCCTTTTCTGCAGAACTGCTGCTTAGCCAGTTGGTCCCCAGCCTGTAGCAGTGCATGGGATTCTTCCATCTAAGTACTTGTCCTTGTTGAACCTCATCAGATTTCTTTTAGCCCAATCCTCCAGTTTGTCTAGGTCACTCTGGACCCTTATCCCTACCCTCCAGCATATCTACTTCTTCCCCCCCCCCAGCATAGTGTCATCTGCAAACTTCCTGAAGGCGCAATCCATCCCATCATCCAGATCATTAATGAAGATGTTGAACAAAACCATCCCCAGGCCAGACCCTTGGGGCACTCTGCTTGATACCGGCTACCAGCTAGACATCGAGCTGTTGATCTCTACCCGTTGAGCCCGACAATCTAGTCAGCTTTCTATCCATCTTATAGTCCATTTATCCAATCCATACTTTTTTAACTTGCTGGCAAGAATATTGTGGGAGATCATATCAAAAGCTACATAGAGAAACCTACTTAGTTTGTTTCTACATTGCTGTTATCTTAGACGCATGCACAGGTTGGGTCAATAAGGAGACAAGTCCATCAGCAAGACAGACTAAGTTTGTTTACAAACCAGTGTAGTTAAATTGGTACAAAACCCAAGTCTAGTCTACCGTGTGTTACACGTTTGTACAGTGCCTACCATAACGTTACCAGAATATACTTCTGCTAAGTACGGCACTGAACACAATGGGCCCCAATCTCATTGCCATGCACATGCAGCATCATAACACCACCAGTTCAAAGTTCATAGCTTGTGAAACAAGGCTTTGCTCTCTTCCATTGTGATCCTGGGCCCCGCAGGTCAGGTCTGCTTCTCTCCTACTTACTTCTCCTTTGTTAGAGTGGCAAAGAAAAGTTCTGAGCCTCTTGGAACTCTGGGGAACCCCTCTCTTTCTAAAATGTTGTCATTCAGAACCCCCCTGCCTGATGGGCTTCAAATTGAGTAGGAGAATTCCACCCCAGCCCCATATCGAACCAACCAATTTCCAGGCAGCTTTTCGAGGAGGAGCCAAAACCAGACCTAAAATGAAAATTCAGCTGTAACCTAACTCTTAAGCCATGGGGGATGAGCTGTCAGAGAGAAAAGCTGCAGAGTGCACTGGGATTTCTGCTCAGATCGGCAGCAAAAGGACACAGCTTTCCCTAGACGTTCATCTTACCCCCAAGCATATCCTTCCCTGACCCAGCCTGGACATTCATCCACTACACAGCCATCTAGAAACTGTAGAAGGAGGTGTCTAACAAGCCAACTTTTGGGGGTGTGCTCAGACCGGTTTGGGCCAAATTCTGATCTTGCTTACCCCAGTGTAGGTAAGAAGTAATTTCACTGACTTCAATGGGCAGAGAGCAGTGTAAATGAAGGCAAAGTTTGTCCTCAGTGAGTTGTCTTTCACTCTTGTCTCCCACTTCCACTCAGGTCCTGAGCCCCACCAGTTCTCCCTGGGCCCAATTGTCGGTTCTTTCCCCACCTAGACTTGATCCTTGTGAGGTGCTCAGCACCCTGCGCTCTCCCTGGGCCCAATCCCGAGCTCTTTCCTAACTCCAGCCTGATCCAAACCCCATGGAACTCAATGGACGTCTTAACTGACCTCAGTGGACTCTGGATCGGGCCCTGAGTTCTCACTCCATGGGAATTCTCCCTGAGTAAGGAAGGAGCAAGTTAATACAATAACAATAACTAACTCTTATGAAGCACTTTTCAGCCATAGCTCTCAAAGCCCCTTACAAAGGAGGTCAGCATCATGAGCCCCATTTCACAGATGGGGAAACTGAGGCACGGAGAAGGGAAAGTAGCTTACCAAAGGTCACCCAGCAGCCGAGCCAGGAATAAAACCGAGGTCTAGCAAGGTTCCAACCTGGTGCTCTCTCCTCTAGCCCACGCTGCTTGGCACCCTCAGGAGTTAGCCCGCATTGGCACCCCAGAAGCGCTCGGCACTAAGAAGGGCTCAGCATGTGCTGGCCCCAGGCAGGAGCCAGCTCCTGGGCTCAAGGAAACACCGAGGCGATGCGCACGTGCCTTCTTGGGAGGTAGATTATCTCATGTCTGTCTACCATGGGGAGAGACACCTTCCTCAGAAGCAGCTGGCGTCCACCACAGTGAGAGACAAGACAGCAAACTAGAAGGACCACGGGTCTGATCCACTCTGGCCATTCCTCCTCCACAGCTGTCTGGATGCAGGGCGCAGTCAAAGGCTCCCCTCGCTTCTCTGCCAAATGTTCATGGTACGCCTGCTCCCCTACCCTACTCGGCGCCCTCTCGTGCCCCGCAGACCCCCAGGAGAGGAGTTGTGGCAGTGCGAGATGCCTGCAGCCTCCCCTGCCCCCTCCAGCAAGCGGGCATGAAGCAAGCGGGCAGTGTGGCTGGGGAGGAGCACGGCAAAGGCAGCACATTATGCTCCTGGAGGTGGGGAGCTCCCACCCCTCTCTCTCTAGAGACCCCCCTTCCTTGCCTGCAGGGACAGACCCTCTGATGGGTGCGGACTGTTTGTTCTAGAGGGGGCCACGTTCAACCCTCCATGCCTGGTGGGAGACTGGAGGGGCCTGTTCCAGAGCAGTCAGTCCTCTGGCATCCCCTCCTGGCCAGAGATGGCCCCGAGTCACTGTCGCTGCTCAACAAACCTCATGAGGTTTGGAGGTTCACTTCGGGTTAGTCCCTCCCTCAGTACCAGTGGGTGGCCAGGACTTATCTAAACATCAGCCACCTCCAAAATCATCTCCAAGGAAGGACCTTCCCTTTGAGGTTTCCAGCCCCACCCGATCCCCTGGTCAGGACTATGTTTAAATGGGTGTGAACTACATGGAGACACACCCACTGATGCCAGGCTTGGCTTTCACAACTTCCAGGATGTCTTAGCATTTCCCATAGGGTAGGGGCAGCACAACCTCCCCCCCCACCACACACACACACACCAAACATGTTAATCATCAGCCCAACCTTCTCCAGCATCCTCAAAAAGCTTGTGGTGAAGGATACAAGGGTAAAGTTTCAGTAACATAGCTGAAACCCAGCTGGTGAGACCTACCCCAGCTCTTCCAGAGATGATCTCATAGAATATCAGGGTTGGAAGGGACCTCTGGAGGCCATCTAGTCCAACCCCCTGCTCAAAGCCGGACCAACCCCAACTAAATCATCCCAGCCAGGGCTTTGTCAAGCCTGACCTTAAAAACCTCAAAGGAAGGAGATTCCACCACCTCCCTAGGTAACTCATTCCAGTGCTTCACCACTCTCCTAGTGAAAAAGTTTTTCCTAATATCCAACCTAAACCTCCCCCACTGCAACCTGAGACCATTACTCCTTGTTCTGTCATCTGCCACCACTGAGAACAGTCTAGATCCATCTTCTTTGGAACCCCCTTTCAGGTAGTTGAAAGCAGCTATCAAATCCCCCCTCATTCTTCTCTTCTGCAGACTAAATAATCCCAGTTCCCTCAGCCTCTCCTTGTAAATCATGTGCTCCAGCCCCCCCAGTCATTTTTGTTGCCCTCCGCTGGACTCTTTCCAATTTTTCCACATCCTTCTTGTAGTGTGGGGCCCAGAACTGGACACAGTACTCCAGATGAGGCCTCACGAATGCCCAATAGAGGGGAATGATCACGTCCCTCGATCTGCTGGCAATGCTCCTACTTATACAGCCCAAAATGCCGTTAGCCTTCTTGGCAACAGGGGCACACCATTGACTCATATCTAGCTTCTCGTCCACTGTAACCCCTAGGTCATAGAATCTCAGGGTTAGAAGGGACCTCAGGAGGTCATCTAATCCAACCCCCTTTTCTGCAGACCTGACTGAAGATGGGCAAGGGAAGAAATGCTCCTCTATTGGACACTGAGCGAGGCTCCCAGATACCATGGTGGGGATTCAGTATTGAAGTGTAGACAGGATTAGATTAGATCGCTTTGTTAAGTGCCCAGATAATGGAGTGGGCCGAATTTTTTCAGATTTCTGTTAGAAAATGCCATTTTCAATTAAATCTAAAGGTATGGCAGGAACTAGTGATTTTCAGCACAAAAGATCCAAACAACCCATTGTGTTTCTACTTTGCCAATTTGACTTTTGTTATATTAGAAACTATCAAATACGACTCAATCAAGTCACAAAATGTTGTTTCAAGTTTCCAAAAGAAACGTTCAGAATTTTTGTTTCATGGGAAATTTCAAATTTCCCTTCTGGAATGAAAAAAGGAAAAAAGGAAAAAAGGAAAAAAGGAAAAAAGGAAAGCCAGAATTTCCCATGGAACAGAAGTTCTGCATTCTGACTGGCTCCCCTAGGGAATGTCTACATAGCATTTTGGAGTGAGCAGGAGTGAGCCCCCCCCGGCCTGGGTCAACAGACTTGGAGTAGTGGGGCCTCGAACTAGCGCTCTGTAAGTAGCTGTATAGACAGTGCTTTGAAATTGTGGCTCAGGCTAGACTTTGGGCTCTGAAGCCTAGGGATTGGAGCTCGGAAGCCTAGATACCACGGTGACAGGCACTTTCAAGACAGAGCAAATTAGGTATTCCTCAGATAGGTTTCCGACCTGACCCAACCCAATTCTCCTTCAATAACCACTGACTTCAAAGAAATTCTCTGCACCTTCTCTTCCTAGTAGCTGGAAGAGAGAAAATCCTGGAGCAGACACACAATTATTCCTCCCTGGAGAAGATTCCCTCTGGGCAAATGAACTTCAGCTAGTTCCTAGAGCAGATGGCCTCCTCCTTTCTCTCTCTGAAGAAGCCCTAATGACACCTTGTCCGCAAGCTTAATGCATTTTAAACTATCTCCATGTCTGGCCACATACTTGGGCTGTCCCCTAAGGACTGCTAAAAAGTCACAAGCAGGAAGAAGATGGAGGCTTAAATAACCGTGCCTGGGCTCCCACTCCTACGGCGGGGAAGGGGCTCTGTACACTCAGTGTTACCTTTCACACGCCAGGCCGAGACTCCCGTCGGAGCGAGCTGGCGATGAAAGGAGCGCAGGGACACCAGCCTGGGTTTGAACTTTTCACCATTTTTTTTTTTTCCTGGAGGGGGAATTTTTCTTGTGGTCTCAAAAAGCCCTTCAGGAAATGATTTAGGAGCAGAGAGGATCAGTCGGCTAATAAGCTACAGCTGAAGCAACGCTTGTTTACAGTTCTGTCACTGAAATTGCTTCCCTCTTGTTCCACACACACACACCGCACACAGAGTTCATCGCCATACGGACAGCAGGCTAAATGGGGCTCGATAACTCAGCAGCTCAGAGAGCCTTGGGAGGGAAGCTCATGCCAGACGGGTCCCCCCCAACTCCAAAAGTTGTTGGTAAACAAAACAGCCCCAAGGATACACTCCCTGGATGAATGTCTCCTTGGACTCCTAGGAGGTGACCCTACAACAACAAAGCAGTGTTTCCGGCCAGGCATTCAAGAGGGTTCCCCTGTTAACGAACATTAGGCAAAGCTGGCTAGGCTGTTCTTGGAGGGTTGCTCAGAACAAAGGGCTTCATGAGACACCCCCCACTACAAGGAAGCAGTGTGAGAGGGCGGATCCTAAAGGAGCAAGCCAGCCGCTATGGGTAACCCTACAATAACAATGCTCTACACTTGCCCAACACCTTCGGTCTGAGAATCAGGGGGTGTTCCACAAGGGTTATCGGGCAGCCCTGTACTATGAACTATGATCCCCATTTCACTGCGGAGAAAACAGAGGCACAGAGAGGGGAAGTGAGGGGCCAAGGTCACCTGACACATCAGTGGCAGAACTGGGAATAGGAGACCTGACTTCTGGGGTTCGCCTTAATTCCACGACCACCCAGCCTCTCCTTGGCAAGTGTTTCATTTCCCAGCTCCCACAGCCGAGAAAAATTCATTGTTTTATCAATGAAGGGAAAGGGCTTCACGTCACCCTACCCCAGCTCTCTCCTGTCCCCCGGGGGAAGGATGGTGCCGTGGCACAGAGCTCAGAGTCAGGAGATCAGGGGTTTGCTCTCAGCGCTGCCCCAGGCTTCCAAGGGGTCATTTAACCGCTTAACGCCTCAGTTTCCCCTTCTGTGAAAGGGGGATAAATCCACGGATGTTTGTGAGGCGCCTGTGGTGTCTATTTGACTTAATTCCTTCCGTCCCACCCAGAACTTTCACTCCTTTTCTAAGGCTGTGTCTACACTACAGATCTTACAGGGGCACCACAGTAGCGGGACAGCTGTGCCTCGGTAAGGTCTCCCGTGGAGTCGCTATTTGCCAGCGGGAGAGACCGATGTTGGTCGCACTTTGCACACGGGGGCCCTGCTCCTGGCTGTGGTCTCTGGCAGCTCCCGCAACACACACAGCGCTGCTCAGAGAAATGTTGCTGGAACCGTATTCCAGGAGAACATGCCGGTCTGCTGAAATCAGGCTGATTTTGCAGGAATTTCATTTTAAAAACTGGGAAATTATCAGGACGTCAAAATCTGAACTTTTTTTTTTAAAACTGAAAAGGTAGTATTTGTACTGAAGTAAAAATCTTAAATGAACCAAACTGTACCATAGAATCTCTCTGGATAGTAATTCCATGCCTGAATAATAAGAGTACAGCAGTAGGGATATATAATACCGACCACCTGACCAGGATGGTGACAGTGACTGCTAATCCATTGTGCTCTGCACGCGTGGGTTCATATCCCACCCTCGTCGCTCCCTTTTGGGGGGGAGGGATAGCTCAGTGGTTTCAGCATTGGCCTGCTAAACCCAGGGTTGTGAGTTCAATCCCTGAGGGGGCCGTTTAGGGATCTGGGGCAAAAATTGGGGATTGGTCCTGCTTTGAGCAGGGGGTTGGACTAGATGACCTCCTGAGGTCCCTTCCAACTCTGATATTCTGTTCTATGATTCTGTGACTGTGAAATGCTCAGGGAAATTAGAGAGGCTAGAAAAATAAAAAAACTCAATAATGGGGGATTTCAACTATCTCCATATTGACTGGGTACATGTCACCTCAGGACGGGATGCAGAGATAAAGTTTCTAGACACCAGAAATGACTATTTCTTGGAGCAGCTAGTCCTGGAACCCACAAGGGGAGAGGCAATTCTTAATTTAGTTCTCAGTAGAGCACAGGATCTGGTAAAAGAGGTGTATAGAGCTGGACCACTTGGTAATAATGACCATAAAATAATTAGATTAAACATCCCTGTGGCGAGGAAAACACCACAGCAGCCCAACACGGTAGCGTTTAATTTCAGAAAGGGGAACTACACAAAAATGAGTAAATTACTTAGAGAAATTAAAAAGGTATAGTACCAAAAGTGAAATCCCTGCAAGCTGCATGGAAACTTTTTAAAGACACCATAACAGAGGCTCAACTTAAATGTACACCCCAAATTAAAACATAGTAACAGAACCAAAAAAGTGCCACCGTGATTAAACAACAAATTAAAAGTAGCAGTGAGAGGCAAAAAGGCATCCTTTAAAAAGTGGAAGTTAAATCCTATGAGGAAAATAGAAAGGAGCATAAACTCTGGCAAATGAAGTATAAAAAATATAATTAGGAAGGCCAAAAAAGATTTTGAAGAACAGCTAGCCAAAGACTCAAGAAGTAATAGCAAACATTTTTTTAAGTACATCCGAAGCAGGAAGCCAGTTAAACAACCAGTGGGGCCACTGGATGGTCGAGATGCTAAAGGAGCACTCAAGGACAATAAGGCCATTGCAGAGATACAAATGAATTCTTTACACTGGTCTTCATGGCTGAGGATGTGAGGGAGATTCCCATACTTGAGCCATTCTTTTTAGGTGACGAATCTGAGGAACTGCCCCAGATTGAGGTGTCATTAGAGGAGGTTTTGGAACAAATTGATAAACTAAACAGTAATAAGTCCCCAGGACCAGATGGTATCTCCCGAGAGTTCTGAAGGAACTCAAATGTGAAATTGCAGATCTACCAACTGTAGTCTGTAACCTACCATTTAAATCAGCTTCTGTACCCAATGCCTGGAGGATCGCTAATGTGACGCCAATTTTTAAAACAGGGTCCAGGGGTGATCCTGGCAGTTACAGGCTGGTAAGCCTGACTTCAGTACCGGGAAAATTGTTTGAAACTATAGTAAAGAACAGAATTGTCAGACACAGAGATGAACCTAACTTGTTGGGGAAGAGTCGACATGGTTTTTGTAAAGGGAAATCATGCCTCACCAATCTACTAGAATTCTTTGACGGGAGTCAACAAGCATGGGGACAAGGGGGATCCACTGGATATTGTGTACTTAGATTTTCTGAAAACCTTTGACAAGATCCCTCACCAAAGGTTCGTAAGCAAAGTAAGCTGTCATGGGATAAGAGGGAAGGTTCTCTCATGGATCAGTAACTGGTTAAAAGGTAGGAAACAAAGGGTAGGAATAAATGGTCAGTTTTCAGAATGGAGAGAGGTAAATAGTGGTGTCCCCCAGGGGTCCGTACTGGGACCAGTCTTATTCAACGTATTCATCAGTGATCTGGAAAAAGGGGTGAACAGTGAGGTGACAAAATTTGCAGATGATACAAAACTATTCAAGATAGTTAAGTCCAAAGCAGAGTGTAAAGAGTTACAATGATGGGGTCTAAATTAGCTGTTACCACTCAAGAAAGATCTTGGAGTCATTGTGGAGAGTTCTCTGAAAACATCCACTCCATGTGCAGTGGCAGTCAAAAAAGCAAACAGAATTTTGGGAATCATTAAGAAAGGGAGAGATAATAAGACAGAAAATATCATATTGCCTCCATATAACATGGCACGCCCACATCTTGAATACTGCATGCGGATGTGGTTGCCCCATCTCAAAAAAGATATATTGGAATTGGAAAAGTTTCAGAAAAGGGCAACAAGAATTATCAGGAGTATGAAACAGCTTCCATATGAGGAGAGATTAATCAGACTGAGACTTTTCAGCTTGGAAAAGAGGCGACTAAGGGGGGGGATATGATAGAGGTCTATAAAATCATGACTGGTGTGGAGAAAGTAAATAAGGAAGTGTTATTTATGCCCTCACATAACACAAGAACCAGGGGGGTCACCCGACAAAATTAATAGGCAACAGGTTTAAAACAAACAAAAGGAAGTATTTCTTCACACAGCGCACAGTCAACCTATGGAACTCCTTGCCAGAGGATGTTGTGAAGGCCAAGACTATAACAGGGTTCAAAAAAGAACTGGAGAAGTTCATGGAGGATAGGTCCATCAATGGTTATTAGCCAGGATGGGCAGGGATGGTGTCCCTAGCCTCTGGGAATGGGCGACAGGGGTGGATCACTTGATGATTACGTGTTCTGTTCATTCCCTCTGGGGCACTTGGCATTGGTCACTGTCGGAAGACAGGACACTGGGCTAGATGGATCTTTGGTCTGACCCAATGTGGCTGTTCTTATGTTCTTAAAAAACCCATGACAATTTTCAGAAAAAAATTTGAACAAAGTTTTTCATGGAAAATATTTTTTTTTTCCAACCAGACATTTATCTGGGACTTCACAAGGCCAGGTAAGATCAGCCCAGTGCATACAGGCTCCATCATAAGATTTCAGCCAGGCTAAGGAAATGCGGAAGATGGCAAAAATGAGAGATAAGAAACAAAGGAAGTCAAAGGCTTGTGAACTTCAAGGGTTTGAGGCGTAGGCAAAGGTTTGGCTTTATTTCTTCTTTGATTTGAAATTGCAGGGGAGAGGCTGCAGGTCAGAACTGGGGGGCAGAGGCCAAGGACTAACATAGCCGGGGAGCTGTGGGTCAGGATTGAGGGGCATCAGCAGAGCTGGGTACGTGTGGGGGCAGGCCCAGGGCAGGAATAGCATGAGGATTGCCGGCCAGTATTAAAGTGCATTGATGGCATTCACACATTACCTGCCAATCAGCTGTCACCAGCTCCTCCCTTTTACTTGTACGATTCTGCTCCTCTCCCTCACGATCACGATTTATTTCTTTACTTGCCTCCAGGATGCCAGCCAGGCAGATTTCTTTTCAGCACTAGCAGCGAGGATGTCTCCCCCCTTCATGATTCACAAAACATTGTTTTCAGCACATGCAAAACAGCTCAGCTGGAATAAGGGGCAGAGGCAGCTACTCACTCAGATCTGCTCCTTATCACCCCTCCCCCCTAAAAATGCAAAACTTAATCTGGATCTAGACAAGGGAAGAGACGGGTCAACCCCTCCCAACCCCACCTGAGCATGAATCCAAAGTGCATGTCAGAGGCTAGGGAAACAGCAGTGAAAAATATTTTTTAATTTTAAAACTATGCTTTTAATTTTTTTTTCTTCAAACTAAAAATATCTGCTTGCTTTAAAAGTTTCCGAGCTGGAAGCTCTGAAGACGCAAGATGACAGATGCTGCAGAGGGCAGATGTTTTTCTTTTTTTTTTTTATTATTTTAATTACTAATATTTTCCACACCAAAACTCACAGATGGCGGTTTGCATCCCCTCTACTGGGGTCAGCGTGGGACTGCCCTGACCTGCCACGGACTTGCCCAAAGCGTGCTGGGAAGTATTTATATTTAGCTTGGATGGTGCCTACTGCTATTAACCAGTTGTGTACCACTTTCCGCACTAGGTCCATCTGGAACCAGCATCACACTTAGTGCGAAGGCCTGGTCAACACACATTCTGTGCAGCAATTTAACTAAAACGGTTCAGCAACCCTAAAAGTAGGGTGAGTTTAATCAGAGAGCCCATTTGTTTAAAACCGATACCTCGGGGTATCTCCTCATAAGTCATGTGTTCCAGTCCCCTAATCATTTTTGTTGCCCTCCACTGGACTCTTTCCAATTTTTCCACATCCTTCTTGTAGTGTGGGGTCCAAAACTGGACACAATACTCCAGATGAGGCCTCACCAGTGTCGAATAGAGGGGAACGATCACGTCCCTTGATCTGCTGTCAATGCCCCTACTTATACATCCCAAAATGCCATTGGCCTTCTTGGCAACAAGGGCACACTGTTGACTCATATCCAACTTCTCGTCCACTGTAACCCCTAAGTCCTTTTCTGCAGAACTGCTGCCGAGCCATTCGGTCCCTAGTCTGTAGCGGTGCATGGGATTCTTCCGTCCTAAGTGCAGGACTCTGCACTTGTCCTTGTTGAACCTCATCAGATTTCTTTTGGCCCAATCCTCTAATTTGTCTAGGGCCCTCTGTATCCTATCCCTACCCTCCAGTGTATCTACCTCTCCTCCCAGTTCAGTGTCATCTGCAAACTTGCTGAGGGTACAATCCACACCATCCTCCAGATCACTTATGAAGATATTGAACAAAACCGACCGACCCTTGGGGCACTCCACTTGATACTGGCTGCCAACTAGACATGGAGCCATTGATCACTACCCATTGAGCCTGACGATCTAGCCAGCTTTCTATCCACCTTATAGTCCATTCATCCAGCCCATACTTCTTTAACTTGCTGGCAAGAATACTGTGGGAGACCGTGTCAAAAGCTTTGCTAAAGTCAAGGACCAACACGTCCACTGCTTTCCCCTCATCCACAGAGCCAATTATCTCGTCATAGAAGGCAATTAGATTAGTCAGGCATGACTTGCCCTTGGTGAATCCATGCTGACTGTTCCTGATCACTTTCCTCTCCTCTAAGTGCTTCAGAATTGATTCCTTGAGGACCTGCTCCATGATTTTTCCAGGGACTGAGGTGAGGCTGACTGGCCTGTAGTTCCCCGGATCCTCCTTCTTCCCTTTTTTAAAGATGGGCACTACATTAGCCTACATTAACTCAGTGATGTGCTCTTAAGAGGCGGCTTTTCCCTGGATCTGGGATACACCCTGTGTCTGCCGGGAGGAAGGGATGGCAAATGGAGAATCCACAGGCTCAGTTCACCATTTCCAGGCAGCTCATGCCACTGATGCCACCAAATCGACTGCAAAACCAAAAACACCAGGGTTTGACCCCAGGGCCAAACAGGCACGAAACCCCTGTGTTAAAAACTCCCATTGTCCTGGTGCAAATGAGTGTGCAAGGGGCAGGGCACTGGTGTATCGTGCTCTGTACGTGGAAGCAAAAACTCTGCCTCCAAAGCACGGGCAGGGTAGGAGGCAGTGCCGGGGAACAAAGTAGCTTATTTTCAGCTGTGGTACGATGGGAAACTTTCCTTTATGACCTAGAAAAATACAGTGCGTCTATAGATAGCACAGACCACTTTCCCCACGTGAAACTGGGATGGCCCCAGCGGGCGTTTTTCCAACAGGGGCAGGGCCAGGACCCCTCAACCACCCATTCAGTGTTGCAGAACAGTCATAGACAGAGGCTCCTTTCCCCGGCACGTTCCTGGCGTTACACCTTCCAAGCAGGGTTCAGACTTTTCTCCCGCCACCTGTAAGCAGGTCCAGGCAGAACACGCCTGCTGTGTTGTCCATCAAACCAGGCCAGGTCGATGCAGTAGGAAGACACCCGCTGAGCTACCTAACATACCGGGGCACCCTGGACCGCACCTGCTCTGCTGGCCACGGCACAACTTAGTATGGCTGCAACAGAACCTTAATGGGCACAGAGCCCCAGCACCCAAAGGGTTAATGGCTACAGGACATGAAATGCTAGCACAAGATCCGGAGAGGCAGCTGAAAACCCAGCCCGTCACCACAGGTAAGGCTAATGCAGGCATGAAGATCCCAGCATTCTGCTCTCACCTCACCCCATTCAACAGCAAGGGAAACTGAGGCACAGAGCTAAGCAGAGAACCCAGAACTGACTCGCAGCCCTATAAGGGTTCACCACGATTCCCCTCTCAGACCCCCCACTACCAACAAATCCCACCCAGCAAAACAGCTGGACTGCAGAGACAGCCGAACGCTCCACCCTCAAAGGACCCAGGCAGAGCCTGCGGCCACCCCACAAGGTCAGCTCTGCAGCGAGAGAGCAGGAGCACTCCAGCCACTCCCAGCAGGAGGGAGCAACTTTGGTATGGCCAGGGCCTGGAACACAAAGAGCCTATGGAGTTCTGAGCCTCTGGGATGCCCACCCTGGATGCAGCAGTGGGAACAAGGCCCTGGCTCCTCACAACAGGGGTGAAGCTCAGAACATTCAGAAACTCACTAGGAAAGAGGAGCCGTGAAGCACAGCCCCAAATCCAGGCAATCAAACTGGGCTCAGCTCCTAGAAGGGGCTGCAGAACTGCAAACTCCCATTGCAGTCAGAGGGCTTTGGGGATGAACAGCACCTGTCAGGGTCAGGCCCCATTAGCCCCACTGCAGATCTGAGGCACAGGAACATCACAACATAGTTATAAGGAGGGTGGAGGCAGAGAACAAAGGCTAGGCAGCCTCACCCGCTTTCCAAAGGGTTCCTCTCCCCTAGGGGAGCAGAATGTTATGGCCCTTAAATCACATGGGCCTGGGTAAATTGGGAAGAAGGTCCAGCCCCACAGGAAGCAATGGGGGAGAGCCAAGACCAAACACTTACCCCTTGCAAGTAGAGGGATGTGGCTTAGCAGCAGGTTCATTTACAAAGTGGGCCCATTAGGGCTGCAGCTGGCTGTCTCTCCCAGATTTAAAGAGCCAGCTCCCAGGAGAGCACGCTGGGAAAGGCCACGCTAAGCAGGCCGACCTGTGCTAACTAGCCTGACAGCAGGTCTGGTCAATATCAGTAAATGAAGCAGAATTCCCCAGCTTTCTGCAGGCTGGGAGAATTTGATGTAATTGACTCTGAGTGTTCCATAGTCGCAGCTTAGGGTTTTATGTGGTGGGGATATTGCTCTCTTTTATTGTGCTTTGCTCTGGTATTATGTTATACGGCATAATAAAAGAACAGCTTCCTCCCCTCTTATGCTTGAAGCATATGGCCCGTTTTATGCATGGATGCTAAGGAATGGCTTATCTAGTCTTACGCTCTGGGAGGACCGTGTCTTTTTACATGACTGTACAGCGCCTAGCACGCTGTGTGCGTAACTGTCGGGAGAGGGGAGGCATGAACATACACACAATTACCCACAAAAATTACTTTACCAGAATGTTATTCAGGTGGTAGAACCAAGCTCTCAAAAGTTAAGAAATGACCAATTTACACTTGTCTAGGTGACCTTAATTTGGCCTCCTTGTGCATCCATCCTGTGCACTGAATGAGGCAGAGGGCCTGTGGAAAAACCAGCCTGTGATCAGGCTGCATCGTTGTGCACACGCGCAAGGGGGCAGAAATATGGTTTCTTGAGCAACTCTAAATCTGGCATTTGCTGTCTTTGGAGCGCAGGACTCTGCGACCTAAATTATGTTCTTCTAAGATTTCTTTCCTGCGTGTAATTTCCTAGGGGCTTTTGTTAAAGGAAAAAGGTAAAATAAATTCTATAATGGGCCAAGGGGAGCCTGGCCCAAGGCTTGCTCCGCCCCACCAGCTGAGGGAGCTCCAGTCCCATGTGGTGCCCCCAAGCCGGGAACAGGCCACTGGGACTAGGTAGTAAATGCAGGAGGGATATGCCAGGTGGGAGATTGGCCATCTCTTTCTCACTCATCCTGAGAGGAGCTCCTTAGCTGTGGCTCCTTCTCCCTCCTGTGTGCACAGCCACCCTGTGTCCCTCGGCACTGAGCTGCGTTCCTGGGCTGGGAGGAGGAGAGGAACTCTTTGGCTTTGTGTCTCCATGCTTTGTTACTTTAGGACTTGGTTTGGGTTGAACCTTCCTGCAGGAACCTGGCCTGTCCCCTCCACGCACTCATCCAGCAGAAGGGCCTGGCCCCAGAGAATCCTTACATGTGTAACACAAAGCCTGGTGCAGGCTGTGATGGGACCATGGGCACTCACACAGGGCTGGAGAGGTGGTTGAAGGCAGCCTTAGCATGGTTAAAGCCCTTTTTCCTAGGACCTGAGTGAGGTTACAGCAGGTTAATTACGGACACCTGAGTCTGATTAAGGGCAGCCTGTGACCTTTAAAACCCTCTGTCAGGGTGGAAGAAAGGATGAGAATCAAGGTGCAGAAGGGTTGTGAGGGGGAAAGGCGTCTCCTGGGTGAAAAGCTGTATGATAAGGGGTAACCTTGTGTTTATTTCTGTTTAGGGAGGGGGTCTTGGGGCTAGACAGGGCGGCTGGCGATTGGTAGCTGGCATTGGAAGAGGCAGCGTTCCAGTGGGAGTTAGGAAATGTAATTGTCTTTTTCTTTAAAGAAGCAACCTGGGCCAACTCTGAGCCGTACCGTGGGCTGTCATGGGAGGGGATACTCTTGCAATGCATGTGTGACTGACAAAGCCCAGTTATGCACCTTGGGCTCTCTCAGTTTTAAGGGGAGCGGCCAGGACTCGGCAGCTCTGTAACTCAGGCTGGTGATTTGAGTGCATAAGTTACGTCAAGGGGACAGGGGGCATAGCTAAGAAGAAATGGGACTAGCTGAGTTTCTGTGATCACCCAACAGAGGGCAGTGCAGTGAGGGACTCGCACCGAGTCACCCCATGCATCTACCCCCAATGCTGCCTTAAACTACCGTGCCTATCTGTAGACCTCCAACTCCCTGGCAGACCTTTGGGCAGCTCGGGCTGGACACGCAGGGCATAGTAGTGCCAAGTCTGACAATTTTATCATGATATATGGGTGTTTTTTCTTAAGGCCCCGCATGCTGGAATCAGGCTATCACCTGGGAATCTCCACATTTTTAAATATAGGTTTCTAGCCCTTCTGGCATCAGCGTTAAAGCCTGAGAAGGTGAACGCTGAGCCCCTACCACCAGCGAGCAAATAAAAAGAGCCTTGGCTGTATTACTTCTAAAATCGTGTGCTTTTTAAGCCAGTTTCCTGTTTTTCCTGGGGCCAGAGGCAGGATGTTTGTGGCTGGCAATGCAGAGGGCACTTCAGGACCCAGCAGCCACCTGCAACTACTGATTGAAAGCCAGAGTCCAAAGGGGATTTTTTTTTTTCCCCATCTGATAAAATACTTTTGGTTTGCCTGAAGCCCTTTTAATCTGAAATCCCCTGTTGATTTGACACTGGGACTACTTGTGAGAACATGTAGGATGTTTCCACCCTAGCCTGACTCTGCAAATGAAAAGAGCCTGGAAAACCATTGACGATTTAATTCAGAGGTTTCCCATGATGACCTGACTCAGCAGTGAAATCTGCAAAGAGCAGGTCGTAGCTGGGATCAGCTCGGATTGGCCACGATAAATAACAGGACTGCCAGTTTGGTTAGCACAAGGGATTGAACGAGGACCTCCAGAGCTGAGAGCATGCAGTCACGGTTTGAGCTAACAAAGCAGGCTTTGTACGGGTGGCTGTAACAAACTCACATCGTGTAGACTTTAAGGCCAGACGGGACCATCATGATCATCTAATCTGACCCCCTGCATATTACAGGTCACAGACCATTGCCTGCTCACTCCTGCAATAGGCCCAGAACCTCTGGCTGAGTTACTGACATCCTCAAATCTTGATTTAAGAACTTTAAGTTACAGAGAATCCATCCTTTACTCTAGTTTAAACCAGCAAGTGACTAATGCCCCACGCTGTAGAGGAAGGTGTGATAAGTTCCCTGGGGTGCAACCTGGAACTGGGGTACTTCTGAGCCCTCTGACTCACCAGCCTGGGCTTCCTCTCACACTGTGATAAGCTGCAAACCTCTGGCAGGTACTACACTTACACAGACATTCACAGGCAGGGACACATCCAACTGAGTTATATGAATGCTTCTCCTAGCCACTCATGAACTAACAATAGAGAGGCTCCAGCTCCCCAGCCTTGCACCCCAGAGCTGTACCATCTTGCTTTGATCAGAAGCCTGATTAGTGTAAGGTCATTACCCAGTCCTCCCCTCTGTTGGTGAGGAGAGGACACGCACCAGCCTTGTAAAATGAGCTGTAATTTCCCAGGCACTTCAAGCAAAACACAGTTTTAGATAAAATATAAAACAGATTTATTAGCTACAGAAAGATAGATTTTAAGTGGTCATAAGTGGGAGGCATAAAAGATCAGAGAACATTACCAAAGAAAATAAAAGATAAACACACAATCTAAATCTTAAACCTTCTGACACGAGGCAGAATACAGATCAGCAATTTTCTCACCCCACTGGATGTTACAGTTCTTAATTCACAGGCTTCTCCTTCAGCCTGGACCAGTCTCCTCAGTTGAAGTTTTTGTCTTCTCAGCATTCTTATTGCTTCCACTGTCGCTGGGGGAAGGAGAAAGGCAAAAACACGATGCCACTGTCCCCTATTTTATATCCTCAGCCCATATGCCTGGAAGATACTTGCCCAGACATATCCTGGTGGGCTTTGCTGAGTCACTGGGTTAAGCAATCTCCATTGCGTGGTGTTCGGGCAGCTGTCATTGAATTGTAAATCCCTTGATTACAACTCCCCTGCTGATTAATGGTCGTTGACCACCCTGCTGGGTGGGGGTCCTTTGTGTGTCTAACAAACGTACAGCATATATCAGAACCAACCATACAGCAAAATCTCATAACTTCATACACACTAATGATATACATATTTGGACAGAACAACGGGTTTCAGGAGATCATGACCTTTCATATGATATCTTATGTGGCTTGCTTTGCATGAAATATCACTACCATATATGAATGATGACTATGGGGGTTACAGGGTGCCATTCTGAGGTACAGTGCGTCACAGATGGTGAATCCCTCCCGGAGTCTCTGCCAGTCTGATCTGGGGAAAATTCCTTCATAACCCCAAATATACCCATCAGTTAGACCCTGAGCATGTAGGTGAGACCCACCAGCCAGAGCGTTAGGAAGGAATTCTCTGTAGTAGCTCAGAGCCCTCCCCATCTCTGGCTGCTGGAGATAGTTGCTTATAGCCAACATGGATGATCCATATGCCATTGTAAACAACCTCATCATCCCCTCTATACATTTGTCAGGCTCAGTCTTGAAACAAGTTGGGCTTTTTGCCTCAACTTCTCAGTAAGTTCGTGTCTGCAGAATAGTCTCTTATACTTGGACTGCAACTGCTTATTTTTTCAGGCTGCCCTTTGTCACTTCTTTAAGGATCCCCACTGCTGCTGGGATCTTCTTTAAGGATGCCCACTGCTGTTCCCACTCTTATTTGCTGCAGTTTTTGTTAGCAACATCCTTGTGGTTTGGGCGTAGCTGGGGCTATGTAGCACATACTGGCCTGCCAGTGGCTTGCAATGACACTCTTTTTATTTTGGACTTACACAAAGGAGAGGCAGGCGGGATTCAGCGGTAATAAATATCTTTGGGGATTCTTCACTGGGGCTGGTGGTCACACACTATCCCCTGTGGGCGTCTAGCTCCCTGACGGACATGCCACCTGCGCTGCCAAGAAACACCGGACCAGTCCTGCTCCAGCCCCCACATCTGGGCCCTCGGCAAGCTGCGGTGTTTGGGTCCCACGTGCTAGACTCATGTGCTTTCAAGCTTTCCTCTGGCTGAACAGCACCCAGGCACTGCCACTGACTCTGGGTGTCTAAATAGACCGGGGGTGGGGAGAGATTCCCTTTCTAGCCTGAGCTTTAGGCCAAGGTGAGGCAGGTATTCTTATCATTATTATCTGCATATCAGTCACACACTGAGGCTCATTGCAGTGGGTGCCGCAGAGACACAAAGCAAGAGACAGTCCCTGGCTAGAAGAGCTCACAGTCTAAATAGACAAGACAGACCAAGGACCTAGCATTATCCCCATTTCACAGAGCACAGAGCGATGAAGAGACCAGCCTCACAGGAAGCACCTCACAGAGCTGGGATCAGACCCCCAGGAGCTAGTGTACCAGGTGAGCTGCTTAACCACTTACTGGCTGCCATCATTTTTATGCTGCTCAGAGACCAGCCCTGTCAGTGTATTAGAGATACCTAGATTAGACAGACAGCTAAAAGAGATGGTACCTCCCGCTGGCAGCTGTGCTGGTGGGCCCCACAAGTCCCAGGCCGGACACACAGACACACCCCAGTGACTAGCTGATTCCATTGTAGTGTCTGGGCCCCCGTTGGCAGACCCCAGCGATGTGGATCACTGGAGAGGAAGAGAAACCCACCTTTCCCCCTCCCTGGCATGGTGAAGTCCGATCCGAATCCCTTACTAAGACGCACAGTGAGCCGAGCCATAAATATGGAGAGCAATCTCTGGCCCGGGAGGCTGCAAGGTGATTATTGGGCTGCTCTCAGCTGTGAGGACTGGTTTCTCTTTCAGTCCCACATTTCAGAAGATAATGATCTCATTGCCTAACTGTGAAGCTTGCGCCTTCTCCTCCTCCCTCTCATCTCCATTACAGGACAGAAATGTTATCAACCAACAATCACTAGATGTCAGAAATCGTTATTGCGGAATCCAGCTGCCAACGCAGCCTAAACGTGCTTCGCAAGTGCCAGAAATGCACAAGAGAAGGAGGGAGGGAGAGCGAGAGAGAGAGGAAGCATTAGGATGAGCTGTGAACTGCAATTAACTGTTCCACATTTGAAAGGCGCAGGAAATGCATGGAGGGAAGCAGAACGGGGTCAGTGGTCTGAAGATCAGCCCTGAGTAATTGAAGAGAAACTGAGCAACTGATGGCTTAATGGGGTTTGGGGCACGAAGGAGATTGTGGTGCATAGGACAGGCTGCGGCTGGATGCTCCGTCTGCCATTAGAGACGCAGGGTAGGAGTGGTCCAAGTGAGTTCGTGAAGTCAGAGGCATGCCCTCCTTCGAAGGGGACTATGCTGCTAATCCCAACACCCCCACACTGCTCTGGGAATGTGCTCTGCCCACGTGGCTGTAGAAGGAGACAGGAAATCTCGCATCTAGGCCATGGGCTCAGGTGAGCCTGGGGAGACCAAAGGCCAGGGCATGATGTGGTTGCAGCACCGGCCACACTAGGTGCAGCAGGTGGGATGCTGGCAAAGAGGGAGGATGGGGAAGGGGCTACAAAACTCTCTAAAAAGGAATGAAATTCCAACCCCAGGCTCCTCCCCCCTGAAGCTCTGCCCATATCCATTACTAGCTGACGGCGGTTTGGCCGCCTGTGTGGGAAAGGAGCCGGGAGGTCTCAGCCCTTATTGGAGGCTGACCTCCTCTCTCATCCGACTAGGGGTCTGTGCAGGAGAGAGGGGGGAACACGTTACCTGGCTGGCAGGGCAGGAGCACGTCCTGCTGCCTATGCTGCCCCTGCTCTGTGGATAATAAGCCCACGTCACATGCCCCGACATTCAGTGTAATGATGATCCTTACAGAGCTACGCCCCAGCGTTCTCCAGGGACAGGCCCGCACACAGCAGGAGCATCGCCCTGTTCCTCTGCCAAACAGCAGGGGGAACTTGTGGGAGAATTTGAGCCTCTCCCTCCAACCCTCGAGTGCATGCGTATTTCTGTGGCCACGTCACCGACTTACCTGCAAGCATGGCCTCCCCAGAATCACCCGGATCCTAGCAACTAGAGATGGAATAGTCCTGCTTGCATCTCCTGCCCTTTCCCTGGTCACCACCCTGGGAGTGGTCCTAGAGAAGTCACTCGCAGAGAACCCAGAGACATAAAGCACAGAGACCAGGAAGATGCCCAGGGCCGTCACCTTGCATCCTGCTGGGTGAAATAATTGCCGTGCAACATTGGCATGGTCAGGCCAACAGCGAACGTCAACGTTCACCGGTGCAAGATCACTGCACCCTGACGCAATGCGGCTGAATTCACGCTTCGAATGACTGAAGTAGGGAGAGAATGCACTGACCTAGGCTCTGCCCAAATGTCCCGTGAGTCGCAATCAGCTGTCCCAAAGGCGCGGCATCACATCACTAGGCGATGGGTCGAGTTAAGCCGTCCCCAGGGCTTCCAAAGGCTGCAAAAGCATCCTCAGGCCTGGGAATGTCCCCAAAATAATGGAGCCGGGAGTGAGTACAGCAGCTCCCTTCTTCCACCAGGGCACTTCCAAGCTCTTCCCGGGTGAGACCCTGATGCAAAAAGAGCAGCGAATCTGCAACCATTCAGGAAAGACGGTTTGGGCTTGAAAATACCCAAAAAACTCCTCCAGGAAATGAACTGCACACGATGTTGTTCCAATAACCCTAATTAAGTCTGTGGAATCTGGAAAATGTAAATCTCTCTTTTTCTCCTTCCACCTATTAACGTGATTTTAATATTTGTGGAAGGTGCGAAGCTAGCAGCTCTGCAGGCTATAATTCCTGCCTTAGAATAAGCGTCCCTCCCCTCCCCTCTGGCTGGCATGGTCTTCCTCGGGGCGGGGGACAGCCAGGGAGCCTGTGTCCCTGTCCCACCCAGTCCTTGGCCTCTCTGCTGTGACTGCCAATAATAATAACTTGGCCTCTGCCATTTGCCTGTTCAGAGCTGGAGTGTGATACATCCCTTTGCTCAGGGGCCACTGAAAGAAATCAGAGGGGGGGCGACTTGCGGTAGGCACAGCAGCTGGAATCGTGAGAGAGACTGGCTGATCCAGAAGGGAATCCTGCCCCGAGGGACTCAGAATCCTGGAACAGCGGCTCTGCCACGCTCGCAAAGGGTGCCGCATCTCCTACTGCCTTGCCCCCTCTCCACAGCTGTTTGGCTCCACTAGCCAGTGGGCAAGGTGAGTTGGAGCCACGGACCTGTGCCCCCAACCCCTGCTTCAGGGTGGCTAGCGCTAGCCTGAAGCTGCTGAGTCAAGGGCTATGCATGCGGCTGCCCAAGGTGCAAAGGGTGAGGGAAAAGCACCCTGTCCCCTCCCCGTCCTGTCTCCTGGCTGTGCACCAATGGAAGTCTAGACGCAGTCTGGCCCTGCATCTAAACAGACCTGCGATTCACGGGTGGCAGCGGCTGGGCCTGAACATGTCAGGATCCAGGTGGCTTCTCTCTGCTCCCAGGAAAAGAAACAATCAGCACCTGAGCCCCAAAGCCAGCCAGCTAAATCCTCCTTCTCCACCACCTCCCACAGGTCTGTGACTTATGGAGGTCCACCTGGGTCTCGGTAAAAATCCAGGACCTGCTCCCGCTGTGACATTCCCCTGCTGTGGCACCCTCATAATTAATTCAGAGAAGTCCTATAAGCTGTGTGATAGAGCAGGTCAGACAAGACAGTGGTTCCCTTCTAATCTTCATCTCTATCAAGCGCTTGATGTCACATCTCTTGGCCTTTGGGGGCCACATTCTGATCCCAGTTTCCCTGGTGCAAATATGAGTTCCCTGAAGACAGCGGACAGGAGAGAGCATGACCACTGAGCTCAGACCCCAGCTATGCCCATGTCACCCGACCTCATCATTTCTCCAGCACAGCTGTGGGTTTGGTGAGGTGGTGGGGGAGGGTGCAGCTAGTAGTAACAGTAGACAGAGCCCTGTTGGAAAGGATTGTCTCCCCTGGCCCGGCTGCCAGCTGCTCTCTTTGGAGAGCGCTCCGTCTCAGGTGCAATTACAAATGTGTCACTGTTCGTTTGGCCGGCCCTGCAGTGTGCCAGACCCAGCCGGCCCTCGGGGGAATCGGAAGTCAAGCCAATTTAAGAAGGAAAGTAGAAACTTCCACTTTTATTTTGTCATTCCCTCTGTCCGCTCTGCTGAAGCAGGGGTGGGTGGGAGAAGAGAGGACACGCTGCATGGGTGAAATGCACCAAAGACAAAAGCATCATTAACCTGCTCAAGATTTATTGTTCAGACCTTCCTGGTGCTGCAAGGCTGGGTATATTTGGCTGAAAGCTTTTAAACACACAGCCACTGGATATAGGCCAAGAAGTGTCTCTGCTTCTTTGTCCGTGAGCTCCTTCAAGATCACTCACGCTGGACCTTTTACCTGCAAGATGTCCCAGGTGACCTGTAAAATCAATCCCCTTTGACTGTATAGTTAGCTGATTGGGTCAGGCCAGAATGAGGCCTCTGATATCTACATCACTACTGGGTATTTATGGGAGAACACAACAGTGTAAAGAGCTGGGAGGGAGAGGAATTGTTTAGCAGCTGTAAACAGTGCCCCGCTGTAATTGAAAAGTTCCCCATCAGCAAGGAACCAGACTGAAAAATCCAAGAGACTTTTTTTCTCTCTAAATTCAGCACTCACCGCCCAGCAGTGATGGAGGGAGAATGGACAAGAAAGGATCTAACAGGATGTGGCAGTTCCTAATCCATGATTTTAGGGATGCAGCTGTCTAATGTCAAAGCCAGCGCGGGAGGGGGGATACGTTCTCATCTCTTGAGGCACATGTGTGATTCCCTTTAACTGTCGGCAACGCTTGCTGCCAGTAGGATAATGCATCATTTCTGCTTGTGAGCACACCTGCTTTGAAAAGGTGACGCAAGCGGGTACAAAGACAGCGTCCACGCATGACCATTCTAGTCATTATTAATGATTGATATTACAGGAGCACCCGGGGGCCCTGATCAGGGCCCAGTTGCGCGAGCTGCTGCACACGCTCAGAGACAGTCCTTGCCCCACGGAACTTCTAGTCGGACTGAAGATGTAACTAGTGGCTGTGACAAACAAAGGGAAGGAAGCAGAGGTGGGAAGATGAGGATGAGTGTCACGTGGTTACATAGATTAGCTATGGGCACAATTTTCAGATTTTGAGGTGGGGCATTAGTGTCAGTAAGCAATAGATATTAAGGAGCAGTAGTTGCTGGTGCCCACCTGGGTAACCATATTCAGGTGGTAATTTACCCATGGCACCATATAAGTAGTAGAGTTTAAGGTGGGAAGGGCCTGTTAGCCGGACCCCCTTTACACCACAGCCAGACATTCAGTGATTCCTGCATCAACCCAGAGACATAGCATGTTTGTCCGAAGGCGACCCTCCATCTGAAATTGGACCCAGCCAGGGCAGACGTGGGTCTTGCAGAGGGATTTGAAGCAGGACGGGGTAGGGCCGTCATGGGTTGGTTCAGGAAGTGCATTCCATGGGCAGCACGTGAGAAAGTGCAAAGATGCGGGTGGGAGAAGAGGGCAAGTGGGCTGGCAGGGTCACACGGGTGTCAAGGAAAGCTCCTCGTGGCCCTGAGCCTTTGTAACTATGTGGGATGGGAGTGCAAGTCCAGAGCAAAGCCCGGCTGTACATACAGATCTCCTTTCTAATTGTTCCTGAATCGAATGAGCCTCATTTCCCACCATTAATTAATGCACAGAGCCACTCTGCTGGCTGAAATTACAGAGAAGAAGGGTTTTTTATTGGCCGTCTCTTAGCATTTTTAATTTGCTACATGAGGTAAGTTTCAGCAGGTGCCAAAGAGCAGTTTAAGAAATTAGCTGGCTTTAGCATTTCCTCCTCTCTCTGTTTCACTGAGGTCTTCAATGCCTTAATTAAACTGGAGAGAGTTTCCACTGCAAAACTCCACAGGCTGCCCCTCCAGCAGGGCCCGGTGTTAATGCCCTCTTTAAAACCCCACAGGGATACTCTACATCTTCCACGCAAGGACCTAAGATGCAGGAGGAAGGGGCCGCAGGCCAGGACTGAGATGCATCACCAGAGGTGTGTAGGGAAGCCAGGACTGGGATAGCAGGGGGGCTGCAGGGCAGGACCAAGGGGCATTGGCAGAGCTATAGGTGTAGAGCCCAGGACTGTTACAGCGGGCTTGGGGCTTCAGGTCTGGATGGCACTGCAGAGCTGTGGGGCGTCCCAGGAGGGGAGGGCAGAAGCTGCAGTCAGAGGGAGGGTAGCAGGGAGGGAGGGCAGAAGCTGCAGTCAGACACTCAAGAGCCATGGGGGGAAGCTTGCGTATGCTGTTGCCTCAGCCAGGGCAGCTAGTTTCTCACTTTCCGGGCGATTAAATTCAATCACCCATCACCATTCACTTTGACCTTGGAGCTGCCACACACCTGACCTCCTCCCGGAGGACTATTCAGAGAGAAAAAGAATGAGGCAGAAGCACTGGCATGTGCAGGATATGGGCCATGCAATGGGTCCATGTGCGTTCCTAAGGCTACCCTTTCATATACGTAATAGACACACGGGCCATTAACTTGAGTAGCAAATAATGGGCCATCAAATGATGCAAGAGATCAGTACCTGGCTCCTCAGTTCTGCAGCTTCAGTAACTGGTCATTATGGAATTTATAGGCGCCGTAACTGGTCATTACAGCATTGAGACAAACACTCGCAAACCCACCCGGGAGACATCACCAGAGCAATCATGGCCAAATAGCCCACAAAAGGCCATAACACGCCCCAGATGATGGTGAGCTGAGGTAATGGGTGAATATTTGAGGGATGGCTCTAAAACGAGAGGTTCCTCACACCACATGCTCTTGTAGAGTATGTATTGTGTCTCCGTCTAGCGGCTGACCCCAGAGAGGATAACAGCCTAATACTGCTGCCCCTGCTGGAGTTATTCTTCTCATTGGAGGTCTCTGCTTTTATGCGGGGCCAAACTCCACAGATGACCTGTGGTCAGTGGCTTTACACACTCGTAAAACGGTTTTCTGTTGTCTCACAAACCACTGCCTATGTCATGTGATCACAGGAGGACTATCCTCAGTGGAAAAAAAACTGCTGCTGGAAAAGAGATTCACTGAACCAAATCCTGCTCTCTGTTACTCCAGTGTAAATCCTGAGAACCTCCAGTAAGACCAAGTGAGCCACTCTGGATTTACAACTGGACAGCTGAGAGCAGAATTTAACCCATTGTTTGCGTAGGAATCTCCCTTAGCTGGAAAGCTGGCCGAGGTATAGCTTATTAAATGCCAAGCAGTTAAGTTACGGGTTATAGAAGCTGAACATTGGCCCTGAAGCTGTGTTTCTCCTGACACTAGCACATTCCCAGATCGACTTACTGCACACATGTACTCCCAGTGTGTTGTTGTACCCGAGTCGGTCCCAGGATGTTAGAGAGACAAGGTGGGTGAGGTCATAGCTTTTATTGGACCAATTTCTGTTGATGAGAGAGACAAGCTTTCGTGCCACACAGAGCTCTTCTTCAGGCTTGGGGAATGTTCTCAGAGTGTCACAGCTCAATACAAGGTGGAACAGATTGTTTAGCATAAGTATTTCACACCTATTTCAAGGGACTAGGGTGTACACTCCTGGCATGGTAGGTTGTGTTTAAGGTTTACTATCCTATGTGCTGAGCCATGTGCTAACAACATCCTGTATTATATTGAGGGGATTATTTCCTTGGGAAACAAAGCATGGCAGACACCCTGCCCCCTGCCCTCCCAGCCAGCCAAGTTACTTTGCATCCCATTGTGTAACAATCCTGCTCGGTGACTGCTGAGCACTCGCGATGCCCCTGGACTTCCAGGCGGGGCTCAGCACAGTTCAGCAGGGGTATGGGACCTTGCAGGATTTGCCCTCAAGCTGGGAGCAAAGCTATGAGAAGTTCTGAACTATAATTCCTAGGCTGAGGACAGGTAATCGGTATCTGAGATCAAGGTGTGGTATCGTTCCGGTCCCTTCGATTCTACAGTGTTGGATACTACAGAAAACTCTATGATAGATAGATAGATAGATAGATAGATAGATAGATAGATGGAGGGGGTGGATGGGGATAGATAGACAGACAGATCTCAGAAGGAGGATGGTTTACTGTGACCTTGTAGCTGTTGAGGATTTGTGTGTCTTCATTCCAAGTTGTGAACATTTAAGGGCAGATCTTAGCTAAGGTTGTGCTGGCAGGTACCAATATATATATATATATCAGGAGCCCTGGTGCAGCGTATTGGATCCAAATTCAGCTCTGGATTTCCCACACTGGGGGCTGGGCAGAGCTCAGATCCAAGCCTACTACAGAGTGAGGAGGTAACCAAAAGCAACCCCGTCTGCCCCGGCTTACCCCTGACAGTCCCCCAGCAGGCCTCTCGCTCCAGGACTTGTGAGGGGGTTTGCACAGTGCTGCCTGTCTCACACAGTGCCTGCACGGAGGGGAGTGGATTTTGTGGCCCTTATATGGCACCACGTCAGCATCCAGAGAGTCTCCCTCGCTGGGAATTCTCACCATGCTAGCGAAGGAGGAAAGGGAGTTCCTCTTCTGCAGAGCCCACGGCTCTTGTCATTTGCATAGCTCCATGTAAAGAGCTGTACACAAGAAGCCCTTTGCAGAGGACAGCAGCAAATCATTTAACTGGTGCTACAAAACCCAGGAGTGATGCTACGTATCTTGGTGTATCATCTATTGGCAGCTTATCTACTAACGAACCACTTACACAGACATCTCTCGCTGAGCAAGGGCTTTCTTAACACAGCTTCTGCTACTTCCACCCTGGACTACAATGTTGGGATCCAGATGCCAAGTTCCTCCAAGTTCGAGGAGTGCCGGGGGCCAGTATTTTGTCCATCTCTGGTTAAGATCCAGGACAGGGTTCTCTGAAGAGGCCAGTGATTAGAGGTGGCTGGGTGAGAGGGGGTGAGTCACCCTTGGGGAGGAGAGGGGGCTGAGGTTTTCAGAAGTATGACACCTTGCTTGTGAGACGAAGGGAGTTAGCCAGGTGACTTCACCAGCACAAGCAGGCAGGTTGTTAACTTGCTGGGTACTCCACACGGAGGAACCAGGTTCAAAAGGGGGGGGTGACAAAAGCCCAAAAGTGATCTTAACAGAGGGCTAAAAGTGTGTGTGTGTGTGTGTGTCTGTGGAGGGAATTACATCAGGTCGTAGGAACAACAAGAGGGGGAACAGTAGGGGAATCTGCTCAACATCTTAGATGTCTGTAGTGAAATCAGAGTGGGAGCCGTGTTAGTCTGTGAAAACCTGAGAAGGGACCTGATAGTCTTCAAATAAGTTACGGGAGGTTATGAAGAGGACAGTGATCAATTGTTCCGCAAGTTCACTGAAGGCAGGACAAGAAGCAATGGGCTTAATCTGCAGCCAGGGAGATTTAGTTTAGATTTTAGGAAAATCTTTCTAATTCTAAGAGTTGCTAAGCTCTGGAACAGGTTTCCAAGGGAGGTTGTGGAATCTCCGTCACTGGAGGCTTTTAAGAAGAGGCTGGACAAACACCTGTCTGCGATGATTTAAGCGTTTCTCGGTCCTGCCTCAGTGCAGGGGGCCGGACTTGGTGATCTCTCAAGGTCCCTTCCAGCCCGACATTTCTATGATCCTATGACAGCTGGAAAACAATTCTTTGCCACTCTGCAGCCATAAGGAAAGGCTAATGCAGAAGGGAGGGGTGTACTTGTGATCACAGCAGAACAGGAAAGATTCAACAGCACAACTCCTGTGCAACAAGGATGGGATGAGGCTTTGCCACTAATGTTAGTCTTCAGCCAGAATGCTGCATCTTCACCGACAGAGCATTACTGTCAAACTCACTAAGTCAGCACTTTTAGAGTTAAGGGATAGATTTCATATTATATTTTTATTGTGTATTTTTATATTGTGTTTTCATTTTTCTGCTTTCATGTTAAAGGTTTGTGGCAATGGAGTGCTGGTGGAATGTGCCATATTGACAGCTCCGGAGAGCGAAGGCCTCTCTTTATCCAGAAAGACGACAGTGCTCTGGGGGTTCTGACTTGTGTACTGCATTGCTGATTAACAAGGCCCACCGCAAGAGTTCAGTCACTGAGGCCCACTGACGCCTCTGTTGAGACTGCCAGACAAGGATGGGGGATTAGGGCCAGTTAGGGTACCTGCCACTGGGAACCAGACTGAGACCCACCAACTCTCACCGGGCATCAAATTCCAGGGTACAGTAGAACCTCAAAGTTACGAACCCCTCGGAAATGGAGGTTGTTCGTAACTGTGAAATCTCGTAACTTTGAACAAAACGTTGTGGTGGGTCTTTCAAAAGGTTACAACTGAACATTGACTTAATGTTTGAAACTTAACTATGCAGAAGAAAAATTCTGCTTTCCCTTTATTTTTTTTAAGTAGTTTACATTTAACATAGTACTGCACTGGATTTGCTTTTTTGTTTGTTTGGTTTATTTGGTCTTCGCCACTGCCTGATTGCACAATTCTGGTTCCAGATGAGGCATGTGGTTGACTGGCCAGTGCATAACTCTGGTGTTCATAACTCTGCAGTTCTACTGTATTTCATTGACATGGGCAGCCTGAGGCCAGGGATGTTTGGGAAAGGGGAGAGCATGAGCTCCTCAGTGAAGTGGTTGGCTCAGGGGATCTCAAAGATGGAGCAGGTCGCCTTTAGACTGGCAGCGGGCAAAAGGGAGCTACTGGCTGGTGACCCACACTAAATGAAGTGGTGACCTCAGTCCGCTTCCTAGTGGACAGGAGTCCACGTTCTTAATTGCCCCTTTTGCTGGCGGCCTCAGCAGAAGGGCTCAGGACAGAACAGTCCATGCCAAATGAACCTAGCCGGGATTGCCCTAAGTCAACAGAGCCGTGTGATGGGAGCTTGCCCTGAGCTTGTCCCCGGTGTCCTTCTTCTGTGGATCAATAGAGAATGTCACACCCTAGGGACATCAATCCAGCCCCGATCATCAGTGCTCATAAACCCCACCATTAAATGGATGGGGGAGCATTAGCCTTTGGCTTCTCTGTGTATACCACGGTGAGTACAAATACCTTTCTGCAAAGGATTGAGTAATAAACGAGCCTTCATCTTCATCCAACACCTCAGAATCCATTTCCAGTGTATCCCAGATGCAGCCTGGTGGGGCAGGCAGCGTTTGAAATAGAGGACGGCCATAAATCTCTCCAACGGTATATGGGCATTTTACGGCTTGCAGTTTCCACCGAGAAGTGGCTGTAAATAATGGAGTGGGAAATCTGCCACCTGTCTCCAGGGGAGGATTGATTTGGGTGGAAGTGCTATCGAGCTTCATATGTATGCTACTGCTGTAAATAAGCAAAGTTTAAGCAGTGACCCGGGGTTGGTCTCTCAAACACACACACACACACACACACACACTCACTCATTCACTCTCTGCTGTTCCACCTGTTTGCTTCCCCAGGCTCCTTCTCCGGTTGTTGTTATGGACTGCAGCACTCCTCCGATGAGTGGAAAAGACTGAAGAGTTACTCCGGGTATAAGGAAGCAGTTGCTACGACTTAGGCATTTTGCTTTTACATTCAGTACATGCTAAGGAAACGAGGGGGTGAGAGGAGAGGGGGAAGCAACTTTGAAGCTTTGCTCATGGTTAGGATGCAGCTTCCGCAGCTGTTTACTTTCCAAATAAATGCTCCTTTGAGCTCCCAGTTCAGGATTTTAATGATGCTGTTATTCCTGGGTAGCTGCATATGGTTTGCTGGTCCGCTCCCGTCTTTGTTTTGCAGCCTTACGGTCCCATTTCAAGTCTTCAAACTGGAGACCATCTGGAGGGACGTTAACCATTTGAGGGCTTCCACAGGCATGGGTGATGGCCAGCCATTGATCGTGATGCCTGTGCCAGGAGGAATGCAATGATGGGCACCCCCTGGTATGGAGCAAGCACTCCGGAACATGGCAAAGGGGAGCAGGTAGAGGCCCTTACTGGGTATAGAGGGCGTGGCAGTGTAGACCATGCCTGCCAATGCACTGCCAAGCATGCCAGGTTCCCCCGAGTACAGAACACAGCTGCGGCGCACCACTCAAAATGCAAGGTAAGCCTAGGCGAAGAACACCTGCCAAGCACTGCCGAATGCACAACTGTGCTACTTAGCAGGTCAAGAACAGTAGAGGATTTGGATGGAAAGTCAATGGCCAGGAGCAACGGAGCAAATGCAGCAGGAGAATTTTAATCCCCTTGCTCCTTTTTACACAACGCACTGATTTCATACAGTTTCCGGAACATCCGCCGAGACCAAACCGGGATGCAGCCTCTTTTCGGCCTGTATTTACACGGATTTCGGCTCCGTCTTCTGGCGGAGAATGGGGGCTTGGCCATCCCTTCCAAATGATCACCAAGAGGCTGACATGGGACTCTTGTATTGAGGAAGGAACGCACAGTTCGAGGAGGTGTGAACGGACGGCGTTTTGTCAGAAGAAAGAGAAGAGGCAGCATCTTAGAATCGAGCTGCAGAGGGGGAAGTTTGATCCTTTTGTGACTTATTATTTGACAATGTTTTCTGTTCGGAAGTTGACAAACCCTCCCTCTGACCTGGAAGAATCCCCATCTAGGATCAGTCTTGCTAGTCAGCTATGACCTGTCTCCATGGCATTCCCTCCATGGTCTCTCTCTCATGTGACAGGGACAGTGAGGCTAGCTTAGTGACATGGACACCTGCCATCTAGTAACTAGACTGAGCTCTCTCATTAGTTGCAGGTAAGGCCCAATGCACCTGCCTGGAGTCCCACTGAAGCCAATGGGACCGAGTCAGGCATTGAGACCAAAGTCATCAAGGTTTCAGCCACTACCAATCTGCAAGCGTTCACGCCCGTAACCTCGAGGTGAGAGACAGTGCATTCTATCGCAGGCTCACAGAACTACCTAGAGCTCTGTGTAAGCTCACTAGCTCATCTCTCTCACCAACAGAAGCTGGTTCCATAAAAGATATTACCTCACCTACCTTGTCTCTCATGTCCTGGGTTACAACACTGCCTTGAACTACTTAGTTTCTTTTCTGCCTTTCCAGAATTCCACAAAAAGAAATGTCGAGGCTTAAGCTATAGCTTCCTAGACGTGCAGTGGTAGGACATCGATACGCAGCCCTTGGCAGGAAAAAAATAAGATGGGAGATAAAAATAATCATGAATAAATATTGTAGAGCCCAGAGGAGGAACAGGGCCCTGTTGTGCTAGGCACTGCACACGTCCACAACAAAGAGAGACTCCCAGCTCAGCAGAGCTTACAGCAATCTCTTAAAATCAGCAGTAAGTGTTGCCCTTCCCCTGCCCTTCAATATCTTCACAAATGCTTCCCCTTCTGCTGGCACACCCTGCGTCTTAAAGAAAATCCGAGGAGAAACAAAGAACTCTGACAAGACGTGGCATCTCTCCACAAAGGGCTACCAGTTGTCTTAAGGAGATCCCTGTAGGGCAATTAGCATCTCATTACAATAACATCCTCTCTCCTCCTTTTGTTTCCCCTGAAGAAGAGGAGACTGTTACCAAGAGCTGGTGAATGGAACTTGATGAATGCTGAAAAGACATTTAGCTCTTGACCACAAACTGGATGGAACTGGTACCACCTGGGGACTGACTGGTTAGAGTCCAATAGTAATGGGGGATTTCAACTATTCCCATATTGACTGGTACAAGTCACCTCAGAGCGTGAGGCAGAGATAAAATTTTGAGACACCATTAATGACTGCTGCTGGGAGCAGCTAGTCCTGGAACACACAAGAGGAGAGGCAATTCTTGGTTTAGTCCTAAGTGGAGCACAGATTCTGGTCCAAGAGGTGAACGGAGCTGGACTGTTCTGTATAGTGACCATAATGTAATTAAATTAAACATTCTTGTGGGGAGAAAATACCAAAGAAGCCAACCACAGTATCATTTAATTTCCAAAAGTAAAACTACACAAAAAAATGGAGGAAGCTAGTTAAATGGAAATTAAAAGGAACAGTCACAGAGGAGAAATGCCTGTAAGCTGCATGAAAATGTTTTAAAAAACCACCATAACAGAGGTTCAAATTAAATATATACCCCAAATAAAAATAATAACAAAAAGACCAAAAATGCCACCATGGCTAAACAACAGAGCGAAAGAGGCAGTTAGAGGCAAAACGGCATCCTTCAAAAATCGGAAGTCACATCTTACTGAGGAAAAGAGAAAGGGGCATAAGCCCTGGCAAGTCAATTGTAAAAGTATAAGTAGGCAGGCTAATGAAAAGAAGTTGAAGATCAATTAGCAAAAGACACAAAAACTGACAGCAAAAAATTTTTTAAGTACATTAAAGGCAGGAAGCCTGCTTAAGCAAACAATGGGGTCACTGGACAATGGAGGTGACAGAGTAGCACTCAAGGAAGACAAGGCTGTTGTGGAGAAGCTCAATGGATCCTTTGCATCTGTCTTCACAGGTGAGGATGTGAGGGAGATTCCCACACCTGAGCCATTCTTTTTAGGTGACAAATCTGAGGAATTGTCCCAGATTGAGGTGTTGATAGAGAAGGTTTTGGAACAAATTGATAAATTAAACAGGACCAGATGGGATTTACCCAGGAGTTCTCAAGGAACTCAGATATGAAACTGTAGAACTTTTAGCTGTGGTATGTAATGTATCACTTAAATCAGCCTCTGTTACAGATGGCTGGAGGATAACCGATTTAACACCAATTTTTTAAAAAGGCTCCAGAGGTAATTCTGGCAATTACAGGCCAGTAAGCCTGACTTCGGTACCAGGCAAATTGGTTGAAACTACAGTAAAGAATAGAATGATCAGACACATAGATGAACACGATAAAAGAGGAGCCAACCCAGCTTTTGTAAAGGGAAATCATGCCTCATCAATCTACTGGAATTCTTGGAGGGGGATCAACAGACATGTGGCCAAGGGTTATCCATCGGATATACTGTACGAGGACTTACAGAAAGCCCGTGACAAGGTCCCTCACCAAAGGCTCTTAAGCAAAGGAAGCTGTCATGGGGTAAGAGGGAAGGTCCTCACATGGGTCAGTAACTGGTTAAAAGACAGGAAACCAAGGGTGGGAATAAATCGAGAAAGGTAAATAGCAGGGTCCCCCAGGGGTCTGTACTGGGGCCAGTGCTGTTCAACACCTTCATAAATGATCTGGAAATGGGGGTGAACAGAAAAGTGGCAAAGTCTGCAGATTATACAAAATTACTCAAGATAGCTAAGTCCAAAGCTGACTGTGAAGAATTACAAAAGGGATCTCACAAAACTGGGTTACTTGGCAACAAAATGGAAGATAAAATTCAGGGTTGATAAATGCACAGTAATGCACACTAGAAAACAATCCCAACCATACATACAAAATGATGGGGTCTAAATTAGCTGTTACCACTCAAGAAAGATCTTAGAGTTATCATGGATAATCCTCCAAAAACATCAGCTCAGTGTGCAGCAGCAGTCAAAATAGCGAACAATGTTAGGAAAGGGAAAGATAAGAAGACTGTAAATATCATAGTACCACTCTATAAATCCCTGGTACGCCCACATCTTGAATACTGCATACAGTTCTGGTCACCCCATCTCAAAAAAGATGTATTAGAATTGGAAAAGGTACAGAGAAGGGCAACAAAAATTATTAGGGGTCTGAAACAGCTTCCTCGTATGAGGAAAGATTAATAAGACTGGGACTATACAGTTTGGAAAAGAGATGACAAGGGGGGATATGATAGAGGTCTATAAAATCATGACTGCTGTGGAGAAAGTAAATAAGGAAGTGTTATTTATTCCTTCACAGAACACAAGAACCAGGGGTCACCCGACAAAATTAATAGGCAATAGGTTTAAAACAAACAAAAGGAAGTATTTCTTCAAACAACGCACAGTCAAACTGTGGAACTCCTTGCCAGAGGATGTTGTAAAGGCCAAGACTATAACAGGGTTCAAAAAAGAACTAGATACATTCATGGAGGATAGACCCATCAATGGCTATTAGCCAAGATGGTCAGGGACACAACCCCATGCTCTGGGTGTACCAAAGCTCTGACTGCCAGATGCTGGGACTGAATGGCAAGAGATGGATCAGTCAGTAATTATCCTGTGTTGTTCATTCCCTCCGAACCATGAAGCATTGGCCACTGTTGCAAGACAGGCTACGGGGCTAGCTGGACCAGTGGTCTGATCCAGTGTGGCCGTTCTTATGTTCTGTTCTTAGAGTTCCTGGGAGCGATCACGCTGTGCCAGAAGATGGTTGGAATGATAAATGGTTAGAGGTATGTGGAGCTGTCATGGATTCACTCACCACCAGCAGCACCTCCTGCTGGCCTTTCCGGGCATTAGCTCTGCCAGGGGTTGCACTCCCCTTCTGGCGGTGTCTTCCCCTGTGGTGTCTTACCTTGTGGCCTCTCTCACCCCAGGGACTGCAGTCTCCGTAACATGGCTTGGTCCTCCAGCCAGGTCACTAAGCTCCTCCCCTCCCAGGGAATTCAAAGTCCTTCTGGACCCACTGGCTGGCTGCTGTCTCCAAGGCCCTTGACACTTCCCAGTGGCTGGTAGCAGGCCTACCCTCTGCGCTGGGTGCCAGCCCAGGGAGCCTAGAACAAGCAGCCACGGTCTGTGCAGTCCTACCCCTTGCTGCTGTTTCCCTGGGCTTCTTCCTACTCATCTGGCTTCCCTTCTCTCTACGTTTGCCAGCCTCCGACTCCCTCCACTCAGGCAGTGGCTGCAGACTACTTCCCTGCCTTCCTGCAGCCCCCATCTGCAGCCAGCGTCCTGGCTTTATAAGCCCCTGTTCCTGCACAGGTGAGCCTGTGTGCAAATTAGTTCCCAGCTCCCTGGCTCCTCCTCCAGCTGCAGCCAGGGGAATTAACTGGCCAGCCTGCCCACCTTAACCCCTCCCAATCCTGTGTGGGGTGGACACCCCATCACAGGAGCACTTAAGGAAACTGGCTTTCTGTTAACTAGGAAATACAGGAGACTGGGTCTAAAGTTTATAGTCGGAAATGGACAAACTAGCTCAGCTGTAACATGCTTGCAGAGCCGCCACTAGGCATAAGCAAACGAAGCGATTGATTAAGGCCCCAAGCAGCTCAAGGGGGCCTCCTATTAATTATTAGTATGTTGGGGTGGGGTCACGGGGTCACTCCTTTGGCTGCCTGCCACTCAGCCTCCCTAGGCTGGTTTTAACCCTCTCAGGGTCAGTGCGGGGAAGGTGCCCTGTCACAGGGGACAAAAATATTCCTGCTCAAGGCCCCTAACGGGCTGGAACTGGTAGCACATGCGTTTCTCCCGCACACCCAAGCCTACTCTGCTTTGAGGTTCTAAGACGTTCATCGAACTTCCACCGCCCTCTGTATCAGCCGTTTGTGTTCAGCTCTGTGTTTCTTGGAGGCAGAAGAGCTGAAATAACATGAGGAAAGGCTGTCCCGTTGTGATAACCGGCCCAATGGGGCGCAAGAAGTAGTGTGGGAATCTCATGGGGAAGCTTGGTCCTGTCAAATTTCCCGCCTAATATTGCAGACTCCAGAGGTTCAGGTAAGGTCTGGCTAAACATCAAACTTTGTGAGGTTCACCATATGCTAATTTAATGACAGTTGGGTAGGTGATATTCTTCCTTCGTTGCACAATAATTCCTTATGCTACATTTCCACATCCATTATATCGAAAGCCAGGAAACATTTTCTGTCAAAAAAAATATTTTTCATAATTTTTCAGCAAAATTTCAAAACAATTTGACTAGCTGGAGAGAGCCACTAGAAAGTGTGTGTGTGTTGAGCAAGAGAGAGAGAGAGAGAGAGAGACTCACACAGTATTTTGTCAATTTTTGGTAAAATTATAAACTTTTTAGAAATTTATGAACAGCTCCAACTATATCTAGTCCCCTCCTGGTGACCTCTCCTGTTGCTGCTTAAGTGACTTTTATTGGCAATTTATTCCCCTGCCTGATTCCTCTGTATAATCAGCACTGTTTGCAAGGAAATACTCCTTTTTCTAACACTTTAACCCTGTAAATAATTACACCCCACCTCATCTTCCCTCTCCACTATTTATTCCTGGTCATCAGAACCCTGTTGTTTGTCTCTTTTCTAGATTAGAGCAGGTTGAAAAATGCTGTTTATTTGCCATGAAAAAAAAAAAGAATGAAATGAAAAATTATTTTTTTGGTTTCTGGTTTTCAAAAAGTGTTGGGGCTCTCAGTGCCCAGTTGCTGAAAGGGCTAAATTTACACACCAGAGAGGAGACTGGAGACAGCATCTGCATGTCTCTAATGGGCCGGGTAAGAGGACACTGGAGTGGGAATCAGGCAGCTTGGGTTCTAGTCCCAGCTCTTCTGCTGGGTGATTGTGGGCAGACATTTTCCCTCCCTTGGCCTGTTACCCCACTTGTCTGTTCATATTAAGTAAGCTGGTTGGGCAGGGGCTGTCTCTGGTTATGTCTTTTCTCTCGCCTACACCACAGGGGTGCCAATTTTATCCAGGGTTTCTAGGAGCTACTGTAACATCAATAACAATAGTAACAGTTCTAAGAAAATATGCCAATTAATTAAACAACTCACATAAAATGTCACACACAAAAGTGCAAGAAACTCAGCAAAGTCTCCCCCAAGCTGCCAACCCCTTTCACTCCCAGATTTTCCTTCTCATTTCTGCTTTTGAACCAATAACCTCTCCTTTTGTTCGGTTGCTTGATAGTAGGATTCCTTAATTATTAAAGTATCTGAACTGAACCTTTCCCCATTGGTGACTCCCTGCTTCCCTTTGTTTTTGCTTTACATCCTTCTGTAACTTTTCTCTGTACTCTGGTGGGCTGCCGGATCCCTGCCTCCATATCATCTATGAATGAGATTTACGAGCAATGTATATCTTCTAGATCGCGTTGGAAGATTTTAAAGACCACTTGTACCAATAATCACTCTTGTGGTGTCCTCTTCTTCCCAGATGAGATGCTATGTCCCTGACAATCATCCCTGGACAAAATTTACTTCCACTTGAACTCAATGGAAAGGCTCCATTGGTTTCAATCAGAGCTGTATTTTGTGGTGTTCCTATTAAAACAATATCACTGGGACTTCGCTAGAATTAGACAAAAAAAATCTATAATAATTGGAAATGAAGGTTGTAAATCCCTATCAGTAACTTAAGGAAGAGAAACTTTTTGAAACTGTTTTGTTAAACAAAAATTTATTCAGAAAATCAAAAATTCTGAATTAAGATGGGTGGAAGAGTGTGTGTGAGAGAGAGGGAGAGAGAAAGAGAGAGATCACTCTACTGGAGGGAATCAGAACTTCACATCTGTGTGACATAATACCTAGACTTCAAACATCTAATGGGGATTCTCCATTAGGTAACCTTATAAATAGAGTACACACTGGGTATAGCCAGCATTTGAGCCAGCACTAAGACATAACCCAGTTCTGGTCAGTACAAAACCCATTAGGGTAGTTTATCGGACAAAATAAAGCTGGTTTACATTGTAATGGCTTTACATTTCAATGGCGTCCTGCCTCCTCCTGAAGAGCCTTGGTGTCTGTGGTATTCTTCTTCTTACGGCCTCGAGCCAACAATTAAACTATTTGTATTTAAACATTCCATAACACAGCAATGGAAGGCTGCACCCAGCAGCCGGGTTATTCTGTCTCTGCAGTCCAGAGCTGGGCCGTCCAAAATGGAGGACCATCTCCAGTTGTGCAGCCACGCCCCACCTGCTCACAACGTCAGCTGCTCAGCACAGCGTCCAAGGTGAACACACAGGCTGTTTAAAGTCTGACTTCCCTCTCAACATGTGTCATAAATATAAAGGGAAGGGTAACCACCTTTCTGTATACAGTGCTATAAAATCCCTCCTGGCCAGAGGCAAAACCCTTTCACCTGTAAAGGGTTAAGAAGCTAAGATAACCCCGCTGGCACCTGACCCAAAATGACCAATGAGGGGACAAGATACTTTCAAATCTGGAGGCGGGGGGAACAAAGGGTCTGTCTGTCTGTGTGATGCTTTTGCCGGGAACAGATCAGAAATGCAGCCTTCCAACTCCTGTTCAGTTAGTAAGTAATCTAGCTAGAAAATGCGTTAGATTTTCTTTTGTTTAATGGCTGGTAAAATAAGCTGTGCTGGAGGGAATGTATATTCCTGTTTTTGTGTCTTTTTGTAACTTAAGGTTTTGCCTAGAGGGATACTCTATGTTTTGAATCTGATTACCCTGTAAGGTATTTACCATCCTGATTTTACAGAGGTGATTCTTTTACTTTTTCTTTAATTAAAATTCTTCTTTTAAGAACCCAATTGATTTTTTATTGTTCTTAAGGTCCAAGGGTTTGGGTCTGTGTTCATCTGTACCAGTTGATGAGGATTCTTATCAAGCCTTCCCCAGGAAAGAGGGTGTAGGGCGTGGGGGGGATATTTTGGGGGAAGACGTCTCCAAGTGGGCTCTTTCCCTGTTCTTTGTTTAAAACTCGTGGTGGTGGCAGCATACTCTTCAAGGCCAAGGCAAAGTTTGTACCTTGGGGAAGTTTTTAACCTAAGCTGGTAAGAATAAGCTTAGGGGGTCTTTCGTGCAGGTCCCCACATCTGTACCCTAGAGTTCAGAGTGGGGAAGGAACCTTGACAACTTGAATGGAGTGGGAAACAGCTTTCCTGTCCTGTTAACAGTTTTGAGATTTTGAATTTTTTTCCCACCCAAAAGCAGGAGGAAAAGTTTAAATCGGGGGGAGGGGGGGATTGCGAACCAAAAAGCCAAACAATTTTAGTCCAGGTTTTGTTTTGATTGCAATCATTTTTAATTTAAAAAACATTAAAGAGGAAGTTTTGACAATTTCCAAACCTTTTTCCGAAAGCTTTTTGAGTGGAGAAGTTCATCGTAACCCGACCCTTTCCCTCAAAAAGTTTGGGTTTTGCAAAACTGAAATTTTTTGGAGATAAAAACATGATGTCCAAAGATGCCAAACCAGCTCTACTCTTAACCCCTTGAGCTCCAGAGGGCACGACAGCACTGTCTTCCTGACTGAAGCCGTGTCAGTGGAACATACGGTTTTCACAAGCCACATCACTATAGTTTAGTGCAGGGTAATTTTTCTTAATATTGCCAACAACTGTAGGGCACCGGAGAGGCTCAGTAAAATGAAAGTTGTCTAGGATGAATGAGCCTTTGGGTGAGATGCTGCAAACCTGTTGGATTTGCTGCTTCTTCGTTATGAGGCCCCGTCTGTGTTACCGCACTGCTGGCACCAGGATCTGACAATAGTCAGTGTTATTTTCATACTCTGATTCCCACCTTTTTCAACAGGGTGTTGATAACCCCAGAAGGAAAGGAACAAGATCTTTGCCTAGAAGATTTTCTTTCATCCTCAGCAGGGATTCTCCATCCACTCCTCCTCTGTCAGCTTAAATGGCAGAGCCCAAAGTGAACAGGTTCAGATAATTCACTTTTTCCCCTCCTTTCGGTACAATTTATAATTTTTACTGAGAAAGGGAAGACATGCTCCATAAATCAGGATCTGAGGGATAGAATCTCAGCACAATGTGGCATCAGTCGCCCTCTGTAGAAGATAAAGCTGTAAATATAATGCATTTTCAAACAGCAAGCCTGCAAGGCTGTGACATTGTGTGTGTGTCTGTTTCCCCTGCACACATTTCAAGAAAGGTTGTTGGAGTTATTTCAGCAGTCTCGTTTTGATAGGCAGTCAAGCTCACATAAACCACAGCCACAAATCCAGCCACGCTCAGGGATAACCAGTGGCTAGAAACTCAGACATTCCAGAAGGTCAATAAGTCAAATACCCTGGTTGGATTTCTAACAAAAAGAATACAGTAAAATGTACAGCAAACCACATAAAGTAACAGAAAGCAATGGAACTATAATACCTAGGCTTGTTTGGTGTAAGGCTACATGTAAATTACTGCCCAAGGATATTTTTGTCATATAAGAGCATAAAAGCGGCCACAGTGGGTCAGACCAATAGTTCATCTAGCCCAGTATCCTGTAGAAGTGGCCGCTGCCAGATGCTTCAGATGGAATGAACAGAACAGGGCAATTTCAAATGATCCATCCCCTATTGTCCAGTCCCAGCTTCCGGCAATCAGATGCTTAGGGACACCCAGAGCATGGGGTTGCACCCCTGCCCATCCAGGCTAATAGCCATTGATGGACCTATCCTCCATGAACTTGTCTAATTCTTTTTTGAACCCCATTATAGTTTTGGCCTTCAGAACATCCCCTGGCAATGAGTTCCACAGATTGACTGTGAGTTGTTAGAAATACTTCCTTCTGTTTGTTTTAAACCTGCTGCCTGTTAATTTCATTGAGGGACCCCTGGTTCTTGTGTTACGTGAAGGGGTAAATAACACTTCCTCATTCACTTTCTCCATCAGTCCCCTAAGCATATTTATGTCAACATACAATTAATATTAATCATAATAAAAGAGAGATGGATAATGTCATGACCTTTAGCACTTATAGCTAGGCCACTTAACCCTAAACGGTTGTTTACTGCCCTGTTACAGGATATCAAATATAGAGGTGAGTACATTTTTTGGACCAAAAATTTTTGGCAAAAAAAATCTAGATTCGGCTACACAAAAAAATTTAATTGAATTCATGTTGATTTCACCTAATTCTTATGGGTTTAAAAACAACATTTCATTTTTGACATTTTTCAGAACAAAAAACATTTTGGTTTTTCTTTTGAAAATGCCCTTTTGTTTTCTAAACTTCCTGCAATTTTTTTTTTTTTAAATACTTGAAATCCATGTCAGGCTGCCTGGTGTGGGACATGGCTAACAGCGCCAATCTCAGGTCAGACTGCCAGAAGACAGAGCGTGCACCCCAAAATGGTGGTATATCCTACGATTTCACCAAGCCAGTCACAAATATCTGTTTCCAAAATACTGTACTAGTTATTATGAAGCCACAGACAGTCCCCTTCAGAACCTCTAGCCCCTCATGCACCACCCAGACAACCCAGACTTCAGTGATAAATGATTATTAACACATATCTTAGGTTCTTCCAGTTTCAAAGAACCAGAGACCCACCCCAGGTCAACATATACCTTGGGATCTTGCTAAACACCATGGTGCAGTTGGTCCTTAGTAAACCTACCAAAGATTTATTAATAAAAAAAAGAAGAGAGATATTAAACAGTTAAAATGAATCATAGACATTACAGTTGATTTCAGAGTTTGTAGATCAGGATAATAGTGGTGATGTTAAATCAGCCAGTTTGTAATAAGTCTCTCTGGATCACCCAAAAGACTGGGGAGTCCTCAGTGCATTGTTCAAAGCTTCCCTTTGTTGGAAATCACAGTCCAGAGATGTGGAGCAGGAAAGAGGCCACGGGATGATGTCACAGTCTCCATTTATATCCCTCAGTCCATGTGCATGGAAAGTTACGGTCTCAAACATGGAGTCAGAGATCACATGTTCTACGTGCCCTTCTGAGTCATGAGGCATCCATTGCTTTCATGCTCTCGGAGGCGTTCTCAGGAGGGGCCCATTGGAAGAGTTGATTCTTCTTAATGGCCCATCAACCATGGCTTGTTGGTCTTGATTTAAATCTGTCTCGTGGGTGTTACCCAGGAATGCAACATGTCTGAAATACAAACACAAGGCAAAGACTCATAACTTCATGTCCAGTGATAAACCACACCTATAAACAGGATAGCATTGCGCAGCAGATCACAACTTTCCCAATGATACCTTACAAGGCGTACATCAAATAAGATTTACCACAGTCATGCAACAGTAGTTATATATCCGTGGTTGCAACGGTGTCGGTATATCAGTGGTGATACCCTGGTGTAAACATGGCCCATCTTTCTTTCTACGCGGCGTCACAATCTAAACAAAACGTTTCATTCAACCTGAAACCTTTTTTTTTTTTGATTTTTTGAAATTTTTGAAAAATGCTGTTTTCAGCTCAATCTAAAACAAGGGTTTAACATTTGTTCGGATACGCCAGCAAATGCGTTAGTTGCCCAGCTCCGATCAAATGATCACCTGAGAGGCCAGGAAGAAATAGTTTGCAGCACAGTCCAATTGATTAGTGTATTTTTCAGTTACAGGGCTGTCTTTCTTTCTTTCTTTCTTTCCTCTGCTGTTCATTTTGGCATGTGGCCTCTGCCCTCCTGAGTTCCTGATGTGCAATCAGATGAGAGTCTGTTAGCAGGAGATTTCCAGCACAGTTTAAGAAATGCAAGAGATGAAAAGATTCAGAGAAGATCTTGATCAATACTGCAAGTGTTAGGTACTTATCCATGCCAAAGCTTTGTACACGTTAGCATCTCACTGACCTCTGGCATTGGCCAGCGCCTGAGGAAAGAAGAATAGATTTTAAAGTTTGACAGAACCACTATGCTCATCTAGCCTGATCTCCTGCATAACACAGGCCAGAGGACTTCACCGAGGATACTAGACTAAATGGGCTAAAAGTCTCACAAGAAGCAGGACTGGCTAATGCTCTCTTTGGATAAGGCAGGAGACAGGATAACAGGCTAGACAGAGGGAAGTGGGATCAAACAGTCTGGGAAGTAAGTCCTCTGGTCTATTGTGTATTCACCGTTCTCAGGTTCTCTAGGATTTCTCTCGTCCCCAGTGTGCAAAATCCAACAAAAACAACCCAACACCACCCGACCCAGGGCCAAACCTTAGCGCCCTTCCGCGACCCTACCACCCCACTCCACCTCGCTCTTTCCTCTTCCGCCTTCTCAAAGTCAGCGTTTGCTGAACATGGTGAATCCACATGGTAAATCTGCCCGGAGTCTGAGACTGACAAGGAAGTTCAGATTAAAAGATTTCACTTAAACCTCCACACAAACCAGACAGACTTCAGTGGAGACAGAAAGTTAAGCTGCTCAAAATAGCAAAGAATTCAGGCTTCTGAGTCTTGTCATGGTTTTTTTTCCCCTAACAATGCGGGCACTGGCTCTAACACCCTTCTGCATCAGCTCAGCGCTTGCATCACTTTCCTCACCCTTCAGAGCTTCATCTCATCTTCCTTCTGCATGGCAACCCAGAGCTCAGCTCCCCACATCTCCAGCATGTGGAGTCTTTGCTTCTTCTTGTTCTCCCCCTTTTACAAATGGGACACTGAGGCTCAGATTAAGTGACTTGCCTAAGGTTATACAGGAGGTCTGTGGCAGGGACAGGAATTCAACACGGATCTCCTGAGTCCTACTCCAGTTCTTAACCACAAAGCTACCTCTTCCAGGCTATTTACAAGTGCAAAGAAGCTTCAGCAAATTAGCCCCGATATCAAACAACTCCGCTGGATCCCTGGTCATTTCAGAATCCAGTTCAAAACTGTCTTCTTGCTGTTAAGACCATTTTGTTGGACTTGCTCCCAATTATCTTGCTGACTTTGTCTCTTCTCTGCTCACCTAGCGCCAATCTTCTAACAAACTTCCCCTTGTGGGGGCAGCTCTTGTTGCATGAAAAACCCTGCATCTCCCAGCTGCGGCAATGCTCCATCTCAACTAGGAGCATAAGCTTTTTATTTCTTCCTTCACCTTAGCCTCTGTGTTCCTCTCCCCCATGCAATGGGCTAGGTTAACATTGTAAATTGTCATGTTTAACTCTGAGCATTTTGAGAGAGCTGGCATGGGAGAGGCTACACAGTTAAAGCATCCATTGTACCACAGCTCCCTTGTGCGAAGGCACAGTGGGATGAAAGTGAGCAAAAGGAAATTTAGCCTGAACATCAGGGAAGACATGTTCTAACATGGGTTCCCTAGGGAGGTGGTGGAATCTCCATCCTTAGAGGTTTTTAAGGCCCGGCTTGACAAAGCCCTGGCTGGGATGATTTAGTTGGGGATTGGTCCTGCTTTGAGCAGGGGGTTGGACTAGATGACCTGCTGAGGTCCCTTCCAACCCTGATATTCTATGATTCTATGAACAGTGAGATCTGTTTGGTGGTAGAATATTTGCTAAAGGGACATAGTGGAGGATCCATCAGTTTAAGTCAATGTTTATGTGGCTTTGCAGTGCAGACTAAGGGGGTGTGAATTGCAGCATTCACTGAAGTGTTATGCTGTAACTACCTTGTGTAGACCCTGCTAGCGCAAACTACGAGGTCCCTAGTTCGTGCTGATGTGGTCCAGCTTGAGAAGGGACTATGTTAATGCAAACTAAGTACCTTTTAGTTCATGCAAGTAGGGTCTACATGAGGCAGTTACTGTGAAATACTTTAGTGCGTGTTGCAACGTACGCTCCCTGTAGTCCACTCTGAGGGCGAGGTAGACAAGCCCTAAACTGAGCCCAGACACTTCACTGGAGAATGCATTGTAGGCAAACAGCATTTTATTGTGAGTCTTGTGATATTTGTTGCGTTGTTCTCTTAAAGCCCCGGTGTAGGGCTAGGATTTTATATTTGTATTAAAGGCCTTAGTTTATCCCGCCAGACACCCTTTTTGAATAGCAGAAAGGAAGGACCCTCTGGGGCATTGGTAGAAACACATCTGACAGACTGCCGGTGTCTGTACTGATGTTAAGGCAGGGACAGACCAGAACAGTCCTTATGACTGATTGTGGTCACCTTTTGTTTTAGGATAAGTTGTATTATAAAAGAAGGGGTCGTGTTTCCGAAATGCATTATAAACGTCCCTCTAGTCATTTCTTTGTTTTAAGGTTTAGTGAGTAAAAGACAGGGTCATGTATTGTGTCTGTGTCAATTAGATTAGAGGAATGCTGAAGGCCCGAGCCACAGTGTAAACTGGTTTGATTACAAGATTTAGTGAGGTTTAATTTCTAATGCCTTTTTTGCTCAATATAAAGCTGTAGCTCACGAAAGCTCACGCTCAAATAAATTGGTTAGTCTCTAAGGTGCCACAAGTACTCCTTTTCTTTTTGCGAATACAGACTAACACGGCTGTTACTCTGAAGACTGCTGTTTGTAAACCCTTGAAGGTCTCTGTAAAAGACCATTTGTGTGAATGAGGAATGCATGCATCAGGAAAAGATAAGGTGTGAAGGCCTTTGTCAGAGCCAGATGGTCAAGGGAGAAGGAGTGAAGAAATTTAACAGACTTATCAACGCCAGAGAACCATCAACGCGCACCCATGACTGAGGGAAGGCAGATTGACGACCCTGAAGTGGAGGCTGGCACCCCTAAAGACAAGACAATTGATTAAATCAAAAGGACAGGATGGCCCTCTCAGAGGTGCTTTGGAATGTTAACGTCAGAAGATAACACCGATTAAGGTGTAACCGGTCACAAACTGACAGGGCAAAATCCATAGACTTCAACAGAGAAAAAAGACCATAAGAACAGGGTGCTTTGCCATGGGACTTTGGGTTTGTTTTGCCACAACTCCAGGAGCATCGGATCCGGACCGACAGAGCCTGGCTCCCCTCTGTGACCAATCTGGCTGGCCACTAGATTGATCCAGACTCTGAACTGGTAACTATAAACATCCACTGGCAGGACTGTGTGCATGGGGTGTGTGTGTGTGACTGAAAAGCATATGCTAACTGCTGTATTCTCAATAAATACGGCGTGTTGCCTTTTCCCCCATAAAAAGATCTCGTGTGCTTTGTTTAAGCATAACACCGGCTCCTGGATTCATGTGATTATATGAGAATCTTAATTTTCCTTTTTAAAGTGAATTTCTAGTCCTTACGGTTCCGGAGAAAAGCTTGAAAATGTGAACCCTGAAGGCTGAAAGGCAAGTCACACCGCTTGTCATTTACAGTCTCATTATTTTTAAGCTCTGTCTCATGATTCTGGGGGCTTGGCTCATGACTTTTGGATGCTAACAGTTGGCGATACTGGAAAAAAATCCTGTCCTTGGGACCAGCTGCTTTCTGGACCCACCTGGAGGAGCAAGGTTGGGGGAATGCAAGGGGAGAGCCTTTAAAGCCACCATAATGCTGTAATTTGAGAAGCCTGGTGCTGCTGCAGTTTAAGTCTAGTGCAAGAACTTTTAGTGTGCAGCAGGCTAATAAACTTCTAATGAACCTGCACCTGTGTGTATGTGTGGGGGAGGGCCTGGAATCACCTTCTACCAGTCCTTATCAGACCCTGACTCCCCCCCCACCCCCCGCCATTATGCATGACCTGGCACGCTGACAGCACCTGGCAGCTAATTACTATATCTACTAAAGCATTGGTGGGGAGATGGTCAAGATCATTTCCACTAATAATTTCTATGCCCCAGGCTGGGACCTGCCATCTGGAGCTCAGCAGCTGATGCCATAGTGCTTGGATGCTTTATGAGTACAGTAGGTAGGTAGATAGGTAGGTCTTGCCTGGCCCTGCTACCAGCTTCAGTCCTGCCTTTTGATTTACGTGATGTGCACAAAACTCGTGCACTCCCCCACCTTCCAACAGCTCTCAGAATCGCTCCCTGTGAGAATCAGGGATTTATGGGGTTAAAGATACCTGCCTTGTGTTTTTCTCTCAATGCTGGTAAAAACTAGCTTGTTCAAAGGCTCCTGGATACCACCCCCGCTACATGGGAGACACCCTCGCAAAAATTCCAGCCAATTCCATGAGACTCCTCCCGCTGGTCTCTGTTGGTTTCTGCTGGTCTGTAACGGTTTTTATTCTCCTCTACTGGGTGTTAGCTGGAGGACTTGCCGTCAGGCCTGGTGCTCTGTTCCAAAACCTGGTGCTCAACTGGAACTAGCAGGGTGCAGCTGAAAATTTGCAACTGGAATTTCCACATGGGTCCCCTCCGATACCTTAAGACATAAGTGCACCTCAGTATCTGCTTGTCAGTCCAAGTGGTGCTCCAAGCCCTTATCAAGCGAGACAAGACACCCTCTGAGCATCACATCACATGATGTCCCTTCCTAGCATATTGCAATGATGTGGCGGCTGAGGGCAGAATTAATTACAGTGCCAACGAGACCATGACCCAGGCCCAAGTTCGGCTGCAGGGAGCTCCCGTGTCTCTCAATAGCAGCTAAGTTAGTTGAGAGACATTCCCCCTGTAGCTCAAGCAGCAGATGTTAGAGGAAGAGAATCCGGGTTCTCGCTTTGTCGCTGGGTGGTGCTGATATGCAGCCTAGGGACACCTGTGTATAACAGGGGGTAGCTGTGCTGCAAAAGAAGAGTCTCCACAAACAACAGACATTGTCTGACGAGTAGCAGCCTCCTAAAGCTAGTTACAAAGACACACGCCCTGCCCCTTTGGTGCCTTCTTGTGGTTCATCATACCCACTGCAGAGCCAGAGTGGCAGTATTTTAATACACTCCCTTTGAGCCATGTGCGATCACATGTTACTTGGTGGGATGGTCTCCAGATTGGGATGTGCTTCTGCTGAAAGCTTGATCTCTTTGGCGTAACACAGGGCGGATTCCTAATTACGATACACATGTCCAATGGCAAGGACATGGAATAAAGTCTTTTGCCAAGCCATGCTTTCCAGTCTCCGCTTAGACACAAGATTCAGTCTCACTCTCCCTGGCTTGGGACGGCAAGATACAATATTGCATTGGTTTCAGCCAGCGTGATTTATGGGAAAGAAATTGCAACGCAGTGAGCAAGACTGATGGGAACTTTACAGGAGGCTTTTTATGTAATTAAAACCAGCGCATTGAAGATTGGAAATAATAACACTGGCTCCTGGCCTGGGCTGCTTCTGGCCCTCCGTCTTAGAACTTTAATACCAGCTCACCTCCCGGCTCTGTCGGCTCCCTTCTCCGCACACCCCCAGCCCCAAGCACGGGCTGCTGGTTTTCCTCTTTCCTGACTGTATCCTGGATCGTTTCCAGAGCCGATACTTTTCCCTTGGAGCCCGGAGGGATCATGAACGCTCTCTCTCTCTCTCTGTGTTCTCAAACTGTGGTGGTGCAAGCCGCAGCTGTGAGCAGTGAGGGGCTTTTCTCATATTGCCCTGTTGCCGAACGTAACGGCAACGCACCTGGATATCAGTGCATTGGGAAGCAAACCGAGCCGTGAAAGGGAACCAGTAAAACCAGTGCAAGGGTGTATCCTGCTGCAATGTCAGTTTGGTGTCCATGATGTATTTATCCCAAGGTGCACGGGGGGCAAAGCAACTGAGCTTGTTTTAACCAGGTGCTTTAGAAATACCTCAATGCCTTTTATTCAGGGAAAGAAGGTATACAAAGGAAATGCTAACCCTGGACTCAGCAGTGAGTGCAGGCAAAGGGAAGATGCATGGCAGAGAAAGGACTCTCAGCAAAATGAGACTGGCCTTTCTACGCTGTTGTCCATCTGAGGTGCTCTGAACCTGAGCCTGCATCAATGAACTGAGCCTCACAACAGAGTTACCTCTGAGAGGTAAGGACCAGTATCCCCGCTGCATAGACTAGGGAAACTGAGGCACAGAGAGGGCAAATGACTTCTGCAAGGTGACAGCCCATGGCAAGGCAGGGAACATGGTTAGATTCCCAGGCCCTGATCCTTCACTGATGGATAGACTTGGGAATAACGAATAAGGAAGACGGAGAGGCCTATATCTCTTCCCCGCAGCTTCCGCCAGCCAGCCCCACCATAAGGTAGAGCTGGGTAGAAGCTCATCCATTTCCTATTGAAGATAATTGTTCCCAGACTTTTCTTGCAGTTTTTAGGTACCACCCTATGGTTAGTGATAAGGATGCCTTTCCCAATCCTCTCCTCTTGAGTTTGGACAACATCTAAATCTTCCTCTGGGGCCTGGACCAAGCATCCCAGTCCAGCTCACCTAGTCACCTTTCCTTGAAACGACTCATCTCTCGAGCTCCCGGGGTGCGCTTGGCTGAGAAATCAGCTCGCTCATGGGAACAAGCAACTCGTGGCTGCTCTCCCTCCTAACAGCCGTGACGGTTAGCCCGGGCTGAAACCTACAAGATCAGCAGCGTCACTCCTGATTACTAGCCGCATAAGGGACATGAGAATCAAGGGAAGTGAGCATGGAAAAGGCAAGGATGAATTCAGAAAGAATTCACCAGACAATTCAAACCACAGTCCACAGGGCGTGTTTCTGCAGAATCCATTCACCTCAACTACTTTTTTGTCTGCTATAAAATGTTGCATAGATACAAACATGCAAATTAGGACATGCATGAAAGCATCCTGGGCCAGATCCTCAGCCAGTGGCTTAGTGTAATTAGGGCTGCCAACTTTCTACTCACTGAAAATCAAACACCCTTGCCCCGCCCCCTGCCCTGCCCCTCCTCAGAGGCCCCGCCCCTGCCCCAAGGCCCCACCCCCCCACTCACTCCACCCCCCACTCCCTCTGTCGCTCGCTCTCCCCACCCTCACTCACTCGCTCATTTTCACCGGGGTGGGGCAAGGAGTTGGGGTGCGGGAAGGGGTGAGGTCTCCGGCTATGGGTGTGGGTTCTGGGGTGGGGCCAGAAATAAAAGGTTCAGGATGTGGGAAGGGGCTCCGAGCTGGGGCAGGGGGCTGGGGTGCAGAAGGAGTGAGGGCTCTGGCTGGGGGTGCGGGCTCTGGTGTGGGGACAGGGATGAGCGATTTGAGGTCAGGAGGGGGCTCTGAGCTGGGGCTGAGGGGTTCGGAGGGTGGGAGGGAGTCAGGGCCAGGCCAGAATGTTGGGGTGCAGGGGGCATGCGGGCTATGGGGTGGGACTGTGGTTGAGAGGTTTGGGGTGCAGGAGGGTGCTCTGAGCTGGGATTGAGGGGTTTGGAGGGCGGATGGGGGGATCAAGACTGGGGCAGGGGGTTGGGGTATGGGAGACAGATCAGGGGGGCTCCTGGCAGTGCTTACCTCAAGCAGCTCCCGGAAGCAGTGGCATGTCCCCCATCCGGCTCCTACACATAGGCATGGCCAGGCGGCTCTGCCCCGTCCGCAGGCGCCGCTGCCCCCACAGCTCCCTTTGGCCGTGATTCCCAGCCAATGGGAGCTGAAGAGCTGCTGCTTGTGGCAGAGGCAGTGTACGGAGCCCCCTGGCTACCCCCATGCCTAGGAGCTGGAGAGGGGACATGCCGCTGCTTCCGGGAGCTGCACGGAGCCACGGCAGGCAGGGAGCCTGCCTTAGCCCTGCTGCACCGCCGACTGGACTTTTAACGGCCCGGTCAGGGTCCCTTTTCGACGGAGCATTCCGGTCGAAAACCGGACACCTGGCAACCCTAAGTGTAATACCTGCGATTTACTATTTGCCCAGCATCTAGCACAGGGGTGGCCAACCTGCGGCTCTGGAGCCATATGCGGCTCGTCAGAAGTTAACATGCGGCTCCTTGTCTAGGCACCAACTCCGGGGCTGGAGCTCCAGGTGCCAACTTTCCAATGGGCTGGGGGGTGCTCTCTGCTCAACCCCTGGCTCTGCCACAGGCCCTGCCCCCACTCACCCCTTCCTGCCCCCTCCCCTCAGCGTGCCGTACCCTCGCTCCTCCCTCGCCCCAGAGCCTCCTGCACCCCACGAAACAGCTGATCAGGAGGTGCGGGGAGGGAGTGGGAGGCGCTGATCAGCGGGGCTGCTGGTGGGTGGGAGGCTCTGGGAGCGGGGTGGGGGAGCTAATGGGAGGCTGCTGACATGTTACTGGGGCTCTGTGGCAATGTACATTGGTAAATTCTGGCTCCTTCTCAGGCTCAGGTTGGCCCCCCCGATCTAGCAGAATTAGACCCCGACCTTACTGGGGCCTCTCGGCACTTCCACAGTACGAATGTTAACCAACAATAATTCCAGTCCAGTACAACAGAAACAGTCTCCCATGCTCACTGTGTTCCCACATGCAGTGTTGCTTAGCTGTGTCGATCCCAGGACCTCAGAGAGACCGGGGGGGTGAGGTAATGTCTTTTTATTGGACCAGCTTCTGTTGGTGAGAGAGACAAGCTTTCGGGCTACACAGAGCTCTTCTTCGGAGAAGAAGTTCAAAAACTTACCTCTCCCACCACCAGAAGTTGGTCCAGTAAAAGACATCACCTCCCCCACCTTGTCACTGAATTCCTTTAGGCATTTTTGCTATTACTAGCATAAGCAGACATACCATTTTAATAACCCTATTCAAATGAATGCTTGTCATTATGCTCAGAACATGCCATGGAAGGGCTAGTTTATGCTCCAGGCCTACATGGAATAGAAGGAAAACATTTGCATTGATATTTTTTTTAAATGGAAAATGACTTTTCATTTGAAATGAAAACTTTTGGCAAAAAAAAAATTAAATTCATTATCGTTGAAGCTTTTAATTTATTATTTTTTTTTATGAAAATTGTCAATTTTTTTCACCGTTTGAAAAGGCTTGATGGGGGGCCAAATCACTCACTTTTTTCCCAGTGGGAAAAAGGCAGGGTGTGTGTGTGTGTGGGGGGGGGGGGGGGTTTGGGGGGGGGTTGATCTGTGTTCCTCCCATTTCCACCAAAACAAAACACAATTTTATGACAGTCCATGGAAAATCAAGTTTTCATGTCTTTTTTTTTTTTAAATGGTGAAACCGACTTTCTGGTTTTGATCAGCTCTGACTAGGACCTTCTGGCAATACCTAGCCAAATCCTGAAGTAAGGAGGGGCTAAACCTACTACCCCATGGCTGCGTAAGATCTTCCCGGATCATGACGCAAGGCGAGGGGAGAAGAAAGGGGCTCATATTCCCGCCCATGAGCAGGTCAGCCAGGAGGTGTAGGGAATAGGTAGTTCATTGACGAGCCCCTGGAGCTAACTGGAAGCGATGGGGGGGCACATGCTGCCTCTTGGACAGTGCATACCTCCCCCAACAGCAGGGGAGCTCCAGCCAGAGAAGTTATGTCTCTAGGGTACAGTCCCTTCCCAGTGCTTCTCTTACTGCACTGCCCAGTCTAGTGCTAAGGGGCTTGATCCCACCACCGCCTGGATCTCAGGCTGCAGGACCACACTGAGCATTGCAATCCAAAGCCTGCTTGCACAGTAGGGGCCAGGCCCCTGCCTGCCCGGAGAAGCATGGCTAGGATCACAGACTAGTATCACATAGCTCTGCACCAGCGCAGGAGGAGGATTCTGTCCAGGGCCATCTCTCTGGTTTGCTGAGCTGAGAACACCATAGGCTGGCAAGCCATCAGGTATGGCCCTTCTCCAACAGGGCTGCCTGCGTCTAGGGGCTCGGTACTCGTAATGCAGCTGTAGGTTTCTCTCAGGCCCCTCCCTGTCTGTGTGGGCGGTCCTTATACCTGCAGCTGGTAGGGGGATTTGGTGGGAGGGGCATCATCTGCACCCAGTCACTGCCTTCTAGACATTGCATCCACTGTGAGGGTGCCACACCCCTGGGGCCCGCTGGAGAACTAGGTGAATGCACACCACCTCCGCTACATGGCAGCCTTGTGTGAGTAGCTCTCTGGACCAGGTGCAGCTGGGAGCTATACGGGTAGGGTCCCCGTGCCATGCTCAGCCCTGTGGCGGATTCCAACTGCATGGCAGCGCTACCCTTTGTGCTATTGGCAGGATGGGCAGTACATGAACAAGGGATGCAAACACCCTATAAAACAAGCAAAACACGGCAAATCTTTGCCTGGTACTTTTGCATTATTAAAAGACTCTTCCAGATCATTGGGAATCGTGACACATTTCCCATTTCATACTTGGCACAGCTGTTCTGCTAGCGTGTTATTATACGATGCAATTTGGTGAGAATAAAACTTCTGAATAAAATAAGAAATTGGGTTTCTTGCTTCATCCCAGGGAGCAGATTGTGATACGCCCTGCATCCAGCTGTTACATTCTTTGCCATTTTCCAGTCATCAGAAGCCCTGAATTTGGTTGCCCTTCCCTCATTGCTGTCTAAAACCTGCTAATCACGTTTTTTTATTTAACTAAACAAAAACATTTAGTCCTTAATGGTTTCTCTTTGTTATGCAAATGTGCTTAGCTTCTACCCAATGAAATGCACGTGTATGTGAGACATGGAAAGTCTGCATTATATTTTCGTAGATTTCAAGGGAAGAAAGGACCATTAGATCCTCTAGTCTGACCTTCTGTATCACAGGCCAGAGAATTTCACCCTGTTACCCCTGCCTTGGGCCTAATAACTTGTGTTTGACTGTCACTAAATCATCTCTTCCAGAAAAGCAGCCAGTCTTAATTGGAAGACTTCAGGAGATGGGGAATCCATTATTTCCCTTGGCAGTTTGTTCCAATGGTTAATCACACTCCCTGTTAAACATTTATGCTTTATTTCTAATTAGAATTTGTGTAGCGTTAACTTCCCACCATTGGTTCTTGTCTGCTTTTCTCTGCTTGATTAAAGAACTCTTTAGTACCTCGTGAGGGTACATATGCACTGTACTCAAGTCAACTCTCAATCTTCTTTTGAGAAGCTACACAGGCTGAGCTTCTGAAGTCTCTCACTGGCATTTTCTCCAGACTCAAATCATTTTTGTGGCTTTTCTCTGCACTCTCCCATTTTAAAAAATCCTTTTATCAATGTGGACACAAGAACTGGACGTGGTGTTCCAGTTTTGGTCTCACCAATGATGTACAGAGAGATATAATCACCTCCTTACTCACTGCTCCTGTTTATACAGCCCAGGATCATATCAGCCCACCATGACCCACTGATAAAGTTTTACAATTCTGGATCCTGCTTTTTTCTGATGTTCCAAAAGTGTCGTCCCGCAACCTCAGGAGGAATTCTTGTAAACTGCTGGATAACTTTCTACTGGTGAAATCCTAACCCTCCTTAAGCCAATGACAAAACTCCCATTGACTTCCATCAGACCATATTTTTAATACCCCTCTCATAAGAGTGAGTTTCATTTTTATTAAAGCGTAGCTGAGGGGCAATACAGCGTCTTTACCAAAAATACAGGCGCTGTAAATACTTTCCAGTTGGGCCCAGTGGACAGTAGATTACTTACCAACCCAGTAATATACATCCTAACTGAGGGGCCCAATTTGAGATCTGTTTCAAAGCCCATTGAAATTCATGGGAAGACTCACACTGGCATTGGTATGCTCCTTAGTGAGGTCTGATGGGGAAGTTTACCTTTCCTCTGTTTCAACATAAGTGGAGGATTTTTATGCAAGCCGTAGCTTTTTAATGTTCCATTTATTTTTTTTTTAATAAAATTGAGTCCATGGACCATAGGAAAACACCGGGAACAGCGACGTGAGCTGTGTTCATTTTTATCACCGCACATCCACTGTGTAAGCCTAATGGCAGATGCCTTCATATTTCTATGTCTTGTACTGTTGTGTCCAATAGAAGCTTTATGCCCTATAAATATGGGCTGCAGGTGGAGCCCCCCCTCCAGGGAGGCTAGCCCCCAGCTCTGCCCCTTCTGCCTGTGCGCACCCCTCCCCCATGGTCAGAGCCCCATGCCATGCCTCCCCTCTTCGGACCCCAAGCCGCAGTGGGGAAAAGCGTCTCGGACTCTCATCCAGAAGAAGGTTTTGATATGCCCCATGCAGGTTCCGGGGTGGCTGAGGAGGCAGTATTTGCTACTCAGCTTCCTGGGTTCAGCAGTAATCTCTCTGGAGTCCAGGGAGATTACTATGGCACATATCACCTCATCAGCTGCCCTGGAACCTGCATGGGGCATAATAAAGTAAAAACTTCCTCCACCAAACTCTGCAACCAGGATCTGGTGGCCGCGGCAGCGCCGAGGGAGGCTGAGCCTCCCCTGGCCTATTATACCTGCCGCCCATGATTATAAAGCTTCATAAGTTTATGAAAGGGATTGTAGAACATGGTCGCCTGAAAAAGCAGGGGACTGAACTCCATGACACACGAGGTCTCTTGCAGTTCTACGTTCTTATTATCTAACGGAGACATTTTCCAACATTTAAGACCAGAAGGGAGCACTGTAATCATCTGGTGGGACCTAATGCATAGCACAGGCCAGGGAACCTCACTCAGAAATTTTGGATCAAACCCATAACTTTCGCTTGAGCTAGAGTACATCTTTTAGAAAGATATCCAGTCTTGAGCCAACAAATCTCTAGGTACATTTTTACAGTGGTTAACTACTCTCCTTGTTAAAAATTTACGTTTTATTTCTAGTTTGAAGCTGTCTAGCTTCACTTCCAAACAGTGGATCTCTTTCTACCTTTTTCTGCTAGATCAAAGAGCTGCCTATTACCAAAAATCTCATCCCCATGTATGTATTTGTAGACTGTCATCAAGTCACCTCTTATCTTCTCTTGGATAATCTATAAAGCTTAGTCTCTCAGTATAAGGCAGGTTTTCCAGACCTCAAATCATTCTTTTAGCTCTTTCCAATTTGTTAACATACTGTTTTGAAATATGGGCACCAGAACTGGACGCAGTATCCGGTAATGATCTCACTAATGCCATATACATAGATGAGACCACCACCCTGCTCCTGCTTGCTATTCCCCTATTTAAAAATCCAAAAATCACATTCACACTCATAGCTATAGTATCCCACTGGGAGCATTGTTGAAATGGTTATCCACCCTGCGTCTTTTTAAGTATCATGGCTTCACAGGTTAGAGTTCTCTGCCTTAATTTTAAGGTTTATTCATATGGATGTAGAAAACCTAAATATTTTATGACTGCCTTGACAACTGGACTTGTTAAGGGAAGAGCACAGTTCTAACATGAGGAACCTTCTTATGTGAGGTTAATTTTACATCTTCAAATATACTCTAGGTCAGATCCTCAGCTGGAGTGAATTGGAACTACTCCAGTGATGACTAGCTAACACTAGCTGTGGATCTGGCTCACAATCAGCAAGTTTAAGTTTCTTCTCAACAGGAGTTTTAACTCAATGTTAGAGGATGCTAGTCCATTCGACATACTATAAACTGTTGTGGTCATGAGCTACCTTATAATGTCTATACCCAGAAAAAACTCATGTATGACTTGCAGCAGAAAATACCACTCTACACACTCGGCTGCTTTTTTCTGAATCAACTGACATGCAGAGATATAGATCTGTGTTTCATCAGTGTATTGTTGGCATCTGAGTCTGTAATGTCTCATGATCTTAGGCAGATTTTGATCCACAGCAGGAATCTGCATATAGCATTACATCACATTTGTCCTAGTGCTCTATCTGCGATTAGCATCTGGAGGAAAAAAGGGCCTGAAACTAGAGCTTGTTGGGAAAAATAATTTGTGAAAATCTTATTGCTAGTTTCACAGATTATTATTATTAATAATAATAATAATTTGTATTACCATACCAGCTAGGAATGCCTAGTCATTGTCCAGGATCCCATTGTGCTAGGCACTGTGCAAACACAGAACAGAGAGACAGCCTTTGGTCCCATACAGCTTATAAACTAAATATAAAACATGACTTAACAGATGGATATAGATAGTCAGGGGCAAACAAGGAAACAATGAGACAGCAGTGGTCACCAAGACAGGCAGTGGGCTCAGCTCACCAGCCGCTTAACTGTCATCAAGCTTTTTGTAGGCATCATGGAGAAGGAGAGTTTTATGGAAGAATTAGAAGGAGGATAATGAGGTATCTGTGCAGATGTTTTTTCTGCCAGCAGATCGAGGGACGTGATCATTCCCCTCTATTCAGCATTGGTGGGGCCTCATCTGGAGTACCGTGTCCAGTTTTGGGCCCCACACTACAAGAAGGATGTGGAATAATTGGAAGGAGTCCAGTGGAGGGCAACAAAAATGATTAGGGGGCTGGAACACATGACTTATGAGGAGAGGCTGAGGGAACTGGGATTGTTTAGTCTGCAGAAGAGAAGAATGAGGGGGGATTTGATAGCTGCTTTCAACTACCTGACAGGGGGTTCCAAATAAGATGGATCTAGACTGTTCTCAGTGGTACCAGATGATAGAACAAGGAGTAATGGTCTCAAGTTTTAGTGGGGGAGGTTTAGGTTGGATATTAGGAAAAACTTTTTCACTCGGAGGGTGGTGAAGCACTGGAATGCATTACCTAGGGAGGTGGTAGAATCTCCTTCCTTAGAAGTTTTTAAGGGCTGGGATGATTTAGTTGGGGTTGGTCCTGCTTTGAGCAGGGGCTTGGACTAGATGACCTCCTGAGGTCCCTTCCAACCCTGATATTCTATGATTCTATGTTTATGGGGAGCTTCTCCCAAGTGTGAGGGCCAGCATGGGAGAAAACACAAAAGTGCTTGTTTGAAAATTTAACAAGTGGGCAATGGAGGCTGTCATCATGGACCAATCGGAGGTGGGAGTCAACATTTTGACAGCTGAGTGGTGAATTTTTATTTTTATTTTTTACCATTTTCCATTTTATTTTTGAGGAAGTTTGTGTTATTTTGTTTTATCCATGCGTGGGGGTGTGACTCCTGCCCCAGGCAGGGGGAGGTCCTGATGGGGTTGCAGAGCAAGCCTACCCAACACACAGCCTGCAGCAGCAGCTCTTGGCCCACGGGACTGGGGTATTGTGACCTGGCACACAGGGTCTCAGGGCTGCTTAGACAGGGCCAGATTTAGGGGTAGGTGACCCAGGCGACTGCCTGGGGTGCTGGGCTCGGGGAGTGCCGGGCTCAGGGTGCTGTAAGTTATTCTAAAGTTTAGCAAATGGAGGGAGAGCACAGAAGATGCTCCTCAGCTGGGGTGCCATTTGGTGTAAGGCCAGCCCTGTGCTCAGGTGTGGCTTGTCTGCCCCTCTGATGGAGGAGCACCTGGGCCAAATTTGAGAGAATGGTGTTGTAACAATTGGGCCTACACATTTACCTGAATCGTGATCTCAATTGTAGAAAGTATGTAAAAGTTCATACAATGTTATATTTACCTACAAGGACAAGTGTTGATGGGAAAAGATATGAAAAGGAGACAGAATAACTGAATTAGTCTAAACAGAAAGGCCAAGTTGATCTGATTCAAGGACTGTGTTGAAATTCTGCTTGTTAAAAACAGGAGATGAGGAGCCAGAAGTTAATGAGCCAAAATTGGTATGTCAGAGATTAGGACTAATTGGTGGACAAAATAAAGAAGGGAAGGGCTATTGCACCCATAACTCCCTTTTTGGGTCCATAGAAGAAAGATTTTGTGGAGAACGTATGAAAGAGCAAAAAGGAACAGACAGAAAGAACAGTCAGAGGCTACTGGGGTGAGCCTCACCATCATGGCTGCCACCCCCACTGTCTCCTGGGACCCTGAGTCTTCATCATCCAGATCCTGAGAAATGTCCTAACCAGACCGGGCCAGAGAGAGGAACCCAAGTGACATCATCACCTCTACCAACTCCAGCTGAAACCCAAACACCACCTGGGGTCAAACAGCATCAGACTTTACCAACAGCAGCAGCAACAACAGCTTTAGCTCATCTCAACGAACTTCTCTTTTCCCCAAAAGGACAGTTATTTACCATCTTTGATACCATCTAAGAAACTGTCAAACACAAGGGTTTTTTTTTTCCTTTTAAAAGCTCTCTCCAGCTAAAGGGAAAGGGAACAAGGGATGTCTCTGAAATGAAAGTCTTATTTAATACCTTACATTTCAAAGGCTTTCAAAGGTTTTCCTTCTTTTGTGGATCTTCAATAGGAGGTTAAAATTATTTTTAATAGTGTTTGCTATAGTACTAAGGAGGCTGCGGTCTCTGTATACCAAATCCTGACCCTTGCGGATTAGTGTTAGACAGTAATTAGGTTAAGTTAACACCTTTGAGCTATTTTTCCCATCTAAATTAATGCAACACTGCAAGTCACAAAGCTTCTCACTTATACCTGGCCCGGCCACTGACCCCGTCATGACAGAGAAGCAGCTGGGCCAGTGCTTGAAGTGGGATACCGGTTCCAGCCCCATGGGACAGGAGCTGCTTCAGGGTGAGTTTTTCATTATATATGTTTGATTTTGTTTTACTTTGTGTTATTTTGCATTTGTGAAAAACATGGGGTTCTACTGATAGTGAATGAGAGATGGGGCAGGGACATGTCATGCAAGCACTTGAAAGTGAAGACAAGTAGCTTATGTTTGATGTCATAGAGAAGGGGGAAGCAGCAGAGGGCTTAGAAGAGAGGGACAATGTGATCAAAGCAACGGGCTAGGAGAATGATCTTTGCATCAACATTTGAAATGGAGAAGATTGCATTTGTCAGGTATGTTACACTAACCGAGACACAAGATGAGAGTCTGCGTGAGAGTTTTTGCAGTGGCCGGAGAGAAATAGCTGTATCCTAGACATGTTATGCAGAATGAATTGGCAAGATTAACAGATTTTAAGGCCAGCAGGGACCACTATGGTAATTTATTTTGACCTCCTGCATAACAAAAGGCACAGAATTCCAGCCAGCTATTCCCACACTGAGCCCAACAACTCGTGATTGAACTACAGCGTATCTTTTAGAAAGACATCCAATTTTGATTTAAAGAATTCAAGCGATGGAGAATCCACTATGTCCCTAGATAAATTATTCCAAAGGTTAATTACCCTCACTATTCAAAATTGAAACCTTATTTCCAATTTGAGTTTTTCTAGCTTCAGCTGCCAGCAGTTGGATCTCATTCTGCCTTTATTTGCTAAATTAAACATCCCTGTAGTAGCAGATAATTTCTCCCTGTGTAGATACTTTATAAAGCATGGCCAAGTTTTCTCTTAACCTTCTCTTTGTAAACTAGGTAGACTGGGGTCCTTAAATCCCATTTTAAGGTATGTATTCCAGACCTCAGGACATGACTTTCTAGCAGTGGTCTCACCCATGTCATAGAGGCAGGTAATATCACCTTCCTATTCCTGCTCAGTGTATTCCTATTTATACATTCAGAGAGCATGTTAGCAAATCTGATTTTCCAAACTGACCAATTTTTTCTTGTTTTTCAAAGATTTTCTGCAGATTTCATCATTATTTTGCTTTCAAAACCTGTCATTTTCAAAAGTGAAATGTTTTTCCTTCACAATTGAAAATTTGCACTTTAAAAACTAGTTTGCATGATCCCACTATGGGGCTCAGCTGACCAAACAAAATGGGGAGTAAAAACAGAAAATGAAAAAAAAAAAAGAAACAAAAACAGTAAATTAAAAATGAAGGAGAAATTGATTCCAAACCAGAAAAAACTCATGAAAATCAAAATATTTTCCTCCTGGAAGAGGGAAGTATTTGGAAGAATCATAGAATCATACAATATCAGGGTTGGAAGGGACTCCAGGAGGTCATCTAGTACAATCCCCTGCTCAAAGCAGGACCGACCCCAACTAAATCATCCCAGCTAGGGCTTTGTCAAGCCTGACGTTAAAAACCTCTAAGGAAGGAGATTCCACCACCTCCCTCGGTAACCCATTCCAGCGCTAAGCTCCTAGTGAAAAAGTTTTTCCTAATATCCAACCTAAACCTCTCCCACTGCAACTTGAGACCATTACTCCTCGTTCTGTCATCTGCTACCACTGAGAACAGTCTAGAGCCATCCTCTGTGGAACCCCCTTTCAGGTAGTTGAAAGCAGCTATCAAATCCCCCCTCATTCTTCTCTTCTGCAGACTAAACAATCCCAGTTCCCTCAGCCTCTCCTCATAAGTCATGTGCTCCAGCCCCCTAATCATTTTTGTTGCCCTCCACTGGACTCTTTCCAATTATTCCACATCCTTCTTGTAGTGTGGGACCCAAAACTGGACACAGTACTCCAGATGAGGCCTCACCAATGCCAAATAGAGGGGAATGATCACGTCTCTCGATCTGCTGGCAATGCTCCTACTTATACAGCCCAAAATGCCATTAGCCTTCTTGGCAACAAGGGCACACTGTTGACTCATATCCAACTTCTCGTCCACTGTAATCCCAAGGTCCTTTTCTGCAGAACTGCTGCTTAGCTACTCGGTTCCTAGTCTGTAGCAGTGCATGGGATTCTTCTGTCCTAAGTGCAGGACTCTGCAGTTGTCCTTGTTGAACCTCATCAGATTTCTTTTGGCCCAATCCTCCAATTTGTCTAGGTCACTCTGGACCCTATCCCTACCCTCCAGTGTATCTAACACTCCTCCCAGTTTAGTGTCATCTGGAAACTCGCTGAGGGTGCAATCCACACCATCCTCCAGATCATTAACGAAGATATTGAACAAAACCGGCCCCAGGACCGACCCTTGGGGCGCTCCTCTTGATACCGGCTGCCAACTAGACATGGAGCCATTGAGCACTACCCGTTGAGCCCAATGATCTAGCCAGCTTTCTATCCACCTTATCGTCCATTCTTCTTTAACTTGCTGGCAAGAATACTGTGGGAGACTCCGTGGCCTTCCACTCCATCATTAAAATGGTGCACAGCACTGGGGTCCTTCAAGGTTTTTTTCCCATTATCATTGGGGTGGCGGGTTCAAACTTTTTCATGGTTTGCTTCCCAAGATCAGTATTTTTTAGTTTAAAACTGAACAATTTCATTTGCCAAAAACCCAGAAAGTTTGAATTGGTTTTTTCTCAGGAAAACCTGAATATTCTTGACCGAAAACATACTTTGTGTGCGTGTGTGTGTGTAAAAACTTCCCGTTAGGCAAAAAGCCACTTTCCATTGAGGAAACGTCTTGACAGAATTTTTTAATCAGCTCTAACACTGAGCAGAGGGTACATAACCAGGCAGGATGAAAAACCTCTACGAACTGGGGAGCCTCCATATTCCATGTCCTTGATACCACAACAGGGAAGGTGAAAGGCATGTAATGGGATCACTAGCCACGGATGGCAACTGGACTGAGATCCAATAACTCTTTTTCCAGAAGGCCCACAAACAGCTGACTCATTTGTGGTTTCTAATACTATTGCGTGGATTCAAACCAGTAAGTTAGAGGGCACTGCACCATCCAAAGAAAACCAACAATGGGCAACATCATGGGCCCCACCACACATTAGTAGATTAAGAATCTAATAACACAACGCTTGGGAGAACTATGATACAACGATCCAGTCAAACCATCATGCCACCTACCAGGGCAAATTGTGTTTCTGCAACCTGCTAGAATGGTTGGAAAGAGTTAATAAAACAGTGGAACAAAGGACACTTCTGGACATAATTTACTTGGGCTTTCAAAAGGCTTTTGACAAGGTTCCCCACAAGAGACTATTAAGGAAAATAAATATCTACAGGGTAAGGGGCAGCATCCTGTTGTGGATCAAAAACTGCTTGAGCAATAGGAAACAAAGAGCTGGAGTGAATGAGTGCTCCTTGGGGTGGAGGGAGGTTAAGAGAGGGGGACTCCAGGGGCCTGCACCAGGACTGGTGTTATTTAATATATTTATTAATGGTTTGGAGGAGGAAGAGGACAGAGAGTTTGTGAAATCCCTCCATGTGACACAAAACTATTTAGGTTGTGTTTTTTTTTAAGAAAAAAAAAAGTTAGTTATGAAGGATTGTGAGAAACTCCAGAAGGATTTAATCAAACTGGGAGACTGGGCGGCCAAGCTGGCTGATGAAATGTAACCGAGATAAATGCGAGGCAATGCACAGTGGGAGCCCTCTCTGAACTGCTCGCGGGCTCTCCTCTGACAGGCTCTGAGCAAGCAGAAGCCCCTTAGGGAAATGAGCTTGCGGTCACTGCATGCAGCTCAATGAAGAGGTTTGTTCAAAGGCCAGCCGCTATCCGAACAGGAACTAGGACATTTGGGTGAATTCTTGAAAAAAAAAAAAAAAAGATAGGGAAGAACGCAATGGCAGTGTCCCGACAGGATGTGAAGATTTGGGCTCAGCCCAAGGGATCGTCACTCATTGTGTCACCTCACCTCCCCAAAGATGCAGCAAAGACCGGGAAGGACCTGGGGAAACGCAGAGGGAAAAAAAGCCACTCCTATTTGTAACGCCCGTAAGTGTGTTGGGTGCCCTGCCCTCCCAAAGAGATACTGTGTCAGGCCCGGAAAGTTTGGAGGTGCCTGTATATGAGAGGAGATTGCAGAGGAAAGCGTTGGAAAGCCACATGCGCTGGTGAAGGAGTGAGGAAACTTTCCTGGCCGTGCCACTGGCTGTGATGGCAAAATTACTTGGAATGGCGCACCAGAATCCCTTAGGCACCTGTGAGACTCTCAGCCTGAGTAAAGAAAGCAGACGCAGGGTGGGAGAAAGGAGAGGTTCTTTCCTTCACGTTGCAGCTGTCCAACAGCCAGTGGGTCTTCTGCTGCTGCAGGGTGCCCCGGTTATGGGGTGCATTCACCCCCAGAGCAGCCCCTCGGGTCAGGATGCAGCGTTGCATGGGTTCTATCACTCTAATAACTCCCCCCCCTCCCCCCCGGTCCATCCTGGTTCCACAGTGGACTGCTGCTTCCATGGCCTCACCCTTCAGCCTGCTCACCTCTCAGCCAATTCCCCTCCTGGGTCAACAGAAAAGACCAAAATAGGAAACTCAAGTCTGGTGGCCTCTAAGCTCGGTCCTCGGCCTCCATCTTGGCCTCTGTCACCCCTCTCACCAGTACTTCCCCTCTCGGTGTGGGGGAAAGCTAGGAGAAGCCAGGCCCGCCCTCTGCTCTGGGTTCCAGCCCTGTTTTGCACCGCTGAGGACTGTTCCTTCAGCCCCTTGGCCACTTCCCTGGGCTGCTCCTAACTTTGCCCTGCTTGGTGGCGTCTTCGCCAGCTCTGCAGACTCTGCTGCTCCTGCCTGGGAGCTGTGGTTCCTTACCCGGCTACGGATGTGCTTCCTCAGAGCCCCTCCCAGCCCCTCTGGCAGCAGTTGGGCTGTTATTTGAACAGTCCCTCTGTCTCATGCCTGAAGGCAGTCGGTATCTCCCTCCGAGAGACCGGAGTTGTCCCCAGCTCTCCTCCTTGGAACTGGCAATTAGCCCTCCAATTTGGAGGGTTCAACAGGCCAGCTTTCTCCTTCCTCTCTGCCCTGCTATGAGGGAGGAGGGAGCATATGTACTGGTCCCCTTCCCAAAGCTTATCTCCACGGGCTGGGAGAGGGGAGCCTTACCCTCCCTCCCCCACTCTGCAAGGTTCCTGGTCCTGGTCTTTTAAAGAGTCAGTAACAAGGTGCCTCCCAAACACTATTTATTTCCTGGGCTACTTTTTCTCTTCCAATATCTCTTTGGTCTTTGGATACCAGACCTCCCAAAATCTTCAATCTGATGGGGATTGGCTGACCCCTAGGCATCACTACCTTTAAGGGGGCAGTTCAGACCATCACAGCCACACCTGTTGCACTTATGTCAGTCATCAGTCAGGTCTCTTTGTTAGCCTTGATGAAGCTCATCACTGAGAAGAGTTGTTCACAGGAGCCCATTGAACCAACAACTGTCCATGAAACTATGGCTAGTTTATTCACTGAAACAAAATAATCAAGCAATGTGTTCCCTGACCACATCTTGATGACATTTGGCTCGATTATTTACTTCAGTCCTACTGTGCTCAATATTTTCCAGTGGGAACTTACGTCAACTCAAACTCATTTTTCGTGCAAGTACTCTCCTGAATGCAACCCCATCTCCATCTCAAGCTTGTCGATATTTAGCTTTTCAGGTCTTGATAAGAGATTGCCCTACTTCTCCCTATGTAGGCTGTGATGAATTGCAATGTATTTTCTAGCTGTTGGAACTCAAGAAACCGTCCTGAAAAGATATCCAACCATTCCCAAATATATCTGAAATGATCTGCACCTTTTTTTCAATGGTGCCAGCATTTCAGAGGTTAATAAGACTGGGACTTTTCAGCTTGGAAAAGAGACGACTATGGGGGGATATGATAGAGGGCTATAAAATCATGACAGGTGTAGAAAAAATAAATAAGAAAATGTTATTTACTCCTTCTTATAACACAAGAACTAGGGGTCACCAAATGAAATTAATAGGTAGCAGGTTTAAAACAAACAAAAGGACGTATTTTTTCACACAACACACAGTCAACCTGTGGAACTCCTTGCCAGAGGATGTTGTGAAAGCCAAGACTATAACGGGGTTCAAAAAAGAACTAGATAAATTCATGGAGGATAGGTCCATCAATGGTTATTAGCCACGATGGGCAGGGAATGGGCGACAGGGGATGGATCACTTGATGATGATCTGTTCTGTTCATTCCCTCTGGGGCACCTAGCATTGGTGACTGTCTGACGACAGGATACTGGGCTAGATGGACCTTTGGTCTGACCCAGTGTGGCCATTCTTATGTTCTTATTGTCCATGAAAGTAGCTGAATTTTCCAGACGTCTCTTCAAAGAAGAAGGTGCCTAAACTGCCTGACTCCAGGAGAGGGTTCCCAGCTGTGGATCACTAGCCGTGCTAGGTGCCTATCTCCAAGAGAGGGGCGAGACTTAGGATACAACCCCTCTGGTTGTTATCCCCCACTGGCTGGTTTAGGCAGCTCTTTGCCTAGCATGCTGGTTTTTGAGGATCCCATTCTAAGCAGCCTTTCTCTCCCCTTCATTGTATAGGGGGTCTAGGCACCTAACTCACTCTCTGGGAATCTGGGCCTAAGTGATTTGCCCAAGGTCACACAGGAAATCTGTGGCACTGCAGGGGTTTGGACCCTTGTTCAAATCTAAGTCCTTGGCTAGTGCTCTAGCCTTCCTTACCCCATTACAGCCCCTTTCCCATGAGCTGCATCTGTTACAATGGTGAAGATTTTAATTTTGTCCGTTGCTAAAAAATGCTCAGGCCACTGCACCCAAAACACTTAATTAGTTCTTCTTGCATTTGGTCTCCTGCTGTCATCCTTGTGACAACCACCACTCACGTCTGTGGATTTATATAAGTGTTCTCACCCAAACAAAATGAGAATGTGCTGGTAGTTTCCACATCAATTTTAAATATCTTCACTGATATTCTGGACTCTGTTTTTAACAGGATTTCTGCTGCATGACAACTCTTTAATGAGTTGCTCAGTTTTTGTCTTTACTGGGAAAATCGTCAAAGTAGCAGCTGAAGATAACTTTGCCCCCTTGACACACCACTGTCAGGAAGTGGCTTCCCACGCTTAGCTGGATGGCATGATAATTGAAAACTTGCAGCAACAAGATTGTGTGAACCATAAGCAAACTTCACAAACACGTCCAGCTGGTTCTGGAACTTTCTAAGTTCATTCGCATGATGGTCTCTTGGTTCCTCTTCCGTGGGTAGGCAAAGTTTCTGATGGTTGGTTTGAAAGTGACATTTAATATCCAGGACTTGACTCTCTGCAGCCTCGCACCTTGTGTTGCCACTTAGACCAGTGTGAAGTGGGTGTATAAAATGCTATCATAGAGTTTAAAGCCAGAAGGGACTATTAGATCATCTAGTCTGACTTCCTATATGTCACAGGCCAGAGAATAACACACAGTTGCTCCTGGATTGAGACCAATAACTTGCACCCATTACAGTTGGTCAAAAATTGTTCATTCTTTTTAACTGGAGATTATATATCAACCAATAATTTTTTTGTAAGCAATGTATATATATAAATTTCTTGCCAAAAATGGTTGGTTTTTCAATGAAAACCTGAAACATTCTTGATTTGCAGTAAAAATATTCAGTTTTTGGTAAAAAATTACAGTTTTCTAACCCCCAAATATTTACATTTCTCTTCGATGAAATGCCAGAAAATTGCAACCAAAAAGAATCATTTCCAAGTCAATGATCGAGTGGTTGAAAAGCCATTTTCAGTATTATAAAATATAAAACAGTTTCAATGAAAACATTTCAACCAGCTGTAGCCACTCCTCTCTTTGTTGGCCACGTGGCACTGGGGTAAATGATGATAAAGTGCAAAGGGGAATCAGGCCTTAATGTTTTGGAAACCACAAACAAAAAAAATCCTGCAACGCTTTGCCATCTCTTTCAATGACTCTGCACTTCCACTGCCTTGGCCATTGAACTTTGCCCCAGTCTGGGAGTCAGTTCCTAGCAGTGGCTCCTGCTCCTCCTTTGCTGGGCAGAGCGAGAGAGCAGCAGCCAGGCATTGCCTATGCTTTCCGCTTCACGCAGGCTGTGCACAACCCCTCGTGTGTGTCACAGCTCGCATCAAGCTCCCTCTCCTGGATGCCCATCAGAGTGATGTGCGGGATCCAAACGCTGATCCTCCATATGCTTTACACCTCTGGAGTCTGAGCAGAGTCCAGACTCTGCCCCCAGCTGCCTCCTGCAGCGAAGATCCTCTGTCTAGCACCCCCTCCTGAGGGCTGGGACTCTACAATCCAACTGCCCAGCTCCCTGACCCCTCAGATTCTGCCATAGCTTTAACATACCCTCTCTCAGAGCTCCAGCCCTCTGGGTACTCTGGGTCCACAGGTTAACACTTCCAGGGCATGTGATAGGTGTAGCACACAACACACACACACACACAGATGTTGCCCAGGGTTCTAGAACACCACTGCTCTTAACTAGGTAGCAGGAGAGATACACAAATCTCGACAGAATAAACCCTACATGCATTTCCCTGCCTCAAGCTCCTCACCACTGGGATGTCATCTTTGGGCTAGGGGGTCGGTCCTCTGGGGCAGTGGCTCTCAACCTGTCCAGGCGACTGTTCCCCTTTCAGGAGTCTGATTGGTCTTGCGTACCCCTAAGTTTAACCTCACTTTAAAATGACTTGCTTACACAATCAGACATAAAAATACAAATGTGTCCCAGCAGAGTATTACTGACAAATTGCCGACTTTCTCCTTTTGACCACATAATTATAAAATAAATCAAAATGGATTATAAATATTGTACTTACATTTCAGTGTATAGTATGTGGAGCAGTATAAACAAGTCACTGTCTGTAGGAAATTTTAGTTTGTAATGACTTCACTGGTGCTTTTTATGTAGCCTGTTGTAAAAGTAGGCAAATATCTAGATGAGCTGCTGTGCCCCCGGAAGACCTCTGTGTACCCCCAGGGGTACATGTACCCTTGGTTGAGAACCTCTGCTCTGGGGCATCCAGGATCCTTCTGCTGCAGCTCATGGCTTAACTTCTGAACCATGGACCCTCTCTCTCTGCGGGTCAGCTTGCTTTTTCTGACTTCAGTTGGTCCCACAGCTAAACCACCCCCCTTCCCAGCCAGGAAAGCATGCCCGACTCTTCCCCTTTCCTGCCCAAAACTTCCTGTGTGACACTGTGAATCTTCCCCCTGATCCACCCAGCCTCTGTGGTTTTTAAAGGCTAGCATTAACACCCTGTTTCAGAGTGGTAGTCATGTTAGTCTGTATCAGTAAAAACAAGGAGGAGTCCTTGTGGCACTGTAGAAACTAACAAATTTAGTTGGGCATAAGCTTTCGTGGGCTATAACCCACTTCATCAGATGCATGGAGTGGAAAATACAGTAAGCAGGTATAAATATACAGCACATGAAAAGATGGGAGTTGCCTTACCAAGTGGGGGGCGCAGTCCTAATGAAGCCAATTCAATCAGGGTGGATGTGGCCCATTCCCAACAATTGACAAGAAAGTGCGAGTATTAACACAGGGAAAATTACTTTTTGGAGTGACCCAGCCACTCCCAGTCTTTATTCAGGCCTAACTTGATGGTGTCACGTTTTCAAATTAATTCCAGTTCTACAGTTTCTCACTGAAGTCTGTTTTTGAAGTTTTTTTTGTTGAAGAATGGCCACTTTTAAGTTTGTTATTGAGTGTCCAGGGAGATTGAAGTGCTCTCCTACTGGTTTTTGAATGTTACAATTCTTGATGTCTGATTTACATCCATTTATTCTTTTGCGTAGAGCCTGTCTGGTTTGGCCAATGTACATGGAAGAGGGGCATTGCTGGCACGTGATGGCATATATCACATTGCAATTACTCCAAGATCTCTCTCTCAAGCGGTAACAGCTAATTTAGACCCCATCATTTTGTATGTATAGTTGGGATTGTGGTTTCCAATGTGCATTACTTTGCATTTATCAGCATTGAATTTCATTTGCCATTTTGTTGCCCAGTCACACAGTTTTGTGAAATCCCTTTGTAACTCTTTGCAGTCTGCTTTAGATTTTAACTATCTTGAGTAGTTTTGTATCATCTGCAAATTTTGCCACCTCACTGTTTACCCCTTTTCCAGATCATTTATGAATATGTTGAATAGGACTGGTCCCAGTATAGACCCTTGGGGGAGACCACTACTTACGTCTCTCCATTCTGAAAACTGACTATTTATTCCTGCCCTTTGTTTCCTATCTTTTAACCAGTTACCAATCCACGAGAGCACCTTCCTTCTTATCCTGTGGCAGCTTACTTTGCTTAAGAGCCTTTGGTGAGGGACCTTGTCAAAGGTTTTCAGAAAATCTAAGTACACAATATCCAGTGGATCCCCCTTGTCCCCATGCTTGTTGACTCCCGTCAAAGAATTCTAGTAGATTGGTGAGGCATGATTTCCCTTTACAAAAACCATGTTGACTCTTCCACAGCAAATTATGTTCATCTCTGTGTCTGACAATTCTGTTCTTTACTATAGTTTCAACCAGTTTGCCCGGTACTGTAGTCAGGCTTATTGGCCTGTAACTGCCGGGATCACCTCTTGAGCCTTTTTCAAAAATTGGCATCACATTAGCTACCCTCCAGTCATCTGGAACAGAGGCTGATTTAAGTGATAGGTTACATGCCACTATTAGCACTTCTGCGATTTCACATTTGAGTTCCTTCAGCACTCTTGGGTGAATACCATCTGGTCCTGTTACTTATTACTGATAGTCAGCTGTTGAGTTCTAATGACCCCCCCCTTTATCTCGGAAAGATGTGACACAGCCTTCACATACAGGCATTCAAAAATATCAGGGGGTAGCCATGTTAGTCTGTATCCACAAGAACAACAAGGAGTCCGGTGGCACCTTAAAGACTAACAGATTTATTTGGGCATAAGCTTTTGTGGGTAAAAAAACACTTCTTCAGATGCAGCTGAAGATGTGGTTTTTTACCCATGAAAGCTTATGCCCAAATAAATCTGTTAGTCTTTAAGGTGCCACCGGACTCCTTGTTGTTTTTATTCAAAAATATAGCATTCATAACAAGGACTTCATAGCATTGACCAGAATTCCTAAATTGTACAAACAGATTCCCCAAGTCATTACAGAGTGGGCAGGAGAAGGGACAGTGGCGGTACCCCAGTCAGAGTCCCAGTTGAGAATTTCTACCACTTATTCCTGTAGTGAGCCCAATAACTTCTGTCTGCTGTGGAAATTGGGCTGGAAATGTCTTCTCAGAATATCTGCAGGACTTGCTTGCATTGGTCAACTCAGAACAGTTGTCCAGCTGGGACCAGGGAATGCAGAGGTGGCTGGGGAAAGAGAGAAGAAACGTGACCAAACTTTTGGGGCTTTCGGGCTCAGATTGACCTGTGGACAAAAGTTCAGGTTGGTTCCAATTTTATCTGAACGGGTCTGACCATTTCTCATGTTGGCTGCATCTGTCTGTCTGTCTGTCTAGCAGTAAGTGCTTTTCTTTTGTTTTTGTAGCTCGCCTCAAGCACCACCCATTGCTAAAGACAGCATCCTGAATGAGATGGTCCCAGTGATCTGATCCAGCACGATATTTCCGCATATGATGTACCTTCATATGCATGTGTGTGTGTTGTGCATGTGTAGTGATAATGAAGCTACTCAAGGTATATACTGGTGTAACTGACAGCAGAATCTGACCTGGGTGGATGGGTTTGGGAGCAACTGGGATAGCAATTCCTAATACCTGAAATGCATATATATAGCCATATAGGGCTAGATCCTTGGCTGGTGTAAACCAACTCCAGTGTTGCTACACTGATTTACACCACTGTATACAGTTTGTTTGCATCACCTCAAGAGTTGAACGGTACAGCAGAGAATATACAATGAGCTTGACTTAAAGGCACAGGCACAGTCCTGGGGGAGCTCCAGAAGGGATGTGTCTTGCGGGGAGGGGGTCACAATCCCTCCCTGGTTCCTTGGTGAAAAGGGGGACCATGAAGGTGACAACATCCAAAATCCTTTCCATCCCTGTTTTCCCTCGTTGCACCCAACAAATTCAGCTCATTTGCAGGTGTGATAGCTCCGTTTGCACGCACAGTTGTGCTAACTGCAATTTAGGTGTGCAATTACACGCTGATCATTTAGGAACCCAGGCCCTAACTGTTACACTGAATACAACATGGAACACGGCCTCTACTCTATCTGTGATTCCTTGGGAACGTCTCAATTAATGGGAGAGGGAGAGAACAAGTGATTTTCCTGGCTTGCAATGCTGTAAGGGGTGGCGTGACATTATTTTTATTAATAACACATTCCACCATGTGGGATACCGCCAGGCACTGATTGCTCCTATGGAGAGAGGTGTGGGGCTGACGGCAGGTGTCAGCAGATTGGCAGCCAATGTAAATGAAGTTATCACAAATTAAGAATGAGGAAAGACAGGTGCAGCCAGGGCTGGACTACAGCAAAAAGTTTTATTGTAGCAGGAGAGAGGGTGTGATGAGGGAGGGGGAATTGGGCTTGATTCCATTTAAAGCATTAGATTTACCTTCATCAGTATCAACTCTCTTTGCTCAATAAATCTCCCTGTTGAACGGAGCAGCATTCGATCGCTGCTGAACAAAATTAGTTGGGGAAAGTAGCTTGTGCTTTGATTTTGATTTCCAGGCTGGGAATTTCCCCTTTTGGCTCTTTTTTTCAACTCTGTGGCACTGTGAGTCCTTTCTGTCACCAGCAACAAGGTTCTAGGGCACCTAACAGAAGTGAATGATTAAAAGGGGGAGGAGAAAGAAGGAGCATCAAACTCCTGGGAGTATTCACTCAACTCTAATCATTGTCTCTTCATTCTCACTACTGTACATGACCATGATAGTCCCATTCTGGAAGCCAGGGGACCTGGATTTTATTCTTGACTCTGGTCACTGACTTCCTGTGTGACCTCAGGCAAGTCTCCGTGCCTCAGTTTCCCCATCTGTAAATGGAGACACTGCAACCAGCCTGCCTTCCGGAAAGGTTGCAGGGCTAACCTCATTAACATTTGTAAATTGCTTGGAGATCTCTAGAGCGAATGGTAAAGTGTGTTTAATATGACAATTTATTTTGCAGACATGCACAGAGTGAAAGTGGAAGTGCAGAGACGTATATTGGATTTGGCATAATTAGCACATCATAAAACATCACCACAAAAAATGCATGGTCTCTTCAGACTGTTGTTGTTGTTGTTGGATGAGCAGTGATGAGAGAATGAGGCAACAGAGCCACAAAAATAAGCACCCCCAGTTATACAGCATGGAAATGTGGGGATGGAAGCAACAAAAATCACAAATTCCACAGCACTCAGAGAAGACCAGCCAATCAGAGGGCTGTGCTACCTTCCAACCCCTGTCATTTTGGCTACCAAACACCTCACGCTCAGGGGCATCATTTCTGAAAAATTTGGGACTGGGGGGGGGGGCAGACATTTTCTGTCCCAAATAGGATCACAGATGAGGAAAACAAGGCAGTTCTTGCTTCCCTCATGACCGTGTCCAGTGTCCAGGGGGGCAAAAAGTGGGAGACATATTGGAGCATCCCAACCTATAAAAAGTCCGAGGAGGGGGAACAAAATCCAGGAGGGAGGCAACGGCCCCACTTTCCCCGCTAGCAAATGACACCCCTGCTCACATGGTGGCGTGAACTGGTTTTTAGGCTCCTCCATTGCCACGGTGGACTGCTCCATCTGACCATTACAAGAAGAGGAAGAAAGCATGCCGCATTTTGATAGTATTGCAAAACCAGCCCCTTCCTGGGCAACCTCTGTCAGAACAGGGCACCTCCACAGCAAAGCGACTGCTGTCAGCTGGTGTGCGAATGTGCACAGATCTATTGACATCGGTGGAAGGATGCCGCTCCACCAGTGGGGGATCTGACCCATTGACCTCAATGGAGTGATGGTGAGTTACACAAGCTGGCAGTCTGAACCACTGTGAGCAGCTGGCCTCCACCTTCATTAGAAGGCAACTTAATGTGGTCGGTCCCTTGGGCAGTCCTGTAAGAGGGTCTTTGTGACTAGCCAGTCTGGGCGGCTGTCTGTGATATTCGGCTGTGGAACACCTCTTCCCAGCATCTGAAAAGTCGCTTGCCACTGCCTTTGAGAATGACACTGCCACCGCCATAATAGCAACCGGGAAGTACATTAACTGTGCTAATCCTGGTCTCTGAGCTGGCTCTGGCCCTGCCTCCCCTGGCTAGTGACACCAATGCTTGAAGGCACAAGCCCAACATAGGAATTGTCATACTGGATCAGAATCAGGACCCATCTAGCCCAGTGTCCTGTCTCTGACTGTGGCCTGCACCACGTGCTTCAGTGAAAAGTGCAAAAGCCCCACCGCAGCAGGTGTGGGACAGTCCGCCCTGCATCAGGGGCCCATCCTGATCTCTAATTGTGAGAGGGTGGTTTAGACCCTGAACCATGAGATCTTACACACTCTCCCTAATGGGAAAAACATTAGCAAATAATTCCTACTAGCTGCATCTCACTCTTTGTTCCTACCTTGCCTGGCGACTGGTTGTTGTCCTCTTACACCCTGTCCTTACCACAGCTGTTAACTGCAATTTGCAAACTGGTCAGAGTTCTTTCACCAGTAACAAGTAACACAGTCTGGTGTGTTGTGCATGCCAGCAGCTCTTCCACCAGCCCAACCACTTTTGTGCATTCCCTCTTTCACCATTGCCTGAGTGTCTGGTTGTGTTGGAGCATGCAGGGAAAATCCGAGTGGCATTCTTATAAGGCCTCCCCAGGAGGCAGCATGCGTGGAGGGTATGTGCCCAGGGTGGCACAGTTACCCAAGGTTTTCAGAACCCAAAGCAATGGAAACTTAACTGTTTCACTCCAAGCGGTGCCCGGAATAAATCAACGGGAACACAGTGCTTCCGGCTGATGAAAGATTGATACAAGAAAGCGTGCTCTTATCTAAAACTACTATTTATTAGATTTAAGCACACACAGACATAAGCAATAGGTTTAGAACATCTCAAATAATTCTCTAAAATCTGAGATGGTATTGAGTAATTAGCAGCAGGTCAGTGATGGCCAGTCGCTTCTCTGCTGGGGAATACGGTGTCAGGAAAAAGTCTCTGAGGACAGCTTCAGAGAACTGCTTCAAAGCACACTCTATTACCTAGTCTTTTTATAACTAGCTTTTACAAAACACACAGCTCTTTGTGACCAAAGAGTCTGCTGGGTCATCACTTCTCCTCACTTCAATCAACTACTTATCAACAAAGCATTCCTAACAATCTGAGCCATAATAAGCTTTTATATCAAAGACGCCCAGACTCAAGGTCTCCATCCACTTATTTTCTTTCAGTCTCATAATTAGATGACTCTTTTCTCTCTTCCTCCCATTCTGATTAGCGGAAATTTTAAGCCTGCGGATAGCATTTGACTTTGCCTCCATGAGCCCTGCTTGTCCAAATGAACCCTTAACTTTGTAGTTGGTGTTCTATTTTATTTTTAATGATGGCTGCACGTACACAATATGGCTGCCATTAGCTTAATCAGTTATGGGGTAACAGACCCCTCAAAGCCAAGGTAACAGCACAGGAAACCCCTGGGGCCATGCTGGGAGAATAAAGGTGCAGCCCAGCTAGCGATAGGGGCTTTGTTAGGGGGTATCCCATCCACAGGGAAAAATAACAGTCTGGCAAATGAATGGCAAGACAGCAGCTATATGCCAGCCTAGGCTTCTGTCAGGGCGGGCAGACTGTGAGCTGCTACAACAACCAGCGTTGCATGTGAATATTGTCACAGGTCCAGTCAAGCTCCCGCTCTTGGTTGCTCACCAGACTGCCACGAGGGGATCCAGCCAATGAATTTCCAGGTATTTTAAGCCTCTGGACTCTGAATGGAGTCCAGGCACTGTCCTTACGTTAAGGCCTCCGGGCACATTCGCAGGATACAGATCTTCAATATGGCACCCCCTCCTGAGAGCTTGGACCATGCCATCCAACTGCCGAGTCCTTAGAACCAGTACTGCTTCCTCAGACTCCTCCCTCGTGAAAAACACCCTCTCCCAGATCCCCTGAAGGTGTGAGTCTGGATTACCTCTTCCAGGCTCATGTGATAGCCATAAACGTATAATCCACACAGGCTTTGCACAAAGTGCAAACACATCATTGTTCTTTGTTAGGGGGCTTATTCCTTCACCCACTTACTTCCCTGGTCCTTCTCGCATGAACAGAGAGCAACAATACCCGAAGTCCAAAGGTGCAAACAATTCGATGTTTATTGGGGTGAACTTCCAGCAAGCATGATTCCAGTTTCCTTCCTTAGTGTCCCCCTTCCCAGCTCTGACACCACAGAGCCTTACCTGTGTCCCTGTTCCCATTCCTGCCCTTAGCCAAACATGATTCCAATTTCCCCACCCCCATTCTCTGTTCCCATTTCCCCCTTCACACACACCCACCCACTCACTTCCCGATTGACTGCAGACTATATGGTAAAACTTGAGCTCTGCTTAGCTATACCTTAACCAATCATTTTCCTGAAATTTAACCAACCAATCCTAACATATTGTAACTTGATTATGTAACCAATTATATCCCACCACCTTAATTAGTTTACACCCAGCAAAATTAATTATGCAGCAGACAGGAACAATCACAGAACCAGACAGAGATTATACAGACAAACAATAGCAAAGTAGGAACTATAATGACAAAACAATACAGAAGTGAGGATTTCACATCCCAGCTATTGATAAGTGAGTTCTTGCCAGACAGGATGCTATCAAACTAAGTTTCCTTTTACATCTTCTAGGCACTTCCCGTTCTCTGGAGGCGATAGGCATTATCAGAACAGGACTGTATTCCTAACAGCCCAAGAGCAGCTTATTTCGATGTGACTAGTTTGGAATGTGAGGAAGTGACCGGTCGCTTCCCAGCTTATGGCTGCCTCTGCTGCTTAGCCAAAGGCCTTAGCCTAAGAACAGGGCCTCAGACTGTCACAGGAAGAGAAGGACCTTACACCGGCAGATGGTGATTTTGAGCCTTTCTTTTATACCTCTATAACTAGCCAAGTGATAAGAATACACCTAAATTCTTAGAGTATAGGCCTTTACAGACAGACCTGAATATCTATATCCTAACATTCTTTAGTAACATAAGAACTACACAGATCCATACAAAAATAATAAACCCTACATGCATTTCCCGCCTTCAGTTTCCTCACCATTCCAGAGCATTATTTGGCCTGGAATCAGAGTTGTCTGGGTCTGCTCAGCATCCTGTTGCAATGTATTGCTTGTGTGATGAAACGTGGAATCATAGAATTGTAGGACTGGAAGGGACCTCAAGAAGTCATCTAGTCCAGTCTCCTGCACTCATGGCAGGGCTAAGTATTATCTAGACCATCTCTGACAGGTGTTTGTCCAACCTGCTCTTAAAAACTTCCAGTGATAGATATTCCACCACCTCCCTAGGCAATTTATTCCAGTGTTTAACCACTGTGACAGTTAGAAAGTTTTTTCTAATGTTCAACCTAAACCGCCCTTGCTGCAATCTAAGCCCCTTGCTTCTTGTCCTAGCCTCAGAGGTTAAGAAGAACAATTTTTCTCCCTCCTCCTTTTAACAACCTTTTTATGGACTTGAAAACTGGTATCATGTCCCCCTCAGTCTTCTCTTCTCCAGACTAGACAAACCCAATTTTTTCAATCTTCCCTCATAGGTCATGTTTTCTACACCTTTAATCATTTTTGTTGCTCTTCTCTGGACTTTCCACAATTTATCCGCATCTTTCCTGAAATTTGGTACCGAGAACTGGACACAGTACTCCAGCTGAGGCCGTATCAGCATGGAATAGAGCGGAAGAATTACTTCTTGTGTCTTGCTTACAACACTCCTGCTGTTTTTTGCAACAGTGTTACACTGTTGACTCATATTTAGCTTGTGATCCACTATAACCCCCAGATCCCTTTCTGCAGTACTCCTTCCTAGGCAGTCAGTTCCCATTTGTGTGTGTGCAACTGATTGTTCCTTCCTAAGTGGAGTACTTTGCATTGGTCCTCATTGGATTTCAACCTGTTCACATCAGACCATTTCTCCAGTTTGTCCAGATCATTTTGAGTTTTAATCTTATCCTCCATAGCACTTGCAACTCCTCCCAGCTTGGTATCATCCACAAACTTTATAAATGTACTCTCTATGCCATTATCTAAATCATTGATGAAGATTCTGAACAGAATCGGACCCAGAACTGATCTCTGCGGGACCCCACTCGTTATGCCTTTCCAGCTTGACTGTAAACTACTGATAACTACTCTCTGGGAACCGTTTTCTAACCAGTTATGGACCCATCTTATATAGGTTGTATTTCACTAGTTTGGAGCCTTCTCCCTCAGTTCTTCTCTCCTTTCTCTCTCCTGCTCAAAATTCCTTTTGTGTCTCTTCCCTGTGACTCCTTTTATAACCTCCTACGTAGTCACCTTTCTCTCTGTCCTGCTTCGTAACTTTTGCACCACTCCAAATCCCTCAACCCCTGCAGACTAACTTGGCGGAACTGGTTTCGCACCCCAGGCGCCCTCCTTAGCGTAACTATTGTGAGGTCAAAGCTCGGCCATTAAAGTTAAGCACTCCTCATTGTCCTCAGTCTGGTGTGTGCCTCCTGCAGGTCCTGTGCATTGGTACATTCCATATTTACATAGGGGCATAGAATCATAGAATATCAGGGTTGGAAGGGACCTCAGGAGGTCATCTAGTCCAACCCCCTGCTCAAAGCAGGACCCATCCCCAATTTTTGCCCCAGATCCCTAAATGGCCCCCTCAAGGATTGAACTCACGACCCTGGGTTTAGCAGGACAATGCTCAAACCACTGAGCAACAACTTCATAATATCAACCAGAATTCATAAACTGTACAGCTGGAGTTCCCAAATTGTCGCAGCCACAAACTGGGGTAAAGAGCTAACAGTACCAATTAATTTAAAACTCATTTAAAAGTTGCCGCGTGGACGAAGCCCTTGCGATTGCTCAGACCTACCCAGGTGTTAAGGAGTTCAGCTGTCTCTCGCAGTTAACAACTTGCCTTCTCAAATCCAACTCGCAGCTGACTCCTGGTGAGAAGCACTTTTGACACCCCCCCGTACGCCCACCCCCGCAAACTCGCTGAGTGCAGGGCTGGGCTAAGCAGGCGGTGTTATACCCTAGTGGTAGGATCATACCGGTTTGGAATAAAATGTCGACTTAATTTTAAATCAAGGGATTATCATTCCACCACCACTGCAGCCCTTTAATAACCCAATCGCATTCCGAGGCAGATCTGAAGGGATATTTGCTAGGATGCCTATAACGAAGTCTTTATCCTAATGCTGTCGAGCAGGAGGCAGTCACATATCACCTTGGAGCCGTGGGACCCAAGAGGGAGTTTCAGTCCGGGCCTATGCAGATTTTCATATTGATCTGACACGATAGGCCCTTCTCGTACATAATTATACAAGGAGGTTTCTTCTTGGTAGCAGGTTAACAGTAGCAATAAGGAATTGCTGCTGTATCTGAGTATGCTGGTTTATAGGCTTGGAAAGATTGGCGAGGTGGGGGTGGGTGACAAAACGAAATCAGGAAGGTCTCGGACCCAGGTCCTGCCACCAGATCTGCTTGCAGGCTTATGAAGCAGCACTGGGCCAAGCATGTTGAAAGCATGGCCAGGAATATGTGCTGAATTAGGTATGCTTGCAGTGTGACACCATCAGCGGCATTAAAGCTCCCAATACAGGACAAGGCCCCTCCAAACCCTAATTAGGTAAAGCCCATGCCCATAGCCCAGCTCCAGGATCTGGGCTGGGCAGTGGGAATGCCTGCAGCGGGGGAAGGGAGGAAGTCTGTCCCCAGGTGAAGGCTATTCCAACCTCTGCACAGCAAGTATCACCCACAGTGTGTGCTACACAACTCCCTTCCCACGTCCTGCTGTTTCCGCGGCTAGGAGCTGGGGCCTGGCTTGGGCCCAGTCTGACTCAGAACTGTTTCCATGGCTCACTAGAACTCAGCTTCATTTCTCTAGCTGGAATCGACACCTACCCCGGCATTGCTGGGGTGTGGGAACCTCCCAGTGAAAGTGGCCCGTCTCCTGGCGCCATCCCAGGGTGGGAGAAACACAAGGAGCGAAGAGTGAAAAGGAAACTAGATTTAAAATTATCAAAGCCAAGGAGCTTCGATCGAAATAGATGCTTTTTAAATTGCGCAGGGACCTCTTAAAGCACCCAAATCCTGATTCAGGGTTCCAATGGAGCTGACTTTCCAATCGCTCTTCGTTTTCCCCAGGAAAAATATTTTTTCCAGGTTCTTTTGGGTGTAAATTTCATTGGTTCAATCTAGACTAGAGGAGACGCCCGGATAATAAAACCATTTACAGCAGGCGGCCTCAGGGAGGGACACGCTTTGGAGAAAAAACCTTGCTTCGGCCTCTCTCCGAGGGAACTTAAGAGCAAAAGGTTTTGTTCAGATGATCCCATTGGACCCCACATAAAGGCTGAGTCTAAACATTATGAAGATGGGGTTCTTGGGGGCTGGGGAGAGGAGGGAAGAGCTTGTAATAGAGCAAATACTAGATACAGAACTAGAAAATAAAAGACATCAGGGAAATAAGAACAGTTCATTTAGCACTTGATCGTGCAATGTTTGTAATACTAACACAAAAACAGTAGGAATTATTAATATCCAGCGATCCCTCCTGATCTAGCAGCATTAATGCACCACACACACACACACACACATACCCTTCAGAATGTGAGAAGAACAAACACACACACACACACACACACACCCTTCAGAATGCGAGAAGAACAAGGCTGTTTAATCTACACTTGCAGAGCATTAAATAAACCCATCAACACCTCTCAGCTGCCCGCAAAGCCAGATACCAGCTAGGGGCGTGGAAGTGTGGTGTTGTTATTACAACACATGCAGGAGGCAAACGCAGAATCCCAGCTGTGATCTCCCGTCTCTCTCCTGGATAAGCAAACATTCCTGGCACTGCACATACATGCTATATGCATTTCTGGTCTGTCTCTGCATTGACTTCAGTGGGCTTTGGAGCTCGCCTAAGGGAAAAGGTGTCTGGGTCAGGGCGGGTGGTGAAGCCCTGGAATGGGTTCCCTAGGGAGGTGGTGGAATCTCCATCCGTAGAGGTTTTTAAGGCCCGGCTTGACAAAGCCCTGGCTGGGATGATTTAGTTGGGGTTGGTCCTGCTTTGAGCGGGGGGTTGGACTAGATGACCTTAATAATAATAATATGGAGATTTTCCTATCTAGTAGAACTGGAAGGGACCTTGAAAGGTCATTGAGTCTAGTCCCCTGCTTTCACAGCAGGACCAAGTACCATCCCTTATTTTTGCCCCAGAGCCCTAAATGGCCCCCTCAAGGATTCCCCCCACATTGCTTCCTGCAGCTCCCGCCCCCCCGCAACCCGCGCCCTAACTCACCTCAGCTCCGCCTGCTCCCCTGAACATGTCGCCGCTCCGCTTCTCCCCCCTCCCTCTCAGGCGAGGGAGAAGCAGTGCGTTCAGGGGAGCAGGCGGAGCGGAGGGGAGGAAGGGGAAGCGCAGGAAGTAATGGGGGGGTAGAGGAACTGCTCCCCGCCCCAGCTCACCTCCGCTCCACCACCCCCGCCTCCCCAGAGCGCACCGCCACTCGGCTTCTCCTCCCTCCCTCCCAGGCTTGCCGCGCGCCAAACACCTGTTTGGCGCGCAGCAAGCCTGGGAGGGAGGGGGGAGAAGCGGAGTGGCGGTGGCGCGCTCAGGGGAGCAGGCGGAGGCGAGCTGGGGCGGCGGGGGCACATTTCCAGCGGGGGGCATGGCCGGCGCTGGAATGCCGCCCCTAGAAATGTGCTGCCCCAGGCACCTGCTTGTTTTGCGGGTGCCTAGAGCCGGCCCTGATTCTATGGCATCTTTTCCAATCCTTTAACCATTCTGATGGCTCTTCTCTGAACACTCTCCAATTACCAACATCCTGTGGACACAAGAACTGGGCACAGTATTCCAGTAGTATCCATCTCTTGTCTCTTCTATTATACTCAGATTGCAAGCGCTCTGGGGTAGGGACCGTCTCTGTTCCTGCCCGTGACTGGGGGTCCTAGGGACTACAATAATACAAATAATAAATAATCATCATCATCATCAATAAATTCATATAAATCATGGAGCAAATACATGCAGGCATTCCTATAACCTGTGGAAATACACAGAAGACACACCCTTCACTCTGAGCAGTTTTGGTTCCTCATTTTATTTGCCACTTAGATGTTTGCAGGCACCTTATAAATACCATAGGCAGAGAAAGGAAAGAGCCACATAAACCATGAAGGACATTAAGGGAGATATTCGAATTCTGATCTCATTGTCTGCACCCGATAGTTTTCATTTACTTTGCACCATTGTTAGTAGGGTGACCATATATTCCCAAAGGGAAATGAGACACAGCATGGGGCTGGCCCAAACCCCCCTCCCCAGCACGTGGGACTGGCCTGAGCCCTCCCTGCCTCCTGCCCACATGGGGCTGGCCCAGGACCCCCTTCTACCTGCCCATGTGGGGCTGGCCAGGCCCGAGTCGTTCTCCCAGCCTGTCATCTTTCACCAGCATAAAATCCACAGTTTTACTCTTCTCTTATTGTCCTTCCACCCCTTAAATGAGTCAGCCGACGAACCTACCTTGGAGCCAGGAATTCCTGTCCTTCTCTCCACTTCCCTCTGTATAACTCAGCGAGTGGACAGAGGTGAGCTCTGCAGTGTGCAACTATGATTTATAGATTCATAGATTCCAAGACCGGATGGGACATCTGCGATTATCTCATCTGATCTCCTCTACAGCCCAGGCCAGACACCTGCCCCACAACAATTCCTACACCGGCTCTTTTAGAGAAACATCCAATCTTGATTGAAACATTGACAGTGATGGAGAATCCACCCCGACCCCGGGTAAGCTGTGCCAATGGTTAATTACCCTCATTGTTCAAAATTTGCACCCTATTTCCAGTCTGAATTTGTCTAGCTTCAACTTCCATCTATTGAAACTTCTTATACCTTTGTCTGCTAGACCAAATTTTTCGCCGTGTAGATGCTCAAGTCACCCCTTCAGCTTCAATGTGTGAAGATAAATAGACTGAGCTCCTTGAGTCTATCCCAAGAGCCCTGTGTCTTTTGCAAATGTGAAATAGAACGAAAAATGAGGTATACAATGAAACACTCACTCCGCAGTGGCAGCTCCTGTGACTCCTGTTCCATGGGGCTGGGCCCGGCTCCCTGCTCTGGGGGTTGCGACCCGGTGTTTGGGGTTGCAGAGCTGAGCAGATCTGGCTCGGCCATGGATGAAGGGGCAAGTAGGCCAAATCTGAGTGAGTGGTATTACGACTGGTGTACGACCTGGGTCTCAGCACTGCACAGGTTTGGCCTGGGCACCCCTTTGTCGTTGAAGGGTGGGGCAGCCAGGCCAAATTTGAAGGGTCACAGTGCCACTCCCTTATGCTTTGCCTGGCCGCCCCTCCATCATCACAGTAGAGGGGTGCCGAGGCCAAACTTCAGTGGTGCTGCGACCCAGCGTGCCGGGTTGCAATGCCTGGAACTGGGCTCCGAGCCAAGCCCTGCAGGACTGGAGCCACCGCTGCCGGGTGACTGCAGGGCAGGCTTGCTCCACAGCCTACCCTCCCCAGGCCTCCCATGTCTTTGGGGCCTGGAGCTGCCCCCCCCCCCGCCCCCACACCCAGCTCCCATGCCCTGGGAGCAGAAGCTGACACCCCTCTGCAATGTGGATACAATGAAATAGTACAAAGTTTCAGGGAGCTTTATCTCCATAAGGCAAACGAGGAGCTAAACCATTTGGCAGGGAGCTACATACCTGTACAGCGCCTAGCGCAACATGGCCCTTATTAGAGTTGGGGCCTCTGACTGCAAATAAATAAAAAACGAGAGTTTTGAGGCTGCAGAAACCAAAACGACATTAAAAGAGCAGCGACTTGAAAAACAGAAACGCAAAAAGACACTGGGCTCTACAAAACAGCTCATCTTCGGGGGAAATTAGCGAAGGCTGCTGGTAGCTGGATCCAATTTATAAGCGACTTGGAGCAGACGGTCATGGGCAAAAGAGATAAACAATCTTCAGATGGAACAGTTGCAGATCAGTTGTGACATAATCAGGAGAGCAGTTTCTCGGGGCTCCAGGGATGCTGGGCCTGACTCTTCATTAATCAGAGATAAGCCAGAATTATGGGGTTATCGCTGTTCTCCAGCAGTGTCACAACTGATTGTTAATTGTTCCATTTGAAGAATTATTTATCTCTTTCCCTCAGGATCATCCCCCCTCTCAGCTTCTTTTCCATAAAAAGGAATGACCCCAATAGACCTTTAAAGGGTAACTTGCAGAGCAGGACAGATGCTATCAGTCATTATTATGAGCTACTGAGCAGCTGGGTGGAGAAAAAAGTTACCCTTTACCTACATGATTTGTCCATTTAGTGGGACTTGGTACAGTGCAACTTTAAGAGCGGGAATCAGCAGGTTTAATGCACAGGAAACTAGGTTGCATTTTCCTCTCTCTGGCTCTCAGTGACGCTGGACGAGGGGCCTGTGAGAAGCATGGAATAAGAGTTAGAGACCTGAATGTGCTAATTTGGTAATGTTGGTAACACTGGGGTCCTGGCAAATAGATCGGGTCCCCTCCTGCTGTTTGGCAAATTAAGTGCAGCTGATTTTGTGATGTAGAAAATTTGTTGGGATTTTACTTTCGCTCCAGGCCAAAAAATTCTTGGGGAATACAAAGCTGGAGTCGTTTTTAACCCTTTCCTCAGCGAACACGGAAAGCAGGGAGACTGCTTGGAGGAAGGCAGTTCAATACCATAGTCAGGGCTTTTACTGGGCAGCGTTACTAACGCTCTACGTACAGCTCCAACTTCTGATCAGTCAACCCTCTTTATACACCCTCACCACTGGGGGTGGTGTATGTGTGTGGTGTCAGGGACAAATTGCTCCCGAAGCAGGATTTGCTGCAGCTGTAATGAGAATTTCTCCCTAATAACCCTGAGTAGCAATTTTCATTTCCTGGTTTACATTGCACAGCAGGGGGTATTGCACCATGGTATTTGAGGTATTACTGTGTGGTATTTGGTCTGTTTATCACCTCCTAGTGCCACACCAATTACCCCCCATACAAATGGTTGCATTTAAAAACCCAGCAGGGGCTTTTGAATGTTTCTGGTATGTGGACGGGTGTGCAACTGGGTGTATGGGCAAGGATGGCTAAAACACAAGACTGGGAGACATGAGGCTCAGTCGTGGGCTCTGCAAAACTCAAATCATCTTCAAAGGGAATTATCCAAGCCTGCTGATCGCTGGACCCCTTTTATTAGGAATCTGGAGCAGGTCATCAAGGAGAAAACAGATCAACTGGCTTCACATTGCCTCCAGCGAGTCCCTTGCTCCACGCCTCCCTTTCCCCAGCTGTGAAATGCAGCGGACCCACCTCGCTGAGAGGCTGTGACGATCCAGTCCATTAATGTTTGTGAGCTTTGAGGTCTTTGGCTGGAAGAACTTATAAAAGGGCGAAGAATTGTCATTATTGTTCCAGAAGAAAGTCTGAAGATTGTGGAGCCAGTGTGTCTAATTTGCCTTTCGAAAATGTTCTCTTTAGAGGAGATGGCAGCCGTGGAAAAGCCTCACTGAGATCCAGAGATTTGAAGGCTGTAATCACCTGGACTCACCTCCCACATAACGCAGACTAAGGAACCCAGGAGGAATTCCTCTGCACCCTCCCTGCAGCCCGGGCCAGATTTTCACATGATCTCAGTCTCCACCATGCACCCAATGCACTGAGCCCTTTTGAAAATCTTGCCACTTATTTAGGTGCCTGCATGGGATCTCGGTGTTTTCACAAAGATAGCCCTTAGTCTCCATCGTTCCAGAGATTTGGAGAGAATCCTGATCCTCCGATCAAACCTCCGCCTGAACCCAACTCATTAGTGGAACATTTCTGGAGATTTGATATTTCTTTACGTACGTGGCTTCTGCTTCTGGCTGCGGCTGGGAGGGATGAAATCCCTCCAGAAATGGCTCTTCCTCCTGCACTTCTGGCCCACCTGGGAGCAGGGGGTACCAGGAACCCCAACAGAAAGGCTGTTACTGTGAGGTCCTAAGACTCAGTGTAGGGGAACAACACTTGCTGTTTATAGGAGCTCACCCTAAACCTGCCCCAAGTGTTCTGTGCCAGCAGTCATTTGTCTGGTTGCGTAAAAGCCAGGATGGATTCTTCAGTAGCACTCTCTCCATTTGTGTCACTCTAAAGTCCCGGTATGGTGGGCATCACAGCCAACGAGAGAGAGAGCAGCAGGGGAACTGTGGCTAGATGGAGACAAATTCACTGGCACAAAAAGTCCAGAGAGAGAGAGAGAGAGAGCGCGAGAGCGAATATCCAAAGACCAAAAGGAGCCGGAGACAGCACATCAAACTTGTAGAATAAAAGCAGCTAACACTTCAAAGGAAACAAAAGAATGTTTCCTTATGAACCGTCTCATTGGGACCCAGTGATCTGCTTTTGCCTGCAGGGAAAACAGAAGGGCATCTCAAGCTATATGATATTCCTAGTTAGTTAGTTTTTCCTCGAGAGTTCGCAGCGGTTGTTCCCCGTTAAAATGTAAACGCTCGTGTTTCACAAAAGGTGGCCTGGAGGCAGCATCATGACTTTTCCTTTGTACCCCAGAAACGCTCATCGATTCTTGTAGGGATTGCGGCTGTCTCCTGCATCGCTCCAGGAATTCACCACGGAAATATCTATAATAACACATTGCTTTCACTACCAATTTCGCTTGCATTTCTGAAGCCCCTTCTGTCTAACTAGGTCACAGTGCTTTATGCACTTTAGTTAACTCTGCACGACTGCACTCTACTGGATAGGGTCGGAACTGCACTCCTGTGTGTCATAGGCCCCTCTACTGATGACAACTAATGGGGGATTCTCCTTTAGTTCAAGGATGCGTTTTTGCAGCAAGAGAGCTCTAGCTCTGCTTCTCACATGAAGTTCTCAGCAGTCAGGGCATTCAGCACAGTGACCAAAGCAGAATCCTTGCCACGTAGAGGCTTGGTGCAGAAATTCTCTCCTAATTCTACAGCTGTGGAAAGCTACTAATTCATATCACTTCCCTCAGCTTGTAGAGGAAACTCCAAACAGAGCAGGGAATAGAATCCTCGCTCCTAACCTGGTATGTTATTCACAGTGTTCCACCGCCAGCTTCCTGCTTGGGATCTCAGCACCATCTTCATGGAATCATAGGACTGGATGGGACCTCGAGAGGTCATCTTGTCCAGTCTCCTGCACTGATGGCAGGACTAAGTATTATCTAGACCGTCCCTGACAGGTGTTTGTTTAACCTGCTCTTAAAAATCCCCAATGATGGAGATTCCACCAGCTCCCTGGGCAATTTATTCCAGTGCTGAACCACCCTGACAGTTAGGAAGTTTTTCCTAATGTCCAACCTAAACCGCCCTTGCTGCAATTTAAGCCCATTGCTTCTTGCCCTCTCCTCAGGGGTTAAGAAGAACAATTTTTCTCCTTCCTCCTTGTAACAACCCTTTATGTACTTGAAAACGGTATCATGTCGCCTCTCAGTCTTCTCTTCTGCAGACTAAACAAACCCAGTTTTTTCAATCTTCCCTCACAGTCCATGTTTTTTAGACTTCAATCATTTTTGTTGCTCTTCTCTGGAGTTTCTCCAATTTGTCCACATCTTTCCTGAAATTTGGCACCTAAAACTGGACAGAATACTCCAGCAGAGGCCTAATCAGCGCGGAGTAGAGCGGAAGACTTACTTCTCGTGTCTTGCTTACAACACTCCTGCTAATACAGCCCCGAAGGATGTTTGCTTTTTTTGCAAGGCATTACACTGTTGACTCATATTTAGCTTGTGATCCACTGTGACCCCCAGATCCCTTTCCGCAGGACTCCTTCCTAGGCAGTCAGTTCCCATTTTGTGTGTGTGCAACTGATGGTTCATGGTAACCAATTGCCATGGCATGAACTGAGGACTGTTAGTTCAGGTGGAGAATCATAGATATGTAGCACTGGAAGGGACCTTGAGAAGTCATCAAGTCCAGCTCCCTTCACTGTGACAGGACCGAGCAAACCTAGATCATCCCTGACAGGTGTTTGTCTAACCTGTTCTTACACACCTCCAATGATGAGGATTCCAGAACCTGCCTTGGAAGCCTCTTCCAGAGCTTAACTACCCTTAGAGTTAGCAAGTTTTTCCCTGATATCCAACCAAAGTCTCCCTTGCTCCAGAGTAAGCCCCATTGCTTCTTGTCCTACCTTCAATGGACATGGAGAACAATTGATCACTGTCCTCTTTATAACACCCCTTAACATATTGGAAGATTATCAGTTCCCCCCTCACTTTTCTTTTCTCAAGACTAAACATGCCCAGTTGTTTTAACCTTTCCCCATAGGTCAGATTTTCTCAGGCTTTGATCATTTTTGTTGCTCTCCTCTGAATTCTCTCCAATTAGTCCACATCTTTCCTAAAGTGCGGCACCTAGAATTGGACAGAGGCCTCCAGCTGATCCTCACCAGTGCGTAGCAGAGCGGGACAATTACCTCCCATGTCTTACATATGACATTCCTGTTAATACACCCCAGAATATTTGCCTTTTTTGCAGCTGCGTCACATTGTTGACTCACATTTAATTTGTGATCCACTATAACCCCCAGATCCTTTTCAGCAGAACTACTGCCCAGCCAGTTATTCCCCACTGTGTAGGTGTGCGTTTGATTTTGCCTTCCTAAGTGTAGCACTTTGCACATGTCTTTACTCAATTTCATTTTATTGAATTAAGACCAATTCTCCAATTTGTCAAGGTTGTTTTGAATTCTCATCCTGTTCTCTAAAGTGCTTGCAACCCCTCTCACCTGGATATTATCTGCAAATTTTATAAGCAGACTTTCCACTCCATTATCCAAGTCATTACTGAAAATATTGAATAGTGCCAGACCCAGGAGTGGCCCCCTTCTGGACCCCATTAACTACACCCTCTCAGTTTGACAGGGAACTATTGATAAACACTCTTTGAATATGGTCTTCCAACCAGCTGTGCACCCACCTTACAGTAATTTTATTTAGACCACATTTCCCTAGTTTCCTTAGGAGAATGTCACGTGGGACTGTGTCAAAAGCCTCACTAAAATCAAGAATGAGCCACAGGAGCTGAGGAAGCCCAACACAAAAAAAGAGAGACCCATTTCCCTAGAGATGCCGCTTGCAACAGGAGAAAAGAAATCTGGGAAGGAGGGCATTTGTTTCTAAATAGAGCAATTTCCAAAGTAGTCCGTGGAGTGATTGCAATAAGCTGCTCTTTAGAGCTAATTTATTTGTTGCTCAAAAGCCAAAAGCCAGCAGCAAATAAGCTCACTATAGCACAGGAGAGCAGCCCTGCTCCTGGCATAGCAAACGCTCCTCGTTCATCACGCTCCGCTGGGTGGATTGGAAGGTCATGCACAATGTTGAGCGTTTGCTGCAGGGAGGAGAAGGGAGTATTTGGAGAGGTACAGAGGCAGGTAAAGAAGGCAATGGGGACAGTGGTATCAATTAGAGGGGGCTGGGGCTGGGGCAAATCCCCAGCCCTAAGGTTTTTGCATTTGCTCAAAGCTGCAAAAGCCACGGAGCAGGGGGTGGCCATGGCCCAACCACTTTGAAACTGTGGTCCCATACTAAATCAGTACAGCTGCTGCTGGGGTTCGAGCATCACTCTGGCTGTGTGGTTGCAACACCACCAAAATTTGAGCCAGCCATCCCTCCATCCAGTCGGAGGGGTGGCCAGGCCAAATGGTACTGTGACGCAGCGCACAGGGAATCTGCCAAGAACTAGACTCCCAGCGACAGTGGTTCCTGTGCTGGGTGGGTGGCCGAGAGGGAAGACTCCCCAGCTGAGGGAGACTCAGGGTTCTGCGGCGTAGAAGAGCAGGGAATGGAATCCTCCCCGCACTCAAGAAATAACTAAATTGGCTCCACCGTTCGGGGGACCCGCGAAGATTACTGCTCTGGAGAGAGGTCAGGAATACAGAGCCAGGGGCCCAAACCTTAGGGTGCTGAGCAGACAGTTAAGCTAGCACCCAGGATTGCCAACCCTGATGGCTAAAAAATTGTGAACTCCCTCCCCGCCACCAAAAATCATGAGTTTGGCTTAAAAATCCTGGGGTCTTACAAAGAATACATTTGGCGCTCTTTTTATTTACTTCCTAGCTTCTGCACCTTTGGGGGGGCACGTTTGTAACCCTGTCTTCCCAACCCTGTGGGCTAGAGCCTTGCTTTTTTTAAAAACAGCAACAGCTGAGATTCTGGTGTATTCACATGACTCCGGGAGCTGGGGCTGGATGAAAAAGAGCAAATCTTGTGCAGCTGGTGGTAAAATCACAAGTGCTGGCAACACTGTAAACACCTCTCAGGGTCACGCCCGAGAGAGAGGGCGTGACTAGGGAGTGGGAGGAAGAAGAGATCAGTACCGGACATCTGTGTCACATGACAGCGTCGCATGAAGATACCATGGTGATGAATGCAACGTGGGTAGATAGATAGACAGGACTGTATGGCAATTGAGAGAGACTGACGACCTTGCAGTGAGTTCAAGAGAGGTTTTCTCCAGGCAGAGTGTTATTATAACCCACTGATGGGTGTGTGTTACAGGTCACTCTCTGAGCTGATCCATGGAGATTAAGAGCCTGAGGCTTGATTCTTTAACTCAAGCTGTAACGGCTCATGGATTTTAGCTCTGGCGATCCCCAGTTCAATCCCCAATGTGGTGGCCATCACACAATGACCACAGAAGACAAACGCCCAAGTGCAAGAGAGAGGACCTGCCAGGGGAACTGCAGGCCAGACCCACGTGGGGTGCGTGGCCTCCTGCCCCCAAAGGTTACCAACAAGTCCTCCTCGTGAGCAGGGAGTTTCCTGCCTAGGCTGAGATGCTGCACGCAGCAATAAAAGCCTTCGCCTTGCGTCTGCTCTGTGGTGGCAGCTGCTTTTTATGGGGACAAGGGCCAGAGCAGGGCTATTAAGATTTTTATGGACAGGAAAGAGACTTTAAAAGGTAGCTGCTGCAGGAGGAGAGGGGGAAGGCCAGGACTCCCTTCACCCACCCGTTTGCAGAGAAGGCTCCCCCCTGTAAGAGCTGCCGCGGCTGCCCCTCTGTGCACATTGCTGGGCCGTGCTCTGAGGAGAACCTGGAGGCTTTGACAGTTTGTGAAGCACCAAATCTCAGCCCTCTGAGTGTAATGGAGTGAGTAGCTCAGCCTGGCGGCTGGGACTGGCCCACTGGAAAGTGAGTGGGAGTAGGAAACAATTCCTTTCCCCAAACTCCTCCCATTGTATCTGTGAGTCTCTCTCCCTCCTTCCCTCCAGGTGACACAGAACTTCCTGTAAACCACTGAAGCACAAAGCAGATGCAGACAGATAGCACAGAAGAGAACAGTCCTTTGCCAGGATCCGCCTCCCTCCCCATGAAATCCGAGGCTTAGCCACTATTAACCCTGACCACAGCCCATCTGCAGATGGTGGGCTCCCTTGCAGACCCTTTGCTCCTATCCCCTAGGGAGGCAGAGACCTGCAGACGCAGAGACCTGCAGGCGACCAGACCAGGGTCACCATGCAGAGGACACGGGAGGAAGGCTGTAAACACTCAGGCTGCTGGAAGGAAGGACTAAGTAAAAATGAAAACGCATCTCTCAGAAAATAGGTTCTGAGTTGTAGGTGTTCGGTTTCTGCACAAAGCTAGAGCCTGATGGGGCTTGGGATGTGGGCAAGGGGATCCCCTGAGCTGCACTGGCTTGGTATTATTTATATTACAGTAGTGCCTCAAGGCCCCGATCGAGATGGTGAATACAGCTGGGTGGGAAATGATTTTCTCAGCCTCAGAAAGTTTTTGACATTTCCAAAATGTTCCCATCCCAAATCGGGACCAACCTGAGACCTTTAAAAGTTGTTCACCAAAAAACAGACATCCCCTCCTCCAGCCATTAACTGGGTGATTAGGACACTCAGCTGGGATGGGGGAGATTGGCACATCAAGGGACTTGAACCTGGGACACCCACCTCCTAGGTGAGGGCCAGGCAAGTGGGTATTCTGGGGTAGGTCTCTGAATCACTGCTGGTGGAACTGCTCTTCTTTGTACACACATTGAAATACTCATTGTGCAGAAGAGAGATTAAATCTGTTGCTACAATGGTTAAGACACTCACATGGGACATGGGAAAATGGTAGACTAGGGACTTTAAGGTCTCAATTTACCATTTTCCCACATCCAAGGTGAGTGTCCTAACCAATAGGCTACTGGTTACTTTGGGATGGGTCTCTTGGACCAGCAATTTCATCCTGGAGCTGAGGATTTTTTCCTGATATAAGCCTTGTTGAAACTGGTGCATTCCCACGAAGAGCGCTGGTTTCGATAAATCGACATGTTCTGATGAAAACCCGTTTTGCTGGACATTTCCCAGCCAGCTCTAATGGTGAACCCATTGTGGCAGGTAGTGTGAAGGCATTTAGTACGAAACAGCTCCTGTCCAAGATTGCTCACCACTGAAATGGGTCATATGGCAAAGGGTGGGAGCGACTTGTGGAGAGCCGCTCTGTGGTGGTGCTGGGACTCGAAGTCAGGGGCACTCCTGGGTCCCAGAACAGTGTCCTTTCCACTGCCTGAAACATGCATAGAGCTATGAGGAGAAACACGCACTCCTTGCAGCATCAGTAACAAATCACTGCAGAGCCTGGCCACGTAACGCTTGTTGCTGTTGTCTGGAGAACGTGTAGGGATGAAATGCCCATTCTACGCTAGGGTTGCCTCAGAATGAACTTTGTCCTCCTCTGCCTTGAGGTTGCACTATGTAGGTAACAACTTTCCCAGAACTGATTCCTATCGCCCTGCAGGGGATGTTGTGAAGGGAAGAGCAGTGCGTTAGTGTGAACTGTTGTGTCGCGCTGGCCCTGAAGGTATTTTTGGGGGTTTGTTTAGGTTAAATTTCCAGAAATTGGATACTAAATGCGAGCATCGCTGGTTGCTTGTGCCCGCGGAGCCTGGGGTTTTCAGAGAATCATAGAATATTAGGGTTGGAAGGGACCTCAGGAGGTCATCTAGTCCAACCCTCTGCTCAAAGCAGGACCACGGCTGACTCATATCCAGCTTCTCATCCACTGTAAGCCCCAGGGCCTTTTCTGCAGAACTGCTGCTTAGCCAGTCAGTCCCCAGCCCATAGCAGTGCATGGGATTCTTCCGTCCTAAGTGCAAGACTCTGTACTTGTCCTTGCTGAACCTCATCAGATTTCTTTTGGCCCAATCCTTCAATTTGTCTAGGTCACTTTGGACTCTATCCCTACCCTCCAGCATATCTACCTCTCCCCACAGCTTCGTGTCATCTGCGAACTTGCTGAGGGTGCAATCCACACCATCCTCCAGATCATTAATGAAGATATTGAACCAAACCATTCCCAGGACCGACCCCTGGGGCACTCCACTTGATACCGGCTGCCAACTAGACATCGAGCCATTGATCACTATCCATTCAGCCTGACACTCTAGCCAGCTTTCTAAAGAATGAGAAGCAGCTTTTCTTCCTGTTTGGTGCTTTTACTTGAAGGCCCTGTAGTATCTGCGCATGCTGGATTCAATGTCCTCTCGCTGCAAGCCCTAGGGCAGCATTGATTACAGCACCGGCTGTCTCCTTAATTACACAGCAACATCACAACGAAGAATGGAGCGGTCTGATTAGTTAGGAGCTGCCGTTCATGCCCATCTTTAATGCTCAGCATTGTAACAGGATGGGCTCTGAGTGCCGATAATAACGTGTGCCAATGGCACTTCCAAATGATACACAAAAGTCCCCGGCACTGAGCACAGTGGGATGCTGAGACGTGGGAGCAGGGGAGGCCAAGAGAGAAAGCACAGGGAGGTGTCATTAAGGGTCCTGAGAGCTGCTGGGTATCACCCATGGTTGGGAATCACCCATGCAGCAATGGCAGCTCAGGTCGAGGTTTGAGCTAACACGATACCAAGGGAGGAGGTGGATAAAAAGGAGACCAGAGAGCTGAGCTTCATGGGATACCACAGAAGAGAAGTCATCAGAGAGCAGGACCGGTCGGAGGAGCAGGAGTGGAACAGTGACAGGACGGCCTCCTAGAGCTGCAGGAGGATGGGATGAACGGTCTGCAGCGCCAAAGGCTGCAGTGAAGTCAAGGAGGCAAAAGGCAGAGAAACAACCAGCAGCAGCCTGGAAAGTTTAAAGCTCCAGGCAGGAGACAGCAGGTTCTATGGCATGTGACCAAAGCCAAACCCAACCAGGAATCGATGCAGTGTACGGCAACTGGAGAGGGATGAAGGAAAGTGACTTTTTCTCAGGCCTTTCTGCTGCAAATGAAACACCGTTCGTGACATAGATGAAGACCCATGGAGAGATGTGGACATGAAGCACAAAACTCTCCCAGTCAAGTTCAGCTTGGCCTTGGGTGAGGCGGTAGGGTTGCCTTCCATCCCAGCACCGATGCGGCTGCCCCATGACTGGCAAACAAGCCTTCATGGACATTAAAAAGAGGGTGTTTATACGACACTCACAAAATTAGTGTATAACCCCACCGTGCATGCCAATGCATGCAAACAGAAGGGATGTGGACAAATTGGATAGAGTCCAGCGGAGGGCAATGAAAATCTTGGGGGCTGGGGCACAAGACTTATGAGGAGAGGCTGAGGGAACTGGGGTTATTTAGTCTGCAGAAGAGAAGAATGAGGGGGGATTCGATAGCTGCTTTCAACTACCTGAAGGGGGGTTCCAAAGAGGATGGAGCTCGGCTGTTCTCCTTGGTGGCAGATGACAGAACAAGGAGCAATGGTCTCAAGTTGCAGTGGGGGAGGTCTAGGTTGGACATTAGGAAACACTATTTCACTAGGAGGGTGGTGAAGCACTGGAATGGGTTACCTAGGGAGGTGGTGGAATCTCCATCCTTAGAGGTTTTTAAGGCCCGGCTTGACAAAGCCCTGGCTGGGATGATTTAGTTGGTGTTGGTCCTGCTTTGAGCAGGGGGTTGGACTAGATGACCACCTGAGGTCCCTTCCAACCCTCATCTTCTATGATTCTATGATTCTTTTCTTCTGTACTTCCAATTAAATTAAAGTATTTGATTGAGGCAAGCAATGCAGCATGCGGTGTTGTCAAGGTTCCTTCCCCACTCTGAACTCTAGGGTACAGATGTGGGGACCTGCATGAAAACCCCCTAAGCTTATTTTTACCAGCTTAGGTTAAAACTTCCCCAAGGTACAAACTATTTTACCTTTTTCCCTTGGTCTTTATTGGTGCCACCACCAAGCGTCTAACAAATGTATAACAGGGAAAGAGCCCGCTTGGAAATGTCTTTCCCCCCAAAATCCTCCCCAAAACCTACACCCCCTTTCCTGGGAAAGCTTGATAAAAATCCTCACCAATTTGCATAGGTGAACACAGACCCAAACCCTTGGATCTTAAGAATAATGAAAAAGCAATCAGGTTCTTAAAGGAAGAATTTTAATTGAAGAAAAAGTAAAAGAATCACGTCTGTAAAATACCTTACAGGGTAATCAGATTCAAAACATAGAGAATCCCTCTAGGCAAAACCTTAAGTTACAAAAAGACACAAAGACACGAATATCCATTCCATTCAGCACAGCTTATTTTCTCAGCCATTTAAAGAAATCAGAATCTAAGCATATCTAGCTAGATTACTTACTAAATTCTAAGACTCCATCCCTTTTTTGTTCCCGGCAAAAGCATCACACAGACAGAGAGAACCCTTTCTCCCTCCCCCCACCCCTCCAGCTTTGAAAGTATCTTGTCTCCTCATTGGTCATTTTGGTCAGGTGCCAGCGAGGTTATCCTAGCTTCTTAACCCTTTACAGGTGAAAGGGTTTTTCCTCTGGCCAGGAGGGATTTTAGGTGTTTACCCTTCCCTTTATATGCATGACAGATGCCGTGGGGGACGTAGAGAGCAGTCAGGGCTCATCACCTCCAGGTACAGCTTTCATCAGACTGGTTCAAGCCCTGCTGTCTTCTGCTGTTTTCCTCTTGGAAAAGGAATTCAGTCCTGGTGGTCACATAGGTATCCACGAAGCAAGGACGCCGCCTGCCGAGTCTCACCTCTGGCCTACTGATCCCTACTGTGTGGATCAGAAGGAACCATTTAACCTTTGGCCCCTCCGCAGCATCTGCCAGGCAGGCGCCATTTGCAGGGGTGGTTTGCCAGCTGGTAATGGCTAGGGCGGGGGCAAACTGAGATTACTGTCAATCTTATTAGTAATGATTTGTATTACTGTAGCGGCTTCTGAGATCGGGGTCCCACTGTGCTAGGCACTGTACATATATATAGCAAGAGGCAGTTGCTGCCCCACATGAGCTTACAGTCTAAGTTGACAAGATAGATGGGAAACTGAGGCAGAAAGTGATGCCGTGACTTGCCCACAGGCACACAACAGGTCAGTTGGAGAGCCAGGAATGAAACCCAGCTCTCTTGACTCCCACTTTGGTGCTCTCTCCACTAGGTCACACTACCTCCCCTGAAAGGCAAAGTCTCATACACTTGCCCTCATTGTCTGTTTCATCCATCACCTGTCTCTTGTCATAATTCTAGATAATTAGCCCCAGGGGCAGGGACTCTCTTTTTATTCCTGGTTTGTACAGCTCCTAGCACAATGGACCTTAACCTTGCTTGGTGCCCTTTTCAGTACCCAGAAAGATAATGGAACAAATAGTCAAGCAATCAATTTGCAAGCACCTGATAGCTTTCTTTTACAGGGTAACAAGCCTTGTGGATAGGGGGCAAGTGGTAGATGTGGTATATCTTGACTTTAGTAAGGCTTCTGATACTGTCTCGTATGACAAACTAGGGAAATGCAACCTAGATGGAGCTACTATAAGGTGGTTGCAGAACTGTTTGGAAAACGTTTCCCATAGAGTATCAGAGTGGTAGCCGTGATTAGTCTGTATGAGCAAAGACAACGAGGAGTCCTTGTGGCACCTTAGAGACTAACAAATTTATTTGGGCATAAGCTTTCGTGGGCTAAAACCCACTTCATCAGATGCATGGTGTGGAAAATACAATAAACAGTATATATATACAGCACATGAAAAGATGGGAGTTGCCTTAGCGAGTGGGGGGGGGGTCAGTGCTAACGAGGCCAATTCAGTTAAGGTGGAAGTGGCCTATTTTCAACAGTTGATTACTTTTGTAGTGCTAACGAGGCCAATTCAATTAAGGTGGATGTCGCCCATTTCCAACAGTTGACAAGAAGGTGGGAGTATCAGCAGAGGGAAAATTACTTTTTGTAGTGACCCAGCCACTCCCAGTCTTTATTCAGGCCTAATTTGATTGTGTCCAGTTTGCAAATTAATTCCAGTTCTGCAGTTTCTTGTTGAAGTCTGTTTTTGAAGTTTTTTTGTTGAAGAATCACCACTTTTAAGTCTAACCAGTTTATTTGAGCATGAGCTTTCGTGAGCTACAGCTCACTTCATCGGATGCATAGCATATCGTGGAAACTGCAGAAGACATTATATACACACTGTGTGTATATAATGTCTTCTGCAGTTTCCACGATATGCTATGCATCCGATGAAGTGAGCTGTAGCTCACGAAAGCTCATGCTCAAATAAACTGGTTAGTCTCTAAGGTGCCACAAGTACTCCTTTTCTTTTTACGAATACAGACTAACACGGCTGTTACTCTGAAACCTGCCACTTTTAAGTCTGTTATTGAGTATCCAGGGAGATTGAAGTGCTCTCCTACTTGTTTTTGAATGTTACCATTCCTGATGTCTGATTTGTGTCCATTTATTCTTTTGCGTAGAGACTGTCTGGTCTGGCCAATGTACATGGCAGAGGGACATTGCTGGCAAATGATGGCATATATCACATTGGTAGATGTGCAGGTGAACAAGCCCCTGATGGCGTGGCTGATGTGGTTAGGTCCTATGATGGTGTCCCTTGAATAGATATGTGGACAGAGTTAGCAACGGGGTTTGTTGCAGGGATTGGTTCCTTGGTTAGTGTTTTTGTTGTGTGGTGTGTAGTTGCTGGTGAGTATTTGCTTCAGGTTGGGGGGCTGTCTGTAAGCATGGACTCTGCATGGACTCTTCCTGAAGGTCGAAACAACAGACTGGACTTCTACATAGAGTGCTTCCACCAATGTGCACAGGTTGAAATTGTGGAAAAGCAGCATCACTTGCCCCAAAATCTCGGCCGTGCAGAGGACTGGACTAGATGACCTCTCAAGTTCCCTTACAATCGTACACTTCTATGATACAATAATAATGCCCATAATAATTTTTGTGACTGTCAAGGTTCCTTCCCCACTCTGAGCTCTAGGGTACAGATGTGGGGACCTGCATGAAAGACCCCCTAAGCTTATTCTTACCAGCTTAGGTTAAAAACTTTCTCAAGGTACAAACTTTGCCTTGTCCTTGAACCCTATGCTGCCACCAACAAGCGTGTTAAACAAAGAACAGGGAAAGAGCCCACTTGGAGACGTCTTCCCCCAAAATATCCCCCCCCAAGCCTTACACCCCCTTTCCTGGGGAAGGCTTGATAAAAATCCTCACCAATTTGCATAGGTGAACACAGACCCAAATCCTTGGATCTTAAGAACAATGAAAAAGCAACGAGGTTCTTAAAAGAAGAATTTTAATTAAAGAAAAAGTAAAAGAATCACCTCTGTAAAATCACAATGGTAAATACCTTACAGGGTAATCAGATTCAAGAATAGAGAATCCCTCTAGGCAAAACCTTAAGTTACAAAACGACACAAAAACAGGAATATCCATTCCATTCAGCACAGCTTATTTTCTCATCCATTAAACAAAAGGAAATCTAACGCATTTCTAGGTAGATTACTTACGAACTTAAGGAGTTATGAAAAGCATTCCTGATCTGTTCCCGGCAAAAGCATCACACAGACAGACAGACCCTTTGTTCCCCTCCCACCCCCAGCTTTGAAAGTATCTTATCTCCTCATTGGTCATTTTGGTCAGGTGCCAGTGAGGTTATCTTAGCTTCTTAACACTTTACAGGTGAAAGGACTTTGCCTCTGGCCAGGAGGGATTTTATAGTTCTGTATACAGAAAGGTGGTTACCCTTCCATTTATATTTATGACAGTGACAGATGCCTGTCTGCTAGGAACTAAGACCACAAAGGTGCCTAAATACCTTTGAGAACCTGGGCCTAAGTTATCTGACATAGGTTACTGAATAGCTCTCCGATGCTACTAATCTGCTACTCATCCGTATCCTAGAAATTAAAGATTCTGTATCCTCTGAGCTATCGAGTCTCTACATTTATACAGCAATGTGGTGCAATCCCTGGCCAGTATTTCAAAGAAAGATATTAAAGCAACCCCTATATGCAGATTTCAGAACACTTACCATTCTAAACAAAATATTGAATTCTTTTTTCCGAAAAGCTCTGGCACCTCCATTGTTTGCAGCAGGCCTTTGAAATTTAGCAGAGAGAAAGCCCTCGGCCTAGAGAAGTGCTTTTTCTTTATCTCCTGAAATTCATTCAGGTTTAGTGGATTAAAGAAATCACCACAGATATAGGTTGCTCTCCTCGGGAAAATGTTGCCCAGATAATAACTGAACACGAACATTCTCCATTCCTGGGCCCAGGCCACTGCTCCAGCAAAGCACCACCCTGTACCGGGACCCTATGGGAGCTGCCAATGCCATGGTAGTTTCAGGGATAAGGAGTGAGTTGGGCCAGGTTGTGTCCTACCCTTAGCATCTCTCCCTCTCTGTCTTTGTTCCCCCAGGCCCTCACCTCCCACTCTAATCCCAGCATCTCCACTTCCCTCTCATCCTCCCTCCATACTTTCAGTCCCCTACCACCAGCTCTCCCCCACCTCCCTTCTCCTTTGCTTTCCCAAATCCCTCCTTCTCAGGGGGACTCCATGCCCCTCTTTCCCACTCTGCTCCTCCTGTCCCATAGCTCCATGGCAGCTGCTATTGGATTGAAGGGGAGGGGAGAAGAAGTGGTATTTTCCTAAGCTCCTTCTACAAACAAGACTCCTCCCACTAACCAAACTGGACCCACCTGAGGTGCCAAAATAAGATGCCGTTTACAATATACAACCATTCCTCTTCTTCCCTGCATGCTGTGAACAGCAATGAAATAATTAATAGTGCTGGTATCACCATTAGGCTTCAGAGTCAATGCCATACTGAGGTGAATAGAGGCAGCTGACATCTCTCTGAGATGCTGTTTCAGGCTGCCTGCAGACTCAGGCAGACATGGCTGCATCTGTGATGTATTACAACCTGGGGCAGAAAACAACAGCCCCAGAGGAAAGGACCGGTTTACTGAGCTGCCCTGAATCGACCTGACCCCACACTTGTGCTCAGGGCCTGTGCTCCCTCCTTTCATTGCCCCTCACTAACTCTGACCCCTTAGACCCTGCCTCCCTTTATGCTAATGGAGCCTCAATTGCCTTCCCTTGCCAGGGCCCCCACCCCCAGAGATACCATCTCTTTCTCTCCCTTACCATCTACTCAGGGGCTTAACTTCCCCGCTCCTTGGAGACACTTCACCTGGGGATGCAAGAGGTCTCAGTCCTGGGCCTGCCACGCTATGTTACGCAGCGACACTGACTGCAGCTAACCATGCCAGCACAACACTCAGCTGCCACCAGGCGAGAAGATTAATCAGTCATTATGCATCTGAACAAATAGGTTTCATATTCCAATGGAGAGATCTGTCAGCAGCTCCCCCTCCTCCCGGAAGCAGAGAATGTCAGCCTGTGTAGAGCCCTTTCCTAATGATCCCAGAGGTGAGCAGCTGCAAAGACAGATAGCCCCGGTGCTTAATGAGAGTTGGAGGGAGAGTCTATCAGGGGTAGCCACACACAGAGGGAGAGATTAGGAGCCATTAGCCCAGCAGAGTGGTGCCGTTGAGTTCTGCCCGAGCGTCGCTGCTGAGGGTTAGTGACAGTGGGTTATTAGAAAGGAAACACTAGGCCGGGCCTCCACTTTGATGGCCTCTCCGGGAGCTGGTTCTGCATTCAGATGGAGCAGAAAAATGATTAGACATGCCCCCCCCCCCGCCCCAGTGGGGATACAGGCAGTGACGGCTGACGTGCACGTTTGACAGAGATCCTCCTCCCCAGACAAGGAGGAAGAAAAGGTGAAGCAGAGCGATGGGACTGTGACCTTTCTATTGCTTTCTCTGCTGTTTATTGACTGCACACCCCACGCTCCGTAGACCATGGTTTATTTTGGCATCGGCTCCTCCTCAGATGACCCCCATCTCCTCTTTCTTATTCCAACCACCCCCAGGCCGTCTCTCTAGAGCAACGCATGTGGCTTCCCCTGGCTTTCAGCCTGGCTCCTCGGTCAGCAGAAGGGGACAGATTCCTTCACCCCTCCACGGCCACCAGCCTCACCTAGCAGCCCAGAGAGCATGCTCAGAACTGGACCCCAGCAACCCGTAGATTTCCCAGCTCTGTTTATGCAGCCTGCTGGACAATACTGCAATTTGCTGGCTAAGGTGTATGTACACCACTGCCCTCTACTGGATGCCTTCAGAACTGCTCAATTGTGTGTCAAAGTCCCTATAGCGCTAACAATAGAGATCCTCCCTTGAGGATAGGGAGAGTGTGCTTTGGAAAAGGAAGATCTGGGCCCTCTCGCTCCTGTGATGTGAAAGTCTGATTGGCTGTGGCACACTGGATGGTGCACTGCCACGACTCATTACTATTCTTGTTCTGTAAAGGGAAAAAGACACACCAGGCTCCTCCCACTGCATCCTAGCCACAAACAAAAGGGAAGTGCGATGGGCTGAGAGGCCCCACAGCAGCAGAGATGGGGTTAAGGACAGCCTATGGGCCCAGCTAGCCCTGCCCCACTATACCTGCAGCCAATGCCAACCCTGGAGGGAGATTAAAGGGAGAGAGCCTGGCTCAGTTCAGGGCTGGCTTGGCTGGCCAGGAATGAGGATGGAGCTGTGCCCGGGGGAGCTTTGGCTGAAGAATTGCACAGAGATGGGCCTGCTAGCTAGAGCAGCCACTGGGAAGGAGCAGTTAGTCCCTAAGTAGCGAGCAACACATGAGCAAGAGACTATTTGGGAACCAGACCTGAAGGAAAGGAAAGGGAAGGGACTCCATCTGGGAGGACTCGGGGAAGCTCAGTATTGAGTTAGGTTTGCTAATTCCCTCCAGTGCTCCCTGAGAAGGGGAGAGAACCAAAGAGACAATAGGCTGGTGGGCCAGAGTCTGCCTCAGTGGACACTGGAAACAGAGGACACTGGAAACTCATTTTTCCATGAGGAGACCTCTGGTTGCATTGAGGCACCTGAGAGGCCCACAAGGGGGCACTGCTCGAGCCACACTTCTACAGAGGCTCGGGGTGATCACCCTGATTCTGATGCTCCAGATCCCCTCTCCAGGAGGGCTAGGAGAATTCCTATTCCCGTGGCTGACCAAACCACTGCTGAAAAAAAGCAACCATTCCCCCCGCCCCATCTGGAATGGACCTGATTGTAACAAGGATGAGATATTCTGTAGAAACAATGAGGAGTCCTTGTGGCACCTTAGAGACTAACAAATTGATTTGGGCATAAACTTTCATGGGCTAAAACCCACTTCATCAGATGCATGGAGACAGGTGAAGTGCATGCATGTGATGAAGTAGGTTCTAGCCCATGAAAGCTTATGCCCAAATCAATTTGTTAGTCTCTAAGGTGCCACAAAGACTCCTCATTGTTTTTGCTGATACAGACTAACACGGTTGCCATTCTGAAATCTGTAAAATCCTGGGATGGGATTAGGCTCCGAACCTGCAAGCGCTGGGCAGCACAGATGGCCAACATTTTCCAGGTTTAGAAAAGACAGTGAAATGTCAAACTTCGGGTGAAAACCATCCACAAAACTCCCCCCCACCCCCCTCACACCCCTCTCCTCTATTTTCCAGCCAGTGACAGAGCTGGGCCAAATGGGAATGCTTCGGAATTTAGAATCTTGGATTAAAAATTAGGAAAACACTTTTTCTCATTGAAAATTTGCTCTGATTTCCCCCCTCCCCCCAGCTATACTGGGGAGGGGTTGGAGCTGGGGCATTTCACCGCACAGTATGCAGTGCCAAGCCGCTTGCCGTTCTGCAGCCTGCCAGAGGGAGTTGTACAGTGGGGAGGGAGGGAATCAGAATATTGCCCACCCCAGATGGAGGCAGTACTGGTTTAGTGGTGGCTGTCGGAGCCATGCCGGCTGAGGTGGAGCTGGAGGAGGAGGAGAGCTGGGCAAGTGGTGCTAAATACAGGCGTCATGTCTGCAGAAGCCGTGCTCATCAAAGCACTTACCACACCTGTCCAGTAGCAGAGCGCACCTGTCCACATGCTGCTGGAGCGCAGCCCGGTACACGGTGGGCCCAGCATGGAAGTATTGGCTACGCCGTTCCCTGCACCTCTCCTTGGCTTGTTGGTTCCCTTCTCCCCACTGACCTTCTGCCCAGCCACCTCTTCCTCTTCTCCCGTTGCTCGCTGGGACATATTGCCTCGTTGTCTTCCCCTGGACGTTCCTCTCCTGCTGATGGCTGGCAGCTCCAGGCCCACTGGTGGCTCTGGTCCCTCTGCACCTGCCAGTTGGTCGCGACCCCTAATGAGAGGCCTCCAGCTCACCTAGTCCTTCTCATTTGAGCCTGGGCACCTGTAGCAAGCAGCCGCAAACGAGGTGGAAAGCCAGCACCATGAGCCTAGGCACTCTGGGCTGCTCAGTGCCTAATTCATGCCAGGGCTTGGCAGTTCATAGCCCCCGCACCTCTGGGCTTGCTGCATCAGTGATGAATGTGGAAAAACTGCTTCAGTCCCGGCACTTAATTGCATGAGCCCAGGTACCTCTTTCGTTAAAATGAAGCACTGGGACGGCTGGACTTCAACGGAGGTTTTCTGCTGACACCAGCGATCCACAGACGTCAGTTTGGCACCTGCGGTAGCATGAGGGTGCCCAGAAATGTTCTCAGGGGTCAGCATTGCTGTATTCAAGAACCAGGGGAATCCAGCAAAGAAGTATGTGGAAACATTGGTGCAAGAAACCCAGTGAGTTTAATTTGCTAGGTCGAAGTTTTTTTCAGGGGCAGCTTGTATTTGCTAATTACATGCCAATATTTGTTTTTGAATATTGCTGCTGGAAACTAAAAGTCACAGCCATCCAGTGGGGGAGCACATGACTTTAGTGGCCAATCACACGGAGCCAATAGCAAACAATGAATGAATACCTACAATAGCCTTACTTCATTACCCGGAAAGATAATGGAGCAAATAATTAAGCAAGGAATTTGCAAACACCTAGAGGATAATAAGATGATAAATGACAGTCAGCATGGATTTGTCAAAAACAGATCCTGTCAGACCAACCTGATAGCTTTCTTTGACAGGGTATCTAGCCTTGTGGATAGAGGGGAAGTGGTAGATGTGGTATATCTTGTCTTTAGTAAGGCTTTTGATACTGTCTCGCATGACCTTCTCATAAACAAACTAGGGAAATGCAACCTAGATGAAGCTACTATAAGGTGGGTGAGATTGGAAAACGGTTCCCAGAGAGTCATCAGTGGTTCACAGTCAAACTGGAAGGGCATATCGAGTGGGGTCCTGCAGGAATCAGTTCTGGATCTGGGTCTGGGTCTGTTCAATATCTTCATCAATGATTTAGAGAATGGCATAGAGAGTACACTTATAAAGTTTGCAGACGATACCAACCTGGGAGGGGTTACAAGTGCTTTGGAGGGTAGGATTAAAATTCAAAATGATCTGGACAAACTGGAGAGATGGTCTGAAGTAAATAGGATGAAATTCAGTGAGGCCAAATGCAAAGTACTCCACTTAGGAAGGAACAATCAGTTGCACACACACAAAATGGGAAATGACTGCCTAGGAAGGAGTACTGCGGAAAGGGATCTCGGGGTCATAGCGGGTCACAAGCTAAATATGAGTCAACAGCGTAACACTGTTGCAAAAAAAGTGAACATCATTCTGGGCTGTATTAGCAGGAGTGTTGTAAGCAAGTCAAGAGAAGTAATTCTTCTGCTCTACTCTGCGCTGATTAGGCCTCAACTGGAGTATTGTGTCCAGTTCTGGGTGCCACATTTCAGGAAAGATGTGGACAAATTGGAGAAAGTCCAGAGAAGAGCAACAAAAATGATGAAAGGTCTAGAAAACATGATCTATGAGGGAAGATTGAAAAAATTGGGTTTGTTTAGTCTGGAGAAGAGAAGATCGAGACGGGACATGATACCAGTTTTCAAGTACATAAAAGGTTGTTACAAGGAGGAGGGAGAAAAATTGTTCTTCTTAACTTCTGAGGATAGGACAAGAAGCAATGGGCTTAAATTGCAGCAAGGGCGGTTGAGGTTGGACATTAGGAAAAACTTCCTAACAGTCAGGGTGGTTAAGCACTGGAATAAATTGCCGAGGGAGATTGTGGAATCTCCGTCATTGGAGGTTTTTAAGAGCAGGTTAGACAAACACCTGTCAGGGATGGTTTAGATAATACTTAGTCCTGCTGTGAGTGCAGGGGGCTGGACTAGATGACCTCGCAAGGTCCCTTCCAGTCCTGTGATTCTATAATAAGGTGTTTGAGAGCAATCTGTAGTCTGAAATTTAGTCAGGTGGGGACCGACTTGCAGGAGTGTTCTGGGCCAGATTCTCAAGGACTAAGCCCTTATAGCCAGGCCTGGGTTTTGAATATTAATACCTATCTCTCTTTGGGGAGGGATAACTCAGTGGTTTGAGCATTGGCCTCCTAAACCCAGCGTTGTGAGCTCAATCCTTGAGGGGGCCATTTAGGGATCTGGGGCAAAAACTGGGGAGTGGTCCTGCTTTGAGCAGGCGGTTGGACTAGATGACCTCCTGAGGTCCCTTCCAACCCTGATCTTCTATGATTCTCTTATTTAGCACTTTTCTTCAATAGATCTTCCAGCACTTCCCAAGCTTTAATGTATTTATCCTCACAGCACCCCAGTGAGCCAGGGGTATTATCCCCATTGTACAGGTGTGGAAACTGAGGCACAGAGAGACTAAATATCTTGCCCAAGGTCAAGCAGGAAGGCTGTGGTAGAGGAAGGAATTGCACCCTAGTTTCCTAATGCCAAGGCTAATGCCAGATCTCAAACCCCACATTGACAGCTCCCCATGAGTCAGATTCTTTATACATGCTCAGAATCCAGCAGCTCCCACTGTGCCCTTCCCGGGCAGACTTCCAGCCCTAGTGATGGGTTCTGAACACTTCTGAAAATCTGTTCCATCAAGGGTCTGACGAGCAAAAAATCCAGGCAGCTCACAAACAGGGCAAAAGGGTGAAAAGAATCAAGCGCATTGTTCCCTGCATGCAGCTTGGTCAGCTTTGAGCAAATCAGACCCCCTGAAATATAGTGCCAACAGCACCGAGAACGCCACCATCTGTTGGTAACAGTCTGCTCCTCTGGTTTGCTAACATCAGAAATATGAGGCCCCATCTACTTTCCAATATGTGTTGCAACCTGTGTGTTACCTCTTCAAAGGAAGAAATCTATACTGGGAGAAGAAAAAGGTAAGCCCCTAGAGACCACCTTTTGGAAAGCATTTGCTACAGTGTCTCACAAAATGTTACTTGGATAATTAATTAATTAATTCCAATTGCCTTGGATCTGAGCCCCGAGACCTGACTGAAAACTGGCTTAGGGACCGTAAACAAAAAGGGATGATAAACAGCAAGGTACTGAAAGAGGGAGAGGTGTCTGGAGGCTGTTCCGGAGATCGATGCTACAGCTGGCTTGGTTTTAACATCTTTATTAATGAGATGGAAGGAGACGTAAACAAGACATTAATAACATCCCAAGATGCAACTCCGGGAAAAGGAGCAATGAGCAGAGTGAGATTCAACTGGGGAAAATATAAACTCACATGTTGGGGTGGGGAGGGATTCCGAAACATGGACAACCAGCCGGAGAGGGGCCCTTGGAAAGCAGGGACGGTCTAAGAGAAGGTGGTGGGCATCCAACTGGAGAGACGAATTCACTGTGTGCGAGGTGGCACGAAGTCAAGACAACGCAGTTCGGGCTGTAGAAGCACCAGACATCGAAACGTGTGTGTTCATCTAGTTGTCACACCCGTACGTGTCAGAGCCATATGCAGCATTATTTGATTTTTTAACCATATCAGAACATCCTGTACAGCTAGACACGTCCTCTAGGTACCATGTTCATCTGGGACATGTTCAGGAAAGCACTTTACATTATAGATGATAATTTTCTCACACAATAACTATCACAGTCAACACGAGGCGGCTCTATTTTGGACCTCATTATGAAAGATGAAATCATCACTGAACTGGAAGTTGGTGGCTGCCTCGAGACCAGCGATTATGACTTGATTACATTTAGTTTAGCCGTACCAAGGACAGTCCCAATCAGCATTGGTGCTTTCAAAAGGACTTGTTTTCCAAAGCTGAGGAAAATTATAAGCAAAATTGATTGGGGATAAAAACTCAGACAGAAAAATATGATGGTTGTTGAAAAATTGGAGAGTGCAGAAAAGAACCAGATTTTTGTATTGTTTTATTTGAGGACAGGAAAAAATGCCTTCTGGTGAGAAACTTAAAGAGCTCGATTTGTTTAGGTTAAAGAAGATTGAGAGGTGACTTGACCGGTGTATAAAAAAACCTTCGCAGGGATAAAACACTGGGCAGTAAAGGGCTCTTTAATTTAGCAGAGCAAGGCAGAACAAGAACCAATGGCTGGAAGTTAAACACAAATTCAGCTATCAACTCTACCCTGACAGCTCCCGGATCTAGCTGGCAGCTCAAACTCAATTTGGATAAACAGAGCTCCTAATCTTCCCAGCCAAACCCCTCCCACTACCCTCTTTTTCCATCATTGTGGACACCACCATCCTCCTGCCTGTCACTTAGGCCCATAACCTGGGTGGTCGTCTTCGACTTGGGCCTCTCCAGAGGTCCTTGCATCCAAGTTATGTCTAGGTTTTGTAGATTCTTTCTGCACGACATCTCGAAGGTATGGCTTTTCCGACCCATCCACACAGCTAAAATGCTCCTCCAGGCTCCCATCAGCTCACGTCTCGGTTATTGCAACCTCCTTCTCTCTGGCCTTCACAAAGGCCATCCTGCCTCACTCTTCTCCAGTCAGAATGCTGCTGCAAAGATTATTTCCCTCACCCATCATCTGACCATGTCACCCTTTGCTTTGCATCCCTCCATTGGCTCCTTGCTTCTATCACATCAAACATAAACTGCCTATCTTCCTATCGTCTCTCATTGACTATCGAGCTGTCATTGCACCCTCCGGTCGGTCCTTGATCAGCCTCCATCACCCACTTGTTACAGTTTCAAACAGGTGGCTTCCTGCTTTCTCCCAGGCTGCTCCTCATGCTTGGGAGGTGCTCCTCATAGACATCGGCAAAGCCACCTCCTTGTCCTCCTTCAAATCCTCCCCAAAAATCTCCTGTGCCCTGATGCTGACAAAAAACTTGACAATGGTTCCGCTGTTGGTGGGCTGAGACCACTGACTATCACGCTGACCAATAGAATCAGAGAATCACAGAACTGGAAGGGACCTCGAGAGGTCTCTAGTCCAGTCCCCTGCACTCTAAGGCAGGACTAAGTATTATCTAGATCATCCCTGACAGGTGTTTGTCCAACCTGCTCTTAAAAATCCCCAATGATGGAGATTCCACAATACCGTTGCATTGTTTCCTCGTATTCCTCCTGTCTGCCTGTGTCCGTCTGTTGTCTCTTGTCTTACACTTAGATCGGCAGGGCTAGCTTTATGTTCTGGGTTTCTATACCACCTAGCACAGTGGGCCCTGATCTCTGACTAGGTCCCCGAGGTGCTTCAGTAATGCAAATAATAATAATAATAAATAAATAATGGAAACTGAAACCAGCCAAACTCTAATTAGAAATGAGGCACAAATGTCTAACAGGGAAGGTGATTAACCAGTGGCACAGACTCCCAAGGGAAGTGGTAGATTCTGCATCTCTTGATGGCTCCAAATCCAGCCTGGATGCTTTAGTGAAGTTATTAGATTCAATGCAGGGGTATCTGGGAGAAATTCTCTGGCCTGTCCTACACTTGAGGTCAGACTAGATCTAATGCTCCCTTCTGGCCTTAAAAATCTATTAGTCTATGAAAGTACTGCCCTGCGCAGGGGTTATTCCCTGATTAGTGGCCCTAGATAGCTCATGCCTGCCATAGATCTTGTTGTGCCCACCGTATCTTATCACCATAATCATCTAGATACTTCGCCTACAATATCATGTTCATCTCGATTCGTATCCAACTGTTGTGCCATAGCTCCAGATATATCTGGCGTAGACGCACACTGTCTATTTACGGAGACACAGTGTTTCTCTAGACACCTTGCTCAGAGTACTGTGTTCATTCACCTGTCTCACAACCAGATACTGTCCTGCCTCCACGGCAGGTCTATGATATCTACTGTACTAGATGCCATATGCCGCTCAGAGAGCAGCAGATCGGTGGCCGTGTTTTGTCTGAAGTTTGAAAACGATGCCGTCTTTGTTTTCTGCGCACTTCCCCTGACATGTCTAAGAACTCTGCCTGTCTGTCTGGGCAGCAGCCATTTTGCTCCCAGAGTTGCTGCGGCCTGTTACAGAAGGAGTCACACACCGTGCTCTCTTGCGGGGACTTGACTTTTCGCCACTCTTGGCATTTGTTCCCTACGGGGGTGATTCCCTGTTTGCACAGACATACCTGCGCTAGCTCTCACGTGAGCTAGCGTGCTAAAAATAGAAGCGCAGCTATGGTAGCACGGGTGCCAAGTGCTTTGAACCCAGCGTCTGAGTCAGCCTGAGCGGAGAACAGGTGTGTCTAATTAGCTCTGAGGTAGGACAATAAGAGGGGCTTCATTGTCTCTCTGAAGCAGAGGAAACTAGGGTTGGAGAAGGTCCTGCAGGAAAATACCCAAGGAGCAGCCAGGCTTGGGAAAAAGGCTAGACTGAGGTTTGTCTTTTACGGTTAATATCTTTGGCTGTTATCATTTATGTTAGCAACCAAAGCAAAGTCCGGATAGCGAGTATGATTGCACGGTACACAGTGTGTGCAACTCTGTTCAGAGGTGGGTGGGAACTCCACCTGCTTTCCTACATGTTCTGTGATTTATGTACGGAAACGTGAGCCTTCCTGCTGAATATCAGATGTATTAGGGGACCTCTCATCTAGAAACCTGTGTTAATGTGGCCACGCTGTTGGTACGGTGAAGGGAATTCAGAGAAGAGCAACAGAGATGAAAGAGTTAAACAGGCTGATTTATAGGGACAGCACTAAAGGATGCGTAAGATGGGAGTTAACTGCCTGCAAGTATTTGAAAGGTGGGAGGGGGGTTATTTAGGGTGCCCAGGGGGGAGGCGGCAGAAGTTCCACTTGGAGGAGTGGGATGAAATCAAGCAAAGAAAAATTGAGTCAGACGATCAGGAAATGCTTTTTGTCGCTGGGGAATACTCCCAAAGCAAGGGGAGGGGACCTCACTGCTTGAGACTTATACAACAAGACAACTTACACAACTGGAAATCGGAGGAGAATACACTGTAAGGAATAACCCTACCCCGGCTCCCAGAAATAGCCTGACTGGACTGCTCCATCTCCAGGGTCCCTAGGTCACCACCAGTCCTGGTGTTTGTGTGGTGAGGACACCATGGGGCAGAGAGCAATTGTGGTGCGTTCCCACAGATGCACACTGGAAACCTTGGTTGTGATTTTAGGGAAAAGCAGATCGACCCTTGAAAACGCCACACCCCCGAGTGATGCAGTTAAGCCGACTTAAGACCCAGTGTAGACAGCACTACACGTTCTTCTGTCAGCCTCCCTACTGGCTCTCGGAGAGGTGGATTAACTACAGCAACAGGAGACCCGCTTCCGTCGGAGCCGTGAGTGTCTGCACCGAAGTCTGACAACTGTGCCGTTGTAGCATTTTAGGTGAAGACGTAGCCTCAATCTCTCAGTCTCTGGGTCCTCAGCTGCCTCCGCCCCCATCTTCAGAGCTCTGAGCCCAGCTGGTGAGTAAATGCAGAGGAGTTGGTAGGGGAGGTGCGTGGACCATTCCAGAGAAGGATATCAGGGACAGTTCTGCTTGATTTCTCCATGTCAGTAAAAAACAATGTGAAAACCTTCACTGTATTTTCTTTTAGGGGCCAGGCCATTTCTGGTCTGGTGGCGGGGAGTCACCCTGCTTTGCAGCCTGCACAGAGATACAGAGGCTTTTGTGCTGACACAGTCTGAGGTTAGAACGAGTGTGTCCAATGAGGGTTTGAATGGGAGAACATGACTCTGCTCAGAAAGACAGCTCCTCTGTGCTTCCTTCGCCACGACACGCAGACCTGATGCCTCAGAGTCCTGGCAGAGAGACTGCATGTGCTGCCTTCTGCTGTCCAACCCCAGTATTGCCTTCCCTGGACACATGGCCTGCTTCTTCCACCTCTTTCCCCTGCCGCGATAATACTAAGCCCTTATCAAGCACTTTGCAGCCTCATGGTGTTGTACAGGCCAACTAACTCCCACGATCCCCACAGAAGTGCCTCAGTAATATTATTCCCATTTTACAGATGGGGAAACCGAGGCACAGAGCTTAAGTGATTCACCCAAGTGTACACAGCTGGGTTTGTAACTCATGAGTCACTAACTCCTTAACATGCCCTAACCACTAGATCTCTCTCCCCTCCTCCCCCAGCAATGACCTCCTATATTGTAACCTCTCCAGACCGCCCACACTGTCCCTCTCCTCCCAGGGCAGTCACGGTATCATTGATGTGTCCTGCCCGTTCTGAAGCAGGGAGCTCTCAGCTGACTGTGAACATGGGCTTTCCTTGATTTCATTATCGTTTTCTCAGCCTCCCTACTTAGGTTTACCTAAAATGGCAGAGCGCCCCCTTCTGATGACAGTGGCATGGGCAGGGCGGAGAGGCAGGGAGAATAAGTCCTCTTACCTTGACTGGGTTAGTTACTAAGAAAACACTAAGTTAGTTACTACTCCAATCAGCGACGCCTCTTCCTTTGATAAGTGTGTCCATTTCCCCAATATGCTGTGTCTCGTATCTATTTCTCTCTCTCTTTTTTCCCTTTTGCCGTATCTCTCCCTCCCTCCCCCATCATTTCCATGGTTACCCCTTACCTTTAAGAAATACATTTTTCCAAGCCCGGAGTGCGATTCCTGTGCTTCCCCCTCGGCACAGAACCGTCTCCCTGTGAAGTGGCACTAATTGAGCATGAAGTGCTCTGCATCTGAATTACGCTATGATTTATACAGAGCTAAATGGCTGTGAGCAGTAATCTCAGCACGCTGGGAACAAGCCCCTCCTCGGAACGGTTCAGGCAGCGCCTCTCCCGCGCCCTTGTCCTGCGCTGACTTGGGAAGGGGCCTCAAGGACAGGACCTGCTGGTGGACTCTGAGGCTCAGCCCGTAGCAAGAACGAGAAACTCCATCAAGGAATCGCAAATAGGGGAACAGTCTTAGTTCAGATCCAAGGGTGCATAGGCCTCTCCGGCACGGGTATCATTCGGGGCCTGCCGACCCACGGACGGCCTGGTTAAAAGATGCAGAACCCATACCCACAACCCGGGCTATCCCTGACAATGTCCAGCTGTACTTCCGCTGTCACCAAGTTAGGAAACCCGAGTACAAGTTGCCGGGTATAAGACCTAACCATCTCCCTATAACTGGGTGAAACCCCTGGAGAGTCCAAGGCTTTATCCCATATCTGGGAATGAGGCTGGGTCCCATCTACACTAAACATGGGTCACCGTAGCCATGTCCCCTGGCTCAGTGCGGATGAGTCCTCTGACTGGACCATTGTAATTTCTGTGACTCAGCCTCTGTCTAAAGCATCCGGCAAGCTCTGGACACTTGGCTTCCAGTCCCTAATCTGTCCTTTGAGCGTAAGCCTGATGCACCAGTGGTTTGTGCTCTCCTGAAGAGAGAGCTTCAGCACAGATTTCTTTGCCACTTAGAAACATGCTGCCAAATTATCTAAAGGGGGCGTGTTAACGTCCCACGTTCGGGTTGTTCCTTTTGATCCAGCAAACCGCGGACTATTACAACAGGAACAGGCTCGGCTGTTCCCAAGCACCTTAGGAATCTGCCCCCGCTAAAAACTATCCTGTCCCAGCTAATCTGATCCAAACAAAAACCAGTTCAATGCCCTACGGAACAAACTCGCGCAGCGCTGAGTGCCCCAGCTCCTTGATAACAACCTGCCTGGAAACCTCTGGCTTCCAACGATCCCTGGCCGTGCTGAGCATTTCACTCTCTTAGGTCCATCAGTTTACCTTGTGCCGACCTGGAGTTACGAACTTAACCCTGAATGACGTTTTCTCATCAGCAAACACTGATACATCTGCAGAGAAACACACCATGGAAACACGTCACCTCGGAAATGAAAATTTGTTTTGAAACTAAAACTGAAAAAAAGGGAGGTGCTTTCCTTTGATCACATTCAGTCCCTTCATTGAGGAGCACGATCACATTATCCTAAGTGCTTACTGGAGTCTTCCATCTTCCCTCTGCTTAAATCAGACTCTGCCTGTGGATTTTAGAGCACTTTAAAGTATGGCTCTTAAAAGCAGAAGTGTTGGTCTGAGGGTCAAAGTTTCACAAGGAGCCCCTGCAGAATGCAGGCAGATGACAAGGAACATCCACACTCTGAAAGCAACCAAGGGCAGGGCTCAAACTCACAGCAGATGTACATTCAATAACCACTGCAGAGCATCTTGAGCCACCGCGCTTCTGCAGAACCACCCTGCCTGCAAACCATCTGAGTTCCACAGAGCCCTAGCCTGGGTGCTCATGTGCATTTCACTCTGAGGCATGTCAGTTTAGCTTGTGCAAACCTGGAGTTACAAACTCCGCCTTTAATAACTTGTTCAATATTGCTTCCCCAAAGGGGCAGTGGGTGCCAGGCACTAGCTAAGATCAATCCTGAGAGCTGAGATCAGGTTGGGGAGAATCAGAGCCATAGTTTGCTCCCTAGGTGTGTACAAACATGCATGAGAAGAACCAGGTGATTTTGTTAACAGCTGATTTTACTGGAGGGAGTGTATATCAGGACCCCCATGCTCAAATGACCCTGGATTTGGACGACTAACCCTACCCCATGCCACAACAAGGCACAGCAAATGTCAAGCCAATCCAAGTAAGCATGTTCATTTTAGAGCACTTAAATTAGGCAAACTGTAAACAGAGAAAAGGAGGACTTGTGGCACCTTAGAGACTAACTAATTTATTTGAGCATAAGCTTTCGTATGAGCTGCAGCTCAAGAAAGCTTATGCTCAGATAAATTGGTTAGTCCCTAAGGTGCCACAAGTCCTCCTTTTCTTTTTGCGAATACAGACTAACACGGCTGCTGCTCTGAAACCTGTAAACAGAGAGCGATGCTCAACCTTACCCTAGCAGAGCTGGCACGCCACTATCATACCAGGCAAACCGCCGCATTTGTCATATTTTGGACAGACCTGACAGCAACACCACCAAGACCCCTTTAATACCACCCCCCAACCCCACGCTTCCTCTCCATTCTTTCTGAGAATGCAGCGTCTTCCCCAGGAACTGAAATGAGAGGGGCTGTTTGAATTTACCGGGGTTTGGGAAATGACTAGATTGGCAACACTGTCACTGTAGGGGGTGTCCGGGGGGGACGGGGTGTAGGGAAATCCTTCTGTTGCTGCTATTAGCAAACATCACATGGCAGAATCAGGGACAGAGTGTGCATGCGAGTATCACCCATAGCAGCACAACCCAGTCATGCAATAGACCATTAGCAAAACAGTCGAACTGAATGTACAACGGGCTAGCAAGTGCCCAAAGTAAAGACACGGCAAAAATGGAGAAAACATTTCCCCCTCTAATCTCTTTCTTCCTAACTCACTAGCTCCTGGTTCTTGTTCTGTAAAGGAACCAGTCACTGCAACAAAAAATATCCTCATTTGCAGGACTCCAGGCTGGGAACTTGCTGCTTTATTCCACTGCATCACCACAAAGTTGTGGGGGAGGAACTCACACTTACACAACAGGACGTAAGGGAGGATTGGAGCCTGACTCCCTCCCATAATACTCTGGGTGACCCAGTTAACCCTATCATGACCACTTTACTACTTCTTGCTTGGAGAGTTGCCAACTCTTGTGATTTTATTGTGAGTCACGAGATAGCAGGTGTTTTTCTTAATGCCCCAGCTCCTGGAGTCATGTGAGCATGCACAAATATCAGCTTTTTCTTTTTAAAGTAAGTTTCTAGCCCTCCTTGTTGTGGACAAAAGCTCAAAATCAGGATGCCTAAAGGCTCAAAAACCAAAATGTAAATAAAAAAGACCCACATTTATTATTTTAAAAAGCTGATGATTTTTAAGCAAATCTCATGATTTTGAGTTGGCCTGATTCATGCATGAGGCTGAACATACTGTGCTGGGCCATCTGTGATTACTAGGTTTCAGAGTTACCTGTTGAACTGAATGGTGCAGCTTGCACCTCCCCTGAGGTTATTAATTAAGCTGTCTGCAGACTCAGGAATACAGCATAGCAATGGTTAACATTCAGCTCACACTCAGAAGTTTTTCTCCACATCTGTAAGGGCTAGAAAGTTAGAGCTTGAGTCTTGGGTCTACTATGGTCCCTGGGCACAGGTGTCTATGTGAATAGACATGTGATATACGTGAACACACAGACACACATGAACAGAGTCATTTGCATGTACACGTATAAACAGATGTGCGCACATATATACACATGACCAGACACCTGCATGCATCCACACACACAAATATGTGCCAAAGAACACACACGTCTGTGCCTATGCATGCAAGCACACATCCACACACAAAGGTTTTTCCTATTGTCTCCTTCGCATTCTGATTGCTTGAGCAGCTAGAGCAATTCATCAGTCCTCCCAGATGCTGTAGGGACATAAACATGGGTGGGGAGAAAAGTAACTGGGTCTCTCTGAGCCTCTGTCCTGGGACATCTAGTCAGTACATTTGGGATCCTTCCCCAGTTCCTCCATAATCCACAAAGTGCAATAGAGTTTGGCCGCTCTCACAGTCTGGTACAGCGCACACCCATACCAGGCTCCGGAAAAGCAGAGGGCTGAAGAGATGGCGACAGCAAGACCAGTGGGAGCAGGCCGGGGACTGGTTTAATGCCCCACAGCTCTGGCCAGACAGTGCTGAGAATATCTGAGCAAGGAGGTGCCAGTGGGTGTTAACGAGAGGAAGAACAGGCCCCAGAGTCCTAAAAAACTGCTGGAAAACAAGTATCCAGTGACTACCTGCATGGGTAGCCAGGAACCAAAGTAAACCCAAGTCTGTTTGGTGCCCAGCAGAGTGATGGACGGGCTTGGAACGGACACGTGCCACCAGGCTTGTGGATTCACATAACGGCCAGGGGTCAATCACAGAACGCTTACCTGGCCCGTGGGACCCAAGCGGAACAGTACTATAGAATGTAATAGGGATGAAAGAAATAGAGTCCTGCAGCGATGACTCTAAAAACAAAGAACTTGGTGGAGAATGAGTGAGCCTTTCTGCAGGATTTTTAAGACATCCTGTGGGTTGGTTAACAAAGAGCATGGTCTACTGGAGCAGGCACAGGTGTGGGAGTCCGGTGACCTGGGTTCTGTTCCTGCCCCTTCCCCCCCCAGTGTCTAGGACCTAAAGAAAATCACTTCCCAGCTCTCTGGCTCAGCTTCCCCATCTGTAAATTGGGCCTCATGACCCTCCTTTGCAAAGTGGTTTGAGATCAATGGGTATAGGGCTGACATGGGCAGGCCCAAGACAAGAGGTGCCCGAACAAGTAATGGCTCAACAAGGCTGAACAAGTCATTGTTGATGCAACTAACTATTGGGAACATGCTTATAGTAAATAAAGGAGGCAGAAACTAACCATTGTGGGTATGTTTGTAGTAAACAAAGTAGGCAGAAACACCCTGAACCCAAAAGCTTGCCTTATGCAATCTGCAAAGAGAGCGGTCCCTACACAATCTGCAGAGTGATTGGTGGTTACATGAACAAAGAGTAAATGTAGCTAGGAAAGATATATATAAACAGTGCAGTGTCTGACATGAACTGGAAGCCTGGTATCACCCTGCACCTGACCCCACTGCGTCTGGGTCTGGCCAGCAAGGCAAAGAGCTGTTACCCGCCTAATAAAGCGGCCTGAGTGATGAGCGGGAGTTGAACTGAGGTTTTTTGGATCCCGAAAGACTGGATGAGGTGTCCTTTCAGAACTGGATGAGGTGTTCTGGATACACTGAGTAGAAAAACTCTTGGAGGGGATCTTATTATTACTGGTGCCATGACTCCAATCTGTGTCTGGAGTAGGTGACCCGGATCCACGTGTCTGGAGCAGGTAATGTATAGGTTTTATTAAACATGTTGCTTTGCTGGTGAGGCTCACAACCCAGCAGTTCAGCTAGGTCATTATTAGAAGGATTTAAATTTGAAGAGGTTTCTGAAGCATTAGAGAAGTGGGTTAAGTCCAAGGGAGGACCCTATGGATCCCCCAGGGAGGTCTTTGAGGGAAACTGGGTCCAGGTGGAAAAGGAACTCCAACAATTAGTGTTGAAAAAAGTGTAAGAAGAAGAAACAGAAAACCAGATTGTTACAGGGGCTAATTTTGAGAATAGGGACCCTGGGTTCCTGGGACCCTGTCTGCGAAGACCGAGGCAAAAAAAGCATTGAATACTTCAGCTTTTTCCACATCCTCTGTCACTAGGTTGCCTCCCCCATTCAGTAAGGGGCCCACACTTTCCCTGACCACCTTCTTGTTGCTAACATACCCATAGAAATGTGGGGGGCGGAGGCATAGCTCAGTGGTTTGAGCATTGGCCTGCTAAACCCAGGGTTGTGAGTTCAATCCTTGAGGTGGCCATTTAGGGATCTAGGGCAAAAATTGGGGATTGGCCCTGCTTTGAGCAGGGGGTTGGACTAGATGACCTCCTGAGGTCCCTTCCAATCCTGAGATTCTATGAACCCTCTTGTTATCCTTCACATCCCTTGCTAGCTGCAACTCCAATTGTGCTTTGGCCTTCCTGATCATACCCCTGCATGCTCAAGCAATATTTTTATTCTCCTCCCTAGTCATCTGTCCAAGTTTCCACTTCTTGTAAGCTTCCTTTTTGTGTTTAAGCTCACCAAAGATTTCTCTGTTAAGCCAAGCTGGTCTCCTACCATATTTGCTATTCTTTCTGCACGTCAGGATGGTTTGTTCCTGTGACCTCAGAAATACAGCTAGCTTTCCTGGACTCCTTTCCCCTGCATATTAGCTTCCCAGGGGATCTTGCCCATCAGTTCCCTGAGGGAGTCAAAGTCTGCTTTTCTGAAATCCAGGGTCCGTATTCTGCTACTCTCCTTTCTTCCTTTTGTCAGGATCCTGAACTCGACTATCTCATGGTCATTGCTGCCCAGGTTGCCACCCACTTCTTCTTCCCCTATCAAGTCTTCCCTATTTGTGAGCAGCAGGTCAAGAGGAGCACAGCCCCAGCACATGCACCAGGCAGTTGTCCCCAACACGCTCCAAAAAATTTCTGGATTGCCTGTGCGCTGCTGTATTGCTCTCCCAGCAGATATCGGGGTGATTGAAGTCCCCCATGAGAACCAGGGCCTGTGATCTGGAAACTTCTGTTCATTGTCCAAAGAAAGCCTTGCCTACCTCCTCCTCCTGGTATGGTGGTCTATAATAGACTCCCACCATGACATCACCCTTGTTGCTCTCGCCTCTAAACTTAACCCAAAGACTTTCAACAAGCTTTTCTCCAGTTTCATACTGGAGCTCTGAGCAGTCATACTGCTCCCTTACATACAGTGCAACTCCCGCACCTTTTCTCCCCGGCCTGTCCTTCCTGAACAGTTTATACCCATCCATGACAGTGCTCCAGTCATGTGAGTTATCCCACCAAGTCTCTGTTATTCTAATCACATCATAGTTCCTTGACTGCGCCAGGACTTCCAATTCTTCCTGCTTGTTTCCAGGCTTCTTGCGTTCGTGTACAGACACCTAAGATAACTAGCCGATTGCCCCACTTTCTCAGTATGAATCAGGAGGCCCCCCCTGTTGCACCCTCCTCCTTGTGTTTCCTCTCCGTATCCCACTTCCCCACTTACCTCAGGGCTTAGATCTCCATCCCCCGGTGAACCTAGTTTAAATCCCTCCTCACTAGCTTAGCAAGCCTGCCTGCGAAGATGCTCTTCCCTCTCTTTGTTAGGTGGATCCCATTTCTTCCTAGCAATCCTTCTTCCTGGAACAACATCCCGTGGTCGAAGAATCCAAAGCCCTCTCTCTGACACCAGCTGCATAACCATGCATTTACCTCCACAATTCAATGGTCCCCACCTGGGTCTTGTCCTTCAACAGGGAGGATGGACGAGCACATGACTTGTGCCTCAAACTCCTTTATCCTTCTTCCCAGAGCCACATAGTCTGCAGTGACCTGCTCAAGGTAATTCTTGGCAGTATCATTGGTGCCCACATGGAGAAGTGGGAAGGGGTAGCGGTAGCTTACAACAACTCCAGCTATGTCTCCACTGGGCAGAGTCTGTTCTACACAAACTGCGGCTTCCAACCCTGTCTCCACCTGGCCACACCTGTCAACTCTGCCAATCCCATGGCCGTTGACTGGGTGAGGCAGATCCGTGAGGTTCGAGAAGACCTCAAGGTCCATCTGGACAAGGCCAAGGAACAATACAAACAATACCCTGACCACCGGCGCCAGGAAGGCCTGGCATTCACCATCAGGCAAAAGGTGTGATGTGACTCTCAGCCCAAAACCTCCATGCCAATCGGCCATGTTGTCAACTGGACCACTGATACCTTGGGCCGTATTCCATAAGCCAGGTAATCAATTCAGTGACCATGAATCTTCAGTTACCCGGATCCCGCAAAACGCACCCCGTGTTTCATGTATCCTTGCGAAAACCCTACATCGACAACCCTTTTACTCACCAAGCTCAACCACCTCTCCCTCCAGTGTGGAGCCAAGGATACAATGATTACAAGGTCCATGAGATACTGGACTCAAAAATCCTACTTGGCTCCCTCATAGACTGGAAGGGCTCTGGCCCAGAGGAGTGATCCTGAGAGTCTCTGTCCAAAGTCCATGCCCCTGACCTCATGGCAGCATTCCATGAGGCCATTCGGACAAACCAGGGCTGGCAGACGGGCACCCTTGGGTGGTGGTTACAAAGGGACCCAGGGGTGTAGAACCAAGGCTGGCAGGGCTGCCAGGCAGCTAGCATCTCTGTACTGCCACCCAGCAGCAGCTGGGACTAGTTTGTGCTCCCCTGCCTGTGACCGGCTGTGGACACAGACCATGGGAGGTCCCGCCTCAAGGATTCCAACAGGGAGCCGCCTCCTGGCTCCTGATTGGCTCGCCATCCTATATAAACCCAAGGGGCGTTGCAGGAAGTGTCCAGACAATGGTGTGGATCTCCTGTAGCTCCCATGACGGTTCCTTCTCCCTACTCCTGGCTTCAACCTCGGCTTGATTTTGGACATTACCTCCTGACCGGGACCTTGAAACCTGACTCTGACCCTGGGTATCGCCCCTGGCCTGGAACCCGGCAGCGCACTTCTCCGCTACTCCCAGACTCAGGTTTGACCTTGCTCTGACCCTTGCTCCTGACTGCCCTCGTTAGGGTCCTGACAGACAGGTAATTTGGATAGGGAATTGGAAAGCCAGTGCGCCATGGTCGTGCAGTCGAAGGAGGAGACTCTGGGAGTTCAAGTGTTGGCAGCAGTATGTCTGGCATTGCACTTGGCAAACACGGCTCTTTGGAGTGCAGAGCAGGGGGCAGTTCATACCCACGGCAGCAGCCGTCGGGTCCATAAAGGGAAAACAGACTGTATCTATTCAATACGCTGTGGACACACCAGAGTGGGTCCCGGAAGTAGCAGAAGCATATCAGGAGGCATAGGCTATTTCTAAACTGGACTGTGGTTGAATGGTTACCCAGATAATACTAGAAGGGGGGATCCCCCCCACCCCAAAGACAATAGCCAGTATGTAAGAAATCTATAGGGCCAATATAGGAGGTCTTAGAGGCACTGTTGGATCAGGGATTGATAAAGCGGATCTGTCCTCGGTGTGTAATTCTCCAGCACAGCCAGTGAAAAAGACAGCAGGTGGGTGGAGATTAAACTACCTAGTGATATAAAGGGTAACAAGCAAGCATTTTACAAATACATGAGAAGAAACAGGAAGACCAAGGACAGGGTAGGCCCATTACTCATGAGGATGGAAAGACAGTAACAGAAAATGCAACAGTGACCATAATGTTAAATGGCTTTTTTTTTGTTTCAGGTTTCATCAAAAAGCGAGCAGCGACTGGATGACTAACACTGCAGATGAGGCTAAAATAGGAAAAAAACAAGTTGAGAATTACTTAGACAAGTTAGATGGCTTCAAGTCAGCAGGGCCGGATGAAATACATCCTAGAATACTCAAGGAGCTGGCTGAAAAGATCTGTGAGCCATTAGTGATTATCTTCCAGAACTCATGGAGGACGGGACAGATCCCAGAGGATTGGAAAAGGGCAAATATAGCGCTTGTCTATAAAAAGAGAATAAGGACAACCCAGGGGATTATAGACCAGTCAGCTTAACTTTGGTACCTGGTAAGATAATGTAGCAAATAATCAAACCATCAATTTGTAAGCACCTAGAAAAAAATAAGGTGATAAGTAACAGTCAACATGGATTTGTCAAGAACAAATCATGTCAAACCAACCTAATATGCTTCTTTGACAGGGTAACAAGCCTTGTGGATAGCATGGAAGCAGTAGATGTGATATACCTCAACTTTATTAAGCCTTTTGATACCGTCTCATATGACCTTCTCATTAACCTATAAGAAAAATTATTTGGACAGAGCAGTGGGGTTCTCAACTTATTTATCAATGTGGGCAACATATGCCCACCCCGGATCCCCACCACGCAGGGCCCACTGGCTGCCTTCCCAGGACACCTGCTGCATGGCTGCCCCGGATCCTGGATCCCTGCCACATGGGGCCGGCCTGCTGCCTGCCCTGGATCCCTGCTGCATGGCTGCCCTGGATCCCGGATCCCTGACATGTGGGGCTGGCTGCCTGCCTGCCCTGGACTCCTGCTGCATGGCTGCCCTGGATCCCGGATCCCTGACATGTGGGGCTGGCTGGCTGCCTGCCCTGGACTCCTGCTGTATGGCTGACCTGGATCCTGGATCCCTGCCACACGGAGCTGACGGGCTGCCTGCCCCGGACCCCTGCTGCATGGCTGCCCTGGATCCCAGATCCCAGACACATGGGGCCGGCTGGCTGCCCTGGATCTTGTGGGGCTGGGTGGCAGCCCCAGACCCTGGAGCTTGAGGGGCTGGGAAGCAGCCCTGGACTCAGGACCTCCAACCCTGTGGAGCCAGCCATCTGTTTCAACCCTGGACCCCCGCCGCGTGGGGCGGGCCAGCAGCCCTGCTGCCACTCCACTGGGCGGCAAAGCAGCCCGGACCCCACCATGCGGGCAGCCGGGAACCCAGACCCCACCATGGGGGCCAGCCTTTAGCACGCAGCTGAGCTGGGCTGCAGCTCTGTGCTAATTGGCCTGCACACAGCTCACAGTCCGCAGGTTGAGAACCACTGGGACAGAGAGTACATTTATAAGGTTTGAAGATGATAGCGAGCTGGGAGGAGTTGCAAGGGCTTTGGAGGACAGGATTAGAATTCAAAATGATCTGGAAAAACTGGAGAAATGGTCTGAATTAAATTCAATGAGCACAAATGCAAAGTATTCCGCTTAGGAAGGAATAATCATTCCAGGGGCAGTGGTCACCTGGGGGCATTGGCAATCATTACAAGCTAAGGCAGAGCGATTGCAGAGCATCCAACAGCAGGATTCAGCATTAATCATAGAATCATAGAATATCAGGGTTGGAAGGGACCTCAGGAGGTCATCTAGTCCAACCCCCTGCTCAAAGCAGGACCAATCCCCAACTAAATCATCCCAGCCAGGGCTTTGTCAAGCCTGACCTTAAAAACCTCGAAGGAAGGAGATTCCACCACCTCCCTAGGTAACGCATTCCAGTGCTTCACCACTCTCCTAGTGAAAAAGTTTTTCCTAATATCCAACCTAGACCTTCCCCACTGCAACTTGAGACCATTACTCCTCATTCTGTCATCTGCTACCACTGAGAATAGTCTAGATCCATCCTCTTTGGAACCCCCTTTCAGGTAGTTGAAGGCTGCTATCAAATCCCCCCTCATTCTTCTCTTCTGCAGACTAAATAATCCCAGTTCCCTCAGCCTCTCCTCATAAGTCATGTGCTCCAATCCCCTAATCATTTTTGTTCCCCTCCGCTGGACTCTTTCCAATTTTTCCACATCCTTTTTGTAGTGTGGGGCCCAAAACTGGACACAATACTCCAGATGAGGCCTCACCAGTGCTGAATAGAGGGGAATGATCACGTCCCTCGATCTGCTGGCAATGCCCCTACTTATACAGCCCAAAATACCGTTAGCCTTCTTGGTAACAAGGGGACACTGTTGACTCATATCCAGCTTCTCGTCCACTGTAACCCCTAGGTCCTTTTCTGCAGAACTGCTGCCGAGCCATTCGGTCCCTAGTCTGTAGCAGTGCATGGGATTCTTCCATCCTCAGTGCAGGACCCTGCACTTGTCCTTGTTGAACTTCATCAGTTTCCTTTTGGCCCAGTCCTCTAATTTGTCTAGGTCCCTCTGTATCCTATCTATCTCTCCTCCCAGTTTAGTGTCATCTGCAGTTAGTTCCACTATGGAAGTAAGCTCAAGCCTGGGAGTAAAGGCGGATGGCCCAGCGTTAGTAACAGAGCAAGGGCACTCGTGTGTGAAGTCAGGAGCTAGTTTGGTTTGGATAGTGCCAAGGGATATGCAAAAGAAACTCTTGGCATGGGTACATGCATTAACTAGGGGTGGTCGTTCTAAACAGAAGGGAGCCCAGGGAAGTTTGGCAAAAATAGGACAGTGGCTCAAATGGGAATAGGATTTGAATGAACATCTTAATTCTTGCCTTGTTTGTGCTACATATGATCCAGCAAATAGAAAATGCAGAGGGACACTCATGAGGCAGGTTCTCAAGGACCCTGGGAAGAGATCCAGATGGATTACACTGGGGAACTACCCCTAACATCCCAAGGGAACAAATACATACTAGTTGTAGTGGACTCCTCCTCACACTGGGTGGAGGCATTTTCAACTCAGGTTACACCGACAAGAGCTAAACAATTGGTGTATGATTTGTTCAGTCGGGGGGTGGTTCTTAAGGTGATTGATTCAGACAATGGTAGTGGATTTGTTGGCTCAGTGGTTAAGAAAATATGGACACTGTTGGACATAGAAAAGAAACTCCACATTACTTATCATCCCAAAGCAGCGGGGCAAGTGGAAAGAACGAACAGAGCCATTCAAAGTGAACTCAGGAAGGGAGTAAACCGCATGGGTAGTAACTGGGGTGAAATATCGCCCCCATTCTTAATGCGCACCAGAGCTAGCGAATGTGGATCTGGGGGGGTTTCCGCATACGAGGCCTTGAAGGGGAGACCAATGAAACTGTGAATATGATTAACCCTGTACCAGGCCATCTGGCGACGGAAGCCTGGTTGGAGGCCCAGATAAAGGACTTGCAGAAGCAGATTTTACAGGTGCAAAAGCGTGTGGTGGCAATGGAGGAGACAGAAGTTCAGAAGACCAAGGCGAGGTAGGTATTGTAGAGTAATCAGGCCAAGTCACTTGTGTGTTCTTAGAGTTCAAAGGAGATGCTAATGGTATTGTTTTCACTTAGCTATAACCTGTTGATTGCTATTGCGTTACATGATATATGTCCCTGTAATTAGATAATTCTAAATCCACGTGTGTGTTAGTGCTAAAACGAGAAGATGTTTGATGTGTAAACATCATGAAAACTAATGAAAGATTGTTGTTTGCTGGTACATTGCATTTACATTGTATACACCCCTGTAATTCCATTTACATTGTGTATACGCATCCCTGTAACTAAAAATTACCCATCAAGCACGATTGGAGCCCTGGAAATGCAAATGAAGAAAAGTGCAAACTTCAAAGCAAGTGGCCGTGGAGTGAGTAAAAACACTTATCAGATTGTTTTTTGGAGAAGAAGCTATAAGTATTGATTCAAAGGAAGATCCTTTATCTCTGACTGTTTGGACTCTAACAGGGAAGATATCAAATGCAAAGTGGTGGTCCCCAGGAACATCTGAGTTCCCTGAAAAGACACTTGGGAAACTGGCTGATTACTGCATCAACAGCTAGGACTTACAAATTTTGTCTCACCTGTTAATGTATTTTACCTGCTTTAACTTCTCAATAACTCTCATTTCTTTTTCTTAGCTAATCTTTAGTTAGTTTACTAGAGAATTGGCTGCTTTTAGTGTGAGATCCAGAGTATCAACTTGATCTGGGATAAGTGACTGATCCTTTGGGATGGGGAGGAACCTGCTGAAGTGTGATTTTTGGTTTGTATAACCTTTTATCACAAAGCCCGGATTGTCTGAGTGGCAAGATATATTGGAGCGTCTATGAGGACTGTCTGTGACTCCATGGTAAGACTGGAATAGTGATCCAGGAGTTCACATTTGTTACTGGCTTGGTGAAATCTTATAATAGAATCAACCACCAGCTTGAGATGTCTGCCCTGAGATTGGCACTTGCAGTTGTGAGCTACTCCAGACGGTGTGACAGAGGGCATGGAGATGACCCCAGGTTCAGACACACTCCAGTCAGTGATTCACAAAACCACTACAGAAGCACGTCAGATCCAGCCGTAGAGTGAGAATAGAGGGAAAGATGATCTACAAACCACCGACCAGGGCTAAATGAAATCGATCCACCTTTGCAGGAAATTTCTCTCATTTGATCACTTGGGTAGCATGTGCAGCAATTTAGAGAACTACACGAGGTGTGTTTGGATGGTATCTGAGGGCCAAAATGGACAACTGGAGAAGAGGCTGTCTGGTTTGAGAGTTTATGGGCATAGCAAAAGAGACTTTGGAATTCTTTGGTATATAAATAAAATATGGGGGTTTTTTTTAAGGCATAACCATTGTGCTGCAGTAGGGCCAGGATGGTTGGTGGACATATAGGTACATACAACCCAACTCTTTTGGTACAAATAACAAATGATATGTAACATCCCATGCCCCGGCCTACACTCATAGAATCATAGAATATCAGGGTTGGAAGAGACCTCAGGAGGTCATCTAGTCCAACCCCCGCTCAAAGCAGGACCAACACCACCTAAATCAACTATGGTACCTCTATCATTGAGCCCCTCCCACCTTCCAAAATTACGCTTTCTCTGTGTCCAGTGACCACTCCATAGCCAGAAATTAGTTTTATTTTATACACCTCACTCATGGAACAGTGGGAGAAGATGTAAGGTGGTTATGCCTCTGACTTATTTTGGATTTTACAAAATACAGATTGCCCAGGACCTGCCTGCCCTGCATAAGAAATGATTTACTAATAATATTAAATCCCAGATTAGATTCTGGCAGAATCTGGTGGGAGGTATACAGCCAGGGTTTACAAGTACTAGGAAGAAAAGAGATATTTTGGCAACTATATTGAGTGGAGCAGGAGTTGGGGTTTCACTATGCAATTCTGCAGATGCGGAAGGGTTGAATCTTAGAATTAACTCTTTAGTCAATGGTTTTGGAAAAGCAATTGGAAAAGGAGGTGGAAGCAGTAGTCTAATGCTGCAGCAGCAGGCACTGACTCTTAGCACTATGAACGCCATTGCACCAGCTTTGAAATGGATGACTATATCTGTAAATACTGTGATTTGTTTTCATGTTTTTCAAGCAATTGCTTGCAGCATCAATGATACTAAACTTGTTACGCGTTTAGCTCAGGGGACAGAAGAAATGAAGTGGTGGGAGCTGGTCGAGACTGTTAAACAGCACACTGATCTGGACCACACTAGTGGAAAAGGGAATTTATAATATCAGGGAAGAACATTTGCAGTCTGCAAGACTAGAAGGTCCTGAGCCTTGGGCACCACACACAATTAATAATGAGACTGTGCCAGTCATGCCTGTTATTCTCAGATGGACAGTGAGTCCTAGAGAATTAGTGTGTGTTCACAGTATGAGCACTTTTGAGAATGGAACATATAAACAACACGATCCTAGTGATAACCTGGCAGCAAGGACGGTGTAGAGGTAAATACTGCATGTTGCCAAAGAAACCAGCATAGACGGTTCTGTAAATGCATCTATCTCAGAAGGAAGTAGGGCCCAACTAGTCACCCAGGAGAGCGTGAAGGAGGTGGTAAGGCTCAGTGTTACCATGTGTGCGGTGGGTTACCGGTGCTTTTCAGTTGGGGCAACGCCATGTCAGGGGAACCTGGATGTGTTTTGTCTAAACCTCACCTCTCCGGCTCAGACTGGGACCCATGCCCCATGGCCAAGTGCACGGAATGAGGAGAATGCGAGGGAGGAAGTGATGGCCAACTCTGAATGGGAAACATTAGTGACTAATCCCTTTGATCCCAGAGTTCCCTTGTCCATGACCACATCCGATTTAGTAAAGAGAAACATAGAGAAATTGCTGACCATTACCCAGCTGGGAGCTGAGCACCAACAAATGGGGGACAATGCCGCACAGGCTGTGGCCAGACGCTGGTGGGCCACCCCAGAGGAGGTGAGCTTGCACCCCCTGGTGTATGCTTTAAATTTAATTGGAATGGGAGTTCAAATGCTGACAACGATTGTGGTCATGGGGATGTGTAGCTGGATGATAAAACAGAAAAAGCAAGCACGGAAAGAGAGAAATGAATGAAACGAATGCTAATTTAAGAGAATATGGCAAGTAGTGGAATGTAGGGCTGTCTTAGCAGGCCCAAGTTAAGACAAGACAAGATTCTGCCATAATCTGATCTGGGATTTAATATATTAATAAACCATTTCGTATGCAGGGCCAGGCAGGTCCCGGGCAATCTGTATTTTGATTCTACTCAAAATCAAAAATAAGTCAGGGGTGTATCCACCTTACGTCTTCTCCCACTGGTCCATGAGTGAGGGGTGTATTAAAAAATACTATTTTCTGGCTATGGGGTGGTCACGGGACCCAGAGGAAGAGCATAATTTTGGGAGGTGGGAGGGGTTCAATGGTAGAGGTACTCACTGTAGGCTGGGGCATGGGATGGTGCATATCATTTGTTCTTTGTCACCAAAAGAGATGGGTTTTATGTACCTATATGCCCTAACCTGTCAAGCAACTGGTCCCTGTGCAATCTGCAAAACAGCTGGTTTTTACATGCAAGAAGCATAGATGTTAGTAGCTAGGAAAGATGTATATAAACAGTGCGGTGTCTGACATGAATTGGAATTGTGGTATCACCCTGCACCTGACCCCCCTGAGTCTGGGCCTGGCCAGCGTGGGCAAAGAGCTGTTATCCGCCTCATAAAGCAGCCTGCGTGATAAGCTGGAGTCAAAAAGAGGTTTTTTTGGATCCCAAAGGACGGATGAAGTGGATGAGGTGCTCTGGAGAAGCAGAGTGGAAAAGGGTCTGAGAGGGAATCCAGCAGTGGGTGGAAAGTGCTAAGTATGGTTATTCATAGGGAAGGCCCTGGAATTCTAGAGACTGGTTGAACATTTCTGGCAGAAGATTCTCCATCTCTGCAGCATTCTGTGGGACTTTCCCTCGAAGGTTCGTTGAGTTTCCACAGTAAGTGGGTAGATTTTTCTGGGGATAGCCCTTGGCAGAGTCATGCACAGCATAAGCAGGGATGGCGTAATGTTCCTCCAGACGGCTCTGCTAGTGCCCCTGGCTCTTTCCTGGCAGCAGCCCTTGTCAGTCCAGTCCAGTCTGCAGTACAGGGTATCCCTACCCCAGCTCCCAGTTCTGCCAATGCTCCTGCAACCCTTTCCCCACCTCTAGCAGTCCGATGCTGAGCCCCCACTGAGCAGCCTGGCTGTGCCTCTGTGTATGAATAGTGTGTGCTCCAGGCAAATATCCACTAGGAGAACCAAGAACTGCTCCTGCCTGTGACTTACAGCAAGTACTGGTAAGCTGTGAATGTAGAACCTGGGTCTGCACATCCGATGGCCACAGGCTTCTGGGAAACGCACTGAAAATCCTGAGGCAAGTTTGAGCAGCATGAGAGAGTCAGGTGGGTGGCTCTTTCACCCACAGCTCTGACAGTGACTGCGTCTGCATTTTCAAGGCTCTCGCTAGATTGTACTTGCCTTTGTGGAAGCAAGCCCATTTGGAAGAGGCTTTTGACTAATGATTTGGTTAGCCAATACGGGTGGAGCAAAACTATAATGAAAAAGAAAAGAAGCGGGGGGGGGGGGAGGGGACCTGATGATGATCTTATTCATGCAGTCATAAATCAACATTAATTCCGCTGAAGTTAATGCCGTGTCAATAGAACTGGTTGGAAAATGGGGATTTTTTTTCCCCCGTGTGGAAAATTTCAATGAAAACAAAACATTTTTTTGTTTGGGGCAAAATTTCCAGTAGAAAATGTGACTGTTTAATCAAAAAAACCCAAAGGTTTTTAATTTTGGCAACCCAAAACTACAGTTTTCTGGGCAAAACTGCCAAAATAATAACAATTAGAATATTTAGTCTTCAGCCAAACATTTTCAGTCATCCAATGAAAGAGTTTGTGGTGTTGAAAAGCCAAGTTTCTGTCAAATTTGACCAGCCCTAAGTCTCAAACTAGTATAAGAGTAGAATCAAATCTGCATATTCTTGATACTGGGCAGTAGGACGCTATTATTTATTGGAATAGTACCGAGGGGCACCAATTCAGGATCAGGGCCCTGTTGTGCCAGTCACTGTACACACACACACACATACAATATAAAGACAATCCCTGCCCCAAAATGTGGAACCTTCCATAATGCAATTTTCACCTTTCAACTTGACTTAACAAAAAAAAATCCAGCCGCAAAAGTGATGTGAAAACTGCAACAATTTTGAGACTTTGCATTTAGAAGATCAGTTCAGAGGAAGAACCCCTTTCTCCCTGAAAGAGTACACGAGTCTCCTGCTTTGGTGCAAAAGCCCAGTTTGTGAAACTGCACAAAAAAGCAAAACGATCCGAAACAACAGTGGGAAACTTGTCCCACCAAAAATGCATGGCCATTTGCTTGACATTTGGCAAGCTGTTGCTAGGCAGGAAAAGCTGATTTCCTAGGATATTTCCTTGATGCTTGTCTAAGAAATTTAAGAGCACAGCTGAGCAACCATTCATAATTCCAGAGCTTTGTGCTTCAGCCTCAATTCCTTAAGAGGGTCAGTGCAGGACTCTGTGGACACTGCTGCCCTGACACAGCTACAAATACTATATAGCTTGTTACTGATCTAACGCTACTGGCTGAGGACCATCCAAATATTTACCCTTGTGAGGTAGGGAAGGTTTATTATGCCGCTTGTGCAGATAGGGAAATAGAGGTACAGAGGCATCCAAGGAGTTTGTGTCAGAGTTGCAGATGAATGTAGATTTCGTGTTACCCTAGTCCAGCGTTTTAACCACTAGGCAATTCTTCCCTTCGCCAACTAGTACTGGTGTCTTCTTATGTAACACTGGATGTATATGAGGTGGAAGGACGGTCTCCTGCAGCAGCTTGCTAGGGATGTTTTCTGATTGGTGGAAAAAAGAGCATGCGGAATTCCTCTTGCTTTATTTGGCCCTGTGTACTTGTAGCTGAGAGACTTTCAACAAGCTAAACATGTGATCATGAGAGCAGACATCCACCTGGCCTTGGGCTATGCTGCTGCCAGATGTGATACTAGACCTCATTGCTAAGAGAAAGCGTGAGCAGCTTTACTGACACCATCCAGCTATAACACGATCCAATGGCTGGACGCTGAAGCTAGACAAATTCAGACCAGAAATAAGGTAGACATTTTTAACAGTGAGGGCAATTAACCATTGGAGCAACTTACCAAGAGTCGTGGTGGATTCTCCATCACTGACCATTTTTAAATCAAGACGGGATGTTTTTGTAAAAGATCCACTTTAGTTCAAGCAGGAATTATTTCAGGGAATTTTTCTGGCCTGTGTTCTACAGACTAAATGATCACAGTGGTCCCTTCTGGCCTTAGAATCTATGGATCTATGAAAATATCCAGCATTGTTCTCCATCTAAGGCCAGATGGATATTAGAAAAGTTTGCCACTATAATGTCAGTTAGAGGTGTTTTTTCATGACATTTTAATACCAGCAAAGGCCCTAATGCAATTATACTGTGACCACTTTTCTAGTATAGACTAGATGGCAGTGTAAATACTTTAATATTTCCAAAGTCTTGGCTCAACATGGCACTGGATCTCATGTAAACCTGGAGCCTTCAGGATCTGTTTCTCCTTCAGTTGTTCCAAAGTCCTGGTGTGGGACATGGAGAGGATCTTTACAATGGATGGATGCTGGGAGAGGGGAATGTGGTGGTACATCACTGATTTATTTTCATATTACTAAGTTAAATTAAAATCAAAAGCAACTCCTTGCAACTAAATAGAGCAAAACAGGCCCCTGATCTAATCAGCTTTTTCAACAGAAATTAAATGCCAATCTATTTTAAAATGCCTTTTGCTGAGGGCTTAATGAGGGCAACCGGAGAAAATCAATGGGTTGTGTGATTTGGAATTTCAGAACATAAACAATAAATGCTAATTAGAAACATTCTTATTAACGGCGTAAACTTTTCCGATAGTTTATAGACACGTAATTAAAGTTTGATGAAGCTGCTTTAGCAATTTAGGGCCTGATGGCAGCAGTACATGGCTCTCACCTTTGGGAAACCCTCTGTCCATATGGCCCTTTCACATAAGAACATACGAATGGCCCTACTGGGTCAGACCAAAGGTCCATCTAGCCCAGTATCCTGTCTACTGACAGTGTCCAATGCCACTGGGGAATGAACAGAACAGGTAATCATCAAGTGATCCATCCCCTGTCGCTCATTCATGTGGGAGAATGACTCCTGGATGAGTCCATGAAGATGCAGCTGGTTGGAGGAACTCTGTGCCCTGAGCTTAAATTGTTTCATGGAGAAGCTGGGTATAGGGAGCTGTTGAGAATCCCGGAAAGTGGGAACTTCACTGCAACAGTGGGAACAGAGCTCAGATCTTCCTAGTCCAAAATCATAGGCCCCTGCCATTTGAGCTAAAGGAGAATCACTGCTAGCATTATAGGGCCTATGACACATAGGTGAGCAGTGCTGCTTCTATCCAGTTGAGGGCAGTGGTGCATATATGTATGAGCCAGCTCATTCCTGTCTTAGGGACTATTATAATAATAGCTGAGCAGACCACTGCACCCCTGTGATGCAGCGAAATACTACGGCACAGAGGCACTTGCCCAAGGTTATGGCAGAACATCTGGCATGGCATAGGAAACTGAATCTGGGTCTCCTGAATCCTAGACGAGCACCCCGCTCCATGATCCATCCTTCCTATCGACTCTAACTCTAGGATGAGCAAACCACAGAGCTGGCCAACATTTTTCAAACGGTTTTTCAACATCGGGAATTTTCCTGATTTTTTGGTTTTGTTTTTGGTGACTTTTCCAGGTGTTCTGATAAACAGAAACATGAAAAGCCGAATCATTTTTTTCAGTCATCAAATTTTCGGTTTATCGTTTTTATTTTGGTTCCCCTATTTCTCTCCCACCCCATGAGACAGAGCAATGGGCAGCAACTGCTGATCCAGAGCTCTGACCACTGCAGCTTCTAACAGCTGCTTCGCTTGCCCCAGAATAGGGGGAATGTGCCAGACTAATGACTAATGACCTCATTAACTCCGAAGGCACAAAAGCACAGGAAGGGTGAAGGGGGGAGAGAGAAAATGAAAGAGCTGCAGGCTGGGAGAATCAAGGGCACAGGTCTCTCCTCTGCTGGGCTCAGGAGCTTTAGAGCCCTGGGATTCTGCTTAAACACCAGCACAATGTGTAAAAGTGGTGGGAACCTTGGAATCATTGTGCAGATTTCTCTGAAAACACTCAATGTCCAGTGGGAGTCAAAAAAGTAAACAGAATAATGGGAATCATTAGGAAAGGGAGCGATAATAAGACAGAAAATATCATATTGCCTTCATATAAATCCCAGGTATGCCCACATCTTGTATGTTGCATGCAGATGTGGTCGCCCCATCTCAAAAAAGCGATATTGGAATTGGAAAAGGGCAACAAAAGTGATTAGGGGTATGGAACGGCTTCTGTATGATGAGAGATTAATAAGACTGGGACTTTTCAGCTTGGAAAAAAAGATGACTAAGGGGGGATATGATAGAGGTCTATAAAATCATGACAGGTGGGGAGAAAATAAATAAGGAAGTGTTATTTACTCCTTCTCATAACACAAGAACTAGGGATCACCAAATGAAATTAATAGACAGCAGGTTTAAAACAAAAGGAAGTATTTTTTCACACAACACACAGTCAACCTGTGGAACTCCTTGCCAGAAGATGTTGCGAAGGCCAAGACCATAACAGAGTTCAAAGAAGAACTAGATAAGTTCATGGAGGATAGGTCCATCAATGGCTATTAGCCAGGATGGGCAGGAATGGTGTCCCTAGGCCCTGTTTGCCAGAAGCTGGGAATGGGTGACAGGGAATAGATCACTTGATGATTCCCTGTTCTGTTCATTCCCTCTGGGGCACCTGGCACTGGCCACTGTCAGCGGAGAGGATACTGAGCTCAATGGACCATTGGTCTAGCTCAGTATGGCCGTTCAATGATTTATTTGCGAAGTTTGTTACATAAGGTGATTCACCTGAAGAGGCTCTCCAAATAGGTTTTTGTGGCCCAGTCAGGGGCACTGGAAAAAGAGAGGCCAGGGAGCCAGGGTCCCATCACTTTTTTAAATGGGAGGGCTATGTCATAAGGGTGAACAAAGGAGGGGAGGGGGCAGAGAGGTGTGAGCATGGGGTGGGATCTTGGGCAGAAGAGGCAGCATGGGAGTGGGGCCTCGGGGAAAGGGGTGGTGCAGGGGGTGAGGCTACGGTTTGGGCACCCCCCCCACACACTTTTCAGGAGCTTCCGCCACCCTGTCATATCCCATTTCCTCCCTTTTTTCACCGGAAAAGGAGAAAAGGGGGAAGAAGAGTTGGGGGCGGGGGGCAAGAAAATCTGAAAACCGACGACACAAAAAGTTTGGAAACCAAATATATTCAGTACCACGTTTGGTGAAGGCTTTCCTAGAACTGAAAGCTCGTTCGTTGTCTAGCCCTGCAGGAAGGAACACAGCTTTCGCAGTCAGGAACATTTCCCCCCCAGATATGTTCTCTGTCGTCCGGCCAGCCCTCAGAAGCCATCGCTGCTCCCGCATGGAGAGGAATGATGCCAGCAGGAAGGGTTTCCCCTTTGGTGTTTCAGCCTGAGAAGAATTTCTCATTGGTACAGCCAGTGTGTGATGGGGGGGCACCATCTCAGCCTGCCCTCCAGGGACCTCCAGAGCTCAACGCAGATCTCTTGACAGCTCGAGCTAAAGGGCCAGGCTGTGCATAACACACACCAGTGGGTTACACGTGCCCGGGTGTCGGAGGTGGTGAAAGGGGTGGGGCTGGGCAGCCTTGGAGAGCGCGCGCACACACGCACACACACACACACACACACACACACACACACACACACGCCAGTTTGCCTCAGCCCTGACCTGGGACGACACGCCCTTCGGGCTGAAAGGGATATTCATTTTCCGCACCTCGGCTCATCTTTGGCATCTCTCTGGAGACAGCCAACAAGAGGCTGGATTATGACAGCAGGTTTTATTATGGAGACACCTCTCCGTTAGAAAATGGATTGAGAGGCACCAGCTTGTTTCATGCAGGTCACTGACAGCCTGTGCAGGGAACGGGCTCTTGGTCTGGAGAGAGTCTGCTGAAAGGCCCCGTTTCCTGTCCCCGCGACTGACTTACTTAGCACCGCAGAGCCTCGCCTTTGGGTTTGCTGCATAAATAGCTGCAGCAAGAGAGAGTGGGAGCATTAGTGGCTCCCTGAGTCTATTTGTCTTTTATTGTTGCCACCAAAAATGCGATCGGGCTGCAATTTCCATGGCGGACTGTTTCCATCAGGAGTTGTTCCTGGCGCAAGGCGTCGTTGGCTTTGATTAGCCCCCTCGTATTTCTTCTCCTCCCCTTGAGAGGCGAAAGAAAGGTTTGTCATCCCCTGAGCATGAGGCACCCCTCTCTCTGAGGGAAGTTAAACCAGCAACATGGGGGTTTTAAGCCCCCCCCACCATGAACCCCCACCTTCAGGACCGAGTTAAGGAACCGACATGTACACGAATTGATACCATGTGCTCCCCCCGCCTCCCGGAGATTAGCCCCATATGGGGAAGGAGCTGCGTTCCCGTCCATTTGTGAAGGGGGTGGGGGGCGTTGATCTAAATTTATAGCAGGCGTTTTAAAAATATATGTAACAACCCAGGAGATAGACTTCAAACATCGCCAGAATTGGCTGCTTCTCATGATATTTAAACTATACGGCGCAGTTCATTACGTTGTAAATCTAATGCTAACACACAGTGATATATACTTACAATATGTTCCTACCACGCTGTACTTTTCTGCAGTTTCCTGACTACATGTTAACCATCTCAACAGCCCCCTAGCTTTAGGAATGGGCCCTGTCATGGGTGAGGGTTGTAGATCTCGTTGAGCAGGGATGGTGTAAAATGGGATCCTTCGCAGTTCAGAGCTGGCCATCACAACGTTTGATTCTGGCCTCTGAAATTTTCCACCACTCCCTGTGCGTGCACCCTATCCACGACATGACGAGCTCGGGTATCACAACGTTACCCCCTTTTATGCGAGACTGATCAAAAATTCAGGGCACTGGTGTCATGTTCCATTCGGGAAGAGAAATTGATGATGGAGTATGGTTTTGGTTTTGGTTTGTTAATGCAATCTTGTTTGAGTACCAGGAAAGCACAAAGTGCTGTTTCTCTGAATGCCGGAGGAACCAGAAACCAGGAGACAGTTTCCCTCTTCGCAACAAACTCTTTCAGCCAGCTTGTTCAAGCTGCAGGAGTCTGACTTTCCTTCTGCTTCTCTCTGTCTTGTTTATCTGTGTTGTTTATCTGGGTGCTTCGGTCTCTCTCTCTCAATCTCACATCCACGCCCACACAGACCAAAAACACTTCCCACAATCAAGGCCCCAGCTCCTGCATTTGAAACCCCTTGGGTCGCATAATTCAGGATCTACGCAGCCCTTCCATGTGCCTGGGGTCTTGGGGGCTCCTGCTATTGCTCCAGCCCCCTGATAACAACAGGTTCTTTGCACTTACTCTGAATGGAAGGTGGCTGCCACAGCTGATCCATAACAAGAAAGTTTAGCCCGGCCAACAACAATGATATACTAGGATTGCCTGAGAGCTTCGTCCCTGCAAGCAGGGCGCTGCTCTGGAGGGGAAGTCAGCATCAGGCCTCCTGTAGACTGGAATACAGGTCACCTTTTACAGGAGGCAGTATACAAAGGATATGAGCCCTAGGAAAGGGAAGGAGAGGAAGAGGAAGAGGAGATGGAGATGAAGAGAGGAGGACAGGAAAGGAGAGATGAAGTAGGGGCCGAGGAAAAGGAAAGAAAGATAGGGGAGATATGGCGGGAAAGGGGTACCACAATCCTGCCAACCTTTATGTTTTTTGCAGTTGCCTGCTGATCCACTGTAGCTCACCCAAGGCTAGATTTTCCAGAACTTGGCTCCCATATGGCACCTAAATAAGGACCAGATTCACAGAAGTGCCCAGCACCCAGCAGCTCCCGTTGTGAGATTTGTGAGCACCCAGCGCGTTCCCAGTGCGCAAATCTGGCTACTTATTTAGGTGTCTAGATAGGAGCTGGGCTCCTTTGGATTCCCCCCGGCCCCAAGAGCGAGTGTTTAGCACTCAGAAAATGAAACTGAAAGGTGGGATATTAAATCTGGTAGAAGGAAATATATTTTCATGCGTGATTAGACTGTGGAACTCACTACCACTGGAAATCATGAAGCACAAGAATTTAGCAAGATGCAGAAAGGGCTTGGACACTTACGTGCATCACAAGAATATCCAGAGTTATAATTAACAACACCATTTTTGGCGGGGATTTAAAACCTCATGCTTTGGGGCTTAGAGACCAGGACGAGACATTAATGGGGGCGGTGGGGGGGAACAAATCATCCCATATCTGCTATTGCAGGGTTCTCGCATCTTCCTCTGAGGCTCCTGGGGCTGGCCATTGTCAGAGACAGAACACAGGACTAAAGGGACCGTGATCTGAGCAAGTCTGGCAAGTCCTATGCTCCTATAAAAATTCCAACCGTAGCGGCAAATCTGCTTTCAAGCTAAAAATCCCCAGGATTTTGCTGCAATTCTGCAGAAAAGATCTACGCCCCTGAGCTGAGCTAAACTAAAGCATGGAGATTTTCTTCTAGCAAGGATTTTTCAGCATGTTATAAGGATGGGAAAATAGGGGTTATAATGACAGTCCAGACGTAACCTTCTAAAGTGCTTGAAGGGCTATATAATGGTATGATACTATTAACCTTTAAACTGCCTGCCATTTGTTGTGTTTAACTACACCGCCTTAGTGTTGCACTAATGAAGCCGTTATGCTCAGAATTCCGTGCTTTTATTTCAGAGAACAAATGAGTCAGGAGAAAAAAAAAAGCCACTTGCAACTATTGGTGGACCCCCGATTCCAGTGCTGCCAACTCTCATGATTTTGTTGTGAGTGTTGAGATATTTGGTGTGTTTTTGTAAAGCCCCAGCTCCAGGAGTCACGTGCTAATGGGGGAATCTCACTTTCATTTTAAAAAGGAATTTTTTCGAACTTGTGAGTGTGGAAAAAAATTTGAAAATGGGATCACGTTTTCAAAAACTCAAAACCCAGAAGGAGAATACAAGACCCCAACATTTACTTTTTGAAAAAAAGAAAGCCTGTGATTTTAGGTCAATCTCATGATTTTGAGGGACCCGACACTTGTGATTTGTGAAGGCTTGCCATTGGCAATGTGGTGATTAAACTCACCAGCTGCAGGATCAGCCACCAAGCGTCTACCTTTTGCTATTATTGCTTCCCTAATCTTCAGCTTTCCCACTAGTCCTGCTGCCCTGTACACCAGAAGCAAAGGTGTAAACCATACCCTCTGCTGCCCCATTCACGAGGTGTGAATTTCCAAGCCCAGGACCGAACCATGGAACTCCTTGCCAGAGGATGTTGTGGAGTTCCACAGGTTGACTGTGCGTTATGTGAAGAAATACTTCCTTTTGTTTGTTGTAAACCTGCTGCCCATGAATTTCATTTGGTGACCCCTAATTCTTGTGTTACGAGAAGGAGTAAATAACACTTCCTTATTTACTTTCTCCACACCTGTCACGATTTTATAGACCTCTATCATAACCCCTTAGACATCTCTTTTACAAGCTGAAGAGTCCCAGTCTTATTAATCGCTCCTCACACGGAAGCCGTTCCATACCCCTCATCATTTTGGTTGCCCTTTTCTGAACCAAGTCCACTATATCTATTTTGAGATGGGGCGAACAGATCTGCACGCAGTATTCAAGATGTGGACGTACCATGGATTTCTATAGAGGCAACATGATATTTTCTGTCTTATTATCTCTCCCTTTCTTATGTTCTTATAAAAGAGACAGCTCTCTATCAACTCCTAAAAAAAAAAAGCATAGCCCAACTGAGCATGCTCAGAAGTGATCGTTCAATTACTCAATTTTTTATTGTAAATATTTCTCTCATCCCAAGCCTAGCAAAGGGCCATCTCCTCAGTGAGGACAGTTTCCATGCAGAGCTCAGAGAGGTGCTCGTCTAACACTAATTTTTAGACCCTGAGAAGAAAATCAAGTCTGAAAATGCCCTAAAGTGTAATTTTCCTCCCACCTTCCAATAACTCAAAAATAGCTAAAAGGATTTTTGTCAAACTGGGGGGGGGGGGGGGGGGAATCATTTCTTCTTGCTTGAGACAAAGTGTGGAAAGTTTTATCCCTAACAGTATTTTTTCCACAGAGTTATGACCATGTGAACCTAAGACATTAGAATGAAGAGCCCAATGTAAGGGTAAACTATAGCTTTTGCTATTGTGAAAGCTATAATGTATGAAGCACAATAAATCTATGGAAAATATATTCTTTTCCATGAAGGGAGTTGTCAGAACCCAGTGTCTAAGTACCAAGATTGATGATAGGGGAACTGTTTTTCCAGTTGACATTTATTTTGCAGAGATATTAATGAGAAAACTGTTTCTTTTCCTGGAGTTCAATTTTAGGGCATTTCCCAAGTCTGTTATCAACCAAACTAGCCCATCTGAATGCATTTGACGTGTGAACTTGAGACAAGGACTACCAGGCCTTGGAAAGAATATTTAAAGGGCTGTGTTAAGCCCAGATTTTGACCTATTTTTAAAGTTCTGTAATCGGGTGAGAATGTTCTCTGCTGAAAAGCAAAAAAAAAAAAAAAAAAAGCCACCCAAGGAACAAAACTAGAGCCATTTTTATATAGGACCTACAATATTATGTGGCCGAGTCTTTTCATCTAGCCAGCAGAAAGAGGGCATCTTTTATAAGACTGGTTTCAGAGTAACAGCCGTGTTAGTCTGTATTCGCAAAAAGAAAAGGAGTACTTGTGGCACCTTAGAGACTAACCAATTTATTTGAGCATGAGCTTTCGTGAGCTACAGCGAAAGCTCATGCTCAAATAAATTGGTTAGTCTCTAAGGTGCCACAAGTACTCCTTTTCTTTTTGATAAGACTGACGTATGAGAAAGGACGTAAACTAAGCTGGCGTTGATGGGTGCATGGCAAGGCACGCACCGATGAATGCAATGCGGGTGTAATTATTATAGCTGGTCTGTGCTGGAGTGCATCAAACCCCTAAGGTACCAGTAACCTGCCAGCTGTACCATGACTCAGAGGCAAACTTTGCAGGTATTTCAGCAGGTAAGCCTAGAAGTCGCTAGCCCTGGCGGGTCCCAGACACGTGGCAAAGGGAAAGTGTATTTTACTAGGGCTGGCAGGAAAGGGGAAGGTTGCGGATACCCTAGATACAGATGCTGGAACAGTTACGGCTCAATGTAAGCAATCGCGGTTCTTGGTTGGGTCCTTTGGGGAGCCCATTTGAGCGTTCTGGCTCCTCGGGCCTGGGCTGCCCTCTCCAGTCCGGGCTCTCGTCCAGCAAATAGGCGCGTGCAGGCTCCCAAGCCAGGATCACTTAGCTGTGTGTCTAATCGGGATCACTCTGCCCGGCTCCCTGCCCAGCTGCTGCTGCTGCCCCCTAAGCCCCACACAGACCTGCACCCAGCTGTGATGTCCAGCCGTCACAGCCTTCCGCACGGGACTCCGCATCCAGGCCCTGGGGGTTCCCCTCTGAGACCAGCTTCTCTGCAGCTCCGGGCTTGCCAGGCGGCTGCTGCTTCCCCTAGGTGCCCAGTCAGGTCCTCCGACCCGGCCTGGAGAAAGGGAATGTCCCGCGGAGAGAGAGCTGATGGGGAATGTAGTCTCCTGCTTAACAGGGTCCTCACAGGGCTTTTTACCTTAGAACAACTACTGATCTTTGCCCTAACTACACATCTGAACATCTCAATGCACAATTGGCCAGATGTATACTGGGATATTTTGGGGGGTTCAGGGTGTTGTTTTGGGGTTTGTTTTTTGCCTTCTTCTGACGCATCAGAGATTGGCCATGGCTGGCGACGGGACCCAGCATGGACCAGCATTCTGAGGTGGTTCAGAGAATCCTCTTAGATGCCTGGCTCGCATGCTCAGGGTCAAACTGCTCACCAGATTTGTGGTCAAGAAACAATGTTCTCCTAGGGACTTCAGAGGGGTGTTTTGCCTTCCTCTGCAGTGTGGGGCATGGATCAGCTGCTGGGATCAGCTAATTAACTCCCTCCATCATAAGGGCCTTGGGCATCAGTGGTTTTATAAAGGGATCACATAGTGCAACAAAAATAAATCTACTCAGAGGACTGCAGGCTGGGAATTTGTCGCTTCATTTAACTGCATCACAACAGAGCAGGAGGCAAGTCCCAATGGAAATAAGGAGAGATGGAATGTGGCTCCCACCCATAATATTCCAAGTAACCCTATTAATAGGGTGACCTTACATCCCATTTTGGCTGGGACAGTCCCTTTTTTAAGACCTGTCCTGGCTGTCTGGACTTTTTTGGCAAAAGCAGGGTGTGGAAGAACGTGTGAAGGGGTGGGGGGGTGGCAAGTGGTGATACCAGCCCCGTGAAGGTGGGCAGCGATGCCAGCCCCAGGGAAAGGTGGTCATCTGTTATACCAATAAAATAAAAACCAGCAGGATCTTATTAAAGGGAAAAAGGCAAAATACCACATTTATTGTGTATACAGAAAGAATCATAGTAAGCAGTTAGTATACAGCTATAACATTCCATTCAATCTCATATTTATTCACACATTCATTCATATACACACACACACACACACACAGGTTCTGCAAGGTTGTTATCATAGTTACTAGCCTTAGAGTTGCTCATGCCAAGCCACTGGCCAGGTGGCCTGGACATGAGGAGGGAGCAGGGCCTTGTCAGGTGCTCATCTGATGTTCCTGGAAGTTGGTCTGCAGAATCAGACCCCCAAAGTTCTCACTTTCTAGAGTCCATTTTTACAGGAGTTTCTTCCTATGCCAGTCTATGGGAATTGCTTCATCATGCTGTTGCTGAATCAATCAGCAGATGGCACATTCCTGATGGCTCTGTGCTGCTAGATGTTATCTTGTTCTTTGGGTCTCCCATTCTTGAGGCTGTTGGGTGGATTCCAGTCTGCCCTCCGGGGGTCCTCTGGTTATTTCCACTTGACGCCTTCTTCAGCCGATGGACACTGGATTCTTAGGCTGGCACCTCCCTGATCATTCAGTTATTATCCACACCAAGCATCCATCTACATACATCCTCTATCTCTATTTTAGATCACAATTGTTAATACAACAAAAGGGCGGGGAGTCTCTGGGTGCTGTTTCTGTTGTTACAGAGTATTGCTTTGAGTCTCTCTGTGTGAATTGCTTTGAGAACAGACTCTGTCTTAGAATGTACTAACGCAATTAGCAGCTTGCAAGTTTTAAACATAGAGGGAGAGAAACAGTACCAAAAACCAAGAGACCTCTTAATTAGTAATATCCTGGCATTTAAACTATGGGGAATCAAACTCATTTGATTTTAATACAGAACTTCTTTAATATGATTCAACATAATCATCCTCCCTCGTTTGTGCGTCGCTGCTTGCCTGAGCCCTGCTAGTCTCACGTGGGGGGGGGGAGGGAACTCGGGTGCACGGCTCAGGACAGCCCCGTGTCGGGGGGGGGAGGAGGAAGGCTTGGGCCAGCCCCATGCAGTGTCCCCTTTTTCCTTTGGGAAATATGGTCACCCTACCTACTGGGAGTTAATCCCATGACAGTCCGTTGTAGGGTTCTTACCCCTTGCTCTGAAGCAGGTTGTGCTGGCCTCTATCAGAGATGGGATATTGGGCAGAATGGAGCCCTCCTCTGATCCACTCTGGCTACTCCTGTGTTCCTACCATGGGCCCCCTGGTCCTTCTCATAGGATGAATAAATCTTAGCTACTAAACTTCCCGCGACTTCTTAAAGGCTGGTCTCTATAGAACAGGGCTGAGGCAGCATGGGAAGGGGATTGCTGCTGTCTCTGCTGCTCTCTGGATAAACAGAGGACTCTGGCCCATCGCGAGGCGGATCCGGCCCTAAATTCACTGCAGAGGGGAAAGAAACATTGCAGCCTGCGTGTGAAGGGACTCAGCTTCCCTGACAGTGCCTCTGCTCCAGGTTTACAGCATAAACTTCGCGGCCCCATCTCCGGCAATTCAGCTGCGTTTTTCTTGGCACGCTCATTCCCACCGGGCATCATGCATGTGCTCCCTGTAGTGGAAACTAAAAGGGCTGAGAAGTGGCCCCTTGAAGTTCAGCTCAGCCAGGCTGTTTTTGTTGCTGACAAGCACATCTATCTTTCTGTACCTCCCAGAACGTGAGCTGGGAGAGCCTGGCTGTGCGCGCACGCTCTGCACGGTTTCAATGTGGGAAGGGTTGCTATGCAGCATGTATTTGGGTTGGAGACCTTGTGCAGGGATGAGGATGACAGAGGAATCTGCATTTGAGTTACACTGGTACAAATCTGGAGTGACTCCACTTCCTTCGGGGCGGGGGGGGAGGGAGGTTACACCAGGTTTACACTGGTGCAGCCAACATCAGGTTCTGGCCCTTTGTTTCTCTTTTGATTCCTCCTCTCTCTCCTACTATATTTTAGAATCTCGTCAGACAACCTATGCTAATTGTGTCTGAGTGATGCTTACCCTACAACTGCCCCATTGTAACCAGACTGTCCCATTCATAGGGCCACTTTGGCAACCCAGCCACTTAAAGTGGCTCTGCGGGGGATGATCCAGTGGTAGAACGACCCTGCTGGTTAGCTGACCCCTCCCCTTCCCATTCCAATGGCAGTTCCCCACCTTCCCCATGAGGTAATCCCCACCCATTCCCTACCTTAACTCCCACTCAAGGCCATGCTGTGTATCTGCATCCAGTCCCCCAAATGACCCCTTCCTCATTGCACAGTAGCTCACGCCAAGTGATAAGCAAGGCAAGGCCTAAGGCAGAGGCCATGGGACTTTGAGATCAGGGGACAGAAGGAGACAGGGAGGTTAATGGGGGAAGTTTGCAGGCGATATCAGCTAACCCCCCAGCCAAGACTACCCTCTGTAGTACGTAGCTCACTCCACCATTATCTGGGTGGTTAGCGGGCTGCGTGCAGTGCCTCCAAACACACAGCATCCTGCCCTGTTACAAAGTGCACAGGGACGGGTTTCCTTCAGAGGCAACAATCAAAATGGAATCACACAGGTCACAAATTTGATTTTACCAAAGCAGGCCATAAGTCAGCTGGCAAGGACTGTTCACCGGCTTTGCTGCTGTATAGGATGAGATCATAAGAGGGTCTGAGATGGGCGGGGGGGATTAGAGGGAATTGGGGATAGCAATATTTTGACTGGCATGGTGTAAACAGGGTACACTCACCTCTCATGAGCACCCCCTTGAGCAAGTGCACACATGCACTCTCTCTAAATTGTCCCTGCTCCAGAACAGAGCAGACCCCTGGAGACAGTGTCTTCACCCTCTTGGGGCTTCCTGGCTACAACCCTCCAGCTGGACCACTATAGTTCAGTTCCCCCTCTAGGGTGCCTCACTGTCCAGGCCACTTCCCCGCAGTGGCTAGTAGGGGTTGGGAGGGACCCAGGCCTGCCCACTACTCCCTGTGGGTAGCAGCCATCTGCTTTGTCCCTTTAACTGTGTTGCACCGCTTCTCTAATTCCCTGGGCCACTTCCCTGCAGCTCCACACCATCTTCACCCTTATCTCAGGGTCTTGTCCTAAGAGAGCCCCAGCAACCCACCCAGGGCTCCTTCTGGCCGCACTGGCTCATCTGGGGATCTGTAGCCCCATCAGCCACGCACACTCCAACAGCTCCAGCAAGGAACTGAACTGGCGCTGGCCCTGGAGCTCTTCTTATATTAGGCTGCTGGGCCCTGATTGGCTGTGTCCCACACAGCCACTCTAGGTAGCTTGGAGGACCCTCTCCACTGCCCTTTATGGGGGCGGGGTGTGGCAGGGCCATGAGGTCTCCAGCAGGGGGCCTCAGAAGGTCTGGTGCACCCAGTCACACACATGGGAACACAAGCGGTGGAAGGCTCAGGACTGCTAATGGGGTGATTGTGACAGGAACACTGGGTGAGTTACACTCCTCTTTCTTCTGGGCCATTGGTGGGTCCCATCTGGAGAATGTCTGGAGGAGATCAAGGGACCCTCAAGCGGGAGAGAACTAGCTGGTCTGGCCAGAATTCCTGTGATTCTAGGATGGAGATAAGTACAGATTCACATGGCTTGTCCATGCCTGAGACTATCCGATGCACCCAAAATGGTATCAACATGATATGAGCCACAGTGCTGAACTCCAGTGGGGCTGTGTCCCACGTGGCCTTGGCTAAGGGACATGGCTACGTTATGGGACAGAAAGGGGCTGGGATCCGTCTTCCCCCATTATCTACCCATGCTAGCTCTGTTGTATTTATAGGATGCCAATTACTGTAGCACCTAGGTGCCAAATACAGTAAAAAGAGACGTATAAAAATGACACAAAATTGATTGTTCTATTGTTGTCCTCAAGTTTGATCATTTCTTTCTGTCTTTTCCCCAGAGGGCCTACTCCAAAAGCAAATCAGGGGGTTCAGTCTGGCTGAGTAACCCAAAGAATACACAGACCGTGAGCTGGGCCCACCTATGGGATTCTCTGCCACGTGAAGGGGTTGGGGACTTTAAAAACTCAGCTGGATAACCCCCGCCTGCAAGGTTCTTGCAGGGAGCTTCGGGAAGATGAACTAGATTATCAGCTAGAGCTTTGCCATCTCTAACTTCCATGACTCATAGATTCCAAGGCCAGAAGGGACCACTGTGATTGTCTAGTCCAGAGGGGGGCAAACTACGGCCTGTGGGCCACATCCAGCCCACGGGACTGTCCTGCCCGGCCCCTGAGCTCCCAGCCAGGGAGGCTAGCCCCGGACCCCTCCCCCACTGTCCCCCCGCCCCCGCAGCCTCAGCGCCATGCGACACCAGCACTCTGGCCCGCAGCACCTGCTGGGCAGCGTGGGCGGCGTATCTGAGCAGCATAGTAAGGGGGCGGGGAGCGGAGGGGGGGTTGGATAAGGGGCAGGGGGTCCCGGGGGGCAGTCAGGGAACTGGGGGGATCCTGGGGGGCAGTTGGGGGAGGGGGTGGTCAGGGGACAAGGAGCAGGGGGTTTGGATGGGTCAGGGGTTCTGAGGTGGGTAGTCAGGGGGCAGAAAGCGGGAGGAGGTTGATAGAGGGCGGGGCCAGGCTGTTTGGAGAGGCACAGCCTTCCCTACCTAGCCCTCCATAAAGTTTCGCAACCCCGATGTGGCCCTCGGGCCAAAACGTTTGCCCACCCCTGATCTAGTCTGGCCTCCCGTAGAACACAGGCCAGAGAACTGCCCCCACTAATTCCTAGAGCCGAGCTTTGGGAAAGCCATCCAATCTTGATTTAAAAATTGTCAGTGATGGAGAATCCACCACGCCCCTTGGTAAACTGTTCCAAAGGTAAATTACTGTTAATAATTTATGCCGGATTTCCACTCTGAATTGGTCTAACTTCCAGCCATTGGATAGGATCGTGTTAGACCTTTGACTGCTAGACTGAAGAACCAATTATCAAATATCTGTTCCCCATGTAGGTCCTTATAGACTGAGATCAAGTCTCTTGGTTAAGCTAAATAGATTGAGTTCCTTGAGTCTAGCACAGTAAGGCAGGTTTTCTAACCCTTCAGTCATTCTCTGGGCTCTTCTCTGAATCCGCTCCGGTGTATCAACATCCTTCTTGATTCCATGACGCAGGCACTCAGCTGTGGCACTGAGTGTGGGGAGAGGTGAAGGCAGGTCAAAAGTCAGTTTTGCATTTTGCTAAATAATTGCCTTGTACAGCCCGGGCTGATTTCCCCCAGGCGGGGCAAACTGGCTTCAGGGCCAGACGATGCAGCAGCGCAATGCAAAGGGGTTCTGCTTCTCCTGAGAATCTTGCCCACATTACGGTACATTTTAATAGCTGAAGCACTTGACAAATTTGACACGTGCTGGGATCAGTCACCCACCACTGGAATGTAGCCACCTCTGGGGGGCAACACAAAGCAGTTGTTTAACAGCACAGAGCAATAGTCCACAATAGTTTAAGAGAGGCCGTGAAAGAAGATGCAGATTTGCAGAAGGAATTTGTTGAGTCAGGAGGTAATTATCCAATTGGAATTTTGGGGGGTTGCAAAGAGACCAAGCCAGCAACCCACACTCATGTGAGTAGCCCCTATTAGCCCCAGCTGCCCTATTGTCATTAGCAAGGCTACTGGCCTGAGTGAAGGTAGTAGGATCTTTAGTTCTCTCCTACTCTTAGGAATAGTGTCACAGGGTCTAATGCCTCAGTTGTATTATCTTAAGGATGGTGATATAAACACTTCAACCAGAGCAAGATGTGCAATACGGGAAAACAGAAAAACTCTCTCCTGCTGTCCCAAAAGATGCTGTAGTATTGATATATTGTGCTGCTCAGAGGCTAGAGAAATGCCTTTGAAACCACTCATGAAATCAAACCTCCTTCATTACTTTCTCCTGAACTCTTTAATATCTTCCCCGCCTGTATAACATCACTATGCACTATCACTCACCAATAACAGCTGGTGCACTACCTTCTCTGACATGGCCTGCCAGGGCAGAAGTAACTAACTAAGTCACATGGCAAGGTTTCCAGGTGCTCTGAGCTTCAGTCTGATTGTCTTAGAGTTTACAACAAAGTTATTAAAGGCTTGTCTACATACAGAACTGTTGCTGTTTAACAGAAGAGGTGAATTTTAAACCAATTTAATTAAACGGGTGCAGAAGGCCATGTGGACTCACTCACTTTGGTTTAAACTAGGTTTATTTCAGTTCATCTGAAGTCGATTAGGAACACGGTTACGTTAAACTGCAACAAGCCCCTTTTAAACAGAGTGTCCAGAGAGGGTGGCACTGGCTTAACTGAAACAGGTATGCCTTAGTTATTTACCCTGCCTCATAACTTACCCCTGTATACGGCACTGATGAGACCAACACTGGAATACTGCACCCAGCTCTGGAATCCAAGGTTTAAAAAAAGAGGTTGAAAAATTTGAGACGGCACAGAAAAGAGCCACAGAAATGAGTCAAGCACTAGAAAAAATGCCTTACAATGAGAAACTTGAGGAGCTCAATCTATTTAACTTATCAGAGAAATCAGGAGGTGACTTGATTATGGCATATAAGTATCTGCATGGGGAGAAAATACCAGTTATTAGAGACTCTTTACTCTAGCAGAGAAAGGTAGAACAAAAGGCAGTGACTAGAAATTAAATTTGAATGAGATATAAGGCAGAATTTTTTTTACAGAGAGGATGTTAACCACTGGAACAAGCTACCAAGGGACGTGGTGAATTCTCAGAGTCTACATATCCGGACTAGATGCGTTTCTGAAAGATGCTTTATTCAAAAACAAGTTATTAGGTTCAAAACAGGAGTAACTGGATGAAATTCTCTGGCCTGTGATAACCAGGAGGTTGGACTAGATGGTCTAATGTTCCCTTCTGGCCTTAAAAGCTATGTGTGAGCTAGCTGGACTCTATGAAGCTCTATGAAGGTATTTTTTCATGCTTTGTGTGTATAAAAAGATCTTCTACACTTTCCACAGTATGCATCCGATGAAGTGAGCTGTAGCTCACGAAAGCTCATGCTCAAATAAATTGGTTAGTCTCTAAGGTGCCACAAGTACTCCTTTTCTTTTTGAGAATACAGACTAACACGGCTGTTACTCTGAAATCTATGAAGCTCGTTTAATTAAACTGGTGCACGTTTATATGGAATTAAGTTATTGGAACAACCTATCCATCCAGCCCCTTTGCTTCAGTTCATCTCTACTTTCCTCAGCCAATATTCACACCATTGAACCTGTGTTATAACTCCATACCAGGGACTGAAGATGCTAGGAACTGCTGAGATATCTATGGATTTGGTGACTAGGGACATAGGAAAAATTCCCACTGTCAGCAAAACCAAAGAGACATCAAATCAGGGGAGTGGGGACTGTGCAAAAGCAGAACATTTCTGATGTTTGTTGCAGATCTCTGATCAAATTGAATGGAGCTTCTGATGAGCCATTCTACTGAGATACAGCTGGCAAAACCGGCTGAAAAAAATAACCCTTTGTTTTTCTCGCTTTGTTCTTACTCATTCAGTGAACACTGGTTTTTCCCCATGTCCTCCATGCTATTATAGAGATGAAGCCGATTAGATTATAAGCTGTCTGGGGCAGGTCCTGTGTCTTATTTTGTGTGTGTATCATGGGGCCAGGATCCCGATGTCAGCCTTTGGGCACTACTTGGACAAGTAGTAAATTAAAATGGTGGGGCAGAAAAGCCCAGTGAGTGGGGTGATGGGCTTGGAGTCAAGAGAACCACATTTCCTGCTGGGCTATGCCACAGACCTGCTAGATGGCCTTGAACAAGTCACAGCACACACACCCCTACCTTCCTTTGTGCCTCAGTTTCCCCATCGGTAAAATGAGGATAATGACACTGCTCTTTCTTTGCAAAGTACTTTGGGCTCTGTGGATGAAAAGGGCTATGTGAGAGACAGGACTGGAGCGTGTGTGGGTTAGGAACGTGACCAGTTCTGGGAAGATGGATTGTCATTTCTACCATGGCTGTGGCCAGGCCAGTGTCAGGAGCTCACACATTGCTTTTTTGCTGTGTCACGCTGTTTGGTTGTTTTAAAAATGTTTTTTCGCCGACAAAATTGTGAATAGAAAACCAACCAGTGACAGAGCAATGAGTCTGCTCACCAGATCAGAGTTGTCTTATACAGAGGGAAGTGAAACCTGGGACCTAATCCTTGGAGACCCCCAAGACATCTGGGCTGATTAATAATCAATTATTATTTCCACCATGCCCAAAGCTGGGTCAGGCACCTCACAGAGCAGAGACTGTCACAGATCCTTGCCCTCATGAGCTGACAGCTGAAACAGACAAGGCGGGCAAGGTAGTATCTTTGACTGGACCAACTTCTGCTGGTGAAAGAGACAAGCTCTCGAGCTCCATAGGGCTCTTCTGACCACTGGCAGTTTAGACCTAACACACGCACTTAGACTGTAAGCTCCTTGAGCTGGGGATTGTAATTTACGGCACCAGGTACAGTGCCTTGCACTGTCCTGGTTAGAGCCTCTAGGCGCTACTTTAATACAATACTTTAACACAAATGAATAATAATAAGGCATAGACAAGGGAGGGACACGTGGGATTGGATGGGGTCACACAAAAACACCTACCACACACTTCTTAGTGAACAAGCTTTTTTTTTGTTATAAATTTTAAATTAAAGTTGCAGTTCGATGACCTCCTCTAGGCTTGGCAGCAGGAGGTGGGAGTCTGTAGTGGGTGGATCTGAACGTGGTAAGGCTTTCAGGTGTTGCTTTAACATAGCTGGATGGCCAGCAAGTGTGATCCTCAGTGTCGTGGCACAGGTTACAATGGGAAAGAGTTGACTGTATATGCAATAAATATAACCCCACGTTTGAAGCATGGGTGGTGATGGAGGGCCTGATGTAAAGCCCAGTGCAATCAGAGGAACGTTCCCATTGGCATCTGTGAGCTTTGGGTCAGTCCCACACACCGCTGAGCAAGCCAATCACAGCCAGCTATTTAGCCACTGAATTTAAACCAGCACAACTTCAGAAGGCTTCAGTCCATGATATCACCTCTGCTCCCTGACTGGACAATTCCCAAAGCCACAAAGGGCTGTCAAACACTGCTAGCTGAAGACCTTTTGTGAATGTTCCCCCAAGAACTCACTGCGGGTGCATGTATTTGCATGAGTACTCCCCTGCCATTAGACCTTTGCACAAGTATTCCCCTCAAAATATTCATCCACATGCAGATTTGCTGGATTTACATGTGCACAACTGAACACTATGCCGTCCCTGTCCACGAACACCCTTTCAAACAGAATTTTGCTCGCATGAGTATTTGCAGAAAGCAAGCAACGAGGTCCACAAGCACCATCAAAAGCCAGTTCCCAGCTCTTATTTGGATGAATACTGGTGAGTTCTTTGCCTGATAGCATCCTCCCTGGTCCTGGGATATGCATACCTTTCTATATATTTCCTTCGGTGTCCTGAGAAACTTTGCTGATTCCCCCCTGCTGCCCATGAGCCGAGAAGGCTATAAGGGAAAATAATTAATATAAACAATGGCTCAGCCTGAATCTGACTCCTCTTTACTGGGGACAGCCAAGACACACAGATGTCGAAATATTATTGAATTCCTTTGGATACATTTGATCTCCTGAGCTGAAGAATGTGGGACATTTCAGCTTATTTTTAAAACACTGAGCTACAAATCAGTAATTCAATTAGCAATAGCACCGTATGCTATCACCTCCCCACTTCGGAATAAGGGGGGGTATTTTACTGGGCCATGAGCACACAAGTGCCTCCTCCAACTTACATCTATTGTAAAGAAAGTGTCCCGTAAGGCTTTGATGGTTAAAAGGAGAAGATTTTTACAAAACAGGGTTTGCTGGATTCACTGAATTCACCCATGCGCAGATGGCCCTGCACAAATCCCACTGAACCACTTTGCCTCACTTAAGGCTAATTTGAGGTTGTAAAGGGTGCATAAGCCTTACACCGGGCCCCTGCACAGAGATAAATTTCTCCCAATTTAAGGTTTCAGAGGAGCAGCCGTGTTAGTCTGTATCCGCAAAAAGAACAGGGGGACTTGTGGCACCTTAGAGACTAATCGTTCGTCTCTAAGGTGCCACAAGTCCTCCTTTTCTTTCCCCCAATTTAAGCGGCACGTTCACTTCCTTGTACTTCGCTTGCCTTCTGCAATGCAAATAGGTCAGTCAGTTTCCCTGCTGCAGCTAGTCCTTGGCTGGGCAGCTTCACTTTCGGGTTCTCAGGCATTAGCTCAGCGCTGTGGTGACTCGGTGGCCAACCCGCAGGGGCAGAGTTGTTTCAAAGATGTGCTTCCACTGGAATAAAAAAAAACAACCCCCCCCCGGCCTTCGGTTTTGTAAAAGCTGCTTTTCTGGACCGAGCGGGAACTGACAGCTTTCCTGTACTGCAGCCCTCAATCTGAGATCTTAATCTCATCGCCCTCAGGAAATTCCGAAGTTGAGCTTCCCACAGAAACCTTAACTCTGCCCCCTAGCGCATATGCTTTACAAAACAGGCTTTCATTCCATTATCTCCCAAACTGAGGCCTGTGCAGTATTACAAAATGCCATAGATATAATCTACATGCATCTGAGGCTACAGAGGAAAGTTCATTTTAAACATAAGACAGAGCAGACAATGAAGGTTATTTAAAAAGTAATAGTGGAGACACATGTGAAGGTAATCTGATACTTAAATACTATTGGGGCAGTGCCTTCAAAATGACTAGGTAGATTGATTAAATAAACTGATAGACCTCTCAAATGCTTGTTCAACATGCCAGGTTCAGCTTCAGAAAAGCAGACTTTGACTCCCGCAGGGAACTGAGGCGCAGGATCCCCTGGGAGGCTAATACAAGGGGGAAAGGAGTCCAGGAGAGCTGGCTGTATTTTAAAGAAGCCTTATTGGGGGCGCAGGAACAAACCATCCCGATGTGCAGAAAGAATAGCAAATATGGCAGGTGACCAGCTTGGCTTAACAGTGAAATCTTCAGTGAGCTTAAACACAAAAAGGAAGCTTACAAGAAGTGGAAACTTGGACAGATGACTAGGGAGGAGTATAAAAATATTCCTTCCTTTGAAGTTTTTAAGGTCAGGATTGACAAAGCCCTGGCTGGGATGATTTAGTTGGGGATTGGTCCTGCTTTGAGCAGGGGGTTGGACTAGATGACCTCCTGAGGTCCCTTCCAACCCTGATCTTCTGTGATTCCTCCAGCATGCAGGGGTGTAATCAGGAAGGCCAAACCACAATTGGAGTTGCAGCTAGCAAGGGATGTGAAGGGTAACAAGAAGGGTTTCTACAGGTATGTTAGCAAGAAGAAGAAGGTCAGGGAAAGTGTGGGACCCTTACTGAATGGAGGAGGCAACCTAGTGACAGAGGATGTGGAAAAAGCTGAAGTACTCAATGCTTTTTTTGCCTTGGTCTTCACAGACAAGGTCAGCTCCCAGACTACTGCACTAGGCAGCACAGCATGGGGAGGAGGGGAACAGCCCTCGGTGGTGACAGAACAAACTAAGGACTATTTAGAAAAGCTGGACATGCACAAGTCCATGGGGCCAGATGCAATGCGTCTGAGGGTGCTGAGGGAGTTGGCTGATGTGATTGCAGAGCCATTGGCCGTTATCTTTGAAAACTCATGGCAATCGGGAGAGGTCCCGGACAATTGAAAAAAGGCTAATGTAGTGCCCATCTTTAAAAAAGGGAACAAGGACAATGCGGGGAACTACAGACTGGTCAGCCTCACCTCAGTCCCTGGAAAAGTCATGGAGCAGGTCCTCAAGGAATCCATTTTGAAGCACTTGGAGGAAAGGAAGGTGATCAGGAACAGTCAACATGGATTCACCAAGGGCAACTCATACCTGACCAACCTGATTGCCTTCTATGATGAGATAACTGGCTCTGTAGATATGGGGAAAGCGGTTGATGTGATATACCTTGACTTTAGCAAAGCTTTTGATATGGTCTCCCACAGTATTCTTGCCAGCAAGTTAAAGAAGTATGGATTGAATGAATTGAATATAAGGTGGATCGAAAGCTGGCTAGATCGTCGGGCTCAATGGGTAGTGATCAATGGCTTGATGTCTTGTTGGCAGCCGGTATCAAGCGGAGTGCCCCAGGGTTTGGTCCTGGGGCCAGTTTTGTTCAACATCTTCATTAATGATCTGGATGATGGGATAGATTGAACCCTCAGCAAGTTTGCGGATGACACTAAGATGGGGGGAGAGTTAGATACACTGGAGCGTAGGGATAGGGTCTAGACAAATTGGAGGATTGGGCCAAAAGAAAGCTGATGAGGTTCAGCAAGGACAAGTGCAGAGTCCTGCACTTAGGACTCAAGAATCCCATGCACTGCTATGGGCTGGGGACCGACTGGCTAAGCAGCAGTTCTCCAGAAAACGACCTGGGGATTACACTGGATGAAAAGCTGGATATGAGTCAGCTGTGTGCCCTTGTTGCCAAGAAGGCTAACTGCATATTGGGCTGTATTAGTAGGAGCATTGCCAGCAGATTCAGGGAAGTGATTATTCCGCTCTATTCAGCACTGGTGAGGCCACATCTGGAATATTGCATCCAGTTTTGGTCCCCCCACTACAGAAAGGATGTGGACAAATTGGAGAGAGTCCAGCAGAGGGCAACAGAAATGATCAGGGGGCTGGGGCACATGACTTATGAGGAGAGGCTGAGGGAACTGGGCTTATTTAGTCTGCAGAAGAGAAGAGTGAGGGGAGATTTGATAGCAGCCTTCAACTACCTGATGGGGGGTTCCAAAGAGGATGGAGCTCGGCTGTTCTCAGTGGTGGCAAGTGACAGAACAAGGAGCCGTGGTCTCAAATTGCAGTGGGGGAGGTCTAGGTTGGATATTAGGAAACACTATTTCACTAGGAGAGTGGTGAAGCACTGGAATGGGTTCCCTAGGGAGATGGTGGAAACTCCATCCTTAGAGGTTTTTAAGGCCCGGCTTGACAAAGCCCTGGCTGGGATGATTTAGTTGGGGATTGGTCCTGCTTTGAGCAGGGGGTTGGACTAGATGACCTCCTGAGGTCTCTTCCAACCCTGATCTTCTATGGTTCTATGATTCTATGATAGTGGCTGAAAGTTGTTGCGGTGTGATGGCTGCTCAGTGGCTTCTGCAAAATGAATTTTGCAGGTCTTCGTTCTGTTCTTACTGCACAAGCATCTGCATGACAAAATTTGCTGGCATGTGTAGACCTCTTTGCACCCAGTCTCAGAAGAGAGGTTCAGAACTACAAGCGCCATGGAGGCTGAATGCTCCTCTCCAGTCCTCGTGATAATCCGCTGGCAGCCTGTGCGATGTGACTGCAGCTCCTCCCAAATCCACGCCGGGTTGAAATGTACCTTGGAACCTTGATGTGGGAGAGCAGTAGGGCTTCCTGTAGCTTCTTCACTGCACAGTTAACCCAGGTCTGAGCATTCAGCTTAGCCTTTCCCAAGTGGGACCGCCCCCACCGCAGACTCTGTGTCTTCCTACACTCACCCTTGCCTCTAGGGGTATATCCCCTGGGTCTTTGTGCTGAGATGCGCTAGGATTCTTTCCTGGGCAGTCATATCAGCTACGAGAGAATCGCTCTGTCCTTGGGGGGGGAATTGTGGGAAGGCATTGGAGGACTATCGGCACTCAGGGGATTTAGCCAGCGTCTGGACTGCACAGTATGTGGCTGCCAGCCTGAGCTGAAATGGAGCATGGGATCGAACCGGCTCGCCCAGCTCAGTCAGCCAGCCCAGGCTTAAAGCCCCTCCAAACCCAGGGCAGAGGGTTCCCTGCGTGCCTGGGGGAGGGGCGCTAAATCACCGGTAAGATCCCAGCTGAACTGTGCGGTGAAGACCAAAGGAGAATCATTATTTTCTGCCACGAACATCCACTTCCAGGCATCCAGGCACTGCCCGGCCAGTGGCGATTCTCTGCTCCGGCGACGCTCGTCCACGCCCCCAGGTACACTTCAGCAGGCATGTGGTTTGCGTGTGGGACGCTGCCCTGGGCAGTGGCGTAGAGCACGGCATGGGTGGCAAGATGAGATGCGACGGGGGAAGCTGAGGGAGGTTATTGTTCCAGGGAAAGCACGTTGAGGGAATGTGTGTCGCTTATTAGTGTGGTTATTAGTGTTAATTAGTGTTATGGTAGGGCCTGAAGGCCGCAGTCAGGGATTGGGCCCCGTGAAGGCATCCCACTCACCACAGGGGCGCCTCCTGGTGGCTGGGTCTGGGAATTAGCTTTCACCCCACCTGGTGTCCAGTTCCATCAGTTGCTCACGCTGTGGCCTCTCTCCTCCTCTGTGATTCGGGGGTGCTCCCTCTTCATGACTCGGCCCTCTAGCCAGGTGAGTATGTAGTCCCCCCCTTCTGGGGTAATAAAGTCCCACCGGACAAGCTGTCTGACGCCGTCTCATATGATCTTCCGTTCCAAGTCTCCAGGTCCTGTGCCACTTTCCCAGTAGCTGGTAGGGGAACCCAGGCCAACCTACTATGTGGGGTTCCAGCAACCTACTATGTGGGGTTCTGCACAGCCCCACTCCTTGCTGCTGTTTCCCTGGGATACTTCCTGCTCAGGCTTTCTGAGGCTTTCTTCCCTGAGTTGACCCTTCTTTGGGATCCCAGGACTTATTCTCCCCTTTGGATGTCCTCCTCACCACCTCTCCGCTCCTGGAGAGTGACTGCCAGCTCCTTCCTTGCAGCCCCCTTCTGCTCTCAACTTTCTGGCTTTATACTAACCAGCCCACTCCTGCCCAGCTGGGCTTCATGTTCAGTTAAGCTTGGCTCTCCCTCCTGGTGCAGCCAGGTGCCGTGACCAGGTTCCCAGGCCCGCATTAACCCCTTCCATGGTAAACTGGGTTCAGCACAAAAATAGTCTGGCAGCTTCACACTGGTCGTCAGCCTCCCAACCCTGGTCTCTGGGGGCCTGCACAGCACCATCCTTGGTGGTCCACAGAGGAACCAAGAGCCACCCTCTGTTCTGAGTTCCAGCCCAGAGACCACTAGTGAGCAGCTATGGTCTGTCTATTCCTCCTTGGGCTACTTCCTACCATGGCCTGTCTCTAGGCTTTTCCCCCCATCCCTTCTTGGGAGCACTCCTCTGCAAACCCCAAAAGGAAAGTAGATTACCTATAGGGAACATAGCAACTGTAAAGGTCCTGTGTCACGCCTACCTGACCCAGAAGGGCTCTGGGGGCTAGCAGTCTCTGCATAGCCCCTGGCCCCAGCCCAAACTTCCTCAGGAAATCTCTAGGTTTCCTCTGGCCCCAGGCAGGCTTTGTTTCAGGGGTCATCACCAAAAGTCCATCCTTTCTCCCAGCCAACCCCTTACTGAGCTGGGCTTTTCCTTCAGGCTGGCTCCTCTCACAGGTTAACCCACAGGATCTCATTAACTCCTTCTGGCCCAGTTTGGTGTCTGTAGTCCCCATCACAAATACCCAGTCTAGTGTGCAGGTCATTCCCTTCCCCTGCCGTACAGCAGGCTTGCAACTTGCTCTCTGGCAGAGTGACAGCCTATCGCCTTGTTTGCTGCCTCGCAGTGCCGGGTCCTCAGCGGGTATAAGCTGACCTCGTCCCATGGAGTGACAGTGGTTTGCATGACTGCAGATTGTCGTCTCTTATCATCCAGTCTCTTCCTTGGGGAATGACTGCGTGTTGGAGTGACTGACTGCAGAGGTGAACTTCTGGGACTTCACCTGCCGGAAGGACACCATACTCATGCCGGGCTATTTCTAAACCTCCAGCACTCTCTTACAGTATCTTCAAACCAGCAAGACACAGCTGCATTCCACCAGCAGGGCCGGAGGGGACGGGATCCAATGATTTCACACCAAACCCTGGTGCAGTTATCCAGAGTGGGAGGGGAGGGAAGCCGCGGAACATATTTCGACTGGGGAAGAAGTCACTTTCCTCCAAAGCTCCAGAATGGCTGGATGGGAAACTCTGGACCAGTGTGTGACATTCTGGGGGAATCTTTCTGTTACCACCATGTAGCTATGGATCAGGCAGGATCTATCTACGTGAGGCACTTCTGGATCCCCATTATCACAGCCTCTCAGCACCCCACCACCTCCAAGCTGTTTATACTCACACCCCTGTAGCTTAGGGAAATGCTATTGTTCCCGTTTGTCCAACGGAGAACTGAGGCACAGAGAAGGCAAGTGGTGTAGCTGGGAATTGAACCGATCCTTCACCCGTCCTAGGTTAGCACCCTAACCACTGGACATGCAAAGCCTGCGGGTGGATCAAGGAGCCTTCAGCACCCTAGCACCACTGGTCTAGCTGCCCATGGTGCAAACCTGCTCAATGGGGATCGTGAGGCGGCCGGGTCATGGTCCTCTGGCCCCCACAGGCTGACTGACCATGCCAGGGAGCTTGCCCTATGCTCCTTTAAAGCAAGCTCTCCCGCAGCACGCTGGGGCGCTCCAGGAGGAATTGTGACTCCCTAACGCAGCGTGCCCCCTGGAGTTCCCACTGGAGGTGGGTGACTGCCTGCCATCCTCTCCCAGGAAGGCTGAGGCTGTGAAAGGCACAAAGCATTTCACAGAGCCCTAGGAATTCCCTGGACTTGACGATGACGAGACACAGCGACAAGAATGAGGCCACAAAGCATGAGCTTAAAAGAGATTCTCGTGGCTGAGCAAAGGCCTGGAGCATTCAGTACATGGGTCAGAATAAAAGCAGCCACACCGGCTTCCTTTTGAAATCCAATCTCTCCCCAGCCTCACCTCTCCCTGTGCCTGGGGCTCTTCTCAGCTCCCCACTCCCCTTTCTTAAGAACCCCAGGCAGCCGGTGCTGGTTTCCCCACAGTGTTTCCCCAGGCCCATGCTGCAGCATTGGTTTCCTTTGAAATGACTGTGGGAAACACAGCTCCTTGGGTCATTTCCCAAACAACAGACCAATAAGGAAAATAAAATTAAACAAATGAGAGGCGGAAGCCAACTCACAGCATCCCTCTGTCCCATCCAAAAATAGGTCAATGGGGCTGAAACTGCCGTTTGGAACAAGACTGATGTCTTCCGGCTTCCCTGACCCTTTCTGTAAACTCCCCCAATGTAGGATCCAGTAGCCCCGAGGTTTCTTTTCTCCCCCTTTCTGCTCACTGGGCCATCGGAGTTCGGGGGGATTGCATGATCACAAGTTTGGCTTATACCTAATGTGTACACACCAGTGTTATTCCCTCTCCACCCACCCCCCAGCGTCCCCTCCAATAACATTCCCTCTCTGGTTGCAGCAGCCTCCCAACCCATCCCTGCTAGGCACTAGCCGTAATACAAATAATACATGATTCATAATGCTGATGGTCATATCGCTGTGACTTTATCTTCCTCCTCACTCCCCCCTGCCCCCCAGTACAGCCAGTTCATCCATCTTAACCAAGACCGTGGCTGGAATGCAGTGTCCAGTTCTGGTGCCCACCCTTCGAAAAGGGCTTTGCACGAACTGCAGAGAATTCAAAGAGCCTCAAGAGTGAATCAAAGATGGGGAAACCAGCCTTACAGTGAGAGTCGAAGGACGCTCAATCTATTTAGTCTAACGACAAGAAGGTTAAGCGGGGGCTTGATCACTCTCTTTAAGTGCCTACACCGAGAGAAGATTTCTAACAGTGGAGGAATCTTTAATCTAGCAAAGTTAGACTTGGGATCCAGTGGCTGGAAGCTGAAGCGAGACAAACTCAGACTGGTAATAAGGCGCAAATTTTGAATTGTGGGGGTGATGAACCATTAGAACAATCCCCTTATGGGTGTGGTGGATTCTTCATCACTTTAAATCGAGACCAGGTGTCTCTGTCTAAAAGATCTGCTTTAGCTCAGCCACAAGCTGTGGTGATTACCGGGGAGAAATACTCTTGTTTGTGTTATGCAGGAGGTCAGAGCAGATGGTCACACAAGTCTCTCCTGGCCCCGGAAATCTATTCATCTATGAATCTCAGCTCAAACAAGACATCTCAGGAAGAAAAAGTGAACCCCAATTTCTTCATGTAGAGCCAGTAGATATGTTTCACAGGGTGCCCTGAAGTTCACCAAACTGGGGGCTCCCGCTCAGAGCAAAGGGGAAGGAACTTCCACATCGAACTGCCGCCTTGCACTCCCTATCCCCACCCTCCAAGCACAAAAGTGGAAGTGTCCCAGCTGGCTTCAAGTGCAGAGATGGTTGTAGATTGTCCATCAGATAGGTGGTGCATAGTGGGAGAGGCGATGTCTAAGGTCTGAGGGACCTAAATCATCTGCAGCTTTTAGGGGCAAAACGATCACCTTGAATTGCACCCAGAAAACATAGGGGTGGCTAGCGCCTGCCTTTGGAGCCTGGCTGTGGTTACATGTAGCACCAGAAGCGCAGCTAAGGGAATGAATGGCTGTGTTCTGCAGTAGCTGATGTTTCCACGTGGACTTCAGAGGGAGCCCGCATGCAGCGCATGCAGATATCCACATTTTTTAACTGGGTAACAGTGGTGAGGTCTCCATCCAAGAGGGAAGTTCTCAAGCCTCTGGTCACATGCAAACAGGCGGGAAGTGCTCATGGCTACCTGGGAACCCAGGAACACCTCTGGATCCAGAAGAAACCCCAGGCTGCCATATCCAATAACAAAGGTGAATTCTGCCCACCGTGTAAAGTGAGCAGATGTCACCTCTACCAAATCCTCTGCTGGCCCACCAGGAAAGCCGATTCTGATTGAGCTTTGCCCAACTTGCTCTTGCCCAAGTTCCGCTTTTGTTCGTTCATTGGAAAAGCCAAATCACTGTGCCTCTTCACAAAACCAAACAGTATCCAAAGTGCCACTCTATAGTGTCTGTATTTACAGTCTCCAAGTCTAATTCGTCTCCCACTCTGAGACAGGGCCCCTCTAGGCCAGGTTTGAGGGTGGTCCACTGGTGAACAGGAGCTTAAACTGCTCTTGCTGTCCATGTTCTGGGGAAGAGAACTTCAGTGTCTTGAACTGTCCCATCATCAGTACCTAATTCACTTTAACCCCTTCACTTCTGGGTAGAGCTGGCTGGGAAATGATTTTCCTGTCTCTCAAATATGTTTGAGTGTTCCAAGTTTTCTCCCACCTCGCACTGGGACAAAAAGGCAAAATCTTGAAAAGTTTTGTGAGCCAAAAAAACACTCCAAACAAACCAACAAACAAAATCGGGTCCAGGTTGCTCAAAACAGTTCACTGAGAGAATTTGGAAACATTTTTCCAACTTTTTTTTTCAGTCAGGAGATTTGTCGACTCTGAACCTGTTTTGTGACCTGCATCGGTGCTGGCAGATGGGAATTATTCGATGAAAACTTAGTTTGTGGAAAAATTCCCACCCAGCTCTGCTCCTGGGTTCCTTGTGCACACGTGCAAAACACGCACCACGTTGGAGACTCTCAGGGTATGTCCACTCTGTGGCTGGCCCAGGGACAGCTGACTTGGGCTCGGGCTAAGGGGCTGTTTGTGGTGTCGACACTCAGGCTCGGGCTACCACCTGTGCTCTGGGAGCGTCCCACTGAGCCCGAACAGCTTCACTGCCATTTTTAGCCCTGTTGTCTGAGGCCGAGTCAAATGATCTGGACTCTGAGAGTCAGTGCCATGGGGTTTTTATCGCCGCGGAGGTGTACTTTTTGTGTTGCACACACACAGAGTGAGGAAAAGACCCTCTGCCACAGAACTCCCCATCTGCGTAGGCAAGAAACAAGAGGGGAAGTGACTTGCTGAAGGTCCCGTGGAAGGTCAGTGGGAGAAGAACCCAGACTGCCAGCGTTCCACTGGGCCAGGCTGCCTCTTGGCCCGGCTCAAGCGTCTCTCCCCTCACCTTGTCCGCAGCCACTAGTGTCTCTGCTATAAAGAAAAAGGCTGCCGGGGCTTGTGCCTTCTGCAGGGTGGAGGTGGGTTTGCACCAGAGATAAAAGAGCACAAATACCCATCAGTGCCGTTTACCATGTAATCCAAGCTGGGAGAAGAAGCTAAACACCATTAATACCTGAAAAGTGGGGGGAAAGGGACTAAAAGGATGAACAGCAATAAAAAGTCCATTAGATAATCCACCGTCCCCAGCACGGGCTTTTAAGTGCTTTATTTATCGGGGCTGGGCCTGAGCATCCTAATGCATATGAGCAGCAGGCTGACTTCATGCAGCCATTCAATTAACGCCAGAAAGGACCCACTCCGGAGGCCGCATGCATCACCGCGGCGATGGCGTATTTAGAGAGAGCAATTCAGGAGGCCGTTAGCATAATCAGAATGGATGAACCTACCTCGGGGAGAAGAGACACGGCTTTTAATAGACCCATAAGTGCAAGCGTGATGATTATTTATCGCACTCTTCCTTTCAGAGGGGGGCGCAATGAAATATTCAGCCAGAGCTGGGCCAGGCGGGGTGGGGACGTGGCAGGAAGCTGGGCTGCTGGCTGAACGGAAGGGCACTGGGCCGACAGAGCAGCCAGGGCTGCTGTCTATATTCCCACCTGCTTAGAGCTTGGGCCGCTGGAGCGCAAAGCCTACCAGCACAAACCGTAAGGAGCGGTTAAGTTAGGGTGACCCGTTTTGGCCAGGTCAGTCCCTTTTTTAAGTCCTGTCCCGGCCGGCCCGACTATGTTGGCAAAAGTGGGCACTTGTCCCGTTTGCTCTTCCCGACTCGATTAGCTGGCTAGAGCAAAGAGTGGGGTGCGGAGGAACATGTGGGGGGGGGTGTGTAAGCGGTGATGCCAGCTCCGCGCAGGGAGGGAGGGAGGGCTCGGGCAGGGGTCAGGCAGGGCTCGAGCGAGCAGTGTTGCCAGCACCACAAGGGGAGGGAGGGGTGGGCAAGGGTCTTGGGCAAGCCCCGTGCACGGGGCGGGGTCTCGGGCCAGACTCTCATGGTGTCCTGTTTTCTTTTTGGGAAATATGGTCACCCCAGTTATATCTTGGCTGCATCAGTGACCTTAAGCTAGTCCGTATGCCTCCTCTGTTTCTCCTCCCACTCCTTGTGTATTTTGGGATGATCTACAAATGAATAGGCACCAACACCTAAAGCAATGGAAGCTATTTTTATTCTGAAATATCAGCATCTACCCGCAGACCTGTGCCGAAATAACTAAATCCGTTTGAATTCACGCCTTTCATTACTTCGCTGCAAGTTTGTGTCGAGACCAGGCCTAGACTATGAACTCTTCCATCGGGGCTTCTCCCGTACAATGTGTATGTACAGCGCCTAGCGCCACGGGGCCCTGATTTCACCTGCAGGATCATTATAAGAATAACTGCCTCCTGCTAACCACAGCCTGCCCAGTTCCACTCTCAGCTGCCAAGGAAACTTGGAATGCCAGCCGCAGTCTAACCTGCTCTTAAAAATCTCCAATGAGGGAGATTCTACAACCTCCCTGGGCAATTTATCCCAGTGCTTAACTACTCTGACAATTAGGAAGTTTTTCCTAATGTCCAACCTAAACCACCCTGGCTGCAATTTAAGCCCATTGCTTCTTATCCTGTCCTCAGAGGTTAAAGAGGACAATTTTTTCCCCTCCTCCTTGTAACAACCTTTTATGTATTTCCTCTCTGTATATATGGCTGGGTTTATATATGTATATTTGTGTGTGTGTGTAGATAGATAGATAGATTAGATAGTGGCGGAGTCAGACCAGACGGATATAAGAGAGTGGTGGAGGGCAGGTATATCAGCCTCAGGATGAGAAGGTCCCTGTTCCTTGGTTAGCCAATCAAAGGCTACTCCAGGCCAGTCAAGACACCTGACGCCAATTAACCAGTTAAGGTCGTTAGGCTAATGGAGGCAGGTGGAACCAATCACGGTCTCACTCAGACTGCTTAAAAGCTCTCCTTTCCAGTTCCCTCGAGGGAGCCCAGGTGAAAGGAGCGGGAGGAGGAAGCATTGCTGTATCCTGAGGTAACGGTGAAGCTAGGAAGAGGGGACCACGGGGAAGTGGCCCAGGGAATCAAAGCAGCATTTAGTGGTGGAGGGAAAGCCACCAACAGCTGCTACCATTAGGGTCCCTGGGCTGGAACCCAGAGTAGAGGGTGGGCCTGGGATCCCCCTCCCCCCTATATTCTATGGAGATCCCCTTGAGAGGGAAAGCAAGACTCGGTCCATTCAGGAGGCCAAACTGTGCCTACTGAGCTCTACGGAGCAACACAGACTGTGGGGTATTTCCTCGTCCCATCTCCCATACTGGCCTGTGATGAAAGTAACTCAATAGGCCGTGACTCTGGCCACTACACTGTGAAAAGAAGGTCACATTTGGGGCCTTAGTGAGTTTCTGAGGCCCCTGGATCTGCCAGGAAGCACAGGATCCACAATTACAGGCTCAGAACTTTGTCACAACTGGTGTCAGTGGTGGGATAGTTGGCTTATCATTCACCGCGTGGTGGTAGAAGGGGAGAATTAAAAAAAAAAGTGCACAGGGTTTAGGTTTCCTCACTGCAATGGAAGATGTAATAAAAGCACTGATACAAGCCACTGCAGCCCAGCAGGAGGCCACCCGAGTCCATGCAATGGCACAACAAGAATCCATGTGGCTACAACAAGAGACTAACCAATTATTGATAGGGCAGGCCTCCCAGGATCGAGCCCTTTTACAGGAGGTGATAGACGAGCTGAAAGCCCTCACTGCCAAAAAACAAGGGTCTGACGGGTCACGAGTATGGAGGGCTGCTGGTTGTCTACCAAAGATGACAGCCAATGATGACAGGGAGGCATATCTCCTCTCCTTTGAGAGGACCGCCTTGTGAGAGCCATGGCCCCAGGACCAGTGGGCCAGCATCCTCGCTCCCTTCTTATGTGGAGAAGCTCAGAAAGCCTATTATGACATGCCCACTGAAGCTGCCTGCGACTACCCTCAGCTGAAAGCAGAGATCCTTGTACAATCAGGGGTAACAACCGCAGTACAGGCCCAGAGATACTATGAGTGGAGATACCAGGAGGGCAAGCCTCCGCAGTCCCAATTGTTCGACCTCATCCACCTCGCATGAAAATGGTTACGACCCAAGGCATGCAACACAGAGGAAATGTTGGAAACTTTGGTCATAGACCACTATGGGGATCACCTCCAGATCTTCGTGCATGGATGGGCCAGAATGACCCTGCCACCTACAACGGGGTGATCACGTTGGTGGAGAGACGGATAGCGGCCTGAGAGCAGTCCCAACTACCCAGAGAAGCCCCCTCCCGAAATAAGTATCCGGGTCTGACCCCGAAAGGTCAGAAAACCAAGAATCCAGGGAGTCCCAGGTGGAAGAGGGTAGTGGCCACAGAACAGCCGGGAACCCAGAAATAGCTTGAGAGGGAATAGCTTGAGCGGGGGGAACCATGAAGCAAAGACCCCTAACCCAAGAGACAAAGGAATACCTAGAGCCCCTTATAGATGTTATGCATGTGGAGAATGCGGACACCGAGCGGCACAATGTCCCAATATGGAGGAGCCCATGCAGTGTAACCTGGGGGATTGGGCAGACCCATGCACCCTAATCAACCTTGTGGGGGTTGCAGTCACCCCACACCAATATACAAACCCAGTAAAACTGAATGGGGTAGAGACTATGGTGCTTGTGGACTCTGGCAGCGTGGTCACCCTGATTTCAGGGAAATTAGTGAAACGCAGCCAGTTAATAAAGGCCAAGCATACGGAAGTAACATGTGTACATGGGACTGTTAGTTATTATCCTGTCATCCCAGTAAGGATCGAAATCCAGGGAACCATCACCAGGGTAAAAGCAGGGGTGGTCCCATAACTCCCATACCCAGTGCTCATTGGAAGGGATTTCCCAGGATTTGGAAATTTGCTCCCGCCAGAGGGACAGGACAGAGGAGAAGATTCCGAAGTTAAGGAGTCATCCCTAATAGAAAGTCACCCTCCCTTCTTTGCTGAAATATCTCCAGAGTTGTTCCCCGCCCCCGGGAAGGGCAGAAAAACCAAGAAGGAAAGGAGGGCGGCAAAGGCTTTGGGCACCCGGATTCTGCTTCAGGGCCACAACATGGCCCTGGTAGGCCGACAGGCACGGGGAGCTGAGGGAGAGACCCCGGAGGGGAGGAGGAGGAAGCAGAGTCTGGTCCCAGCCCCAATGCCAGCGAACTGACCGAGGAGGTGGAGGCCAGTCCCACAGAATTCGGGTTGATAGGTCCCTGAAGAGAGACTTTCAGGAGAGACCAGGCAGAAGACCCCAGGTATGATAATGTCAGAAAAGAGGTGGCCGAGATAGATGGGGAGCCTGTGGAGGGAAAGGCCCGAGGGCCAGCACCCTATTTCATGATCAAGAAGAACCTCCTGTATTGGGTGGTACAAATGCAGGAACAATTGGTAAACCAGCTCCTGGTACCCCAAAAACATCAGAGGGCAATATTAAGACTCGCCCACAGTCACCTCTCTGGGGGATACTTGAGGGCAGAGAAGACTCAGGCATGGATCTTGCGCAGATTCTTTTGGCCGGGGGTACATGAGGATGTCTGGTCGTACCGCGCCTCCTGCCCCGAGTATCAGTTGCACAGCCCTCGCCCACATCTAAGGGCCCCTTTGGTACCCCTACCAATCATCGAGATCCCTTTTGAGCGGGTGGCCATGGACCTGGTGGGGCTTCTAGAGAAGACAACTCGAGGTCACCAATATGTGCTTGTCATCTTGGACTATGCAACCAGGTATCCAGAGGCCATTCTCCTATGAAATACAGCCTCCAAGTCTATAGCGAAGACGCTGGTGCAAATTTTTCCCCGAATAGGGCTACTGAAAGAAATTGTAATGGATCAAGGAATGCCTTTCATGCCTAAGCTGATGAAGGACCTCTGCTCTTTGCTCCATGTCCAGACTCTGCGAACCTCGGTTTACCACCCGCAGATCGATGGGCTGGTAGAGAGATTCAACCGAACCCTCAAGGCCATGATCAAAAAGGAGGTAAGTAGGGATGGAAAAGACTGGGATACCCTGTTGCCCTACCTTATGTTCGCCATCTGTGAAGTTCCTCAAGCCTCCACTGGATTCTCTCCCTTTGAGCTCTCATATGGCTGCCACCCCTGGGGCATACTAGATATAGCTAGGGAGATCTGGGAAGAGGAGCCCAATATGGGGAAGAATATAGTTGAGCATGTATTGCAAATGAGAGCCCATGTAACCCGAGTCACTCCTATAGTGCGGGAGCACCTGGAGAAGGCCCAAAAAGCCCAGCAAACTCACTACAACCACCAAGCAAAAGTTCGGCAGTTCCAACCTGGAGACCCAGTAATGGTGTTAGTAAACTCTTGGCCCAGTGGCAGGGGCCCTATGAAATAGTTGAATCCATAGGAGAGGTAAATTATAAGGTACGACAACCAGGATGTAGAAAACAAGAACACGTGTATCACATCAACCTTCTAAAACCCTTGCATACCCAAAAAGCGTGTGTAGTTGCCCAAAAGGACCCACCGCAGGAGAACAAAAACCCCGAGCAGGTGAAGGTGTCTCCCGATTTGACACCAGCCCAAAGAGAGGAGGTGGTCGAGATGATCAACCGGAACCAAGACGTATTCTCATTTCAGCCAGGTGGAACAACTGAGACATATCACCACATCATTACAAACCCCCGGGTGAAGGTGACGATGAGGCCTTACCGGGTGCCAGCAGCCAAAAGAGAAGAAATCAGAGCAGAAGTAAAGAAAATATTGGAGTTAGGGCTAATTGAAGAGCCCCCAGTGGTCTAGCCCGATAATGCTAGTACCCAAAGCAGATGGCTCCACAAGGTTTTGCAATGACTTCCGTCGGCTGAATGAGGTGTCCCAGTTCGACACATATCCTATACCCTGGATAGATGAGTTAGTGAACCAACTAGGATATGCATGGTTCCGGATCACTCTAGACTTAACTAAAGGGTATTGGCAGATCCCCCTTGCTGAAGATGCAAAGGAGAAGATGGCTTTCTCCACCCCAGAGGGTCTTTTTCAATATACAGTCCTCCCGTTCAGTCTGCATGGGGCCTCAGCTACCTTTCAGTGCCTCATGGATAAGCTATTGGCCCCCATGCCAGTTATGCGGCTGCCTACCTGGATGATGTGGTTATTCATACCTCAGACTGGGAAACCCACCTGGAAAAGGTGGAAGCTGTCCTAGATACCCTAAGGCATGTTGGCCTTACTGCAAACCCCACTAAGTGTGCCATAGGATTAACAGAGGCTAGATATCTGGGCTACATTGTGGGGCGAGGTGTAGTGAAACCCCAACTCACTAAACTAGAGGCCATCCAAAGCTGGCCCTGACTGGTTCGCAAGAAACAAGTCCGGGCATTTTTGTGGGTAATGGGGTACTATCGACGCTTTATCCCCCATTTCACCACCAGGGCAAGTGCAGTGACGGACCTAATCAAAGCTCGGGGGCCTGAGCTGGTACGATGGACAGACACAGCAGAGAGGGCATTTACAGATCTGCAGACAGCCCTTTGCAGTGACCCTGTACTTATAGCCCCAGACTTCGCTAAGGAGTTCGTCTTGCAGACAGACGCATCCGAAGTAGGACTAGGGGCTGTCCTATCCCAGATGGTTGGAGAAGAAGAACACCCAATCCTCTATCTTAGTAGAAAACTCCTCCCAAGGGAACAGAAGTATGCGGTGGTCGAGAGGCAATGCCTCGCTGTTAAGTGGGCCCTGGAAACACTGCGATACTACCTGCTAGGGAGGCAGTTTATCCTCGTGACCCACCAGGCCCCTCTTCAGTGGATGCAACGGAATAAGGAGAAAAATGCAAGGGTGACCAGATGGTTCTTATCCCTCCAACCCTTCCAGTTCCGGATACAGCACAGAGCCGGAAGTCGCCACGGCAATGCAGACGGCCTTTCACGGGTGCATTGCACGACGACCCAAGTTGCCCAACCCCTTGGTGTTGAGCAGGGGGGAGGGATATGTGACGGAGTCAGACCAGAAGGATATAAGAGAATGGTGGAGGGCAGGTATATCAGCCTCAGGATGAGAAGGTCCCTGTTCCTTGGTTAGCCAAACAAAGGCTACTCCAGGCCAATCAAGACGCCTGACGCCAATTAACCAATTAAGGTCGTTAGGCTAATGGAGGCAGGTGGAACCGATCTAGGTCTCACTCAGACTGCTTAAAAGCTCTCCTTTCCAGTTCCCTCGAGGGAGCCCAGGTGAAAGGAGCGGGAGGAGGAAGCATTGCTGTATCCTGAGGTAAGGGTGAAGCTAGGAAGAGGGGACCACGGGGGAAGCGGCCCAGGGAATCAGAGCAGCGTTTAGCGGTGGAGGGAAAGCCACCAACAGCTGCTACCATTAGGGTCCCTAGGCTGGAACCCGGAGTAGAGGGTGGGCCCGGGTCCCCCCCTCCCCGCCCCCATACTTTACAGAGATCCCCTTGAGAGGGGACGCAGGACTCGGTCCATTCAGGAGGGCGAACTGTGCCTACGGAGCTCTACGGAGCAACACAGACTGTGGGGGTGTTTTCCCTTCCCATCTCCCATACTGGCCTGTGATAAGAGTAACCCAAGAGGCCGTGATTCTGGCCACTACACTGTGAAAGGAAGGTCACATTAGGGCCTTAGTGAGTTTCTGAGGCCCCTGGATCCTCCAGCAAGCGCGAGACCCACAATTACAGGCTTGGAACTTTGTCACACTATGAATTACTTTTTACTTTCATTACTAGAAATGCCAGCTTGTGCAACACCCCCTACATTGTTTCCAAATATCCTTGACCTTTCATAAGCAAGTCAGATGGCTTGACAGCTAGCGCTGTTGAAAAGCCCAAGGAAATCCTAGCTGGATTAAAGTTTTAGTCCATTTCATTTTCATCCACTGCTTACAGCGAAGCTGTACGTGGATATCAGACTAAAGACAGCAATTTGGGAGGCAATTTTCTTGAATTGCTGGTACAGCAGGATACAGGGAAAGGTAATGGCAGGATCAGGCAGTTAGAAATGGCATAAACATTTGAGCGACTGGAAAGATGTATTGGTTTTTCTTTCATTCACTTTTCTTTTTTCTTTTTTTAAATCATCCATAATGGAAAAAAAAGAGAAGAAGAAGAAGGCAGCACAAGATTTCACCTCGCCCAACAAAGGGCTACATTACTGGCCTCTCCTCTCTTTGAACCAGAGTCTGTTCCCCCCATCAATGATAAACATCTCACCATGGCATCTGCTGGTTAATGTTCAGGGACTCGGGCACCACAATAGTCTCCACTTCACCATGGTTTGGAAGCCCCATCTCTGGAGAGATTTAACATAGACCGGACAAAGCACTAGCTGGGAGGGCTCCACTGTCTGCCCCACTTGCTGAGGTTATGGGGCCCCTGGGGCAGCATCAGAATCTGCAGAACTGATGGTCGGGAGGGAGAGAACCTTTCTAGCCCTCACGGTGGTGAAAAAAACACTGTGGCCAAGATTTTCCAAAAGTGGCTATTGATTTTGGGGGGCTCTCCACTTTTGGGTGCCCAGCACACATTAAAGGGGCCCTCTGGACATTAGGCCCTCTGAGGTGTCTGAGTGTGGGCAACCAGACACTGAGGGTACGTCAAATAAAAGATAAAAACGAGATAAAACAGCCTAGCTCAGGTGTGGCTGGCCAGCGTCACCGGAGATGGGCTCGCGGGGCTTGGGCTGCAGGACTGTAGATGTTTGGGCATGGGCTGGAGGCCAGGTTCTGGGACCCTCCCCCTCATGCGGTCAGAGACCAGGATCTGGCCCGAGCCCGAATATCTGTGCTGTAATTTTATATTCCCGCAGCCTGAGCCTCACGAGCCCAAGTCAGCTGACCCGTGCCAGCCATGGGTCATTTATTGCAGGGTAGATGTACCTGGACTAGTAATTTCCAAAGGCAGTATTTACTAGGGCTGGTTGAAAAAGTTGGTATAAAATATAAACCCATCGGACAACAGGGTTTCCTCAAAATTGAAATTGGTTTCATGTTGCGTCAGGTTGACATTAATTTCTACATCATCACAGGAATCCCACGACACACCACAATGGCTCAGCTGCACAGCTAGACGCAGTAGGTCATGGGAGACTCAGAATGGCTGAGGAATTGGGTCCATAGGGAAAATGGGGGCATGAACGACCCGGAACCACAACCCCCAGGAGGCTCGACAGCAGTGCAGGCCGACACCAAGATGACCCAACTTGAAACGAATCTTTTCGACGTGTCTGAACTGAATTTTTCAGAATTTTTCATTGCATGGAAAGTTTCCATATTTTGAGGTTTCGTTCCAGTTTGGGGGGAAAAACAGATGTCAAAATATTGGAAGTTCCCCTGGGACAGAAATTCATTTTTTCGATCCGCTCTGCCATTGAATCAGCTTGGGCCATTGAAAATGTGACCCGAGCTGAAACCGATGCCTGGGCCCTGAGAGCTGTGAATTTCCTGGCCCCACATTAGCCTCATTGGGGTGCTAATTTCAGTGACTGATGGAGATATTTCAGATGCTGACGTGAACAATGTAATTGTGGAACCTTTTTGTGAGTAGAATGTGGGGGGGGCTTGGAGTGAAGCCTGGGAGGGCAGATGGACGTCACCGGCAGGAGGGACATGCAGAAGAGGAGAAGAGAGACCTGAAGAAGGGGAAGGAAAAGAGGCAAAGGGCAGGAATCGCACTGGTCCTGAAGGCGAGCAGTTCATAGATGTTGAGGCCAGAGGGGACAATTGTGACCACCTCATCTGGTCTCCCATAGAACACAGGCCGGAGAACCTCACGTGGGCGTTCTGCAACAAGCAACTACTTGGGGTTGAGCTAGGATTCATTCTTATCCCTATTTGCATTCTGGCAGCAGGGCCCCATTGATCTGTACAAACATATCACAAAGAGACAGTCCCTGCCCTGAACACTACAGACAACAGGTGGATAAAACAGCCAACTGGGAGCGCAGGGAAACTAGGAGAAACTCCAGGCAATCAGCGGTCGCCATGCCCCAGCAGCCTGCAGCATATCTTTTAGAAAGACGTCAGATCTTGTTTGGAAGCTCCCAGGCGGTGGAGAATCTGCCACCTCCCTTGCTGCTAATCCGTTCCAGTGGTTAATTATCCTCACTGCTGACAAAAATCTGCACCATGTTTCCAGTTTGGACACTGCTGACTTCAACTCCCCGCCACGGGACCCTGTCACCCCTTTGCCTGCTTGATGCAAGAGGGTTCCAAGACGCTCCCATGGCCCTCAGAGTGGGGCTAAGGATGCAAATGGTTTCCACCCTACCAAGGGGGAGGTTCTCCCCACAGACAGAGCATTTCCGCAACATTTTAGATCGCCTCAAGCCCTCAAAACGGGGCTTACGCCGGGCATTTGTCTGGGTGGGTCCCTCTGCGAGAGGAGATTCCCGCCCGGAGAAACAGCCAGATGCCTTGCTGGAAATGTGACAAAGATGAGACAGCACATCCTATTTTAGAAACCCTGGATCTCAGTCTGAGCCAAGACGTGTCAGGTTCCTTAACAGCCTGGAGAGTTTGGTCCCTGGCCAATGATTTTGTCTGCCCTGATGGACCTGGCACCCTCCAGTGTGTTCAATAAGCCAGAACCAGGACATATTTTTAGGTTTCAGAGCAGCAGCCGTGTTAGTCTGTATCCGCAGAAAGAACAGGAGGACTTGTGGCACCTCAGAGACTAACCAATGTATTTGAGCATCAGCTTTCGTGAGCTACAGCTCACTTCATTGGATGCATGCAGTGGAAAATACAGTGGGGAGATTTATATACACAGAGAACATGAAACAATGGGTGTTACACACTGTAACCAGAGTGATCAGGTAAGATGAGCTATTACCAGCAAGAGAGCTGGGGCGGGGGAGGGGAACCTTTTGTAGTGATAATCAAGGTGGGCCATTTCCAGCAGTTGACAAGAACGTCTGGGGGAGGGGAATAAGCATGGGGAAATAGTTTTACTTTGTGTAATGACCCATCCACTCCCAGTCTCTATTCAAGCATAAGTGAATTGTATCCAGTTTGCAATTAATTCCAATTCAGCAGTCTCTCGTTGGAGTCTGTTTTTGAAGTTTTTTTGTTGAAGAATTGCCACTTTTAGGTCTATAATCGAGTGACCAGAGAGATTGAAGTGTTCTCCGACTGGTTTTTGAATGTTATAATTCTTGACGTCTGATTTGTGTCCATTTATTCTTTTACGTAGAGACTGTCCAGTTTGACCAATGTACATGGCAGAGGGGCATTGCTGGCACATGATGGCATATATCACATTGGTAGATGTGCAGGTGAACGAGCCTTTGATAGTGTGGCTGATGTGATTAGGCCTTGTGATGGTGTCCCCTGAGTAGATATGTGGACACAGTTGGCAACGGGTTTTGTTGCAAGGATAGGTTCCTGGGTTTTTAAAGTCCCAAGTGGTATCTTCTTTTTGCATGGCAGGAATGAAACCAGCAGCAATGGGATGCTTTGCCTCTTCTGCAACTCCCAATTAAAGTCAGCGCCATGGTTTAACGAGAAATGGGTCTTAGGGTTATCCTTCCTCTCACATCAGTGCAGAGGGGATTTACATACAGAACTCCCCTGGGGGCTGCATAAACATAATAGCTTGTCTTCTCCTTACCCCTCTTCTCCCTGGATGGCCGAAGGCTTGTTGAGATAAGAGATTTTTGCACCAGTCTAAGCCTCCCCAGTGTTGATGCACTGTGCCAGTTTAAAGTGGGGCTAGAATCAGTATAATTTACCCTGCCTTCAGACTCATTTTACTCCAGTGCCATACGTCTATACTGGATGTTTGCACCACTGTGGCTATATTGGTGCAGAAATCCCTAATGCAAACAAGCCCTTAAACTAAAATCTGATAAGATCAATCACAGACAAAATCAAGCGTGTTTTATTTACTACTGTGTGGCAGGCCAGCTGACCCAATATCTCCACAGGAGAGTGATACTGGCGGTGGAGCCAGCCCCTTGCAACTGGAGTAATTCAGCCCCCCCCCCCCCCCCCCCCCCCGCCACGCACACAGCTTCTGGAGCACTGTCACCAAATTGGCACCCGAACGTCACTCAGGGACATCCCCGATTGAGCAGCAATGAAAATAGCTCGCCTTCAAAAAGGGACTTCTCCCAGAGCCGCTTTAAGAGAACTGTAGACCCAGCAACTGGAGCATTTCACTGCATACTGGCAGAGTCCTGCATGGACACAAAATTTGTCTCCGCATCCGATCCACGATTCGCAAACATGCTCCGCAGATACACAGCGGCCGTCCGCAGATTTGCAGGGCTCTCCATCCTGGTCCATTTTCTATCAGACTTTTCCCCTCCAGAATGACTTTGGCAGTCAAACGGCTGATCAGGCAGGTGTGTATTTTGGCAAACTGTCCTGGAAACGTGACATTTTGGGGGAGGTTAGGAAAGGGTGAAAATGGCTGACACTAATGGCAGAAAACAAAGTAGATTTCCCTAGCCCAGGCTGTGGCGGCTGTCAGGAGAAGGTAGTTGTTCTGACTTGTGAACAGAAGAGGTTTGAGGTAGACCAAGGAGGCAGAAGAATGACAAGAGAGCAAGATGCCATTTCTGCAGAGTGGGTCTTCTGCCCTTTTTAGGATTCCTGGGAGTTCACTGCACCTAACCACGCCTGCCCCTAGCTGGTGCCTGGCCTCGGTGCCCTGTATTGGTTCCCAGGGTGCTGTCCCTTTCTGCGACATATGGCTGCATCAGAACTGAGGCTAGCATTCCGGGAGCCCCGCTTTCCCCTCTGGCACCACCTGGCATAAAACCCCACCGCACCTAGAGGTCCACAGCTGTGGTTTACACCCATTTCACACTCACGTTACACGGGTGTAAATGGTGACACAAACATGCGTGACGGGAGACGCAGACCTGGGGACTGATTCTGGTCTTGCTTCGGCTGGGGTAAATCAGGAGTGACTCTGTGGAAGTCAGTGGAGTTGCGCCGGTGTAAGTGCGATCAGAATTGGGCCCAGGGGCTTTTACATTAAACCCAGAAGAGTCCTGTCTCCCCTTCGCAGGCAGCAGGGTGAGATCCTGCTCCATCCCCGGCACAGGTGCAGACCCCCTTCCACAGCCAGGCTGCAGAGACAGGAGAGCAGCATGATAATGGGTGAGGCTGATGCCTCGGTTTGCAGCCTGGCCTCTCTGGCCTCCTGCAGTAACTGAGCCACCTCCCCCCGGAATGAGGCCTGGGTGCTGTCACTGCAGCCGATGGGACACAACAAAGCTCTTCGCAATGCTCTTTCAGTGACGGGTGTGCCGATGAATGACAGGGCAATGACACCATTTATCCAGCGGGTCTCTCGCTTGGGCAAAAAGCGCTACCGCCCCGAAATGAAACCGAGCGGAGAATGAGCAAAGAAACACATATGCAATCAGCAGGCATCCTCACCCAGTGTACAGACATGCACAGCCAGGGTCCGCATGTGCACAGACAATACACACAGGGCATTCAGCTATACAGACGACAGACCTGCACAATCAGTATAGCTATGCACACCTTCCACGCATGCAGACACACACAGCCAGCATGTCTCTTCACACAGGTGACATGAACCACTCATGCAAGCAGAATGCACACGCTGTCAGTGAACAGGCTTCCCCCCAAGGATGCATATATCGAAAACCTATATACTCACAAGCAAACACAACACCAGCATGCAGCCTTACATAATACACACACACAGACACAATCACACACACACAAACATAACATGCAACATAGCCCCAACGTGCTCACATATAACTAAGTCTAAGGGCCAGATTCAGCAACCTAAATGTGCCCTACACACACGTAAGTTTGGGACTGAGTTGGAATCTGCTAGGGGGCACGCTATTTGTGTGCTCCCCTGTGACCCAGCAAAACAACAGCATGAGGCCATGGGCCAGTGGCCAACACAAGGGGGTTGGAGTCTGCAGTTGGAAATGCCTGACATGCATCTTTGATGGTGTTTGAAACCCCGCTCAGAGTTGAATGTTAAAGTTGCTAAGTGAGAACTGAGAAGGCAGGAAATAGTAAAGTGAAGGATGCCTGTGTCACCTTAACTCTGTCTCCTTGTCAGTATTGTCTGGCTTAGGATGCAGGATACAATTTTCAAAACTGCATACATGATTGAGGAACTTAAGTCTTCTAGGGCATTTTTGAAAGTTTTCCCCTCGTCTTTAATGACACAACCAAGGGCTATTTTTCCTGGTGGACCCTGCCTCAAACAGTGCACATGTTGGCTTGTGTGCAGTGAGCGAGGCAGCTGCTCAATATTCACCTTTATCCTCACTGGCCAATGAGTGGAGCCATGCAGCATCCAACCTGCATGCAGCATACACCCAAGAGCCTGATTGTTGAGTATTGGCTGCAATCCCAGCAGCTGCTTTCTTCAGTTCAGGCCATTTTACTCAGGTGCCTAAATATGCAGGTAGGTGTCTTGCCTTAGGCACTCAAGTTTGCAAAGGTGGGTTCATAGAAACCTCCGTCACCAACTAACTGCAGCCTTGGCAAACAGTTCATGGGCTGAATGGGACAGAGAGAGACCAAAGTCTCTTCTTCATCCCTAGACAATGTTTGCTTAACTAGTCTTCACAAAAGCCTTGTGAGGTAGGTAATGCTTGTTGTTCTGATCCCAGATTCTGATCTCTGTGACTCTGGTATCAATCCAGAGCAAATCCCTTGACTGCGGTGCAGTTATTACACCAGACTAACTGAGCTCAGAATCTGGCCTGTGAAGTTACATGAGAGCCTTGAGTGTACTTTTTAGAGACAGCATCTCCAGGTCAGGGGCTGAGACCTTTCGGTGAGACAAGGTGTGCGAGGAAAGTCTGCCTGCGGAAGAACCAGAGCCTCTGATCCTGTTCTCTCCCCTGCCCCCTGACTGTCAATCTGGCATCACTCACCAGCATTGCAGTCAATCAGAAAAATGTAAGAAGAAGAAAACCCGTCAGGGAAAGCAAATCAATGTTTGCCAAAGGAACAGGTGCTGAGCAAAGCAGTGTTACTTCCCAGCGTCTAGCGAGGGGTCACAGGCAATGGAGGGCTTTGAGAAAAATGAGAACAGAATAACTCTGAAAATCTGGCTCTTGGTAGCGATCTGTGGGTTTGTGTGGCGGGGGGAGCATCCTAAGGCAGGAGATGAGGTTAGCATTCCCCAAAGGCAAGGTCTGTTCTGTGGCACAGACAGGAGCGGAGAGGCTGTGCAGGATGCTCAAGGGCACCATCCTACTCCTGGATCCCGTTAGCCCACACCCTGGGGTGATTTTAAGTGATCATTTTTGTCTGGTGCTGTTACATCAGCTCATTACAATACCAGGAGCCATTCCAGCTGCTTTGTGGCACCATGATGGGGCCAGCTGTGGACCTCTGAGCATTCCCAGTAAGTATGCCCTCGCCTCCTCCTGGCTCCGAATGCAGGGTGCATTCCCAGGGGAAAGAGGGCCTGGGCAGGCCACCCCGCAGTGATGCCTAGTAACATAAAAAATCCTTCATGCTGCTCTTACAGCTGCCTTTGTCTTGCACAGAGTCCCAGAGGGGCTCTTCAAGTGCGCTAAGGTACGGTTAAATGTATGGAATAAGCCTACAGAAACTCGTTGGGTAGAAAACCAAAGGTCGACGAGCAGGGCCTGCTTCAGGGTTTCAGTGCAACTTTGCAGATAGGTTGGGGGATCTTTACGAAGCCCCCAAGGAGATAGGAAAAGTCACCTGAGGCGGAAGTTCTGTTGCTTGGACACTGTTGCCTAAGTGTCATGCTAATGTCTCCTCTGATCCAACAGGAAAAGGGTTAAGAAGCGATGGGGACGTCAGCCATTTCCATGTGTTTGTGTTGATCAGAAGCCAAGTGCACCCACGACCGGAAAAGGCAGAAACACAGGGACTTACCGACAAAGTGATGCGATACAAGGGCGCATGCCTACAGTGTGATCGAGTGGGGTTCAGGAGACCTGGATTCCGTTCCCAGGGCTGCTGCGTCCCCATCTCATTGCCTCTGCTTCTCCTCCCACCCTTTGTCTGGCTCATGTAGTTAGCTTGTACTGTGTCTTGTTATGTCTGCAGATACACAATGGGGCCTCTTTCTCGGCTGGGGCCTCTTGACCCTGCCACCAAACAAAGAAATGTTCTTAAAAAGCGCTGGAGCTAAGGTACAATTGCTTCAGCTGGAGGGATCAATCCAGGGTTGGTTCACAGATAATTGCTACAGATAACAGCCTCTGTCACACAGACATTGTGTCCTGGACACTGCTGCTGAAAGAACTTTGACCGGCTGGTGAAGAAGAACAGCCAAGACTCCATGTTGCTTTCCACAGACATCTGTAGCCAGAGGGGAAACCCTGACATATTTAGAAGGGAAACGACCGAATCAGAAGCAATTGGGGTTCAAGCTGTGTGGCAGGAGGTTTGAACACACAAAGGGGACAGGCTATGGAAGCAGTGTTGGGAAGTGGGTTGCTGAGGGGATCTCCAGCAGCTGGTGTCTTGAGTTGTTGCCCAGGGTGTCTGCACATAGATGAACTTCACCATAATAGTGACTGGCTACAAATATGAAACCACAAAGACTCTCTGGTTTCTCATGGGATGGGGAAAAGGAGGTACACGGGGCGCACCATTGGACTGCCTCACCTCTTTGTCAGAAGTGAGGATTTTATTCTGATTGTCCTTCCTAAAGGAGAGCCAGTCAATGGAGGTGCCCAGCAGAACGGACTGGAAAAGGTCTGCTGCGTTCATGGAAGAAAGACCCAATCCTGAGCTGGACTCCTGAAGAATCAGGGAGCATCAGCTGGATAGAAATGTCAAAAGAACTCTGCAAAAAGAAAAGGAGGACTTCTGGCACCTTAGAGACTAACAAATTTGTTTGAGCATAAGCTTTCGTGAACTACAGCTCACTTCATCGGATGCATTCAGTGGAAAATACAGTGGGGAGATTTATATACACAGAGAACATGAAACAATGGGTGTTACCATACACACTGTAACAAGAGTGATCAGGAAAGGTGAGCTATTACCAGCAGGAGAGCTGGGGGGATGGGGACCGGGGACCTTTTGTAGTGATAATCAAGGTGGGCCATTTCCAGCAGTTGACAAGAACGTCTGAGGGACAGTGGGGGGTGGGGAGGGGGAATAAACAAGGGGAAATAGTTTTACTTTGTATAATGACCCATCCACTCCCAGTCTCTATTCAAGCCTAAGTTAATTGTATCCAGTTTGCAATTAATTCCAATTCAGCAGTCTCTCGTTGGAGTCTGTTTTTGAAGTTTTTTGTTGAAGACTTGCAACTTTTAGGTCTGTAACTGAGTGACCAAAGAGATTGAAGTGTTCTCCGACTGCTTTTTGAATGTTATAATAAAAGAACTCTGCGTTGACCTTCCTCTGCTCCCAGGGACATCAATGGGAGTTTTAGCGCTGCCTTTGATGGTGGCAAATTTGGGCCAGCAATAAGTGTGTATGAAACTACCGTCCTCCCCTCCCTGGACCTTTGTCTCTGTAGGACACCGTTACCTGGTTCCTGTCTCCTTTCCCTGCTAGTGAATCCAGGAGAAAGGCTTTTCGTAGCCATCACCTTCCTTGCCTGTGCTCGCAGCACCCGAGGGGGTGAGCTGTATCCAAATCAAAGGCTGAGCAAAGATCTGGTGATAAGTAACATAGATTCCTTCCCTCAGGGGATGATTTAGTTAATCGCTCCCTGAGTCGGGATAGATAATCCATATGGAGATTGACTTGGATGTGCGTGCTTGTGGCTTAAAAACTGTCACTGGGGGCCAGGCATTTCCTGCCTACGCTTGAGTGAGAAATTCCACTCAGGGTATTGACGAGCAACATCTTGCGAAAGTCATAGAATATCAGAATCACAGAATATCAGGGTTGGAAGGGACCTCAGTAGTGAGCGACTGAGACTGTGTCACGCTGTCCTTTGTCTGAGGGCGGTAACTGGAGGGGTAACTGGAAATTTATCCCGTGGACTCTTTTCATATGGTCTGGATAGTTATGGGTGATGGTTATTATTCATTATTTGCACCATGGTAGCATACAGAGACCTCAGTCTGGGCCCGGGGCTCCATTGTGCCAGGCACCCGCACATGTAAGAAAACAGACAGTCCCTGCCCCAGAGAGTTTACAGTCTGAGCATCTGATCAGAGATAACAGGTGGACACCACCCTGTAGAGCAGTGGACTTGTCATTGGAGCACCCCCTCATGGCTGGGCGTGGCATTGCAGGCTGTCCTCATCAGGCATCCCCAAATGACCGTCACTCCGGCCCTGCAATAATCTGCCTCTTCTCGTGACTCAGTCCTCTGGCCACATCAGTTTTAGTCCCACCCTTTCCAGGGCAATCGACAGTCCAATGAACAATAGCCCCATGGCCTCAAGCCGAGTCTTACGCTCAAGTCCTGACTCACTGATCCTTCTACGTTGGTTCCTGGGGTTATTGTACCACCTGTTCCAGAGGGCAAGCAAGGAACCCATAGAATTTCACCCACTTACACCTTTATTGAACCCAGTAACTTGTGTTTGATTAAAGTATCTCTTCAAGAAAGGCGTCCAGTCTTATTTGAAAGCACCAAGAGATGGTGAACCTTTGGTAGTTTGCTCATTGGTAAGAGTACGGTTCTATTTTGAGGCACTTCTGATTAAAATGAATCGTCCAAGACCCCTTCCCAGATGTAAGTTGTTTTATCTATTGTGATGAGTTTGATCATGTTATGTTGGTTTTGGAAATCCATATTTTCATCACATTGACGTCGTTCTCGAGTTCACGTTAAATTCCTAATCACTGTCTGATATGACTTTGTTTTCCTGTACAGTATTCCATTAGTCGCTGGCAGAAGGGGAAGTGAATACAATTTAATAAAAGCCAGAAGTCTCGAAGGAGTCTTTCACTATGGGCTTGCCTACACTAGAAAGTAGTAGTGCTTTAACAATACCAGTATCGTTAAAATGATACAACCCACATAGGGTGGACACAATTATATGCTATAAAGATCCTTTAGACCGGCATAGCTATTCCCATGTGGGAAGGGAAGTAAGTATACATGTAAATGTCACCTTTATTCTGGTATAACTGTGTCCACACTAAGACTTTTATTGGTATAACGGTATTAGTAAAAAAGCATACATAGTTATACCAGCAAAACTTGGAAGTGTTCACCAGGCCTAAGCAATAGAAATCGTGTGCAGGCTTGCCATGGATGAAATACCCTTGGAAGTGGCGTTTTCTAAAGTGCTCATTGGGGGCTGTCTGACGACTGGAGCAGAGTTGACAATCCCACCTTGTGTCTTTCCACTATAGTTCTCACCGCTGGCACCTGCCAAGGTCTTGCAGCTTGTGGGCATCATGCTGTACAATTTTGGGTGTGTTTATTTTTTTTTGTCTAACACATTTTTGGTGCCCATTTTGTGGGTGGGGAGGCTATGGGGTGACAGTCACCCCTGTGCGGAGGGGTGCACAAGGCCTCGGCACCACTTAAGCCCTCAAAATACATCTTAAGAGGGACTTTGGGGTCTGTTTTCTCTGCACAGGAATGAATTTCATGCATAGTTTATGAGGGAGACAAGGTAGGTGAGGTAATATCTTTGTTGGACCAACCTCTGTTGGTGGAAGGGACAAGCTTTTGCGCTTCACAGAGCTGTTTCTAAGTACTGGAAAAGGTAATAGGGTGTCTGAACTAAATACAAGGTGGGACAGATTGTTAAGTGTAAGGGCTTCACATATGCTGCAGGAGACCACTTGATATGAAGTGGGCAGTTAAGGGTTAGCAGGAAGAAAGATGTGTTAGGAATGGTTGTAATGAGCCATAAAACCAGAGATTCTGCAACTTTAATAACTTCCCCCAAATCACCATCTTTGCCACCACGGATGTCCCTATACATCAACATCCCTCACCATGATGGCATCACTGCTTGCTTCCCATACCTGTAAGATGGTGTACCATGCTCAGACATCCACCCCAAACACTTCGCCAAACTCATCCATTTCATCCTCCCCACAACAACTTCACATTTAATATCACTTTGGTCAAACCATGGGAACTGCTATCTCCACTGCTACAATGATCAATACCACCCACAACACACCTTTCAAGATCCATGGGTCCTACACATGCCTATCACAACAGGTGGTGTTCCTCACCCAGTACAGCAGACACCCCAGTAATAACACATGGGTGAAAACAGACAACCACTTCGCTCTCAAATGAAGTCACACAGAAAAATAATAACAGACAAAAACACCATGTCGCCCGTGGGCAAACGCTTCCCAAAGTGATCACTCCATATCTCTCCTCTCAGTCCTCGTCCTCAAAGGAAACCTGCAGAATGTCTTCAAAAGAGGAGCCTGAGAGCTTTAATTCATAAGCATGTTGGACACTAAAAACCATGGACTTAACAGAGACACTGGTTTTATGGCTCATTAAAATGTATAACACCCCCTACTGCCTGCTCACCCTTAATTATGCATTTCATTTTAAGAGGTCTCCTACAGCATGTGTAAACCCCTTATGCTTAACAGTCTATCATAAGAACATAAGAATGGCCATACTGGGTCAGACCAAAGGTCCATCAAGCCCAGTGTCCTGTCTTCCAACAGTGGCCAATGCCAGGTGCCCCAGAGGGAATGAACAGAACAGGGAATCATCAAGTGACCCATCCCCTCTCACCCAATCCCAGCTTCTGGCAAACTGAGACTAGGGACACCATCCCTGCCCATCCTGGCTAATAGCCATTGATGGACCTGTCCTCCAGGAATTTATCTAGTTCTTTTTTGAACCCTCTCCCACCTTGTAGTTCGCTCAGACACTCTGTCACCTTCCCCAGACCTGAGGGATCTCATCTCAAAATCTTGTCTCTTATGCCAACAGAAGCTGGTCCAATAAAAGATATTACCTTGCCTACCCTGTCTTGCTCGTATCTTGGGAGCAACATGGCTACAACACACTGCAAACATGCATAGCTTATGAAAACCAAGGCTTGTTTGGATATGTGTGTCTTTCTTCTATAGAGTTCTATCAGAATATTACAATAAGGGAATGCAAGAGCCTTGTTTTTTCAAATATCCACCCTGTCATAAACTATATTATCCTCGGATTTTCAAGTATCCCTCTCACAGACATCTCTCTTCTTGCACTAACTCAGTCTCTTGAGATCAAACCTTTTTTCCTTAATTGCTCCACGGCGATCATCACCGTTATTCTTCATGAAAGAAGCAGACAAGAAACCTCATCTCCTTTTTGTGAAATTGCGGCCCTTATTTCCAAGCCCCAGCCAGCCGATAGGAAATAATTAAGCTCCTATCTGCACAGCGTGGGGCTCGCTGGGTTGCCAAGTTTCAGGTAGTTTGTTATTTTCACTTTATCACCCTCTGCAGCAGGGGGACGGAGATTCTTTAGAGAGGGCTGCCTGCGTGTTTATCGCTACACATTTGATTAAAGAGTCCTGGTAATTATTTTATTTTATTTATTTGTAAATAAAGCAGTTCTTTAGCCTCCGTGATGGAAATGACAAATCTTGTTCCATTACAGAGAGATTGTTTAGGGGCTGAGGGACTCAGAGAGTGGGGCCTGGACAGGAAGGGTGGGTGTTAACCTGGAGACAACGGATCAATTCCCTACCCAGCCACAGACTGCCTCTGTGACCTTCAACAAATCACGCAGGGTCTGTCTGCACAGCAACTAGACACCCGTGGCTGGTGTGGGCCAGCCGACTAGGGCTCGTGCGGCTTGGCTGCGTGGCTGTGTGGACGTCTGGGCTCGGGCTGGAGCTTGGGTTGTAGGAGCCCAGCTCAGGAGCTGCTTTTCTGTGTAGCTTTGTGGCACTGGTTGGAGCCCCGAGCCCAGGCTAGTGCTGGGGAAACCAGCACTGTCATTTGATGGATGAGTTGCCACCTCTGCAAAAAAAGCTGGTGGTTGGGGGCAGGGTGAAGTGCTGTCCTCTCCTCCATGCACTGGGCTGAGACCACCAACTGATTGAAAAGAAACCACTGGCCTGGAACAGCTGGAGCAGGGCGAAGTCCCACTGGGACGCAGCTCAGGAGTGGATGGGAGGGTGGGGTTCCTCAGGGCTGGCTGGTTTCCTAAGGGAGATTCCCTTGGCTCCATCTCCGATGGATGCTGTTGGCAAAGCCAAGGGAGATGGAGACCCCCAGGTCACAGGGTGCGCCCTCAGCTACCCGTGCCACCCTGACTGTTTCTGGGGCCTCCTGGGCACAAACGCCCACAGCCCGAATCTTTTGTCACCCCGTGCCCCTTTGATCTTCACTTCCCAACGTGGCGGGACGTAGCCCAGGATGCGGCGGGAGAGGCCTTCCACAGCTTTCGCTCCTCCCGCCCGCTACCCTTACTTCCTGTTCCTCCCCGTCACTGAGCCAGTCGTCTCAGGGGCCCAGCAGTCAGCAATCCGCACCAGTCACCAGCTGATTCGTCCCAGCGATGCCTACAACCTCCTGTGGGCTCCCGCGACCTCCGTGCTGAGGGTGCTCCAGCTGGCCCTCTGTTACAGCCCATAGGGGGGACCCCATAACCACCCCGCCCCACTCGGTTTGCGTTCACCCTGCCATGCTCAGGGCAGTAGCGCTGGAAGGAGAAGTTGGCCGTGGGAAGTGTGGGGGCCAGGGGAGTGGGTCTCTCCAGCACTTGTATGCCTCAATCAATCGAGCTGCATTTCTGACCTGGCTCGGAACGCAGCGTTGCCGCTGACCCAACAAAAAGCAGCTCCTGGCTCTAAGCGGAGGCTCTGATGAAGCGGGCTCTTTGCTCTCCCCCAGGGCGCTTTGGAGACGGTACGTGCAGCCTGGCTCCCCGGTGGTGGGGGAGCAGCCCATTTCCGACCGGAGCCAGGAATGCTAATGGACTCATTTCTTCTCCCAAGGCAAGGACATTATTTCTGCCCCCGCCTGACCCCTGAGCCACAGAGACACCATAAAACAACAGCAGTGTGTTAAAAAAAACCAACACAGCCAGGCGGCAGCCTCCTTGGTTACCATCCCTGGAGCCGGGGCAGCTTGGGCCGTGGGTAGCAGGGTGGGGCAGGGGAATGGAAGTCATAACCTGGAAACAGGACCGGCCTCATCATACGTGTGTTCTCCTAGGCATATGGAGAGGAAGAGCGGGTTATGGTGACTCCACTGAATGGGAGCCTTTCTATAGAGACCGGGGCAGGTGTCTCCGGACAAGAGTTTGGGAAGGCTGGGATATCGGGCGGGACTTTTTAATCTCACAGAGGGCCACTGGTATGGGGAAGAGGGGACCTTGTGAGACAGTCAAAGCTGGGACCTAAGGAAGTGGAGGCTATGAGGGATCAGCATGTCGAAGGAAACAATATTATTATTAGCAGGATTAAAATAGTGCCTAGAGGCCCAAGCAAGCTCAGAGCCCGATGGTGCTAAGCGCTGTTCATACACATAGCAAGAGACAGTCCCTGTATCTGCTTATCCCATTAAGAACCTGGGTACTGATGCCCAGAGGTTGGGCACAGGGCTCTTTGGGTCATCACAGCTCTGTCTACATGATTTTAAGGTCCATATTTAGGGTACAAACTAAAGGCCTTTAGAAATCTGGAAAAACCTCGGATGCATTTGGGCTTTGCTGTTTTCTGGTGAGGTTTACATGGCAAGATAGGAATAAAGACCCATGCACCACACAGCATGAGCTTAGAGAGGTCAAGACTTCACAACGGGATTTACCCACCAGGATTTTGCCATTGAGCAGGCTCCAGTGTGATACAGATCAACAGGAACACGGGCTCGGATTTTCAAACGGAGCACAGAAATGTGCGCACATCTTTGCAGCCATCCATTTGAAAATCTGGGCCACTGTATACAGAGCATACTTCCAGCAGACTTGGTCAGCCCCAATGCAACAGGACTTTGTAGCAGTTTCAATACCCAGTTTTTGATATTTTACTGAAATTGGATTTTGAAAACCAGAATGTTTCTGTTTTTTTCACTGAAAAAAAAAAAATAAAAAAGTCGTTGGCAATCCAGAAAATAAAACGTTTCAAAAAATGTCTTGTACCCATTAACTGGTATTTTGGGGCTAGTTGCAGGTAATCAGGTCTGTTAAATACTGTGATGTTGGCAGACCCAGCTGCCAGCTCCTACCACCGGCCCAGGGTCTTACTGGACACTGACAGATGCAAGGCCATTCTGGCTCACCTGTGAGTTACTATAACCAAAAGAGATCTGACTGTTAGAAGACTGTGTTTAGTGTTCAGACTTTATGGAACACTTGTAGGATGCTGCAGGTATTAATCCTACTTATAGTATCTGTAGCCCCTGGTATAAAGTTATACTGAGTTTGCATTGTAAACTTCTGTAACTGTGTCAGAGTGGTAGCCGTGTTAGTCTGTATGAGCAAAAACAATGAGGAGTCCTTGTGGCACCTTAGAGACTAACAAATTTATTTGGGCAGAAGTTCTCATGGGCTAAAACCCACTTCATTAAATGCATGGCGTGGAACATACAGTAGGGAGGTGTATATATCACAGCACATGAAAGGTGGGAGTTGCCTTACCAAGTGGGAGGTCAGTGCTAACGAGGCCAATTCAATTAAGATGGAAGTGGCCTATTCTCAACAGCTGACAAGAAAGGGTTAATATCAAGAGAGGGAAAATTACTTTTGTAGTGTTAGCGAGGGCAAATCAAGGCGGACGTCGCCCATTTCCAACAGTTGATAAGAAGGTGTGATGGATCACTATCAAAAGTAATTTTCCCTCTGCTAATGACAGGTTTCAGAGAAGCAGCCGTGTTACTCTGTATCCGCAAAAAGAACAGGAGTCCTTGTGGCACCTTAGAGACTAGCCCACGGAAGCTCATGCTCAAATAAATGGGTTAGTCTCTAAAGTACCACGAGTACTTCTTCTGGTACTCACCCTTTCTTGTCAACTGTTGAGAATAGGCCACTTCCACCTTAATTGAACTGGTCTCGTTAGCACTGACCTCCCACTTGGTAAGGCAACTCCCATCTTTTCATATACTGTATATTTATACTTGCTACTGTATTTTCCATTCCATGCATCTGATGAAGTGGGTTTTAGCCCCGGAAAGCTTATGCCCAAATACATTTGTGAGGGCATGTCTACACTGGAAACTTCAAAGCGCTGCCAGGGGAATGCTCCCGCGGCAGCGCTTTGAGGTGCAAGTGTAGTTGTGCGCGAGCGCTGTCTCCCAGCACTCCTGGTATTCCACCTCGACGAGGGGACTAGCTCCCAGCCCTAGGAGCCTGTCTACACTAGCGCTTTAAAGCTCTCAGACCTGCTGGGCTCAGGGGGGTGATTTTTCACACCCCGAGCCAGCAAGTTAGAGGGCTATAAAATGTAAGTGTAGACATAACCTTAGTCTCTAAAGTGTCACAAGGACTCCTTGTTTTTGCTGTAACTGTGTAACTCCCCACACAGGAAAAGAAGCATTAATTAAGGGAAAGTGCCCGTCCTGCACCCAAGATGGCCCACTGAAGGCAAATGAGGCTTTGAGTTGCATCAAAGGACAGAGACCTTGTTGACTGCATTCCTCACTCCCTCCAGGAAGGGGAGACCTGTGCATGAACTCATCCCATCAGCTTGGATTGGGTGGGGAAGGGGATAAAAATCCCTGACGAGGAGAAACTGGGAGGGGCAAAGATTCCTAAACGTAAGCAAGAGATCCCCATGCTGCTTGGCCGGGGTCAGCCCTAAAGGGTATATAGAGCTGCTTATTATAGAAGCTTATGTTACCTTTTTAAATCAAAGACTGTAACTCATCTGTGTGTGTATGGTTCCTGTTTTAACCTTGTAAATAACTCTCATTTCTTTTCTTAGTTAATAAATCTTTAGTTACTTTATCACAGGATTGGCTACAGGCATTGTCTTTGGTTTGAGATCTGAGAACAACTGACCTGGGGCAGGTGACTGGTCCTTTGGGACTGGGAGTAACCCAAATATTGTTGTGATTTTGGGTATAAAGTGACCATCTATCACACAGTCCAGCCTGTCTGCGTGGCAAGACTGTGATAGGGCTTTAGGAGTTCACGCTTGTTACTGGATTCGTGAAATCTGACTATAGAACACAGCACCAGGTTGAGGGGTCCGCCCTGTTTCCTGACGGTCTGCCCCGAGGTCGGCACTCATGGCCATGAGCCACTCCAGGCAGCATGATAAATACATTTATTTTAAAAAGGCCCAAATCATGTAAAGAAGTGCAGCAAAGCTCTTCAAAATGGAGAGCAGCTACAGGAACAAACTGGTTATAAATTAGAAACACGGCAGGGAAATTCACACTGTGAAATGTCCATTGCTCTCTCATTTCTTTGGGGCTTCCCGAGTGGCAACCAGGAGAGCCCAGAACCTGCCGTCCCCAAGCAACATTTCTCACTGCTTGAGATAAAAGAGAATTTAGCGGATCACTTTCCTGTACAGGGCCTAACACACAGAGCTGATCAGCTGTTCATGTATGTTAGCTGATTTGTCACGATGCATTTGATAAAAGGTTGCTGAATATCACTTTCTCCCCTCTTAAGAGAATGTGTGTCTTCAGGGGATGTGTATTAATGTAGGGTTTTCAAAAGCAGCTACGGGAGATCGGTGCCTAACTTTCATTGATTGCCAAAATCCCTTCAGCACTTTTGAATGATTCCATCCTTGTTTGTTACTTGCTGCATCTTTCATTTTTTTCTTGCAACTGAAATAATGTCTTTAAAATTGTGTTTCTTCACCCAGGGTGCGATCAGAAAAGGGGAACTGGGCCTGATAAGAAATTCAATCAGTTACTTGGAAACTATTCTCCGAGCAAAGAGCCGAAGTCCAGTTTATAAAATACACAGGGAGGGGATTCCGCTGAGTTAAATCCCTGCTGTAATCACACAGTTCCCAGGCGACAGGGTTTATCTCACATAACAGGCCTCTGTGACACAGTTGCGATGCAATTCAGTTGCTCTTTGCCACCCGGTAACTCCAGTGTTGGAATTTTCATGAGTCTCCCCTGACATATTGGCCAAAAATTCTGGGCATGTTTTGATATTCCATGGCACAGTGAATTAACTGCTGGTTTCCCTCTGTCTCTTTGCCTGATAGCACCATCCACACAGGCAGAAAGGACAGTCTGTGGATATTCACCCTTCGTCCGGCTACATTTGAATTACCCAGCCAAAGAGGTCTAAACCTACTGTGAGAAATCCACACTGTTCTGGAGCCTAGGCATGTAAAAAGACGCTTATGCATTTTCAAAGATTTTGGGCTGTCCCTGTAATCAGGGAGTAGAATGTTTGTCTGGAGCCATCCCAGGAGGTCGGATGGTTCTCCGTTATTACTGGGATCACTAGCTTTGCCACCACAAAACGTGTTTTCCTGAGGCTCAAGCTGCCAGCGTGGCTTGCTGCTGTATCGTTGCATTGTAACACAACCTTGCGAGGGAGACGATGATGTTGGGCCAGCCCCTGGAAGATGTTTCGGGGTTAGACCAGGGCAAATACCTGATTTCCCGCCCCCCCCAAGTTCACCAGCACTTTTGGAGGGGGGAAAAATTCGGCTCAGGTTGAACAGAACCTGACATTTTTGTTGAATTGCAGCAAATTGAAAAAGTTGGAAAAACTTTGTTTCACCTCTGGGCATTTTTAACCCTTTGAAATAAAAGCAAAGGAGCAGACAGACTCGATTCATGAAGCTGGAGGAGGATGTGCCCCTATTATACCCAATAGCTCAACGGTTAGGGAGCTCGCTAAGAAGGGGAGATGGCTGGGTTTGAATTTCTGCTCTGGAGCTGGGACTTGAACTGAGTGTGCTCCCCTCCCAACTGACCCGGTATTCTGGGCTGGGGTTCTCTCAGACATAGAATCATTAGAATCTCAGGGTTGGAAGGGACCTCAGGAGGTCATCTAGTCCAACCCCCTGCTTAAAGCAGGACCAATCCCCAATTAAATCATCCCAGCCAGGGCTTTGTCAAGCCGGGCCTTAAAAACTTCTAAGGATGGATATTCCACCACCTCCCTAGGTAACCCATTCCAGGGCTTCACCACCCTCGTAGTGAAATAGTTTTTCCTAATATCCAACCTAGACCTCCCCCACTGCAACCTGAGACCATTGCTCCTTGTTCTGTCATCTGCTGCCACTGAGAACAGCCGAGCTCCATCCTCTTTGGAACCCCCTTCAGGTACTTGAAGGCTGCTATCAAATGCCCCCTCTTCTCTTCTGCAGACTAAACAAGCCCAACCCTGTTGGAGAGAATGAGAGGGAGAATGACTCAACAGCCTGATGGTTAGGGCACTCCCCTGGGAGAGGGGCAGTTGGGCTCAGGTCCCTGCTCCAGAATGGTGATTGGACCCGCCTCCAGTTTGTGAATAGCACCTACGTCCCCTTGCGAATCTAGCCTGGGGGGGAAAAATTGGCCTAAACTGTTCAGCCAATCCATGTCAATTTGGTGAATAGTTCTGGTTGGCCCACAAGTGCATTTTTCAGCAAACAAACTATTCATCTGCAAAATGTCTCCCGGCTCTATTCAGGAGGCGTTTGTGCAGCTGGACGCTGAGGAGCATGGTGAAAAGGAGGAACCTCTTGCCAAGAACTGGGATGAAACCTTAGGAACCAACCTCAGAGCAGACCAGTGGTTTCTCTAGCCCAGCATCCCAGTGCCCTGTCGTACAGGAACAGGCTCATGCCCCATCTAGCTTAGTCTCCCTATTAATCTTTTCCAGCTCTGATGACACCAGCTCTCCTATGATAATCCCATGGCTACTCATGTTGAGGGATATCTCGTGCCCCTGTTTAAAGAACTGGGGCTGCTTATATGTAGACATCATGGTCATCAGAGAGGTTCACCCTGGAGCACCCCAAATGCTGGCCCCTACTTGCTGAGCAAAAGGAACAGCCCTGCCAGCTGCAGGCAAGTGGCTGGCTCTGGAAGCTATGGCAGCCAGCTTAGAGACAGGACCATTGAACTAATCCAGCACGCTACACTTGCACTGAGACAGCTGTAGCAGTCTGGTTGGTTGGAGAGCCCCTTATAAGAACATAAGAACGGCCATATTGGATCAGACCCATGGTCCATCTAGCCCAGTATCCTGACTGCCAGCAGTGGCCGGTGCCAGGTGCTTCAGAGGGAATGAACAGAACAGGGCAATTAGCAAGTGATCCAACCCCTGTTGTCCAGTCCCAGCTTCTGGCAGTCAGAGGTTTAGGGACACTCAGAGTATGGGGTTGCATCCCTGACCATCTTGGGTGATAGCCATTGATGGACCTATCCTCCATTAACTCATCTAGTTCTTTTTTTTATGCAGTTATAGTTTTGGCCTTCACAGAATTCCCTGGCAATGAGTTCCACAGGTATCCAGGGGGAACGGCAATGGTTCCAGGAGCTATCATGTGCAGAAAGTTTTCAATAAACTGAAGACTTCAGAGGGACACCAGGAGTTTGAGTATCCAGGTGCAAGACCACATGGACCATGTAAACATAAACCTGGAACAGTCAGTGAAAAGGGAGGAACAGATAAGGAACACTTAGAGAAGACAGCGAGAGGAAAAAGAGATAGATGGAATCCTGAGGATATAGTTACCAAAGGAGCTGAGCAGGGTACCATGGGAGCCGGTGGACGCAAAGCAGCTAGGAATCTCCAGACTGGGAGGCTGCCAAGGAAAGGAGAAAATTTCATTAAATCTTATTTGTCTTTAAACAAAGTGTTCTAATCGCTAACAAAGGCATTTCAAGCAAATTGTAGTAAAACTGAGTTATTCTGATCAATTTACATAGTCAAGCAAATTACTGAATGAGTCTGAAATAGTGCCAGATACAATAGAGAGAGGGGAAGGCAGTAATTTGAGGGAGGAAAATTACTTGATGGCTTGAAATGAAGAATTATTAAGCGTGAGTTTGAGACGTAGATTTCAGGCTAATTGGAATGCAAAATGGGATAGAGATTTTAAACTGTGTTTTAAGGTCTGGGAAATCTGATTAGGGTAAAAGAAACAAGAATTTGCTAGGAAAATGTTAGAATCAGATCCTGCAAACACTAGCCCCGTGCAATTTGTCTTTACTATGCCTAAATATGCCTGTTGACCTCTGTGGAGCTAGGCTGATCTCATGCAAGTGTTCCCATTGGCCAAGAGATGGTCTTGTGGTTAAGACATCGGCCTGGGACAGCTCTGGATTCAATTCCTGCTCTTTCTGGGACCTGAGAAAGCCATTGAGGATGGGATTCTGAAATGTGCTCCAAGTTTCCTCCGATTGAAACTAAGTGCTGTCATGAACCCTTTCCTTCAGCTCTCGGTGTCTCTTTTCTAAAATGGGGTGAATAATTAGGGCTGGCTGGAAAGCACAGAGGTTTTGTCATTTGTTTTTCTTCCACATCGGAATGAAAATGAGACCTTTCAAAAAATGTCATGAAATCACAACCCACCCCAGAATAGCCAACCGTTTTGTGTTTGGGGCACTCACCTACAATGGGAGAGATCCAGGGGCAAGCTCCAGCTTTGAATCTGGTAGAGAAGCATCTTGAATTTAGGTCTCCCACAGCCCAGGTGAGTCCCCCAAGCCCCAGGTTATTGGATGATCTGGGGCAGGGGCAGCCCCTCTCTCTCCTGAAATTTCAGCCTAACTCTGAGACCCCTTCCCAGGGAGTTTTGTCGACACCAATACATTTCTGCAAAATGTTTTGATTCTGACAAACAAGCATTTGCTGGTGAAAAAATGGTTTGTTGAAAAATTCTCCAGTAGCTCTATTTATATGACTACTTTTGTCGCTCTTGACTGTTTACACTGTAAGCTCTTCGGGGTGGAGACTGCTGCTCATTACGGGTATGTGCAGCGCCTAGCACAATGGGGCTCTGGTCATGCTTGGAGCCTCTACATATTCTGTACTACTGTGATGGGGTGTCTGCCCCATACTGGCCTGTAAGGGGTTAATTGAGCCCTAAGGAGGCTGCGTGAAAAGCAGCCAATAGGAGAGGGGCTGCGAGAAGCAGCCAATCAGGGCCTGGCAAGCCAATATAAGAAGATCTGCAGGGCAGAGCAGGGTCAGTTGCTCCCTGGGGCTCAAGGAGGGAAGATTGGCTGCCTTGCAGGTGGCAGAAAGATAGCACCCTGGACAAAGCAGTGCTGGGCAGGAACAGAGGGGAGAGAGAGAAAGAGAGAGAGAGAGAGAGAGCGCTCCTGGCTGGCTGCTAAGACCAGCATGCTGAGGCCATGAGGGAAGGGTGAAGAAGGTGCTGGGCTGCAGGGAAGTGGCCCAGGGAAATGTACTGAGAGGTTGGAGGGGATGCAACATGTGGCTGCTATCTACAGGGTCCCTAGGCTGGGACTTGGAGTAGTGGTTCATGACTGTTAGGTTCATTCCCTCTGGGGCACCTGGTATTGTCCACTGTCAGTAGACAGGATACTGGACTGGATGGACCTTGGGTCTGCCCCAGTGTGGCCCTTCTTGTGTTCTTATGGGCCCGGGTCCCCCCTACTCGCCACAGAGGAAGGGACTGGACAGTTGAACTGCCGTATTGGACCCTGGCTGGGGGGAGCACAGAGTGTGACACAGCCAGAGGGCTGTGTCATGAAGAGGATGCTGCAGTCCTTGCAGTAATGTGGGTTAGGGAGCAGAAATGCTGGCCAGAGAGACACCACCAGAGTGGGCATACTGACCTCTGGAGCTGATCCCCAAGATGACCAGAAGGAGGTGCTAGCATGGTGAGCGGAGCAATCGCAAAGTACACATAATAAACAATAATTTCAAAGGATCCAATAAAAAACCCTAAAATGGGCAGAGAGTTGCATGCGTGAGGACCACTAACGTGACTAAGGGTTTGTAAGGACCAAAATCTTTTCGGCCATATCCTCCACTCTGTCAGACAGGTGTAACTTTATGGAGTTAATCTCGATTTACCGAGAGCAGCATCTGTCTCTAAGTGCATTACTATGTGCTGGCTGTAATCTCGTAACTGGCTATTGGCACAGAGGAATGTTCAGAGGAGCATTTAGGAGAGGATGGAGAGCACGACTAGAGATCATTTTTAATAATGTTTATTTGTCAGAGAATGCGCGAGTGCACAGAGTTCTGTAGGACTGGAATTTCTGCACCCAAAGAGGAAGATAAGGGGAAGGATTTAGAGCATTACAGTGGCATTGAAGTTCATGGGAGTTGTATTATTAATGTTTGTAAAGCACTTTGAAAATGAAAAGCACCATAAACATGCTAAATGTCACATTAGCAGGAGCTCTAGAAGGGGAATTTAAGTATGAAAGGACACATATCTGTTAGCACTGTGCTGAGAGGGGAAGGATAACTCAGTGGTTTGAGCATTGGCCTCCTAAACCCAGGGTTGTGAGCTCAATCCTTGAGGGGACCATTTAGGGATCTGGGGCAAAAACTGGGGATTGGTCCTGCTTTAAGCAGGGGGTTGGACTAGATGATCTCCTGAGGCCCCTTTCAACCCTGGTAGTCTATGAGAGCTTGCTGTCTGGAGAGAATTCTAAAGTCAGATTCATTCTAAAGAGAGCAGAGATGGCTGAGGAGCCTTCAGAAGCCCGTGCAGACCAAAAAGTTGGTGGCCATGTAACATTTAATCATAGATGGGAAAGGCCCATTAGATCGTCCGGCCCATTTCCCTGGGTCCAATGTAGACGTTAACCAATCTTCTTCTGAAAGCCCCATGACATGGGACTTCTGCCACTTCTTTGGGAGGCTGTTCCATCTGTGATCCAGGGAGAGGTGTCAGCACCATGGGGCCAGCGCCGCAGCTGGTGTAAACTGGTGCAGTCCCACTGACTTTAATGGAGCTATGCTGATTTACGCTGCCTGTGGATCTGTTCCATGGAGTCTGGATCTGAAGACGAACTTCCTCCGAGCTCAGAACAGGGCTTAGAGCCAGAGCGCTGGTTTGAGCCATTGCTTATATGGATATTGTTTCAGCAGAGCTACCCTGTGCATTGTACTTGACAGACTGATGCAAGAAGATGAAACCCCTGCTCTGAAGAATTTACAGTGCTAAGGGCCCAGTTCTGCACCCTTGAGATGACAGAAGCTGGTGCAGATGGATATTTTTCAAAAATTCCAAATTTAGCAGGAATAGTTTCACCACAAATTTTGAGTTTTCCCAAGAAATTGCCCTCATTTTCTGACCAGTTCTTGTAGAAGCAAAGAGTAGACCCAAAGGCTGCCACTGGCAATGGCAGGGAATCGACTGGGTTGAATATGCTCCGCTGACCCCAGCAGCGATCCTTACTCAGTGATCTGAAGTCAGGGGATGACAGCCGAGGTCTCTGCTGTTGGAAAAGCAATCCCTGGCTGTTCTCCATTTTCAGTCTGCCACTAGCTCTAGGAACACTCCCCTCCTTAGTGATTGTTCGGCCAAGCTGACACGCACTCTCAATGTAGTTCTGCTAATCATTCCTCGCAAATCAATCCTTCCAGTCCTGGAGTCATTTCCTTTTCTCATCGCTAACCCGCCCAGCCATGCCTCTTTTGCCTTGAAGATTCAAGCTCAAACCCGGTGGAGATGTGGGCATAACTCCCCTGTTTACTCACCCTGCTCTTCCACAGTCTACAATTCCCCTTTGCATGAGGTACATGCTGCCCTTCAAGATTTAAATTCCAGGGTTACTCTGGATTTACAACAGCATAACAGAGATCAGTGCTCACAATTTATGGAGACAAGTAGTGATACAAAACTTCCTAAGATCAGGATCCTGTCCCTGGCCTAAATGTCCAGCCAGGAAGCACCTAGTGTACTGTTGATTCTGCAATAATAGGTCCATAGTCAAAAGGCCAGAAGGAACCAATATGACCATCCAATCCGACTTCCTTAGCACAGGCCAGAAATCCTCAACTAGTGATGACTGCAGTGGAGGAAATTACTATTCCGTATTAGTAATTATTACACACAATTGTAATAAATGCTCGTATTTTATCTTCTCCATTCCCACCAGCCTGCCAACATTCTCCTGGTGCTGGGATGCTCAGGGCTGCAGGCAGGATGGACAGTGGAGCCTCATCAGCACTGTCCAGATGCACTATCGCGTCCTCGCTCTGTGACGTGATGCCTGTTCCGTGCAGTTAGAATTACATTCTTGCTACTGGAATACAATGCAAACTCCAGTTTCATATTTGCTGCCCACTATCACTGTTAGGCTTACACCCTTCAAATATCTGTAGGCTGTTAACACGTCTTCCGTGAGTCATCACTGAGCCAGGCTAGACAATATTTAGCTCTTTTAATCTTTCCCCTCCAACGTCTTGACATATTTGCTGCTCTGTCTTGGAATGCCATCCGTTTGTCAGTGCCCCGCCCGAAAGAAGCGCAGCATCCCCGGTGGAGTGGGGGATTAGCAGCTCTCCGCTCTGTGACTTGGTACCGTGTCACATAGAGCCCCAAATCACGCAGAGCTTCTTGCTGCCGTATCACGTTGCAGGCCCTTCTCTGCTGACCACCAGCTCCCCCAGTCTTTCTCCAACACTGGCTTCCCTTTCCCGTTGAATATCTGTGTCCTGGCCATTTTGGAACATGCATCAGCCCAGGTTGATTCTCCTCTTATTTCCTGACCTTCCTTCTGATCTCTCTAGACCTCTTGCTATTATTACTCCATCCAGGCTTGTGTTCACAACGCCGCCCAGCTCAAGCAGGAGAATGTAATTAACATGCTGTTTCCCTCTTCTCCCAGACTATTAATAAATGTTAAATGAGGCCGCTACCTTGCAGAGCAATGCACAAGGCAGATGCTGAAGGAGACCTGCTTTCAGCCTCATGCTGCGTGTAAGGCAGGCCCTGCTACCAGAGAGAACCAGGTGGAGCTAATTCCCTTTTGCACCAGCAGCTGAACTGAAATTGATTTCCCTTAACCCTGACACCTGTGCACTCCTTCCCCCGCCAACTGAAATGCATGTGATGACGAGGGACCAAGGACACTGGATGAGGAAGCTTAACGCTTTCAAAGTCTTGAGACCGCAGGAGCAGGAACAGAGTATGTGGAGGGGGCTCTTTCACGTGGGGCTCTCAGACCCCCTTGCAAAGCCAAGAGCCCATTTCTCTGTTGGAGAGTGAAGGGGCGAGCATGCAGTACAGTAGATGTGAACCTGGGGAGGGTTTCCTAATGCCACAGAGGAGGGCAACTGAGGCCAAAGCAAGTTGGAAAATAAAGGCAGATAAGTGGCTCAGTGCCATTCAGAGCTGAGAGGTGTCAAGCAATTAGATCAGGACAGACAGACTGGAAAACCTGCCTTACAGTGAAAGTCTCCCAGAGCTCAGTCTATTTATCTTAGCAAAGAGAACGGTGAGGGGTGACTTGATTGCAGTCTATAAGTATCTGCACGGAGAACAGATAATTAATAATGGGCTCTTCAATATAGCATAGAAAGGCACAACACGATCCAATGGCTGGAAGTTGAAGCTAAACAAATTTGGAATGGAAATAAGGCGTAAATATTTAACAGCGAGGTAATTAACCATTGGGACAACTTACCAAGGGCTGGGGTGGATTCTCCATCACTGACCATTTTTAAATCAAGATGGGATGTTTTTCTAAAAGCTCTGCTCTAGGAATTATTGTGGGGCAGGTCTCTGGTCTGCATTCTAAGGACGTCAGACTAGACGACCAGGATGGTCCTTTCTGGCCTTGGAATCTATGAATCTATGTAGCAAAAGAGATCATGCCCTAAACGGTCACCAGCTGTGAGAAACTGATTTGGGAAAGGATCTGGGATGGAGAGGCAGAGAGCTGGAATGCCAGCTCCTTCCAATCCTGAAAGCTCCGAATGCGAAAGCAGTCCTGTGGTGTCTCCCTAGCTGGAGGCACAGGCTGCCAAGGAGCTGCAAGCCTGGGCACTGGGACTTCCAGGTTCCCAGCTCCCCATCAGCTAGGAGGAGGCAGGTTGGCAGGAAGCCAGGCAGATTTCTGCTGGAACCCTGGCAGGGTTCCACTGGAACATCATCAAAATTGACCCATCTGCAGGAAGCGTTTTGATTTCAACAAATCAGCAAATTCAGACAAAAAATGCTTCACTGGATTTTTTCCAGCCAGCTCTAATGATGATAGTAGACAGACAGACCGACAAGGAAACTGGAATCTATCCAAGCTACACTAGACCTGTGTAAAGCAGAGCAAGACCCCAGAGGGGCGGGTGGTTATTAATCATACTTTTCTTTTATTATTTGTGGTGCTGATTTTGATTGTTGATTAGGCCTGGCACATGGTCGTCTTTATTTCCCTTTCCTCCTGGGCACACCAGGACACAAAGGGTTCCTCTTCTGCTCTGAGACACAGATCACCTTGGGCAAGGAGATGTGTTTGCTTGTTTGTTTTCCTAACGGATAATTAGCACTGCAGGCAGTAAATGACCTGGGAGAGGGAACTAAGTTAAACAGAGCTCTGCGACCTGGCTAGTCCCTCTGGGCTGCTACTCTGCATTTGGGCAGAGGGTCTTTCAAGTGACTTTTGTCTTCCTGCTGAAGCTTTGATTGCTGTAGATGGTGCCTGATGGCTGCCAGGGTTGTGTCCCGGCATTTCCCCCACTGTCCTCACTAAAGGGTGATTAGTGGGTGCTGGTTTCCTTTGCAGCCAGCAAGTTAGCAACGCCGGCGATTTAACCACTGGAATTTTCATTTACAGCTGACCTTGGGCAGCAGCTTTCAAGTGTGTGTGTTTATGTATGTGTAAAAACTACATTACAGTAATATTAGGGAGGCAAAGTTGCAAAGTCAAGCACTCCAAAGTTAGCAAACCCCAGGAGTAAGGTGACCCATGCAACTTTAATTTGGCCCTCTGAGTACATGCATTACAGTCTTTAATTGCATGATCACGTAATGCTTTTTCCAACCCCCATTCAGTGCACAGGACGGATGGTGCTCGCTAAATGGCTAAACAGCCAATATTTCTTTTTATACCCAGTGTATTCAGTTTGTGGCTCCAGGCCTTATTTCTGGATGTTATCTAACCCCTGCGCTGAAAACAGAATAATTTACTTATGAGCTTTTCTATGGCACTGCTTACTGTAATTTATGAGTGCTTCACAAACATTAGTGAACTAGTCTTCACAAGACCCCTGAGAGATGAAGGAGAGGTACCAGCCCAATGTTATACATGGGGAATCGCGTCACAGAGAAATTAAGGCCAGAGCAGGTTGTCATCCTCTAAGGAACCAGCCACTAGGGAGCAAAGAGGCACACAACTTCACAACTATGTGCTGGATGGCAGAGGAATATTGAGACTCAGGAACCCTGAGTTCTGTTCCAGGTTCTAGAAGGAAGTGTGCAGTAATGGTTGCTGATGCTTCTTTCCCTGAGAGAGTTACAAAGGGGTCTCCCCAAACTGGGTGAGTGGGCAACAAAATGCCTGATGAAATTCAGTGTTAATAAATGCAAAGTAATGCACATTGGAAAACATAATCCCAACTCTACATAGAAAATGATGGGGTCTAAATTAGCTGTTACCACTCAGGAAAGAGATCTTGGTGTCATTGTGGATAGTTCTCTGAAAACATCCACTCAATGTGCAGCGGTCGTCAAAAAAGTTAACCGAATGTTGGGAATCATTAGGAAAGAGAGAGATAATAAGACAGAAAATCTCATATTGCCTCCATATAAATCCATGGTACACCCACATTTTAATACTGCGTACAGATGTGGTCGCCCCATCTCAGAAAGATACATTGGAATTGGAAAAGGTTCAGAAAAGGGCAACAAAAATGATGAGGGGTCTGGAACAGCTGCCCTGTGAGGAAAGATTAATAAGACTGGGACTTTTCAGCTGGAAAAGAGGCGACTAAGGGGGGATATGATAGACGTCTATAAAATCATGGCTGGTGTGGAGAAAGTAAATAAGGAACTGTTATTTACTCCTTCTCGTAACACAAGAACTAGGGGTCCCCAAATGAAATGAATAGGCAGCAGGTTTAAAACAAACAAAAGGAAGTATTTTTACACACAACGCACAGTGAACCTGTGGAACTCCTTGACAGAGGATGTTGTGAAGGACAAGATTATACCAGAGTTCAAAAAGAACTAGATAAATTCATGGAAGATAGGCCCATCAAGGCCAGGATGGTGTCCCTAGCCTCTATTTTCCAGAAGCTGGGAACAGGCGACCAGGGATGGATCACTTGATGATTCCCTGTTCTGTTCATTCCCTTTGGGGCACCTGGCATTGGGCACTGTCGGAAGACAGGATACTGGGCTAGGTGGTCCTTTGGCCGTTCTTATGTTCTTATGTCCACCCACACGTCCCTTTTCCCCTGTCCCTAGCATATACTCCCCTAGTCTGCCTCTGCCCCTCTCTGTCCCTAATTCCCCCCCTTCACAGCTTGTCTTTGCTCCACCCTCTTCCCTCTAGGAAATCAGACCCAAAGAATAGGTAGATACGGAAGAGTTTAAGGTGCCCTGTCGCAATGTGTTCAAGCGTCCACTCCTGTTCAGGACACCTAGGAGCCTGCTGAGTGCTCTAGATAGGACTTTGATATCTTGAAAACGACCCACATCAGGGAATCCCTCCATCCACACCTGCATGGATCCAAGCTAGCTGTTATGTTTGATCAATTAAAAGCTCATTGTGTATCAGAGCCTATTACTGGATCTTTATAATGCAGTTTATGGGCAACATCCTCAGTTGGCATAAACCAGCTCCAGTGGCTTGATCAGAACCACTTTGTGGCCCAGGGCCTTTATCATTTGGCCACTGGGATATTTTACACAGTGGTCTCTATCCCCGTCTTCATCCAGTTTTTCCTCTTGATGGATTATTCATGGCCATTGTGCCGTGAGCAGAGATCTGCAGGCAGCCATCCACAGCAACGCCTCAGTCTTTCGCCTGACAGCTTCCAGCTCCTTCAGCACCGAGCCGTGTCTGTAAGTATCGTAAATTGTTCCTTCCAGTGCACATTACCCCGGACTTGTCCACGTCCAATTTCACCTGCCACTGAGTTGCCCACTGATTTGTACCGCTAGAGGCTTTCCGGAACCAAAATAACATTCAGTCACCAGTGAATTTCACTACCATGCTATTCCCTCGCCTTTGTGTGCGGCTGTTAATAAATATACTGAACAACCCCCACCCTAATGCTGATCTCAGGGCCTCTCCGCTATTAACCTCTCTCTCTGCGGAGAACTGGCCATTTACTCCTTCCCTTTCCTTCCGATCTTTTCTCGTTTTTAATCTGTGGCTTGGCTTTTGCTCTCATCCTGTGGTTACCAAGTTTCCTTAATAGCCTCCTGTGAGGGACTTTATCAAAAGGCTTTTGAAAGCTTAAATAAATTATATCCACCACTTCTTCACTCTCTGCTGTTTTGTTAACCCTCTCACAGGATTCTAGAAGCCAGGTTATAGGTATAGGTATAGCCCAGGGGCACTACCCGCTCTCTTCATCCACCCCAAGTCTACACAAAACCATGCTGCTAACTTTATCTTCTCCTCTGGACACCATAACCAGGACACGGCCAGAAAGGGGTGGGAAACAGTTTTCCCGTTTAATGGGCATTTCTGAGATTTCAAAAAATCTTTCCGTCCTGAATCGGGATGAAAAGTCAACGTTTGGGAAATTTTTGCCAATCAAAAATCCAAAAAATGCTTCCGGTCAATTGAAATGTTCTGCTCTGATCATTTCAAAATGTTTCATTTCAATTTTGTCCTTTTTAAAATTAAAAAAAAATTATACTAAAAAATTAACTCAAATTTCCAAATGAAAAGTCATTTTTGACCCCCAAAACATTTAAAACATGTCCAAGTAGGATGTTTCAACAATTTCAAAACCTTGTTTCCCCCCCAGTGTGTTTTAAAATGGAAAGTTTGTCCACACTGACCCGTTCCTGCAAACAGTTTTGGTTTTGAAGAATTGGCATTTTCTGACAAAAAAAAGTTTAGTCGAAAAATTACCCTGCAGTTCAATTCACAACCTCCCACTCTCCACCCCTCCCCGCCCACACTGCTCTCTCCACTGGCTCTGCGTCAACATTCATCTTCCTACATTGACCTGTGGGGCTGCTCCCTCCCTGTCTATATCTCTGCCTTCATATCTATCTACTCTCTCGCCCAATGTATACATTAATACCATGCTTGTCACTATGGTACTTCCTTCTCTTCCACTGGACCTGCAATCTGCCAAGTCTTCTGCCTGAATACTCCTGTGATGGCATGGCTGATTCTAGGATCAGGCCAGGAATGGATGACTCTCCGGTTGCATCATGGTTTGGGATGTTTTTCTAAAAGATCTGCTATAGGAATTATTTTGTGGCACCTCTCTGGCTTCTATTATACAGGAGCTTAGATGAGATGATCACAATGGTCCCTCTGGCCTTGGAATCTACGACTCATCCTGATGCCAGGTGCTTTGAGCCTGTCTGGAAGTTGCAGAACCAGGTTAGCTGAGTCACTCTGAGGTTACATGAGCTGTGTCCAATTAGCTCCAATCTGTGAGTGTAAGAGGAGTTGGAGGGCACTTCTGGACCGAGGGAACAAGGAGCTAGGGCAGAGGAGGTACTGCAAGGAAAACCCTAGGAACAGCCAGCTGGGGGGAGGAAGGTTGAAAAGATGAATCTATTTAGTTTATTCAAGAAAAGGTTATGAGGTGCTTTTATCAAGGTCTATAAGTGCCTGTCAAGGTGTCCTGGCAAGGCTCCAGAGCGTGAGTACCAACCTTAAAGCAGACTGTTAGGAACCAGGGCACAAACCTCAAATTGTCTGTGAGTTCTATATGTAGATTTCACCAACCAACTGTGAAGTGCAAACTCCTCAGGCACTATGACAGCCTTAACATGGAGTCACCGCTGTGTACACCAATCTGTCTTGCCACGCAGTGAGCATAACTTTGTGATAGATGGGCCCTGCAACCAAGTATCACAGCAACATACAGGTTACTGCCAGTCCCAAACGATCAGTCACTTAGCCCAAGTCAGTTGCGCTTTAGATCGCACACTGAAGACAACGTCTGTAGCCAATCCTCTAATAAATTACCCAACGAGTTATTAAATTGGAAGAGGAAATAAGAGAGTTATTTACAAGGTTAAAGCAGGCAAATATGCATTCATAAATGAGCTACAATCTGAAGTTTCAAAAGGCAATAGAAGCTTCTATAATCAGCAAGTGCTATGTGTCCTTTAGGGCTAACCCAAGCTATGCTGCTGGGGATCCTTTGCTTATGCTTAGAAAATCTTGTCCTCTGGAGTCCAAGCAGCACACAGACACAGTTCCTTCTGGTCAGGGCTTTTTATTCCCTCCCTCCCACCCCCGTGTGCTCTGAGCTGCAAACTCAGCTGGTGGGAAGAATTCATGTGCATAAGTTCTCTTCCTGGGGGGCGGGCAGAGCAGAAAAAGAAAGTTGTTTATTCTCTTTAGTGTTGCATAATAGGCTGTCTGGTGTTGATGGGCCTTCCTAGTTGGGCAGGACGTAACGCCTTCTGTTGGAGACCAACACTTTACACTAGTTAATGTCTCTCTCCTGTCTGGTGATTTACACAGTCACAGAGGCTTCCAATACAAATGCTTAAATATTACCTTATAATAATGGACACAGAGGTTATCAGGGAGATTAATGCAGGCAGCAACTCACAAGAATTCAATAAAGTCTAAACACTAAGCACGTTCTGATCACTCTAATACCTCTTTTAACGACACCAACACCCAGGTGAGCCAGACTGGTCCCAGCTAGGCATTTGTCAGTTTCTGTTGAGACGTGGGGACCTTGACATGAGCTGGCGCCTGGTCCACCATCAGCACAGTGCCTACGCGCGAAAGAGATGTCTGATAGAAGACAGCTCTTTAATCTAGCAAAAAGGGCATCATGAGATTCAACGGCTGGCAGCGGAAGCTAGACAAATTCAGAATAGAAACAAGGTGCAAATTTTTAACATTGCAACTAATTAAGCAGGGGAGCAATGTAGCCAGGGATATGTTAGATTCTCTGTCACTTGAAGGCAGATGACTGGCTAAAAGATGTCCCATAGCTCAACCACAGATGATGGGTTGGGCAGACATTACTGGGGAAGGATCTCAGTGTCACAGAGGAGGTCAGACTACATGATTATAATGGTCTCTTCTGCCTTTAAAATCCATCAGTTAATGTTGTCGTTATCTCAGTTACCATACAACCAGACCCCAGGATGAGGGGGTAAGTTTATGCAGTGGGTGTGGGAACTCCTGCTGCTTATACAGATCTATTTATCCTTCCCTCAGGCTCAGCTTCACCCCTTCCTTACTCAAGGGATTCCTTCCCTGCCCTCCTACGCCAAGCTGCCGCCTTCAGATTCCTTCTAGGGACCCATGAGGTCCAACAGTGAGCCAATGAGGTCAGAAAGACCCCGGTGCGCTTGAGTTGCTGGCAAACCAGTGCCAGCTCCTGTCACAGCCTGTAGATCTCAACTGAACACCGACAGAGGCCTAGCTGGAGCCAGTCTGGCTCACCGGGGCGTTACTGTTGCTGAACCAGGTATTAGCGTTATCAAACTGTGTTTCGTGTTTAGACTTTATGAAATGCTTGTAAGTTGCTGCCTGCAGTAATCTCACATACAATACTCGTATCCCGTGTTATACGGCGAGATTCGCTCTGTAACTGTAGCTCACCAGACAGGAGAGGAGCATTAACAAGAGAACAGGAGGTGTTCCCTTTTGTTCCCTTTTGCCCAACAAAAGCAGGCCCATCAACACCAGATAGACCATTGTGGAACGTCAGAGGACAAAAGACTTTGTGGATTGCTTCCCTCCCACCCCAGCCCCAATGTAGAGGAGACATGAAACTGAATTCCTCCCAACAGCTGAGTTTGCAACTGGAAGCAGAAGGGGGAAAGGAACAAAAGCCCTAACAAAGAGGAGCTGTATCTTTTACGCTGCTTGGACTCTGAGAGGCAAGGATTGCTAAGCCTAAACTAAAGATCCCCAGTGCTTAGCCTGCGTTAGCCCTAAAGGACACCTACAGCTGGCTTATTATAGAAGCTTTTATTACCTTTTGAACTCATTTGTTTGTGTATGGTTACATGCTTTAACCTTGTAAATAACTCTCCTTTTCTTTTCCTCTGTAATAAATCTTTAGTTAGTTTGTTATAGGACTGGCTACAAGCATTGTCTTTGGTGTGAGATCTGAGGTGCAACTGACCTGGGGTAACTGACTGGTCCTTTGGGGCTTTCAGTAACCTGAATATTGCTGTGATCTTTGGTGTAAAGGGACCATCTGTCACGAAGACAAGATTTCCTGGTGACAAGACAGATCAGAGTACTTAAGGGGACTGTATGTGACCCCAGGGTGAGCTTGAGGAGTTTATACTTGATTATTGGTGAAATCTAAGATAGAACTCACAGCCAATTTGGGGTTCATACCCTGCTTCCTACCAGTCTGCTCAGAGGTTGGAACCCCTGCCCTCAAGTCACTGCAGGACAACTTGACAATGTCTATACACTGTGAGAATGTGTTCATTAGTAATGACATGAGAGGACAGGAAGATAGATGACCAATACATTAGACGGGTGTGTAAGAAGATAGATAGGTAGGTAGATAGATAGATAGGTAGATGAATTGGATGGGGATGGATGGATAGATAGATAGATAGATAGATAGATAGATAGATAGATAGATAGAAGACTTGACAGAATTCAATTTTTATTTTTTTATCATTTCAATTGAGAATATTGATGTCTGTTTTTAAGCAAAAAGAAAAGGAGGACTTGTGGCACCTTAGAGACTAACAAATTTATTTGAGCATAAGCTTTCATGAGCTACAGCTCACTTCATCTACTGAATGCATACGATGAAGTGAGCTGTAGCTCACGAAAGCTTATGCTCAAATAAATTTGTTAGCCTTGGTCTACACTAGGAGTTGAGGTCAAATTTAGCAGCATTAAATCGATTTAACCCTGCACCCGTCCACACGATGACGCCCTTTTTTTCAACTTAAAGGGCTCTTAAAATCAATTTCCTTACTCCACCCCCAACAAGGGGATTAGCGCTGAAATTAGCTTTGCCGGGTCAATTTTGGGGTACTGTGGAAGCAATTCGACGGTATTGGCCTCCGGGAGCTACCCCAGAGTGCTCCATTGTGACCGCTCTGGTCAGTATTCTCAACTCAGATGCACTGGACAGGTAGACAGGAAAAGGCCCGTGAACTTTTGAATTTCAATTTCCTGTTTGGCCAGCGTGGCAAGCTGCAGGTGACCACGCAGAGCTCATCAGCAGAGGTGACCATGATGAAGTCCCAGAATCGCAAAAGAGCTCCAGCATGGACCGAACGAGAGGTACGGGATCTGATCGCTGTATGGGGAGAGGAATCCGTGCTATCAGAACTCCGTTCCAGTTTTCGAAATGCCAAAACATTTGTCAAAATCTCCGAGGGCATGAAGGACAGAGGCCGTAACAGGGACCTGAAGCAGTGCTGCATGAAACTTAAGGAGTTGAGGCAAGCCTACCAGAAAACCAGAGAGACAAACGGCCGCTCCGGGTCAGAGCCCCAAACATGCCGCTTCTATGATGAGCTGCATGCCATTTTATGGGGTTCAGCCACCACTACCCCAGCCGTGTTGTTTGACTCCTTCAATGGAGATGGAGGCAACATGGAAGCAGATTTTGGGGGCGAGGAAGACAATGATGATGAGGTTGTAGATAGCTCACAGCAAGCAAGCAGAGAAACTGGTTTTCTTGACAGCCAGGAACTGTTTCTCACCCTGGACCTGGAGCCAGTACACCCTGAAACCACCCAAGGCTGCCTCCCAGACCTGCCAGGCGGAGAAGGGACCTCTGGTGAGTGTACCTTTTAAAATACTATACATGGTTTAAAAGCAAGCATGTTTAATGATTAATTTGCCCTGGCATTTGCGGCTCTCCTGGATGTACTCCCAAAGCCTTTGCAAAAGGTTTCTGGGGAGGGCAGCCTTATTCCATCCACCATGGTAGGACACTTTACCACTCCAGGCCAGTAGCACATACTCGGGAATCATTGTAGAACAAAGCATTGCAGTGTATGTTTGCTGGCGTTCAAACAACATCCGTTCTTTATCTCTCTGTGTTATCCTCAGGAGAGTGATATCATTCATGGTCACCTGGTTGAAATAGGATGCTTTTCTTAAGGGGACATTCAGAGGTGCCTGTTTCTGCTGGGCTGTTTGCCTGTGGCTGAACAGAAACGTTCCCCGCTATTAGCCACGGGGAGGGAGGAGGGATGAGGTGCTAGCCATGTGGTGGGGGAAGGCAAAATGCAACCTTGGAACAAAAGCACATGTGCTATGTATGTTATGTTAACAGCAAGGTTTACCGTGAAAGAGTGTACCCATTGCTCTATAAAATGTGTCTTTTTAAATACCACTGTCCCTTTTTTTCCTCCACCAGCTGCATGTGTTTCAAGGATCACAGGATCTTCTCCTTCCCAGAGGCTAGCGAAGATTAGAAGGCGAAAAAAACACATTCACGATGAAATGTTCTCTGAGCTCATGCTGTCCTCCCACACTGACAGAGCACAGACGAATGCGTGGAGGCAGACAATGTCAGAGTGCAGGAAAGCACAAAATGACCGGGAGGAGATGTGGCGGGCTGAAGAGAGTAAGTGGCAGGCTGAAGAGAGGGCTGAAGCTGAAAGGTGGTGGCAGCATGATGAGAGGAGGTAGGATTCAATGCTGAGGCTGCCGGAGGATCAAACTAATATGCTCCAGCGTATGGCTGAGCTGCAAGAAAGACATCTGGAGCACAGACCGCCGCTACAGCCCCTGTGTAACCAACCGCCCTCCTCTCCAAGTTCCATAGCCTCCTCACCCAGACACCCAAGAACGCAGTGGAGGGGCCTCCGGCCACCCAACCACTTCACCCCAGAGGATTGCCCAAGCAACAGAAGGCTGGCATTCAGTAAGTTTTAAAGTTTTAAACTTTTAAAGTGCTGTGTGGCCTTGTCCTTCCCTCCTCCACCACCCCTCCTGGTGCTTCTCTCCTCCACCACCCCTCCCGGGCTACCTGGGCAGTTATCCCCCTATTTGTGTGATGAATTAATAAAGAATGCATGAATGACTTTATTGCCTCTGCAAGCAGTGATCGAATGACTTTATTGCCTCTGCAACAATAAACAATGACTTTATTGCCTCTGCAAGCAGTGATCGAAGGGAGGAGGGGAAGGTAGTTAGCTTACAGGGAAGTAGAGTGAACCAAGGGGCGGGGGGGTTTCATCAAGGAGAAACAAACAGAACTTTCACACCGTAGCCTGGCCAGTCGTGAAACTGGTTTTCAAAGCTTCTCTGTTGCGCACCGTGCCCGTCTGTGCTCTTCTAACCGCCCTGGTGTCTGGCTGCGTGTAACCAGCGGCCAGGCGATTTGCCTCAACCGCCCACCCTGCCATAAACGTCTCCCGCTTACTCTCACAGATATTGTGGAGTGCACAGCAAGCAGTAATAACAGTGGGAATATTGGTTTCGCTGAGGTCTAACCGAGTCAGTAAACTGCACCAGCGCGCTTTTAAACATCCAAATGCACATGCTACCACCATTCTGCACTTGCTCAGCCTGTAGTTGAACAGCTCCTGACTACTGTCCAGGTTGCCTGTGTATGGCTTCATGAGCCATGGCATTAAGGGGTAGGCTGGGTTCCCAAGGATAACTATAGGCATTTCAACATCCCCAACGGTTATTTTCTGATCTGGGAATAAAGTCCCTTCCTGCAGCTTTTGAAACAGACCAGAGTTCTTGAAGATGCGAGCGTCACGTACCTTTCCTGGCCATCCACGTTGATGCTGGTGAAACGTCCTTTGTGATCCACCAGTGCTTGCAGCACTATTGAAAAGTACCCCTTGCGGTTTATGTACCCGCCGGCTTGGTGCTCCGGTGCCAAGATAGGGATATGGGTTCCGTCTATGGCCCCACCACAGTTAGGGAATCCCATTGCAGCAAAGCCATCCACTATGACCTTCACATTTCCCAGGGTCACTACCCTTGATAGCAGCAGATCTCTGATTGCATTGGCTACTTGCATCACAGCGGCCCCCACAGTAGATTTGCCCACTCCAAATTGATTCCCAACTGACCAGCAGCTGTCTGGCATTGCAAGGTTCCACAGGGCTATCGCCACTCGCTTCTCAACTGTGAGGGCTGCTCTCATCTTGGTATTCATGTGCTTCAGGGCAGTGGAAAGCAAGTCACAAAGTTCCATGAAAGTGCCCTTACGCATGCGAAAGTTTTGCAGCCACTGGGAATCGTCCCAGACCTGCAACACTATGTGGTCTCACCAGTCTGTGCTTGTTTCCCAGGCCCAGAATCAGCGTTCCACCGCGTGAACCTGCCCCATTAGCACCATGATGCCCACATTGCCAGGGCCCGTGCTTTGAGAGAAGTCTGTGTCCATGTCCTCATCACTCTCGTCACCGCGCTGACGTCGCCTACTTGCCTGGTTTCGCTTTGCCAGGTTTTGGTGCTGCAAATACTGCTGGATAATGCGCGTGGTGTTTAATGTGCTCCTAATTGCCAAAGTGATCTGAGCGGGCTCCATGCTTGCCGTGGTATGGCGTCTGCACAGAAAAAAGGCGCGGAACGATTGTCTGCCGTTGCCCTGACGGAGGGAGGGGCGACTGACGACATGGCTTACAGAGTTGGCTTACAGGGAATTAAAATCAACAAAGAGGATGGCTTTGTGAGAAACAGAATGGCCCCCTGAAGGATAGAACTCAAAACCTCAAGGATAGAACTCAAAACTGGGTTTAGCAGGCCGTTGATTTCATGGAGGGAGGAAGGAGAAAATGAATACAAAACAAATCTGGTCTATTTCTTGTTTTGAACCACTTCACCTATCTTTATACACCTTGCTGGCAGCAGACTGTGCAGTACGACTGCTAGCCATCGTCATCTCCTGGGTGCTCGGCAGAAGACGGTGCCGTATGACTGCTGGCCATCGTCTTCTGCCGGCTGCAGATTAAAAGACAGTGCACTGCCGGTTGGACTGAATCGCCATGAGACGAAACTTAAAAGGGAAATGACCTGGCTGAGTCACTCCCATGTTTGCCCAGGCGCCCCTGACCTCATCGAGGTCAGTTAAAAGAGCACCCTGCACTACGTTGACGACGGCTACCAGTCATACTGCCCTGTTTGCTGCCAAAAGGCAATAAACTGCTGCCGTGTAGCAATGCAGTACCGCGTCTGCCAGCACCCAGGAGACGTACGGTGACGGTGAGCTGAGCGGGCTCCATGCTTGCCGTGGTATGGCGTCTGCACAGGTAACTCAAGAAAAAAGGCGCAAAACGATTGTCTGCCCTTGCTTTCATGGAGGGAGGGAGGGAAGGGGGGGCCTGATGATATGTACCCAGAACCACCCGCGACAATGTTTTAGCCCCATCAGGCACTGGGATTTCTACCCAGAATTCAAATGGGCGGCGGAGACTGAGGGAACTGTGGGATAGCTACCCACAGTGCAATGCTCCGGAAGTCGATGGTTGCCTCAGTACTGTGGACACACTCCGCCGACTACATGCACTTAGAGCATTTGTGTGGGGACACACACAATCGACTGTATAAAAACACTTTCTACAAAATCAACTTCTATAAATTCGACCTAATTTCGTAGTGTAGTCTCTAAGGTGCCACAAGTCCTCCTTTTCTTTTTGTGGGTACAGACTAACACGGCTGCTACTCTGAAACCTGTTTTTAAGCATTTAGACTAATTTTATTGATTTTTATTTTCACAGTGGCACAGAATTACGGAGTTAAAGCTTTTGTTAAAATGGTATCTATTTAAACTTTCACCATGATAGGAAATTGTTGGGGGGGTCAGACATTGCGGGTGGCAGACAAGAATTATTTAATGACAGTTGATATTGAGATTCAAAACATTAAATCTTTATAACCATTAAAATACAAATTGTCAACGGCATGTGTCAAAATACAAAGTCAATATCCTAAAATCAAACTCTAATCAGTTCTCCAGCAGCATTTGTCTTACTTTGCCTACCTGTACGTTTTGATTATTATCAATGGAAATATGTTTTCATCAGCTTGAGTCTGTGTGATGAAATCAACGGTTACGGACATTGAGAGATAAAAATGGAACCCTTCCAAGCAGACAGACAGAGTTTGTTAAACACCCTGTTACTGCTTCAAGCGTAGCTCTCCTTCATCCAGCATGTCCCACATGTGTCTGAACTCTTGTGCCGTCTTCAGATTGCAAACTCATTGGGACAGACCCATTGTCTCTGTCTCTATTTGCATGCTGTACTGTGCACCCTGATGGCACACAGTTAACAATAAACAATAATAATAACCTTGCCATGTATATGTGCTTTAATGTCCCAGGTAGCACGGGTCTGAATACCTAATGCCTTGCTGATTGTTATTCACTCTGTATTCAATGTTAAAAAAAACCACACACACACACAAAACCACCAAGCCTATAGTTAGAAAGCGAGATAGGTCTGCTTAATTTCAGGCCATTATCTCCCGGTAATTGCTGGAAGGATTTCATTCAGTGCCAGCGCGATGGAAGCAAATCAATTTCCCCACCCCCCCCCATGAAAAAAAAACCCCAAACCCTGCTGTTCTCCAAGGGGTTCGGGCTTTCAGTCCGCGGCTGGGAGCGAGAGCCAGGGCTCCTTTATCAAATTCACATTTCATTTCCAGAGCATGCCGGAGCCGGGATGTAAATTTATAATGAGAAAAAGGGACAAAACAAAAAGACAGCACCGGGGAAATGCTAATGGGAGAAAATGAAGAATAATGGACAGACAGACAGACATGCATCTACAGTGACAGAGAGAGACACTGAGGCAAAGAGAGGGACACAAACAGAGACACATGCACAGAAATGCACAGAGGTGTGCGGGCACCTACTCACGCAGAGGGTTTGTCTGCACAGCGGCTCTGCAGCTGGAGGTAGGCACCCGCGTACGTACGCTAGAGATTGGGCAGGCTAGCACCCCGCTGGCTAGCCCGTGCTGCTGGGGGTGCCGCCGTGACCACACTCTGTTTTTAGCACGCTAGCTCAAGCAAAGCGAGTGCGGGTCCTTCTACCCAGGCCGGGAAGCACGCTCCCAGCTGCCATGTAGACGTACCCTGAGAGAGACACGGACAGACACACAGACACAGAGCCAGGGAGAGAGAAACACACACGGATGCGTGTGCACAGCCAGACGGATGGAGCACCAGAGACAGAAACACGCAGAGACCCCCACCATACACGCGGGCACACACCCAGAAAGACAGACACAGGCGGTCCTGCTGTGCAAGGTGAGAGCCCCCCTCTCCATCAGCTTCAGTGGCACGTGAGGGGGCTCACCACCTCACAGAGGGCTGGACTGTGACCTGGCCCTAAGACTCTTACTGGGGCCTTCATACTGCTACGCACGCTCCCAACCGTGTACCAGTTCAGGCTGCATACGCATCGCGTCGGAGAGTCCGGCTTGTGTGGCCCTTCCGGTGAGACCATGCCTGGAACGCAGACACCCAGTGCCGCAAAGACAGAGGGTGCTCAGCCAACATCAACAATTACCAAGGGCGACTGGCAGACAAGGCCAGAAATCGGGCCGGATTCTACCATCCTTGCTCCATGAGTCATAGAATCAAAGAATATCAGGGTTGGAAGGGACCTCAGGAGGTCATCTAGTCCAACCCCCTGCTCAAAGCAGGACCAATTCCCAACTAAATCATCCTGGCCAGGGCTTTGTCAAGCCTGACCTTAAAAGTCCATAATGATCTTCCTCCATGGGTCACCCCATTGAAGCCAGCAGGATTCGTCCTGGAGCATGGCGCCCCGCCTCACAATTCAGGGCACCTTGATCCAGTCCGCAGTGAAGAGCTGGAAGGGTGATTTACGCCAGAGAGGCTGCAGGGAGACCCTAGCCATGTGCAAGAGTGAGACGGGAATAGGCAGAAAGGAGTCAAGGCACCAGTTCCCCAGGGGACGTTATCAGGGACGGCATTGCTGTGTCTCTTTGCCATGGTCTCCAGCATTAGGCCGGGGTTCGTGAGACAATTGAACGAGGTGCTCCCCCTTGGTTCCGTCTGACCTCACCTTGCAATGTTCCTGTGTTCAGGGTGGCTTAGATTCATGGCTTCATAGAGAGAGAGGCCAGAAGGGACTCTTATTCAGTCTGACCTCCTGCATCACACAGGCCGGAGAGCCCTCCCAGCAATCTCTGCAGCAAAGCCCTCACTCCTGTTTGAGTGGGAGCGGATCATTTAGAACAAGACATTCGGTCTCAAGCGCAAGGCTACAAGCAACCGAGACTCCAGTGTGTCCCTCGGGGAGCTGTTTCACTGGTTCATTACATGTGCTGTCAGAAAGGTGTGCCTCGTTATTGCAGCAAAGTCATAATCAAACTTTGACAGCCCACATTGTCCATTGCTTGGTCAGGATAGACTGCACCCTCAGCAAGTTTGCGGATGACACTAAGCTGGGGGGAGAGGTAAGTACGCTGGAGGATAGGAATAGGATACAGAGTGACCTAGACAAATTGGAGGATTGGGCCAAAAGAAATCTGATGAGATTCAACAAGGACTAGTGCAGAGTCCTGCACTTAGGACAGAAGAATCCCATGCACCGCTACAGACTAGGGACCTACTGGCTAAGCAGCAGTTCTGCAGAAAAGGACATGGGGGTTACAGTGGACGAGAAGCTGGATATGAGTCAGCAGTGGGCCCTTGTTGCCAAGAAGTCCAATGGCATATTGGGCTGTATTTGTAGGAGCATTGCCAGCAGATCAAGGGACATGATCGTTTCCCTCTATTCGGCATTGGTGAGGCCTCATATGGAGTATTGCGTCCAGTTTTGGGCCCCCCACTACAGAAAGGATGGGGACAAATTGGAGAGAATCCAGCAGAGGGCAACAAAAATGATTAGGGGTCTGGGGCACATGACTTACGAGGAGAGGCTGAGGGAACTGGGCTTATTTAGTCTGCAGAAGAGAAGAGTGAGGGGGGATTTGATAGCAGCCTACCTGAAGGGAGGTTCCAAGGAGGATGGAGCTCGGCTGTTCTCAGTGGTGGCAGATGACAGAACAAGGAGTAATTGTCTCAAGTTGCAGTGTGGGAAGTCTAGGTTGGATATTAGGAAACACTATTTCACTAGGAGGGTGGTGAAGCACTGGAATGGGTTCCCTAGGGAGGTGGTGGAATCTCCATCCTTAGAGGTTTTTGAGGCCCGGCTTGACAAAGCCCTGACTGGGATGATTTAGTTGGGGTTGGTCCTGCTTTGAGCAGGGGATTGGACTAGATGACCTCCTGAGGTCTCTTCCAACCCTAATCTAGTATGATTCTATGAAACTATCATCAGATTAATCTTCCCAGAACCCGGCTAAAGATTCTGGCTGGCCAGCTGGGAACACCTCCTCCTCTGAGTACACTAGAAACGGGGAGCAAATTTCTTAACACCTCTCCTCTTTGGGGCACTCCTGTTGAGTACCTATGTGGGGTGAAAGCTTTTCCATTACAAAGACAGTCCCATTTTACTATCCCCCAGTTGCATAGGAGAAGGAATAATTGCCAGTCACAGGTAATACAGAGTCCTCGCTGCTAAGACTGAAAAAGCCATTCATTTGTTGTGTGCACCTTATTTCTAGGCTGCACGGGTGGGGGATTATAAGTAGAAATTGAGAGAAGGGAAATGAAGGCTGATTCTCATGAGGTTTCCACTACCTTGGGCCACAATCTCTTGAGAACTAGCTGCAAGATTCTGGCACAAAATCCCAACCCAGAGGAGAGCCTTGGTATGCAAACCCCAGCTGGAGGGCTCATTGCTCTGAGAACCAGCCGACCCTGCACCAGACCTCCTCGGCCCATCCTTCATGATTCATTACTTCCTGTTAGTTAATAATCGCTAATTATGAATTCTGAAAGACTAATCGGTCACTGATAAGTGCTTATTGGGAACAGGCAACAGGGAATGGATCACCCAATGATTACTGGTTCTGTTCAGTCCCTTCGGGGCACCTGGGGCAGGCACCGGCATTGTGATTTCCTGGGGGGTGCTCAACCCCTGCTCCACCCCAGGCCCCACACCCACTCCACCCCTATCCCCAGGCTCCCACCCCCACCCCACCTCTTCCCACCCTGTTCCGTCATCCCCCCGCCCGAGTGCGCCTCACCTGAGCGCCTCCCTCTCCCCCCAGCACCTTCTGCACGCCGCTGAACAGCTGATCACCCGGTGGGCGGGAGGCACTGGGGGGAGGGGGAGGCGCTGATGGGTGGGGGCTGCTGGTGGCTGCTGAGAATCCACTATGTTTCCCCCGTGGGTGCTCCAGCCCCGGAGCACCCACGGAGCCGCTGCCTCGGGGGCACCTGGCTCTGGCCACTGTCGGAAGACGGGACACTGGGCTGGATCGACCCGTAGGGCCGTTCTCATGATAATTACTGCCGCTAAGTATTGACTTTTAATTAGGCGCGTGGCTCGCGGTGGGTGGGTGTGGTGCTGCCCTGTGCAGCACCTGCCCTGCTTCCAGGCACAAGCCTCTCCAGGGATCCAGACCAAGGTCCGAGACCTCCAGATCACAGGTGCCAGGTCAGCTGGGTAGCTTCAGAGCAGAAGGCCTGTCCTGGCTTCCAGTCCTGCAGGGAATCGGCAGAGCGATCTTTCCTGATCTCATTGCCCCGGGGTAGGACACAGGCCACCTGTCGGAGCTGTCTGTTCCTGGGGACTGCTCCTGCAAAGGACTCAGCATCCACGGGGCTGGGCTAAACGCCTTCCACTCCCGTCGGCTCCAGGGGAAGTCCAGGGTACCAAGCACCTTGGCCGAGGCTCTGAACTGAGCACAGCGAAAGGGAGGCAGTGAGCACAGGCCAAGCTCCATCACAGCTCCTAGGAAGGGGTGTGGCCGTCGAGGTTGGGGGTGTGGTCAGGGCCCTGGCCCGGCACGCATCGAGGGGGAGTACACCCTGCAGGTGTGAACAAGTCCGCTCAGCTCCTGGGGCCCTGTCGACACTGGGATTTCTCTTCAACCCTGGGGGTAGCTGCACCAAAACCCCCTACCACCCACAGCAGTGCAGCGAGGCTGCAAACCCGGGCAAGCTCTCCTGGTGCAACTCACGCTGCTCCCATGGAAATGGAGTCCAGTGCAGGGGCCTGGTTCTCCATCCCCCCACCCCTGGTGTCCTCAATTTACACTGGGGTACGGTGAGCGCCAAATGCACCCACCCTGCTCTGGTGCTAATGACAGCCCGGCAACAGACAACATGCGCTTAGAACTCTGCATTGGTGCAGTGCCGGGCAGCTCAAGGCTAGGCCTGCCTAGGTGATATTCTAGCATGCTAAAAATAGCCTTGTGGCCAGGGCAGTGTGGGCAGAGGCTTGGGTTGCTATTTTCAGCACGCTTGCTCAAGCAGAGCTGGCATATGTGCATAGAATCATAGAATATCAGGGTTGGAAGGGACCTCAGGAGGTATCTAGTCCAACCCCCTGCTCAAAGCAGGACCAATCCCCAGTTTTTGCCCCTGATCCCTAAATGGCCCCCTCAAGGATTGAACTCACAACCCTGGGTTTAGCAGGCCAATGCTCAAACCACTGAGCCATCCCTCCTCCCATCTACCCCATCCCTCCCCCCACTGAGCTATCTCCCCCCATCTACCTGACCTGAGACTTGCACACACACACTCCCCCGGCTGCACTATAGACATGCACATGGGTCCCTCAGCGCCCCCTGCTCCTCCTGGAGACAGGCACTATTCAGCGAGCAGGCTCCCTAAAACAGTCCATATTGCAAATTCCCTCAGAAAGAAGCTGAGAATCCTTTAGAACTGGCTTTATTCCCCTCTGCGCCAGGGACGCTGGCGCAGGAAAAGCAAAGAGAGAGGAACCCTGAAATTGATTCTTACCTCATATCATTAAAAAATGGATTGCTGGAGCGCTGTAACATAAAGTAAGAATCAATCTTATTTTTGAACACCAGAAATAACCTAATGAAATACAAGATTGAGTCTGAATATGGGCTTCTTGGTGCAGACCCTGTGGGAATTGATTACAGAATTGAATGGCTCTGAGCTGATAAGATGAATTTGGAATAAATCTTACTTTTAACTACTCCCTTTTTATGCTCGTAAAAAAAAAGAGAGAGAGAGAAAGAGATTGATTCCAATCAAAACTTCTTCTAAAAAGTGAGACAGTTTCGATTTGTCACTGCGCTTTTTCAGCGGAACGGCACTGAGCTTTGGAGTCAATCTCGCCTCTCGTTATTCGCTCCCCAGAGAGGAAAAGCAGGAGGCACAATATTTCTGATTTACAACTTGAAACGAGACAGTAATGATCATAATAATCAGGGCGAGAAGCGGGAGAGGGCCTCAGGCGGAAGGGGGCTCCCTCCACGGGTTCTGCTACGGGAGATGCTGGTCAGGAGCAAAAGGCTGTGAGCTCTGCTGACTGTATTGTCGGTGGTTAGCTGCAGCATCCCCTGCTCTTCCAGCGCTGGGGACCCCCCGCCTATGTTTGCTGCTGGCCCTCACTCCTGATCTGCAGTCCCCCCTGCTACTCCAGACCTGGGATCCCCCCGCCCAGCTCTGCCGGTGTCCCTGAATCCTGACTGGCTACTGTCACAGCCCTAGAAACCTGGGCTTTAGCAAGAGTTGGGATTGACTGATAAAATTTGCTTTCGCTTTTGTGTTCAGACAGCAGTTGGATTCCCTAGTGAATGAGGCATTTTCTGACTTCCCCTAAGGGGACTTATCCAAAGAGAGAATAGGGCCCATGTGAGATGTGAGGGAGTCAAACATTGTCCTCAAACTGTACGTTAGTGCCACATAGCATTCGCTGGTAATTCTGTCCCGTCCCCCTTCCCCCCCTGGGAAATTTCTTTTCATTTTCTTCCAAATTTTTCCATGGCAATTTTCAGGTTATTTGTCAAAAAGAAAATTGAAATCCAGACATTTGGGGTGCCAGAAAACAAACGTTTCCAAGATAGTTTCCATTTTCGGCAACTGACAAATGTTTGGGTTTGGAGTTTGTTTTAACCAAAAACCTACAAAAATTTCAAAAAATGAACAAAAGAAAAAAAAAGAAAAAAAGGTTTTGGCTTTTTGACAAAGAAGACCCCAAATATCACCAAAACTGAACATTGTCCGGGGGAGCTTCTATTCGATGACAGAGCCATGTCTCGTCAAGAGTTGTTTGGAATGAAAAATCTGACCCGCTCTGGCACCAGGCCTGTGGGATTGCAGGTGGTGGCCTGGCTCCCTACTCACACCTCTGCTGTGTGAGTACACGGGCCCTTCAGACACCCTTCAATTAGCGATTCGGGTGATCAATGATAAAAAATTCCAACTCCGCCAGCATTGACCCCAGAGTGTGGCGAAAGGGAAAAAGACACCGCCTCTCCCCTCTTCCTGCCATGACCTGGCTGGAATTTCAGGCTGAAAGGCCTGGCTGGCCATATACTGCAGCTGGCATCTTCCAAGCTTCAGTAGCTGGAAAGGCAGCCAGTTGGTCCGGCTGAAGAGCAATTTATTCTCCCATCCTAGTGAAATCTGGTCTGCATTAAAAATAACAAAAACCCCTCCAAGCCCATTGTGTTTAAATAATGTTAAAGGTCTGACTTAAAGCAGCGAAAGCAAATTCCAAGGCCTAATGAAGAAGGATTGTCTGGCACGGTAATAATAATAAACTTGGTGCACATGTGTAGAAAGGGAGAGACTTGCATATGAGGAGCTCACAGCACGATAATTAAGTAGGTCTCCCAACACCACTGGAGCACTATAGGTAAGGGTTATCCCTATTTTCCAGCTAAGGAAACTGAGGCACAAAGAGGGACTTTGTCAAGGCCATAAAGAGAGCTAGTGGGAGGATTGGGAATAGTCTTCAGTGCTAACCATTAGACAACACTCCTCTCCCATGGCTGGAAATTGTGCTAGGATTGGAAAACTGACTCCTGGGGTCTCCTGACCCTTGGGAGCTTTGCTACTCACTGGCCATACTCCCTGCCATGGCCAGAAGCAGAACCAATGAGTCCTGACTTCCCGTCCTCTTCTCCAGCCCTTGTATCACGCTGCCATTCAACACCAGGACAAGAACCCCAGTGGCCCGACTCGTAATTCCCTGCTTCAGCCACTAGCCAGCACATTCCCACACCGCTACATCACATATCTGCCAACAGGGTCACACGGCCAGACAGCGGCAAACCCAACACGCAGCATGGGCTTGCTGGAATTGGCTTCTCTCAGTGACCCTGCCCTGCAAGGCAACGGGGAAGCCTCAGCCAGAGCCCCACACTCAGACCGGGCCCCCTGTTTCAACAACTGATTGGAAAGCCAGCAAACTGGAGAGAGTTCGAGGCAGAGCAATGAGATGAACAAAGGGTTTGGGAAATAAGCAATGGTCTCAAGTTGCAGTGGTGGAGGTCTAGGCTGGATGTTAGGAAACACTATTTCACTAGGAGGGTGGTGAAGCACTGGAATGGGTTAGCTAGGGCAGTGGTGGAATCTCCTTCCTTATTGGTTTTTAAGGTCAGGCTTGACAAAGCCCTGGCTGGGATGATTTAGTTGGGGATTGGTCCTGCTTTGAGCACGGGGTTGGACTAGATGACCTCGTGAGGTCTCTTCCAACCCTAATCTTCTATGATTCTATGAATTCAGGGAGAGGTGAAGGGAGCTAGGGCTTGTTCACTAGGGGAAACTGCTGCTCCCAGGGGAAGAGAATTTGCAGACAGCCACCAACTAGCATCTTTAGCCACAGAACAGAGGAGACTGAACAGAAGCGAGGGCTGGAATTGCAGGTAGCAAATGCGATGGTCTCATCAAGCCAGGTCGTCAGCTGGGATAACTCAGTGCACCTCCAGGGAGTCGATTCACACTAGCTGAGCTCCCAGCTCCTTGGCTTTAGCGATGGAAGTGGGGCCAGAGTGGGGACAGGTAGAGCCTTGAGTCTGCCCTTTTCCTATGCACTGACATGAAGGAGAGAGTCAGCTGTGCCAAGGTACTTCCCTCCCAGGAGCAAAGGGAGGAATAAGGAGACAAGCTATGCCTTGGTCTGTTCATAGGACAATGCACCTTTGTCCTCAGGGCTTGTCCCACAGGGCATGGGTGGTGGGGACAGACCCACCAGCAGAGGAACACACCGGCACCCAAGAAGCATCTGAAATGGAGAGTGATCCAGGGACCCTCACAGCTGGGTGGTGGCCAGGAGGCCCAGCTCAGCTGCTGAGTAATGGGTGAGCTTTGTAATCCACCAGGATCCTCCTGGGTCCTTGAGGAAACCTCTCGAGAGGAGACAGCAGCAGACGTGGCCAAAGTGCCTGGCTGGAATCCAGCCCACGAACACCCTCTTCTCTTCTCTGAAAGGGGACTGTCCATCAATACTCTGGCGATCGTCTCTCACGCCCTCCAGCGCATGTGCCTGGAGCAGGGGCTGTTGAGTCAGAAGAAGCCAGGAGACGCCTGTCAGAGTCGAGGCGAGTTTGGCCAGTGGAGGCGTCGGGTTCCAGCATGCTCTGCTCCATCTGCGTGGAGGTTGATGGTGATGATGGAGAGAGATGTATGGCTGATGACAGACAAAGACAGATTTGATTGGCCAGCTCTACAAGTGCTGCAAAAGTAGGAAAGTGTCAGCCCCAACCTGGTCTACCTGGGGGGGCAGGCACAACCCACCCAGGACAGGGTCACAGGCTCTGCTTGGGGCTTGATCTCCTGTGCTGTTTGTCAGCAGGGACCATTCCTGCGTGGCCTGTGGTGGCTTGCTCTGTCTTTCTCTGTCTCCCAGGGTCTGGGTTAGCCTTTCCTCATCTCTTCACACTGAGATGTCTTGGAAGATCCCTGATCGGTTGAGAAAATCTCTCTCATGCCAGGGCGTCTTTGGGACGTTGGAGTAGAAAGCCTTGGTCTCTTCTTTGTCACACTTATTGCACAGTCACTCCTCTCTGGGTTTCAACAATACTTTGGGCCTCCTCCCTCATGCCTGTTAACGTTAGAAATCTTACCAGAGAGAAGCAGACTCTGTGGTGCGAAATCAACAGGCAAAAACTTATGTGCTTTGATCACATCAGGTAGAGATGGAAATGACCTTGAGAAAGTGATCCAGGGAGGAATGGCGGCGGGTCATCCTCATTGGGGACAACCGGGGAGGAGATGGATGGGTGGCGTGCGACAGATCACGGGGAGGTCAGCTGCTGAGCGTGCGAAGGTAGCGATGGACGGAGAAGCCTTCCAAAAATTCTGCTATGAGGTCACCAGTCTTCAGACATGAAAAAACTGGTCTTTACATGGTTTATATCTAGAGTCAGTGAGACAGATAGAGCTGGGGAGAGATAGTGAGACAGATAGAGGGGTATATGCGGGAATAGATGGTGTGTTTATGGTAACAGATAGTGAGATAGATAGAAGAGTATATATGGGGATAGACAGCGAGCTAGACAGATGTGGGTGTGTGGGGTTAGACAGCGAGAGAAATAGAAGATTCCGTATTTGTAGTCACCTCAATCCTTTCCCAAGGCCCTCACAGCCTTGTTAATCACCTGGGGGTGCTTACGTGCCACAATTTGCATGGTAATTATAATTAATGGGAACAGCAATAAAGGAACTCGAACGTGTGATGTTGTTATCAAGACAAAATTATCCCAGAACAATTCGGTGATTACAGTTTGCAGAGGATGGAGCTAATTGTTACAGCTCCTTGCTGTGCGACACGCTCCCTTTGCAGCCACCATGGGAGGCCCGCTCTCCCAGCCAGCTGGCAGCTCTAGGCATCTGCGTGGTGCAGAGGAGTCGGGGCACTAGCTTCGGGGCCCTGAGATCAAGCCCCAGCTCAGGAGCAGATGGAAAGGAGTCTGGTGAGTTTCACCCAGATTCTAGACATCAGGTACCCTCCCCATGAGGGCTGGTTTCTGCTGAGCTGGGATGGAGGTGAGGGCAGAAGCGCATCAGCAAAGCGGAGGTGTGTGTGTCGGCCTGTGTGCATCCTGGCTGTAGCCTACACCCTCAGCCCCCTACTTCCACAAGCACCAAATGCACTTGCAGTGCTGTTAGGGAGAAACCGCCCGCCGTGCCCTGAGCACACCAGGGGCTGGGGGGCTCTGCGAAGTGGCCAGTCCTGCCGCTAGAGGGTACAGAGGGGGGGCATGGGCCATGGCACGCTGACCAAGTGCCACGGGAACAGCCTCTCTTGCAGCAAGCGAGGCTTCCCCAGCCAATCCCCGGGAAGCAAAAGGGTCAAGTCTCTTCCTCCTCTGGGCCAGGGGCATCCCAGCCACACCTCTGTGCCTTCCGGGGAAGCATTGACTGAAGCTCGCACACCGGGATCAGTAACTAACAAAGCATCCGCAGGCTGCAGTTTTTCCATCTGTCCCTAGCTCTAACCCCCTTCCCCTCTGCCAGAATCTGCACCAGGCCTTGGGCAGAGGGAAGGACTTGGAATAAATGGAAGCAGCCAGGCTCAGTATGACATTCTTGGGTGGGGAGGGTTACAGGGCAGGTGATAACACAGCCCCTCACTGGTCTGGATAATGCCCTGGAGTGTCACACTCTGGTAAACAGAAGCACCAGATGGAGGGGAAACAACTCAGCTGACTGACGAGGTACTGTACAGCTTTCTACCTCCAAGATGCCCGTTCCAGGCTGGCAGTGACAGCAGGCCCATTCTTAACAGAGAGCTGTTTGGAGCCCTCAGGGCGACAGGAGTTTCTTAGGTCTCAGTCCAGCCCATCACAAGACAGCTGTCCCTATCCCAGCACCATTACATCATGCAGCAGCTCAGTGATCCATCTCTGAGTTTGGCGCATGGAAGAGGTAACAGGCTATGGCATTGCTTAGCAGCTCTTAACAAATCCTGGGCTAGCCGGGATTTCATGATCACTACTATGGAGCTTGGCAGGAACTTCACAGGGATAGAGTTCACATCCTCCCACTCAGCAATCCCCACTCTCTACCCCTTGAACTAAAGGAGACTCCCCACTAGGTGCTAGGAGCGTAGGGCTCATGAAACACAGTTGAGCTCTTCTGGTTTTCTCCAGCAGAGGGCAGCGGTGCACACTGGCCTGTTGCATTCTATTTTTATGTGCCATGAACCGTCCCAGCAGAGAGGCTGGTGACCTCCACCTTGGCTTGTGGATAAAGCCCGGCATAAGGGTTGTGGTGCCGGGGCTTACCCAAGCCTGTGGATAAGCAGAGACCTCCAGTTTTCAGAGCTCACAGGATGTGTCTACACTACAATTAAATACCTGCAGCTGGCCCCTGAGGGCTGACTCAGGCTAAGGGGCCTGGGCTAAGGAGCTGTTTAATAGTGGGGCAGACGTTCGGGTTGAAGCCTGGGCTCTAGGACCCGGCAAGGTGGGAGGGACCCTGAGCTTGGGCTGCTGGCATGGGCCAGCTGCAGGTGTCTGATTGCAGTGTAGACTTACCCACAGTCCAGCTCTCTTCACCAGAGGAGCACGCCAGTTTTTGCCTTCTCAGCTGGAACCTGCAAAGAAAGAAGCCGCGATGCAACATGACTGTGTGTTGTGCAGCATCTCCGGTGCCTGCTGCATCTCCAAAGGCTGCAGCCGGGGGCGGGGGGGAATCAGAGCAGTGCATTAATAATTATAGAATGCAGCCTCGTTGGCATGTTTTATGGAGGGTAGCTTGAATCACTTACCCTTCAGAGCAATAACGGAGGTAGGGAGGAGTTAGGAGGCCGAAGCAGGAGAGGGGAGAGGTGTTTCCTGCTGAGGTTTGGAGTGAGATGAGGGTGAGATGGCAAGTTGTAGGGAGGCTGTACCAGTGGCAGGAGTGCAGAGGAGAACCTTTTATGCGAAGAGAGGTGAGATTGTGCAGAGAGAGAGAGAGCTGGCAGGAGAACCAAGGCGGACACGTGGTCTATAGATCAGACTAGACCAAGCAGAAATTTTGACCTCGAAGAAAACAAAAATCACACTGATAAAGTTTGCAGATGACACAAAATTGGGGCGTTGGTAAACAATGAAGAGGGCAGGTCACTGATTCAGAGTGATCTGGTTTGCTTGGTAAACGGGATGCAAGCAAACAATAATGTGTTTTAATAGAGCTAAATGGAAATGTATCCGTCTAGGAACAAAGAATGTCGGCCATACTTACCCAGTGGTGAACTCTCTCCTGGGAAGCAGTGTCTCTGAAAAAGATTTGGGGGTCACGGTGGATAATCAGCAGAACCGGAGCTTCCAATGTGACGCGGTGGCCAAAAGCGCTAATGTGATCTTGGGATGCATCACCAGGGGAATCTCGAGTAGGAGCAGAGAGGTGATTTTACCTCTCTACTTGGTCCTGGTGCGACTGCGGCTGGAATGCTGTGCCCAGTTCTGGTGCCCACAATTCAAGAAGGATGTGGAGAGGGTTCAGAGAAGAGCCGTAAGAATGATTAAAGGACTAGAACACCTGCTGTAAAGTGATAAGCTAAATAGATTGAGCTCTTTGGGTCTAACAAAGAGGAGGTTAAGGGGTGACTTGATCTCACTCTACAAGTACCTACACAGGGAACAAATATTTAATCATGGGCTCTTTGCTCTAGCAGAGAAAGGTATAAAACGATCCAATGGCAGGAAATCAAAGCTAGACAAATTCAGACCAGAGATAAGGGATAAATTATTGACAGTGAGGGTAATTAGCTGTGGGAATAATTTACCAAGGGCTGTGGTGGATTGTGGCAAATTTTAAATCAAGATGAGATGATTTTCTAAAAGGGGGCAGGTCTCTGGCCTGTGTTTTACAGGAAGTCAGACTAGATGATCACAATGGTCCCTTCTGGCCTTGGAATCTAGGAATTTTGGGTGCGGGCTGGTGAACTTCGGTTGACAATAGCCAGGTGCTATTGGCTAATTGACCATCCACCTCAGGCTTCCTCCTTCCCTCTCCAATGAGAAAGAATCATGACCATACGGACACCCCATTCTGAGGACAGTGTTATGGAGCGGGATGCAGGTGGTCCTGCCTAGTAGTCAGAGCAGGAGTCAGGCCGAGTGGGTGGAGCAGCCTTCCAGGTTGGGGAACGAAGCCAACAGTCAGCACCAGAGTCAACTGCCAATTACCAGAGCCAGGGGTCAAGCCAGAGTCAGAACCAGGAATCAAAGCTGAGGGTCAGAGCTGAGGTTGGATACCAAATGCCAGAGCCAAGGGTCAAGCCAGAGACGGGGCCCGGGTTGGAAGCTGGAGGCCGGGGCCAGAGTCAGGACTGGTGACTGGTGACTGGGGGAGAGGGGTAAGAGCGGGAACTGGAGGAGAAGCAAGGATCAAGCACAGAGCAGGAGCGTGGTGGGAACAGGAGCAAAGGCAGGAGTGAGGCAGGAGCCAGGAGCGGAGCAGGACCAGGGCTGGGTGCAGGAGGCAGGCCCACGCAGGGGCCAATGCAGCCACAACGGGAAACCACCTTGTTACCCGGACAAACTTCCTGTGCTGCCTTCTAGCTTAAATAGCGTCGTTGGACCAATCGGTGGAGCTGGGCGATCCTCCAATCAGGGCTCCTGTGGGCGGGTGTCTTGGCTGAAGTTACAGTCCGATTAGCTTCTCAGCCCACCTGGTTTTAGCAGACAATAGGTGGAGGTCAGGATGCAGCAGCTGTCTGGGGACTCCCAGACCATGGTTCAAGACCTGGGACATCTCAGATGGCTTCCTAGCCCTGGCTACGAACTCCTTGATCATGGCTCATGATGCTCCCATCCTGCTGGCTGTGTGGTGTAGGTGGAGTGAGGATCACCAGGCTGTGGGGCACGTCTGTGGAGAGCTGACCTGGGATCTGCGTTCCACTCCTTGCTCTGCCCGCATGCAATCAGTGGGGGCTGGTTCTGCTCGAAGTTCTGACTTACTTCTACGTCTATGCAGATAGCTCCCAGATACAATGGTGATGGGCACTTCAGACCCTTCTCTATCGGCATGACTATCAAACCTGCTCCGGTGAGAACATGTTGCCCCAGAGCGGCTGGAAGCTCACAGAGGGTACAATGCCAACTATGTACTGGGGAGGAGGGCAGAGAGGAATGGAACCGGGGAAAGTGAGAGACATTTGAGAGAGAGGCTGAGATAGGAAGGAGAGATCTTGGAGATGGGAAAAGAGAGTAAGAACTGAAAAAGGAAAGGAAGGGAGAGGGGACAATAGAAAGCCCGGCGAGGGGCTGCAATGGATCGGGGGGGACAGGGCAGGGACTCTCTCAGATGGGGAGGGTCTGGCCCGGGTGGGCTGACAAGTATGGTGCTGGAAGGTGCTGCATGGATCAATTGCATTCAGGCCACTGAGGAGCACTGGAGGGCTCTCACATGCCCAGCCCTGCCTGTCCACGCCAGCCCCAGTCCCGTGCTCACAACCTGGGACCCCAGCTCTGAACAGGCTGGGAGAAAGGTCATGGCAGGAGTCACCCTTCCATCATCCTAGGCCCTCACCCCTGGGGTCTGCTCAGCAGTGTGGGTGGGACTGGATTGCTGGGAGAGGCAGAGACGGGAGACTCGCCACGGAGAAGGCTCGGTGCTGTGTTCATTGCTTTCTGGCCACTCGCTGCATCACAGAGGTTTTATTCATTATCTCCCTGGATTATCTCCAGTTTATCAGCTCGGCGAAGGAGCCTTCTGCATTGGCAGTGCGAGGTTGGCACCGCTTCCCGCGAGGCGCTGGGGATCTTGATCAGAAGCCTCCTGTGGAGGGAACACATGGGAAAAGAAAAAGACGATGGGTATCAGGTTTGAAAAATTAAAAAATCAAATAATTCAATCCCCTTGGAAACAATGGCCACCTCTCGGAACGCCCCTCTCTGGAGATCCCCACGCCGACCATACCACTCAGCCAGACTCCCAGCCTTGGCTCCAGTGATGCCCAGCGCTCGAATAGCAGGGGTTGCAGGGCAGGACAGAGGAGGGGTATCAACAAAGCCGTGTGTGTGTGGGGGGGGGGGGGGGGGGGGGGGGGGAGCCCAGAGCTGGGAAAGCAGAGAAGCTGTGGGTCAGGACTGAGGCACATTGGCGTGGGGGGAAGGGAGTCGTGTGTGCTCATGTGGGGAGCACCCCGAGGCTGGTAGGAGGATGGCTGTGGCTCTGGAACCAGGGGCAGAGCCGTGGGTGCGGCGCCCAGGACTGAAATAGCAAAGGGGTTTTGCCACTCCAGCGTGAGGTACGTAGAGATGAATAAACTCCCGGTGGCTTTCCTCTTTAATGAAAACAATTGCAGCTGGAAATGCTGGGAGTATTAAGAGCCGCGGGAGCTCCTGCAGGTTGGCTCGTATCTGGATTAGATTTGCATTAAGGAGGGAAAACGAGTCGGGCTCAGTATTGGTTTCCACAAATATTTGGCTTTTTAAAAAAGGCCCAAATCTGGAGCTTATCACCTTCAGACCCAAACAAAACGTAATGGGTACAGAGAGCAATAAAAAGATAACAGGAACAGCAAGGGAAGGGGTGCTGGAGATGGAGCCTTCATCTCCTGGGAGGAGACGGAAGCATAGAGCACAGGGCTCTGGAGAAGCCGGAGTGGGAGCCAGGAACCACTCAGCATTGGTCCTAACACTGACAGCAGTTTCAATAGAGTGCTAGGGGCAAGCACTGGCTTGCTTTGGGACTTTGGTGAAGTGCCCTATGTCCCAACGTAACCAGGACAGTCCTGCTTTACTACGGCACATGTCCCAGGATCTTCTACCAGGACATCTGGAATGGCCTTTTTGATTCCGTCAATGAAAACATTTGGTTTTGTTTACCGGAACGAGATGCTTTTTCCAGACCTATCCCTGCACCGAGCAGCTTAGCTTTGTGTTTACCAGGAACTAACAGTCTCCAGGACGGATGGCCAGAGCACAGAGTGAAGGGAGAAGTCCAACAAGTGTCAAGACCACCAGCGCTGAGATTTTAGCTTGGATAGAAGGAGACAGGTCTGGAGCAGGGAGTCATCAGCACAGTGCTGGTTGTTGAATGTGTTTGCAGATGAGACGACCCAGAGATAAGGTGCAGAGGGAGAAGAGAAGGGGACCACGGATGAAGCCCTGTGTAGCCCCCACTGAAAGGTGACAGGGCATGAAGCAGATCCTCTAAAGGACACGCTGAAGGAGCAATTAGAGAGGTAGAAGGAGAACCAAGAAAGGACAGAGTCACGGAAGCTGAGGGGGCACAAGATTTCAAGGAGAAAAGCTTGATCAACAGGTCAAAGAAGATAAGGGTGGAGTGCTGGTTCTCAGCTGTAGCTGGGAAAAGGTTTTTAGAGACCTTGGTGACAGCAGTTTCAATAGAGTGCTAGGGGCAAGCACCAGCTAGGGTCTCACTAGCCTTTGGGCAAGTTTCTCCATCCGTTCACTGAGGATAATACTCTTTATCGCCATCGCTGGAGTGGGGCTGTGAGTGGGTGTCTGTGGGAACTAACCAGGCTCTTCCAAGTTCTTCACTCTCTGCACTTGCTTCACCGCTGCTCCACACATGTGGAGCATCCTCTCCCAAACTGATCCCTCTCCTCCTTCACGTCCCTCCTCAAGACCAACACCTGCCAGGACACCGCCAAGAAATCAGTCACTCAATCATGGCTTAAGGGGCAGGTGGCATTCATTACCTAGCAATAATTACCGTGAAATAAAAATCTCTCTCGCTGACCTTTTCAAAAACAGCTGAGGGCATGTCTACATCATAATCAACAACCCATGGCAACGAGACTCAGAGCCCGGGTCAGCTGAAGATTGGCAGAGCGTGCTTCAGGATAGGCTGTACAACCCCCACCACCCCCACCCCAGAACCCTGCATTATCTCTACGGTCTAGACAAGGCCTCAGAGTTTAAGCTGATTGAGGCAGAGACTGGGTATTTATTGCCTGTGTTCAAAACCCTACGATTTATTATGATGATTACTGTTGTTGTATTCATAATTCAGTGCCTAGAATGCTTTGGGAACTTTACAAATATTGCTATTATTTAAGCATTGCTGTAGCCCTGTGTGAGTTAAAAGAACTCTGCAGAAATTAACTAATTAATCCCCACGAAATGTCCCCCTCCCGCCCAATGTAGGAAGCCCTATTTCAGATGGGGAAACTGACGCACGGAGCAGGGGTGTGACCACCAGGGGTCACAAAATGAGAAAGTAGCAGGCCCAGGGTTTTGGAACCTGGTGTCCTGAGTCCGAGCTGCAGTCCATGCTGCCTATTTATTATTCTAAAACGCTGAGCAAAATTTGACCTGCCTGTCCTTTGAATCGGTTTGAAAGTGCTGTATAAATGCTCGGGTTTGTTATTCCAGCCCCACCGAGCCACAGCTTGGTACACAGAAGCAGCATACAGCCCTAATTTCCACAGCAACCAGCTATGATGTCACAACCAGGGGATTAAGATTCCAGATGGGAAATAAGCAGCGGGAGCCAGCGAAATCTTCAGAAACAAAGATCTTCTTTCCATGCAAATGTCCTTCTGCAATAAAAGTCGGGGGGAAAGAGCAAATGACAGAAAGTGACATCGGCAGCATCGTCTCTTAATAGGATATTTTTTCTCCCCTGGGCTTCCCGGGAGGCAGGAGCGGGTGGCTTAGACAGATGTTTGCTGATCAGATATGCTGAGGATTGGGCCCAGAGGGAACGAACTTGAAGCGATTCAGTTATGAAATAATAACACTTTCCAACCGCTCCTAGAATGGCAAGCGTAATGTGTTCGATAATGATCAGAAACATCAAGAGAGTGAGGAAGTCTTTGGGAGCGTTTTCTGACGAGACCAAAGGTTAGGTGGCGAATTTTCAAGCCAGTAAAAATTAATTGTCAGGGAAATCGCTGGTGGGGTTAAGGAACAATGAGTCTTCGCATGTCTCCAAACAAGCCAACACTGGGCAGAGACGGAGAACCTGAGAGTCTCAGAAGGAGAGGGGCAGTTTCATTTTCTGCCCCACACGTTCACAAGCAGGAGGAAAGACAATATTCTCAGAAGAGGCTATCGGCCAATCCACCCTCTACCCCCTGTATTGCGGTTCCCACCCACGGCTAGGGCGCCTCCTTGTGTCTAGGTCTGAGAATGTAGCTGTCACTGCATCGAGTGCCCCCTTGCTGTCCACTGCTCACTCTGGGATAGTCTCTCTTCACCATTTAGTCCACCTCTTCTGGGGTCATCAAGTCCAACAGGACCCCTTGTCACGCTGCCTGGAGTGGCTCACGACCACAAGTGCCGACCTCAGGGCAGACTGTCAGCAAACAGGGCAGATGCCCCAAGCTGCTGGGGTGTTCTATAATTAGATTTCACCAACCGAGTGCCAAATGTAAACTCCTGGATCACAATACCAGTGTTACCACGGAGTCACAGACAGTCCCCTTGGAGGCTCCTATCTATCTTGCCACCCAGACAGACTGGATAAATGGTCACTCACACCAAAGATCACATCACATTTAGGTCGCTCCCAGTCCCAAGAGACCAGTCACTTACCCCAGATCAATTCGCACTCTGGATCTTACAGCAAAGACAACACTGGCCGCCAATTCTCTAGTAAACTAACGAAAGGTTTATTAGCTAGGAAAAAGGAATGAGAAGTTAATATATACACAGGTGAGTCACAGTTTGTAATTCCAAATGGTGGAAGTGATGTAATAAACTGCCAGTCTCCCAAAACTCTTTTCAAGGGACCCAGATTGTCTCTGGGGATCACAGAATCATAGAATTGTAGGACAGGAAGGTACCTAGAGAGGTCATCTAATCCAGTCCCCTGCAGGACGAAGTATTATCTAGACCATCCCTAACTGGTGTTTTCTAACCTGCTCTTAAAAATCTCCAACGACGGAGATTCCACAACCTTATTAAGTAATTTATTCCAGTGCTTAACCACCCTGACACTTAGGAAGTTTATCTTGATGTCCAACCTAAACTGCCCTGGATGCAATTTAAGCCCATTGCTTCTTGCCCTCTCCTCAAAGGTTAATGAGAACAACTTACCTCCCGCCTCCTTGTAACAGCCTTTTATGTACTTGAAAACAATTATCATGTCCCCTCTCATCATTCTCTTCTCCAGACTAAACAAACCCAGTTTTTTCAATCGTCCCTCATAGGTCATGTTTTCTAGACCTTTCATCATTTTGATCTTCCCTTTACATCTGGTACCCTTCCCTGTAAGAGTCCAAACAGTCGAGAGATGAAGGATCTTTCCTAGAATCCGTATTGATAACGTCTTCTGACCGAAAACAAGCTGACAGTGTCTCTATCCACTTTTCCTTTGATGATGGTGACTGAGGTACGCACTTTGAGTCTCTGACTGTCAGTCACCACTCACATTGGCCATTTGCACTGAAATTAGCACTTTTTTACACAATTTAAATGTTTGCTGCTGCATCATAGCAGGATACAGACAAGAGAAAACAATACAAGTAACGTCCCGTTCATTTTATGAAGTCTATACACCAAATACACTCTTCCACCTTCAACAATCACTTTGATCTATATTAATACACAAGTGAATTGGCCTGAATACACTCTGGCATGACCTGGTCTGCCAATGTCACACTGCTGTCCAAAAGCCACCCCCAGACAGTGTTCAGCTCCACCTCAGGCCTGTACCACTATACCAGTGACTGGCAAAGGAAGCTGGGCCCACCCGCTGTACCGCTGATCCTACAATGAGAACACCGGTCCACTAGGTCCCCAGCGTTGTCCCCCTGGACTCCTTCCTTCCCAGCCTCTAACTCTTCCCTTTTGGGGGGTTTAGCCCTGGCCTTCCCTCTCTTGTGTGATGCCAGGTAACCTAATTGGCCTCTCCAGCCCTCATTAACCCCTCAAGGCTGATTTGGGGTAGGCACACCCCACCACACCCCCAATTCAGAGCTGCCCTCAGAGCCGGCCAAGCTAGTCAGCAAGTTTCACCCCATTTGCAATTTGTCCATGAGCAGATGAAGAGTCTCACAGATTGCACTCTTCCAGCTTTTGGTGAGTGATACCTGAAGTCACATGTTATCATCCCTGTTCCTCGATTGGCTAAACTAACCTCTGAAGCCACCAATCCACTCCCGGGGCAAAACTGAGTCACTTTCTTGACTGAACGAATTTCACAAACAGATGTGTCCATGCTCACATCGAATAAAGGGGAACAGTCCAGCCCAAATGAATCTGGTTTCTCATCCAGCAAATTATTTGTGAGCCGGCAATTACACTGCACACCAGTCCTCAGTGCCAACTTCAAAAGCGAATCCAGCCGCACTCACACACGAGTTGGGTGAGAAATGCCAGTTCTGGTTTGCTGGGGTTTGAGTGAACGTCTCAGCTGGTTTTTCATCCACCTGGACGCAAGTTCTCCAGATTTCATGTCGAATCTCAGGTTTGAAGTTACCAAACACTCAAAAGTGAAACTCGGGCAAAACTGCTGATTTGCACCTGGTTCTTGGCTACAGCTGCATCAGAATCAAGCCCTTAAATCCGCCCCCTGCATCCAAACCTGCCCCTGGCCCCAGGTTGGACTGGAAAGGGAACTGTTTCTCACCTCTGCTTCTAATGTGACCAAAGTCTCAACACACGAACAGTTTGACTCACCAGGTTTCGGCCCAAAAGAGTGGAAATCTCATTTCACCATTTAGGGACCAAAATCTCACAAGAACGGGCTGGTGAGATTCTAGCTCCACTGAACCTCAGACCTCCAGCCAGGCTCCACCTGGAACCCAGACCCTGACACACCCAGACCCAGATCCAAGTAGCGTGTCTTCCGTCCATCCAGCAAAATCAGCCCAGATTAGTGTCAGATTGCGCATGGGTTTCAAACGACAAGAGAAGGCAGGCCAGGAAGGAGGAGGTTCTTATTTGAAATCATGGGTAATTAGCCAAAGGGATCATACTTACAACAGAACATGTTCCCCAGCTCATTAAACAATAGATGAGCTTCTTCTGAGCAGCCCGACACGCTTGCTTTAGAGTCTGTGTCAGTAATTGATGGAGAAAAAGCTCTTTGTTGTGATTACCTCGGTGCTCCAGAGAGGAGGCGTCACTGGTCCAGCCGAGTAAGCCTCCCATCTCGTGGCTGGGCTCCTGTATCTCTGTGTAGGGAAGCTCCGAGGCTGCCCCAGGGATTTGCAGCTCCTGGAATCGTCCCTTGGAAGCAAAGACCAAACGGTTGTTGCCGTTCTGTGATGTCCATGACAGACAGAGAGCGAATCAAAGAGACAGTCCTGCAGGTACACATGCACTCAGAGACACAGGGCAAGAGAGACAGGCACCCCGAGGCCACGGTGATGGGCATAGCACCGGAATCCAGACTGCAGAGAGTGTGTGTGTGTGCGTGTGTGTGTGAGAGAGAGAGCATCAGTGTGTGAAAGTGCATCTCAGTGTGTGTCTATGCACAGAGCCAGTGGTACACTGAAGGAGCAAGGGGCTATGCCATCCAGTGGCCGTGGAGCACCCCCGAACCATGCTCTGACCCCGGTGGGGGCGGGGTGGGGTGTAAGGCTGCGATTGCAGTGGGGAGTGGGGTGACACTTAAGCCAGTGGCAGAGGAAATGTGACTCTGCACTTGGCCTGGAAAGAATGCAGCTCCTGTTGCATTTACAGCCCTCCTGGGAAAGCTGCCGGAGCAGGGGAAGGAAACCCAGCAGCAGGCCCGGGGGATATGGCCAGGGCCTGGCTTTTTGAAGATATGTGCTCCTGTGTTACAAATGTCAAGAGGGCACCAGACGAGCCTCTTTAATGAGGTCCAAGGGGCAGGAAGGTCATTAAGCTGCTACACCTCGCCCGACGGGGCTAGAAGGAAACACAGAAACAGAGGCTGTTAAGGGCCTGGTATTTCTCTCACCAACTTGCACTCTTAAAGGAAAACACAGATCCAAAGGGAGCAGAGACCAGGGCAGGACAAAGCCTTTCAGCTGGGGCTGGGTGCAGACATGGGTTCCCCATCCCTTCCCTGATGAGAAGAGCTGGAGTAAAGCGGACAGACCCCGGTCGTCAGGCTTGAACCTGGGGCCTCTGGAGTTTGATGCATGAGCCTCTACAGCATGAGCTAAAAGCCAACTGGCTCTGAGTGAAGGCTGTAGCCCAGACTCATTTAACTCTCTCTAAGGGGTCTCGGTGCCACCAGATGGGACAGAACCCCACACCCAAGAGGCGTGTGGGTTACACTCTTTCCTTACAGACCTGATGAGGGATGCCACCTGCCATGGCCTCCTGGAAGCAGGTGTGACTGCCATTGACTGGGAGGACACAGCAGGGGTCAGGCCACTGATTTCAGTGCATCCTTGTAAGGCTGCGGCCTGGTCTGGAGGATCGTGGGCAGCCACTTGCGGTGGTCTCTCTGACGGGAATCCCTGGGACGCAGCTGAAGACCAGCCCCCAGGTCATTTCACACACAGACCATCCCGTGGTCCAACAGTGGGTATGGCTTTCGGGTGCTAAATTTGAAGTGGGGGTGTGGAGCGACTGCGCCTTCTCTTCTGCCGTTAATAGGTTAGAAGAAGAGTTTTCACTCTGGAGTAACCATTCACTCCTGCGTGTTAAAGGCAGTATAATTCCATGCGTCTGTAGGTTGGTATTCTGCCAAAATTAATTGTCAAAGATATTTGCAGTCCAATTGGAGCTCCCTCCATCCCTCACCAACCTGCCTTTTCCTGTTCCCCTCGGGTTCTCACACGCTGCTCATCTCGGTGGCCTCTGGGCCCCTTCCAGCACTGCATTAAGCAATGTGACTAACATCTGTCCTATGGGATTCTTTCCTTCTTCCTGGAGGGAAAATTCCATGGGGATTTCTTTGTTTAAATTATGTTTGCTGGGTCATGTGTGTCTATCCGTGAGGGCAGGCTCAGGAGGGGAGCCTGGCAATCGGCCCCAACTAACACGAGGGCACAAGAACACAGCACAAGCACATTGCAGCCCCTGCCCTGGGATGCTGACTATCTAAGCCAACAAAGGGTAGGAGGGGAAAGTGATCAACAAGCGATTGAAGGAGCCAGGACTAGAATGGAGGAGTTTCTGCTTCACAATCCGGTGTCCTGCTCACGAGACCACGGAGCCGTTCTTGGACAAGCCTCTCCAAAGTGCGTAGCAGCTCCCGCATCCTGCAGGGAGCTCCGACAGCTGGCTCCCGCCACGCGCTGCAGCCGTCGCAGGGCTCCAAGTTCGAGCGCAGAGTTCCACGACTGGGTTGCCAGGTGGCGCAGGAGGAATAACAGGACCAAGGAGGGAGCGAACCCTGTTACCTGCTGTAATAGCAGCAGTTACCTGCTGTAACAGCAACGGGGCAGTGGGGGTGGAAAAGCAGCTGCTGAGGAAATTGCTTTGGGTAGAAATGATTTTTTTCCACTCCAGTCGGCAGCGGCGTGGCCATCCCGCATTAACCCCACCCAGCCAGGATTTTACAGAAGACAAAGCAAAGTCTGCAGTTTTTGCCCACTGGGATCTTTACCGGGTGCCGGCAATTCTGAGCATTTCATTGTGCCCGTTCTTACCCCTCCACACTCCTGCGAGAGGGCTGTTAACCTTTTCTTCGTTGGATGGCTTTGTCTCCTGGTTTCCACTTTTTAGTTAGGGCCCCCCGCTCCCGCGGCCCGCTACTCGGCGGTGATGTGGGAGGGGAGTTATTTCTTTTAAATCCCATTGGGCAGGAGCTGCAAGAGGAATTCTGGTTGGCTGAGGCAGCAGTCCATCTTACTTAGCTAAGGAACACATTGCTTTCTGCCCCCAGCTACCTGCACACATGGGTACGGTCTCTGTAATCAGTCACTGGGTTTGGATTTTCCTACATTCATTGTGGCATCAGTAGGGACTGGAATTCAGCACCTTCTGCTCTCAAAGCCCCACTTCCTCCCCTTTGAGCTCAAGGAGACTTAAACTGAGGGCAGTACAAGGCCTATGTCATGCAGTTGAGCAATTCCAACGCTGGCTAGCAGAGGGCAGCACTGCACACTAGCCAGCTCATTCCATCTGGACTTCCCTTCCTCCCAGGGGCAATGCATGAGGATTAATAATGTAGACAATTACGAAGTGCTTTGCAGATGGAAAATGCTAAGTGTTGTAAATCAGTGGCAGGGCTTACATACGAAAATGCTCTAAAATATATGGCGGAGGAGGGGAAAGATAAGCCATGCCAAGACATTGGTGTGAAGGGTGGGTAGGGAAGATGGACATAGGTCAGTGCGACCCGGCGTAGGCTGCAGGTGCAATCCGCCTCCACAGTGCCTCAATAGAGCAATACAGTGTTATTAACTCATTGAACCTCGCTCAGAGTAGAGGTGGGCAGAAGCAAAAATATACATTTTCATATGGCTAAATGTAAACGTCTACATTTAGGAACAAAGAAGCACACTTACTAAATGGGGGACTCGACACTCGGAAGCAGTGGCTCTGGAAAAGATTTGAGGGCGGGGGAGAATCAGCTAACCATGAGCTCCTAGTGTGACGTCGTGGCCAAAAAGGCTGATGTGATCCTTGGATGCATAAACCGGGGAATCTCCAGTAGGAGCAGAGAGGTGATTTTATCTCTGTATTTGGCTCTGGTGCGACTGCTGCTGGAATCCTGTGTCCAGGTCTGGTGCCCACAATTCAAAAAGGATGTTGAAAAATTGGAGAGGTTCAGAGAAAAGACACAAGAATAATTAAAGGATTGGAAAACCTGCCTTACAGTGGTAAGCTCAAGGATCTCAATCTATTTAGTTAACAAAGAGACGATTGATATATGGGGAACAAATATTTAATTACGGGTTCTTCAGTCTAGCAAAGAAAGCTATAATACAATCCAGTGGCTGGAAGTTGAAGCTAGACAAATTCAGACACGAAATAGGCGTACATTTTTAACAGTGAGAGTAATTAACTATTGGAACAAGTTACTCAGGATCATGGAGACTTCTCCATCACTGACAAATTTTAAATCAAGATTGGATGTTTTTCTAAAAGATCTGATTTAAGCATTATTGGGGGGCAGTTCGCTGGCCTGTGTTATATAGGCCAGTGGTTCCAGAGTACTGTACGCCTTTCAGGGGTCTGGTTTGTCTTGCGTACCCCAGGTTTCACCTCACTTAAAAATTACTTGCTTACAAAATCAGACATAAAAATACAAGTGTCACAGCACACTGCTACTGAAAAATTGCTGACTTTCTTTATGAAATTTTAATGTGTACTGACTTCGCTAGTCCTTTTTATGTAGCTTGTTATAAAACTAGGCAAATATTTAGATGAGTTGATGTACCCCCTGGAAGATCTCTGTGTACCCCCAGGGATACACGTAGCCCTGGTTGAGAATCACTGATATAGGCGGTCAGATGAGATGATCACAATGGTCCCTTCTGGCCTTGGAATTTATGCCTAAGCAATTTGGGGTGGGCAGGAGGCTTGCAGGGTATGAGGTACCGGTTCCAAGGTCTGGGGTGTGGAAGACCTCGTCCCAAGGAAGGGCTTAAACAAGGGGTCTGAGCCTGGGAGTGCACATACAGACCCAGAGCTAGGAACAATGACTTGGCTCTGCCCAGATCTGCTTGGCTTAGCAGCACATGGGACCCACTCACCACGGACAGGTGCCTGTCCAGATGGGAACTGGACCAGGCTGTGATAAATCAAGGCTTTGCTCATGGGAGGGCCTCTGTGCTGAGGATCCTGAGCCGTTGGGACGGCTCTTCAGTGGGAGATGACGCAGGGACGGCTCTTTGAAGAGGACGGCAGGAGAGCTGAGTGAAGTCTGGTGAGGTGCCTGCTACACAGCCATGAAAGGATGTTGAAATCATTACAATTGCGTTAGGTGGCAGAGCCTCAAGACAGAACCAGGCAGTCCCAAAGGACTGGAGACAGGCCCGTATGAGAGCACCTCAGGATTTTAGCACTACGCTACCCACTGAGACCAGACCGGGAGTGGGACTTAGGAGAGAGGGCAGTGACATGACATTTGCCTATTGGACAGTCACCCTGGTGAATGGGAACCCCATTGATGGACCCTTCGAAAAGGTACCGCGGAGAGGGTTGTTTTATTTATCGCTCAGATAGCTCTGTTGTTGCAAGTTGATGCTGCATCCCCTTTTCCCCTAATAAAGTTTTCCTTGTTTCATGCACAGCCTCGGTGCTTGTGAATGGGGAAGCATCCCCTTGTAAAGGCACCCAGGGAAGGGAGGTAGTGATCCTAGAAGTGCTCGGTGGGGCTCGAGTTGGCCGTGTTTGTTAGTTTCAAGAGGGATCCCCTAGATATTTGAACCCAGTCCCTGTTGCCACCGACAACACCGAGCAAAAGGGTTATTATGTATGGATATAGGAATTCCCTTAGGAACCTTAAACAACAGTCCTGAATGACAGTGACAGACCTGTAGGGGGGCCTGGTCCATGACTGCTCAATATTTACAGACAGAAGATACGAAAGGGGCACAAACATGACAAAAGCAAATTCATTCTTCTATTCAAGCTGATATGGGGGGGGGGGATTGCCCCCCAATATTTGCCCAATTCCACTTTTTTGGCCTGTGGTCTGTGGGAGGTCAAATTAGATGATGAAAATGGTCCATTCTGGCCTTGGAATCTTTCTTTCTTTCTTTCTTTCTTTCTTTCTTTCTTTCTTTCGTTCTTTCGTTCTTTCGTTCTTTCTTTCTTTCCCCTAAATTGGCTAGCCAACAGACAAACACTCCCCAACACACCCCCACCAAAAAGCTTAAAGATCAAAGTTTCATGGCTTTGAAGCTCAGTAATGGTCAATTGAGGGGGTCTTCTCTGGAGAACGCCAAGTCTGTTGTGTCCATTGCAGAACAGAAGTGGGGGAAAGTGTTTCCTTCTGCTTGCCCAGATCGGTGACTGCAGCCTACTTCTCATGCACACACACAAAGCCACTAAATTGAAAGTTAATTTGAATTCAAGTTTATGTAATCCAGGCACATCCCTTCTTAACAGACAGGAAACGACCGAAGCATTAACCTCCCATCAGGGAAGGCAGGCAAAAGGCGAAACGTTTCCACCTTCCACTTTATTTTGTTTGGTTTGGTTTAAAAAAACAACAACCCACCCTGAGTTGACTCAGATCCAAGTAGGAAATGCCCCGCCGGGATCCCGAGGTGCCTGGGAAAGAAGACGGAGGTCTGGGGTCACCGCTAACAGCACCTTCAGAAGTTTACAGCCTCTGGTATCAGCGGCTTTAACAGCCCATCTCTCTGCTGGCCCAGAGCCCTGCCAGGTTATTGGAGATCTATTCAAAGATCTCTGGAGCAAAGAGAAGGAGACAGCGCCCGGACAGAGAGGGTGAAGGCCAAGGGATTCCACTGCCTCTATTCGCACAGCTATTGATTGATACACAGCTCCGTACTGATTGAACGCAATCCGTTTAGAAGCTAATTGAGTTAAATCAGTGCCACCTCTGGTGCGGGGTTATACAGGAGTAAGGGAGATCATACCACTGCAGCTCAGCCCTGCACCCGGACGGGAATGAGGGCTTCAGTTCAAGAGGAGCTGGCCGGCATGGAGCTCTGGTCAATATTTCCAAGCCCGCGGGGCAGAACCCCCAAGCCCTGGCCTCTCGTAGGCCTGAAGCCCCCAGCCCCGGCACCTGCCACGGGGCCGAAGCCTGGAATCCCAGCACCCCCCCACACACATACATGGAAATAAAGCTCTGAGACCCTCCCTCCCCGCAGCTGAAGCCCCACAGGGCAGAAGCCCCTAGCCCTCCACCCCCGCCCCGCTGCAGGGCAGAATCCCCAAGCTTCACGCCCCCTCCAGCCCCAGCGGCTGAAACCCAGAGTCCCGAACCCACCCCCACCCGCCGCTGGGCCCTGGAGTTTTTACAGCATGTTAGGGGTGGTGGGCGTGAGGGCCTCTGGGAAATAATCAGTGAGGATTTAAGCCCTGAGAGGAATCAACTCTCTTGATCTGCACACACACAGACCTGTACACGTGCTGGGGGTTACAGCAGGTAACTAACCAGTGGAATGGTACAACTGGTACCAACCCAAGGGTAGACCAGGCCTCACTCAGCAGCCAGGATTTTCTGCAGCCTCCTGGCCATTGTCTGGCAGTTCTGGTTAATCAGCCCATCTCTCCCGTTGGGCGAGAAAACCTTCTGCTTCCAGGCAAATGCCTGCTGCATCCGTCCACCCGCTTAGCAGCTGCCCCGACCGAGCACCTGTCGGCAGAACGTCGCGGAATAGGGCCAGGCACGCAGCTGGTGGGAGTCAGCACACCGACACTGGCTTCAGCAGAGCCGTATTCATTTACACCAGCGGGGATCTGGCCCATTGACACCACTGGAGTCACAGGCCATTTACACCAGCTGGGATCTGGCCCCAGGATTCCGGCGGAGCGACCCTGATTGACACCAGCGGGGATCTGGCCCATTGACTCCGATGACTGCCAATTGACTGCCAATTGACACCTGCTGAGGATCTAGCCCACGGAGTATATATAAGTCAGGATAGAAGTGAAATCTCACCTGTCACTCGTCAAAAACAGGCAAGAATCACTATTTTGCACCTTTTTCATAAAAGCTCCCTGATATTTTCATCCTCAGCCCTGGATTGAATTTGAGTTTGGGGCAAATTACTGTGATTAGTGTGACTGCTTGGCTAGGAATTGAGGGTGGGGAGGAAACAGTTGTTTTGTGTTAAAACATCCCATTATTCTGGACGCCTCTCCCCTCTCACATTGCATCCGCTTGTTTGACTGGTCCACCTGTTACGGGACCATGGCCGGACTTGTCATTCACAAGGGGCCAGATACTCCATTGAGCTCAGACCCGAGCAGCTCCCGCTGTTCTCAATGGGAGGTGCGGAGTTTGGAAATCTGGAGCCAAATATTCGCTCAGCCTTGTGTGTCATTCATCCCCAAACCTCATCCATACAAACCCCGTCACACTGGTTGCCTTCTGGCATTCACGTGTCCTTTGCCTAACTTACCCTCGGTTTTTCATCTCAACCCTGGAGTGACTGCAGAGACCCAGACGCCAACGGCGTGTGTCCTGTCATTTCTCTCTCAAACCCTGAACATCCCGCTGCCATTTCTTCTTTATTCGGTTATAGGCTTTTTAAGGATGGGCGAAGCAGCTGGAATAAAATGATCGCTGTTATTGATCATTACAGGGCTCCCAAGGTGCTTTGCAGACGTACAAGGCCAAGATGCTGAAGTGCTGTGGGGTCTTGGTCGTAGATAAATAGACAGCTGTGAATGGGAATAGACCCCTAGATCTCCCTGCTCAAAGAAGCTTCCAATCTGCTAGAGACAGATAGTGCAACTAGCCCAGGCATCCGAGATGCCGGGGGTGGGGGGAGGGAGTCACTCTGGGGAGAGCAAATTTTCATTTCTTCTCCAGGTCATTTGTCCCTTTATTATTTTCTATTCGGTCCAGGTCAGGTGCGGAGCAGAGAAGAGCAGCAGGAGCCCGGCTGAGAGGCCTGAGGACTGAAGGAGGGGAGTGCAGATGCCGACTCCAGGAGTGCTCTGGGCCTGGAGCACCCCCGGGGAAAAAATTGTGGGTGCTCAGCACCCACCAGCCACTGCTGTCCCGCGACAATGACGCCGATCAGCTGCTTGGCGGTGCCCCAATGAGCTCATCACGGGTGCCAGCAAACAGCTGTTCGGCACCACTGCCAAACAATTGATAGGAGGCCACCGCCCAGCTCGGGGAGGGGCTTGCGGGAGGGCGGAGAGCAGTGAGCAGAGGGCGGGCGGGGGCCTCGGGGAGGGGCTGGAGGGGGCGGGAAGAGGCGGAGTAAGGCAGGTGTTGGGGAGGGGGCGGAGCAAGGGTGGGAAGAGGTGGAGCAAGGGCCAGGCCTTGTGGGAAGGGGCGGAGAGCGGGCGGGGCTTTGGGGCAGAGCAGGGGTGGAGCGCCCCCAGGGCAAACTAGAACTCAGCGCCTTTGGAGGGGAGTGAAGTCCCTGGGTGCCCAGTGGTAGTGAGACTGCTCCAAAGGCAGCGTGAAAGAGCCAAGGAGTGGTGGACGAGAGGCGGCCCGAAGGGCAGGGGGCATGGAGGAAACGGGGGCTGAGATGGAGGCCAGAGAGGAGCTCTAGCGTGCCGGGAAGGAGAGAGAACACCGCTTAATGAACACGACCTGGCAGTCAGGACCCCAGCTCTGGTCCCATCCTGCTGTGTCATGGTCCCTTTCAACCCTGCGCAGGTGTAACGCCGACAGACCCCGGTCGCTGGCGGGCGGGATCGAACCTGGGACCTTTGGAGCTAAATGCATGAGCTTCTACTGAATAAGCTAAAAGCCATATGGGTGTTAGCTAAGGCTGCAGAACAGACTCATTAATCTCTCTCTCTAAGTGGTCTCGGTGCCACTCGATGGGACAGAGCCCCACACCCGGGTGGTGGTGGGTTACACAGGGGCTGGCTCTTCCCATGTTTGTGCAGCCCCCCAGCACACCGGCCCCTGTAGGTGCTACTGGAACACATCTCAATGATAACAATGACGGGGAGGAGGAGACGACACGCGGTGTGAGCGAAACCAGGGAAGTAGCTTAGGGCAGGAGGGAGCTGGTCGGAGCAGGCAGAGGAAGGGGAGATCAGCGCTGAACCTGAACCTACCTGGACACTGGACAGCTGTTTTCCATCTGGGTTGCAGCGCTCGACAGCCGGGCGCTGATTCAAAGCGAACCCTTTACGCTCCCGCCATCACTACCCATTCTAACGAGGCACGATACTGTGAGAGCCACAGCTTGCCCCGGCCCCGTGGCTGGCGGTAGGGTGACCAGACAGCTAGTGTGAAAAATCAGGACGGGGGTGGGGGGGTCATAGGAGCCTATATAAGAAAAAGCCCAAAATATCGGGACTGTCCCTATGAAATCGGGACATCTGGTCACCCTCGCTGGAGGCAATGCCAGCTTTTTCAGCCGCTCCACTGGCAAACTGTAAATAAACCCATCCTCTCCGGACATGCTCAACTCAGGCCTGGTATTGACACCTCTTTCCCGCTGAACGTGCGGGAACACAAGGGAAGGAACATGGGAAGGGGAAACAGCTTCTATTCTTCGCTCCTGAATTTGTGCGTTTTCTCCCCTGGGAACTTTCATTATTGCTTCTTCGCCTTTAAACGGCTCCTTTCACGTACCACATCTCTCTCGCCACCAGAAGTTGGTCCAATAAAAGATGTCACCTCGCCCGCCTGGCGCGTCACTGTTTAAATGTTCCCCGCCCTGAAGATGGCACCGTTTGGCGGCGAAGGGGCGAGTGCAGTCTCAGGGAGGCGCAGCAAAGAAACGCAGCGTGGCACTGTGCTCCTGTTCCTCTGGCTAAAGAGTCCGGTCGTCGCTGGCAGAAGCAGGCACTTGGCACCGCCAGGGCCATGCCCGTTTTGCACAGGCTTCATAGAAAGCCAGGGTTGGATTTGCAATCACATCTGGTCGGGAGAGCAAAGATGATGCTGGCCGTTAGGGCTCAGAGCTAGGACCCAGCAGCAGGTTCAGTGCCCAGCTCTGGTGCAGGTGGGTGGGACTGCAGCACCTGGAGGCAGGCTCGAGCCAGCTGGCTGAAAATAACAGGGTAGCCATGGTGGCCCAAGCTAGTTGCCCGAGCACAATCCCGTCCAGGACCTCGGGTGCACACTCAGTGGCTAGCCTTTCCCACAGCAGCCACACTGCTCGTTTTAGCGGGCTGATGGGCAACGATTGCAGAGCAGACGTACTCCCAGGTCACACAAGGAGCCTGTGGCTTTTTAACCTTTCCTCCCCGGCCGGGTTGATTAACCCTTTAGCATTGTTGCAGCTCTCTTCTGGACTCTCTCCAGCTTGTCCGCGCGTTTCCTGAAGTGCAGAACCCGGCCCTGACACCAGACTCCAGCTGCGGCCTCACCAGGGCTGAGTAGAGCAGGACAGTCATTGCCCGTCTCCTGCATACAGCACTCCTGTGAGTACACCCCAGAATGATATTTGCTTTTTTCGCAACTGCACCACATCGTTGGCTCATGGTCCATGTGTGATCCGCTGTAACCCCAGGCCCCTTTCAACGGCACAACCCCTCCCCAGGTATTCCCCATTCTGCAGTTGTGCATTTGATTTTTCCTTCTTCCATGTCGTACTGTGCGCTTGTCTTTAGTGAATTTCATCCCCCTGATCTCACCTTCAGGGTGAGATGTTCACAAGTGCTCAGACATTGGACTAACTCCGCCCAGTGAAGTCATTGGGATATTACCATTGACTTCAATGAGAACAGAATTAGAGCAACACAGAGCTCTTCTGGGAATCCTGTCCTTAATCTCTCGGGGCCTCAGTTTCACCATCTGTAAAATGGGGATCAGAATACTCCCTAGCTTCCAACCTTAGTCTGTCTTGCCTATTTAGAGGGTAAGCTCTTTGAGGCTAGGACTTTATGGGTGTCTCTACACTGCAATCGGAGGTGTGGCCCCTCCCCACCCCCATGCTAGCTTTGATCTGGCTAGTGTGACACCGCAGCAGCCTTGTGGGTGAATGAAAGTGCCATCCCTGACCCTCTACCCACTGTGCTATCAGACCGGGGCCAGCAGGCCCAGCAGAGCCTGAATTCTCTAATTGCTCTTCCCTGCTCAGAAAGCTTTGACTTGTCCCTTTCTGCCAGCTCAGGCTGGGGCACCATGGCAGGGAGCTTTGCCAAACCTGATGAGGGAGGATCCCACCAAGCCAGGAGATGTCTAGGGAAAGGGGGGACCTGGTTATGGTCTAACTAACCTAGGGGGTTCAGCCAACAGACACAGCTGCTCCGTAACTCACCCACAGCCCCCGCTTGTTCATCTGGGACAAGAACTCCTGTTTCCACAGATCCAGACACACTTAAGCTTCACCATTAGCTAGCTGTTGAAGGTCCTTATCTGGCCCCATCGTAACTGAGCACCCCACAGACTTTACCATATTTATCCTGACACCCTCCTGTGTGGCAATGCAGTGCTGTTATCCCCATTTTATAGATGGGGGAAACTGAGGCCCAGAGAGACTGACTGCAGAAACTGACACCCCTCCCAGCAGTGAGTCTCAGAGCTTGTATCAACTGACTAGGGCTCACGCTCCAGGGCTAAGCACAGCAGCGTAGACACTGAGACCCTCCAGCCCAAACATCTAGGCTGCTCTTTTTAGCCCCATAGCGTGACTCCAATGAGCAGCGTGGGGTCTTTTTTTGCAGCGTAGATGTACTCTGAGTGACGTGTCCAGGGTCACACAGGATGCCTGCGACAGAACAGGGCATCGAACGCTGGTCTACATAGAATCATAGAATCATAGAATATCAGGGTTGGAAGGGACCCCAGAAGGTCATCTAATCCAACCCCCTGCTCGAAGCAGGACCAATTCCCAGTTAAATCATCCCAGCCAGGGCTTTGTCAAGCCTGACCTTAAAAACCTCTAAGGAAGGAGATTCTACCACCTCCCTAGGTAACGCATTCCAGTGTTTCACCACCCTCTTAGTGAAAAACTTTTTCCTAATATCCAACCTAAACCTCCCCCATTGCAACTTGAGACCATTACTCCTCGTTCTGTCATCTGCTACCATTGAGAACAGTCTAGAGCCATCCTCTTTGGAACCCCCTTTCAGGTAGTTGAAAGCAGCTATCAAATCCCCCCCTCAGTCTTCTCTTCCGCAGACTAAACAATCCCAGTTCCCTCAGCCTCTCCTCATAAGTCATGTGCTCCAGCACCCTAATCATTTTTGTTGCCCTTCGCTGGACTCTCTCCAATTTATCCACATCCTTCTTGTAGTGTGGGGCCCAAAATTGGACACAGTACTCCAGATGAGGCCTCACCAGTGTCGAATAGAGGGGAACGATCACGTCCCTCGATCTGCTCGCTATGCCCCTACTTATACATCCCAAAATGCCATTGGCCTTCTTGGCAACAAGGGCACACTGCTGACTCATATCCAGCTTCTCGTCCACTGTCACCCCTAGGTCCTTTTCTGCAGAACTGCTGCCGAGCCATTCGGTCCCTAGTCTGTAGCTGTGCATTGGGTTCTTCTGTCCTAAGTGCAGGACCCTGCACTTATCCTTATTGAACCTCATCAGATTTCTTTTGGCCCAAACCTCCAATTTGTCTAGGTCCTTCTGTATCCTATCCCTCCCCTCCAGCGTATCTACCACTCCTCCCAGTTTAGTATCATCCGCAAATTTGCTGAGAGTGCAATCCACACCATCCTCCAGATCATTTATGAAGATATTGAACAAAACCGGCCCCTAAAACATCTTGCACCCTAACTCCTGCACTCTCCTATAGCTGGAAGCTGTGGTAGGGCTGTTATCTTGTCAATGCGCCAGCGCTAGAGAGCATCCTGGTCTCTTACACACAAAGCCAGACATCATAAAAGATGGGACAGGAACGGGACGGAGACCTTCACATGACTTCACGCAAAGTAAGGGCCACGCAAACTGAGGACCTCATCCTCTCCCTGGCTGCATGGGATGGGGAGCGTGCAGATCTCGGTGAGGCAGGGGCCTGGGGAGAGAACCCATCTCCCCGTACTGCTTGCCTCGTTGCAAAGAGAGTCGCAGCATTTCATTCGGAGAGCAGTCTGGGCATGGGCACCGGCTCCGGGGGTGCTCTAGGGCTCAAACATCCATGGGGGGAAAATAGGGGGTGCTCAGCACCCACCAGCCACAGCTGTCAGCAGGGCTGCCGATCAGCTGTTTGGCAGCTAGCGGGAGGTGCTCGGAGCGGGAGAAAGCAGTGAGTGGCTGGCGGGAGGGGGGCTTTGGGGGAGCAGGCGGAGTGGGGGCAGGGAGAAGCGGCGCAAGGGCGGGGCCTTGGGGAAGGGGTGGAGTGGGGGCGGGGCCTCAGGGTGGAGCGGGGGTTGAGCCCCCACCGGGAAAAATAAAAGTCAGCACCTGTGGGTCTTGGCCCACAGCCTCAGCTGACCTCAATGGAGTGATGCTGATTCACATCAGCTGTGGATCTGGCCCCGCTGCCTCCGAAGGAGCTACGGATGATTGACACCAGCTAGGGCTCTGGCCCCAGATGTTTCAGGGAAAGGTGTCTCAGGATGCAAGTCCCTGGGCTTGGAAGTTCTGGACAGTGGATCTCGTCCCATTAGTAACTCACCCAAAAGCCTCAAGAACAATATTTTCAGGACCTGAACGTATTGCCTTGATTTTCCACTACGCAACCGAGGGACAGGTTGAAATACTTTTGCAATTAGTGTAACAATTTTAGGAGCTGTAATTATTAAAAAAAAAAAAATTGGGGGGTGGGGGGTGTGTGGAATGTCCTTTAAAAATTATTTATTTATTGGGAAAATGTAATTATTACCCCCTCGGCCTGCCTGCGAAGGGAATTAGTAATGCCCAGCTTCACAGCTGTCAAAGGCCTGATTAATTGGACTTGCTGTACTGAAACCTCTTCTGTTTGTCTTGTGTCAGTGTGTAAATGAAAACCCCAGTGCTATCAATCTTGCAAGGCGCCGTGCACCTTTCGGCTTTTCAGCTACCCGGCTCCTGCCCTCCTCTTTGGTTCAAAATGGCCTGTGTGGAACAAGTGGCTGGATCTCAGCCCGCTTCCAACCTGTAGCCAGCCAGCAGCTCACATCACAGGCTCTAAGCAGGGTTAGACAACAAGGTGTGAACGCCCCAGTGCTCTGTTGCTACTGTCTATTGAGCAGCACAAAGCGCTGTCGTAAAACCACCAGCGTAGCTGCATCCCCAAATACTGCCGGTCCCTTTTCACCAGGTTCTAATTAGTACCCAGCAATGGTCCATGCTAAATGCTGTATTCTGTGAGTGGGGATGGGAGTATCACCTCTCTCCCTGACCTCTGCTCGTGGAGAAGAGAAGCTGCAGCCGACCCATATGGGGCGTGCAAAAGGAATCCCTGGCTCCTGACTGACCATGCAATCAGATAACAGTGGGGATGGTCTTGTTCCCCGGTGGGGAAGAACTTTCCCAGCCCACCCTCCCCGTGCTGCCAGCCCCTACGGCAGCTGCAGCGGGTGTCAAGAGAAGTTGTCAGCAGTGGTTAGCCGGGGCACGCTCTCCCAGGATAGTGACATTTGCGGAGGGAGGATGGTGGGGCTAGTTACTATTGCAGGGCTTGAAACCTGGGACGGCTGAGCCTTTCTCCCAGCAGAAAGCCCATTCTTGCCCCTTCCCTGCTTTAACGCCATCCCCTGGAGTCTTCCCTTCCTCCTGAGCCGTTAACGGGCAGGCTACGCTGCAGGCAAGGCAGCCCTTGCAGCTCTGCAGAGCGTAAGGGTGACATTATTAACAAAATCTGGGACCGTATAGATCATCGTTGCAACCAAGGTCCTGTAGTGGCACCAAATCTTATATAAAGGGGGTCAAATGAGGTGTCTAAGACGAGGTTATGGTTTGCTGGTTATGATTATGCTGTCTGTATGTGAGTATCATTTTTGTAGTTGAAGTTATGAATATTGGCTCTACACTGTCTGTATTTCACACTTATGCTGTGCTTCTGTCACCCCAGACAAGTTGGTGTCAGCTCTGCCCAGCCTGCTGGGTGGCCCATTAAGGACTATCAGCTACACACCTGACCCACTGAGAGAAGGCAGACACGCCTTGCGACTCAGCAAGGTATGCAGGGACCTGCCTGTGGACCCAACTCTGAGGTGTTTCCAGGCCATGGGATGGGCAGCTTGTCTTTGGGACAAAGAGAGCAGAGACCACGTGGCAAGAGTCTGTAAAAAGCTGCTGCAGCTCCTCCATCTTGTCTTCAGTCCTGCTTCTTACCTCTGGAGGGACTTGGCTACACAGAAGCTTTGAACCAAGGTCTGAAGGACCCATCCCAGCTGGGGATTATTCTCCAGAGACTTGATCTGAACCTGCCATTTATTCCATCACTGCTGCAAGCCTGAATCAAGAACTTGGCCGTTACTGTGTGTCACTGATTCCATTGAACCAATTCTAGCTCTCGTCTCTATCTTTTTCCTTTTATGAATAAACCTTTAGATTTTAGATTCTAAAGGATTGGCAGCAGCGTGATTTGTGGGTAAGATCTGATTTGTTTATTGACCTGGGTCTGGGGCTTGGTCCTTTGGGATCGAGGGAACCTTTTTTGTTTTACGGGGGTATTGGTTTTCATAACCATTTGTCCCCATAACGAGTGGCACTGGTGGGGATACTGGGAAACTGGGGTGGTCTAAGGGAATTGCTTGTGTGACTTGTGGTTAGCCAGTGGGGTAAAACCAAAGTCCTCTCTGTCTGGCTGGTTGGGTTTGCCTTGGTGTGCACAGAAACCCCAGCCTGGGGCTGTAACTGCCCTGCTTGAAGCAATTTGTCCTGAATTGGCACTCTCGGTTGGGTCCCGCCAGAACCAGCATCATTACAGTAAGACACGTAGGTGCTGAGTCAAACTGCCCTGAGAGCTCATGGCAAAGGCTGCGGTCCGGCAGGGCGGAGGAGAGGCCCCTGCCTACCCACTCCTCGCCCTTCCAGGAATGAAGCATCCTGCAAAAAGGACCCCTGCACATCACCAGCTGGGCATCCTGCTGTGATGTGTGTCCCTGTGTGGGTCAAGGGCCACACCACTCAGGGCGAGGGCTCAGGGAGAGAGAGAGAATATTAGGCAGCAATTAACAGAGCCCCAGACCAAGAAATCTGCAATGGGAAAGGCCTGCTCAGGTCACCTTCCCCAGGCCCAGGAGGATAACACAGGATGGAGCATCAGATCTGAGTGGAGCTAATCCCCAGATGTGGCCATAAGCAGACTCCCCTAGCAGTGAGCAGACCACACCAAAAAGGCCAAAAAAGAAATTGAAGAGCAACTAGCAAAAGACTCAAAAAATGACAGCAAAACAGTGTTTAAGTACTCCAGAAGCAGGAAGCCTGCCAAACCATCAGTGGGGTCATAGGACAGCGGAGGTGCTAAGGAAGCACTCAGGGAAGAAAAAGCCATTGTGGAGAAGCGAAATGTTAAATTCTTTGCAGCGGAATTCACGGCAAAGGATGTGGGGGAGATTCCCACACCTGAGCCATTCTTTTAGGTGACAGATCTGAGGAACTGTCCCAGATTGAGGTGTTGACATAGAAGGTTTGGGAACAAATTGATAAATTAAACTGTAATAAGTCACCAGGACCAGAGGGTATCACCCAACAGTTCTGAAAGAACTCCAATATGAACTTGCAGAACTACTAACTATGGTAGGCAACCTATTGCTTAAATCAGCCTCTGAACCAGATGACTGGCAGATGGTTAATTTTTGTAATGCCAAATTTTGTGATGCCAATTTTTGTAAAAGGCCCCAGAGGTGATCCCGGCCATTACAGGCCAGTAGGCCTAACTTCAGTCCCAGCCAAATTGGTTCACACTATAGTAAAGAACAGAATTATCAGACATGTTGATAAACATGGTACACTGGGGAAGGGTCAACACAGCTTTTGTAAAGGGAAATCATGCCTCACCAATGTATTAAATTTCTTTGGGAGGGGAGGAGTCAAGAAGCAGGTATACAAGGGGGATCCAGTGGATAAAGTGTACTTGGATTTTCAAAAAGCATTTGACAAGATCCCTCACCAAAGGCTCTTAAGCAAAGTAAGCTGTCACGGGATAAGAGGGAAAGTCCTCTTGTGTATTAGTAACTGGTTAAAAGATAGGAAACAAAGGGTAGGAATAAATGGTCAGTTTTCAGAATGGAGAGAGGTAAATAGTCGTGTCCCCCAGGGGTCTGTACTGGGACCAGTCCTATTCAACATATTCATAAATGATCTTGGAAAAGGGTTAAACAATGAGGTGGCAAAATTTGCAGATGATACAAAACTACTCAAGATAGCTAAATCCAAAACTGACTGCGAAGAGTCACACAGGGATCTCACAAAACTGGGTGACTGGGCAACAAAATGGCAGATGAAATTCAGTGTTGATAAATACAAAGTGACGCACATTGGAAAACATAATCCCAATTCTACACACAAAATGATGGGGTATAAATTAGCTGCTACCACTCATGAGAGAGATCTTGGAGTCATTGTGGAGAGTTTTCTGAAAACACCCCCTCAATGTGCAGCAGCCGTCAAAAAAGTTAGCCGAATGTTGGGAACCATTCGGAAAAGGATAAAAAATAAGACACTAAGTAACAAAATGCCACTAGATAACTCCATAGTATGTCGACACCTTCAATAGTGTGTGCAGTTCTGGTTTCCACATCTCAAAGAAAATATATTAGAATTGGAAAAGGTACAAAGAAGGGAAACAAAAATGATTAGGGATATGGAACAGCTTCTATATTTAAAGAGATTTTAAAAAAATGGGATTTTTCAGCTTGGAAAAGAGAAAACTAAGGGGGGATATGATAGAGGTCTATAAAATCATGAGTGGGTTGGAGAAAGTAACTAAGGAAGTGTTATTTACTCCTTCATATAACAAAAGAGGCAGGGGTCACCCAATGAAATTAATAGGCAGCATGTTAAAGACAAACGGAAGGAAGCATTTCTTCACACAACGCATGATCAACCTGTGGAACTCCTTGCAAGGGGATGTTGTGAAGGCCAAAAGTTTCACTGGGTTCAAAAAAGAATTAGATACGTTCACAGATGATAGGCACACCAATGACTATTAGCCAAAATGGTCAGGGATGCAATCGCATGCTCTGGGTGTCTCTGACTGCCAGAAGCTTGGAATGGACGACAGGGGATGGATCACTCAGTAATTGCCCTGTTTTATTCATTCCCTCTGATGCGCTTGGCACTGGCCACTGGATACAGGGCTAGATGGACCATGAGTATGACCCAGTCTGGCCGCTCTCATGTTCTTACCTAATCGCCAGGCAGGGGCCTAGATGAACAGCCTGTTCTCCGAGGTGCTCAGTGCCTGCTGTCCCCACTGGCTGCTGCGGGGTTGTGCAGGGCTGAATTAGCCCCTTTTTTAACACGTCTCACTTCCTAGCTCTGGTGTCTGCCCCTGAAGCACTTTTCCAGCCCACTGTCCTCTCAAGATGCAGTTCTCCTGGCCTCCTGTGCATGCTCCATGGGCCAATCTGGCTGGCTGCTGCAGGAAGGAGACTATTCCCACCCCTCCTAAGACGCCAGCGCTCTTCTGTGAGGCCAGCATCTGTGTCCCAGCTCAGCAGCCTCTGTGGAGCACATGTCCCAGGCCAGTGAAACCAAGGCCCTGAGAATCAGTCGTCAGGGACTTAACTACCCACATCAGCAACACATGGGCCATCCCCACCACCCAGGCTAAACTCCCTCCCATCAGGCATTGCGCTTGGTGTAAAGCCTGAGGCAGACCTAGGGCAGATTCAGCCCAACGACCATGCTCAGATACCATGGTGATGGGCACAGGCTGACATAGATAGATTCCAAGGCCAGAAGGGATCATTGTGATCATATCGTCTGACCTGCGTAACACAGGCCAGAGACCTGTCCTAAAATAATTCCTAGAGCAGATCTTTTACAAAAACGTCCAATGGTCAGTGATGGAGAATCCACCATGCCCCTTGGTAAATTGTTCCAGTGGTTAATTCCCCTCACTGTTAACTGTACGCCTTATTTCCAGACTGAATTTATCTAGATACAACTTCCAGCCATTGAATTGTGTTAGATCTTTCTCTGCTAGATTGAAGAGCCCATTATTACATATTTGTTCCTCATGTAAATATTACAGACTGAAATCAAGTCACCCTGTAACCTTCTCTTTGTGAAGCTAAAGAGATCTAGCTCTGTAACTCTATCACTATAAGGCAGGTTTCCCAGTCCTTTGATCATTCTCATGGCTCTTTTCTGAACCTCTCCAATTTCTCAACACCCTTCTGGAATTGTGAGCACCAGAACTGGATGCAGGATTCCAGCAGCGGTCGCACCAGTGCCAAACACAGGGTAAAATAACTTCTCTGATTAGATAGATAGATAGATAGATAGATAGATAGATAGATAGGGTGTGTGGGGATAGATAGATAGATAGATAGATAGATAGATAGATAGATAGATAGGGTGTGTGGGAATAGATAGATAGATAGATAGATAGATAGATAGATAGATAGATAGATAGATAGATAGATAGGTAGGGTGTGTGGGAATAGATAGATAGATAGATAGATAGATAGATAGATAGATAGATAGATAGATAGATAGATAGGTAGGGTGTGTGGGAATAGATAGATAGATAGATAGATAGATAGATAGATAGATAGATAGATAGATAGATAGGTAGGGTGTGTGGGAATAGATAGATAGATAGATAGGTAGGGTGTGTGGGAATAGATAGATAGAAAGATACATAGATAGATAGATAGATAGATAGATAGATAGATAGATAGATAGATATGGCTAGCCCATTGCACCCTACTCAAGTCTGATTCTCTCCTTGTGAGCCCCTCATTTACTCCGCACTGCTCTTTCTTTGGTTAGTTCTAACCCCTGGCTGGGAGCCCAGAGTAGATGCCCACTGGACACGGCACTTTCCTCGCTGTACCCCCCACTGAGTGCCTCCGGGCTGCCACCTCCCTGAATGCAGCACACATGCATCACTCCAAGCAGCTGCCTCTGGGGGAGCAGCCCTATAGCATCTGCATGGACCTGGAGTGAAACGGCCTGACCCCTGCTACGCACGGACGCGGTCCTAGAAGGCAAACCTTCCGACAGCCACGTCTCCAGGGCCACGGGGAGGGAGGACAGTGACCTGGCACCCGGGCAGAGTGTGCAGGCTGCTGCAGTGCGGGGGATCAGAATACCGCAGTGGTGGGGCAGGGAGTGGGTGGGGGGAGGTTTGGATCTGACTTCTGGCACTCGGCCAGTGCTGCAGGCAGCTTGCAGGGACCTGGCATTAGCTGGTGCCAGCGCTGCACGCCAGAGCTCCAAGAGGCTGCAGAGAACTGGCTCCGAGGACGGCGAGGCTTGTGTGACTCGCTGTGCACGTTCACTGCTGCAACGAACACCAGGGCAGACGCTCTCCTCAGCCCAGGGCAGAGAGTGGAGCTCGCTCACGTAGCTCCAGCCGGGACCACAGGGAGACCCAGTGAGGCCACACTAGGCCCCAAGGAGCCAGAGAGAATCCCAAGCTCTGTCTGTGGCCAGCAGCCACTGGACATTCATCACAGATGACCCTGTACATTAGGCCTGCCGCCGAATTCCCCCCGGCATGGGGTGTAAACCCCACGCGGGCACTGAAAGGGTTCAGGGGAGCTGGGGAGATCAGTCAGTGCACCCAGGTGCATCTGGAGAATGGGCTGGGCCCCGCCTAAGAGGAGAGCCATTGGGTGGCTACTACAAAGGAAGGGTTTCAGGGCAGAAGGAGGGAGGTCCGGGGGGCGCAGGCCTCTGGGTTCTCTCCTGGAAAGGCTCTGGAGGAAGGCTAGGAGAGCCAGGGAGCAGACGGTGGGGTGGAGCGAGCTCTGAGGGGGAGCCCTGGTAGCAGGCCGGGAGCTGGATTTCCAGGGAGCCTGCCCGGGGAGGTGATCAAGCGAGGCTCGATGCAGGGGGAATGAAGAGGATGAAGGGCCAGGCCTGAGGAGGGCAGAAGGCGGTTTAAGTTTCTATTTTTGGTCGGGGGAACCCAGGTAGCCCTGGCCCTGAAAGAAGGATGAGAGCCCATGGAGCCTAAGAAGATGGAGACATGCAGGCATGAGAGGCATGCAGGGGACCCAGGGAGGCGCTGTGCCAGAGGCCTGCTGAGGGGCCGAGGTGGGAAGAAGCTCAGGGAGGGAGCAGGCAGTGTCTGAATAGACAGACCTTGACTAATCACGAGAGAGTCCCTGGGCTGGAGAGCAGAGGAATGGGAGGACCTGGGCTCCCTACCAGCCCCTGCGGAGGAGGTGTGAGCCCTGGGATGGAAGGGGATAAGGACTTCGGAGAGCCCTGAGACGGGAAGGTGTAAGGACCGTGGAACTGTTGTAGTAATTTAGATGGAAGATATGGGCTCAAGGTGCTCCCAGAACCCAGTCACTGTCCAGTGTTAACCGGTGTTTAAAAAGAGCCAGGGCTTGGTATACAGAGACCTCAGCAGGCTTAGCACCCTGCCAGGCATCCTCTGAACCTTTCCTTCGAGACAGAAAAGAAGGAAAAACAGGTAAAGCATCTGAAATGTAAAGCGTTAAGTCAGTCTTTCATTGTTCCCTTTAGCTGGAGAGAGTCATGAGAAGGGACCCCCCCCCATCCTGTTTGATAGTCTCTGATGGTATCGAAGACGGTAATAACTGTCCTGGGGAAGAGAGACGGTCGCAGCGATGGGCTGGAGACGTTGCTGCTACTCTGATTCTGTTTTGGACCTGTCTCGTGCAGCAATATTTGAGTGATGGGAGAAGGGTGCGGCCCTGTGATACATGGAGGGGGGCAGGTAGCTCCTTTGATGGACACCCAGCCAGCCAGTTAGCTGTAAAATCCCTCTTGGTCTGTTCTCTGCTTGCTTTACCTGTAAAGGGTTAACAAGCCCACAGGTAAAAGGAAGGGAGTGGGCACCTGACCAAAAGAGCCAATGGGAAGGCTGGAACTTTTTAGACTTGGGAAAGAAACTTTCCCTTTGTCTGTTGCTCGGAGTGACAGAGTGGGGATTCAGCCTTGATGGGCCTGGACTGGAACTGGGGAATCCACCCATCGCAGAGGAAGAAGGTAACTTTTGCCCCACTCCCAGCCAGGGAAGTTCCAGGAGGACCGTGAAGGGACAGGGTGTGGGTGGAGGGAGCCCAGTGGTGATGCAGGGACCTTCACTGGGATGCTGAGGCTTGTATCCCATGGAGGGTTCTACACTGCCTTTCAGGGCTGTTCCCTTACTGGGTATTCAGCCCACCCCTCAGGCCGTACCCCATGCAGCCCTGGCAGCCAGGACGTCACACGCTGGGTGCATCACAAACACAAGGCCCAGCAGAGGAGGTGACTGTTGGTTGCTGAGGGGCTGCTGCTCCTCTGGCCCATGCATGGCTTGTAGCCAGGAAGCTCGTGGCGATCGAGATGGGGGTGGCGGCATGGGGTCAGCGGGAGTCACGATGCTCCCAGGGCCCGAGCCCTGAGAGCGCTTTTGGGGCATGTGAAGCGTTGTGATGTCATGGCCCTGCGTAGTCCAGGGGCAGCCACAGCAGCTCCGCCTCTGCCCGGCAGCCTTTGGGTTCTGCACCCCGTATCCCTGCCAGCACTAGGAGCCCTGGCCCTCATCTGATCGGGCGACGCTCATCCCCGATTCCTGCTGCCCTGGGATCTCTGTCTCTCTCTGGGAGAAGAATCAAAGTTCACCTGAAATAGCCCAGGGGACACTTGGGCCGCAGCTCGCTCCATGCCCCTGGTCCTTATCTCCTTTGCTTTGAAGCAAGCCCCAGCCGGGGTCTGGGATCCCCCAGCCACGTGGCTATGCCGCAGTCATTAGATATATTTTTCTGTAGCTGAGTAATTTTAATTTTCTAGTCAGTTACCTTTTGGTTTCTCGCTTTCTTGTTTTTCTGGCTCTTAATTGTCTTTTCCATATATTAAGGATCCCTTGGCATTCTCTCCCCTTTCTTCAACATGCTCCTGGTCTCCTCCCTCCCTCCCACCCCTCTCTTGTCTCTTTCTCAGATCCCAACTTGGGAAATGCCAGCCCTGCGATCCTAAATTTGCAGCTGGAGAAACTGTTCTCCTGTGCTCCTCAACCCCATGGTGTGGCCATTGCGCTGTGCTGCTAAACAGCTGCTGCGCTCCACCCCAGAGGTGGCTGCAGTTCAGCCGCAGAGTCCGCCTTATGCTGCGGAAGAAAGTGGTGCAGCAGCTGAGGCCAGCATCAGGGCAGGTGCATTGACTGCAGTGTTGTTACACCCATTTACACCAGCTCTGAATTTGACCTGCTGTGTCGGGTCGTGGAAGTTATGTATTGGTCAAGGGCCAGGTCTGATTTTATCCTGTCTCTTTTAAAGATAAAATAATAATGAGTACTGGACCCTCCTACAGTATCTTTCATCCAACCCCCTACATTAAGCCCTATAGACCAGTCAGGAATAAAACCCAGGTGTCCTGGTTACCAATGCCCTGCCCTGATCATGACACCACCCTGTTCCCCAGAGCTGGGAACCCAGGAGTCCTGGTTCTGGTCTTTTCTCTGCCCCCTCCAGAAAACAAAGCCTTAACCACAACAGAGCTCAGCCAGCAACGTGGTGTGTCTAAGAACTGAAATAAGCCTCTCTAAATCTCTTGCAACCGCCGGAGAACACCTGTTTTACAGAAGCACAAAACCATGGAAATAGACATCTCGTGTGCTCTTTGCAAGGTACACACCACCTATAATCACTGCTGCACTCGGGAATGAGCTGTGTATTTCAGGCTGCGTTTTCCAAACGGCAGCCCAGCCAGCTGCCGCTGCAAAAGGACGGCAGGTCTTGTGGCAAAGGCACTCTCCTGGGGTGCTGCAGGGGATAGAGCTGCATTCCCCATCTCTGCTGTGACCTGGGGCAAAGCTTGGGACCAGGCTTGGAAACGCAAACGGCTGAGTTTTCTGCTCTCAGAATAGGAGCCAAACCTCTCAGTGAATGATGCCAGCAGGAAAGTGCAGTGCCACTAAATCCTCGGGACGGGTCTCACTGCATTCATGTGCCCCCCCCCGTCTGCCTATAGCCAGCTGTTGTCTCTTGTCTTCTGTGCAGGGCACTGTCTTTTTGTTCTGGGCTGGTACAGCACCTCACACAATGGGGGCCATGGTCCATGACTCCTCAGTGCTAGTGCAATACAAATAATCATTCATGACACCTTGTTGCACAGGCGAGGGTGTGGGACTTAGGTCCATAAACACAGGCCTTTCCCAGTCGAGTGGTCCAAGGGCCCCTGTAATAGCTGGTCCCCAGCAGCAGATCCCTTAATTCGTCTGTGAATCCAGCCCACTAGGGGGTGACATTGCACCCTCATGCCCATGGTCCACTAGCAGTAGGTTACATGGGGACTACGCCTACACGATGAGCTAGGGGTGTGATTCCCCAGCTTCTGTACACATGCTCGCGGAGAGCTAGCGCCCGTCAATAGTCATGTAGCCGCCGTAGTGCGGTGCCATGCCTGAGCCGGGCCCAGAACAAACACCCCTGAAACCCAGGGGTATGTACTCAGCACAGCTAACCTGGGCTTCGCTGCTCTTTACACTTGCACTAGTGCGAGCACATGTACACGACCTGGGAAGCAAGCCCCTCGCTCGTAGTGCAGACATAGCCTGAATTAACTGCTGGAAGCTCCATCATTTGGGTTATTTAAAGCTCACTTCGGGCAAACGCAGCATGGCCCAGTGCCTAGGGCAACAGCTTGGGAAGTTAGAGTGTAGGGTTTGGTTCCCTGCTCTATCCCAGACCTGCTGTGTGGACTTCAGGAAGTTGCTTACCTACTCTGTGCCTCAGTTTCCCCTCCCCTACTGAAGACTACATTTTCAAAAACAAGCTCAACATACCCACATTTGGGGCCAGGATTTCAAAAGAGTCCAGCCCGGTGAGCTCTCGAGGGCAGGTACTGTCTCTCACCATGTGTCTGTGCAGCCCTGATATTGCTTGGGGCCTTTAGGTGGCACCGTAATAATAACGGATTGTCGAGAACAGCCCTGCCTGGGAAGATAAAACCTGGTTTCTATAGGACTGGCTGGGCAGGGAATGGCCACATTCCCCTTTCATTTTTCTTTACAGCAATTCTTTCTTGTAAATGGTTGTCTTTTGACAGCCACCTGGCAAACAGCAAATGGAAGGAAGTGTAGTATAGACGGAAGGAGCTCCTGGAGAGCCATCTGCCTAGAAACCTGGAAATGGATCCAATGGCATCAGTGTTTCAAAGAAGCTGTAGGATAAATAATGGCATTGGCTGTAAGAGAAAACAAGAACAAAGCTCCCACGGCACCTACAATTAGAGTGCTCTTAAAACACCAATCACTCTGCCCATGCCGTGCAAAGCCACTCTTCTCAGCAGTCACCAAATATGTAAAAACCGGGTAGTCTCTGCATAGGAGGAGCCCAGATTGCAATAGGAGGGAGGCTGCAGGTTGGGACCGAGAGGCATCAGGAGTAGGGTGACCAGATGTCCCGATTTTATAGGGACAGTCCCGATTGTTGGATCTTTTTCTTATATAGGCTCCTATTACCCTCCCCCTCACCCCGTCCTGATTTTTCACACTTGCTATCTGGTCACCCTAATCAGGAGAGCTGGGGCAGGGGCAGGGTGGGGGCCCCAGGACCAGGAAAGCATGATGCCAGGGCTTGGAACAGGAGGGCAGTCTGGTTGTTGGGCTTGGCGTGGCCGTGTGCGTTATACATGCGGTCAGACTAGATGATCTAATGGGGCCTTCTGGCCGGAAACGCGGGTGCCCAAGACTGGAAGAGCAGGGATGGCTCCGGGGCAGGCTAGAGGGGCATTGGCAGAGCGGGGGGCGGGGGTGGGAATTCGGGGCTGGAATAGCAAAAGGGGAGTGGCTGCAGCAGAGTGAGCCGCGCCGAAGTCCAAAATCGGAAGGGTGCTGGTGCCGGTCAGGATTGGCCAGCTCCTCCCTGCAGCATGCCAGGTTCAATCCAGCGCGGCTGAGCCTTCCCTGTCATGAGCAGCAGATTCGGCACTCTTTCCCTCACAACAGCGGGGAGCAAAGAAACTCGTCCCTCCGTGTATAATCCTCCAAAGGCCACGGGAGCTGTGCTCAGTACCTGCCCCGAATACAGCAAGTAAGCTCCTCAGGGCAGGGACCATCTCTTATGCACCCAGCGCAGTGGGACCCCATGGTGGTCGGGGCTTCAGTGGGACAGATTCTGTTCGGATTTATGCCGGTGGAACTGAGGAGTCACCCTACTGGAGCCAATGGCATTGTTTCGATTTGACACCACTCTCCTGAGATCAGAATCTAGCCCTAACTGCGCTGAAGCTAAGGGAGTGCCTCCAGTTATGCCCCCCTGGGCTCAGACTCTGGGCCTGTCCCTGCATCGACATGCGCATTCTCCTTACGCCACATCTGTTATCGCCAATTGTTGATCCGTCAGCAAACAAACCGCAGGTGGCTTTACCTTTGCCTCCCCGTTTATTCCCAGCCAAGCCCTGGACAGCTACATGCATGCAGCATACGAGACACATTCAGACTCTGTATTGAGGCAATTCTTATTTCAAGCATGAAACCGGCACCGCCGGCTGCATGAAGCTGTGTCTTTGTGTGGCGCCTACATACTCCAGGCTCCTTTGGCCTTCTGTTCGCACAGGAAAGGCCGGCGGCTAGCGCCTCTGATTGATCTTTTCTCTCTTTGCTAATAACCACCAGAGCAGCGTTTCCACACACCAGGTATACGACGCCTTTGGAGCTGGGCTTATCCGACAGGGAAACTGACAAACCAAGCAGCTGAAGAATAATTGTGTGTGCAAGATAATCTGTGTACCACGGTTTGTGTAATTGTTTGTGTGTGTGTGGGGGGGGGGCTATGGGGGAATGTAAAACAATGTACGAGAGACAGTATTTGTGTGAGTAGGAGTGTGTGCGTGTGTGTGTCTGTGTGTTTAAGAGGCAAAGATGGATTGGTTGGATGCATAAGGCTGTGTGTGTATGTGTGAGATTGCGTGTGTACTATGTTGTGTGTGAAACAGTGTGCTTTTGTGTATTAGTGTTTGCAGGGTTGTGAGAGCATGTTTGTTTAAAGGCATGAGTATGTGAGAGATTCACAGATTTCAAGGCCCGAAGGGACCACTGTGATCATCTCGTCTGACCTCCTGCAGAACACACCCCACAGAACTTCCCCCAAATAATGCCTGGAGCAGACTTTTTAGGAAAACGTCCAACCTTGATTTTAAAATTGCCAGTGATGGAGAATCCACCACAAACCTTGGTAAATTGTTCCAGTGGCTAATTACTCTCACATAAAAATGTACGCCTTATTTCCGTTCTGAATTTGTCTAGCTTCAACTTCCAGCCATTGGCTGGTGTTAGACCTTTGTCTGCTAGACAGAAGAGCCCATGATTAAATATTTGTTGCCCACATCGGTACTTATACACTGTAATCAAGTCACCCCTTAACCTTCTCTTTTTTAAGCTGAATGGACTGAGCTCCTTGAGTCTATCACCGTAGGCCATGTTTTCTAATCCTTTCATCGTTCTCATGGCACTTCTCTCAACCTTCTCCAATTTCTCAACAGCCTTCTTGAATTGGGACAGAACCGGACTCAGGATTCCAGCAGCGGTTGCACCAGTGCCAGATACAGAGGTAAAATAACCTCTCCACTCCTGCTCCAGATTCCCATTTATGCGAGATTGTGCGTTTTGAGATGGTCTGTGTGGGTGTGTGAACAATGTACAACCCCAGGAGGCATCTGTGTGATGGTGCGTGTGTATGTGAGTGCCAGACCGTTTTTGCGTGACACGGGGCAGTGTGTATTGTCACAGTGTGTGTGTGTGAGAGAGGTTATGGAGGGCCAGCCGTAGCAACAGGGCTTATCTAAAACTAGCTCCTTGAGGCCCTGGTTGATATGCCCGTGACAAGGCAAAAGCAGAAAAATTCTAACGCTACACGGGGATGTTTCATGTCTGACAGCAAAACTCCTCTCTAAAGCATGCTGTTCCCTGCCATATAATGCTCCAGCTCTGGCCTTCTTCCCAAACCCCTTTAAGAAAGAAGCGGCAGCAGGACCGCGTGGCCCTCTGAAGAGAAAGTGTCTCATCCTAGCACTGAGCACTTCAGATGCTCGCGTCTGAGCCTTGTCAAGCGCCGGGCACCCGAGCGCTTTGGGTTGTGGGGGAGCTGATTGACAGCTACTCCCGTGGAGCGCTGAATACAAAGAGCTTCCTTCGCTAAGCCCGTTCAGAGGCTGGGAGGAGACTCTGTTATTGATCCCTCGGTGATTTGGTTGGCTTCCAGTGTCCTAGAGCTGGCCTGCTTTCCTGGCCCAGAGAGGCAATTACACAACCGAAACAGCGAAGTAAAAGCTGCAGCTAGAAAAACCCACCAAGAAGTAACATCTTTAGCTGAGGTTTTAAAGCGGCCGAAGACTCGGGCGTCTGAAACCCAAGGGGTGGCAGATGGCACCGCCCGGGCAGGGAACCCGGGGAATTGTGCAGGCTGCAGCGCTGCGATGGAGAGGTTAAGGGCAGTGTAACGCGGCAGGGCAGAGGGAGCCGAGGGCACGGCCAGGGCTTTTTGATCTGCTCCTGCTGTTTCTTCTTTGTTTCTAGGCATTGTGGGAGGCTCAGGGCTCGTGGGGAAGATGGAGCTGGCTATGGAAGATATGTCGAGAAATAGCAAACTCTGACAAAAGGCTGATTGCTGGAGCTGAGACATAATTAGGGGTGGAGGAAACTAAGACACCCGAAACCTGCAGGGGGGAGAGAATACAAAGGAAGCAACCAATGCACTCTATTGACGGTGTGTCATAGACACTATACTGCCAATACATGACACTCAGTTGTTCCAGTCACACACTTTAGGGTGGCTCCTTTCTTCCTAACCCAGGGGTCTCTCTAGGTGAGGACCACGTTACTGTGATATCTTAGCACCTGACGACCTCTAATGCACTGATCCTCTCGAGTCCCGGTCCTGGGCTGAATGACTCTGGGACAGCATTTGTCCCAGATTCCCTGTGGTGCTGCTCTGTGCCTTCCCGAGGCTCAGGGGCAGTGTCAATAGGGTTGGCAACCTGGAGTCCCCAGGAATTAAAGATTATGTCATGTGATGAGACCTCCAGGAATACGTCCAGCCAAAACTGGCAACCCTAGGTGCCAGCCTCTTTCAGGTGGGGGAGGGGAGGAGCTGAGGTGGGCCTTAGCCCCCCCTTTCCAGGAGGCCCCTCCCCTGCTCCTCCTCTTCCCCCTGAGGCCCCACCCCTGGCCAGGCCGGAAGCCGGAGCCAGGCACTAGTAAGAGCCACCCAGGGAGCCCGAGCCTCTGTGGGGAGCCCAGAGTCCCGGACCCTCCACCTGCCCTGGATGGCATGCCCCTAGGGGTGGGAACATGGTCCAGGGGCTGCTCTTGGTCACTCCAGCCCCCCGCCCAGGGCAGGTGGAGGGTCTAGGGCTCCTCCTGGGCTCCCTGGGCAGCTCTTACCATGGCCCAGCTCCGGCTTCTGGCATGGCTAGGGGGCGGGGCCTCAGGGAGAAGAGGATGGGCAGGGGGCGGGGCCTCAGGGAGAAGAGGAGGAGTCAGGGTGGGGCCACAGCGGGGGGGTGGGGCTCCAGCACGTGTCCCACCTTTGCCGAGACCCAGCCGTGTTAATCGGAAACGGGGCCTAGCAAGAGCGTGTGGCCTCACCGTCCCGTCAGCAGAGCCTCGTTCACACCGGCAAGTGGGTTGGCACAAGAGGCCTGTCAAGCTGCAGATTCAAAGCTAGCCCGGTGCAGCCTGCAGAAACGTTCTCAGTTCTCTTTTCCCCCCGCCCCGAATCCGGGCACCCCCCTCGTGCACGCTCCCCCTCCCCTTTTCGTTCTCCGGGAGGATCTGAAGCAAAGAGCTCCGTGGTGGTGATTAGCTTGTTGATTCACAGCTGCCTAATCACCAGCAGCTGATTCCGTCCCTGCAAATGACGGGTTGTACGTGTGAGAGCAGGAGAGCCAGATGTGGGGGCACCTGGGACTGGCGCTGATTCTCCCCAGCTGTGGCGGCTGCAGCTGAGGGACAGCTGCTGCGTGTTCCTGCGTCTCTGAGCGGCAGGGACCAGCTTGGCTCTGGATGAGTGCAGTGCGCAGCCTCCCCTACCGCCCCTCGGACATGAAGGGATGTGTGGGCAAGGACGATGCCGCAGTGGGGACCCTCAGCCAGGCTCAGACGTCCCCGCTGATGTCCGGGCACGAGGCTCGAGATAGCCCAGGTGCCGCACACGCTGTGACAACCTTTGTTTGACGAGCCCAGCAGCGTGTCTGTGCCGTGTGGCCAGTGCGGGTGGATTGTGCACTCCCCTGGCCGGGGAAGCTGGTCCCCGCTCAGCTCCCTGTATGGGCCACCCCTTGCACTGCTGTACCCCGGGGGGGTGGGAGAGATTGTCAGCACCTGGGGGCCTCGGGATCGCCACACAGGCTTCTCCGGCCTGAGCTAAAAGACCCACTTCCGTTAGCTGAGGCTGTCTGTATGTGACTCAGCCGCCAGCAGAGGGGGCGGAATGGGTCTGGGTTGCAGACGCACGCAGGGGCGCGGCCGTATGTACGCCGACGTGGCTGGCTACAATCACAGATGGCAAACTGGTACTGACATGGGCATTCACGCAGCAATTAGTGCCGATAAAGCACCACCCAGGCTCTGGGGACCCCTTCATCTTTGGCGTCTCGGCCGAGTAAGGCTCATTAGTGCTGGTTTGCAGTGGTAGGTTCAGTAATGTGGACGTTTGCTTCATATGGAACTGGACTGAGACCTGGGGAAGTTTGGATCCATTCCAAACCCAGGCGTTGTGATCAAGCCCCTCTCTGCTGCTCGACTGTTGACAAAGGATCTCTCCACCCGTCTCTGTCTGTCTGTTGCATATGTAGTGCGCTGGAGACCTCAGGGACCGGCTGCTGCTCTAACCTACAGTCAGAGGCAAATTAAGATTTACTGGGGCCCTGAGCACAAAGAACTTTTGGGCCCCGCACATCCTGGGGGCCCAGGGCTGCCAGAAGCAGGCGAGCCAGGGGGGCCATGGCCCCGCCACTTTTAAAGGTGCCTGAGGTGGGCCTTAGCCCCTCCTCATCATGGGGTCCTGCTCCTCCTCTCCTCCCTGAGGCCCTGCCACATGGCCAGACCGGAAGCCGGAGCGGGACCATGGTAAGAGCCACCCAGGGAGCCCAAGGCCACTGTGGGGAGCCCTGGACCCTTCACCTGCCCTGGGCGGTGTGCCCCAGGGGGCGGGGACACAGGCCAGTGGCTGCTCTCAGGCACTGTTGAGCTCAGCTGAGAGGAGCTTGGCATGGTTCCTACCATCCCAGCCGAGGAGAGGCTCCTTTCAGCTCACCTGATGGGATGCTGCCTACAGGTCCTGCTGGTACCAGCTTGCATCTCAGCTGTGGCAATGGATAGGACAGGATCCCTGGCCAGGTTGGCCCAGCCCCCATTTCAGGCCGTCAGAGTTCGACACAATGGCAGGAAAGGGACAAGGTCCAAGCGCTGTTGCTCTGGCTGCTAAATGGGAAGAAGGCTGGTTTGTGTTCAGGGCCCAGCTTGGGGTGGCAGGACAGCTGGATTCCAGTCCCAGCTCTGTCTGAACACATTCAGACCTTCAGCAAGGAACTCCAATGTCTCAGATCCCCCATCGTTACCATGGGGGGGGGGGCACAGTGCTCACTCACCCCACCGAGGTGATGCCCGAAGGCCAGACAAGCTGCAATTGGTTTCATACGCCACCGTGTCCGTCCATTTCTCCTCACCGACTCACGAGTCTGCCATCGTGCCGTGGGCTAATTGGGCTTCCTGACGGGGGAGAGACAGAGCTGCCGCTGCTAGGGTCAAGGTCACTCCTAACAGAGCAAGTCTGTAGCCAAGACATCTTGATTCCAGTCGTACTGGTTAAACCCTGTGAACTCCCATTTAGTCCCTCGCTCTCATCCAGGGCAGGTCTGTTCCCTGTGGTCTATGCTCCAGGGTTTGGTCCTGTCTGGTTTCAAATGTCCCAGGAAATGGGGTTCCCACCCCTTCCCTGAGCGGCAATTCCATCTCATTGCCAGGAACTTTTCCCCAGTATTCAGCCTACCTTTTTCTTTGCTGAATTTTTTCCCATTGCTTCCAGTTCCACCGCTCAGCTGAGTTCTCCTGCCCCGGTGCTTACATCCTACAGGAGCTAGCAGGCTGTTATTTACGACCTTGCTGCTCCATTCAAGTTATAGCTTCGCCAAACAATTTAGCTGATTTACTCTCCCCTCTCAATCCATCTCCCCAGCCCCTTTAATCACTGTTTGCTGCTGTTCCCTGAACTGCTTCCAAGTGCTCAATATCTTTCTGGTACTTAGATGCCCACACATGTGTGCAGTATCCCAGATGCAGGTTCTTGAGCGCGCTGGAGAGATGGGGGAACTCAGGGGGCTTCTAAAGCTGCAAGCCCATGAATGCTCTCGGCTTCCATCAGCTGGCCGGGGAGAGATGTTCACTGTCTTCTGATCAACGTGGAGTTGAATGGCTCCACCCTTCATCTACAGCTTGAAGGTAGGTCTTTTATGAGTTATGGCTGAATGTCACCAGACCTGCTCCCTAACCCGTGCTCAGTAGGAAAAGCAAAGCACATGGGAACTCAGGCAATGCTGCAGGGCAGGCCAAGTGCGGAAGCAGGGCTCAGGGGAGCAAAGAATACCATTGATTGGACTAAGAATGGGCAAGGGTCATCTCTCCCACGCCAGGTCAGAACCATGGTCCCATCTACCCTGGTATCCCTCCTCTTCCCTTCCACCCCATGGGGTTACTGCTGATACTGTAACAAAACTGTAGCCACCTCTGGCTTCCTCGCTCTATTCCGTTCAGGGTCTGACCTGCCCACACCTGAGCACGTCTCGTGACGTGACGCTCATCTGTCCCACTTGTCTGTTCACAGCAATAGCAGGGACAGACCTTGCATCTTCCACCCCTTCAGCTCCAGGAGAATCGCTGTTGAAGGGTGGCAGTGCAGGACCAGTGGCGCAGAGCTGAGCAATTCCTGTTCTTCCCTGGAGAGGGCAGTGGTGCCATTGTTGGCTCATTGCGATAGTTTGAACATATTCCTCTGCCTTCGTTCATTTTTCGCCTGCACGCTGCCATCCCCGGGATCCCTTGCCTTCAGGAGATGTCATCAGATATCCCTACAGGGCCAGGTTCTGATCTCATTTACACTCACGTAAACCAGAGTGATTTCAACAGAGCTACTCCAGTTTTGTCACCGAGAGGAGAACTGAACCCGCGGGATACAGGGCTGCGCTGGGAAACGTCTGAAGCCTGCCTCCCCCTCTGACACACACACACTAATATGCTCGCAAACAGTAACGTCACCCAGGAGCAAATAGGCAAAGTGCATTGCACACAGAGCCCCTTCAGGGCAGAAAAGTCAGCCATCGCTTCCCCAAAGCAATGGATAATTAAGCCTTTCGGGCAGCTCCTGCCTGTTCTGCCCATTTATACACACTTTAGCTATCAGAGAAGTGCAGTTTATTCTATAACAGGGAGGGGTGGACGTAGCAGCTATGGGGCCGGGTTAAGGACAATGAACCGATCGTGATTGCTTGTGAAATTCCTCTGCCATGTAAATACGTCTTTCTGCTGCAATTGGCTAACTCCTGCCAGGCTCCCCGATGAACCAAAGCGTCTGCTCCACCGACAGTGTCAAAGAGACGGTGCCTGCAGCCCAATTTGCCCATTTTCCTCTCGTCCCTTGGGCCAATAGCTTGGCTGCAGCAGAAGGCAGCTGTCGGCCTGGCTGTCGACTGGGGCGTTTCACGCAGGCCGCCCCAAACCCCTCACACTTCTAAGGAGCGTGAATTAGACAGGGGAGCCCAGCCTTGCGGTCTCAGTTAAAGAGCACCAACAAGGAGGGCTTTTCGCAGCAGGTGTGTCGCTGGGGGCTTCAGCTGAGCACACGTAAGAGAGAGACTCTCCTTGGGAGGGCTGTCAAGGGGGTGATAAGAAGCCAGGCATAGCAGGCAAGTTTGCCCTGAGGAACCTGAGAGAAGTCTGAGATTTAGGCTCCCGAGGGCACTTAAGCCATTTTTGAAAAGGGGACTTTGGCTCCTAAATCATTTGGGGCCAGATTGTTAAAGGTGTTTAGGCCCCTGAAGATGCAGATAGATGCCTATGGGATTTTCTGAAGTGTCTAACTCCCATTGAAATCACCTGCTTAGGTGCCTCTGAAAATCCCACGAGGTACCTCTCTGCATCTGTAGGTACTGAATACCTTTGAAAATCTGTCTGCTGTAACTAAGCCAAAGTTAGCCTGTTCCACTGAGCTTTGCAGGATTTTCAGAGGAGGGATGCTATGCAAAGCCAGTTGTTTTATTTCAGTTTGCTTTTCTTCTTAATAACTCTTGGTTTGGTTTTTAACATGATGTTGCAATTTGTGGGACTGTCATTTGAGTAATTTCCCACAGATGCTCTGGGATCATGGCCCAGAGATGGAGATTCATGGATTCCAAGGCCAGAAGGGACCATTGTGATCATTTTGTCTGACCTCCTGTAGAACACGGGCCAGAGACCTGCCCCTCAATCATTCCTGGAGCAGAGCTTTTAGGAAAACATCCCATCTTGATTTTAAAATTGCCAGTGATGGAAAATCCACCCGAGCCTTGGTAAATTGATCTAATATTTAATTGCTCTCACTGATAAAAAATTAAGTCTCAATTTGTCTAGGTCAGTGGTTCTCAAACTGTGGGTCAGGACCCCAGAATGGTTCATGATCGCATTTTAATGGGGTCCCCGGGGCTGGCTTAGACTTGCTGGGGCCCTGGGCCAGAGCCAAGACCCACTGCCCGAGGCCAAAGTTGAAGGCTGAGCCCCACTATGGGGCCAAAGCCCAAGGGCTTCAGCCCTGGGTGGCGGGGCTCAGGTTACAGGCTCACTACTGCGGCTGAAGTCCTTGGGCTTCAGCTTTGCCCCCCTGCCCTGACCTGGGGCGGCAGGGATCAGACTTTTGCTTAGGATTCGGTCCTGAAGAAGAGGGTCGTGGTGCAATGACGTTTGAGAACCCCTGGTCTAGATTCAACTTCCAGCCATTGGATCATGTTAGACCTTTATCTGCTAGATTGAAGTGCCCATTATTAAATATTTGTAGATACACCGGACCCTCACTAGAACGCATGTCTATATAGCGCGAATTCGCATATAACACGGTCACGGCCATGGATCCCAAATTTAATTACTTTAATTTCAATTCATTTTAACGCGATCCCCGCTATAAGGTGGTCCCCGTGTTAACGCGGTCCCGTGCATGGATCCCAAATCCCTCGTTCTAGCAAGGGTCCGGTGTACTTCTAAACTGAGGCTCTTATATTTACAGAGAGGCACAAAGCACAATCTAAACCCAGACGGGAGAGGCCGTGTAGTCTGAGGGACAAAGGAGAGATTGAGAGAGGGGACCTGTCTACTCCAGTGTGTGAAATAGTAGGAAGAGTGAGAGAACAATCAGGTTCATAAAAATCTGATCAGAAATCAACAAGAAAAAACTGCCCCGTACGAGGGCTGGGCTTTCCTATCCTGGGAGATTTTTTGAGATTTCAAAGATATTTCCTGTCCCACGTTGGGACAAGAGGTCAAAATCTTAAACATTTTTGCAAAAACTGAAAAAAATTTCAGAGCCGGTCAATCCAAATGTTTCACGTTGGTAATTTTTATACTTTATTTCTTTTTCAATCTTTTTTTCTTTAACCTGTTTTAATATCAATTAAGTTAAATTTTGAAATGAAAAGTCGCTTTGAACCGATAAACCAAAATTTTTCATTTAGAAAATATCAGAACTGGACCTTGCTGAAAATGTTATTACCATTTAAGCTTTTAGTTCTTCCCAAAAGCAAAAGGTTGCATTTAGATAAGTTGGAAATTTTCTGATGGGACACTTTTCCATCAGCAAATGCTGATTTGATAGGTTCAGAACATTCCATGGGAACACGTTGATTTTGTCAAAACTTTTAATGAGACAAGGTGGGGGAGGTGATATCTTTTATTGGACCAACTTCTGTTGATGAGAGAGAAAAGCTTCTGAGCTTACACAGAGCTCTTCTTCAGAGAAGAAACTCAAAAACTTGACTCTCTCACCAGCAGAAGTTGGTCCAATAAAAGATCTTGCCTCCCCCACCTTGTCTCTCGAATATCCAGGGCTACAACAATGCTGCATACAAACTTTTAATGTAAGCCAGACGGGCTGGCTGGCCGGAGTGAAAGCCAGCCTGTTTTCCTACCAACCTGAGCTACCGGAATCCAGGATTCTCCAGACATCTGCCTCCCAGGAGAGTTGGGTAGCCAGGAGCAAGCTGAAAAATTCCATTTTGATTCTCCTGAAATTGGATCTTTCTGAATGTTTTCTCCTCTGAAAAATTTTGAGATTTTGACTCTTTGTCTCAATTCGTGATAAAGAAATTTCCCAAAGAATCAAAATTTTTCACGGGAGGGAAATTTTGTTTTCTAGCCAGTTCTAATCCCACAACAGAGCAGAGTTTGTGCACACTTTTGGCAATGCCAGAATGAACTCCGGGCCTGTTTATTCTGTCTTGTTTCACCAACTGGTGCAAATACAGCAGCTGAGAAAGCCGAGAATTGATTTTCCCCAGGAGAATGGACTTGCATATTTGAGGAACACCACAAGCATGATTTTGATGCTAATTGTATCAATCACTGTTCAAAGTGTTTCATTTGTATTAGAGATGGGCTCAGATTCAAATGAAAACACCCACACCTCCTCTTCTCCCCCAAAGTTGTATATAGGTTGGATTTGGAATTAGATGAGAACCTGGATTTCATGAGATGGGCCCATCTTATCTGCATGGACATTTGAAAAGCAACTCAACCTACCATCAGTTTGAATGCAGATCCACATTTCTAGAGCTGGTGGGAATTTTTTTGTTTTTTTTCCCTGCTAAAAATGTCAATCAACATTTTTTTTTCATTTTCATCAACATTTTCCTTCCAAATATTGTGGGTTTTCAGCAGAAAACCAAAAACAATTCGGTTTTTGGCAACTGAAAAAGTGCCAAAATTTCACGAATCAGCTGTGAGTCTAATTTTGACGCACTCCACTGGGAGATGTTATGAGAGGCCCTGGGCTGAGCTGCCAGCTGTATGCTGATGACACTCAGCTGTGTATCCAATGCTCTGCTGATGCGACCAGTATGAAGGTGTCAGAACGCCTACAGGAAATTGGAGGAGGGATAGCTCAGTGGGTTGAGCATTAGCCTGCTAAACCCAGGGTTTTGGGCGGCGGGGGAGAGGGATAGGGCGGCGGGGGAGAGGGATAGCTCAGTGGTTTGAGCATTGGCCTGCTAAACCCAGGGTTGTGAGTTCAATCCTTGAGGGGGCCACTTAGGGATCTGGGGCAAAAATTGGGGATTGGTCCTGCTTTGAGCAGGGGGTTGGACTAGATGACCTCCTGAGGTCCCTTCCAATCTTGATATTCTATGATTCTAAGTTCTCAGCTCTGCGATGAAGGGCAGCTGGTTGAAGTGGAGCCCAGACAAGACGGGAGTAAGGCTGGTCGGAAAAGGGAAATGCTTTGAAAAGCCAGCCAAGTTACCAGCTTCCCCTTCCATTGAAGGCTCACAGCCCCCATTCGCCAAAGTGGTATGAATCTTCGGGATCCTGTCTGAGTCGTCGCTAAGCCTGGATGATCAGGGAGCAGCCGTTTCCCCAAACGTCTTTTCACACCTCCAGCTTACTAGGAAAATTCAACCCTTCCTCCCAAACCAGGAGCTGGCCCCAGTGATCCTTGCATTTGTCACCTCCAGGCTGGGTTACTGTAACTCGCTGCCTCTGAAGCTGGTGCCGAATGCAGCTGCCTGCTTCCTCCAGGGCGCAGGCCTCTGTGACTGCATCGGGTCTGTGCACAAGCCCCTCCACTGGCTCTCAGCAGCTTCCGACACCAGGTTAAGGCCTCGGTCCTCGTTTTCAAAGCAGTTAATGGATCAAGCCCCAGCTACGTCAAAGACTGAATTTCGATCGATGAAACACCGTGACAGCTGTGCTCCTCTGGGACAGTCCAGGTCCCAAAGCTCTGGACAGAGGACGTGAGAGCTGGGGGCAGAGCTTTCACAGTCAAGTTGATCCAGCTGTGGAACCGTGTTCAAGAGATCAAACCAATCCGCAGTCTGGCCATCGTTAGTGACTGTTGATTTCAGGAGAGATACACCTGTCTTACACCTGTGTATCTGGAGAACGGAGTCTCCATTCCTGTCGTACAGCCCAGAAGGTGGTAATAAAAGCTATGCACTACACACCCGCAGCAAATCAAATTATTCCATTCCTCTCTCTGTCCAAGTAGGGGTACATCTTTGTTTTCGCCAGGCAAGCTTTTTGTGGGAGAGATTTCAGAAAGGAAAAACAAGACAAACAAAAAATGCCTGAGCTCTGAAGTTGTGATTTGGTAAATTGCAATCAGTTATGGTTCAAACAGATGGCCATCCCTCCCTACAAGCTATACTTCATTTTTGTGCAATTGATGAGAAAATACATGTCTTGGGACATCTGATTTTATGTTGCAATTGCTTTGAAATGTATTTCTTTTTATCTTAAGGGAGGATGTTTGGGGAGGTAAACAAGCCAGTCATGCCATAGTGAAGGAGTACTTGTGGCACCTTAGAGACTAACCAATTTATTGGGCGACTGGTTTCTGCATATAGTCTACAACAGATAAAGTTCTGCAAAATTGGCAAGAGTTGGAGCCAGAGAACAAAACCAGAGTGAGGGATTCCCACTGTGGGCTGATATGAAAAAGACTTGCAGACTTGTCTTAGAACTTCAAATGATCACAGGCCTTTGCCAACACTCCCTGGGGTTTCCCCAGTTTTATGTGGATGGGGATTTATTTGCTAAAAATGCTGTGGAACTAGCCACTCTGCCCTGTAGAATTCATAGATTTCAAGGCCAGAAGGGACCATTAGATCATCTAGATTAGAACCGGATAACAGCCTGAGATGCTGTATGATTGAAATATGACCATTTGGATCAAGAATATTATCACTCTTAGACAATTGCAACAAATCTTGTGTAAAGTATGTCATGTAAGGTGTCAATGGAAAAGTTCTGATTTGCTAAATGTGATTATCCTGTTTATATGCATATGTCATTTCTGTACTTGAAGTTATGAATATTGGCTATGCACTGATATCTTATATATGTGCTGTATTCTTGGGTAAAATCCCCATTGAATCCAGACAGCTAGGTGTTGATGGCCCATTAAAGACATGTCATCTCACAGTGGGCCATAGAAAAAACTCATCCGGCCCCGTAAACCAGCCTGTGGAGGCCTAAGTACAGATATGGCCAGTGGCTGCCCCTGTGAGTCAGCAAGCCATGTAAGGACATGTGATAAGCTCATGTGACCCTGGACTTTCCACAAGCCAGTAACTTTCCACAAGCTGGCTCTGTGAGCTTTTGAAACAGGTAATGGTGTACATTTCTGTAAAATCCTTTACATTTCCAGGCACATGGCAAAGGGTATAAAAGACCCCTGAGCTATCTCCAGTTTGCCTCTTTCCTGCTCCGAGATTCTTTCCCAGGGGGTCCCAGGAGAAGTTGTGCTTCGGGGCACGCGGGGGCATTGTGGGAAAGTATTAGAGGACGATTGGCACTTGAGTGGCCTGAAGCCTCACTGCAAAGAGGCCACGTTACCAGCTTGGGTGCAAGCAGCACCCGGGTAGCAACCTCGAACCCCAGCCCAGCCAGCTGGCCCAGGTTGAAAGCACCAGTGAGAGGATTTGATGTGTGGACGGGAGGGCAGTTAAGATGTGCACATGGGCCTGAGCCTGAATGAACTACAATGCCTGCAATGAAGACAGACTGTAGGCCGGCGTGTGCGTTTTCAAGGCCATAAACTGAAAAGGCACCGACTGTCCGTATCTGCCTTGTGAGCCAGGCCTTTGCCGTAGCATCCAGGAAGGTGGAACAGCAGCTGCTACCAGGTTGCCCTGACCCTGTCTTCATGCAGTCCTCCTCTTGTGCAATCACTAGCCCTCTGCCTTGGCCCACGCAGAGCTGGCATCTCCATCAGTTCGCTGCAGCGGAGAAATCAATTTAGAGAGCGATGAAATGGCTCGGATAAGAGGCTCTTTAAGCTCTTCTCTCCCGGTGTGGGCGAGTGAGGCGGGGGGAGACAGGTTTCTCTGCAAGCCATTAAGAGGAGAGATTTTTACAGGGCAGAAAAAGGACAAGACCGAGCGTGGGAAGGACGGGGCTGGTGCTGAATGCAAAACGTGGAGGAGGGGCTGGGGAGAGAGGTAATGGAGAGAAGGCTGGAGGAGAGCCCTGCCCGCCACTGGCCTGGCTCACACCTAGGACAGATTGCGGATCTGAATGTGATAACATGGCCTCATCTCCAAGGCACGCCCCACTTCCCAGAGCTCCCTTGGCCAAACACCTCCCCCAGCCCCGGGCCAGACAGCTGCAAGGCGGGACTGTGCCAGCAAACCTGGGGGCTCGTGTGTGTCCAGGTTCTCAGGTCTCCCCGACTCTTCCAACGGGCCCTTTGTCCTTCCCATGAACCACCCCAAGAACCCAGCAGGTGAGGGCTCTGTGCGGGGTCTCCATTGCCACAAGAGATTAGGATAAGCCGGGACAGCGCCAGGCTCATTTCTGCCCAAGGGCTTTGCCACCAGGCTGCATCTGCCACAGACAGACAGGCAAGAAAAGAAAGGAGGGAACAAAGACAAGGGAGAGGAAAATCTACATAACAGCACCTAAACCCACTACACTGCAAGAAAACCCCCCTGGCTGGCCTGTGTCAGCGGACTCGGGTTCATGGGGCTGTAAAATTGTAGATGTCTGGGCTGGGGCTGGAGCATGGACGCTGGGGCCCCGTGAGGGGGGGAGGGTACGAGGGTAGGTACTATGGTGACAGACAGAGCAAGCCTTGGTTGACATCTGATCTGCAGAACAGCGCTTCTCAGACTACCACACCTCACCCCTACCTCCCTGGCAGGGCCTGCATTGAAAGCTCGCGGTGGTGCCACACAGTTCATACGTGAGAGCTGTCTGGAGGGGTCTTTGTCACTGGGGATGGGGGACTGGGTGGCTGTCGTGACCACAAACCAACTAAAGTCCGCTCCGTCGGCGCTGGGAATGGGGGATGTGGTGGCTCGTTAGGTTACTGCAGGAGCCTTCATTTCCGCAGCCCTACCAGAGAGCTCAAGCAACGATGAGTTTGCTGGGACATAAGAACATAAGAGCGTCCAGACTGGGTCAGATCAAAGGTGGACCTAGCCCAGTATCCTGTCTGCTGACAGTGGCCAATGCCAGGGGCCCCAGAGGGAATGAACAGAACAGGAAATTATAACGTGATCTACCCGCTTTCTCCCATTCTCAGCTTCTGGCAAACAGAGGCTAGGGACACCATCCCTGCCCATCCTGGCTAATAGCCATTGATGGACCTATCCTCCATGAACTTATCTAGTTCTTTTTTGAACCCTGGTATAGTCTTGGCCTTCACAACATCCTCTGGCAAGGAGTTCCACAGGTTGACTGTGCATTGTGGGTCTCACACCACTCCCGTTGGCACACCCAGTCTGAGATGACTGTGAATTTCTGCTTCCTGATAAGGAGTGGGTTGAGGGGCTATGACAGAGTTGTTGGGGGGTGACCCCAGGACTGGAATAACAGGTGGATTGCTAGTCAGGACTGAGGGGCACCGGCAGAGCTGTGTATTAGGATCCCAGCCCTGGGATAGCAGGGTCAGGACTGAGGTGCATTAGCAGAGTTGGGTGTGGCGACACATGCCATACACATGTTCACATACAAACACATGCATGTGCGTGTATGTCTCTTCTACCAGCAGGTCTCCTTCCTCCTCTCCCTCTGTTCCTTTCTTTCCTTCCTGCAGATGCCCTTCCCAGCTGGGGCTCCACATTGAACTTAATTTGCAACATGCATTCCAGAGTTCTTTTCCTCCCATGTTTCAAAGGGAAAGACAAAAAGCAAAGCAAACCTGTCTGGCACGTCCTCTGCAGTGTGAATGCCAGCTCTCAGCAATCGATAGCAAGGGCTCCCCCAGGGCTGTTTTCATTTCATAATATTTATTAGGTTGCTTTATTGTCAGAATCATTACAGTTCAATGTACTGCATGGATTTTATGCCAGCTGTACTTAGTTTGTCTTGTTTTTACCACTCCTCCCGTCTTGCTCAGAGTAATATTTGCACTAGGCTTTGGATCGCTCTGATACTGGAATTCTTCCCATTGTCGCTGGGGGGGGAGGGGGAGAATTTGGGGGAACGCTTGCTGCCTGTTTATTTGAATTGAGAGAGAATGGCCAGTTGGGATTGCGCGGGAGGAAGGATCTCATTGTGAGCAAGGCAGCAGTTACTGAGATTGCCTGAATCTGATTCCCAGCTCTGCCCCCGACTCCAGATGGTGTTGGCCAACTCATCACACCTCCCTGGGCCTCAGCTCCCCAGCCATAAAATTAAGATCCTAATTCTGTCTTGTCTATTCAGATTTAAGGTCTTCATTTTAAGGCTCTCAGTGTGCGTGCGTGTGTGCGTGCGTGCGTGCGTGTGTGTGCGTGTGCACAAAGGGGCCCTGATCCTGGCTGGGACAATGGACAGAAAGTGATTGAGGGAAAACGCTCCTAGTGCTCATTAGGCTGTGGAATAGTTTCGCTAGGGAAGTGGTGGAAGCTCAGAAGCTGCAGGGAACTGTCTGGCATTGAGTAGACCCCTCTTCTTAGCCCCCCCAGTTCTGCCCACCTTGCCCAGAGGCTGGGCAGTGAACAAACCAGCACACAGAGGGCTCTCACAAGGTTGTAGGCCCTTGCCTTGTGTTAGACGTACACGGTACCGGTGTGTACAGAGAGTAAAATTGGATTGGCTTCCTCAGCTGGGCGGCCGAGTCTCACTAGCCTTCCCAAGAGCAGCCAGTGGTGGAGATGGTCCTTCTGCAGGGAGCTGGCAACTCTCTTGTTGCAGTTAATGACCTGTCAAAATAAGGAAAGCCTGGACTGCATAAAGGGCTTCCCAGCTGGGAAAGCCCGGGGAGGGGGCACTGCAGGACAGAGCTTAGCTGCACGGTTGTCACACCGCCAGGAATCAGTGACAATGCGTGTTAAGTCGCAGGAAATCGGGAGGCCCTTAGAAGGTTGGAATGACAACACTAGGGGCCAGCGGCCTCCCTGAATGCATCCAGATGAACAAATGATGTCCATAGACCTGGCTGAGAACAGCTATGCACTTGGGCTTTGGTGAGATCTATCTCAGCTTCCTCTGGGATAGTCTGTTCCTGGGTTAATCTGAAATCCTGCCCCAGAACACAGTGGGATCTCCTGGCCAGCTTCGGCAGTGGTCTGCAGACAGCACCGTGGTTCCTCTCGGGTCTCGGCTGGGGCGAAGACTTTGAGTAATTCCAAGGCAGACAGATTTCAAATCTAGGTCCCTCCCAAACAAGAGCTTTTCCTAGCTTGGTGCTCAAGGAATTCCAGTTGTTCCCTCTGCCCAGAGCAAACCAGCATCTCTGACTCAAAGCAACCGAAAGACCCTGCAGGATGGGGGAGCGGGGCAGTTATGAACGGTTGTCCCAGGCAGGACAAGAGGGGAAATGAAAAGAGCCTGGAAAAGGGATCCGAGTCTAATAATTGAGATTTCAATATGCTCCCCCTAGTATGAACTGAAAGCAGCCGGTGCCATTGAAGGAAGGCAGGCTGGGAGGCCATGCCTCACATCTGTTCCGCTGTCCTCCAGGCTCCGGCCCCGATCAGTGCTGATTGTTTCGCTTTGTTATTGCACAAATGCAGCCGGAGCTATTCTGCTGATGGGTAAGCCACTCGCTCGTCCCTCACTTTTTCAATTACCGCCTGCACGCTGCCTTCCCGATTGCCTGGCAGGTCCCGGTTCACCTGCCTGCTGAGCGTAATTTGTTTTTAATGTACAGCTCGGGGGTTTTTTTTTTAAACAAAGTGATTTTTCTATTCACATTTATAATTAATTCCTAATCTGACGGTATCTGCACAGAAAGGGAAAGGGCTGTGTGACGAATCCTAGGAGAGGCAGGTGCCTCCGTGTCGCTCCGTGCTAACGCTTAACCCCTTCTGCACCCCTGCATCGCCAAATACTTTATAACTCATCTCTGCAGCGCCCGGCCTGGCCCTAAGCATGCACCTTGTAGCAGCTCCTGATACAGCTGGGCATATTGAGTGGGCGCTGGCTTAGTACGTAGGGTCGCCTGGCGCTCTAGCTGCTGGCCCTAGAAAAGCCAGCTACATCCTGGCAGCTCGCGGAGTTACGGCGTTATCTCCAGGTGTGCTCGTGCTACCACGTGCCTGGGGTTGGGCTGATGTGTCTAGTCCACAAGCAGAAGCATAGTTTAAGAAAGAGTTGAAGACTGGGTTTTCATAGAATCATAGAATATCAGGGTTGGAAGGGACCTGAGGAGGCCATCTAGTCCAACCCCCTGCTCAAAGCAGGACCAATCCCCAACTAAATCATCCCAGCCAGGGCTTTGTCAAGCCTGACCTTAAAAATATCTAAGGAAGGAGATTCCACCACCTCCCTAGGTAACGCATTCCAGTGTTTCACCACCCTCCGAGTGAAAAAGTTTTTCCTAATATCCAACCTAAACCTCCCCCACTGCAACTTGAGACCATTACTCCTTGTTCTGTCATCTGCTACCACTGAGAACAGTCTAGAGCCATCCTCTTTGGAACCCCCTTTCAGGTAGCTGAAAGCAGCTATCAAATCCCCCCTCATTCTTCTCTTCCGCAGACTAAACAATCCCAGTTCCCTCAGCCTCTCCTCATACCCTCCAACCCAGCACAGACCCTAAAACAAGGAAATACCAAGTTATGGGACACCTGTTCATGATCTATTAATGCCCAACCAGCAGCGGGTGTGACAGCTCTTCACAAAGAACCCCCTTCCGCCTCCAAGTGAGGAGGAAAGACACTGCACATGGCACACGCAGCCTTAATTACAGTTCCATGCTTCCCCCACAGGCATGTCACACATGGCACATCTTGTCACCGTGCACACCTCGCCTCTGTACACACATCACAGTGCACATCTCACCTCTGTGCACGTCACACTGCACACCTCCCCTCTGTACACACATCACAGTGCATATCTCACCTCTGTGCACAATCACCGTGCACACCTCACCTCTGTACACACATCACAGTGCACATCTCACCTCTGTGCACAATCACCGTGCACACCTCGCCTCTGTACACACATCACAGTGCACATCTCACCTCTGTGCACGCCACAGTGCACACCTCCCCCTGTGCACAATCACCGTGCACACCTCGCCTCTGTGCACAATCACCATGCACATCTCACCTCTGTGCACGTCACACTGCACACCTCCCCCTGTGCACAATCACCGTGCACACCTCGCCTCTGTGCACAATCACCATGCACATCTCACCTCTGTGCACGTCACACTGCACACCTCCCCCTGTGCACAATCACCGTGCACACCTCGTCTCTGTACACACATCACAGTGCACACCTCCCCTCTGTGCACAATCACCATGCACACCTCACCTCTGTGCATGTCACACTGCACACCTCACCTCTGTGCACAATCACCGTGCAAACCTCCCCTCTGTGCACACATCACCGTGCACACCTCACCTCTGTACACGTCACACTGCACACCTCACCTCTGTGCACAATCACCGTGCACACCTCGCCTCTGTACACACATCACAGTGCACCTCTCACCTCTGTGCACATCACAGTGCACACCTCACCTCTGTGCACAATCACCATGCACACTTCACCTCTGTACACGTCACACTGCACACCTCACCTCTGTGCACAATCACCATGCACACCTCGCCTCTGTGCACACATCACAGTGCACATCTCACCTCTGTGCACATCACAGTGCACACCTCACCTCTGTGCACAATCACCGTGCACACCTCCCCTCTGTGCACACATCACAGTGCACATCTCACCTCTGTGCACATCACACTGCACACCTCACCTCTGTGCACAATCACCGTGCACACCTCGCCTCTGTACACACATCACAGTGCACATCTCACCTCTGTGCACATCACAGTGCACACCTCACCTCTGTGCACAATCACCGTGCACACTTCACCTCAGTGCACACATCACACTGCATGCCTCCCCTCTCCGCACAAATCACAGTGCACATCTCACCTCTGGGCACCAGTTGCACTGCACACCTCGCTTCTGGGCACCCATTGCACTGCACGCCTCACCTCTGAGCACATATGCCAATCCTCAACATCTGAGGTTGTAACAAAGGTTTTGCGTTATACTGTCAGGGAAATTAGTCAAGTGTTTTTTTCATTCTTCCATCCATTCCTAGTCCTCTAAGGGCCTGATCCAAAGCCCACTGAAGTAAAACGGCCGCTCCCCAGTGTCTTCACTGGGCTCTGGAGCTGTCCTCAAACATACCAGCAAATCTGCAGTCACACGCTTAAAAGTTTCCAGGCTCCTTCCGTGTCCTGGGAGCGTTGGGAACGGTGCCAGCAGCCATCCATCGGCAGTAGCACTTACCTTCAAGTACTTTCACTGTGCTGGTAACTAATTGAAAAATGACGTCATTTCCCCAAAACTCAGCACAAAGGCAAAGCCTCCGAGGAAACCCCCTTTAGGAGGAGCTTTTAGAAAGGGAGCCTTGTCTAGTTCTGGCAGCACGGGACTGAAGGCTCAGATCCTCACAGGCATTTGGCTCCTAACTCCCTGATACCTTCGTGGAGCTAGGCTGAGTGTCAGGCAAACTGCTGTTTTCCTGACTCTGCACAGACTTCCTTTGCGTCCCGCGGCAAGTGGTCTGAGTGCCCTCTCCTTCAGTTTCCCCCGTCCACGAGATCAGCTCCTAAGGGGGTTGAGGCGGCGTTCGTTAACGTCTCTGACCTTACGGAAGGTGCTATAAACGGACAGAATAGTAACATGTGGCTGCTGTGTCAATTCTCTGTCTTGACAGGCCCATCGGGTAGTCCTGGGACCGGTCACCTGTGCTTCCTGTCTCCATAAGGGCTGGGGAGCATCTGTTCCATGTGACACGGATTATGGTTGGACTCGGGAAACAGGGGTTCAATCACCAGCTTCCTGGGTGACCCTGGGCACGTCACTGAGGCCCCGCTCTGCAAGGGGGTTTAGATGCCAAACTCCCGTGGAGTTCAATGGCAGCTGAGAAGCTGGACCTTAGCCACTCTGTGCCTCAGTTCCTCTGCGGCGCTGTGGGGACAACAGCCCTGCGCTGCCTTGCACAGTGGCGCATTAGCCAATGGGCCCGTGGGGCCCGTGCCCGGAGGCCCCGGCCAACTGGGCGGCCCCAGAAAAACAGGCACCCCGCCCCCAGCAGACAAGCACCAGGGCAGGGGAAGTCTCCGTGCCCTGACTCCACTCCACTCCCCGGCAGCAGCGCCAGGCGGGGAGGGGGAAGCCCCAGTACCCTGACATTGGCTGCAGGCCTGGGACTGGAGGACCTCTGGCTCTCTGCTGGGGCCTCAGGGCTGGGGGAGCTCTCACTCTGCACTGCAGCCCCGGGGTCCTGGCAGGGCTGGGGGGACACAGAGTTTCTCTGGTCTTGGAGCCGCAGTGCAGGGAGAAAGAAAGAAAGGAGCAAACGGGGGCTGCAGTTGGGGGGGGAGAATGGGGCGGGACAGTGGGTGGAACAGGGGCAGGGCCTCAGGTGAAAGGGACGGGGCAGGGGCGGGACTGCAGGCAGAAGGTGTGGGGAGGGGCCCCTACTTGCTCTGTCCCACGGCCCCATGAAACTTTAATCCGCCTCTGCCCTCGCAGGACAGTTATGAGACTCAGCACATTAAAGACTGGCAGGTGACAGGGATGGGGGTTGGATAAATACCTAAGACACAGAGTGGTAGATTTCACAACCAAACCACTCCTCCAAGAGCGATCTGGACCACTGCTGTCTGGCCTGACAGCACCTCCCCTGCACAGAGATGTCTGTCCACCTCCCAGCACTTCCCCTAGGCTTTTCTGATTTCAGTATGGAACAACTACCCACGCTGTGCACCGTGACATTAAAACGACAGCTCGCAGCCCAAGCGGCATCCTCGGGGAGTGACAAAAGCAAACGCTCATCGGAGAGCAAGCTAAGGAGGGAGACAGCTGTCTAACGAGCCAGGCACTGCAGCCAGCCTCGGCCCTGTCATTCGCTTTCTAAAAACTCACGCTCGTTCCACCCCCGGGGGCGACTGTCAAATCTGGCCCGCTTGCATGTTAATCCAGCACAATCAGAGCAGGGCACAGCCAGCCCGTGTATCAGAAACGCTGGATGAGCTAAAAGCATTTGCGGATACACTGGTGTGTGTCTAGCACCCACGGTGAGCTCAGAGCTGTAAGTGGAAGGTGGGAGACAGGGCTGGCGGCCTACAGAGCTTGCAGTCTAAGGGCTGAGTCTGATCTCGCTTAGACTGGAGTAAATCATGAGTCACTCCCCTGGGGTTAGTGGAGTCACAGCCATGTAAAACAAAAGGGTCTGACGTCCCATGGTTGTGGGAGTCCCATGAAATGCCACGATGGCTCCGACATAGGAATCAGACTGTGGCATATCATGGGAGATGTACTCCAGCCAGTGACCACATCCAATCGCGTAGTCGGACCAAGAACTACAGCTCCCAGGCACCACTGAGAGCAGATTAGACAGACCTGTTGACCCTGACCCGAACTGGAACACTGTGCTTCGATATACTCCATTTTCAGACGGGAAAAGATTTTGTTTGAAATTTCTGGACCAGCCCTGGTCTAAGCCCATCAAGGCAAATCTTGAGGCCTCTATTCAATCCTTATTCAGGAAACTTCCCAGGAAAGTCAATGGGAAGCAATTGAATGAAAACTAAGGACTCCGAACATACATCCCTTAGAAGGTAAACTCAGAAAGGGTGGGCAGAATGGTCCATTGGACAGGGCATGGCCTTGGAACTTAGAAGACCTGAGTTCTCCTCCTGGTCTTTCATAAACTGCATGTGTCAACTTGGACAAGTTACTTAATGACTCTTGAGCCTCATTTTCCCATCCCTAAAATAGGGATAATCAATCCCTACTGCAAGGGATAAAGTTCATTAGTGATTGCTGGGTGCTCAGCGAGGAACGGTTTTCCCATCCGCCAAGAGATTTTAGAAATTTTCCCCAACCTGAATCATGACGAAAGGTAAAAATGTTAAAAAAATATTTAGGCTCAGGTCAATTGAAACATTTCATTTCATTGTTTAGATTGTTTAGTCTGCAGAAGAGAAGAATGAGGGGGGATTTGATAGCTGCTTTCAACTACCTGAAAGGGGGATCCAAAGAGGAGGGATCTAGACTGTTCTCAGTGGCAGCAGATGACAGAACGAGGAGCAATGGTCTCAAGTTGCAGTGGGGGAGGTCTAGGTTGGATATTAGGAAACACTATTTCACTAGGAGGGTGGTGAAACACTGGAATGCGTTACCTAGGGAGGTGGTGGAATCCCCATCCTTAGAGGTTTTTAAGGCCCAGCTTGACAGAGCCCTGGCTGGGATGATTTAGTTGGGGTTGGTCCTGCTTTGAGCAGGGGGTTGGGATAGATGACCTCCTGAGGTCCCTTCCAACCCTGATATTCTATGATTCTATGATTTCGATACTTTCCAAATGCTTCGTTTTGATTTTGACCTTTTTTTAAAAAAGCAAAATAATAAAATTAAATTCTACTCCAATAGACTTACAATTAAATAAATTGGTTAGTCTCTAAGGTGCCACTAGGACTCCTTTTAATTTTAAATCAAAACTTATTCTGAAGTGGAAAAAAAAAATTAGTCATTCTGAAAATGTTTAAATGGGAGATTTTGACACTGTGAAAACTTTTCTTTCGAAAAGTGTTTCAAGCTGAGAAATTTGCTGAAACTGCTCCCTTCATGCAAAAAGCATTGGTTTTGACAAGTTGGCATCTTTTGACCAAAAAAATGTCATGGAAAAATTCCTGACCATCTCTAGTGCTTAGGGCTGAGGAAGGGGCTGTCCATAAATTATGTAATGCACTAAGGGATGGGTGGGTCCTTAATTTTACATGACAGAGTGTTTGTTTCAGTGTTACAAAGTGTTACAAGGGAGTCTTGGAAATCACCAAAATATGTGTTACATAATTTATGGACAGCCCCTAAGCCCCTAGATAGATCTGGGGAAGGGACTGCGTCTCGCTGTGTGTTTGAACAGTGCCCAGTGCAATGACGCCTTGATCCCGGCTGCATCCTGAGGCCAGCCCAGTTACAGATAGCAATGCACATAAAATCGTAACTCGTGATTCATGAAGAGATGAATACCATGGAACACTGTAGGTCCAATGGGGTCTGGTGGCAGCAATTAGATTTGCATGGCTCATATGCTCATTCCGGATAATTGCACCTGCCGATGGCCAGTTCGGGGCCTGAGAGAGATTTTGCTGCAGTCATTACATGCATATGATCCCTTGTTCTATTTTGTATGCCAGATTTCCTCTGCTAAGTTAGCCCCTGTTATAAAGAATGGAAGCGAGCGCATGCAGCCTTGGATTCTAAGTCTGCTCTGCAGTCCTTCTGCGGACAGGGCTATGCAGGAAAAAAATGTCATTTCTCTTAGCCGGGGCACGGGCTCTTTGTATTTCACAAGGTGTTTGGCACAGCACAATGACCTGATTGTAGGCATTTCATCTCCTCTTGTTACATCTTCTAATCATGTTAAGGTCCGTGCTAACATTTAAGGATTCCTCCATATCAGCAACAGAACCCTGAGCACGGACAGAGAAGGAGCAGAATGCAAACACCCAGCGATAACTCAAAACTCCAAAGAGTTTTGTGCTTTCAAAGAGTTTTGCTCCATCCCCACGATGCAGATCTACAGCGACACCCTGGGGCCAGAATTCTGAAATTCTTTCTCGATCTATGGTACTTATATGGCTCCCCCGCACCACAGCGTGTGAGCACCTCTCCATCATGAATGCATTTCATCCTCACAGCATCCCTTGGAGGTGGAGAAGTATTATTCTCATTTTATTCATGGGGAACTGAGGCAGAAGCTACATTAAGTGAGTTGGCCAAGGTCCCCCAGAGAATCCGTGGCAGAGCATGGAATGAGTCTGGCTTCTCATTAAGGTTGCCTTAATGCCAAGCCTGGACACTAGTCAGTGTGTGACATTTTGGGGTTCACCCAGGCCAGTAAGGGGTTCACTCACCATCTGTTCTCTAACCCTGAGTGTCTTGTGGCTGGGCAGGTTTGGTCCAGAGTTCTGACCCTACCAGCCTTGCCCTGGCTTTGCCCAACCTGGTTACTCCTTGCAGACTCGCCCTAGTCCTCATCCAGCCCTGAAATCCCCCCCAATCGTCCTGTTTCAGGGACCTGTCCCTTTCCCTGGGACCTCACAGAGAGAGTGTGACGTCCGCAGTAAAACACGCCAACCCGTCAGCTTGCTAGACGCCACGTGCACCCAGCACTCATGATTTAGAGTGGAAGCAAAAGGAATGTATTAACACAACCTGGGTGATTGAGTGATACCAGCCACAGCTGACTTTGCCGTGCTCGGCCTTTGGAACCTACAGATTTGCACCAGGTCTTCCCCGTTCATAGTGTGATCAGTCGTTGCTTTAGGTAGCACACAATGGGCCAGACGCTGCACAAACGCAGAAGCTGCCCCGGCTGTCAGGAGCTTAAGTGCGAACTGTGGGACGGAGCGGATGCACAGCAATCAGGAAAGGGATTCGCTCCCTGCAAAGGGAGCCAGGCAGAGGTCATGCCATGGCCCCTCCTCAGCCTGCCACTTAGGGTATGTCTACACTGCAAACAAAACCGAAGTCTCGGAACCCAGATCAGCTGACTCGGGCTTGCAGGGTTTGGGCTGCAGGGCTCAAAAGAGCTGTGTAGCTGCCCCACCCTCATGGAGTCTCAGCACCTGGGCTGCAGCCCAAGTGCAAAGGTCACCACTGCAGTTGTATAGTCCCACAGCCTGAGCCCCGTGCACCCGAGCCAGCTGACTGCAGGTCCTTTATTGCCATGTAGACAGTGGCCTTAGCCGTGCATCTGCTTGAGCAAGAAGAGGAAGCTGCAACCGGGGGCAAAGGCACTGAGCAAAGAACCTGGGAAGGTTGCCTTAATGCCAAGCCTGGACACTAGTCGGTGTGTGGTGCTTTGCTGTGACCACAGGAAGTAATGGGGCAGCTGTTCAGCGTGGGAGGCTCGGAAAATGGGTTTTGTTTTTTCCATGGAAAATTTTGACTTTTTATTGAAAAAGTGAAAACTTCTGGTTGACAGTTCTGTGGGTTTTGTTTTTTGGACAAAGAGACAGAATTATCTTTGGAAAGCAGATACTTTCTGTGGGGGAAAAAATCATTTGTTAGAAACCCAATTTTCCGTTGAAAACCAGTTTCAATGGAAAAATCTTCCATCGGCCCAGTTTGGAAGCCAAGAAGTCAGGCGCCTTATAAATACCATAGACTGATAGATGAAATTTGCTTTGAGTTGCAAGTTGCAACCCATGAGGCGGGGGGGGTGGGGGTGGGCAGAGCAGCCCATCCTGTGAACAAACTACTCTGAATTTTCACGAGACATCTGGGTTGGTTTTCAGGCTTTTGGCCTGTCCTTTCTAGCTAGCAGTACTGGACTCACGTGACCTCTGAAACAGTCACGGCATGACACTGGTTGTCTACAACGGTTCCCTCTCCCCACCCACTGTGAATTGTAGAGGTTTGATTTCTTAGCATTTGCATCATGATAGCACAGCCCAGATCAGCTGCTCTCTTTGTGCATTTAAATCAGTTTACGAAAGTCTCCAGAACGGGGCCAGTTCTGGGGTTTAAATACAAGATATTGCTTGTGTTTCATAGTGTCTGTGACGTTCTGTACCTCGGGGGAACACCCAGCACTCCATGCTCATCCTTATAATAGGGTGGTGTGGCATCCAATGCAAAGTTTACCATGTTTAGTGGCTTCGGAAGGCTCATGATGCCCTGAGCATGGTTGTTATAGCGATGTTATAGCTTGTAATTTCATGTACATAGTTATGAGGCTGAAAATGTGTCCTCATGGCTTAAAGCAAGCCCAGACAAAACTCCCCAGAAGCAGAGGGGCAGTTCACACCTCATCAGGACACGTATGGCACAAACCCAGCCCAGCCTCACAGGAACAAAGGACACTGGCCTAGGCAACAACAAAAGGATCTGTTGGACTCTCGAGTGAGCCACCCCCCTTTCCTGGGACTGTTTGCGACTGCGATGAGGTAATGCTCACCTGACTCTGAAGGATGGTGGGGAGCAAAGCCAAGAGGGAAGAAAGGACATAATAAAAGGGCTAGAGGCCTGAAGCCCTTCATCAAACATGTATTGTCTATTAAAGACCATTGCTCCAGCCCAGACGGTCCATAGCTGATGACATTGCACCAAGCTTTGTGTAGTGAAGTTCCCAGATCCGGCTCAATCCTGTGAATCCACAAATCTTTGCGTTGGCTCCGCAGATGATGCCAGGTACAGTTACCCACACACTGTAGGTCACCTCACCTTTAGTCTTCCATGGGCTTAAGATGTAACTTGGTTAATATAGGCACCTCCCACCCCTTCCCAGTTCCTAGGGCCCAGGGCAAAAGGCACCTACCCTTACCCAGTTCCTAAAGCTCAGAGCCACCCATACCTAGTTCCTAGAGCTCAGGGCATAATCTTCTGCGGGTTTGCAGGGCCAGTACTGTGCCTTACACAGTAATATCCTTAACCTCTTTTCATTAATGGTTACCAAAGCAGAAAACACACGCTAAGCACACCATGCTCCCCACTCCTAGTAAGACAGATGAACTTTTCTTGCTGGCCAGTCAAGATCAGGGCCATCTGGGGGACTCCAGTCTCTGCACGATGTGGTTGGCAGGGTGTTGAGGTCTGACAGCTGTGATCGTGGGGCTGTGTCCTGGAGTTCCTTTTGGACCCCAGTTTTTATAGTAAAGTGCTACAAAACAGTATTTGTTCACCAATCCTTTACCCAGTCAGACCCCCGACCTTAGCTGATTTAAATCTTGCAAAATTAGTTACACAACAGACAGACACAGTGAAAGAACAGAATGCGGTCAAACGAAGTTTTAGAATCATGGAATCATAGAAGATGAGGGTTGGAAGGGACCTCAGGAGTCATCTAGTCCAACCCCCTGCTCAAAGAGGGACCAACACCAACTTTAAACATCTTAAGATCAGTTTCTTTATAGGCTAATGATGGGGGCTATTAGGACAGAAGCCTTCTGAACAGCCCGGTGTGACATTCTTTTAATGTAATTGAGATGGGATGTGAGGATGTGACTTTCTGCTTCTTGGCTGATGGCTGCTGCTGTCCTAATGTGGCTGCAGGAAAAGGCTGCAGATCTTACAGTAGGGTGAGGGAATGAACCAGTGGTGGTGAAGTCTTTCCAAAAGTGGGGGGGCCAAGGGGGCCCCACCCCTCCGAGGTCCGGCCACCAGCCCTCAAGGCCCCTCCTCTTCCACTGGAGGCCACGCCCCCGGCCAAGCCAGAAGCCGGAGCAGGGCTGGGGAGCCCGCACCCCTTCCACTGCCTGGGGTGGGGTGGGGCTGAAAGCTGCCCTCTGCCTATGTCCCCGTCCCCCGGATGCCCCACCGAGGGCAGGTGGAGGGACCTAGGCTCTCCACAGCTGCTCTTGCTCTGGCCAGCAGAGCGGGGGGCCTCAGAGGCGCAGCCTGGCCACGGTAAGAGCCACGTGGGCAGCTGTGGGGAGCCGGCGCAGACCACTGGGCACCCCAGCCAGACTACATCAGCTACCGGCCTGGCTGGAGGGTGGGGCCTGGAGTGGAAGGGGGCTGGATCCCATAGCAAAAAGTGGACAGGACAGGCCCATCCTCTTTTAAAAAGTGGGAGGTCCATGGCCCCCTGGCCCTCCCTGTTCCAGAGGGCCTGGCATGAGCCCCTTTGCACATCGATGGAGCGATGGAGAGCCTGGTGTGCTGGGGTGTTTGTGTCCGTGCTGGCGACATGGCCGAAGAGCACGCTCCACTGCTTTTCAATAGAATGAGCATGGAAGGAAGAGCAGATCTTTGCAAGACGGTGGCATTTTGTACAAGGTCAAACCGCTCTGTGCTAAGGATTTGGCGCTGACAGTGGAGTGCTCCAAGTCTGTCTATAAGGGGGTCCAGGTTTCTGGTAGAGCAATACACAGGTGCGCTGGATCCTGAACCTGGTCTCAGCTCAAAGGCATTCTTCCATCCGGAAGCGAGATGTGGGCTTCATGCAGGGGACGATGGCCTGGTCGAGGAGGACCGTCTGTGCTAGACGTCCAGGCAGTGATGCTGCCCCAGTGCTGGAGCAGTGGTGGGAAGGCGAGTGCAGACACAGTCGATGTGGATAGACAGACAAGCGACAGCCCATGAGCAGTAAGGGGGGGTCGAGCTGCACCTTTTTGGTGGTGCTGTATGATATTTCACTGAAGGCTTGAACCCCTTTGGGGTCTTCAGTTGTGTTCCCCTCCACCATGGGCAGCAGGTTAACCCCTCTTCGGGGAGGCTACCCTGCCAGCCCTGCCCCTTCCACCCGAGGCCCAGCCCCCCTGCACGCCGGAGCCCCAAGTCCTCTCCACCCTGCGGCCGGAGGAGACCCAGCCCTCCTGCCCCAGCCAAGCCAGGCCGATCCCCTCAAGTGCTGGGCCGAGCCACTGGCCCCCCAGCACCGGCCCAGGCTGCTGGCCAATGCTGAGCCCCCCTGGCTTCGGGGCAGAGGGGAAGAGAGGCCGGGGCCTCCCAAGGGAACATGGGCGGGGCCACAGCCTGGGTCAGGGGAGGCTTAGCCTGCTCTGGTTTTTAATACCCACTGCCCATGCTCACCACAGGCCAGCGCCCGCAGGGGGGATGGAATTTGCGACAAAGACCTAAAAGGAAAGATGAGAAATTATTCCAGCAGGAACCGTCAGGTGCTGTGGTATTCCTGCCATGTGTGGGAACGAGCCAATCTGTCCCTCTTCCTGACATGAGCCACTTTCAGTGCGGGGAGGAGGCACTCCAGCTTCCTGTGGAGTGGAGGAAAGCTTTGGCCATTGAGAGCTGTGTCTGGGTGTTTGCATTCTGCTCCTGGGCGGTAACTGCTCCCCGGTCTTTAGCTGCTAAGGAGCAATCCCTAAATGTTTGAACTGACATTTGCGTGACTGGAAGATGTAACGAGAGAGGAAATGCCTAAAACCAGGTCTTTATGCTGCACCAAATACCTCCTGAAATACCAAGAGCCCTGAGCCCGGTCTAAGAGAGTCTTTCTCTCTGCACAGCCCTGGCCCCAGGAGCACTGCAGAGCCGTTTCAATGCCAGGCCAGCACGCACCCACTTGCATTCTGTATAATAGGGCCTAACTTAGCAGCGTCGGTCGTATACGGTTGGATGCCTGTATTTCCGTACGTTTGGGTTTCCCATTTACTGTCTGGGGAGACGGGAGAGCTGCAATCTACGATCGATGTATATTGCAATAACAGGAAAATGAGAGTAGCCCCTGCATTGGCCATTGGTGACTAAAATGCATTTCGGGGGGTGGAGGGGGGGTTATCATCACTTCTGGAGCCATAACAACTGTGAGTATTTTAAACTGTTTGGGTGAAACCTAATAGCCTGTGCTATGCAGGAGGGCCAACGAGATGATCTAATAGTCCCCTCGGGCCTTAAACTTTATGTAACTGTAAACACGAGTGACCTGGGGACAGGCATTTTTGATTGTTTGGCTTTTTTTCCATACAGCTCGGGTCTCGCTATGATCCCTTGTTTCACTTCTGCTCTGGAACCCCTGCGGATGCTGCTTTTGCCGGGATATCATATGGTCACCGACTTATACAACCTCTGGGCAGCTTTGCCTCGTCTAAATCCGCTGTTCTAAAAGAGCATTTCTTCCTGGCGTGCCAAGCGCCTGCCGCCATGAGCCGCCGCGGCTCTGTTTATTGAGCTCTAGCCGCGGTGTCTGTCTGAGTCTTTGTCTCGTGGCCGTCGCCGTGGCGGCTGAGAGCCTCTCGCGACCTATTTCACCCTCCCGTCCACTGGCCCAGTATGAGGCTGTTCCCGGTAGAGGACGCCTGCCTTGTGAATTTTTTTTACACAACTTTGGGACTGCGGGCCAGAGGCTCCTCCGTGTGCTCTGCATGGTGTGTCGGTGTGTGTTCACCTCCGCCCAGACCCACTCAGACAAACCACCAGCAACAAGGGTTTATTCTGGATCGAAACACAGAACAGGGTTACAGTCCAGCCGCCTCCTCTCCTCTCTGCTTGCCTGCCGCCTGCTCCCAGCTCCAGTCAGTGCCGAGGCCTCCTGCTGGGGGGGCAGATACATCCCGGCTGGAACCAGGAAGTTCTTCCAACCGTGCCGCAGTTTGTTGTCCACAACTTGTAGTTCCCATGGCCACTGTGGAAGCACACTGGACCTTGGGCTATTAGTACAAGCGTCCATCTCTGGGTGAGAATGTTACGTTACGTCGTTGGGCACCCCCACTGTTGCATCACAATGACAACCTCTGTTGTGGTGGCGTCCAGAGGCCCCCGTTGTGCCTGTTGCTGTACAAATACATAGTGAGAGACAGCGCCTGCCCTGTGCCAGGTGCTGTACAAATCCATAGTGAGAGATAGCGCCTGCCCTGAAGAGCTCCTAGTCCAAAGGCACAAGACGGACAAAGGACAGAGGTGGGGAAAAGAGGCTCAGAGAGGTAGAGTGACTTGCCGAATGCAGAGCAGGGAATAAGGACCCAGGTCTCCTGTGTCCCCAGCTCATGTCTGGTGCATGAAACCACACGGGCCTCTTTCATGTTGGAAAGAGCAGCTGCCACCTGAATACAGCATCTGATCATCAGGTCTTTGACCTTTCCCCTTCCCTTATCCTGAGATGTGCTTCGTTAAGATACTTTCCTACTTCCACGGGTCTGATCCAAAGCCCTCCACCCCTCATTGACTTTACTAAGTATGAAACACCGTATAATGCCCGCAATCACAAGCCCTCACAGGGGAGTAACTCCTCTAGCTTAGGGTTGACAGGCTTCCAGATTTCGATCAGAACGCCCGGTCGAAAAGGGACTCTGGTGGCTCTGGTCGGCACATCCCCAGCCAGAGCCCACACGCCCTCCCACACTCCGAACCCCTTGGCCCCAGTCCAGGGCCCCCTCCTGCACCCTCAACCCCCTGCCGCAGCCTGGAGCCCTCTACCACACCCTGAACCCCTCATTTATGGCCCCACCCAGAGCCCGCACCCCCAACCCAGAGACCATGCCCTCCCCCAGACCCCGACCCCTGCCCCAGCCTGGAGCCCCCTCCCATACTCCAATGCCTCATCTCCAACTCCACCCTGGAGCCCGCGCCCCGCAGCTGGAGCCCTCACCCCTTCCCGCACCCCAACCCCGTGCCCCAGCCTGGAGAAAGTGAATGAGCGATGGGGGAGAGTGAGCGATGGAGGGAGGGGAGATGGAGCGAGCAGGGGCGGGGCCTCAGAGAAGGGGCAGGGCAGGGGCAGGGACTCGGGGAAGGGGCAGGGCAGAGGGCAGGGCGGAGTGTTCAGTTTTGTGCAATTAGAAAGTTGGCAACCCTACTCTAGCTGGTAGCTGTAGTAGTCTCCTATCCTCTGTGGGGCTGGATGACACACTGAACAGTGCTCGGCTTCTGTTCTCCAGCACTGGAGAATGGGAGCTGTGCTGAGCTGGCTTGTGACTCATGGAAATCAGGCCAGATGCTCAGAAAACCCAGGCTCTTGGCAGCACAGTCCCTACCCTGTTGTGAGTGTATTAACCACGACCTGCTGCAGTGCTGACTCTCTGAAACCATGTCACCAGCGTCCAAGGCGGCCGTGGGGGCTAGAAATTGTAGTCTCACGGGCTGCTGTTCCTAACTGCCGATTAATTAAGAAATTGCGTCCATGGTTTACGTTCGCTGCTCTGGCCAAAGGCAAAACCGCAGGCAGCTAGCAGCCGGACGGCTGTGAAAGGCCCCAGTGGCTTCTCGTCTCAGTCTTACTTGGTTACTTTCCATCCTCCACGGCAGGCAGGGGACGTGTGTGTGAGCACCTACCGATGCACACAGGGTCTGCGTGGTGTGTGCACACGAGTCGGGTGCCTGCATGTGAACATCTGTCTATGGATGGACATGCATTTTTTGGTCTTTCCTTGGCTTTGTTTCTTAGGGCACGTCGACACTACAATCTTCAGTCGCCCTATGTTCGTAATTACTGCGGTGGCCGATGTCCGCACTACCCTCCTTCTGTCGGTGGTGCACGTCCTCACCTGGACCATTTCCACCCATTGACGAGAGGCAGTGTAGGGGGCTAGGAGCCTGGGGCTTCTCGCCTCTGATTGGGAGAGCTGCACCCAGAGTCTAGTCCCGGTGAGGAGCAGGGAGCCGGGACCCCACGGGGCAACAGAGCTCCCAGCAAGGAGCTTGGAGCCTGGGCAGCAACCCAAGCCGGGAGCCTGGGTGGCAGCCCAGCCTGGAGAGGAGACCTGGCGGCAGCCCAGCTGGGGAGCTGGAGCCGGCTTTGTTGTCAATTTCACTGCTGCAGTGTGAAATTGACAAGACAGCAGATGTAAGGAATGCAACATCTACACAGACACTGCCTTGCCCTAACCACGCCTTTCATGGAAGTGGAGTTATGATGTCATGTAGTAGGGCACTAACATCGGCGGCCGTGTACTGTGTACACCGACCTAGCTTGGTAAACGTAAGCTGCCCTTTGTCGACCTATCTCTGTACTGTAGACCAAGCCAAGGAAAGGAGAAATTTTATATATGGTAGCAGCACAGGGCGAGCTGGGAAACCTCTGGCATCCGCATGTCCTGAGTTCTAATCCTAACTCTGCCAGTGACTCTCCCTTTGGCTTGGACCACTTCACTCCTTTCTGCATCTACTCCTTATCTGTACAATGAGGATAATGCCACTTCCCTGCCTTGGCGGGGTGCCGCTATGAGTGTTAATTAGTCAGTGTCTGTGCATTGCTTTGAAGAAGTAAAATGCCCAGTATAGGATCTTTCATTAACCCTCAGTTGCAATCCCTTCTGGGCAATAGAAGGAGAATCTAGGCAGTGGATTCCATGGTCATTCAGGGGAAATCCCAGTCGTGGGAAAGCAAAACCATTATGGCTGTTCCTGCTTTGAATCTCTCATAAAAATGAAGAGAAATGAATGAAAAACTGATGCAGCTACAAAAATGGTTGAACTTGAGACAAATCAACACCAACCGACCCCTGCTCAGACTCCAGGGAGGGAGACGGTTGAATTTCTTTCTCCTTTTCCCATTTGTTGGTGGGAGCTGGCAGCGTGTCTCCTACATTGGCCAATCACAGGAGAAAATAATCAGTGTTTGTATAGGCTCCTGGTCCCTGCTGTAACCGCTAGACTTCAATCCCTTTACAGTTAGATGAACTGATGCCTGCAGAAGCAGCTGCAGCCCCAGGAGGTCCTTGCAGTTACATCATGTCTGTCTGTCTAGGTGCTTATTGTGACAGATGGCAATTTTCTGCAATATTCTGGACAAACCTTATTGAATTAAGTTTAATACCTTTGGGGTCCATGGTATTAAAAATGCAACTGTTTATGTGTTATTGTAGGACTGTGGGTAACTTTTCTCAGAGAAGTAAGTAATGACTTACTTAGGGAAACGTTCAGAACAATACGTATGTTTGGGACAATACGTGTGAAGTTGGTTTCCTAGGAAATACTTGGGGTGAGGGGAACACAAATGACCCATCTCTGAATCCATCCTTTTGAAGCTGCACCTTGAGAAAAACCCATTGTCTAGCAATTACCAGCTCAGTGAAACTCCAGATCAAAGACCCCCAAACTGTATAAAGGATGGACTAGACTTTTCATGAGTGATCTCATTCTGAGCAAAGAGTTATGAACTTGAAACCACATGAAAACCCCCGTGTGGGATTTTGAAGGACTGCTCGCTTGCCAGGGCCCATGTTGGAGCTGGAGTGATCTCTGGTATGTTTTCTCTGTAATGCTTTTACCTTAGGAATAAATGTGCTTGCTTAGAAAGAGCGGTGTGGTAGCTTAAAACAGTGGGCAATTACACTGGTTCCTGTCTCCGAAGAGAAAGCAGTCAGGCCTGCGTGGGCAGTCTGCCTGGCGGGGAAATATCTCGGCATCAATACAGGCTATGCAGCCTGGGAGTACCCTGGTCAGAAGGTGACAGCCAGGGGAGCTGGAAGCTGAGCGTGGATGACCTTGCTGGATCATAGTGGGGGGACACAGGTACAGAGCAGAGACACTTCGTTCTGTCACCCTAGTATCTGAGAGTCTCAAGTCAGGTCTACACTAGAAACTTTTGCCAGGATAGTGATGTCAGCTAGGGGTATGATGATTGTTATGACATTTTTATACTGTCATAAGAACATAAGCCTTAGTCTCCAAAGTCTCAGTGCAAACACAGTTATACCATGGAAAAAATATTTTTTGCCAGCATAGCTTATTTCATTTGAGGAACTGGGAGGAGCTATCCTGGCCAAAGTGGTTTTGGGACAGCAGTATGAATTGTGTCTGCACTAGAAGGGTTTGCCGGTAGAGCTACATGGATTCCCCCCACCCCCCGTTGATTTCAAAATCATGGCAGATTTACAAACAACACCACGGAGCCGAGAGCTATAAGGACTGCGGGGGCTGCTGCACCCCCTGGCTTGAAGTGGTTTCCATTATACACAGGGTTTACAGTTTGGTCCAATGGCTCTCAGCACCCACATTATACACATTGTTCCAGCACCACTGAGAGCGAGCTATACCAGACCCTCCCTTCCCCAGGCTTGGTGAGCTAAGGGACCATTCTTCGCTTTATTGCCCTGCACTATTGAGTCTAATTTACCTGTGTCAGCTCGAGAAGGGACCTGCTCAATACTGCCTGCAGCTGATGGAGACCCCTGCTCAATGCGAGCTGTCAGGGTGCATAAGGAATGGGATGGAGAATAATACAAAGGATCAATGGCCTGGGAAAACTCTCCAATGGGGAGAGATTGAAACGATCGAGATTGCTACCTTAGGGAGAAGAGGAGTAACAGGGGACCTGATAAACGTCTATAAAATACTGACTGGGCTAGAGAATGTAGCTGGGGAGCTTCTGGTCTCCCTGTCTCATAACCCAAGAGCAAGGGGACTTCAATGAACTTAAAAGGTGAGACATTTAAAACTGACGAGAGGAAATCCTGTTTCACACAATGTCTGGTTAGCCTGTGGAACTCACTGCCACAGGAAGCGAGGAGACCAAGAACATAGCAAAATTTAAAAAGGGATTTGAGATTTGTAAGGCTAACAAGAATGTCCAGAGTTAAAATTAAGTATAACAAAAAGTTTGGAAGGGATATTCAGCCTCCTGCTTCAGGACTTCAGCTGATCTTTGACTAGTAGGGTATGTCTACGCTGCAATAGACCTGTGGCTCAGCTGCAGCTGGGCCGGGTCAGCTATTTGGGCTTGCAGGGGCTAAAAACTGCAATGTAGACATTTAGGCTCAGGCTGGAGCCCGGACTCTGAAACCCCGTGAGCAGGGGGGCTCTCAGAGCCCAATCTCCAGCCCAAGCCCAAATGTCTACACTGCTACTTTTAGCCCCACACCTGAGTCAACTGACCCTGGGCTCTGCGGCTCGGTGCCATGCCTTTTTTATTGTAGTGTAGACGTACCTTTGGAGACCAGGATGAGACCTAATGTGGGGGGGTAGATTACCCCACATCTGCTAGTGCGGGGTTCTTACACCTTTCTCCAAAGCAGCTCATGCTGGCTACAATCAGAGACAGGATACCTGGCTAGAAGGACCCCAGGTCTGAGTCAGCCAGGCAATTCCTGCATTCCGGTGTGTCGTGTTATTCTGCGCTGTTAAACAGCTGCAGCACTCCAGAGGTGGCCGCAGTTCAGGGAGGAATGATCTGACTCTCATGTACAGATTGAAAGTTACAGTGCTTTGCAAAGCCTCCTCTGGATGGAAGCAACTTTTCCCATGTCAGCTCACGAGCCTGTTCCATTTTATTCATCCAGACTACAGGGACTCTGGTTTTTTCTTCCAACCCAGATGGAACTTGGCTTGCAGTCTGTAACCCAGAGCTCCGCCTCCGCTCCTAACTGGCCTCAGGCAGCAGGAGGCTCAGAAATGCTTTAATGCTTTAATTAAAACAATCTTTTATGTTCAATCCAAGTCTCATTCTCTCTACCTGGTGAGAAATGGCTCGTCTCAATCAACAATCAGGCTTCCAGATAGTTGTGCCGAGCAGAATGGTACTGCTTTGTGCTAATTAAAACTCCGATCTCAGCATTGCCCAGGCAGGATAGGCATCTCAGAAGCCAGGCTGCTCACAGATGGGCTTAGCAAAGGGACATTAGGTTCTAATGAGATCTTGGGCAAAATCTGCCTGGTGAGCAATCTCGCACTGGTCGTTTCTCTTTTAAAATAAGTGGTTTTTCAGCCTCATGAAAGGGACTTTTTAAACCTTTAAGAACATCCCCCGCCCCACACGCACCCCCACACACCTTCCAGCACTTTAATTAATGTGCGTGTCTGCAGTCTGATAGATACGGTGATGATCAGTGGATAGACAGAGGGTATGTACAGTGAGACACAGAAGAAGACAGCTGTGGATGGAAAGGTCTGGGGTTGATCCGGTGTCTAGAGAGAGCAGTGTGTGTGATGATTAGCGCTGGGCAGAAAATGCCCTTTTCTTTGCCTTTTTTCTTCACACAAATGGATTTTTAGATTTGTTCAAAGGTTTCGGTGGCCAAAAATGAACAAATCTTGTTGTTTGACAAAAGCCCAAAACATGCCAACACATTGCAAAAATTGCCATTTTGTCAAAAAAAATTAAAACAACAACTAATAAATAAACCCAATGTTTGGAGGAAAATGTCCGACTGGTTCTAGCGGTGATAGACGCAGTCCGGATGGGGATAGAAGCAAAGTGGTTAGCTCTGGAGGGAAGGTCATGGGGATAATATTGAGCCCCTACAACCACCCCTGCTTTTGTCTCTGGAACTGCCACAGTTACTAATGGGAGTGAGGTCGTGAGATACCCGAGGAGCAGTGTAGCCAGGAGGCATGTAGTCAGAGGGGAGAGACGTGAAATCACCCCCTTGGTGGGCAGAACAAGGAAGCAGAGGGGGCGGGACAGGAAGCTGGACTATAAAAGGCCAGCCTCCTAGCTCAGTAGGGCGAGAGCTGCCAGAGGAGCAGGACGTCTCTTCCTTGCTGCCGGAGCCCGGAGCTGCAGGCGACGGCTGCCCGACCAGAGGACCCAAGGAGGTCCCTGAATTGCCGGAGACCAGCAACGCCGACGAACTCCCGGGGCTGCCGTTGGCTGTTTACCCCGGGGAGACCGAGGATGACCCCGGAACCCAAACTGGGGAGGGTAGGAAGGAGCCCAGGGATAGGGTTTGGCTGTGGTATACTTGTGAACTGGCCAGCGTGTTGCGAGTGGATCCCCGCTGATCTAGTGGCGAACTACCCCGTCCCTAACAGGGCCCTAGGCTGGGACGCAGTGGAGAGGGAGGCCCTGCGTCCCCCTACCCCGGGCACCCCACTTGTGGAGGGCGGCCACCTCCCCACTAATAGGCCAGGAGGCCTGAACTGGTCTGGCGCCCGCCGGAGCTAGGGCACCGGGTGCATTCGCTGTCGCTCCCGCTTGGGAGCTAATTCCCCACCCTGAACCGCTGGGCTGTATCGCCCGGACTGGGCCTGGGCTATAAATGGCTCACTGCCCGGACTGAGGGATTGGGCAGAGGGACTAACTAATACTTGGATTAATCACCGGGAGGGCTACCAGCTGTGAGCTGCGCCCTGCTTGAGAAACAGCAAGGGGGGGCGTGGCGAGGCCTGGGCCAGCCCCCATGGGGAGTGGGGAAGGAGCGCCACCCAGCCCCTCTCTGCCCCCAGTCCAGCTCCGGCCCCAGCCGCAACTCCGCTCCGCCCCCGTCTTCGCTCCCAGCCCAGCTCTGCCCTCGTTCCCTCTCGCGCCAGCTCCTTCCCATCCCCAGTTCTGCCCCCAGCCCCGTGGGCAGCCCAGAGCTCCTCTGCTGAGCCCACTGTGCTGTAATGGTGGCGGGGGGGACAGATTCCATTACTGGTAAGGGGGGGCGTGAGAGGAGAAGTCTGGGCACCACTGCCCTGGAGTGTAATGGGCCGGTTCTGCCATACGTTCTTGTATTGCTCTCCCAGAATGGGGGTTTGCCTGCGTTGGTGTCCACAGCGTAGGAAAGAGCTCAGTGCGGTGAGCCGGCACCATGGGATAAACTCGGGACACCTCAGCTGTGCACCACAGGCCGCATCCTGCTGACCGGTGATGGAAATACTCCGCCGGCTACCGCAGCGGGGACTGGAGCTGTTGGCGCAGGACAATCCAAGTCGTCGCCTTGCCGCCATGCCGTTCCCCGTGACCCCGGTGCGGAGTGATAATCAAAGTCACCGGTGGCCAAGAACGGGAAACTTGTCGCGAGCTGATCTCTGAGAGGGGGAACGGACTCTGCAGAGCGAGTGGCCAGCCACGGCTGCCATGCCCAGCCCGGTACCTCTCTGTACGCGCTGCTGGGGACAGCGGGTGCTTTAAAGTGTAATGGGCTGCTTGCAAAAGATCCTGGAGGTGTTGGCTGTCAGACGGAGGCCCTGGCTGCCTCAGCTCAGCTGGCCTTCCTCTTGCAAAGCCGAGGACTTTGACTGACAGCCCAGGGACAAAGTGGGGAATCACAAGGCCTTTGGGAGAAAGCTGCTGCCACTAACCCCAGCTCCCTTCTGCAGCTCTCTGGGGACCGAACGGGGGCGGATCCCGCTTGTCGGTATCCATCCCTGCTCAAAGCAATAGCAGGAAATAGGCCCCGGCTGCGAATACCATTGTAAATGAGGAAAGCCCGTGTTGAGTCCTGGGGGCCACTCCTTTGTCTCTCAGCAAGGGAAATGACTTTCTGTCTCTGTGGGGCGCGGGGATCAGGGTTCCTGGGTTCTAGCCCCAGTTCTGGGAAGGGAACGTGAGGCCTAGTGGTCAGCCCAGAGGAGTAGGAGTCACGTCTCCAGGATATTGCGTCCAACTCTAGCACTGACTGACCACACGACCTTGGCTGAGTCACTTGTCGTCAGGCCCCCCCCCGCCCCCCCGGCTAAATGGGAGCCATCCCATTTCCCCGTCTCATGGCGTAGTAGTTGGAAAATGAATGAATTAACATGTGCAAAGTGCATCCGGTTCATCCGGTGATGGGGCAATCCCCAGACAAGTACTGAGCCCAGGTTGCATTGAATACATTTCCCTTCAGCCAAAATTAGCTCCATCACTTAAAAAGGAGCCTATTTGCAAATCCAGCTGGTCGGCTTTCGGTGGCGAATGCTGGCTGTTGCCCAGGGCAGTGCTGCAGCTGTGCTCGGAGGAGCACTCGATGCTAGAGAATTCCACCGCCACCTTGAGATCTAAGGCCGGGTAATTAACTTCCCTGACAACTTAATTCATTACCCTGGGCGCTTGAACCATGCAAACCGCAGGAGAAGGGATGAGGATCTGGTTTCCGAAAATGTTTGCAACATATGGGCTGATGTTACGCTCGCTGAATGAGCAGGGAGAGGAGAGCCGCGTTCCCAGCATCCGTTGACAGCTCCTCCAGCAGGTTTGAATCAATCCATTTTCCTATAACGGAGGAGTAAATGGGGCGAAAATCACACTTTTTGAGTGCCTGGGGATGCTTCCTCTCTTCTCGTTGACATTGGACCCTTCCTTTCCATCCGTGCGGGTGAAAACATAGATCTAAGGGAGTGGTTCTCACTTCAGCTCCACATCCACGCCATACATATACCACCTGTATGGCCCTGAGGATGTCACATGGGCCACAGCTGTGTGCCGATTGGCCCGCAAGGGGCCCGCGCATTGAGAACCATTGATCTAAGGCAAACAGGGCCGCAGGGGGGTGACACAGAGACGGCCCCAAGCCATGACATCCCGCTGTGAGTTTGCCCCAAAGCAGCTTTGGATTTGGGTCCCAGTTCGGTACGCTGCAGAGTGAGGCCCAAGCCGTGGAGTTAAGATACGGATCCAGGTCTGAGCATCTCCGAAGCAGCTTGAGGGCCGGGATCTGGTGTCCCACTTCTAAGTCTCCAGTTTAAAAGGTGGTTATGGCCACGAGGCGCCGCCACATGAGAGACACACGTTCCATCACCAGCCCCAGCTCCGTGGGACAGCCAGGGCACTGCTGAGGAGATGGCAAGCTCAGTTCCCCTGTCACAAGTTGGTTGGCCTCAGCGTGGTACGGCTGGACTCCTCCCAGGGTCCATTTCAGCCCTCTATTAAAGGGAGGAAGGCAGTGTAGCCTAGTGGATAGGGTGCTGGACTCTGCTCTGTGCCCTTAGCCAAATCATTTCCTGTCTCTTTTTCTCCTCCCCTCACTTGTCTGTTGAAATAGCTCTTTGGGGCTTCTGCTCATTAGTTGTATGCACAGCACCCAGCACAGAGGAGCCTTGATCGTGGCTTGGGGCCTTAAATGCCGCCGTACCCCTAATAAATAACTGGAGGGAAGGCGTGAAGGGGGGATTTTCCAGCATCAGCTGGTGCTATGCAGACATGGGGACATCAAGTTCATGACTGCTCAGAGTCTCTGTCTCTTACCGTGACATTCCCGTCTTGTTTCCCAGGGTCGCAAGATGAAAAAGACCTTCCAGATGCTGGCTTCTGTCCCCGCTGTCCCCAGGGAAGACGAGACAGTGGGATGGGCTTCTCTGATGTCTCAGATGGCGGCAGGCAGGCTGTCCACAGAAGAGCAGCCCAGTGGGATGGAAGGAACCGTGCGTTGGTGTCAGCCGTGACAGCTGAGACATAGCTCAGCCCTGGGCTTCTGCACATCAGATGGGGCGGCCCTGCTCACCAGATGCTAGGGGAGAGGGGCTCTGCCTGCTATACAAAGAGCCGCTGCGGTTGCAACACCCGTCACCATTTCTTTTATCTTCTGCGGAAGAAATAGCCTCTTCTTTCACAGCAGCCGCTCCCCTTCTCCCTGGGCTCGGCTGTCACTGGGATGGGCGCAGGGTAGATGGCGCACGGAGCCTTGCTGGAACACGGTGGCTTCTCAGCCACCCCAGTACTAACATGACTGGAGAATGCCTTGCGCCCCAAGGGGTACTCTGCCTCTGTGGCTCTGTGCATCTACCTCTGAACACGGCAGTGGTTTTACTCCCGCTGAAGCGGGATCTGCACATTGGAGCCAACGCCACCCCTGTGCTTGCCAGGAGCTAGGTTTGAAGTCCCCTCTGGTGCATCGCATCCCTGCCAACAGAGGTCCCATCCCCCAAGAAGCACCAACAGAGAGGGAACAACGGTCTGGTGAGCAACAGACACCAACACGGTGGGGCATTGGTTCTGCAATGGCGAGCACAAATCCTCGGGTCATCAGCAGCACTCCCTGAAGCACTGGGAGGTCTCCCCGCCAAACACCAACCAAGCTCTGCATTACTTAGCTAGCACGAACTGCCGCCTACACTGGCACAGTGTTAGCCTTACCTCTTCCTACATGGCCCAAAAGCTGGATCCCTGCTGTCTGAACTCAATGCTGAACTGCCCTAAAGAGACAATAGCTCCTGGTGCCCCAGAGCCCACCTTGGGGAGTGGGAGATCCAGAGAGCTCTGGTCAATAAATATATTGCTCCAGCTTTCCTTGCATCCACCATGTGTCAGGAAATGCATTTCGGGGAATATTTGCAAAGCCTGCGTCTAAACCAGCTAAAGCAATTTCAGAAGTGCCTGGTTCCACATGGTAACGGATAATTTAGTGATCACAGGATCTGATAAATAAGCAAAACTGCAACATAAATAAATAGGCCCTGGCACCAGCACCTGCAGCCCAACCCAGCTTTATATGGTACAGCATTTTCTATGCACTCTGCTACCCGCGCTCTCCGTTATAATTGATATTGCAATGGCACCTGCAGGCTCCAGCTAAGCTCAGGGCTCTGTTGTGGGAGGTGCCGCCCATTACCCTGGTAAGAGGCACTTTGTGCCCCCAAAGAACTGGCAATCTAGATGGACGAGACACAGAGAAGTAAAGTGGCTTGCCCAGAGTGAGGCGGCAAAGCCAGGAAGAGACCCCAGGTGTCACGCGCTGGGGAGCGCGGTACAGGTTTCCCGCTGGGCCAATGCGCAGAGGAGACAAGGTGTTCCAGCGGCTGGCTCCGGAGGCATTGTTCTTTAGCTCAAGCTGTAACCGCTCATGCTTTTTAGCTCTGCAAGTTCTCGGTTCGGTCCCAGTGTGTTGGTCAAGAAAGCGGCTATTGCCCAGGCAAGCGTCCTACACAGCCTTTGCCTCAGGCCATTAAATAAAGAGCAGGAAGGACACTGACTTAAGCCTCTCGCCCTCTTAGCGGGGTCTCGTGATCCCTATTTCACAGATGGGGAAACTGACGCACGCAGCAATGCCGTGACTTACCCACGGTCATGCAGAGAGTCTGTGGCAGAGCCAGTAAAGGAAGCCAGCTCTCAAAACTTCTAGTCCCAGGCTTCCTCCACCACCCCCTGGTTTCTCTCTGTACTAAGGAGCAGCCGCCCTGTGCTTTAATTGCCACTGCTTGACTGGACCAGGTTGGGAAGGGAGAGAATCGAAGGCATGAGACAATTTTTAACAAAGCAAGTACCAATCAGAGAGACTCATTAGGAATGAGCGGCTTGTCAAGCCAGGGCTCATTGCTTTGCCAGTCAGGCTTTCCTGCCCGCTGTTCAGTAACTCACTCAGTTCTGCCCCGTCGCAGCCAGCAGGCTCCTTTTGCGTTAGTTCGCTCCCGAGGCTGCTTTGAGAGCAGCGGGGCCGCCCAGGGGCACAGCTCTGTGTGCGTGTCGAAGAGGCCTGCGAAGCACATGGAAGCCAGGAAGCCATGAGACTTGCCCAGAAAGTTCAAAGTCGTGCCACTCAAGTTTTCAGGTCATCGGAGGCCAGTCAACATCTCGAATTCTGGTCCTTTTTGTGCAGCAGGAGGTGGGGAAAAGCGTATTCCAGGCAGCGCTCTGAGCGCCAAGCGTTCCAAAGGTTGAAGGGTTCTAAAGGTTGAAGGCACTTGGGATACATCCGCCTTTAACGTGCTCCCTCCTGCCATCACGATCAGGCGAACTCCTCTGGCTTCCTTTTAAACCCGCCGAATCGTGTTCAGAGAGCACCAGACAGAACGGGTGTCCGTCTACCTCGGGTATCTCCCTGCAGAGAACAAGGGAGTATGCACAGCATGAAACTAAGAAAGGGGAAATTTAGACTGCACATCAAGACAAACTGCCCGGCAGGAAGATTTATGAGACGGTGGAAAAACCCCTCCAAGTGAAGGCTGGGCCATTTAAAACTAGATTCGACAACGCATAAGAAAACATGCTACAGGGAACAATCCTGTGTCGCAAGAGGAGGCGGTGGGGCCGGACAGGCCCTGTCCAGCTCTGATCTCTGTGAAGCTAATCTGAACCCATCTAGCAATCCAGGTGCCTGTATCCTGCCTATCGTCCCCAGGCAACGACAGTATGAAGATGAATGTACGGCCATCAAAGAGCCTGTAGCTTTTTTTGCCGCAGCAGGGTCGTTAGACCCAATGCCGCGGCCAAGTTCTGGCTCAGCTCACTATGCTCTGCCTCCCCCCATGCAGTTTAAAACTAGATCCAGCCCAATTCTTCACTTCCTGTCCCAAGCCAGGGGGTGGTGATGCTGATGATTGTTAAACGGCTGCCGCTCTCCACCCCAGAGGTGGGCGCATGTCAAGTGAAGCGATCCCTGCGTGTACAGAGAGGTGGTTGGTAAAGTGCTATGGGAGGAAGGATGGGGCATACGAAAGTATCAGGATTAATCCCGATGAGTCCACTGCTCTCCAAGCACCGCTCCTAAAGGGGAGCACGGGCAGAGTTCAGAAAAGAGCTTTGTTTCTGACTAGTGACTTTCACACACCTGGCAGGGGGGAGGCAGAGTGTCCTTGCAAAGGGGCTTGCTTTGTTCTAGTGGCTGTGTTTGTGACTGCCCCGAGCACTGGACGCCCCACCCTTCAGGCGAGCCATAAATGTGAGGTTCTCGCCGCCTGCGGCTATTCAAGATCCTGTGGCAGCTTTCCCTCGAGTAGCAAGGTTTGTTCTAAAGCGGCGGGACGTCTGAGTGCTCGCAAGAGGAACGTAGAGGGAACTTCTGTGCTTTCGCTGCCTGCTGGCACTCATGTGGGCAGTACATTGCAAACCTCCCCTGTTCGCACAGCAGCCTTGCGTTAATCTGGCTGCACTGCAAGTCATTTGCTTTCTAATGAGCCCACCTGTTAACTGTGCAAATTCCCATGATTTACCTTTATAGATTAAGAGCTTTTTAGGCCAGAAGGGACCACGATGCTCATCCAGTCTGAGCTCCCTTGCTACGTAGAGCTGCACTGTGATGCTCAGTGGTCTCTCCTGGCCTCTGGTGGCTTGTCTGGTTCGCCAAATGCCACCGTTGCGCCGATGACCGCCTTCCTTGAGCTTTTGAGTGATTTTTGTCCAGTGGTTTGCAATCCCCTTCCTGATCCCATGTGGTTTAGATCCTAAAGGGCGCCGGGCCTGCCCCACAGAGCAGTGTGGAGGAGTCCCCCTCTTTGATTTCTCTTTGACACCGCTTGCTTCTAGAGAAACTTGAATGGCTGCAAGCAATTCCCACAGCTCCCTGCCAAGTTCCCTTCCAGATTGGGGTGGGGGCGGGGAGTTAAATTGGCTTTGTTTGCACAAAATTGGGGGAGGGGCAAAGATTTATTTTACTTACGACAACGTGTGATAAAGGGGTGACGCACTGGCGTGCTCTTTCATTCCTAGCCCTGGTCACATGAGCTGGGTCAGGTCTGTACAAAAGATTTACACCCCTGGTCAAATTCCAGTTGGAAAACTGCAACCTGCCTCCCTAAATCCGCAAGAGACAAGGTGGGTGAGGTAATCTCCTTTACTGGGCCAGCTTCAGTGAGAGAGACAAGCTTTCGAGCCACACAGAGCTCTTGAAGAGCTTTTGTGAAGTGCTGTGGGTAGCTCGAAAGCTTGTCTCTCTCACCAACAGAAGTTGGTCCAATAAAAGGTATCACCTCCCCCACCTTGTCTCTCCAATATCCTGGGCCCAGCATGGCTCCACCAACACTGCAAACCCAATGGAAAATCCCTAAATCCTCTTCCCTTTCCATTTTCCCTTTCCCTCCTGTAGCATTCCTGTGAACTCCTGGCAGTGGCCTGGAAGTGAGCAGACCATCCAGGAGAGTGCAAAAAATTATAATTATTGAGTGACTTGACCAGGAACATGGGCCTCCGCCAGTGCCCCTCAAAACTGAGTTGCCACCCTTCCCTATCCTTACCCTGCTATTTCCGTCCTGGACTCCCCATGCGCGCACACAGCTCTACCAGTGCTTGTCAATCCCCTGCTGTTACAGCCCTGGCGCATCTCTTGAGCGGAGCTGGCAATTGGGTGTTTGCTGATTCTCTCAAAGAATGAATGCCCCTTTGAGCCTGATCAGTGGGACCATGGGACCAAGCACCCTCCGTTGGCCTAATTAGTGCAGGGGAGGAGCAGTCGAGGCAGGGTCTCCATTCTCAATCTGCTCAGGGTTCATTCAGCCCCCATCACCAGTGGTGTCCGCAATGCGCCATTTCTCTTTAAATAACAGTGTCTACAGGTTGATGAGTGACCCAAATAGAGAGCAGCCACAGGGTTAGGGCTGAGTGTTGGGAGAAATTTCTTCTGTCGCAACAGAAGATGGAACTGAAATTTTTCATGACATTTTTTATCCATTTTGGACAAAATTTATTCAAGGAAACAATTGAGGGAAACGCAGTCTGAACATGTTGGAATGGCTGGTTTTGACATTTTCAAAAGGGAAAGTTTCAACCTTTCCTTTTGAAATGTACTTTTATATATTTTTAAAAAACGCTACGAATAATGGTCAAAATTGAAATTTTGGAATTTATAAAAAATGAACCACTTTGATTGACCCCAAATGATGTTGTTTTTTTTATTTCCAAATTTTGGCTTTTCAGCCCGATTTGAGAGGATTTTTTTTTCCAAAATCTCAAAATTGTTTGCAGGATGGAAAGTCCATTTTCCAACCAGCTCGGGGGTGAAAGGAGGCAGGGGGAAAAGGGGGAGAGTCCCTACTGTCTGTCATGCACCCCATGCACCCGCTGCCGGGATCACAGCCCCCACTCACCCCTTGGCTCCATGTCATTCTTACCAGGATTTGGTAGCCATCATGAAATATAAAATGAGCCAAAATGTTCATCAGTGTGACTCTGGCAGACCAGGAGCCAGCTCATGCCAAGGCCCCTAGGCCTCAACAAAACACTGACAAATGCAGCGCTGGAAACCAGTCAGGCTCACCTGTACATTAGTGTTGTTAAAATAGATCTTAAGCTTTCTAAGAATGTGTTTAGTGTTTAGACTTTTGACATGCTTGTAGGATGATGCATGTATTAATCTCACGTATAACATCTGTATCACATGTTAGACAGTTATATGAAGTGTTTGCTTTGTAATCTTGTGTCATTGTGTGAGTCATCAAACAGGAAAGGCGCATTAATAAATGTAAGATGCTGGCTTCCTAAAGAATGTGTTAGGTTCTGCCCCTCAAGAAGGCCCACTGAAACCAAATGAGCCACTGCAAAGCATGAAAGAACAAAAACTTTATTGATTGTTTAATCCCCACCACACATGTCCATGAGATAGGCAGGTGGACTCGTCCCATCAGCTTGAATCCCAGGGAAGGGAATAAAAATCCCCCACAAGAAGCAACAATATGTCTCTACTGCTTGCACTTCAAGATGGCAAAATTTCTAAGCATAAGCAAGGGATCCCCAGTTGTTTAGCCTGGGTTAGCCCTAAAGGACATATAGAGCTCTGCAGAAAAGGATCTGGGGATTACAGTGGATGAGAAGCTGGATATGAGTCAGCAGTGTGTCCTCGTTGCCAAGAAGGCTAACGGCATATTGGGCTGCATTAGTAGGAGCATTGCCAGCAGATCGAGGGAAGTGATTATTCCCCTCTATTCGGCACTGGTGAGGCCACATCTGGAGTATTGCATCCAGATTTGAGCCCCCCACTACAGAAAGGAAGTGGACAAATTGGAAAGAGTCCAGCAGAGGGCAACGAAAATGATCAGGGGGTGGGGCACATGGCTTATGAGGAGAGGCTGAGGGAACTGGGATTGTTTAGTCTGCAGAAGAGAAGAGTGAGGGGGGATTTGATAGCAGCCTTCAACTACCTGAAGGGGGGTTCCAAAGAGGATGGAGCTCGGCTGTTCTCAGTGGTGGCAGATGACAGAACGAGGAGCAATGGTCTCAAGTTGCAGTGGGGGAGGTCTAGGTTTTAGGAAACACTGTTTCACTAGGAGGAATGGGTTACCTAGGAAGGTGGTGGAATCTCCATTCTTAGAGGTTTTTACGGTCCAGCTTGACAAAGCCCTGGCTGGGATGATTTAGTTGGGGCTGGTCCTGCTTTGAGCAGCAGGTGGGACTAGATGACCTCCTGAGGCCCCTTCTCTGCCAACCCTGATCTTCCATGATTCTGTGATTTCTCATCCAGAAGAGTTCTGAGGGCTCGGCATATGCCACTTCTAGGGTTTAGAAGCAGCCGATCCTTAACCCTCAATAACTCGGTATCCCCAGCCCGGGCCACCAGGTGTGTTTGTGCCTGTTTCCGACTGCACTGTCCCCAGTTCTGCTTGAGCTTTCTTCCTTCTATTGCGGGTTGTGTCACAGCCAAGGGGTTGTGGGGGGCAAGAGGGGCACACAGAGGCAGCAGGGTCTATTCTTGGTTGAGCAGAGCTCTCGACGAAGGCGCTTTGGAATGGGGCAGGGTCCCGGAGTCGGCACCTCAGTGAAACGCCACATTGGGAGTCTGTTTGTTCTGCCCATCTGTGTGTGTCTGGGCCTGTCGCCGGGGGCCTACCTTATCAGCCTGGCACAGCACGGTTCACATCCAGCCTCGGACTTCCTGGAAACATCCCTGCGTTTTTAGACTGACCCCCAGGTCTGTAAAAGGAGGCACAAGGAAGCTGGGGGACTTCCTGTAGTCTGCCCATCAATTTAACGGTTCATCGGGAAACTGAGTTGCCAGAACCCGCCTCATGCCTCCCAGGTCTTTGTTCTGCAGTGATTAAAAAGATTGAAACAGGAGCAAAGGGAAAGGAAATGTGCCTGAAAAAAGAAGAGCTGAGCCGGGAGTGTGACCGGCCCTGTCTGGGTAGGGATCAATCATGCAGTTCATGCCAGCCAGTGCCCCTCACCGTGCCCCACTCCCGCGAAGCCCTGTCCTGCAGCTACAGGGGCTCCTGCTCCCTCTTCTCCCCCATGCCCTGCTGCCCAGCTCAGCCTTGCCCTGAAGCTACAGGAACCCCTCTGCTTTCTCTTCCTACTTGGAGCCTTCGGTTTCTGCAGCGTGGAGGACAGTCCTGGCTGCACGTGAGCACGTGTGAGAAGCTGGTGTTATGAAAAGCACGGCCCCATGCGGCGAGAACACATGGAGCTGCTCAGCGTGTGTCCCACTGCGTGTTTCATACCTTCCCCGTTCTATAAAGATAGCGAGATGACAAACCTGCTGCAGGATTTTTTTTTTCTTCTTTTGGCAAAATTAATAAAACATGTTTCCATTTCAACGAAGCAGGCCGAGGGGAAGGCGAAGGCTCCCAGGATAGGCTGTTTTCCTCGCGTTGCATCTGAAGTCTCCGTGTTCAGTCACTGCAGTCTGTATCCCCAGCCGCTTGCCGGAGTTCAGCCAACATGCCAGGCCGAATTACACTGGGCAGAAGTAATTCCATATTTCGGCACTCTTTATTCCCATCTCCAAGGGTTGAAGTTCTGCTTGTGTGAAGATCACACTGAAGGGCAGGCTAATTAATACCTGGATGGCCCCTGACAACATCCTTGGGCTTTCATTATCATTGTTATGGTGACCGGTCAGCTTCTCGGTTTAATTTCTTCTTTGTATTACCATAACATATTCCCCACAAGGGTCATTAGCAGGTTTCAAGCCTGTAACCTTGACAACCACATCACAGTTACTTCTGGAGTTAAAAAGAGTGACTCTGTTAACTGGTAGTAGTAGTAGGCTGTTATCCTCTAATGGCCTAATCCCTAGAGAAGGACATGATGCAATCTCTGCCAGCGTGCTACAGAACTGTAATGACTACAGTTGGATTTGAAACAAGCCCTGCATCCAGATGTCTCAAACTCTGCGGGAATTTGCATTGAGATCTTCAAGACGGGCACCTGGAAATCATGGTGATGGGCACCTTGGCTCTGCAAGAGTTTGACAAATAGATTACATTGTAATGACTCATGTTCGTACAGCACCCTGCGCAGTGTGGCCCTGATCCCATTGGAGATTCTGGGAGCTACAGTAAGAGTTGGATTATATTAGAGGAGGGCTTGATACTTGGGTTGCTCCTATATCTTTGGGGGACCAAAAGAAAACTCAGCATCCAAACCCTTGAATTTCGGGGGTGTTTGGACCTGGACCTGAATCCACACTTTGTGGCTCAGACTCCTGTAGGCTGCTGTAGAGAGGAATGACAGCTGTGGCTTAAGGCTACGAGTTGGCCTCTTGGAGGCCTGGGTTCTTTTTCCAACGCTGCCCTAGAGGTGACCTGGGGCAAGTTGTTTGTTCTGGCTGTGCTTCAGTCCTGTAAAATGGAGATTGTGGTACTTCCCAACCTCTGAGGGATGCCAGGAGGAGGAATCCGTCAGTGTCTGTGAGGCTACGGTGGTAGGGGCTGCACGAGACCCCGCAGATGCCTGTTAGATGGAGCGGCTGCTGCCGGTGTCAGTGTGCAATGGGAAGCGAGTCTCTCTAAACCTCTGTTCCAGGATTGTTCCCTGTGATCTATTCACCAGGCCTGCGCCTAATCCCCAGCATCGAGTCCACCACGGAATGGGGCTCCCCACCTTTCCAGGGGAAGATCATTCCACGGTTTGGCACATCACTGTCAGGCTATTTTCCCTGATACCCTAAATTTCCCCTTTCTCAATTTCATCCTTTTGACTCCTTGTTAGACCCTCTTGTATAACTACCTGCTCGCCATTAACCTCTATAAATAACTCCACGGTTAGGGGTTCGGCTGTTGTTTGATTTTAATTATGCCAAGTGAAAATTCTCATCTCCTGTGCGAGCTGGACTTTGTACGTCCACGCTGCATTTGAACAAATGGGTTTAATTTTAAATTAATCGCTCTAGCTCGGGAGAAGCTCGGGGACTGAACGTAAGAGCAGAGCGATCGAACTCTGGCCCAGATCTCATGAAGGCTGGCGCGGTGTATAACTAATGTCGCAAATCCGTGCCCCCGTGGGCCCACTTGCAGTGAGAGTGGGGAGAGAACGCAGACGCCTCTCTCTAGCGGCTTGTCTGCGCGCGGATAATAGTCTACTGCTGCTACTGACTAATGGAGTTACTCCGTTAGCTCTGGCAAGAGCATGTTGCTGAAGGCCCCTGGTCTGAACCCTGCAGGAGGCCAGTCACAGGGGAATAACCTTACCAAGGACTAGACAGCGAATGGCTCTGTGGCACACTGAGAGGACGCCCAAATTACGGGCCATGGGCACTCAGCGGACTCCTCCCCATTCCTGCTCCACAAGCTGATGCAGAAGGAGGGGACGGGAGATGTCACGGTTTCCCCAGGGAGCAGGGAGGAAGCAGTTCTGCCTGGCCCTTATGCAGAAGGGGTATAAAATGCCCCTTGCCCCATTCCCACCCCACACATCTGATGGCTAGGCAAAGCCTGCCTCTTTGTGCCTGCTAGCCTTAACTTAGTAACAGGAAGTGCCTGGCTGAGGGGGTTTAATGGTGGTAGCATTCTTTGCCTGTGTGTGCATGTAATCAAGAGATCTCGACTTCCCCGGCAACAAAGAAATGCACAAATCAAGAAATATTAACATGTCCTTAGCAAACACAGAGCAGATGTTTCAATAAGGCCCTTTTAAAAAAAAAACAGATAGAGAGGAACAATTTTGTTCCTCCGGAAAGTGGTCTTGCTTTATGCAGCGGCTAGCACAGACAATTCCCTGACATTCCTCAGCGCGGGACGCCGAGCGAGTTCCAGGACATTCCCAGCCCCATTGGGGATGAGCCGTCCAAAGCCGGAATCTTTTATTTGACATCTGCTGGGAGGGGAGAAACCCCAAGAAAGGGATGAGCTCGGCTGTTTTACCATCTTGGAATAATTCAGGATAATCGAGGCAAAAAAAAAAAAAAAAAGCAAAAGGGTTGGGGTGGGGGAGGCAGCCTTTCAAAGGAGAAAAAGAATCAAACATTTCTAAACACAGCGTGGCGGCCGAGCCAAACCAAACAGCAATGATTCATTGACTTGTCTTCACCCTTCACTTTTCCTATAATGAGCAAAGCAACCCTGGCAATGTGCAGCCATGGCTTCCTTCCACTCCCAGCAGTCCTGGGAGAAAATGTGCAAACCAACACCTCCCGTACGCTAGCGGCTCACGATTAGCAGGGAGGCTGGGGGCAGGGGGGGGGGGTGGAGTTTGCCTTCCCCTGCAGCATGAGTTTGCTGAGATCATCTTGACATATGCCACTGCAGAGGATCAGGTACTGGTGGCCCCCTGGCCCCTCCTGTCCTCTGCCTGTGGTACACAATAGTTACCCCCAAGGGCTATAATACTTTAGTCGAATCCGGGTTATTCGGCTCCATACCGGAATAACGTGGGGGATTAGTGGCCCGTGATGTGCAGAAGATCAGGTGAGATTATCTGTCATCTAGGATGTCTCCCTTTAGCAGCCTTGCAGGCATGTGCCCGTGTTCTAGCTCATCTCTCTGTCTGATCTCCTTGACCATCTAGTTTGATCTATTGAACTCCTCTAATCCATCTGATCCCTCTGCCTCACCTAGCTAGTTTAGCTAGGCTGCCTCGCCTTCCTGTCTGATCTAACAGGCCTGTCACGTTGGTTTGTAAGAACAGCTCAAGGCTGTAGGGAGGATAAATCAGGGGTTTTGTTTTGTTTTTGGCCAGGTTCGATGCAGCGGCACTGTAGTGAAGGTGCTGTGTCTCCGCCGCATTCCTGCAGCGGTGTAGGTGAGAGAGGAAGGAACAGTCACTGGTCTGGAGGCTCTTTAGAACTTGCTCTGCCACAGACTGGCCGATGGGACCTTGGGGTATGTCTGCTCTGCAGCTAGGTGGGGGGATTCGCAGGGCGGGTAGACAGACTTTTGCTAGCTCTGCCTCAGCTGGCCTGCTAAAAATAGCAGTGTGGACTTACAGCATGGACAGCGGCACAGGTTAGCCACACCTGACCCCCTGCCTCCAAGCTCAGGCGGCTAGCCCAGGCCTCCGCTCGGGCCACAGTGTCTACACTGCTATCATTCGCACGCTAGCTTGAGCCGAACTGGTGTGAGCCTGTCTGCCCAGGCTGGCAATCACACCTGCCCGGTGCAGGGTAGACATACCCATTAAGGGCCAAATCCTCAAAGGTGTTTAGACTCCTACCTTCCCTTGGAACGTCACTGGACCTTTGGAACTTCCACTAGAACATGGCAATTTCAGTGGAGGTGAGGAGCCTGAATTGTCTTAGAGGATCTGGGCCTCGGTCTCTCTGGGGACTAATTAAGTACCATAGATAGATAAACGGTGAAGTCCCTCTGTCGCATCCTCACGATGATGTAGTTGGGAAGGGGTCCCTGTGACGCTGCTGGCTTGAGGGGATTCGTGCCACGCATGCTCCAACCATCACGCTTCACTTGGCCTAGTCCAGCAGCAAACTGTAGTGACCGATGAGGGCAAGGCAGGAGCAGAGGGCATGAGGGGCCAGCATGTCTAATGGGCAGTGCTATTGTGGCCTAGAGTGGGTGGAACTTCCCCCCTCAGAGGGTTCAAAATCAGATACAGCTGCTCAATAACCCTGCAGCTTATGATTCAATCGATGTGTAGCAAGGCTCATCAGGAGCTGTAAGAAACACCAAAGTGTTCAGATGGCGTTTTCCAGGCCATTATTGAATTTTCATGCTGTTTCTGCAGCTTCTGGTTCCAGCCAGAAAGAAAAGAGCCCATCAGACAAGCTGCAAGTGTGAAAATTCCCATTTCAGTTTTACAGCCCCCAAGATTTTTCAGCTAGTCTGACGAAGATCTAAACGGAGCAGCTGGTCCCGGGGGGGCCAGTTACCTTCTCTTAGCAGAAATACGGCCGCTGACTCAGTTTCCCATGCTGCTGTTCTTTATTTGATTTGTTGAAATGTTTGAGGGGGCTTGTCCATGGGTCCTGGACGAGACCTGGATGAGATTTGTGAAATGCAGCAATGCAACTTGAGATAACCCACTGCCAGGGAGCCAGCCAGTTAAACAGTCCAGTCATCCTCCTGCTCAGCCAGCCCCGTGTCCTTACGATGCCCCTCCATTTTCAAATGCCCGGGGGGGGAAAGATGAGTTTTGCAGTTGTGTGTGTTACATTAACCCTCTGGCCAAACCCCTGTCTGGGGCAAAGAGTCCACAGGAAACCAGCGTCCACATGAGTGTCCAAGTCATCATCCATTTTCTCGTTCTCTGTCCATCGTCTCCCCTCTGTGGGGTACAACAGCAATGCCCCTGCTGGTCTTTCAGAGCCCAGGGGAACCTCTCCCCTTCACTGTTCCTCACGCTCTCCCCCTGGGCTCTGTCCAGTGAGCCATCACTAGCTCTCCTCGCTTCTCTTCCCTACGCGGGTCCCTCATTCACGCTGCCATAGTCCCTGATTTTCCCTCACAGGTCTTTGGTCTGTCTGGCTCTCTAGTCCAAGCAACGCCTCCCCCTGGGGTACCTTATCCCGCCATATGGCTGTCTTTTTAGGCCTTTTCCCAGGCCCTTGGGCTGGAGAAACCCAGAATGGCTGCCCTTTTCCTAGTCTTTCTTTCTTTACAGAACCTCAGTACAGGTCTTACTTCTGTCCCTGTCCCTGTCCCAGTCTTTCTCTATTCTGTGTGAAGGGGCTGCTTATATCCCCTGGCACTCCTTCCCAGCATTCCTTGCTGTGACCACTTTAACTCACATTAGCCCTGGAAACTACAATTCCCAGAATGCCACCCTTTCTCCATTGACTGCAGGAATAGGGCAGGGAAGGGGCTGTAGCCTGCCTTTAAAGGCCAGTATGTCCTGCTACAGGGTCTTTGTCTGATCCTGGACTCCTGGAGCCCAATTCTCCTCTGACTTACACTGATGTAAATCAAGAGTGACTCCACCAAAATCAGTGGAGTTACAACAGGGAAAGCCAGTGTAAGAAAGAGGAGACCAAAGCCCCTAATCTCTAGAGATAAACAGGAGTGCAGGTAGGGTGGTATGCTCCAGTACACAGTACCAGAAAGAGATTTTTAGCAGGTACGAGCTACCAGAAAGACTTGGAAAGGGAGGTGGAGCTACGCTCTGCTCCTTAAAGGAGCAGAACGTGGATAGGGAGAGCATTCATTCTTTATATGGGTTTAACAGCACAATACAGATGCAAACAAACTGAAACAAAGTCTTTGTTTAAGTTTGGTAGCATCTGTATTGTGCTGTTAAGTTGGTCAGGAGTCCTCAAGAGGGGAGGGTTGGGGGGACGGAAGGTGTTTAAACAGTGTTTTTGATTCCTGCTCCAGCCTCTGGCCTATGGACATATACCGATGGGAGCATTCTAACCAATGGACTGAGGACTTGAAGGTAACCCGGAGCCTTCATATTTCCTTGATCCTTTGCAGATGGACTTATGAGTTGGATATAGTACAGAGCTTGTTCTAGCCTCATTGATGGCTGATTTCTCCCTTGCAGTGGACACAGATCAGATGTCTGTTGTCTTTCTCACAAGAGTCAGCAGCCTTTGATACCTGTGGTGTAAGCAACATAGCCCTTGCTTGAGTGATTTTGTTCTTTCCTGTCCAAATGTCAAAGCCTGTTCCCATTGAACTCAATAGCAAAACTTCTTTTGCTTTCAATGGGAACAGGATTTGGCCCCAAGAGATCAGAGAATGTGATTTTGACCATTGATCCAGAGACAGTTCTCATGCACGTTCTGCCAGGTTGATTTTGGTTGCCCCTCCTTCCGTCTGCACTTAGGACGGAAGAACCCAATGCACAGCTACAGACTAGGGACCAAATGGCTAGGCAACAGTTCTGCGGAAAAGGACCTAGGGGTTACAGTGGACGAGAAGCTGGATATGAGTCAGCAGTGTGCCCTTGTTGCCAAGAAGGCCAATGGCATTTTGGGATGTATAAGTAGGGGCATAGCAAGCAGATCGAGGGACGGGATCGTTCCCCTGTATTCGACATTGGTGAGGCCTCATCTGGAGTACTGTGCCCAGTTTTGGGCCCCACACTACAAGAAGGACGTGGATAAATTGGAGAGAGTCCAGCGAAGGGCAACGAAAATGATTAGGGGTCTGGAACACATGACCTATGAGGAGAGGCTGAGGGAACTGGGATTGTTTAGTCTGCAGAAGAGAAGAATGAGGGGGGATTTGATAGCTGCTTTCAACTACCTGAGAGGTGGTTCCAGAGAGGATGGTTCTAGACTATTCTCAGTGGTAGAAGATGACAGGACAAGGAGTAATGGTCTCAAGTTGCAGTGGGGGAGGTTTAGGTTGGATATTAGGAAGAACTTTTTCACTAGGAGGGTGGTGAAACACTGGAATGCGTTACCTAGGGAGGTGGTAGAATCTCCATCCTTGGAAGTTTTTAAGGTCAGGCTTGACAAAGCCCTGGCTGGGATGATTTGATTGGGGATTGGTCCTGCTTTGAGCAGGGGGTTGGACTAGATGACCTCCTGAGGTCCCTTCCAACCCTGATATTCTAGGATTCTATGATTCTATGATTCCTGTATGTCATGCTGAGGAAAATAGGAAAACAATGTGGGCTGGAGTTCAGTCAAGATGCACATGGCACACACAGTTCTATGCCTCTTTCCCATCAGACCCAGATGGCGCCGTCTCTTTGCTTCCCTGGTGCCTGGCGGAGAGCAAGACGTAGGCCTTGTCTATGCTGCCACATTACAGCGCTGAAACTTTCTCGCTCAGGGGTGTGAAAAACCAGCGCTGGGAGCTACTCCCCTCGTGGGAGTGGGTTTTTTTACAGCTCTGGGAGAGCTCTCTCCCAGTACTGGTACCGTGGCAGCACGTGGTAGTGAAGACATACCCTTAGATAAAGGTAAGCTGGCAGAAGCTTAGTCTGGAGATAAGGGAGACACTGATAGTGTTAAGGGAAAGTGGGGTGATTGTCCTTCCTATCCTTCTTTCATTTAAGAAGTTTTCAGTTTGGGATGCTGCTGGATCCTCAATGACACCTGGAAGTACAGGTGGCTCCAGGGGCCCAACGCATCATTTTACGACTGCATCTGTATAACAGATGCAGTTGTAAAATTTTAGATATGTAAGGAAGGTGTCGGAGGGGATGGGGAGAGCATGGGGTCCCTGGGCTGGGGACGGGGTGGGGAGGAGTCACATGGAGGTTCACATGGGGAGGTCACGTGCCCTCCCTTGTGTCCCTCCCATGAGTGCAGTACTGGCAAGAAATTATTTCTACTTGCACCACTGGAGATAAAACGGGGGTTAGATTATATCACTTTCAGTTCACAGCCATTATAAAGTGATTGTGGGCAAGGGAGCTAGTTAGGCACTTCCTGTGAGACTGACAGTGATGTTATATCACGTAGCTTTGAGATCCCTCCTTCAGGAGCTGGAGAGCAGGTTTAACAAGGGGTCTAGTTTAGTGCAGGTGGACTAGACCTGTTGACCTGGGATCTGCACTGATTCAACATCAAGAGAGCTTTTTACATGATTATTAGCCCGGATGGGCAGGAATGGTGTCCCTAGCCTCTGTTTGCCGGAAGCTGGGATTGGGTGACAGGGCATGGATCACTTGATGATAACCTGTTCTGTTCATTTCCTGTGGGGCACCTGGCACTGGCAACTGTCAGAGGACAGGATACTGGGCTTGATGGACCTTTGGTCTTATGACGTGATGGGACTCAGGAGGGTTCCCGCAAGTCTGGATATCACAGAAAATATCCTGGCATTGTGCAGTAGGTTCCATAGGGGAAGGGTGGAAGCCCCATTGCTGGAGATGTTTTAAAACCAGTGAAGAGGACACCCAATAAGTGTCAACTGTGTCCTGGCCAGGGCTTTGGGGCGGACTACATGAACGGATGGGCCAAATTTACCAAAGTCAATGGAGTTACACCATGGATGTATCTGGCCCCAACCCGTCTCGCTCCTTGCTCTGGTTTATATAAGTCTATGCATGTGCCCTTTGCGTTCAGAATACAGGGGAGACAGGTCTTGTTGAACGTGGCTCGTATGTCCACAAACATCTCTACAGGTGACAGGCCTGGGCAAAATGAAGCTCATCGCAACCCCCAGCATAGTGGGGTTTACCTACTGGGGCAAAACAGCCCAACAAACCTGCCAGTCAGTTCATAGCAGCTGCATAACAGGGACGATCTGGCGCTGCAATAAACCTGAGATGAAAGTCGTCACCACGCACAGCTATAAACATCGTGATTGCAAGCCATGCATAATTGCACCCTTGTTAACACGTTCCAACTTGCAGTGTCGCTTACGTAATTCATAACCATTTAACAAGACAGCCGATGGCAAATTAACTAAACATCAATTAGCGAGGAATATGGTTGTCACATTCATCCCGTTAACTCTTGGCTAATTACCTCATCGCACCTCCCATGTATTAATTGCAATCTAATTGTTTCCCATATCTTGCTGCTATAATTGAAAGTTTAGGAACAATCTAACAAGCAGATGTATTTCTCCTGGCACCTCCGTAAGCGCCCTCTGGGTGACAATTGTAGCGCCAGGGGGCTATGCGTCCTGTTAACGGGAATGATGGACCTGTTGGAGCTCTGCACGGCCGTATCCCTTCTTTTGCTTGTTTCATGAGAGCCAACATCTGCAGAAGTGTTCTCTGATTTTGTGAAACTCTGGCTTCCAATTTCAGACGCCTAGCACCCACAGATCTCACCGGCTTTGACTAAGTCAGATTCTTGGCCCTACTGAAAATCAGTGGCACCAGCTGCACCCAAAACAGAGGCCCATAAAGATGAAAATTTGTCTTCGGGTGTCCCAAAAGCCCAGTTCTCACCCCCGTCCTCTCGCACGCACCGTCACTCATAGCCTAGTCTGCACTTTAAAGTTAACTTTCCTTCGGCATGCAGTGGGCTGAGAGGGTCCAGCCTCCCCGATCAGCTACAGTGGTGATGCTGTTATTAGAATGAGGTCCCTGAGAAGCACGAGGAACAGCTCACTACCTTTTATTCTGATCGCTCTTATTTTATGAAGAAGATGAAGATCGTACGCACTGCGATATAGCAAAGAAGAGAGAGAGACTACAGTATGGCCAGTGCTTGTATTACGCACATCATCCCATGGGGGGAGCCCCTCGGGTATCCGTGAGTGGCCATCACCCTGCCGTGTCCCACATTCCACAGGCTGGGTAACCGCTTTTGTAATGCCTTACGCTGCTGCCCACTGTATCTGATGCATATTCATGAGGGTTGCAGCCTCTTTCCCGTCTCTGAACTTCCACACCCCACTTATGTTGGGGACCCCAATTCTGATACCTTAATCAACCATTTATCTCATACTCATTAGCATTTGCATCACGCGGTTGCTACAGCATTATTGCGGTTTAATGCTTTCAGTTATACGTGTTCCTTAAACTATCAGTAACCGTGTCTGCGGTTTCTTGCGTCACACCAGTCACCTGACTTAGCTCGCTTGCTGCTATATTTCATCTTGTGACTTAAGGTAACATGCCTGTCAGTTACTTGTGTCAGCCTCACAACTCAGGCCTTGCTTAGCTCTACAAGGTAACTATTGTACAGACCTCTTGGTACTTTACTTGTGATACAGCATGAATCAATACTCACACACTACCAAGATAAACTACAGGCTAGAGAGACCTGACATGGCTTGGCGATCCAGGGCTTTTCTTGCTTGCTTGCTTGCTTTCTTCCAGAAATGTTCTTAATCCAGCACCCTCCAAGTGAAAATACGAAAGCTGGGAGAAACACGTTAACAACATTAAACTAAAGGGGTGCCCTCCCGCAAATTATCTTGCAACTGTCCCTGCACTCACCCACTGCCACAGGCCTATGTAGCACGTCTCTAGTGGCTAGCCTCATGCTTGCCTCTCCCACATGGGGGTGAATTTCATTCTGGGTCAGTTGATGAGTCTGGCCCACCCAGCTGGCCTGATGGGCAGACTCCAGAGCCTCTACTGACAAAGCCCTTCCTGCAGGCCTCAGAAGTTCAGCTCAAGGAAGTTCAGGTTAAGGGTGGTACATAGGGAGAGAGAGGCAGGTCGCCCAGCTAGCAAAGAGAGACCAGAGCCCAAGCTCTCGAATTTGGAAGCAGCGCTGGGGAACAGAACCAGCTCCCTGTGGCTGACACTGCAGAACAAATGGACAGCCATGTTCTGGGACAAAGGGAGCTCCGGTGTGGTCTTCAGAGGGCACCCTACTTAGGGAGTAAGATGGTATTTTAACCAGCTGGGCCCAAAAAGCCCTGGCTGATGGCTCTGAGGGCCACGTCAGGAAGACAGGGCTGCGATCACCAAACCAATGGCCAGTGGTCCCAGACTGTCTGCTGCCCTGTTTGGTCCTCTGTGAGCAACTGAGTATTCACACCCTCCCCCAGAATGCAACCGTGAATGGGGTCACCCCCCACCTCCATAGGAAGGGCAAACACCTCCTCCACCCAATTATTTCTCTCTCACGCCACCCTTTGAATGATGGAAACTCATATTGCGGAAGGACTTGACTGACAAGTGCCCACCCCTGGCTCCCCCATCAGCCCTGCCCTGCAGTGTTGCATTGTCACCTCCCCCCATGACCTCTCTCTCTGCCTATAGAGCAGAGCCCGGGCATTTCCCTGGCAGATCAGAGCCCAGGTTAAGATCTTGCCTGAACTGCTACAGGAAGAGGCTGTGGTACTGAAGCGAGGAGGGGCTGGTCTCGTCAAGGCCTCTGAGAGCATGAGAGATAATTAAGTGGGCTCCTTGCCAGATTCTCCAGATGTTTAATTAATAGCGAGACGCCCCTGCTCAGCTGTCCGGTTGCAGTGCGATGGGCGAGATTGCTTTGTGCCGGCTCTGCTGTGCAATAGGACGAGGGCAGCTGACAAGGTGCCAGGTTCCGAGCTTCTCTCCTGGGGCATTAATTGGCCTCCCTAATGTTCATCTATCTCACCTCGTTCGGCTCCTCCTTTAGGCATCAGGACATTTAGGCTCTTCCTGCCAATGCTCCCCACCCCATCCCCCTCTTTCTAACTCCTCTCCTAAACGCCTCTTTCCCAGGGACTCCCTCCCAAGGCCCCGAGCCCCCTGACCCCAAGCCGCCGGGATAGTCCCTTTGGTAGGCCCCGGGCCAGTCCCAGTCGGAGTCTCTTCCATTAGGGGCACTGAAGACCAAACATGAGCATTCAAGGTGCCAGACAGACCGTCCTGGGGGCCTCCTGTGACACCCATCACAGACAGAGCGATGCTGCACGGCACACCCTGTGTATGTGTCCCTGCAGGGACCAGCTCAAGGGGTGAGTTTCGGCTCTAGGCCCAATCAGTCCTTGGCCTCTGCTAAGTGACTTGTGTGAGGCCAGCAGCTCAGCGAGGAGTAGAACCCTGGTCGGCTGAGTCCGGTGTCCTAGCCAGGAGGCCAGGCTGCTGCCTCAGGAGGATGCTGACCTGGGGATCTGCCACGGCCTGCTGCGTGGCTCTTCAGGGCAGGGTCTGTCTGTGTGACACCTACCACAGTGGGGCTCCCGTTCCAGTTACAGCCTCCAGATGATGCTGTAATGCAAAGATATGAGCGCCACGCTGGCAATGAGTGTCGTTCGCCATAGCCTATGGATGCCTCTGTGCTGCAGACTCCAATCCCAAGAGCCTTCATGCCGTGAAAACTTGTACTTACTGTGGACCTGGGCCAGATTGGAAACATTAGCCTAGCACAGCTCCGAATGCCATCCCCGCTCCCCTGTGCCCTCCAGAGCCATGGTAACCTGGTTTGGAAGTGGCCAGGAGGTTCTGTTCTGTACAGAAAGTCACCTCGCCTTGCATATCAAACACCGGCATAACTAAGGGGTCGGTAATAAAGCCAGAGTGTGCTGTGTGCCTGCTGCGAAAACATGTTTCCATTGAATTTTGTGTAAGCGCTAACAATAAAGTAAAACATCAATATGGCCGGGCAATCAGGATGAAATTCTTGGCACCGCTCATTGAGTCATTGGAGACCGGTCCACACAGATAAATAGGCCGATCCCACATAACTACTCTGCACATGCAGCTGGCTTGTGAGCTGAAAAGTTACTAATCAAGGGGACAACTCTGCTCTTGCGCAATCGATGGTCGATAGCAAGAAAATGAAAAAGGGCCTGACGTATGTTTCCTTCACCTCCCTCCAGCTGTTCTCGCTGGCTGGAGAGCAATTTCTCCGCGAAATGACGGCGGAAGATGATCTTATTGATCCAGCTGGATACATCATCCCTCTTCCGCCAGGCCAGCCGTAACAAGGTAGTCGTGTGTGCTTTATGTGAGCTGCCTCGGTGCATGCGTGGAGGAATCGTTCGAAACCAAGGCCCCTCAGCTGAGAAGTGAAACCCCAGCTCCCTGCAGCCCCTGTCTCTGGTGCCCCTCCGTGGGGGAGTTAAATCTCTTTGCGGGACACTGTCCTGGTACACTGTGTGAGTCGCAGGCCTTTCCCAAAGCATCCAGCACTGGCCCCTGTTGGAAGCGGAGCGAAGGTCTGTCCCAGCCGCGTAGTATCTCAGCTCCATGAGCTGTTGGTATACGCTGCATGCGAATAGCAGTGAAGATCTGGCAGGACGGATTTCAAGTCGGGTGGTACAAGCCTGGCCGGAAGCACGGGTGTGCTAGCCCATGCCGGGCTCCGAGCCATCATCTCATCACTGCTATTTTTAGCCGTGCTAACTAGAGTCAAGCTCGCACAGGTATGTCCACGTGAGCGGCAGACTCTGCTTCCAGCGTCGACAGGCCCTGCCTCTGCAGGCGTCTGGGGGGAAGGTGATGAGTAGCAGAGGAGGCTGGGGGCAGCTGATGGTGAATGGGCAGGGAGGTGGTCTGGGTGCTGAGCGGGACATGGGGTCTGTGGGGAGGCAGAGGTGGGGAGAGATGACTAGAAGGGGGCGAGGTGCAGGCTGGGTGGTGGGGCATGAACAGGGTGGCCTCCTCAAGACGCTGGGTCTCTGCAGATGGAGTTCACATCGTGGGAATCTGTGGGGTGGAGTGTGTGTGTGGGGGGAGGGGAAGGGAGGGGAGGGGAGATCACTGTTGCTTTCCGCTAATAAAAATCCTTCTCAGCTCCCCTGCCAGCTCAGATACCATGGTGCAGTAAAGCACATTAGACAGGCAGATGCCACCGGTGACCCATTGCCTCTGCAGTAGGGACCAGCTTGGAGCAGCTCCCTGTGCTTCTTCGTTAGGCTGTGTCAGAGGCGGATGACGGCTGTAAAAGGCAGAGGCCCAGCTAACTACAGAGTGACTGAGCCACCCAGCTGCTTACTCGGGCCGTGCTGTGCACCCCTCCCTCCCGCCTCTGCCCTTTGGATCATGCAGCTGTTCCCAGAGGCTAACACTTTGAAAGCCAGACGTCTGCAAGAAGGAAGGAGAAATGGGGTCCAGTGGTCTGAGCGCAGGACTGGGGAGCCAGGAGACCTGGGGTCTGCTGTGTGACCTTCAGCAAGTCAGCTGAGCACACCGTGGCTCAGTTTCCCCATGTGTGACATGGGAGTGAACAGCGCTGTCCCTAAGGAGGGCTGTGAACTAACTTAGCTTTTGCAGAGTGGTAAGCACCAGTGAGAGGCCAAGGATGAGCATTCCCAGTGTGAGGATGTTACATCAGTTACAAGAGAAGTCTCTTTTCAGTTAAAAACAAAGAATCAGCGCATGGCGTAAATGTGTCACTGGTGTAAGGTGCTGGGTTCAGAGTCCTTGAGACTGGGGTCCTCAAGCTAGAGACAGGAGAGACCAACCAGCCATATGCAGGCGTCTTCCTCATTGTACATTATCTAGCATTTTGTCCCCAGAACAGACAGCAGGACAGCAACCACCCTTCGTGCTGACTGTCAGGGACCACTTCCGGGGAGGGAGGCACTCAGAGACCAAGGTGATGGGCCCAGTATGAAAATCTGAGCAGAACAAAACAGTGCCTCAGTCAGACAGCCTTTCCCATGAAACAGCCTTCTTGGTCCGTGTTTCAAGATGGGTCTGCAGAATATCCTGCTTAGAATGAACGTTGGTAAGACCAAGGCTATAACTGAGGGAGGAGGACTCACCATAAAGGATATTACAAGCGGAGAGCTAGAAGAGTGAAAAAAATTGAAATACCTAGGATCAGTGTGTGACGGGATTCCCGGGGTGTAGCCGGGGACTGTGGGCCCGCTGTGTCCCCTTAACTCTCCAGCCTGGGCTGTCTCTCACCATGCTTTGCTAATGACAAGCAGCAAACCCCTCCAGGCACTGTGATCACTCAGTGCAACCGTATGTGGAGCCCCACACCCCGCTAGATTGCATGAATGCTCCCAGAGCCGGTCATGAATCACACAGAGAAAGGTACCAGACAAATCCCCCCAGCTCTGTACCTCAGGAATATACCGTCTTGCACTGCTCAAGACAAGCATTGCACGTTTATTAATTGGTTCACCACTTCATCAATGGAAAGTGGACATACACCAGCCTTTGCCAACCTAAGCAGGTTCACCAGACACGTCAGGCAAACTCACTGGTAAAGATAAACAGTAAAACAAGTTTATTGATGATAAAAGTTAGATTTTAATTGATTATAAGTGACAGGCAAAAAGTTAAAGTTCATTACCAAAATAAAATAAAATATAAAATATAAGCACGCAGTCTAAACTCTCAACCCTATTAGACTGGGCAACATCTAGATTAAGCAGTTTTTATCACCCCACTGGGTGAGATAGTGCAGTTCATAGTACACAGGTTTCACTGTTGAAATCTGGGCCAGTCTCCTCTTTTGGAATCTTCAGTCTTCTCATTGTCCTTGTTGCTTGCAGTGTAGGTGGGGGAAGGAGAAAGGCGAAGCATTGGGCCCCAGTGCTCTGTTTTATACCCTTAGTCCATGTGCTTGGAGAACACAAGTCCAGGCATGTCTGGTGGGCACTTCTGAGACATAAGGTGAAGCAACACCCCGGTGTGTCTCCTGTGAGTGAGTCATTGAATTGTAACTCCTCTGCTGGACAATGGCTGATGTTGTCTGTTCAACACCCACCCGGGCACTGGTTACTTCCCTTGCCATTGTCTCTGGAGATCTAGTATCTGGGCACTTCCCAAACCCACAGCATATTTTAGTGAAAACTGTACAACACAATTCTTATAATTTCATATGCATGATGATTTACATATTTAGATAGAACAGTGGCTTTCAGCAGATCATAACCTTTCCCCTGATACCTCATACGGCCTGCTTTATATGCAATGTCACAATTATATATAAATGAGGAACATGGGGTGACAGGGTGCTCCCCCAAGGTATAGAGTGTCGCACAGTGCTTGCTGACCATGGTGCTCTCCTGAGTGATGCTTGGCTTCCTACCAAAGCTGCGTGGTGCCAATGGTGACCCCAGTTCTCTGTGACAAAAAGATGCCAGTAAAGTTAAAAGGTAGAGTGTATAAAATGGTAATTCAACCCATCCTCACATATGGAACAGAGACTAGGCCTGCCACGAGGAAGGAAATCAGCGTGCTCTCCACCATGGAAATGAAGATGTTGAGATGGTCAAGTGGTTAGACCCAAACCCGCCCTGACAGGAAATGAAACAAAGTTGCAAAGGGCCTAATATGGATTGCTCCAATTGAAGACAAGTTGAGGGCAGCTAGGCTGCATTGGCATTGGCATATCTAGCGCAGGCCTGAGAGTTATATTGGTAGGATGGCCTTTGCAATGGTTATGGATGGAAGACGACCACGGAGGAGACCAAAGTCTTGGTACATGGACTAGATATCAGCAGATCTCAGAAAGTTAATCTGCACGACTGCCTGGCATACGATCATGAGTTTTGGAAGAAACTTAAGAAATTTACAGATTCCAAGGCCAGAGGGGACCATTAGGATCATCTAGTCTGACCACCTGTAGAACACAGGTCAGAGAACTGCCCCACAATAATTCCTGGAGCAGATCTTTTACAAAAACAACCAATCTTGATTTTAAAATTGTCAGTGATGGAGAATCCACCATGACCCTTGTTCCAATGGTTAATTACCCTCCCTGTTAAATGTACACCTTATTTCCAGTCTGAATTTGTCTAGCTTCAACACCCCGCCACTGGATTGTGTTAGCCCTTTCTCTGCTCGAGAAGTATTTGTATTCTCTGCTTTATTAAGTATTTGTTCCCCATGTAGGTACTTCTTCATTGTAATCAAGTCAACCCTTAACCTCCCCTTTGTTAAACTAAATAGACTGAGCTCTGTGAGTCTAATCACTCTAAGGCAGATTTTCTCATCCTTTAATCATTCTCGTGGCTCTTCTCTGAACCCTCTCCAATTTATCAACATCCTTCTGGAATTGTGGGCCCCAGAACTGGACACAGGATTCCAGCAGCGGTTGCACCAGTACCAAACACAGAGGTAAAACAACCTCTCTGCTCCTAGTGGAGATCCCCCTATTGATGCATCCCAGGATCGCATTAGCCCTTTTGGCCACAGAGTCACCTTGGTAGCTCACGTTCAGCTGATTATCCACCATGACCCTATAAAAGTCTCCAACCCTGAATAGGGAAGTGGCAAGAAAGAAGGAGACTGCAGAATACCCTGCTCTGCGTCACACATACATGCTCAGCGATCACAAATGTTTCCATTTACCTCACGGGACTTCACGGCCAGCCGCAGGCATCAGAAGAAGCAACCAGAACTTTCTGCTACAAATAAGAGGGATTGACCATTTCAGCTAAAGGAAGTGGAATATTGGGATGTATAGCCTTTGTGTGGGCTTCCAAACACTAGAGGGTGACATACTCACAGGCACGTCTCCAAGTCTGGTGTTCCATCCAGCAGAGGGCAGTAGTGGGCACAGACACACAGTACGTTACAGCTGGCTGGGAGGGCGAGGGGATGGATCACCTGTAGGTGACCAGACAGCAAATATGAAAAATTGGGACAGGGGGTGGGGGGTAATAGGAGCCTATACAAGAAATAGAAGCCAGATCCTGATACCCTCACATACACTGAGTACTACTTCACTCTGAAAAGTCCCATTAGAACAATGGGGCTACTCATGGTGTCAGATATTACACTGCCTGAGTATGGGTCTCAGAATCTGGCCCTTATAGAGGGACATTGATCCTGGGAAAGGGTCTCAAATTTCCCTGGTTTAAGCCATTTGCCTTTTACTCATGATACACCTTCCTTTTTACCCCAACTTGTTAATCCCCAGAGCTGCATGTGCTTAGTTCACACTGGCAGGATCTACATGGGTGAGTTAGTACTCAACACATTGGTGTGCTTTAGAGATCACACTCCTGTGGTGGGCATTGCCACGCTGGGTGGGCATACCCTACCGATCGAACTGAGTGTAATAAAGATGGGAGGATGACTTGATTAAGGATCCAGCAGGAGAAACTGGGCGCAGAGGGGATGGTGGAGAGGAGAGGGACTGATTAAGACTCAGATAGCTTCAGGAACAGCAGTCCCTTCCCTGAGTCTGGACCAGGACTTAGGGGGAGCCCATGAGTGGACACTAAACATTCTGTATTCTAGTCTATTCTATTTTATTCTGTTCTCTATAGGTTCTTATACCATGCTCATTACCATAGGCTCTGAGTGCATTAAGCAATGTAACTTACATCTGTCACGTGTTGTTTGTTCTCTCCTTCTCTCCCCAGGGGAGAAGTGTGAGCTGTGGAGTGTCTTGTTTTGGTAGGTGTTTTTTTTAGATATACATGTTGCTCTATGTTTGTTAGAGAAGGCAAGGTCAAAAAATGTGTCTGGCCCTTGGAGCAGAAGGTGGGGAGGTTTGGGATGGGCCTTAGTTCCTGGGGGAGGTCATCCCCTGGTCTGGGACCGGCCCTGGAGAAAGTTCTGTTTCTCCCACACAGATGAGATTTACTCTTATTGGAGAGTTCCACTGGGCAAGAGGAGTTGTCAACCATGGTTTTCATCCTGAAACTTTAGATTCTTTTAGATACCCTGGGCCCAAGCCATGGAGCACCTTGTAGATAAGGACCGAGACTGCCCACCAGCACCACCTCTGTCATGCTTGAGTTCAGCTGTTGCTTATCCAGGAGTTGATCTCGTCCAAACGCTGGGCCATCTTGGTGCTAGTGGTGCGGTCGCATGTGGTGAAGGGTAGGTAGATCTGCATAGTGCTGGCCCTGGAATCCATGCTGTCTGATCGGGTCACCTAGTGGCTGTATGCAAACCTTGAAAAGGACCAGAGAGTTCATCCTTGTGGAACATCCCCATCCTGAACATGTGCGTTCTTTTCAGGGAAGCAGGAGGGCAGTTTTTCACAGCACTTGGTGCTCAGCTTTAATGTAGATTGTGGCTACTCAGGTACCGCTCTGGATAGCTCCTGAGGGCGGGATTCGGCATCTTCAGTGGAGGTTGATGGGAAGGTTCTCTGGGCCTGTAATACAGCCTCAGTATGGAGGAATCATTATCTTTCATCCCATTTGTTTCAGCTTTTGTTTTCTGCTATCAGCGCTTGAGTGTCCAGCCCTCTCTCTTCCTCTGGTGCAGGATGACAGAAAACCCAGGAGACCAGTGTGGCCAATGGGGAGGAGGGGGCTGGTGTGTCAATGACTGAGGCTATCACACAATGATAGTGATTCACCAGCTCCTCAACTCCTCATCCAGTGGGTGAGGTGCTGCTGTGCTTTAGCAGGCTTTGGAATTTGGTGGAATCCAGGAGCCATTGTGGTTGAATCAGGATCACGGGTCTTTCTTGTTGCCTGGGAGAACTCTGACCACTGCCCTAATGAGATGATGGTCTGCCCAGGACAGTGGCTGGGTTGTGGTGTCCTCAATATTGACATCTAGGCCCACCATCAGGGCAAGGGTGTGAGTGGGACCAGAGATGACCTATGAAAGTCCTAGGGAGGCAAGTGAGTTTGGGGGATTTTGCATGACTGGCCTTGTCGATATGCATGTTAAGCTCTCCTAGTACAAGTCAGGTATTTCCCCACCATTTCCAACCAGGGGCGGCCCTAGACTAGCTGCCACCAACTGGCGCCCTCGGCGAACCATGCAATCGGCGCCCCCCCCCCCCCCCAACCCCAAATCCCAAGGGCAGACCTAGGCTGCGGTTTTTGGTAAACTGGGAAACATTTTGTCCCTTTTTTCCTTTTAATGTTTTGTAAGCATTTTTTTTTAAACAGAGGCTTAATTATTTGGTTTGTCCATCCGTCCATCTGTCCAACCAATGTTTCTGAGATCAGATAAAATAGAGACACAAAATTTTCAGAATAGATTTGTATATGACATCTAGATGATATTTCAGTCCGATTTCAAATAAAAATGCATTAAAAATGTTAATTATAATTTGTATTATTACAAATCCAAAATCATCCATTACTCTATCCTGCTTTAACTGCCCTTACCACCACATCCAATACAGAAAGAAATAAGAAAACTCTTCAATGAACTTTAACTTGTATTTACAAAACACGCCGAATAAAAAACGCTCTGTGCTCTTAAAACATGACTTTTCTTGCTTTAAGTTTTGAAAATCCAGTCACTAGTTCTTTTAGATCCAGTTTTCTAGCTATTTCATGCTCTATTGACATTGTGGCAAGTCTAACAAGTTCTCTCTTGCACCATTGTTGTACGCAGATACGTTTTTATCAATTTTAACTTTGAGAAGCTACGTTCCCCACTAGCTACGGAAACTGGCAAAGTTAAAAGAATGCGTAGAGCTATACAAATGTTTGGAAAACTGTGAGTTTATTTTCACAAACAAACTTCAGTACTTCTTCAGGAGTGGAATGTTTCTTAAGTCGTCTTGAAAAAGCCTGAAGCTCACTACACAAATCTGTAGCATCAATGTCTTTTGAATTTTCATGAGTCAATGCCGACTCCAGTTTTATACAAAATTCTCTTATCTGTTTTGCTGTTTTCTTTTGCAAGCTGTGGATATCATATAGAAAGCCAAATAATGACTCTAGCTGCTGCATCTGTTGAAATCTTTCATCAACTGAGTGAATAGCAGTATCAAGACCTGCGAAGTAGAAATTCACTTTGAACCTTTGTTTTGGGTTCTGAATGGGCGTGTCTCGTCCGTCATAAGAAAACTACTGTTTCTTTTGCCGAATGCAAACTGGCTGTGGTTCAAATTCTGTCGGAAAGTCTGTTTCTTCAGCAAGCTCGAGAGAATCTACCAGTGTTCTTTTGAACCCTTCATCACTTCTGCATTCCTCCAGAATATTTTTAGTTTGCTGCGGTTTTTGGGTAGCAGAATGTATGTTCAAGTTCTTTTCCTGAAGCTGCGTACTAGTAAGGTTAATCTCGAAAAGGATATTATACCACAAAATGAGTGAAGTCACAAATTTGAACTTGGAAAGGCCATTTGCAAGAGCTTCTGCATCTAAACATGCCGTATTGCCAGATGATCCAGTAAAGGTAGTATCATCAGAAATTTCAATTAGGGCATCATAAATGTTTCCAAGTTCATAGCGCGAAGAGGCTTCAAAGCATCAATGCGACTCTCCCATCTTGTCTGACTAAGTGGTTTTCCAGTTAGAGAATTCACATGGCAAGTCAGAATCTCCCAACGGCATGTTGAGCCTGAGAAAAACACATAAACACGTTGCACCAGGTCAAAGAAACTGCTTGCCTCCAAACAGCATCTAACAGCATCATTGACAACCAAGTTCATAGGAATCATAGGATATCAGGGTTAGAAGGGATCTCAGGAGGTCCAACCCCCTGCTCAAAGCAGGACCAATCCCCAATTTTTGCCCCAGATCCCTAAATGGCCCCCTCAAGGATTGAGCTCACAACCCTGGGTTTAGCAGGCCAGTGCTCAAACCACTGAGCTATCCCTCCCCCAAATTCAGAGAATGCGCACTGCAAGGAATGAAAAAGTCCCTAGGATTGATTTCCACCATTCTCCTTTGCACACCATAGTCTTTACCCTTCATATTTCTCCCATTATCATAGCATTGGCCACGTAAGTTTTCAACAGATAATGACATTGTTTCAGTCATAAATGCTCCAGTCGTCTCCTTCAGTGGTATAAAACCCAAAAAATGTTCCTTTATGAGCACTTCAGCATTATCTTCATCTGCAGACTTTTCCATATCCACAAAACGAATGATCATTGTCATTTATTCAACATAGAGACTAACCAATTTATTTGAGCATAAGTTTTCGTGAGCTACAGCTCACTTCATCGGATGCATTTAGTGGAAAATACAGTGAGGAGATTTATATACACACAGAACATGAAAAAATGCGTGTTATCATACACACTGTAAGGAGAGTGATCACTTAAGATGAGCTATTACCAACAGGAGAGCGGGGGGGAGAGGGGGGAGAAAACCTTTTGTAGTGATAATCAAGGTGGGCCATTGACAGCAGTTAACAGGAATGTCTAAGGAGCAGTGGGGGGGGGGGTGTGGGGGGAGGAATAAACATGGGGAAATAGCTGCGGAACCACCTGATCAACATCCTCTACAGCAAACAGGGAAAGATTAAGAATGAGCTCTCAAAACTGGATACTCTCATAAAAAACCAACCTTCCACACAAACTTCCTCGTGGCTGGACTTTACAAAAACTAGACAAGCCATTTACAACACACATTTTGCTTCTCTACAAAAGAAAAAGGACACTAAACTATCTAAACTACTACATGCCACAAGAGGCCACAGCAATGGTTCCCTTAACCCACCCAGCAATATTGTCAATCTATCCAACTATACAATTAGTCCAGCAGAAGAAGCTGTCCTATCTCGGGCCTCTCCTTCTGCCCCTCCACCCCCATGAACATGATACAGTTCTGTGGTGACCTAGAATCCTATTTTTTACGTCTCCGACTCAAGGAATATTTCCAACACACCTCTGAACAACATACTAATCCACAGAGACCTTCCTACCAACTCTACAAAAAGAAGGATTCTAGGTGGACTCCTCCCGAAGGTCGAAACAACAGACTGGACTTCTATATAGAGTGCTTCCGCCAACGTGCACGGGCTGAAATTGTGGAAAAGCAGCATCTTTGCCCCATAACCTCAGCCATGCAGAACACAATGCCATCCACAGCCTCAGAAACAACTCTGACATCATAATCAAAAAGGCTGACAAAGGAGGTGCTGTTGTCATCATGTATAGGTCGGAATATGAACAAGAGGCTGCTCGGCAGCTCTCCAACACCACTTTCTACAAGCCATTACCCTCTGATCCCACTGAGGATTACCAAAAGAAACTACAGCATTTGCTCAAGAAACTCCCTGAAAAAGCACAAGAACAAATCCGCACAGACACACCCCTGGAACCCCGACCTGGGGCATTCTGTCTGCTACCCAAGATCCATAAACCTGGAAATCCTGGACGCCCCATCATCTCAGGCCTTGGTACCCTGACAGCAGGATTGTCTGGCTATGTAGACTCCCTCCTCAGGCCCTATGCTACCAGCACTCCCAGCTGTCTTCGAGACACCACTGGCTTCCTGAGGAAACTACAATCCATCGGTGATCTTCCTGAAAACACCATCCTGGCCACTATGGATGTAGAAGCCCTCTACACCAACATTCCACACAAAGATGGACTACAAGCCGTCAAGAACACTATCCCCGATAATGTCACGGCTCACCTGGTGGCTGAACTTTGTGACTTTGTCCTCACCCATAACTATTTCACATTTGGGGACAATGTATACCTTCAAATCAGCAGCACTGCTATGGGTACCCGCATGGCCCCACAGTATGCCAACATTTTTATGGCTGATTTAGAACAGTGCTTCCTCAGCTCTCGTCCCCTAACGCTCCTACTCTACTTGCGCTACATTGATGACATCTTCATCATCTGGACCCATGGAAAAGAAGCCCTTGAGGAATTCCACCATGATTTCAACAATTTCCATCCCACCATCAACCTCAGCCTGGACCAGTCCACACAAGAGATCCACTTCCTGGACGCTACAGTGCTAATAAGCGATGATCACATAAACACCACCCTATACCGGAAACCTACTGACCGCTATTCCTACCTACATGCCTCCAGCTTTCACCCTGACCACACCACACGATCCATCGTCTACAGCCAAGCTCTGCGATACAACCGCATTTGCTCCAACGCCTCAGACAGAGACAAACACCTACAAGATCTCTATCAAGCATTCTTACAACTACAATACCCATCTGCTGAAGTGAAGAAACAGATTGACAGAGCCAGAAGAGTACCCAGAAGTCACCTACTACAGGACAGGCCCAACAAAGAAAATAACAGAACGCCACTAGCCGTCACCTTCAGCCCCCAACTAAAACCTCTCCAACGCATCATCGAGGATCTACAACCTATCCTGAAGGACGACCCATCACTCTCACAGATCTTGGGAGACAGGCCAGTCCTTGACTACAGACAGCCCCCCAACCTGAAGCAAATACTCACCAGCAACCACACACCACACAACAGAACCACTAACCCAGGAACCTATCCTTGCAACAAAGCCCGTTGCCAACTGTGCCCACATATCTATTCAGGGGACACCATCACAGGGCCTAATAACATCAGCCACACTATCAGAGGCTCGTTCACCTGCACATCCACCAATGTGATATATGCCATCATGTGCCAGCAATGCCCCTCTGCCATGTACATTGGTCAAACTGGACAGTCTCTACGTAAAAGAATAAATGGACACAAATCAGATGTCAAGAATTATAACATTCATAAACCAGTCGGAGAACACTTCAATCTCTCTGGTCACTCGATTACAGACCTAAAGGTCGCAATGTTACAACAAAAAGACTTCAGAAACAGACTCCAGCGAGAGACTGCTGAATTGGAATTAATTTGCAAACTGGATACAATTAACTTAGGCTTGAATAGAGACTGGGAGTGGATGGGTCATTACACAAAGTAAAACTATTTCCCCATGTTTATTCCCCTCCCCCACCCTCCACTGCTCCTTAGACGTTCCTGTTAACTGCTGGCAATGGCCCACCTTGATTATCACTACAAAAGGTTTTCTTCCCCGCCCCCCCACCGTTCCCCCGCTCTCCTGCTGGTAATAGCTCACCTTACCTGATCACTCTCCTTACAGTGTGTATGGTAACACCTATTGTTTCATGTTCTGTGTGTATATAAATCTCCTCACTGTGTTTTCCACTGAATGCATCCGATGAAGTGAGCTGTAGCTCACAAAAGCTTATGCTCAAATAAATTGGTTAGTCTCTAAGGTGCCACAAGTCCTCCTTTTATTTTTGCGAATACAGACTAACACGGCTGCTACTCTGAAACCTGTCATTTATTCAACATGACTCACATCTGGTGTACAGTCCAGTTTTATTGAAAAGCATTTTGCAGAATGGGCAGCTTCTACAATTTTCTTTTCAGTGGCATTTGCTAGGATTTGATTCACTTCATTCTGCTTATTTTTTCCTAAGTAATGAACCTGTGTTTCATGATCAGTTATTTTACGCAGATGCTCCTTAATGACTGGATCAAACAAAGCTAGGTAGTCAACAAATTTTTAAAAGTTTCCATTACCTGGAGTGTATAATTTTTCATTTCTACCGCGGCCACGGAATGCTAAATTTTGCCCACCGAGAACTCTCACTAAAGCAATCAGACGCTCTAATATTTGTTGCCAATATTCTTCTTTTTCTTTGATCACACGTAAAATTTCTTCATCGATAGTTTTTCCTTTTTTCAATCATAATTCAAGTTCTTTCCAATTTTGAAAACATTCCAAATGTTCTGTACTTCTTTCATGTGAAGAGAGAATTGAAGATATGTTTTTCCAGTCCTTCAAACCATTTTCAGTAAGTGATGTACCAATTGCTTGATTTCTAAACAACTTGCAACAAAAGCAAAACACTTCCCTTAGGGAAGGGAAATTCATGAACTTGTTAGGGTCCATGTTCCACAAGAATTTGCCGCACACTGTCATCACATCTGGGCCAGGAAGCTGGGTCCCCATACTGTAACTTGTTTGTAACTTCCTCATCCTGTCTTCTTTCTACTTCATTTATTTCAACTTCTGCGTGTGTCCTCTGAAGGTGAATAAATTTTCTCCACTTCCATATCAGTCTGATGCTGTGAGCTGCCTTCATCTAGAAATAAGTTTCCATCATCTTGAGTTTCCAAACTGCTTTTTTGTGGATGTGAGCTACCCTCATCTCGAAGTAATCTACCTTCATCTTGATGTTCCAAACTGCTTGCACGTGGATGTGAGCTAACCTCCACTCCAAGGAAAATTCCTTCATCTGGATGCTGTGAACTGCTTCCATCTTCTTTGGATTAAAGAGAAGATATTTCAGGAAGGATCCCTGCTGTTTTGCTTGGTCCTTTTCCTTCTCAGCCTTTCGTTTATGATACTCAGCTCCTGAGGGTTTTCTTTTTCCTCTTTCTGCCATGGGGCATTTAAATATTGTTGCGTACTGTGCTCCCGACTGCAAGCATGATAGCATTAAGGATGGCTGACACACACCCCACATGGTTGGCAATTTAAACCACATTGCAGCCATCCCAACACATCTTTTCACTGCTTAAAGGTTCACTGATTAGTAACACACACTCACTTCCCTATTAAAACAGCTAGTTACAGCATTTACACGGAAAGAAAATGACCTTTTTTAACGTTATAACCCGACACCTGTTGTTTGGAAAGTAATCCCCTTCCTCGTGGTTATGCACTTGGAGTGTGGCGTCATCACTTTCATAGTCTATTGAGCGTTAACGCTGTTACTTTTCTTTTATGGACCTTATTTATTACATGTGAACCAGTTATAACAAAGAAAAGTTCATAATTATACAGCCCAATAATAACGCTAAGGTTTAATAACGCTTAAAGATACTCACATTTTGGATTTATAATGCTGAAAGACATTATTCTTTATTCTTTGGCACCAAGAAACTCAATTTCCCACAGTATTCGCTTGATTCTTAATCATCTGCCTGCGACGTGTGTTAAAATGACCGTTTGACATGTATCAACTCGCGAGATCTCCGCTCTACATGAATTTCCGGCTATGCGACCTTGATGTATATTGGAGTTAGGTGTCCCTAGCATTGTAGCTCTTGCCGCAGGCAGATGTGTTTCATTGTGGCTGAGTTATTGCTTATCAAAATTGCTGAGTGGGTCATCTTGACCCTACGTCGCAAATTGAAAAAAAAATTGCTAAAATATTCTTTATTTTTGCAGTAAATAAAAGATTTGACATCTTAATAAATTCTCAGAAATGTAGAGAAATGAATTATCATTCATATTCCCTCCGTACGCGCATGGGAATTGAAATAATGACATCTTTGTTATTTTATTTGTATTTTTTTTCATCTTTTTCCAAAAAAAAAAATCTTTTTTTTTTATTTGATTTTTTTCCTCGAATTTGGTGCCCCATTTAACTTAGCACCCTAGGCGACTGACTAGTTTGCCTATATGGACGGATCACCCCTGTTTCCAACAAGATACTGGTAAGCTCCTTTATGAAACCTTTTGTCTGTGGTGGTCTGTAAACGAGTATAAAATCCTTTAGCTTTGGCTTTGTTACTGTCAGATGAGTGAATTCAAATGAATTTGTCTGAGGCACCTCTCTTGAATTTAATGTTTGCAGACAAGATGAATGCAGTGCCACCTGCCTTCTTGTCTTATCGAAATCTGTAATGTCCCCTCAGATTACCTGGGGGTGAGGTGGGCTAGAACAGGGCCATGGTCTTGGTGATGCAAGCTGTATCGGGTGCTTCATCGCTGATGCGGTCACGTATTGTTTGTTGACAGCAGATTTTGCATTGATCAGCATCACCTTTAATTCATGAGGTACTGTGCTCTCTGCTTCCAGCCTGTGTCTAGGTAGTGCCCTATGCAGCGCATAAGTGTTAGATGTCTGGAATCTGGTTTTTTCATGTCTGCTCTGCGTCCTTAGACGGTTCCTCCCAGCTTGGACTGTGATAGCAGAAGCAGTGGATTGTGCCGTGGGATGATCAGATGGAGGGACTCTGTCCGGTTCACCATGGGGAAGGCAGGTCGGTTGGGTACTTTTGGGAATGGTAGCCTGGTTGAGTGCTGGGAGTGGGCAGATTGGGAGCAGTCTGTCCTGGCGGAAGTGGCAGCAGGACCAGCCATGGAATAATAATGATAGGCCATGCCCCGCCCTGCAGGAGGGAGTGTTAACGGCATCGGGTGTCTGTTTCCTGGCATTACTCTGTCAGCGGCGCCCCGGTACTCTGCCCTGCTTTGGAAAGGAGGTGGAGAGGCGAGAGGAGGGGAGGTAGCTCTTAGCAGTTAGTCATGTCTGGACAGTGGCCGCCTGTCCAAAAGCTGATGAGGAAGCTGCGGAAGCAGGGCTGGAGCTCAGGGGTCCTTTCTCATCATAAGTGCTGAATCCTGTTGGTGGGGGGACCAGAATGTCCTGAGAAGCAGGGACCCTGCTCCTTTAAGGGCTCTCCAGTTCCCCTGCTTTTTCTGGTGGTGCTGGGCCCCGCTGCTGTGTCCCCACTGTGCGGGGGGAGGAGAGAACAGGCACCAGAGGGAACCACAAGATCTTGTCCAGCAGCCTCCGTGAAGATTCCCGTCTGTATTCACTACAGCCCCGGGTCCTTTCACTTCTCTGCCACGAGGGGGCAATACAGGGGACACAGGGAAACGTGAACACATTCCTTGTTCTTGTGTTTCTTCTGCAAGCTCCTGGACACCCCTCGCCCCCTGAAGACATCCAGGGGCTTCCTCCCTTGCAGGACCAAGTTGGCATCAGTACTTTTTCAGATCACTGGACCCTGGTGCGAAGTAGGGTGACCAGATGTCCCAATTTTATAAGGACAGTCCCGATTTTTGGGTCTTTTTCTTATATAGGCCCCCTACCCCCTGTCCCAATTTTTCACATCTGCTGTCTGGTCAGCCTAGTGAGAACCCACTGGCCTCAGTGCTATGAGGGCAGGGACCAGGCCAGCATGATTCAGAATGCTTAAAGGATTGGAAACATGCCCTGTCGGGATCGACTCACGGAGCTCAATCTATTGAGAGTATCAAACAGAAGGCTAAGGGGTGACTTGATCGTAGTTTATAACTACCTATGTGGAGAACAAAAATTTAGTAATCGGCTCTTTGATCGAGTGGAGGAAGGTCTAACATGATCCAACAGCTGGAAGTTGAATCTAAACAAATTCAGATTGGAAATAAGGTGCACATTTTTAGCAGGGATGGGAATTAGCCACTGGAACAAACTACCACAGGCTACGCTGGATTCTCCGTCACTGGCCATTTTTAAATCAACGGTAGATGTTTTTCTAAAAGATCGGCTCTGGTTCAAATGGGAATTAATTCAGCGACGTTCTCTGGCCTGTGTTCCACAGGGGGTCAGAGGAGGTGATCACAGTGGTCCCATCTGGCCTTCGAATTGATAGGCTGAGGAGCTTTCCTCCTCTCTTCCCACTTGTCTCCATGCTGGAGCCTCTGGGGGATTCTGGGCTGGCCCGGAAGGTTAATGACTCCAGGGGGTTAATGACATTACCAGCCACTCCACGCTAATTCCATTAGGGCTTGTCTGGGTTCCCTTCTCATTGCAGGCTGACTGCGACCCAAGGCCTCATTACAAGCAGAGGCGAAGCCGGTACAGTACATTCCCCCCATGACCTTTAATAAACTTACAATCCACCGCCTCATTAGACCAGGCTAGGGATTTTCAGGAGCGGTTGTAAAGAAGTGCTGTAATGACAGCGAATTAGAATGATGGGCTTAGAAACGGAAGACCAGCTCTGTTCTATTGGACAGACAATGAGGTGAGGCATCAGGACTCCTGGCTCTATTTCCAGCTATGCTACTGGCTCTTTGTGCCTCAGTTTCCCCACCACTGTGCGTGGACACCTAACAGCTCTCTAGATAGATTGTAGTGCAATCCATCTGATGAGGAGCCTAAGGTACTTATCTGACTCCCATTATCCTTGTGCCTGAGCACCTCACGGTCTTTAATGTATCTATCCTCACAGCACAGCACTCCCATTCATTCCCATTAAACAGGTGGGAAACTGAGGCACGGAGAGACTAAGGGCCAGAGTTGTAAAGCTATATAGGTGTGTATGGTGCAGTAGGAACTAGGTGTAGAGCTGCTTCTGAAAAGTCCACGAGGCACCTATCTACCTTTGAAAATCTGGCCCTACGTGACTTGCCCCACCCTACCCAGGAAGTCTGGAGTAGGGGAGGGACTTGACCCTCCATTTTCTGAGTCCCACGGGAAAGCCCTAACCATTGGACCATCCTTCCTCTCCAGGCCCTGAATTAGGTGGGACTCAAAGAGACCCAGTGTAGTGCTACCCGGCAGCACAGCCCGCGTTGGTCAGTATGAAAGCTAGAGTCAAAGAGACCAGCAGGGTCTGTCCAGCAGCCTCATCTGCTCTGAACCCCTCACAGCCAACATCTCTCCAGCTCTCTGCAAGGAGGGATAGTCCAGGTGCAGCACTGTTATGTCTTAACTGAAACAAGCTGGATGCCAGAGGCACTGTTTTTATCATCTCATCTTTGGTGTGAAAGTCTTTCTCGAAGGGTCCTGAGGTAATGAGCTAATTGTGAGTAGGTGACATGGAATATCTTTCAGCTGTGCGGCTACACAATGCCCAATTAGCACAAGCTAATGCAGCCGCCTTTGTTTCATGTGTTGCGAGGCTAGGATCAGTGCAGCTGGTGAGGGCTGAAGTGAAATCAGTGCCAGCTATGCCCAGACAGCAATGCTCGCATCAAAGGAGCTACCTAAATAAATTAAATGCATTCCAGGTGAGCTCCCCTGCCCCTACATTTCCCCTCCCTGGTAAAGCATTATTCCCAAATCATCCCAGCACCTAAATTAAGTTTCTCCCTCTTTGATCTGGGTGGTTAGAGAAGAGGGACTGAGACCCAGGACTCCTGGGTTCTATTCCTGAGCCTTCCCCCTTGTTACTACATGTGACCTAAGGTAAATCATAGAATATCAGGGTTGGAAGGGACCTCAGGAAGTCATCTAGTCATCAACTCAAAGCAGGACCAATCCCCAATTTTTGCCCCAGATCCCTAAATGGCCCCCTCAAGGGTTGAACTCACAACCCTGGGTTTAGCAGGCCATTGCTCAAACCACTGAGCTATCCCTCCCCCAATCATTCAAGCTCTGTCTGCCTCAGTTTCCCCATCTGTAAAATGGGGTGTAGTGAGGCTTAATTCACTGATTAGTGACCGCAAAGAGTGTTGTTATCATCCCTTTGCTGTGTGGTAGCATGGGGACTGATAACTTTATTTGCTGTGTTGTGTAGCTCGCTTCCCTATAGCCTTAACTCCAGTCCCGTGGTGATGGGGCTCAGACACCCCCAGTTACTAGGATATCTGGAATCATTCCGTCTTCAACAGGAAGAAAACAGCGACAAAGTACAGTCCCACAAACAACCGTCCACCCAACTCGAGTTCCAGCTTTGTTCGGTTGTTCACAGGAACCCCACCCGGCTGGAACTTTCTACAGCACATAGAGAGGCCTAGCTGCAGACTCATGTACTGCAAGCTTATGTCATATCTTTTCACCAGTGATGGGAGCGGTGTAAGAACCTCGCTGGAGCAGAACAGAACATGCCCACGGAGGCTGTTCTGGCAGTTTTGTTTGACAATGAGCAATTTCCACTGTATTCCAAATAGCGCCTTACTGGGCCAAGGGAGGCCACGGAAAGGGTAAATTTCCAATCCTCACAGGCTGGCATGGCGTCTGCTCCCTGGATCTTCTGCAGCTGAAGGGCAGAAAGGGCCAGAGCCTGCAATGGCTGGCCGTGCAGCTCATCCACTGCAGCAAAAAATCACAGCGAAGCCTTACCGCCAAGGCCTGGTGCTGTGGGAAGCCGAGGGCCAGCGGTCAGGCTTGAGAGAGGTGTTATTGCCCCGGGCGGTGGCAGGGTGTCTGCTGGGGTTGGTACAGAGGGGTGATGGCTGGTAGGGCGGAAGTTTCTCTGTTTGTATCAACAGAGGAGCCCCTGGTCTGGCAGGCGGAGAGATATCGGTAGCGCCCAGCTCCCCAGGGAGGCAGAGGGGAATCAGCTGGGCCTCACAGGAGGTGTAAGAAGTTCCAAAGTAGCGTTTCGTCAGCGCCAGAAGAATGGCACGTCCGGCTGCTGCAGTGAAACCCGAGCAGCCTTTCCATCTGTTTACCACAGAACCGGCAGGTCCCATTTCAAGGTAGACGAGACAGGAATCAGAAAGAAGAAATGCTCCCGGAGCAGGAGCAGCAGCAACATCAGGCAGGCTCCCTGTGCATCTGTTACTAATCTCATTAATAGCAAGGTGCCACCAGGGGGAAATTTCCCTTCCTCAGAAGCTCCAGGGGCCAGACTCTGCCGTTACTTCCACCCAAGAAAGCCAGAGTAACTCTGAGGACGGCACCAGCATTTGCTTCAAATTCACAAAGCCATAACGGAGAGCAGCATTTGCCCTAAAGCCTTTGACTATCACAAAGAAACATCTGTGTCTTTAATTTAAAAAGCCTCAGACAACAGCTAGAGTTTCTTCTTGTTTGGGGGCTTTTTGTTTTTAAAGGTAATTTCACCCTGGTGAGACCTACTGAACTGACACCTTTCAAATCTGAGTCGCCCGGAGCATGGCAAGGTGTGTGGAGATTCAATTCCCCAGCTCTGCTGCCTGACCTTGGGCAAGTCATTTCCCCGCTCTGGGCCTCGGTTTCCCCATCTGCCAAAGGGAGGTAATAATGCTGCCTCTTGGTGGTAAAGGGTTTGGAGAACTGCAGATGGGAAGTGCTATAGAAGAGCTAACTATTATTATTCCCAAGAAGACATGCAAAGCAGGTCATTTGAGGGCAAATTATCCCATCCCTGCTGGCTCGCAACAGATCCTGGATGTAAGATTTATTCCTGGAGCTCTCTGCCAAACAAGGATGCCGATTTTCATGTACACCTGTTCACTGGCACTCAGACTGTAACCCGTCCCCTCCCTGTCCTCTGGCTATTAACGGCAGTCACCGCTGACCCGGTCTGCATCGGAACTGGGGATGTCAAGATGAAAGGCATTGGGTCTCCTTCCGGATGCCCTGAGTCGCCCACTCTCCCCAGTGAGGACTTCCTTTGCTATTGAAAGCCACAGTTGGAAATGCTGCAGACATTTTTTCAAGCCCTTTTTTTATTATTGTCCTCCTCCGAGGCGCCTTTCTGAGCATGCCCAGGATTTTGTGTTTTAGCTGGAACAAAAATATTGAGCAAAGAAAGTGAATGTGGATCCAGAGCACCTCAATAAATAACGAGTAAAAAACCCCATCCCAAATCAAAGCAAGCAAGCGGTGCAGAGCTTGGTTTGTTTGTAGACCTAATTCAATGTCTCTTCTGTCCTGAAAGCAACAGCTCCTCCCTGCCTCAGGCTCCCAGTGGAGGCATTTTCCATACTGGAAACAAATCTATTTTGACATTCCTGAAGCTTTTATACCCAAATTACACTTTGTCAAACAGCCTTGCTCATTTCCCAGCAGCGCCGTATGTACATGAGGGACAAACCCTTTGGGGCGAGGTGACCCCCAACAAGACTGGCATTGTTCCGAGTGCCCATGTTATGCTCAGCCAGCTGAACTCCTCCTTGGGGACTGGCACGAGCCGCACTGGAATGGCTGAAGCAGGGTGCCGGGGGGTCAAAAGGAAAACTTGGCAACTGAATTCTGGACCGAGTGCTGCCCAGCCAGGTAAATGACTCTGTGCCAACTTGCAGCCAAGCAGAGAAGCCTCTTCAAATGTCATTTCCTTCTAGCCCCCAGCAGGAGGAACCTGCCCCTCCTGTTGTGTTTTGTTGTCAAAGCAAATGGAGCAGTGGGGCGGGAAGCAATCCTGGCCATTATGGTCCAGTAGAAAGACCTGCAGGCACCAGCAAAATAATGGCCCCAGTATTGGGAGAAAACATCTGCAAGAACCTAGAGCACAGTGGAACATTGCAACCTAGGGGGTCTGGGAGAAATCATACACTCACCGGCTGCAAGGGACCAGCTAGTCCGTCCCCCTCTGCTGCGGCAGGATGGAGTCTTCCTGACGAGGCAAACAAGCCTGATGATTCTGAGTGAATTACCCAGCAAAGGGATGAAGCGGGTGCCTTGTGGTCAGCTATTCAATTATTGTGTGCGTCTCGCTGGGCAGTACTGAAAGGAGAACAGTTTGCTGCCCGGAGAAGCTTAGTCTTAGTAGATCTAACGTATACCCAGGGCCATATTTTGCACTAGGGAAGAGATGAAGATGTGAAGAGCCAGGTCATCGTCCGTCAGGATGGGACGGAGTCTCCTGGCTGGCCAGAGATGACGGAAAGCGCTCCTTGTGGATGCTGGTAGGTGAGAGTTCAGCCTCCGTGAGGAATCCAAGGCCTGAATTGACCAACTGTGGGTGGGCCCCTTCAGCCAAAGGAGACAGCTCCGTGGCTGGGAACTCTGCAGAATGCTTTCCTCTGCCCCCCGCATCACTCCTGTCTTGCTGGGGTTCATCAGTCGGCTGTTTGACGGTGGGGCTTGGAAGACACCAGGTCAGGGGTCCAGGAGGGAAGTGATCATCCCTGACAGTCCGGGTTCAGTTCAGGGCTGGTCCCATCCCTGCTCAGTGCCTCAGTTTTCCCACCTGTAAAATGGGGGCAATGATACTGTGCTCCTCTGTAAAGCGCTTGGAGATCTAGAGAAGAGAAGCACTTTGGAAGAACCAGCTATTATTATTATTATTGTATTCATTTGTATTATCATAGCCCTCTGGAGCTCCAGCCAGGGACCAGGCTGTGTGCTAGGTCCTGTACAAACGCAGAACAAAAAGACGGTCCCTGCCCCAGAGAGCTTCCAGTCTACGCATAAGGCAAGAGACAACAGGTGGTTGCAAACAGTTGGAGGAGCACAAGGAAGCAATGAGACACTGCTGGTCGGTGTGACAGGCCGCAGCCCCAGCACATTACCAAACTGGTGTCAAGGAAGCAGGGCGGGGAAGGGAATGGCACCAGGTTGGCAGGAGAGCTCACAAGAACCCTGCAAGGAGTAGAGGGGAGACAATGGGCTGAGCGTGAGAAAGGGGTAAACCCCACGGAGGGAAAGGACTGATTTTCACTGGGAGAAGGGAGGTGAGATGAAATTGAGCGAAGGGGAATGTCGGTGAATATCAGGAATGATGTTCCCTTTCTCCCAATCCCAGCCCTGAGCCTTTTCCCCTGCTGGATCCCTCACTCAGAACAGCCTCAAACATCAACCTCCTCTACAACCCATTTCTTTTATCTACCCTTACACACACATACACACAAAGAGAGAGAGGACACAAACACAGCGACACACACCCCTCTGCGTGTTTCCCCTGGTGCACATGACCCTTAATCATGTGTGTGGTTTCTGTCTGAATCCAGTAGCAGGGCTGTATGGGGCAGGTGCCTCATCTTCTCTCCTCTCTGCTCAGAGCCAGGAACCTCTGGATAAATACTAATCTCCATCCGCTGTGGGGTTGGGTCCCCAGGGAAATAAGGAAAGGGCCTTTGCTGTAATGGTTTAACATCAGACTTGGGAAAGCATCAGAGAGGACGCTGCATGGAGCAACCCTGCCATGACCCCATGGAATAGGTCAGGAGTTACGTCCAGTAATGTCTTTCCTAGATGGGATTTCCTTGGTTCTGTATGATATTTACAAGGTATTGACCCGCCACTTGCTTCTGCCGGTGCTGACATATTGCAAAGCAGCGACTGACTGAAGCGGCCGAGCCCGTCTCTGGCTCCAGACCTACCCCAAAGCCAGGCGGGTTCTGAGTTCGGGGGTTGGTTCAGTCCTGTCTATAGCTGTTCAGAAAGTTCCTTTAAAGCAAAGCACATAGACACTGTGGTGATTTGCCTGGGGAAAAGCATGAAGGCAGAGAGACGGAAGACAGACCATTACCTCGGCCGGTCCCTTTCTGAATGAGCAGCCTCTGCAGATCTTTCTGGTTTGCCTGAAATAGTCGGTGCACCCAACTCAGGGCAAGGGGGCCTGCAGGGAGGTGGGACGGGCAGAGCGGGAAGGCCCTGTTAGATGCTGCAGGGCTGTGTCCAGCAGGACATTTCTCTGGCGGAGGCCTTCGAGAGATGTCTGATGATGTCAGGGAAGGAGTGTTGTTATCGGTGGTCTGAACACAGGACTGGGAGCCAGTAAGTCCTGAGCTCTGACCTGGGCTCACACACCCACTCTTGTAGCCTTGGGTAAGTCCCTTCACCTCTCAGATCCCCCTCTGTAAAAGGGGCACTGTAGTGGCCTAGAAAGGTGGGCTTGTGGCTAAGCTGCTAAATGAGGGAGTTCCAAAGAAGATGGAGCTCGGCTGTTCTCAGTGGTGGCAGATGACAGAACGAGGAGTAATGGTCTCAAGTTGCAGTGGGGGAGGTCTAGGTTGGATATTAGGAAACACTGTTTCACTAGGAGGATGGTGAAGCACTGGAATGGGTTACCGAGGGAGGTGGTGGACTCTACATCCTTAGAGGTTTTTAAGGCCTGGCTTGACAAAGCCCTGGCTGGGATGATTTAGCTGGTGTTGGTCCTGCTTTGAGCAGGGGGTTGGACTAGATGACCTCCTGAGGTCCCTTCCAACCCTGATATTCTATGATTCTGTGATTCTATGAGGACTTGGAAAAGCTGGGTTTAATCCCCAACACTGCCAGAAACTCCCTGCATGACTTTGAGCAAGTCATCGAACCTCTATGAGCTACGGCCCCTCTTTCAAATCCGTTAAAATTCTCCTCTGCTTTGAAACCTCCCAAAACCCTGACACCGGTAAGGCTGCTGGGGGCCTGAGACCTTTACTTGTCATGCCCACCCGCATTGTTCCTTGTCCCATCTATTTGTATCTATCTCTTGTGTTACATTTAGAGTGTGATCTCTTCGGGGCAGGAATCCTGGTGTTTGTACAACACCTCGCACAATGCGGGACTGGGCCTGCTAGGCTCTATGGTAATACGACTAATAAATAATAACGAGATGGTGATAATTGTACAGCTTGGGCTGTTGTGAGGTGAAATTCCTTAGGGATTGTGAGTTGCTCAGGTCTGGGCCACACAACAGAGTTAGGTCGATGCAAGGCAGTTTACATCGATCTCACTCTGGAAATGTCGACACTTAAATTTCTCTCCCACCGAGTTCATAACTCCACCTCTGCGAGCAGGGTAGAGTCAAGGTCGATGTGGTTAGGTCGACGCAGTATCAGTGTAGACACTGCCTTGCTTAGGTCGACTGTTGCTGGCTTTCAGGAGTCATCCCACAATGCCCCAACCTGACCGTCTGATCGACACCAGCGCTCCTGGTGCAGACAGGCACCGCCGACACATGGAGCAAAGTTTAGACACGCACGAGCGATGTAATTGCAGCGGCAGGTGTATGCCAGCGTAAGTGAGGTCAACTTAATGTTGTAGGGTCGACACAGCCTCAGAGAGTCTGGTGATCAGTGACCTAGACAAGGAGAGGGCGTGGTGAGCAGTAATGAGTTCGTGCTCCTGAAGTGCTAGGTATTATTAGCTAGATGCACGAACGCTGTGGCGAAGAGGGCCGATAAAATGTACAGAAGGAGAGGAGATTTGAGGTGTGAGAAATGTAAACAGCTCACCAGATCTAAAGCTGCCTCTGTGGCTGGGCTGAACAGCCCGTCTGCTGCCCCAGTGTGCCTGCTCCTAGCAATTCTGTGGTAGGGGAGAGGACCCCAAAGTGGATTGCAGATGGAGGAGTCAATGGGACCCCGCTGGCCCTTTCTGTTCTTTGATGGCGCTAATGACAGAGTTTTCACTGAGGGATTTACGAACAGCCAACTGCATTAGGGAGAGTGGTGAAGCGGATTTAATGCCATTCGCCTTGTTATTATCTCTTAGATTCTCCACAGCCGGTTGCTCTAACTTCTCTAAAACTCCTCCCCAAACAAGCCACTGCTGGAGTGGGTTCCTGTGTCCACAAGGCTCTATTTATAACCAAGATCCCATTTAAGAGATAAGCTAGGGGAATTTAAGCAGGATTTAAGCTAAGCAGTTCTCTGTGACTAGCAGACAGTGTGCATTACGGTAGATGTACTGTGGAATCGGAAGGGGGAGAGGGAAAAAGCAAATATGTCACCAGAGCAACTATCCAGAAAGCCAACACGACGGTCACTGCCTGGCACACCGTGCTGCAGACCTGCGGAGGCTGCGTTCCCCACCCTGGTTCCCACCTGCATCTCAGGGACCCAGCTCCTCTAGGTCCGCTGAGCAGGGAGCATTCCAGTCCCTTGCTAATTCTGTTAAACAGCAACAATAAGTTCTGCCGTATTGTTCCCCCCCTGGAGCTGCGTGGTTCTCTTGTCAATTATTTCAAAAGCATTTGAGAAGGGGGGTGGTCTTCTGGCGAGGGCCCTGGCCTCCTCCAGCACTGGCGCAGGCTGTGTGACCTTGGGCTGCTCACCTTGCCGCTCTGTGCCTCAGATCCCTGCAAAACCAGGCTAAGGAGACCGCAGAGGCCTCTCTTGGCTGGTTAGATTATAAACTCTTTGGGGCTGCCTCCCACTGTGTGTCCTGGTTGGGCCCCCTGTGTCGCCGTCCTCTAGGTAGAATCCAAGCGCTGTGCGGCCGTGATGTGGCTCCGGAGTCAGTTTCACGTCGCTGCGTAACAGCTGAGCTGCCCGCCGCCCCAAAGACCAGGATAAAGGTCGGGGTCGAGGACCGCAGCGGGCAGCTCCGCTCTGCAGGCCCAGCTGAGCTCTCCACGGCGAAAGCTCCTCCATGCAGGAGCCAGAGCTTGCTTTGGGCCCCGCGCTGCTGCCCAATACCCCGCACAGTGGCGAGGCTCAGAGCTTGCGGCACTCGTGCTACAGGGCTAAAAATGGCCGTGTAGACGTTCCCGCTCGGGCTCTGAAGCCGGGCGCAGGGGTCGGGCCTCAGGGGGTTTCTTTGCAGTGCAGACATACCCATAGGGGCTGGTCAGAGACCATGGGACAAACTCCCCCAGGAACCCAGGACCATGGGCAGTGGGTGAAGCTTCTCCTGGGGGAGGCTAGCTCCCTGTCCCACCTCTTCCACCCGTGGTCCTGCCCACACTCCACCCCACTCCACCCCAGGCCCCACTCCCGCTCAGCCCCCTCCCCACTCGGCCCCTGCTCACCGCATTCCTCCTCTCTTCCACCCGCCTCCCCCGCGAGGCCCCCACTGCCCGCAGCGATGTGGGGAACAGCAGGCGGGGGGCTCACGGGGGTGGGGGTGGAGGAGAGAAGGACCACGGTGAAGGGAGAGGAGGGTCTCAGCCTGGCAGGGGCGGGCTGTGGGGACCTTGGGAAAGGGGCGGAGCAGGGACGGGGAGTCCAGGCATCCGACGGCAGGTCTGGCTTAGTCGTAGCCTCCCCTGGCCTATTACACCCGACACTTATGCCCAGGACCAACCCCCCCCCCCCCCAGCCCCGCTTTCACTAACGCACGCTGAGCAGCATGTGCAGAGAACACGTTCAAGCATCTAAAAACCCAGCCCCACACAGCTGCTCCTTGGGGAGAGGCCGGGAGAAGGGAAGAACAACACAGGACAGATGCTAGTCGTGTCCCTTAATGCCTGGCTGGCAGGCGCTCAGATATTACAGGGCTGAGCGCAGTCTAAGAAACTGAATGGAATAGAAGAGACTCTGCTCTGATTCAGGAGGCGATGGCCGGTGCTTTAGCGCGGTGCCCACGCGTTTGTCCGACATGCACATCGCTCTCCCTGAGGTTTGTCCGTATTGTATTTCCTCGGTTGCTCTGAGGGCTGGGGCTTTGCTGCAGACTGGCCAGTTAAAATAGCCTCTTGGGCCCGATCCACTGCAGCTGGGGACTGGGGCCCCCCGTGTTCACTTTCGAGCGTGACTACCTGGGGCCCGGTGTCTCTCCCCCATCCCCAGCTCGCTGTGAAGCCCCAGCTGCTGTGGCGACGCAGAGCGGCGAGTAACACCACGCTGCAACGGAGGGAGCGGCTGTCCTGGTGCGTGCTGGGAATCTGGAACAAACACAGCCTGGAGGCCGAGAGGCCATTATCTCCCTTCACGATCACCTGCAAGTGTGGTGCACACCTGTGACTTTTTGGCCACATGCAAGGCTGTCTGGTGAGAGACCTCAGGTCCAGAGCCAACCCTGCCGCCTGGTTTCCTTCCCCATCGGATGGTTGCTACGTGCTCGTAGAATCACTGCAGCAGTGCGGCTGGAACATTGATTTCCACCCTCCTCTTAATGAGCTAAATATCCAGACAAAGGCCATGGAAAAAAAACACCAGAATCTAAACTCCTGTTCTGCAGAGCGGCATTAACCATGAGACCCTGGTTTTTTTCCCTGCAACCCCTGGTCTCGTTCTCTCTGCATCTTCCAACTTCTGCACAAATGAGGCAGGGGGTCCTACAGACAACAGCCTCCTTCTCTACGTGACCCTGATTCATCCCCAGAGCAGGGTCCGTCCCACGCATGGGATGAGGCAGGGTCCTGGGGGAAAAATACTGTGTGATCATGCCATTAAGGACTACATCATCATGCACACGCACAGGAGGCTGAATTAAAGGTGCACGGGCAACCTTAATACGGGCAGTTCCTATCTCTGGAGTGCTTGAGTTTGCAACTTTAATAATGTTCTTTAAATGTAGGTTTTGCAGTTGTGATCTATATAATTTGACCATTGAAAATATTGTCTCTGATTAGTGGAGAAACAACAAACAGTGACTGTCCAAAGAGCCCTGTCTTGCAGTTCGCAGATGGGATCAGTGCAGTGGTCCGTCTAGCTCAGTATCCTGTCTCTGAATAGTGGGCAGCATGAGGTGCTTCAAAGAAAGGTGCAAGAAACCCCTTAGCAGGCAATAATGGAATAAGGGTGCCAGCGAGTTTCACCCCGTTCGTCAGAGGTTGTCTAAATTTACCGCTTTTCCCAGTCCCTTGGGTTGTGTTTTTTTATATCTTTGCTTCTATAACTGGATATTATTATTATTATTTATTATTACAGTTGTGTTTCGTGACCAGCTAAGATTGGGGCCCAATTGTGCTAGGCACTGTACAAACACAGAGCAGTCCTTGTCTCAAAGATTTTACAATCTACACAGAAGATAGACAAAGGTAGGGAAATGGGATACAACACAAAAGCAGAGCAATCACTGTGATGGTAGCAAAGGTCATATCCATCCATTATCTAATCTATCTATCTATCTATCTAAATTTGTCATATAGATGCGGGATCCTTTTTTGAATCCCGGTAAGTTCTTGGCCTCGATATCTCCTAACAATGAGTTTTACAGGCCATCAGACTTGTCCGTGTTCTGAGCCAGGGCACTTCATTTAACCCTTTTCCCTGTCCCTGTTTTGTATCCCTGTAACAGGAGCACATGGTTTTCTATAACTCTAATATATTGATGGTGTTTTGTTAAGGAAAAAAAATTGCCCAACCGCTGGGGGGAAGGCAGAAAGACAGAAGAATTAAGCTTGAGCAGCCTACAAAATCAAAGTCTCCAAACATATTTTTCATTGTTCTTAAAGATGTAAGAATCTGAAGAGAAAAACACCAAGCTGTTTGCAGACCTATTAAAATGCCATAAATCAGAAAGTTCAGCATCAGAACCAGCTTCCACATTACCTAAACAATCCTCTCGATTTTTAATGAGATCTCAGAGACGCTTTCTCTCATGCTAACCAAAGAGAATGTGTCATGTCTCATCTCAGTGCTTTGCCTGGGAGATGGTTGATGCAGAAAACTTTATAGCGACGTCAGCCCTGAGCATGAATAATTCTAGGTATCTAGTTTGAGCGGTCCCCCAAGGTATCTTGGAATATAAGAATTTTCAGATTATTAAACAAAATGTTTCATTCCCCACATGACACATTCCTGATCAAAGGGCACATGAAGGCAACAATCACAGTGCCAGAAATTTATCGGGAAATATATGTATTCCCCCTTTGCTGAATATTGGAGCATCTTTGATATCTGGAGGGAAGGGTTACAATTAGAGCTAATCAAAAAATGGCAGAAAATTTCAAAATGTTTTTAAGGATTTTGAATACTGAAAAGTTCTGGCTGAAAAGTGACTGATTCTGATTTGGAAATGCCCTGCAGTGCCTCATGGGAACTGTAGTTTGGGTGCTTCATATTCCTGTTGTCCTTAGGCCAGGCTCTGTTTGTTGGGCTACATCTCCCATGATGCACCTTGGTCTCCCCTCTTGGAGAGGGGAAGTGGTGCATTATGGGAGCCCCTGGAGCTGTAATCTGGCCAGGGAGCCTGGCCTGTAGAAGAGATTGGGAACAAAAGACAACCAAACTACAGCTCCCCTGTGGCACTGCAGCAGCATATACAAATCAAACCATTTTGGTTTTCAGGCATGTGTTTTTTTGATGAAAAATAGAAATTTTCCACATAAAGCACACACTTTTCATGAAAATTTTGTTTAGTCAAAAACCCGATTGTCCGCTGAAAAACAGTGTTTTTCATCCAGCCCTCGTGACAGTCTTTCAGAGAATTTAACTGTGAAGTCACAGCATTGGCTAATTCATCCTCTTCAGATGTCAGGGAAACGCCCATCTGTGTGATGCTTTGCTGAAATGTCCCAAATTATATTAAAAAAGAACGTTGATTAAGACCCCCAAGAGAGTTTTAATGCAATGCTTGCCTCGTTCCAAAACTGAAACAATTTCCAGAGCTAATTACATTCTCTCAATCTCATCTACCTTATTCTTTAATTATTATCACTTGTACTACAACTGAGATCAGGGCCTTATTGTGCTGAGGCTACATGCTACACATAGTGAAAGAGATACAGCAAAATGTTCCCACAAATCTTAGATACACTGTGTAATAAAAAATAAACAGTAACAATAAGGATGCCTTGACTTCCAGAGACACAGGGGGCTCTAAAGGGGGATGGGTTGCCCAGTTACTTGAGCATATCTTCCTCTTTCCTTTGCAACCACAATTTTACACTATCACTGTGCGTCCACCAGTTAGCTTAGTAGCAAATGTGTCTTTTAATTTTCACATTCCTGCTGTCTGTGTTTTAGCCTTGTATTATTATTATAGTCAGTGCCTGGAGGCTCCAACCAAGCTCAGAGCACTCGATGCGACACACATACATCACAAGAGATAGTCTTTGCGCCAAAGAGCTCACAGGCTAAACAGGCCAGATGGGCCAAGGGTAGGAGGGGAAACACCTTGTCCGTGATCCCACAGGAGATCACTGATAGGGCTGGTAATAAAATCCAGGTCTCCTGGGCCCTCTAGTCCAGTATTCTAGCCACTAGGCCACACTGCATCTCTCATAGCCACTGTAAAACAAAGCCTATATCCATGCTCTGTTCCAACCACACGATGGTGTGAATACAGCTGGTCAACGTTTCCACATTTCAACTTTTCAACAAAGTTTTTCACTGACATTTCAATGGGGGCAGGGGGAACCGAAGAGGACGTCTCTGTGAAAGGACCACAAACTGTGTGACAGCGTGAGAGATAAGTGTGTTGAATTGTGGAGCCTGGTTTGTACTGTGGGCTCTATCTGCATTGAAATGTGGGCCCGGTGGCTGCCCTAATTTGGATTTGCCCAGAAGCAGTCTATTGTTCTGCCTTCCAGACAGCTGCCCTGTTTGACTCCTCATTGAATGACCATCACTGAGATCAGTCGAGACTCCATTCTGGAGTCATCAACTTTCAATGACTTCTGGCCCGTGGCCATAGAACCAGAGATTTTCTCGCCAGGGGCCTGCCACAAGGAGAGGTCAGGCATAATATGAAATGTCACCGTTTGGGCACATGGCTCAGAGATGAGGAATCTTCTTCAGAGCAGGGTCCATGAAAAAAGGGCTTGCAGGGGAGAGAGGGCAGGACGGCGACCCATCGCAACCCTGGGCAAATGGTTCCAATGGTTAATTGCCCTGGCCATTAAAAATGTATCCCTTATTTCCTGTCTGAATTTGTCTCGCGTCAGCTTCCAGCATTGGATTGTGTTAGACCTTCCTCTGCTAGACTGAAGAGCCCATTATCAAATATTTGTTCCCCACATAGGTATTTATAGACTGTGATCAAGTCACCCCTTAACGTTCTCTTTGTTAAGCTAAATAGATTGAGCACCTTGAATTTATCACTATAAGACAGGTTTTCTAATCTTCTAATCATTCTAGTGGCTCTTCTCTGAACCGTCTCCAGTTTATCAACATCCTTCTTGAATTGTGGGCACCAGAACTGGACACAGGATTCCAGCAGCGGTTACACCAGTGCCCAATAACCTCTCTGCTCCTACATGAAATTCCCCTGTTTATGCATCCAAGGATCACATCAGCCTTTTTGGCCACAGCATCACACTGGGAGCTCATGTTCGGCTGATTATTCATCGTGACCCCCAAATCTTTTTCAGAGTCCCTGCTTCCCAGGGTAGCGTCCCCTGTCCTGTAAGAGTGGCCAACATTCTTTGTTCCATTTATATTAAGCCATGTTAAAACACTTATTGTTTGCTTGTGCCCAGCTTCCCAAGTGATCCAGATCACGCTGTATCTATGACCTGTCCTCTACATTATTTACCACTCCCCCAATTTTTGTGTCATCTGCAAACTTCATCAGTGATGATTTTAGGTTTTCTTCCAGGTCATTGATAAAAATGTTAAATAGCGAAGGGCCAAGCACTGATCCCTGAAAAACCACTGGAAACACACCTGCTTGATGACGATTTCCCATTTACAATTACAATTTGAGACATCAGCCAGCATTTAATCCCTTTAATGTTTATCATGTTCACTTTATATCATTCTAGTTTTTTAATCAAAATATACTGAAGTACCAAGTCAAACACCTGACAGAAGTCTAAGTACAGCATATTACATTAACACTATTCTCTTTATGAAGCAAAACTTGTAATCTCAGCAAAAAAAAAATCAAGTTAGTTTGACAGGATATATTTTCCATAAGCCCATGTTGATTGGCATTCATTACATTACCATATTTTAATTCTTTAATTAATTGAGTCCTGTATCAGTCACTCCATTATCTTGCCTGGGATCAGTGTCAGACTGACAGGCCCACAATAGCCTGGCTCATGTTTTCCTTTTTTAAGTGTTGGCATATTCGCTTTCTTCCAGTCTTATGGATCTTTTCTGGTGTTCCAAGACACATTGAAAATCAACTTTAATGGTCCAGTGAGTGCCTCAGACAGCTCTTTTAAAACTCTTGGAAGTAAGTTATCTGGACCTGCCAATTTAAAAATGTCTGCCTTTAGTAGCTTCAGTTTAACATCCTCCAGAGATACAAATGGAATGGAAAGAGTGTTATCATCACCATATAATGAGACTATATCATTTTTTTAATATAGAAAAGAAATATTTTTAATAATGCCTTTTCTGCATTATTATTGGTAATTCTACCATTTTCATCCAGTAATGGAGCAATACCATTGGCAGGATTCTTTTTGTTCCTAATATATTTTAAAAACTCCTTCTTTTTGTCCTTATCTCTGCTGGCCATAGAATTCTCCTTGTGTCCCTTTGCTTCCCTTATCAATTTTATACAGTTTTTAGCTTCTGATTTATATTGATTAATATCAACTTTACCTTTCTTCCATTATACATTTTTGTTTTTGTTTTTATAGTTGCCCTCGCTTCCCCTCTATACCTGGTTGGTTTTTTAGCCAATATGGCCTTCTTCCTCCATTGTTGGATTGTAGCTTGTGGGGCATCTAATAAGTGTTCTTTAAATAATTTCCAATTATCATTCACATTTTTCTGATTAAATTCTTCCTCCCATCTGATTTGGCTCATAACTGTTTTCAGCTTTATGAAATGGGCCTTTTTAAAGCACCATGTGTATATATATTACTAATCTGGACTTTATTCTGCTTGCACATGATAAATGTGATCAAGTCATGATCACTTGTCCCTAAACTACCATTAATTTTTAGTTCTGTGATCAGTTCCTCTTTATTTGACAAGACGAGATCCAATTCAGAATTCTCCCATGCTGGATGCAACACTTTTTGAGTTAGAAAATTGTCATCTATAATATTTAGACAGTCTAAGGATGTTTTAGACAGGTGTTTGACTTGGCAGCGTGACACCTCCAGCATGTGTCACTCAAATTGAAGTTCCCCATGAGCAGCTTTTTCTCCTGCACATTACAGCTAGGCATGTAAGGAGCTAGGCGTGAAAGGAGCCAGACACCCTGTTTCCTAGTGTGATTTGGTGGTCTGGAGCAGATTCCAAATAATATCTCATCTTATGCTTTACCTTTTAGGACATTGATCCATAAGTAAGGCCCTACCAAAGTCAGGGTCCATTTTGGTCAATTTCACAGCCAGTTTTTTTTTTTTAAATTAGTCAGTTTCCCAGTTTCAGGTGCTTACATTTGAAATTTCACCGTGTTATAATCGTGGGGGTCCCAGCCCAAAAGGTAGTCAGGGTCGGGGGTTGCAAGACTATTGTAGGGGGGTCATGGCATTGCCACCCTTACGTCAGGATACTGGGCTAGATGGACCTTGGGTCTGACCCAGGCGGGCCGTTCTTATGTTCTGCCCTGCTGCTGGGAGGGGCACGGCCTTCAGAGCGGGGCTGCCAGAGAGGAAGGCTGCTGACCAGGCACCCAGCTCTTAAGCCAGTACCACCGCCCGCAGCCGCAGCAGTGCAGACGTGAGGGTTGTAGGGTATGGGAGGGGTGGGTTTCCCTCTGTCCAGTTTTCCCAGGAGTCTTCCCCCTCCCCCCATGCAGGGGGGTAACAGCTCAAACCATGGAGCTTCCTGCAGCTGGAGGAGATCCTGGATGTGGGTCTGACCCACCCCAGGAGCAGCCCCTATAGGGGAAGAGGAAGTCCTGTCCCCCGCCCCATCCCTGGCTGGGACTAGCAGCTGGAGCCCTGTGCAGGGTAGGAGCCCCCGGCTGGGTGCCAGACTGTACCAGGGAGATCATATTTCACAGTCTGTGATGTGTTTTTCACTGCGTGAATTTGGTAGGGCCTTATCCATAACCATTTTGGATCATTTTCTTCTGAGTTATCCGTGACTCAGAAACAGGTAAAGCCATTTTTTCATCTAGATTGCCACTCCCCCTCACCTTTTGCCCGTTTGATACTTCCTAAATAGGTCATAATTATTGATTTCAACAGTCCAGTCATGCAAATCATCCCACCAGGTTTCAGCAATACCCGCTAGATCAAATTTATGCTCCTAAATGAGCAATTCCAGTTCCTCTTGTTTCTTACCCAGGCTCGTAGCATGGGTGTAAGGCAACTAAAGAACATCTTTTCTTTGTGTCCTTTGGTTTCTTGATTAATTTGCTTCTCAACATCTTGATTTTGTGCTGAGTGCTTATATCTTTCTGCTTTTTACCCTCCCCTTTTGTTATTAATTTAATGTCCTCCTGGCTCTTCTAGCCAGCTTGTCCCTGAGGAGATGGGTCCCCCTTCTACTGAAGTGGAGGCCATCCAAAGCTGTGCAGCCCCCTCTCCCCATAGAAGGTGGACCAATGTTCCACAAAAACAATACCTTCCATCCTATATCACTTACTGGCCCAGTGATTCATTTCCAGCATCTTCTGCCTTCTGTCATCATTGGCTCATGGGACAGGAAGCTTCTCAGAGAAGATCACATGGACTTTCTTCTTCAGCACACTTCCACGTTCCCTGAAGCCATCTGTTATCTCCTGGGATGCCATGGCATTAGTGCTGACATGACCCATCACCAGTAGATCCTTGCCCAGCAACTTCAGAAGCCTGTCGGATCTCAGAGAGATGTCTCATGTCTTGGCTCCAGGAAGGCAGCCCTCAGTCCTATTGTCCATCTGTTCCTGGCAGAATGTTCTTTCAATTCTTCTGAGTATTGAGCCCCCAACAAGGATTGTCTGTCTACCTTGGATGGCTGCAGAACGCTTTGTGAGCAAGCTTGGTATTCTTACAGCTGTATGTCCCAAACAGCTCTCTCTTCTGTTGGACCAACTGGATCTGGAAAGGTATCTTCTAGTTTCCACATTGAGGACCTGGTATTGATTGGAAACTTCTAACCGGGTGGAATTCCTTCCACTACTCTTCTCTGTGGTGGCCATAGCCTGTCCATCCCTGTTTCCCACCATGTAGAATGCCTCTGTGACCATTAGGTCTGATGGTTATGAACTGTCAGCTCTCCTCCCTGACTTCCTCTCTGCCTGGCTCCCTTGTGGCCAGCTCCTTTCTTCCTTGAACCTGGGATACCGACGTTTCCTGAACTGGCTGTCTAGGAACTCCTCAGCTTTTCTGATTCTCATTGGTGTCTCTACTTGCCTCTCCAATCCAAGAATCTTTTCTTCCAGCACATCCACCAACTTGCACTTGATGCACAGGAAGTCCCTTCTGACATCAGGTAGGAAAGGAAACAGGGCGCCTCCGTTACAAGTCACCACCACTGTTCCACCGCCACCTATCGTAGAATTGCATGTAGAGTGGAACCTGAAAGGAAAGTCTCTCTCGCTCTCTCTCTGACCTTCCTCCCAAACTCTCCTGTTTAGCTGACACTTCTCGTGGCCCTTGAGTTCTCCTAACCAGGGACTTTTTATACCAAGGGTCAGAGCCTCACGGCCTTTGCCAAAACATCCACAAACAGACCTGTCTCTGCCACGCAGCCTGTACATACAGAAAAAACAAACAGCCAAACAAACAACCCACAGATGGGCCAGACGCACCGCTCACCACGCCCTGCTACCTCCAAGCACAGAGTCTGCAGCTACGCCCTCTGAAACTGCCTTCTTCACGGCCCAGTGGTTGGATTTACTTCATGCTGTTTGGGACCCACAGCAAGCAGGCACCAGACGGCTCCTGTATCCTCTGTCCCTTGCTGCTGAACCCTGAAATGCTTGGTGGGGTTTTGCTTGTCTTGCTGGCTACACATTGCAGCCCAAATAGACACACTGAACAGGGTACTGAAATTTGCCATAAAGTTTACTGCATTGCATCAGTCTAATGCCCCCCACAGTTAATATGGAGATAGCTATTTTATAACAGGGAAAATAAAAACAGTTTGTCTCCTATTAGACTCCAGATGTTAGGAGTCGTATTTCCGATGGCCAGATGCTGCAATGAAATGGGTGAAGAATGTTCATACGTCCGTATCTACAGGAGAGAATATTGGATTTGTTCAAGAATTCTGCGGTGGTCAAAATGTTTTAGTTCCACGCCGCAGGAGGGAACGGTAAATCCAAAGGCACTTCTCTGTGCTATTACATGGTGTCAATTTTTCAGCATGCCTGAGCCCCTCTGCATGGAAAATGAGTAACTTATAAAAAAGCAATTGATTCCAGGTCAGCATTAAACACCTGCAAGGAGTAAAAAGTAAAGGGGAAACAGCCAGCTTTCATTTATGGACCGTTGCAACACGCTGATCTTAAGAAATACTGAGCTCACCCAGTCCCCATTGGCTTCTATGGGAGCTGTATGTGCCGAGTACTTAGAAGGATGAGACCCTTTGCATTTATGTGCTTCCTACCACCCTACCCTGGAGGGGTTAAGCCTTGCTCAACACAGGTACCCCGTGACCCTGAGCATGCATTCTCTAGCGAGGAAGATCTCTCAAGCTCGAACACTTCGCCTGCAATGGACATGCTTCTCGCGCTGGAGACTGGAATGCTTTGGAGCAGACGGTTCTGAGTTTAGCTGAGGATGGCAGAGTCAGTTGTTTGCTGCTGTGAGCTTGTTCCAGAGCAGCCAGGTTTCAGAGCAAGGCTTAAGGGAGGATACTTTGGTGCAGGAAGAAAAGGAGGACTTGTGGCACCTTAGAGACTAACCAATTTATTTGAGCATAAGCTTTCGTGAGCTACAGCTCACTTCATCGGATGCATACTGTGGAAAATACAGAAGATGTTTTTATACACACAGACCATGAAAAAATGGGTGTTTATCACTACAAAAGGTTTTCTCTCCCCCCACCCCACTCTCCTGCAGATAATAGCTTATCTAAAGTGATCACTCTCCTTACAATGACAGGTTTCAGAGTAACAGCCATGTTAGTCTGTATTCGCAAAAAGAAAAGGAGTACTTGTGGCACCCTAGAGACCAACCAATCCATTTGAGCATAAACCTTCGTGAGCTCCAATGAAGTGAGCTGTAGCTCACGAAAGCTTATGCTCAAACAAACTGGCTAGTCTCCAAGGTGCCACAAGTACTCCCTTTCTCCTTACAATGTGTATGATAATCAAGGTGGGCCATTTCCAGCACAAATCCAGGGTTTAACAAGAACGTCTGAGGAACAGTGGGGGGGGGGGGAGGAATAAACAAGGGGAAATAGGTTACTTTTTATAATGAATCAACCATTCCCAGTCTCTATTCAAGCCTAAGTTAATTGTATCCAATTTGCAAATTAATTCCAATTCAGCAGTCTCTCGCTGGAGTCTGTTTTCGAAGTTTTTTTGTTGAAGGATAGTCACTTTGAGATCAGAAATCGAGTGACCAGAGAGATTGAAGTGTTCTCCGACTGGTTTATGAATGTTATAATTCTTGACATCTGATTTGTGTCCATTTATTCTTTTACGTAGAGACTGTCCAGTTTGGCCAATGTACATGGCAGAGGGGCATTGCTGGCACATGATGGCATATATCACATTGGTAGATGTGCAGGTGAACGAGCCTCTGATAGTGTGGCTGATGTTATTAGGCCCTGTGATGGTGTCCCCTGAATAGATATGTGGGCACAGTTGGCAACGGGCTTTGTTGCAAGGATAGGTTCCTGGGTTAGTGGTTCTGTTGTGTGGTGTGTGGTTGCTGGTGAGTATTCGCTTCAGGTTGGGGGGCTGTCTGTAGGAAAGGACTGGTCTGTTGTTACTCTGAAACCTGTCATTGTAAGGAGAGTGATCACTTTAGATAAGCTATTACCAGCAGGAGAGTGGGGTGGGGGGAGAGAAAACCTTTTGTAGTGATAAACACCCATTTTTTCATGGTCTGTGTGTATAAAAACATCTTTTGTATTTTCCACAGTATGCATCCGATGAAGTGAGCTGTAGCTCACGAAAGCTTATGCTCAAATAAATTGGTTAGTCTCTAAGGTGCCACAAGTCCTCCTTTTCTTTTTGCAAATACAGACTAACACGGCAGTTACTCTGAAACCTGTCATTTGGTGCAGGAAGGCAATCTGGATCTTTCCTCCTGCTTAGTTGCCCGTCACTCCCTGCCCAACCCCGCCAGTGCCGTGGGCCAGCTGCTCCCTGCCAGTGGCTCTGAGCTGAACAGTTAAGCCTCGGGTGGCTGGGGACGTGCATAGCATGGCTGGGTGCTTGGCTCCTGTTATCTCACCTAAATATCCAGGCTGCCAGCATCTGCCTTTTAAATCAACCACAGCGGCTGATTATAGCTGGAGCTGCATAAAGCAAAGCACCAGGCAGAACGAACCGGTCACCACCGTGATAGAGCAGCATGGCCACCCTGGCCCCCCCAGCCCACGTACTCCCACCCCTTAGCACGCCGCAGCGTGGTGTTTTCTAGGCCGTAAGGCTGCAGTGACTGTACGAGTCCCCCATGATTCTTACGCAGACCTCCCGATAGTCCCAGGTCTCACGGGACGGGTGGAAGTACAACTTTTCCCACAGTCAGAGACCGCTCGGTACAATCTGCTGCCCTTGGCAACGCTTCGGTGTGCGCCTGCCCCGCCACTCCGATTCAGCCCCGCTGGCTTGCTGGAGAGGTCAGTGGCATTGCAGCCTGGCGTGCTGGGCCACAAAGCCACTCAGGTTTAGCCCGGCTGCTTCTCAGTCATGACGGAGGGGAGGCCAGACCAGATCTCAGGAGAGGCCTTGGCGAGCTGGCGCACGGGTTTGCGGTGCCAGTCAGGTTTGGCCCAATCCTGAGAGAGGGGCGACTGGGCCAGATCTGAGCATGTGGCTTTAGCCACTTGACACAGTACAGCACCTTGCCCCATAGCTCTCCACGTTCCCCAGGCAGAGCAGGGATCACTGATGCTCCCAGTAACAACCTAACGCCACCTCAGTGTCTCTCAGCCATCTGACACCGAGAGCCATCGGCCTTCATTTGGATTCCCAGCCGCGGCTTCATTCTGGAGCAGGCCCCAGACACTGTCATTCATTTTTCAAAGAACTCCTGGCCCCACCACTCTCGCTGGCTGCCAGAGGTTAGTGCTGGAGCTCCTTGCTCGCACTCGTCACGCCGCATGCTCTTGGCACCTCCAGAAGGGAGATGGGATGAGACTTTGACAGCTCCTAGGCCCCCTGCAGTGGCCAACCCACCGGAAGCCAAGATTTCAGCCAAGGGGCACCCCAGGCTTGAGCAACGCGTCTTGTTTTGGGCAACCTGTGTTGCCCAAAGATGCTGGATTTCACCGTTCTGGAGACTGAAGGTCTCCAGTTATCCCGGGACAGCCTCGACCATGGCATCTCGGGATTGTGGCTGGGGGAGCTTCCCCGCCCAACCTGGCTTCACACCTGCCCTGGAGGGACCCCTTCTATGAACAGTCTAAGTCACAGCTGGCATGGATATACCTGCCCTAGCACTGCTGGGCAGCATGTCCACGGCTGACTCCATCACTCAGGGGTCAGGCGGGATTGTACTCGGGGCAGCGAGCCCCAGCAGCTAGCCCAGCCAGCCACCGAAGATGACACAGGCACACGGCTAGCAGAGCTAGTTCGGGAATCACACAAACGTACCAGCCCAAACGTACACATCCCAGAAGCCAAACGCCTGTGTTCCTTTTTCAAAGCAAAGTTACTGAAGGGAAAGCCAAGAAAACCCAGTGGCACGAGTAGGGAGGCAGGTGCAATAGACACGGATTAAAATGAAAGCCCTGCAAGTCTTAATACTGCCTCAGCAGGGTGGAGCTGCATCAGACGATCTCTTGAGACCCCTTCCAGCCCTGAATGTCGATGTTTCTATTTGAGACTGGTATTCCGGCTGGAGACCAGCCCGAGACGCTAACAAAACCCCATTGTGCCCCCAAATCGAATCCCGAGCCCTCAGCTGTTACAGTTTAGACAGTGCGAGGGGAAAGTGCATGCCAGCAATCAGGCATCCAGAAGGGAATTCACTCCCAGTTCAATATTTAAAGAATCAGGCTTTGAAAGAAGAAATACGCTCATGTTCCCTTTTTGTCCTTTGCCAAGAAAATGGGGTCGGGGGGGGGAAGCAGTGGAAAATATGCATTGGCTGGCCCTGGTTTCCTTTTATCTGGCAGGCATCGTGCTGGGATGGGGTATTCCCCCCGCTGAGCCAACTGTCAGATCAAATGAAAGCTTCAAAATCAGAAAAGAATTATACCCCCCCTCCCCAAAAGGGAGGAGAAGAAGAAGCCGTTGTCAGGCCTGCACCAAGATTCCTGCGATGCGGAGAGGGGCAGGGCCCCACAGCCTCCACGCAGCAGGCTCATGGCAGATGCCCCTCTCCGCACCACGTGGCGCATGCCGATGGACATGTGTGCATGAGGCTCGGGTCTCTGCAGCCAATCAGTGAGTCTGCTGAGAGCAGCAGAGAGTTTGGAAAGGGCCCCAGCATTATACAAGATTCCATAACTGGCCATTCAAGGATTTCTTTCATGTTCCTCTGAACCCGCTGGTGCTGGCCCCCATCAAAGACAGTACGCTGGGCTACGGCTTTGGGGCTGAGCCTCCCTGGCAGTTCCTAGGGTCGTATGAAACAATGCTAATGCGGAGGAGAGGCGTGCAGGGTTCAGAGAAGCATCCCCAAGTCTGGAAGCCCTTCCAAGCTTCCCAACCCACTCTAGCCCGGAAACGTGCTCTGGGGTTTTCCAGCACCACTTGGTCCCATTTGGGCTGGAAATAATCATCAATTTCCAAGCACTGCACAATCTTCAAAGTGTAAGGGCCAGAAGGACAGCCCAGGACTGTGCACCTGGGCTCTATTCCCACCTCTGCCACAGACGCTCTGTGTGTCCTTGGGAAAGGCTGCATCTTTGTGCCTCAGTTTCCCCATCTGTAAAACAGGGAATGACCCTTGTTACTTTCATCATCGGGGGGAGGGGAACAACAGGCTTGAGTCAGCTCTGTATGTAAAGCGCTCTGTGATCCCCTGACAGGAAGTGCCATATTAATAAATGTAAAGTACCATTATTTAATCTTCACAGCCCCGCCCCTGTGAGCGAGCTATGCATTATGATTCCTGTTTGAAAGCATTTGGCCAATTTTCTCCCCACGCCTCTGTTTTTCACTCTGTTTGCACTCCAGTCAGGAGGGGGGCACAGCCACATGAGATGGGCTATTTATTGCCAGCCTGGTCACAAGCAGGAAGCAGCAGGTTGCCATGGGATCTCTAGCCCAAGCAGCTTGGAATAAGTATCCAAACATTGGGCACCTTCTCCTCACCTTAACACCAACTCTTCAGATGTTTGCCCAGCCCCAGTTAATGTGGCTCTCATCTCATGTCCATTGCAGCATGACCTAGAGGCCAAGATAGACTATGAGAGGCCTCCTATAAAGCCAAAAGCTAGGTTATAGTAGACCTCAAAAAACTCCTGGCCCCCCATTCTCGCTGGCTGCCGGAGGTTAGTGTTGGAGCCCCTTGCTTGTACTCATCATGTCACCTGGGTTTGAGCCCAAGCCCCACTTCCAGACACACACAGATCAGTCTGACACAGGTCAGCAAGCACTCAGGACCTGCATCCTAGCCCTGCTAGGGGGGTTGGTGAGAGCCCAAGTCTCCCTGGGACTCTGATCCAAGTCCTGTCATTTTGCAGTGTGGACGCAGCTCAGCTGAAGACCCAAGTGAGAAGCTCTGTGTAGTGCAGTGTGGACGTGTTAGCACGGCTGTGAGATCTGGGTCCAGTAAACTAGGTTTACAAGGCAGTGTGGATGCTCAAGCATGGTGTTCGAACCACTGAGTCCACAAGCCTGGGTCCCACAGACCCCGGCTTCGAGTTCAGTGTAGACTTACCCTTAAACTAGGTTCACCGGGGGAAGGAGACCAAAGCCCTGAGGTAAGTGGGAAAGCGGGATACTGGGAGGAAACACAGGCAGAAACGTCTGTGAGGGGCGGGCTCCTGCCTCATACTGAGAATGAGGGGCGATCAGCAGGTTATCTCAAGTGCTTATATACGAATGCACAAAGCCTTGGAAACAAGCAGGGAGAACTGGAGGTCCTGGTGATGTCAAGGAATTATGACGTGATTGGAATAACAGAGACTTGGTGGGATAACTCACGTGACTGGAGTACTGTCATGGATGGTTATAAACTGTTCAGGAAGGACAGGCAGGGCAGAAAAGGTGGGGGAGTAGCACTGTATGTAAGGGAGCAGTATGACTGCTCAGAGCTCCGGTACGAAACTGCAGAAAAACCTGAGTGTCTCTGGATTAAGTTTAGAAGTGTGAGCAACAAGGGTGATGTCGTGGTGGGAGTCTGCTATAGACCACCGGACCAGGGGGATGAGGTGGATGAGGCTCTCTTCCGGCAACTCGCAGAAGCTACTAGATCGCACGCCCTGGTTCTCATGGGTGACTTTAATTTTCCTGATATTTGCTGGGAGAGCAATACAGCGGTGCACAGACAATCCAGGAAGTTTTTGGAAAGCGTAGGGGACAATTTCCTGGTGCAAGTGCTAGACGAGCCAAGTAGGGGGGAGCTTTTCTTGACCTGCTGCTCACAAACAGGGAAGAATTAGTGGGGGAAGCAAAAGTGGACGGGAATCTGGGAGGCAGTGACCATGACTTGGTTGAGTTCAGGATCCTGATGCAGGGAAGAAAGGTAAGCAGCAGGATACGGATCCTGGACTTCAGGAAAGCAGACTTCGACTCCCTCAGGGAGCAGATGGGTAGGATCCCCTGGGGGGTCTAACATGAAGGGGAAAGGAGTCCAGGAGAGCTGGCTGTATTTCAAGGAATCCCTGTTGAGGTTACAGGGACAAACCATGCCGATGAGTCGAAAGAATAGTAAATATGGCAGGCGACCAGCTTGGCTTAACGGTGAAATCCTAGAGGATCTTAAACATAAAAAAGAAGCTTACAAGAAGTGGAAGGTTGGACATATGACCAGGGAAGAGTATAAAAATATTGCTCGGGCATGTAGGAATGAAATCAGGAGGGCCAAATCGCACCTGGAGCTGCAGCTAGCAAGAGATGTCAAGAGTAACAAGAAGGCTTTCTTCAGGTCAGCTCCCAGACTGCTGCGCTGGGCATCGCAACATGGGGAGTAGATGGCCAGCCCTCTGTGGAGAAAGAGGTGGTTAGGGACTATTTAGAAAAGCTGGACGTGCACAAGTCCATGGGGCCGGACGAGTTGCATCCGAGAGTGCTAAAGGAATTGGTGAATGTGATTGCAGAGCCATTGGCCATTATTTTTGAAAACTCGTGGCGAACGGGGGAAGTCCCAGATGACTGGAAAAAGGCTAATGTAGTGCCAATCTTTAAAAAAGGGAAGAAGGAGAATCCTGGGAACTACAGGCCAGTCAGCCTCACCTCAGTCCCCGGAAAAATCATGGAGCAGGTCCTCAAGGAATCAATCCTGAAGCACTTACACGAGAGAAAAGTGATCAGGAACAGTCAGCGTGGATTCACCAAGGGTAGGTCATGCCTGACTAATCTAATAGCCTTCTATGATGAGATTACTGATTCTGTGGATGAAGGGAAAGCAGTGGATGTATTGTTTCTTGACTTTAGCAAAGCTTTTGACACGGTCTCCCACAGTATTCTTGTCAGCAAGTTAAGGAAGTATGGGCTGGATGAATGCACTATAAGGTGGGTAGAAAGTTGGCTAGATTGTCGGGCTCAACGGGTAGTGATCAACGGCTCCATGTCTAGTTGGCAGCCGGTGTCAAGTGGAGTGCCCCAGGGGTCGGTCCTGGGGCTGGTTTTGTTCAATATCTTCATAAATGATCTGGAGGATGGTGTGGATTGCACTCTCAGCAAATTTGCGGATGATACTAAACTGGGAGGAGTGGTAGATACGCTGGAGGAAAGGGATAGGATACAGAGGGACCTAGACAAATTGGAGGATTGGGCCAAAAGAAACCTGATGAGGTTCAATAAGGATAAGTGCAAGGTCCTGCACTTAGGACGGAAGAACCCAATGCACAGCTACAGACTAGGGACCGAATGGCTCGGCAGCAGTTCTGCGGAAAAGGACCTAGGGGTTACAGTGGACGAGAAGCTGGATATGAGTCAGCAGTGTGCCCTTGTTGCCAAGAAGGCCAATGGCATTTTGGGATGTATAAGTAGGGGCATAGCGAGCAGATCGAGGGACGTGATTGTTCCCCTCTATTCGACATTGGTGAGGCCTCATCTGGAGTACTGTGTCCAGTTTTGGGCCCCACACTACAAGAAGGACGTGGATAAATTGGAGAGAGTCCAGCGAAGGGCAACAAAAATGATTAGGGGTCTGGAACACATGACTTATGAGGAGAGGCTGAGGGAACTGGGATTGTTTAGTGTGCAGAAGAGAAGAATGAGGGGGGATTTGATAGCTGCTTTCAACTACCTGAGAGGTGGTTCCAGAGAGGATGGTTCTAGACTATTCTCAGTGGTAGAAGAGGACAGGACAAGGAGTAATGGTCTCAAGTTGCAGTGGGGGAGGTTTAGGTTGGATATTAGGAAAAACTTTTTCACTAGGAGGGTGGTGAAACACTGGAATGCGTTACCTAAGGAGGTGGTAGAATCTCCTTCCTTGGAAGTTTTTAAGGTCAGGCTTGACAAAGCCCTGGCTGGGATGATTTGATTGGGGATTGGTCCTGCTTTGAGCAGGGGGTTGGACTAGATGACCTCCTGAGGTCCCTTCCAACCCTGATATTCTATGATTCTATGATTCTACCCAAAAATCCCTGCAGCAGGGGCTAGCCAGCTGTGTTTCCAAGAGGCACAGCTGGACTGATAAAGGTGGGCTAGCCCTGTCAGCTGTTCTGCACCAATGCGACACCCACAGAGCACTGTGTTGCATGGCAGGATGCGGGATGGTCACTGCATGGCTACTGGGGTGCCTGGCACGTCTCACTTTCTAGGGTGTGTGATACAGGGAACAGTCAAGTAGGAAAAGGGAGTCAAGGTCATGCAGAGTGTAATGCCCCTCACAGGTTGAAAGACTTGCAAGTGCTGAGACAGAGCATTCCCTGTGGCCAGATCCTGGCTAGACTGAAATGTAACTCACCCGTGGATTGCAACAAGCAAAGATGTGGGGTCTGTTTATGGCTTTTCTGCTGACTTGCTGTGTGACCTTGGGCAGCTCCTTTCCAGACCTCCACTTTCCCTTCCACTCTGTTCATCTGTTTATACGGTTAGCTTTTGAGGGCAGGGACAATCTCTAGCTGTGTGTCTGTGCAGTGCCCGGCACAATGGGGCCCTGATCTCCGCTGGCAGGGCCTGTCTCATAGAATCATAGAATATCAGGGTTGGAAGGGATCTCAGGAGGTCATCTAGTCCAACCCCCTGCTCAAAGCAGGACCAAACCCCAACTAAATCGTCCCACCCAGGGCTTTGTCAAGCCTGACCTTAAAAACCTCTAGGAAAGGAGATTCCACCACCTCCCTAGGTAACCCATTCTAGTGCTTCACCACCCTCCTAGTGAAAAAGTTTTTCCTAATATCCAACCTAGATCTCCCCCACTGCAACTTGAGACCATTACTCCTCGTTCTGTCATTTGCCATCACTGAGAACAGCCGAGCTCCATTCTCTTTGGAACCCCCTTTCAGGTAGTTGAAAGCAGCTATCAAATCCCCCCTCATTCTTCTCTTCTGCAGACTAAACAATCCCAGTTCCCTCAGCATCTCCTCATAAATCGTGTATTCCAGCCCCCTAATAATTTTTGTTGCCCTTCGCTGGACTCTTTCTAATTTTTCCACATCCTTCTTGTAGTGTGGGGCCCAAAGGTGGACACACCAATGCCGAATAGAGGGGAACAAACACGTCCCTCGATCTGCTGGCAATGCTCCTACTTGTACATCCCAAAATGCCGTTAGCCTTCTTGGCAACAAGGGCACACTGTTGACTCATACCCAGCTTCTCGTCTACTGTAACCCCTAGGTCCTTTTCTGCATAACTGCTGCCTAGCCATTCGGTCCCTAGTCAGTAGAAGTGCATGGGATTCTTCCGTCCTAAGTGCAGGACTCTGCACTTGTCCTTGTTGAACCTCATCAGATTTCTTTTGGCCCAATCCTCTAATTTGTCTAGGTCCCTCTGTATCCTATCCCTACCCTCCAGCGTATCTACCTCTCCTCCCAGTTCAGTGTCATCTGCAAACTTGCTGAGGGTACAATCCACACCATCCTTCAGATCATTAATGAAGCTATTGAACAAAACCGGCCCCAGGACCGACCCCTGGGGCACTCCACTTGACACCGGCTGCCAACTAGACATGGAGCCGTTGATCACTACCCGTTGAGCCTGATGATCTAGCCAGCTTTCTATCCACCTTCTTTAACTTGCTGGCAAGAATACTGTGGGAGACCAAATCAAAGCTTTGATAAAGTCAAGGAATAATACGTCCACCGCTTTCCCCTCATCCACAGAGCCAGTTATCTCATCATAGAAGGCAATTAGATTAGTCAGGCATGACTTGCCCTTGGTGAATCCATGCTGACTGTTCCTGATCACTTTCCTCTCCTCTAAGTGCTTCAGAATTGATTCCTTGAGGACCTGCTCCATGATTTTTCCGGGGACTGAGGTGAGGCTGACTGGTCTGTAGTTCCCCAGATCCTCCTCCTTCCCTTTTTTAAAGATGGGCACTACATTAGCCTTTTTCCAGTCATCTGGGACCTCCCCCAATCGCCATGAGTTTTCAAAGATAATGGCCAATGGCTCTGCAATCACATCTGCCAACTCCTTGAGCACTCTCGGATGCAGCACATCCGGCCCCATGGACTTGTGCTCGTCCAGCTTTTCTAAATAGTCCCGAACCACTTCTTTCTCCACAGAGGGCTGGTCACCTCCTCCCCATTCTGTGCTGCCCTGTGCAGTAGTCTGGGAGCTGACCTTGTTCGTGAAGACAGAGGCAAAAAAAGCATGGAGTACATTAGCTTTTTCCACATCCTCTGTCACTAGGTTGCCTCCCCCATTCAGTAAGGGGCCCACACTTTCCTTGGCTTTCTTCTTGTTGCTAACATACCTGAAGAAACCCTTCTTGTTACTCTTAACATCCCTTGCTAGCTGCAACTCCAGGTGTGATTTGGCCTTCCTGATTTCCCTCCTGCATACCTGAGCAATATTTTTATACTCTTCCCTGGTCATTTGTCCAATCTTCCACTTCTTGTAAGCTTCCTTTTTGTGTTTAAGATCAGCAAGGATTTCACTGTTAAGCCAAGCTGGTCACCTGCCATATTTACTATTCTTTCTACACATCGGGATGGTTTGTCCCTGTAACCTCAATAAGGATTCTTTAAAATACAGCCAGGTCTCCTGGACTCCTTTCCCCCTCATGTTATTCTCCCAGGGGATCCTGCCCATCAGTTCCCTGAGGGAGTCAAAGTCTGCTTTTCTGATGTCCAGGGTCCGTATTCTGCTACTCTCCTTTCTTCCTTGTGTCAGGATCCTGAACTCGACCATCTCATGGTCACTGCCTCCCAGGTTCCCATCCACTTTTGCTTCCCCTACTAATTCTTCCCGGTTTGTGAGCAGCAGGTCAAGAAGAGCTCTGCCCCTAGTTGGTTCCTCCAGCACTTGTACCAGGAAATTGGCCCCTACACTTTCCAAAAACTTCCTGGATTGTCTGTGCACCGCTGTATTGCTCTCCCAGCAGATATCAGGGTGATTGAAGTCTCCCATGAGAACCAGGGCCTGAGATCTACTAACTTCTGTGAGTTGCCGGAAGAAAGCCTCGTCCACCTCATCCCCCTGGTCCGTGGTCTATAGCAGACTCCCACCACAACATCACCCTTGTTGCTCACACTTCTAAACTTAATCCAGAGACACTCAGGTTTTTCTGCAGTTTCACACCTGGAGTACTGCGTCCAGTTTTGGGCCCCCCACTACAGAAAGGATGTGGACAAATTGGAGAGAGTCCAGTGGAGGGCAACAAAAATGATTAGAGGGCTGGGGCACATGACTTATGAGGAGAGACTGAGGGAACTGGGGTTATTTAATCTGCAGAAGAGAAGAGTGAGGGGGGATTTGACAGCAGCCTCCAATTACCTGAAGGGGGTTCCAAAGAGAATGGAGCTCGGCTGTTCTCAGTGGTGGCAAATGACAGAACGAGGAGTAATGGTCTCCAGTTGCAGTGGGGGAGGTCTAGGTTGGATATTAGGAAACACTTTTTCACTAGGAGGGTGATGAAGCACTGGAATGGGTTCCCTAGGGAGGTGGTGGAATCTCCTTCCTTAGACGTTTTTAAGGCCCGGCTTGACAATGCCCTGGCTGGGATGATTTAGTTGGGGATTGGTCCTGCTTTGAGCAGGGGGTTGGACTAGATGACCTCCTGAGGTCTCTTCCAACCCTAATATTCTATGATTCTAAGTGCCGGAACCTTCCCTGTCCCGCCCCTTCCCCTGAGTCCCCACCCCTGCTCCCACCTATTCTCCCCCAAAACCCCACCTCTGTCCCGCCCCTTCCCCTGAGGTCCCACCCCTGCTCCCACCTATTCCCCCCAAAGCCCCGCCTCTGCCCCGCCCCTTTGCCGGATGCCATGCCCCCATCCACTCCTCTTCCCTCCTCCCCCCTGTCGCTCGCTGCTTTCCCCTCCCCCCCCTCAGGTCAGGAGAGACTCGCCTGCGGAGCCGGGGCTGGGAGCCGCAGCCACCCGACGCAGGTGAGAGGTGGCCCCGGCTAAGTAGGGGCTGATGCGGGTGATGACCTGACACCTCCCTGCCTCCCCCGCCCGCAGTAACCAGACATTGGGTGCCCAGTCAGTAGATCTGACCGGACACTGTCGGGTCCCCTTTTCGACCGGACTCTCTTGGCAGCGCATTTCCTCCCTTGCTCCCAGAGGTGTCACTCTGCAAGCAAGGCCAAGCGTAGATTACTGCCCCCGTGCCATGCTGTGCCCAGCCAGTGCATGGCCGATGGGGCAGCTGAGACTCCACCCCCCTGCAGTGGGGAGGAGGGGAAGCACCTGGCACGGAGTTCCTGCTCCCCACTCCCCTGCATTTGACTGCAGCATAGATGCTGGGGTGTGCGTGTCTCTAACTTGGCAGGTCTCTCGGGCACCTGGTTGCACCAACCCCACTTGCTGGGTCTGGCTCGGCCGTGAGAGTTATTTATTGGCTCGTGATCTGGTAGCGCCGTAGGGCTCCCCTCCTGGATCAGGGCGGCACTCAGGCTTGTTGAAATGACAGCCCGTGCTCCAAAGAGCTCCCAGGCCAGGCGGCTGGGTCCTTTATTTGGTGCTGCGACTGCCGAGGTGTTTGAATCGAATCTTAAACTGAGGCTGTTTGGGGCCAGATCTCCAGCTGTCAGATGGCGCGCTGGTGCTATGGGATGCAGGGGGGCTGCAGTGCCGTATGCTGCCTGGGGATCTGGCCCAGGATTGTGTGTCCAGCATGGTTGTCACAGGGTGCAGCCCTCAACCCCAGACTGCACCTCCTCCTGGTCGTGCTGGGGATTAGCTCGAGCCCAACGTCCATGTCCGTGGTCTGCACCCCAGCACTCTGTCTCTGCTCCCGCCTGCAGCTCCTCTCTCAGCTCCCGGAACGCAACGTCCTCTTCTGGACCCAGCCCTCCGGCTGGGTCGTCATCTGTGTTTCCCCCTTCCCCGGGTGTCGGGGGGAATCTCTGTCCAACAGTCCAGCCACTTCCCCAGTCTGGGAAGGGGGCTGTGAGCAAATAAACTGTCTTCAGTTATTCAGGTTCCTCCTGTGTTCAGGGAAACAGGACTTTGTGCAATATTGGGGAATAAACCAGATTGCATCAAAGGCACCAGATTCCATCATCAATTCCCCACCTCCCAGCCGGAAGAACCCCACATTTTGGCTAACCCCTCTGGTCCAAAGGAGGAACACTGTCATCATAACGATTTATTTTAAAAATGTCTTTAATTTACTAATTTACCAAGTGCTTCGCAAGCCAGCGGCCTGATTCTGCACCTCTTGCTCAGCTGCAGAGTCATACTCTGGCGAGTAGCCGAGTGGAAATCCACTGTTCACGTTGCATGTGTAAGATTCTACTCAATGGGTGACATTTATCCCTGTGTTGAGGGCAGTGCTTAGGGGGGTCTCGTCCAATATGCGCAGGGTTTCAGATGAGATGAAGAGCTGAGATCCTGCTTTAAGATCCCTATTCTGTGCATCGTTAGGGTCCTGGCTTTACTAATTACATTCTGTGCAGCTAAAATTACCCAGGGCACCTCGACTGGAGACTATTCCGCCTCACTTTTTGCAGACAGCGTTGCTGGACTCTGTTAATCAGCTGCCACGTCCCATCCCAGAGCTGGCTGCATTTTAGTGGTGGGTGAAATGTTAATGACCTACAAGGCTTTGGGCTGAACGGCACAATGGAAAGGTGAGGCCCTATTGTTATAGAATCATAGAATCATAGGACTGGAAGGGACCTCGCGAGGCCTTTAGTCCAGTCCCCTGCGTGGCAAGACTAAGGATTATCTAGCCCATCCCTGACAGGTGTTTGTCCAACCTGCTCTTATGTGGGGTTCTAGTTGGGAAAGTTGCCATGGAATCGTTTTAACGGGGAAGGAAGGTTACGGGGACCGGGAAGAGACAAAGGGAAGGGGAATCTGGCGGAAGGGCGAGGGAGATGGTTCCTAGTGGCTGCACTCAGCCGTGGTGCCAACACATTAAAAACACATTAAAATCTCATCGATGTGTTTGCTCTCGCCACGGTGCGTTAATAACCCTCAGAGCTTTTAGGAGGGGTGTGGTGCTTTTGCGGTAGATTGCATTGCTGGGTCAGCACATAGGCCCTCCGCACCGTGTAAACAGCGAGCTGTTAGCACACCGGGGGGGCAGTGAGATTAAAAGACATTTGCGGGCGGGGAGGTCAGTGACACATTCTAATTTTCATCTGTTTGTTTTCCTGCGCCATTAACACAGCCTGCGGGTTGCAGCTGAAGGGAGTTGGCCCTAAAGGGAGTTTGCTTTCTCAGGGCTGTCTCGGTCCTCGTGCTGAGCCCATCACATGGGACTGCCGTGCCTGCCACAATTGTACATTGTGGATATAAAGCTATAGGGCTGGATCTTGAAGTTACACCGATTTACGCCAGCTGAGGATCCAGCCTCTGTATTCCTGTCCCCTTCATTCTGCAGGGTATTTGTTGGTTTTCTCTGGGGGCGTGTCATACGGTGGCGTGGCTGGGTCCAAGCACTGGGCTCCGGAGACATCGAGCTTCATGCTCATTCTCATCTCTTCCGAGAGGGAAGGCTCCCCGGGCAGCTGCCCAGTAGGCTCCGTCTCCTGGTCACACCTGCCTGGCGGGGGTGCCGGCGCTCCGGTGGAAGGCAGCAGCCATGTGAACTCCTGGTCATGCCGCCCAGGGCCAGTGCTATGGGGGGCTGGGAAGCCAAGACCAAAGCCTTGAACCTGTCCCGGGGAGCCAGGGCCAAGGCGGCAGGGGCATGGCACAGAATTGCAGGAGCCAAGCCTGCAGCTCACGAATGTGTGGCTCACCGTGGCTAAGCCCGAGCCAGCAGCAGGGCTGTGGCGTGGTCGCCAGCAATCGGCAGGAAGGCGATCGCTCCACAGCAGTGGCTCTGGGTGCGTCCAGCAGCAGTGAGAAGGTCAGGGAGCTGCACGCAGGGAGCGGGGCTGGGGGTGGGCTCCCAGTTCTGCAGCTGGGGCTGGCACAGACTCACGCCCTCCGTGGATCAGGCTCAGAGGGGGATGTGCCACAGGCGGACCAGTGAGCGACAGAGCCCCTCAACGTAGGACATGGAGCGTCCAGGGCTAGAATGAGAAGGGCAGGGCCGAAATGCTGACGTGGCAGCATCAGGATCCAGAGGGGGCTGGGTTCATTCCCCCTCCCTCAGCCAGGCCGCGGGGAGATCCTGTGGGGGCAGCGCTGGGGTTGGGCATGGAAGCGCGAGTCAGAGGGGCAGGACCTGGAGCAGGTTTGGAGGCGTCACTTTATTGCTAGCTGGTTAAGAGGGCTTCATTTGCAAGAAAGAGCCGTCCATGCATCCACGGGGGGCCGGGTCCAGGGCTCTCCCACAGGCCGTGCTCCAGAGGGGGCTGGGGCCCAGACATGTGCGCAAAAGCAATCCTTAGAATGCCTCCTGCTGGAGACAGCACATCCGTGGCCCCAGCCATGCAATCAGGTCCACTTGGGCCACGCGCCAGCCCTTTGTAGCACCCCTCCGCCCCCTGCAGGGGCATTTCCTCCATAGATGGACTCAGAGGGAGCAGTGCCACTTCCTGAATCGTTAACATGACTTCCTGCGGCTCCCAAGGGCCGGATCCCCAGGTGCTTGTGCCCTCATTTGCACCTGTTCAAAATGGGATGTGAAATCCCACCTGCGCAGAATGCTTTGCTCGTACCCAGGGTGGCATTTTACAACCACTGCAAGTGACAAGACGCCAGCTGGGGGAGAATGAGCCTTCATCAGTGTTCCTGGGATGTTTCCCAGCCAAACACCAGCCAGGCACAGCCCCGCTTAGTTTACGAGTGCGGACACACTCCTAGCCTGAGGCACCAGACTGACTGAGTACAGGGTGGCTTTTGCCTCTTTTTTTTGCATTTACAGAGCTGGCTCTGTTCTGCGGATCAGAGTTTTCACATTTATTAGAGAATGCGTTATGGTAAAAAGGAGGTGGAGGTTTTAAAGTTTATGCGGTTTCTTGTTAAAGGTCTCGTATATATGATTCATCTCCGTTTCTTGCACCCTTTTCACGGTATTTTTCTACATCAAAGCCACTGTAAAACCCAGCTTGTTCCTTTATGTAGGGGAAGTAATATCTGGGAAGTTTGGAATGGTTATAGAATATTTTTAGTGCATTCCTTTATATTGCTGTGGCCGTGAGTCCTCTTAATAAAGGGAGAGCATGTAGTCTGCTCTTTGTGGATTATAATGGAGTGGGCCAAGAGATGGTAGTTTCATGGGTTCAAAGCCTGGCTCTGTCACTGATGGGGTATGTGAGTTCGGCCAAGCCATTTCCCCTTTCTGTACCTCAGTTTCCCTGCTTGTAGAATGAAGAGAAATGCTGCCAGGAGTAAGTGCACACAAGGCATGAGTGTAAAGAAATGGAAGTCTTGTTGGTCTGCATTGGTATAACCCATAGGCTGCTAAGAAACTCATTCACTCAGGGAGAGAGACCCTGGCAGAAGAGACTTTACTGGTGATTTGCTGAGCATCTAAAATGAACTGCACCACAGCTGACTTTAAGTATTTCTCCAAGATCTAATTCCTATTCATTCAGATGAAGAGAACGTGTAACATGGTCAGCAACAGCACCATCTGGTGGATCCCAATAATATTACACAACCTACATTGTTTAAACCCCTTAGGGCTAGTAAGACTGTCCTCTGAGCTCATTTACTCTGGCTACAACTAACGGCTGCTTTAAGGCCCAGTCCTGGTCCCATCAAAGACATCCAGATCAGACAGCGCTTCTGCCCCCTTGCTGCTCCCTGCCAAGAATAGGGGCAGCTCCCTCAGCTTTGCCAAAGGGTTTGATATCAGCCTCTCTTACCTGTTAGTTTCTTCTTTTGCTCCATCCCCCTTTTCTCCTTTCAACTCACTTTCCTGTCCTTGGACACAGCATGCCCAATGCCCTTTCTTAACTTGCCCTCCTCACCCGCTCCCTGCTTTGCTCCCCCCCAGGGCTAGTGCGCTGCCTTTATCATGCTTCGCAGACCCTCCTTTCTCGACCTTCTGCCAATCCCCCATCCCCCTTTCCTGGTGAAGGGGTGAGCTGATCCACGATGGAGGCCTGGGATCTAGTCTCAGCTGACACTGACTCTCTCTGTGGCCTTGGGTGAGTCTCTTCCTGTCTCAGTTTCCCCAGCTGTAAATGAAAATGATAATACTCACCCTCCTGTGTACAGGGCTTGATAGACCTATGGCTGATACACACCATATTGGCACTCAGCTACCGCAGCTGTGGACTCGCTATGTAGAGAGTAATAAGAATGATGTGGTATTATTACACGTGGCAACACGGACAAATTGCTAAGGATGAGTACAAAAGAACAGCGCAAGCATGTAGGAATCCAATCAAAAAGGCAAAGGCACAAAATGAGTTACACCTCGTAAGGGACAGGAAAGGCAATGAGAAGAGATCCTATCAGTACATTAGGAGCAAGAGAAAGCTGAAGGAAAGTGTAGGTCCTCTACTTTGCAGGGAAGGTGGACGACACCAAGAAGGCCTAGGTGTTGAATGCCTATTTTGGGTCACTCTTCACGAAAAAGGGTTACTCGTGAGCAGATGCTTAATGCAATTAATATTAAGGGAAGGAACTCAAGCCAGAGTAGGGAAGAATATTCAGTTAAGTTAGATGTATTCAAGTCAGCAGGGCGTGACTAATAGGGTGCTTAAAGAACGAGCTGCAGCAATCTCAGAACCATTAGCAATTATCTTCGAGAACTCCTGGAGGACAGGTGAGATCTCAGAGGACCGGAGAAGGGCAAACATAGAACCTATCTTTAAAAAGGGAAACACAGAGGACCTGGTTAATTATAGATCAGTCAGCATAACTTCGATATCTGGAAAGATACTGGCACAACTTATTAAACAATCAATTTGTAAGTACATAGAGCACGATAGAGTTATAAGGAATAGCCAACATGGATTTGTTAAGAACAAATCATGCCAAACGAGCATAATTTCCTTCTTTAACGGGGTTACTGGCCGATTGGATAAGGGAAGTGGTCGATGTGATATACCTTGATTTTAGTACAGCTTTTCACACAGTCCCACATGACATTCTCATAAGCAAGCCAGGGAAATGTGATCTAGAGGAAATAACTCTGAGGTGGATGCACAACTGGTTGCAAAAGTGTATTTATAGAATCATAGACTATCAGGGTTGGAAGGGACCTCAGGAGGTCATCTAGTCCAACCCCCTGCTCAAAGCAGGACCAACCCCAACTAAATCATCAAAGTTATCAATGATTTGTTGTCAAATTGTGAGGGCATATCAAGTGGGGACCCGCAGGCATCAGTCCTGAGTCTGGTACTATTAAATATTTTCAGTAATGACTTGGATAATGGAAAGCAGAGTATGTTTATAATATTTGCAGACACTGAGCTGGGAGGGGTTGCAAACACCATGGAGGGCAGGAGTAGAATTCAAAAGGATCTGGACAAATTGGAGAATTGGACTGAAAGCAACAAAACGAAATTCAATAAAGACAAGTGCAAAGTGCTTCACTTAGGGAGGAAAAATCAACCCCCCAACTACAGCTAGGGGCTAGAATAACCAGCTAGGGGGTAGCACTGCTGAAAAGGATCTGAGGGTTATAGCTGATCACAAATTGAACATAAGCCAATACGGTGATGCAGCTGCAAAAAAGGCTAATATCATGCTGTGGTGTATTAATAATAATGTCGTATGTCAGACCCAGAAGGTAGTTGTCCCACTCTGCTCGGCGCTGGTGAGGCCCCAGCTGGAGCACTGTGTCCAGTTCTGGGTGCCACACTTTGAGAAAGATGTGGTAAAACTGGAGAGAGTCCAGAGGAGAGCAACACAAATGATCAAAGGGTTAGAAAACCTGACTTATGAGGAAAGGTTGAATACATTGGGCATGTTTAGTCTTGAGAAAAGAAGACTTGAGGGGGGACCAGCTAACAGTCTTCACATATGTTGAGGGCTGTTATGAAGAGGACAGTGATCAATGGTTCTCCGTGTCCGCTGAAGGCAAGACAAGAAGCAATGGGCTTAATCTGCAGCCAGGGAGATTTTGGTTCGATAACAGGAAAAGTTTTCTAACTAAGGGGAGTTAAGCTCCGGAACAGGCTCTCAAGGGAGGTGGTGGAATCCCCACCACTGGAGGTTTTGTAGAACAGGTTGGACGCACACCTGGCAGGGATTGCAGTACATTTGGTCCTGGCTCAGCATAGCTCTTGAGGTCCCTCCCAGCCCTCCATTTCGATGACTCTCTGGTTGTTTATATTCTCTCCCCATTCTTACGGTTGTAGCACCACCGTGAGAGACCGTCCGTTCCCTGAGGAGCTTTCACGCTACACAGACAAGACAGCAGGGAGAAGGAAAGGATTATTATCCCCAGATAGGAAACTCCCGGGGAGTGGGCAGGACCACGGCTCGGGCTTGGGTCTCTTGTGCTCTCAGCTACAAGGCTGAGACGTCCTCTACACCCCAACCTCTCTTGCTCTTGGAATGATGGAGCTGGGCCCGAACTAGAAGCCATCTGGGAGCACACAAAGCTCTGAGCCTGGCCACTAACTCTATAATAATAGGCCGAGTTACCAGCAGCTCCCAGACCCAACAGCCGAGCTCTCTGGGGGAGCCTGGGACTGTAACATAACCACCCGTCACTGGTTAGAATCACAATAACTCCCGCTACTGTTAAAAGCTGGCATTTTAACCAGCATGTCCCGGGGCTGCAGTGAAACAGATGAACTTCTCAGTCCACGTTTCAAAGCGCCTGCAGGTCCCATTTGGAAGCAGGTGACGCGATAAATATTGAGCAAAGAAAGCGAATCTGTATCCGGAGTGTTTTAATAAAGAAAGAGGAAATCGGCGAAGGGCTGTTGGCTGCTGCCAAGCTGCGGTTTTAGTGTCCCTCCCGGCATGGAGTTTATTACTGTCATTTCGTTCCAGTTTTACTGTTGTTTTTGTCCTTATCTCCCAGCTTCCTTCTGGCTCTCGCTGCCTTTGATTTAATGGAACTTTTAGCGGCAGGAGCACTGAATTACCCTGCAGCCAGGGCCTTTCCAACACGCCAGTCACAGATAAGATGTGTTCTCTCTGCGACCGCAGTGTCCCCGCCACAGCCGCGCCGCGTACATCCGTTCTAAATGTTTATAGTCTCTCCAAGCAAGGCACAGACTCCCCATCATCCGGCTGAGAACAGCTGCCCGTAGGACCCCAGTCCTTCACCCTGCTGCTGGTTGGTCCCCTTCCTTTACAGGGAGGACGAAGGCTGGGGCGTTTGGATCAGGTCACCTCCAGACTTCCCCTTTCCCCGTCTCCCCCACAGTGTTTCAGAGGGGTCAGAAATGCCCCTGCTGTTACATTTCTTGGCTTGTGCCTTTTTGGGGTGGCATTACCCTGGGCTAGTGGGCGCTGTGCCGTGGGGTTTCTCTATCTTCTGAGTCAGAATCGAACCAAGCTCCGTCCTGGGGAGGTCCTGGTCTTTGGGACAGGGAGCACGAAACATCCACTTGTGGGAAAAGTCAGGGGGTCTCTGGGCCCAGCCTGGGTGGGTGGTTGTATCCTGTCCAGTCGGGGAGGCAGGATGGCACCTTGGGTTACCAGTGACACAGTGGGAGGGTTGCCATACCTGGGCATAGGTGGGGTTGGGTTTGTTCTTTTGCCCTTTTGCTTCTATGGCATCTGTCTTGTCTGCACTCTTCCAGGCAGGGACAGCGTGGGCAGCACCCAGCATCCTGCCTGCAGCCTTTGGGCCCTACCATCATGCAGTGCAAACAATCACCTGGCAATACCGCAGCCTCGCTCTGCTTCCCAGCCCCAGCCGATCCGCGTGGGGTGACCCTTGTGGCGCTGTGCAACCCCTCTGAAGGGTTTGCTTCCATGGAGCTAATTGCAGGGTTTGTTCTAAACTCTTTGGGGGCAGGCACTGTGCTCCGCGCTCGTTTGTACAGCACCTGGCCCGAGAGGGCCCAGACCCACAGGTGGCGGCTGTCTTAACATAAATATGAAGACAGCTGAAAAAACCACATTAAAACACCATCACTGAGGTTGCAAAGCCAATCGCTGAAAAGTGGGGACAGGCCAGAGTTAAGGCGGCCTGTGAAAAAGATGCAGAAGCCTCCTACCTAGCCTGCCCCACTTTCTCCCCACCTCAGCCCCTGGTCCGATCCCAGTCTTCCCCCATATGGCTCCCAGTCCCCTCCTCAGCTGTCTCCCCTGGTTCCCAGGCCCTGTCTCCTTGCCCAGCCAGGCCGTCTCGCTCCACAGCTCCCAGTCTCAGTCTCCTCCTCCTCCTTTGCTGCCCCAACCCTCCACCATAGTCCAATTCTTGTTCCCTCTGCATCTGAATCAGGCAGTTTCCTCCTCCGGGCAGCCTGGTAGCAGCACGAGGGGGGAGGGGGTGCCTCCCTGAGAGCACTGGAGAGACTGGCTCCCTACCCTCCGTTCCAGTGCCATGCCTGCCAGGAGGAGCAATTGCAGGGAACGTCCTGCTCAGCCCCTGCAACCTTGGGCTGTAGCATGCCCAGTCGCTCAGTGGGGATGGTGCATGCTGCATCCAGCCAGAGCTAGGCATGCTGAGGGGATGGAGCATGCCCAGTGGAAAGGGAATCTTTGGAGGTTTTAGCTACGAAACTCTAACACATCTCTACTGAGCATGTGCAACGTGACATTTCTGAAAGGCTTATAGCTTGGCCAAACATGGGTGTTTTTTCCTGGGAACAGAAAAAAGCATCTCCCTGCAACCAGGGTGACCCACCCTGCCAATTTCAAGTCCCTGCTCCAAAGTGTGGAGGCCCCAGCGGTACGGTCCGAAGAATTTTTTTTTAACATGGGCAAACCAGCGTCTTTGCCTCTGGTCTCAGCCTCGGAAACAGTAGAACCATGTTAGCTGAAACATTCGAAAGGAAAAAAAAATTCTGCCTGAGGCAGCCACCTGGGGAGGAAAATTTCAGCCGGAGCGTGTAAAGTTTGGCACAGTTATTAAGCACTGAAAACAGGTTCTTAGAATGGGAAGTGTCAGGCAACCTTATGTCCAGGTGACTCTACTGGCTCGGCCTACCGTAATATTATTCAGCCCGTCATCACCCAGCTAGAGCACGCAGGCTGGCACAGAACGAAGGAATAATTCGTACAAAACTACAGCTGTCAAATAAGCAGCCAGGCTCCTTGTCTGGGCTGCCTCAGCCCTGCTCTTCGGCCGTCTTGGAATCCCCGCTACTTCCCATCACTCAGCCCTTTGCCCCAGGTCTCCCTGCTCCTTTACATGGGTGGCTGCATCTCCACTGATGCTGCTGAAACCACAGGATTTCCTACCGAACAATAGAACTGCCCCTGGGACTAGGAAAACCTCCCCCACCCCGTCGCAGGGCATATAGGCTGGGGGTAGGGCTCCCCAAGGCCCTGCCACCCCCGTTGGAGCCACGCTGGTGGGGCTGGACGTGAAGGGTGAGCCAATTGCCTGGAGAGATAGGTTCTGCTCCACTTTCTGCCCCTTCCAGTCGCAGGGGAGATGAGATAATTATCCCGTACAGCTGGCACTGGCGGGGGAAAGCACTGTCCTCCAGTGTCAGTGGGCCCAGTTCCCCAGAAGCTGATGAGGAGAGGGGAGCGCCTGAGATCGGGGGACACATCCATCCTGGGTTCTTTCTCCTTGCTCACAGCACACAGGTGAGGGAAGCCCTCAGGAGAAATCAGCTGCTGTGGTGTTGGGGAGCCATCCTGCCCCTAGTCTCAGGCCAATGAGAAGAAGCCGTGGCCAAGGTAGCAGAAGAGATCTTGTGAAAGCCATTGGTGGGCTCTGATTTTATAGGGGAGCCCAGGAAGGGGACTCGGTTTGTGTGAGTCAGATGGCACTGGGGGAAGTTCTAAAACACGGGGAAGGGAAACCTCCACTCAACTGGTGGGCTGGGGAGAAAGGGTGGTTCATGCAGAGGAGGGGGCATCAGGACTCCTGGGTTCTTTTCCCAGCTCTGTCGCAGCTGTCTGGGTTTGGGTGAGTCACTTAGCTTGCTCCCTGTCTTGCTTTCCCCATCTGTACAATGCGGGTGCTGAGATGTCCCCTCCTCTGAGAGGGGCAGGATCTTTCTCTGCTGGATCAAAGAGCCCATTATTAAATATTCGTTCCCCGGGGAGGTACTTATAGACTGTGATCAAGTCACCCCTTAGCCTTGTCTGTCAAGCTAAATAAACTGAGCTCCGTGAGTCTCTCATTCTAAGGCAGGTTTTCGAATCCTTTCCTCATTCTCGTGGCTCTTCCCCGAACCCACTCCAATTTCTCAACATCCTTTGAGGATAGTGGGCCCCAGACCTGGACCCAGGATCCTGGCAGTGGCCGCACCAGTGCCAGGTACAGAGTGAAAATCACCTCTCTGCTCCCTTTTGGCCACAGGATCGCACAGGGAGCTCAGGTTCAGCTTTGTATCCACCAGGACTTATAAAATCTCTCTTGCCTGAAGACAGATGTTCCCAGCCCCTCCTTAATCCAGGAGTCCCCTGCTTCTTCCAGGCCCTATTTCTAGAGCAGTCCCACCTGCTCGCTGAGATGCCTCTGACTCTCCAGCAGACCCCTGGCAGCTCTCTGGTGCTTTCCCCCTGGCCACTGAGCTCTCTCAGCCACCTTCCTGCCCACACCCCTGGGAACTCCTCTCTTGAGGAGGTGGGCCAAGATGGACTCATTCTCCATAAAGGAACCCATCACAGGTAGACAATGTCTTGTCTCTCCTTAGATGGGCCAGCCATCCCGTGACTGCCATCAGCAGGGTTCATCCCTGGACCCACGAGCCTTTCCCACTTGAGCTAAAGGACGAGCTTCTCCTTGGTCTGGCAGCTGTGGTAGGCTGTTATTCTGTTATAGGGACCAGTCTTCCCCCATACGGCTCCTAGTCCCCTCTGCCACTGTCTCCCCTCATTCCCAGGCCCACTAGAGCAGAACGAAGCCACGCATGCTGTGCTTGTGTGGCCTCCAGGTGCACAATAACCCAGGATGACTCACAAACAAGGAATCCTCAGAGGAATGGACCTCAGTTGGTCATAGAAACAGCACCCCAGCTCTGGATCCCCCTCAAACAGCCCTGCCAGGGAAAGCCAAGGGAAAAGATGGGCCCGATGCACCACAGCCATGGACTCCACCAGCCCTGGAGGGAAGGGGAGTACATTCCAGAGTCAAGGTCCCTCCATTGTGGATGTACTGCCCACAGACCTCTCGGCCTGTGTGAACAGCTGCCGGAGCATGAAGAGACCAGAGCAGGCTCCTCGCCAAACCCAGGCCTAAGGACAGACTGACAAGGAGCTACCAGGGTGGAGAACCCCAGCTCCCACCACCTTCTCCATGGCCTCCTCTGGCATAGGCAGCTGAGCTGGCAATGGGGGTAGGTCCCTTAGCTGCCCCGCTATGGGCTGTGGCCACTAGAGGGTGCCATGATACCCTACCCCTCCACACAGAGCCAGTCGTACGTTACAAGGTGAAACTCTTGCCAAGGTGTCCAGAAATAGTAACTCGCATGGTCCTTTACAAGACTTTACTGGAGGCAGTGCTTTATCGGGGTCTCAACCAATTAAGTATATCTATATGTTTCTTTAAAAGGGCTAGTGTCACAAAACTGAAAACAATTATGAGCCAAACCAGCTGGGAGGAAGAATTTAGTTAGACAAATATGAATAATAAGTGGGAATTGTTTAAAAGCACTTCACTAGATGCCAAAAAAACCACAATCAAGAAAGAAGGCCATATTGGTTAAAAAACTGACCTGGAACTGATGGCAGCTATAATAAATAAATAAATAAAATAAAGAAGCATATAACAGATGGAAGAAAGGATAATTTGATAGTAATGAATATAAATCAGAAGCTAGGAATTGTAGAAAACTGATAAGAGAAGCCAAGGGACACAAGGCGAACTCTATGGCCGGCAGAGCTAAGGACAATAAGGAGTTTTTAAAGTATATTTGTCGGGTCAATAAATATTTCTGTTCCATGTGTGGGGAAGAAGATGATGTAGTCTCATCATACTATGATGATACTCTTTCCATTCTGCTAGTATCTCAGGAGGATGTTAAACATCAGCTACTAAAGTTAGTCATTTTAAAATCAGCAAGTCTGGATAACTTGCATCCAAAGTGTTTTAAAAGAGCTGGCTGAGGAGCTCGCTGGGCCATTAATGTTGATTTTCAATAAGCTTGGAACACTGGGGAAGTTCCAGAAGACTGCAAGAAAGCTAATGTTGTACCAATATTTAAACAGGTTAAATGGGATGACCTCGATAATTATAGGCCCTGACACTTATCCGGGGCAAGATAATGGAGCAGCTGACATGGGACTTGATTAATAAAGAATTAAAGGAGAATTATATAATTAATGCCAATCAACAGGGTTTTATGGAAAACAGATCCTTTCAGACTAATTTGACATCTTTTGATGAGATTACAAGTTTGATTCCTAAGGTAATAGTGTTGATGTAATATACTTTGACTTCTCACGGCATGACATTTTGATTAAAAAACTAGAACGATATAAAATTAACATGAACATCAAATTAACATAGCACACATTAAATGGATTAAAAGCTGGCTAACTGACAGGTCTCAGAATGCAGGCTGTGTTGTTGTACCCATATCGGTCCCAGGATATTACCGAGACAAGGTGGGGGAGGTGATACCTTTTACTGGCCCAACTTCTGCTGGTGAGAGAGACAAGCTTTCCCATGGCTTGTCTTTCTCACCAAGAGAAATTGGTCTAATAAGAGGTCTCAAAATGTAATTCTAAATGGGAAATCATCATCAAGTGGGTGTGTTTCCAGTGGGTTTTCATAAGGCTGATTTGTGTCCATTTATTCTTTTAAGTCGAGACTGTCCAGTTTGACCAATGTACATGGCAGAGGGGCATTGCTGGCACATGATGGCATATATCACATTGGTGGATGTGCAGGTGAACGAGCCTCTGATAGTGTGGCTGATGTGACTAGGCCCTATGATGGTGTCCCCTGAATAGATATGTGGACACAGTTGGCAATGGGCTTTGTTGCAAGGATAGGTTCCTGGGTTAGTGGTTCTGTTGTGTGGTGTGTAGTTGCTGGTGAGTATTTGCTTCAGGTTGGGGGGCTGTCTGTAGGCAAGGACTGGCCTGTCTCCCAAGATTTGTGAGAGTGATGGGTCGTCCTTCAGGAAAGGTTGTAGATCCTCGATGATGCGTTGGAGAGGTTTTAGTTGGGGGCTGAAGGTGACGGCTAGTGGCGTTCTCTTATTTTCTTTGTTAGGCCTGTCCTGTAGTAGGTGACTTCTGGGAACTCTTCTGGCTCTGTCAATCTGTTTCTTCATTTCCGCAGGTGGGTATTGCAGTTGTAAGAACGCTTGATAGAGATCTCGTAGGTGTTTGTCTCTGTCTGAGGGGTTGGAGCAAATGCGGGTGTATCGCAGAGCTTGGCTGTAGACGATGGATCGTGTGGTGTGGTCAGGGTGAAAGCTGGAGGCATGTAGGTAGGAATAGCGGTCAGTAGGTTTCCGGTATAAGGTGGTGTTTATGTGACCATCGCTTATTAGCACCGTAGTGTCCAGGAAGCTTTACTCAGGAAAGGGAGACAGGTTGGCATGGAGGGGACTGTGTGCACCAGGCATGGTGGCAGATGTGGTTGCTGCAGGAAAAATCAATGGAGACAACCCCCTGCCCCATCCTGCCCCTTTGGGAGAGCAGGCTAAGGGGCCAGGGGAAGGAACACTGTTCCAGATGAGATGCTATCTTAGCGAGGAAGGATTCCGGGGACCCTGAGATTAGTCCTAGTGGATCATTTGATGATCGCCTGTTCTGTTCATTCCCTCTGAAGCCCCTGGTACTGGCCACTGTCAGAAGCCGGAATACTGGGCTAGATGGACTATTGGTTTGACCCAGTATCGCTGCTCTTCTGTTCTTATGGGTTTAGTACTGTTCATCCAGTCACCTGCCACTGCAGAAATCTTCTAAGTACTAGGGCCACACAGGAAGTGCCCCAAGAGAGAGATTTTCCCTATTGTACAGATGGGGAAACTGAGGCACAGTGTTGTGGGGGGGGGGGAAGCAACTTGCTCCAGATCACAGGTGAGTCAGTGGCAGCACTGGGAAGAGAAGCCAGCTCTCCAGTGTGTCAGCCTTGTGCTCTAACCAGTGGGTGACACTGTGTCTCTTGAGAACCAACACATTCCTGTTGGTTGGGGAAGAGGGTTGGTCAGGCTTTAAGGTCTGACAAGGCTGGGGAGGCTCCTAGAGTGGATGGGAAGGAAATATACAGCCTCTCCAACCCCACCTTCCTGCCCATCCCCCAGATCCACCTTTCCTCTCTCCCCCCATCTACCTCAGCACCCATTCCCCTAGACCAGGGGTAGGCAAACTTTTTGGCCCGAGGGCAACATCTGGGTATAGAAATTGCATGGCGGGCCATGAATGCTCACGAAATTAGGCTTGGGGTGGGGGAGGGGGTGAGGGCTCTGGCTGGGGGTGCGGGCTCTGGGGTGGGGCCAGAAATTAGGAGTTCAGGGTGTGGGAGGGAGCTCCGGGCTGGGGCAGGGTGGTTGGATGTGGGGGGGGGGGGTGAGGGCTCCAGCTGGGGGTGCAGGCTCTGGGCTGGGGCTGGGGATGAGGGGTTTGGGGTATATGAGGGTGCTTTGGGCTGGGACCAAGGGGTTTGGAGGGCAGGAGGGGTTCTGGGCTGGGGCAGGTGGGGTGAAATGGGGTGGGGATAAGGGCTCCAGCTAGGGGTGTGGGCTCTGGGGTGGGGCTGCGGATGAGGGGTTTGGGGTGCAGGAGGGTGCTCTGTGCTGGGACCACAGGGTTCAAAGGGTGGGAGGGGGATCAGGGCTGATGCAGGGGGTTGGGGCATGGGGAGTGGCTCAGGAGTGCAGGCTCTGGGTGGCACTTACCTCTAGCAGCTCCCAGAAGCAGTGGGATATCCCCTCTCCGGCTCCTAAGCAGAGGCATGGCCAGGCGTCTCTGCAAGCTTCCCCATCTGCAGGCGGTGCCCCTGAAACTCCCATTGGCCACGGTTCCCGGCCAATGGGAGCTGGGGGGTGGTGCTTGCGGCGGTGCTTGGGGTAAGGGCAGCATGTGGAGCGGAGCCCCCTGGCTGCCCCTACATGTAGGAGCCAGAGGGGGGACATGCCGCTGCTCCAGTCGCTGCGCGAAGCGGCCCCCCAACCCTGCTCCCCAGCTGGAGCGGCAGAGCGGGGCAAACCCCAGACCCCGCTCCACAGCTGGAGCTCGAGGGCCGGATTAAAATGGCTGGCGGGCTGCATCCGGCCTGCAGGCTGTAGTTTGCCGACCCCTGCCCTATACTCACATGTCTACCTATCCTTCAGTCCCATCTCTTCAGCCATCCCCCACCACCCAGACCTGCCTCCCTGCCCGTCCCCCGTCCCCTAGGATCCTTGTGACAACACTCCCAATTGCTCCCACAGGAGAGTAACGTTTGGAAAATCCAGATGTATTTTTAGCCTCTCCACCGCGCTGGGGGTTTGGATCTTTCTGCAGCAGGACAGTCACATGGCAGTGTGGCCAACGCTTGGTATTAAATGGCAAGTGTCATGCTATTTGGTGTTTTACTTAAAGCTCCAGCTGCTGGAGTCATGTGATGGCATGAGACTTTCAGCTTTCATTCTTTAAAAAGGTATCTCTTTGGCCCTGGTGGCTGAGGTAAAAACCTTGAGAATGTGACTCCTAAAGGCTCAGAAACCAGGAGATGAGCCAAGCCTCCAGATTCAATGTTGTGAAAAATCTCATGTTTTTTCACGCCAGTCAGATGATTTTGCCAGGCGTGGGGCTGGCAATGCAGCCACCGTCTCCCTTTGAGCTGCATCTCCTCGCCCCTCTTGCATCTGTCCAGCAATGAGCCAGCACCATGTGCTCAAGCCGTCACTCCATGGACCCGCCTCGTGCTTCACCAGGGACTGCTCTGACCACAGTCATAGGCAGAGTCCATGAGTTTAAGGCCAGAAGGACCCCCTGGTCTGATCTCCTGTTTATCACAGGCCACCACGACCACCCAGCACCCGCCCACTAAACCCAACAGCCCAAACGAGACCAAAGTAGATGAGACCCACAGGAGACTAGACTATGATGTGTCACAGGCAAAGGACAGGAATGATGGAAGGGCACCAGTGCTCACGGCTCCTGCAGTGGGTCTTCAGCCCCTGGGAAGGAAAGGAACAGAGCAGCCGATACCCTGTAATGCTTCCCAGGACTTCAGCTGTCTGTGGGGTACATTCTCCTTGCTTCACAGCTACCGTGAAGCTAAAATAATTACATGGTGGATTAAAGCGTTGCCAGCAGTAGCCGAGATCTGTTGATTCGCATTACACGGTTGAAGGAGTGTTTGACTTCAGAGCCCCAGAGGACGGGGAGAATGGATGATTTTCTGTCTGCAGTTCACCTCCCTGAGCCCGGCCCCCTCTCCCACTCGCCCACCGAGAGTTGGGTTTCATGAGACACAAAGGGAACGTCAGGTCGATCGAGAACATTCCCTGGACGCTCTGGCCACTGGGGCTGGGGGCGTGTTTTCACAGCAACACGGGATTTGTGTGCCCCTCTCGACGAGCGGCTAGTTGGATGCAGATGTCTCATTCTCATCGGAAGTTTCCGCTTTCCCATAGCCCCTGGCAATCCTCTCCCCAGTGCCCTTTGTGACACCTCCCTCACCCCAAATTCCCCTCGTCTTTCTTCCCTGCTACAGCACAATCTGCCCTCTGCAGCTAGGCCCCAGAGCGGTGGAGAGACAGCTCTCTCCCATGATCCCTTGAGAAAGGGTTTGGCTCTGCTTCCTATCAGAGCAGAGGTACCCCAGCGGCGCGTGTGAAGGTCGCCGGTTCTATGCCATGTACTAGGGAGCATGCCAACATTTTCCCACCCAAACTGGGGACCAGGTTAGAGAGGAGGTCAGGAAAGCCCTGGGATTGGAGGAGGGCACAGGAGAAGGCTCCTTTGATGTATAACAAGATTAAGCTTCCCTTCTAAGAAGTTCCCACGCTTGAGGGCGTTCCTCTGAACCAGGCCCCGTGTCCCAAGAGACTGAGCACAGAGGAACCCACCACAGTCTGGGACTGCAGGAGTCTCCAAGGGAAGATGAGCAAAGCCCCTCTCCCAGGTCACAATAGGAGCTGGAGCCCGTAGGAGAATTACACGTGCATTCCTGCTAAAGAGAGGACTTGCTGCACAGTGCAGATCTCGTCTGCAGCCCCAGGCAATTTGGAGGCTGTTCAGATGGGGCTTGGATTTGGTTCAGGCCTGTGAGCAGCACATAGAAAAGTAAGAACAGAAGAACGGCCATATTGGGTCAGTCCAATGGTTCATCTAGCCCAGTATTCTGTCTTCTGACAGTGCCTGGTGTCAGATGCTTCAGAGGGAATGAACAGAACAGGGCACTTATCGAGTGATCCATCCCCTGTTGTCCACTCCCAGCTTCTGGAGTCAGAGGTTTAGGGACACACAGAGTATGGGGTTGCAGCCCTGACCATCTTGGCTAATAGCCATTGATGGACCTATCCTCTAGAGACTTATCCAGTTCGTTTTTGAACCCAGTTATTCTTTTGGCCTTCACAACATCCCCTGGCAATGAGTCCCACAGGTTGGCAGTGCATTGTGGGAAGAAGTACGTCCTTATGTTTGTTTTAAACCTGCTGGCTATTAATTTCACTGAGTGACTCCTGGTTCTTGTGTTACATGAAGGGGTAAATAACACTTCCTTATTCCCTTTCTCCACAATTACGCAAAGATCTCTTTCTTGAGTGGTAACAGTTAATTTAGACTCCATCAATTTTATACGTAGAGTTGGGATTATGTTTTCAATGTGTATTACTTTGCATTTATCAACATTGAATTTCATCTGCCATTTTGTTACCCAGTCATCCCATTTTGTGAGACCCCTTTGTGACTCTTCGCAGTCAGCTTTGGGCTTAGCTATCTTGGGTAATTTAGTATAGTCTGAAAACTTTGCCGCCTCTCTGTTTATACTCCCTTTCCCAGACCATTTATGAATGTGTTGAAGCACTTGGCCTGGGACAGATCCTTGAGGGACACCTCTACATGCTGCTCTCCATCCTGAAAACTGACCATTTGTTCCTACCCTTTGTTTCCCGCCTTTTAACCAGTTACTGATCCATGAGAGGACCTTCCCTCATATCCCGTGACAGCTCACTTTGCTTAAGAGCCTTTGGTGAGGGACCTTGTCAAAGGATTTCTGAAAATCTAAATACACTATATCCACTGGATCCCCCTTGTCCACATGTTTGTTCACTCCCTTGAAGACTTCTAATAGATTGGTGAGGCATGATTTCCCTTTACAAAAGCAGTGTCGACTCTTCCCCAACATATCGTGTTCATCTCTCTATCTGATCACTCGATTCTTTGCTACCGTTTGCCTGGGACTGAAGTTAGGTTTACTGACCTGTAATTGCCAGGATCACCTCTGGAGCCTTTTTGAAAAGTCAGTGATACATTAGCTATCCGCAAGTCATCTGGTTCAGAGGCTGATTTAAGCCAGAGGTTACATATCACAGTTACAGGTTTCAGAGCTAGTAGTTCTGAAATTTCAAATGAAGAGTTCCTTTAGAACTCTTGAGTGAATATCATCTGGTCTTGGTGACTTATTACTGTTTATCAATTTGTTCCAAAACTTCTTTATTGACACCTCAATTTGGGACAGTTCCTCAGATTTGTCACCTAACAAAGAATGGCTCCGGGGTGGGAAACTTCCTCACATCCTGTGCAGTGAAAACAATGCAAAAAAATTCATTTAGCTTCTTCACAATGTCCTTGTCTTCCTTGAGGGCTCCTTTAGCCCTTCAACCATCCCCTGGCTCGACTGGTGGTTTGGCAGGTTCCTGCTTCTGGTGCACTTAAAAAATATGTGCTGCTAGTGGGCGTGTCTTTTGCTAGCTGCTCTTTGAATTCTTTTTTGTCCTGCCTAAATTATACTTCTACACTTGACTTGCCAGAGTTTATGCTTCTTTCTATCTTCCTCGGTAGGATTTGACCTCCACTTTGTAAAGGATGCCTTTTGCCTCTAAATGCCTCTTTGTTGTTTAGTCGTGGAGGCATTTTCTTGGTCCTCTTTCTATTTTCTTTAATTTGGGGTATATACTTAATTTGAGCCTCTATTGTGGCATTTTTAAAAAGTTTCTGTGCAGCTTGCAGGCGTTGCACTCTCATGACTGTTCCTTTTCATTGCCGTTTAACTAGCTTCCTCATTTTGGGGTAGCTCCCCTTTTTGAAATTAAATGCTACTGTAGTGGGTTGCTTTGATATTTTCCCCCAGACAGATGTTAAATTTAATTACATGAGGGTCACTATTACTGAGCGGTTCTGCTCTGTTCACCTCTTGGACCAGATGCTGTGCTCTGTTTAGGCCTAAATCAAGAATTGCCTCCCCTTTGTGGGTTCCAGGGTGACCTGATCCAAGAGGCAGCCATTTATGGTGTTTAGAAATGTTATCTTTGCCTCCCGTCGGGGGTGATGTGTGCCCAGTCAGCGTGGAGATAGTTGAAATCCCCTATTCTTACTGGGTTTAGTAGCATCCTCTATGTTAACTGGGATTCCTCAGGGGAACCTTTCCTGAGCTCCCTCAGCCCCAGTCAAAGCCAATGTTTCTAAAAGCGCCTTGCGGGGTGATCACGGCTCCTGTGTGTCCTTCCCCTTCAGCTCACCCAAGAGCGGTGCTTCCTGTGCCCAGGTTCCAGGGGCGAACCCAACAGTAATACCTTGTAGAGTCTCCTAGGAATATTACTGGAGTATCGGGGCCAGACTGGGTGCAGCCACACCAGCCAATGCAGCGTGACTCCACTGAAGTGCACGGCTCAGATCCCCAGCTGGCGTCCATGGGTTCCAACGGAGCTGGCGGTTTTACATCAGCTGAGGGATCGGGATTTGCATGGTCGCACCCGAGAGCAGAACCTGTTCCACCGTTCTCTGGTCAGGGATCACAGCTGGGCTCTGCTCACGCCTCGGGGGCAGAGCCGCGCTACGGTTGCCAGCGCTGAGGTTCGCCCGTTGTGGATCGGTCCCCTAAGGGAACATCAGAGAAGGGCAGCACAGACAGGGGCCGGGTTTGAGGCGGGGAATATCCCATCATCCGCAGATCAGAGCGGAGAGCACAGACCCGTAGGCACGAGGCTTTCAAAGGACGAGCCTGGCACCTTTACATTCATAGCGTCGTTAGACACTGAAATCATGGTCTTAATAAAGACCCGGGATTTATGGCCGGTTACAACAATCTGTAACCCACTAACCCCCTTTTTGTCCTCGGACTACAAGCCCCGTCACTTCCAATGGCCCCTTCGAATAAGGGCTGACTGCTGACGCTAGACTATCTGTTCGACCTCGGATTTAGCTGTGGCACTCTGAGTACTTTTCCCAGGCGTGAAGAGCTCCGCATAAACTCGAAAGCTTGTCTCTCTCATCAAGAGATGTTGGTCCAAAAGAGATACTGCTCCCCTTCCTCCACCCCCACTTCGTCTCTCAGGTGGATCTCTCAGACCCTGCCTCCTGTCTGGGCAGAGCATACAGCCCGATATCCGTGCATACCCATCATTCCTTCGATAGCGTTAATACGTATATTTCACAATGGTATTCATCACCAGGGTGTCGTCAGCTTGCAGAAGAGACCTCCCTCGATACACTGTGCTCATGCAGTAACATGGGGTACGATCAGTTGCTTATCTCTTGAGGTTCAGCCCCCCCCCCCCGTCCTTATAGGCCAGTGAACCTTCGAAATGAAGTCTTCTGAAATGTAAACCAAGGCCACACTTCTCTCTCCTGGTGGTGTGAGGTTTGCCTCCGCTCCTGGACGGGGCCGTTTACTGCTTATATGGCGATTGAGGCAAACCCATATTCCTTTGCTTAGAGCGGACGTGTTTAACAACTCCCCCCGACACACCAGGTTTGACCACATCTTTGTTAAAATTCCAACATATATTCCTCCTAGCTCTTCATACCCAGTGCGCACAAGCATATTAATGATCGGTGCGTTCTTAGGTTTCAAATCATACCTCGCCGGGCAGGTTTTGTACAAAGGTTATGACAATGGTGTGGAGGGTGTGAATTCAGGGCTGCTCAGAGTCACCGTTCTCCAACATGGAACATGGGGATGACGATCTCGCCGAGAGGAGCAGATGTTTATTAGGGCTGGGCTACAGGTCAGACCTATATCAGTGTCACCATGTCACTCCGGGGCGTCACTCCACCCCCTGGAACGACGTAGTTATACCACCCCAAACCCTCATGTAGACAGCGCCAGGGCGGCGGGAGAGCTTCTCCCACCAACACCCCTGTCGTCTCTCGGGGACGTGGATTAACGCCCCTCAGGGGAGAAGCCCTCTCCCGTCGGCTTAGAGCATCTTCATTAAAGCACTAGAACCGTTGCAGCTTTTTCATTGTAGACTTGCCCTTTAATGTCTCCGAGGGCTGAGTGTGATGGAAGCGCACCGGAGAACCCGCCTGATGGGCTGTTATCTCAGCCTTTAGGGATAGGGACGTAAGCCCCCAGTGCCGCACACCTGGCACAGCGCCCATGCGGGTAATGCGTATGGCACAGCATTAAAGAAATACAGATGAAATAAACTGAAATTTAAACACAGTCTCACAGCAGAGAGAATGAACCATGCATCAAAGACAATAGTCATGTTGCTTACTGCACGCGCAGAAACCATGGTGATGGGCACAGTATAAGAACCTGAACAGAATAGAACCACCTTCTTCAGGACGGCTAAGGCACTACTGTTAGCCCGACTAGGGAAACTGAGGCACAGAAAGTGACTTACGCAGGATCACATGGCAAGTTGGTGGCAGAACCCAGATTACAGCTCAGATCTCTTATCCACAAGTCCTTCCTTGCTTGGGCAGTCTGGAGACCTCTGTGGGGACAACGGGATATATTTAGCTTCCTCGGAATTATGTGGGCCATTTGCCTGTGGCTGAAGCAGAGATGAAACCAAATCACTCTGCCTCTAGTGGTGGTGGAGGAAGGGATGGCAGAGAAGGGAGCAAAAGCCCAGTGTCTTGTGCCATGGAGAACAAGAAAGCTGTGTATGGACAAAGAAATACCTGGCCAAACTTTTCTCCCCTGCTGTAATTCTGGGCAAGAGGCTTGATGCTAGCGCTACCCAGGAGCTGGAATCGCTGTTCCGTGGGAAATCCTGACATGTTGACCCCCACCCCCAATCCAGATCAAAAAGCTGAAATTTCCCATGAAACAAAACTTCCCCCGACATACTGATTCAGGACCAGCAAAAAAGTTTCATTGCAATAGTGTCACTTCAATTAACTTTGGTCTGACTTTTATATTATACTAAAATATTGAATATAATATCTATGTAATATTAACTATAAAATATCCATCAGCACTGCCATATGGTGGGTGAAACCTTGCGGTTGAGTTGAGATAAAACCTCATTCAAACCGATGTGTGACTATTGCAAGACTCTTTAAAATAGTTTTCAGAGTAGCAGCCGTGTCAGTCTGTGTCCGCAAAAAGGAAAGGAGGACTTGTGGCACCTTAGAGACTAACCCATTTATTTGAGTATCAGCTTTCGTGAGCTACAGCTCACAAATAGTTGTAAAGAAAACCTAACAGACCCTGCCCAGAAGCTAGTGTCATGTGGACCAAGGGTACCACAGGGTATTGTGACAGGTGTGTGTGTGCGTGAGAGAGAACCCACAGAAACCGAGAGCAGATGAAAACTGAGCGAGAGGCAGACAGGCAAGGAAGCCAAGCAGGAGCCAGTGAGCACAGTGTGAGCCCAGAAAAAGAGAATTCTGGGGTCTGCTGGCTAACGAGGATGGGGGCTGTGAGCCCACAAACTGCTCCTTTTGGCCTTGGTTCCTTCTGCATTCCCACACAGGACTGATTTCTGCTCCCAAGTAGAACTGTCCCCAGGACCCCGAAATTTGGCCAGCCGCTTGGGTCCAAAAGGGTCGGCAGTATCCAATGGTGTTAACATTAATATTTTAATGTCATATAAAAGTCAAAAGGACACGCTCACAACAAGCCATTCTGACTTTTTCCCTATCGAAGAAGTCGCTGAAATCGCAACGTTCCCACAAAACGGTTAATTTTGATCAAACTGCGGTTTTTGGATGGAAACCGGTGGTGTGACATTTTTTTTTAACCAGCTTTACTTGAATCCTCCACCCATGCCCTGCAGTCTTCAGATCTCCCCCCGGCCCTTCTCTCCTTCCCTTCCACCTCCCCCCCTCCCCCCCCCCCCCACTCCTAGCAGAAAACAAAATCAAAGGCAGAGAGGGAAATCTGTTTCTTTTTACCGAATGGCTAAATTACTCTTTTGTCTATGCAATTCCAAGCTCCGCTGGGGGAAAAACTCCAGGCAATCCAGACATTTGCAATGTGGGTAAGTGAAAAACCAGAGGCTTTTCCTAGCAATAGCAACCAGACCAAAGATCTTGGGTTACAGCTCAACTGACTCTCACTGAATTGGGATTGCTACCTGTTGGCAAGCTGGCCTAACTGGCGCCCCCAGAGAAGTGGGTTGAGACGCTGCCCATAGGAGAGAGAAGCTGGGTATTCTGGCGTATCCTCCCATGGGCTGGGGCTCAGAAGTCATGGAGCATGTTTTTGGCACTGCAGTCATTCATGGGATGAATTGATATTTGTCAGTTGGGTGGGGTGGGTTGGCTGCATTATCCTTGGCTGCAAGGGGTGCTGGTATAACTCGGTGACAAAAGGGGTGTCATGTCTCCCTCTAGTGGCTGGGGTGACAAAGATAACAGCTTAGTACTGCTGCAGGCTAATGGAGTTGTTGTAGGCAGTGTGGCCTAGTGAGCAGAGCAGTGGAGTAGGGCTCAGGAGACCGAGGATCTACTCCCAGCTCTTCCATTGACCTTGGGCCAGTCCCTTACCCTCTCTGTGCCTCTGTTTCCCCTCCCACCTTTTGTCAGCCCTGTGCTTTGAGACTGTCTGGCAACCGTTTGTGGCCAGGACTGTTTCTCACTACAGGTTTGCACAGTCTTGATGTTGGGGGTGAATGGCAAGAATGTCACCTTTATATACTGTGCTTTGCATCCTGGTGGGATGCAACCTAACGCAGGCAAAGCGGGAGCTTGCAAGATGCTGATATCCCCCCAGACTAAGGGTATGTCTACACTACGAAATTAGGTCGAATTTATAGAAGTCGGTTTTTTAGAAATCGGTTTTATATATTCGAGTGTGTGTGTCCCCACGCAAAATGCTCTAAGTGCATTAAGTGCATTAACTCGGCGGAGTGCTTCCACAGTACCGAGGCTAGCATCGACTTCCGGAGTGTTGCACTGTGGGTAGCTATCCCACAGTTCCCGCAGTCTCCGCTGCCCATTGGAATTCTGGGTTGAGATCCCAATGCCTGATGGGGCTAAAACATTGTCGCGGGTGGTTCTGGGTACATGTCATTAGGCCCCCGTTCCCTCCCTCCCTCCCTCCGTGAAAGCAACGGCAGAGAATCGTTTTGCGCCTTTTTTCCTGAGTTACCTGTGCAGACACCATACCACGGCAAGCATGGAGCCCGCTCAGGTAACCGTCACAGTATGTCTCCTGGGTGCTGGCAGACGCGGTACTGCATTGCTACACAGCAGCAGCAACCCATTGCCTTGTGGCAGCAGACGGTGAAATAGGCCTGAAAACCATCCTCATCATGTCCAAGGTGCTCCTGGCCGCCTCGGTGAGGTTGGTCAGGAGTGCCTGGGCAGACATGGGCGCAGGGACTAAATTAGGAGTGACTTGACCAGGACATTCTCTTTAGTCCTGCAGTCAGTCCTATTGCACCATCTTATGGTGAGCAGGCAGGAGACGTGGATGGCTAGCAATCCTATTTTACTATCTTCTGCCGGGCAGCCAGGAGATGAGGATGGCTAGCAGTCCTACTGCACTGTCTGCTGCCAGCCAAAGATGTAAAAGGTAGATGGAGTGGATCAAAACAAGAAATAGACCAGATTTGTTTTGTATTCATTTGCTACCCCCTCCCTCCCTCCGTGAAATCAACGGCCGACAATCATTTCATGTCATGTCAGGGGCACCTTGAAAACTTTAATAGAGATTCAGTCCTGCCTGAAATACCAGAGGGAAGGATAGCTTAGTGGGTTGAGCATTGGCCTACTAAACCCAGGGTTTTGAGCTCAATCCTTGAGGGGGCCATTCTGTATGACAGTTGTATTTGTTTCTCCTTGATGTAAAGCCACCGTCTTTGTTGATTTTAATTCCCGGTAAGCCAACCCTGTAAGCCATGTCGTCAGTTGCCCTCCCTCCCTCAGGGCAACGGCAGACAATCGTTCCGCGCCTTTTATCCATGCAGACGCCATACCACGGCAAGCATGGAGCCCGCTCAGATCACTTTGGCAATTAGGAGCACATTAAACACCACACACATCATCCAGCAGTATATGCAGCACCAGAACCTGGCAAAGCGAAACCGGGCGAATAGGCAACGTGAGCGCGGTGATGAGAGTGATGAGGACATGGACACAGACTTCTCTCAAAGCACGGGCCCTGGCAATGTAGGCATCATGGAGCTAATGGGGCAGGTTCATGAGGTGGAACGTCGATTCTGGGCCCGGGAAACAAGCACAGACTGGTGGGACCGCATAGTTTTGCAGGTCTGGGACGATTCCCAGTGGCTGCGAAACTTTCGCATGCATAGGGGCACTTTCATGGAACTTTGTGACTTGCTTTCCCCTGCCCTGAAGCGCATGAATACCAAGATGAGAGCAGCCCTCACAGTTGAGAAGTGAGTGGCAATAGCCCTGTGGAACCTTGCAACACCAGACAGCTACCGGTCAGTCGGGAATCAATTTGGAGTGGGCAAATCTACTGTGGGGCTGCTGTGATGCAAGTAGCCAACACAATCAAAGATCTGCTGATATCAAGGGTAGTGACCCTGGGAAATGTGAAGTTCATAGTGGATGGCTTTGCTGCAATGGGATTTGGGGGAGGGATAGCTCAGTGGTTTGAGCATTGACCTGCTAAACCCAGGGTTGTGAGTTCAATCCTTGAGGGGGGCCACTTAGGAATCTGGGGCAAAAATTGGGGATTGGTCCTGCTTTGAGCAGGGGGTTGGACTAGATGACCTCCTGAGGTCCCTTCTAACCCTGATATTCTATGATTCTATGATTCCCTAACTGTGGTGGGGCCATAGACAGAACCCATATCCCTATCTTGGTACCAAAGCACCAAGCCGGCGAGTACATAAACCGAAAGGGGTACTTTTCAATAGTGCTGCAAGCACTGGTGGATCACAAAGGACGTTTCACCAGCATCAACGTGGATGGCCAGGAAAGGTACATGACGCTCGCATCTTCAAGAACTCTGGTCTGTTTCAAAAGCTGCAGGAAGGGACTTTATTCCCAGATCAGAAGATAACCGTTGGGGATGTTGAAATGCCTATAGCTATCCTTGGGGACCCAGCCTACCCCTTAATGCCATGGCTCATGAAGCCATACACAGGCAGCCTGGACAGTAGTCAGGAGCTGTTCAACTACAGGCTGAGCAAGTGCAGAATGGTGGTAGAATGTGCATTTGGACATTTAAAAGCGCGCTGGTGCAGTTTACTGACTCGGTTAGACCTCAGCGAAACCAATATTCCCACTGTTATTACTGCTTGCTGTGCACTCCACAATATCTGTGAGAGTAAGCGGGAGACGTTTATGGCAGGGTGGGCGATTGAGGCAAATCGCCTGGCCACTGGTTACGCGCAGCCAGAGACCAGGGCAGTTAGAAGAGCACAGAAGGGCACAGTGCGCATCAGAGAAGCTTTGAAAACCAGTTTCATGACTGGCCAGGCTACGGTGTGAAAGTTCTGTTTGTTTCTCCTTGATGAAACCCCCCTCCCCTTGGTTCACTCTACTTCCCTGTAAGCTAACCACCCTCCCCTCCTCCCTTCGATCACCACTTGCAGAGGCAATAAAGTCATTGTTGCTTCACATTCATGCATTCTTTATTCATTCATCACACAAATAGGGGGATGACTGCCAAGGTAGCCCGGGAGGGGTGGTGGAAGAAAGAAGCACTGGGACGGGTGGTGGTGGAGGGAAGGACAAGGCCACACAGCACTTTAAAAGTTTAAAACTTTAAAACTTATTAAATGCCAGCCTTCTGTTGCTTGGGCAATCCTCTGGGGTGGAGTGGCTGGGTGGCCGGAGGCCCCCCCACCGCATTCTTGGGCGTCTGGGTGAGGAGGCTATGGAACTTGGACAGGAGGGCGGTTGGTTACACAGGGGCTGTAGCAGCGGTCTGTGCTCCTGCTGCCTTTCCTGCAGCTCAACCATACGCTGGAGCATATTAGTCTGATCCTCCAGCAGCCTCAGCATTGAATCCTGCCTCCTCTCATCACGCTGCCGCCACCTTTCAACTTCAGCCCTCTCTTCAGCCCGCCACTTACTCTCTTCAGCCCGCCATGTCTCCTCCCGGTCATTTTGTGCTTTCCTGCACTCTGACATTGTCTGCCTCCACGCATTCGTCTGTGCTCTGTCAGTGTGGGAGGACAGCATGAGCTCAGAGAACATTTCATCACGAGTGTGTTTTTTTCGCCTTCTAATCTTCGCTAGCCTCTGGGAAGGAGAAGATCCTGTGATCCTTGAAACACATGCAGCTGGTGGAGAAAAAAAAGGGACAGTGGTATTTAAAAAGACACATTTTATAGAGCAATGGGTACACTCTTTCACGGTAAACCTTGCTGTTAACATTACATACATAGCACATGTGCTTTCGTTCCAAGGTCGCATTTTGCCTCCCCACACCGCGTGGCTAGCCCCTCATCCCTCCCCCCTCCCCATGGCTAAGAGCGGGGAACATTTCTGTTCAGCCACAGGCAAACAGCCCAGCAGAAATGGGCACCTCTGAATGTCCCCTTAAGAAAAGCACCCTATTTCAACCAGGTGACCATGAATGATATCACTCTCCTGAGGATAACACAGAGAGATAAAGAACGGATGTTGTTTGAACGCCAGCAAACATACACTGCAATGCTTCGTTCTGCAATGATTCCCGAGTATGTGCTACTGGCCTGGAGTGGTGAAGTGTCCTACCATGGTGGAATAAGGCTGCCCTCCCCAGAAACTTTTTGCAAAGGCTTTGGGAGTACATCCAGGAGAGCCGGGAATGCCAGGGCAAATTAATCATTAAACATGCTTGCTTTTAAACCATGTACAGTATTTTAAAAGGTACACTCACCAGAGGTCCCTTCTCCCCCTGGCGGGTCTGGGAGGCAGCCTTGGGTGGGTTCGGGGCGTACTGGCTCCAGGTCCAGGGTGAGAAACAGTTCCTGGCTGTCGGGAAAACCAGTTTCTCCTCTTGCTTGCTGTGAGCTATCTACAACCTCATCATCATCATCTTCTCCGTCCCCAAAACCTGCTTCCGTGTTGCCTCCATCTCCATTGAAGGAGTCAAACAACACGGCTGGGGTAGTGGTGGCTGAACCCCCTAAAATGGCATGCAGCTCATCATAGAAGCGGCATGTTTTGGACTCTGACCCGGAGTGGCCGTTCGCCTCTCTGGTTTTCTGGTAGGCTTGCCTCAGCTCCTTAAGTTTCATGCGGCACTGCTTCGGGTCCCTGTTATGGCCTCTGTCCTTCATGCCCTCGGAGATTTTGACAAAAGTTTTGGCATTTCGAAAACTGGAATGTAGTTCTGATAGCACGGATTCCTCTCCCCACACAGCGATCAGATCCCGTACCTCCCGTTCGGTCCATGCTGGAGCTCTTTTGCGATTCTGGGACTCCATCATGGTCACCTCTGCTGATGAGCTCTGCATGGTCACCTCTGCTGATGAGCTCTGCGTGGTCACCTGCAGCTTGCCATGCTGGCCAAACAGGAAATTGAAATTCAAAAGTTCGCGGGCCTTTTCCTGTCTACCTGGCCAGTGCATCTGAGTTGAGAGTGCTGTCCAGAGCGGTCACAATGGAGCGCTCTGGGATAGCTCCCGGAGGCCAATACTGTCTAATTGCATCCACAATACCCCAAATTCGACCCGGCAAGGCCGATTTCAGCGCTAATCCCCTTGTCGGGGGTGGAGTAAGGAAATCGATTTTAAGAGCCCTTTAAGTAAAAAAAAAAAGGGCTTCGTCATGTGGATGGGTGCAGGGTTAAATTGATTTAACGCTGCTAAATTCGACCTCAACTCCTAGTGTAGACCAGGGCTAAGGGTGCAAGGACCCCTCATTGTCAAGGCTGTGCAGAGCCCTGGGGTCATGCAAGTCATGGAGATGCAGCTTTCAGCAGCGAGGGGGAACTCTGCCCCCGCTGTGCTTGCCCGAGAGCCTACATCCCTTCCTCCCCGACAAAGTCCCAACCACTGCACTCCATGTGCTCCTTGCCTCCAGCTCAGACTACAGCCGCTCTCTTTGCCTGGTGGGGGACACACAGACAGCTCATAGCAGCCCCCAGCTCCTTGGCTGATGGGAGCCCATCATCCCAGGGCCCTGGCTGCCTCTTCTCATCTGGACCGAACGCAAAGGCGCAGGGATGATCTAGGAGGCCCCTAGGGGTGACCGTACTGGAGAAATGGGGCATTCATGGACCTGGCTAACAGCCTACATGTGTCCGTAGAGGGCTTTGTATCCACACCCTAGTGGTTTTATGACTGGTTAGAACAGAGAACCCTGGCGGCGGGTTTATGGACAGGTAGAAATTAACGGGGTAACTCTGAACCCTCCTAGTGACTGTGTGAATGGGGATTAGGCCAACCACTCAAGCAGTCCTCCAAGTGATAGCCAACAGTGCACTGGCCACTGGCCAAATGGCCTGTCTGGTCCACTTTCTGCACGCCGCTGGCCAGCTGGAACGGAAGCTGCTCCTCTCGACACGCTGTGATGGGACTCATCCGCGACTCCCACAGCAATCCGCTCCCACCGCTTGGACCTGTGCTTTCGGGGAACACCGTGCGTGGCGTGGGGAGGGTCGTCACGTGCTGGGATAGCTGGCTGGGCAGAGGCCACGTTCGAGCAGCGGGAGGGGCACTGACTTGCACAGCGAGTTATTGGCAGAGGCAGGGCTAAATGTCGTGTGTTTCTAGCTTCTCGTTCATTGCTCTGTCCATCAGACCAAGCTGCTCGGGAGCCGGCCACTGAGTGATGCTTTTACAGCAGTGGATCACCCAGCAAGAAAGACGGAGTGTCTTCAAAAGACCTCCTGCAGAGGGTCACATTCAGGCCACGCTGGGACGCAGCGCAGAATACGCCTGAGGGGCTGAGGATGGACGGGCGTCGCCGAGTGTCCAGGACTCCTGGGTAGAGTCACTGGCTTGGCCAAAGAAATGCAAAATAAGGCAACGAGACTATGCAGCGCAGAACGAGCTACTCCAGCAACAACCCAGCTAGCGAGCCTCACGTCAGACCAGGCCAGCTGCCCTTTGCTAACCTCTCGGGTGAGCACCCGCAGATAGGAAAGCCAGCGCATTCCCACCTGCCGGAGGCAGAGAGGGCCCTAGCTGGGAAGGGACCTGTGCACTCCGAGAGGTGGCAGTTGCTTGTCAGAGTGAGTCCTGCCGCCAGACGCGCCGCCTTGGTGGGAGCTGTCGGGCAGTACATCACACACCGGCCCAGATAAATGGTACCTGTCTCGCTGAGGTCCAAATTATACAGTGGAGACAGCGACGGTCCTGCACGGACGAGGGCGGGCTAATTGGTACAATTAGTTCCGGCGGCAAGCGAGCCCGCGGCTCTGCCAGCAAAGAAGCGGGAGAGAGCCTCGAGTGACCGGCGAGTGAAGAACCCCCCTTTCCGGGCCGACCCCGTAGGCGCTGTGTGGGGTTTGCCACGCTCAGCACAAGAAGGAGTGGAGCTGGTAATAGCAGCGCTCAGCACTTAACGCATAGTGCTTTGGGTGTTCAAAGTGCAACACAGACATTAGCTAATTAACCCTCCCATCTCCCCAGGAAGCGCAGCGGTCACCATTAAACAACGACTAACCGGCCTTTGCCCTCAGATACCACACAGCTATGGCCTCAGGGGGAAGATCTGTGGCTCCTCAGATACTGCTGTCTTACAGGCAGACTTTTTAATAGTGTAAGTTCATTATCCCCAGTTTACAGATGGGGAAAACCGAGGCACCGTTTGGGGAAATGACAAGGCCAAGGTCACGCCAGGAGTGAGAGACAGGCCTGGAAATCAGACTCCCAGATTTGTGTGCAGGTCCCTTGACTCTAGAAAATGACGTACAAAAAACTACATTCAAAGGCTACTAAAGATGTAAAGTCGAGAGCTCAAATGCCAGACAAGGTCCAGGCAATCTGAATTTGTCCCCCCTCGGGATTCCCGCTGCCTGGCAAAATGAGGCCGGGCTTGGATGCAGCGTGTTTCATACTCCAGGCGCCCTGATCCTCACTAGAGCCAGATGCCTCCTGAGCGGAGGGGGGAGGAAAGTGGGCGGCACATACACAGACACGGACCTCTGAAACAGCCTCTGCCTTGAGACCAGTTTTCAAGTACATAAAAGTTTGTTACAAGGAGGAGGGAGAAAAATTGTTCTTCTTAACCTCTGAGGCTAGGACAAGAAGCAATGGGCTTAGATTGCAGCAAGGACGGTTTAGGTTGGACATTAGGAAAAAGTTCCTAACTGTCAGGGTGGTTAAGCACTGGAATAAATTGCCTCGGTAGGTTGTGGAATGGCCACCATTGGGGATTTTTAAGAGCAGGTTGGACAAACACCTGTCAGGGATGGTCTAGATCAGTGCTACTCAAAGTGGTGGTCCGCAGACCGGTGCAGGTCCGCGAGCCATCGGCTGCCGGTCTGCACGCACATTGGGAAAAAAAATGCCAGTCCCCCACATCAGATCGCTTGAGAAGCACTGGGCTAGATAATCCTTAGTCCTGCCTTGAGTGCAGGGGACTGGACTAGAGACCTCTCGAGGTCCCTTCCAGGTCTGTGATTCCATGATTCCTTCTGGCCAGGCGTTGGAGAGCTCAGGTTAACGTCTCAGCCACAGCAGAGACCCACGTCTTTTCTACAGGGAGTCAGGCGAGATGATCACAGTGGTCTCTTCCGAACTTGGGACCTAGGACTCTCTTGGCAGGATGCCCCACACTGGTGCAAATCTTCCCAAAGCTTTCCTGGAGATCCAGCCGAAATCGCCTTTTGCTCAGTGTGCTCCCATGACTCCTAGTATCAACCCACCGGGCCCAGCTGCCGAAAGATCCTCGCACCCTTCTAATACACATCACCGAGTCTACCCCCCGACCCAGCACCAGTTGTCATTCGGCCAGGGAAACGCATAGGCAAGAGATTAAAAGTTATTCCCCAGAATGTGCCGGAAGGTGGGAGAGAACAGGCGGTTTTGCTGACAGTGCAAAGCATCCATCCACTGATTTCTCCTCTGCCTTCCTATCCCACAGTTCCCACAATCACCCTCCCCTGCCCCAATCACACAAGCAATATGGCTCTTCTCACTGCATCCTGCAGGAAATAGGCTGTCCACTCTCGCGCTGCATTTCTATTATAAAAGCCTCTGCAAAGTCACTGTGTCCAATAAATACACCACGTACCATAAGGGGCTGCCCAACCTGCCGGGTTAATAACTAGCCACTAGCTAACAGGAGGGCAGTAAAAGACCCCCTGACCCACCATCCCCCAGCCCAGCCCCTTCCCCCAGAAGCTGGCGAAATAAGATGGGCGTCTCGCACCATCTGTCCTCAGGGTTCCCGTCATCAGGGGATTGAAGTGCTGATGAAACTAGAGGAAATCCCAGCCGGGAGGAAATAAGCGATTCAGTCTGCAGTAGGGCCCTTGCTTTCCATGGTGCTGAAAGCTGTCTCCCTGCTAACCCTGGGCTGGCCTGTCACCTGCTCAGCCAGGAGGGGAGAGGTCTTCAGGCCCTGGCATAGGGAGGCCATGGGCCAGGTCCTTGGACCCATTCGCTTGCCACTGCCCCATGCTTAGGGCCCCACATGGGCTAGCACCGGCTCTGCATCAGCAGCACAAAGCAGGCTTAGGCCTGGCTGAAATGCAGTGCAGGGGAATGGCTCCAGCTAAGGCAAACCCTGCCCTGTTCCACTTACATCCATTCAAAGCACGGCTCCCTAGGTCATTCTGCTGGCTCGTCAGTCCCATCACATCACCCCTCTCTGCATCCCTCCACTGGCCCCTCCCTGCTCCCCAGATCGAACACAACGTAGGTGACTTCACACTCAAAGCCCTCCATGGCCTGTCCTCACCTACCAAGCGTCTCTCAGTCACTGCCGAGACACCCGCTCCCACCCCCTCATGAGGCCAGCCTCCTTCGCCCACATTTTCAAACAAGCCCCTTTGTGCTTTCTCCCAGGCTGCCCCGTATGCTTGGGATGGGCTCCTTGCGAGCATCCACAGAGCTACCTCGTGGTCCATCTTCAGATCCCCCCTTGCAATGCTCACTTTGCCACTAGGCCTCTAAAAAACTTGACAATGGTTAGGCTTCTCTTGCACTGAGCCTACTGCCTGTCATGAGAACGGCCACACTGCGTCAGACCAAAGGTCCATCCAGCCCCGTGTCCTGTCTGCCAGCAGTGGCCAATGCCAGGTGCCCCAGAGGGAATGAACAGAACAGGGAATCGTTGAATGATCCATCTCCTGTCATCCAGTCCCCCCTCCTTGCAGTCAGAGGTTTAGGGACACCCAGAGCACGGGGTTGTGTCCCTGACCATCTTGGCTAGTAGCCATTGATGAACCTGTCCTCCAGGAACTGATCTCGTTCTTTTTTGACCCCATTATAGTTGTGTCCTTCACAACATCCCCAGGCAGCAAATTCCACAGGTTGACTGTGTGTTGTGTGAAGTATTGTTTCCTTGCTTCCTTGTGTTCTTCTTTCCCTCTTTTGCCATCTGTTGTCTCGTGTTATATTTTGTAAGCTTTTTGCTCTGTCTTTGTACAGAATTTGGTGCAATGCAGGTCACCATCCTGGTCCATGATGGGGATTCCTGGGCACTGCTACTGTACAAATGAACAGTTACAGTGATAATAAATCCAAGTCTGAACTTTCTCTCCAAGCCTGGCTGTGTGTGTGCAGTTTAGGTAGCAGGAAGTCAAGCAGGAGCTGGGCTGGGGAACACTGCACAGAAACAGAGTGAGATTAGCTGGTTTCTATGGTCTACTAAAGTTCCTTGTTCAGTGCTGGAGGAAAGTGACGCTTTTTGCAGTTCCTTGCCATTGCACATGACAGGGTGTTGGGAGGACTCCCTGCAGAATCTCTCTAGCTCTGCCCTTAGTTCCCTCTGACCAGAGGGTTACATTCCTTTGTATATCTGGGAACGGGGGGCCAGGGGGTGCTGACCAGCCATACTTGCTGTGATGAATTGGAAACACTTGGCAGCTTTATGCAGGGCTCTCACTCCTGCTAAGAGGGTGGCTTGACGGAGCTCTGCCTCCTTACAGTTTATGTGTAGATGCTCCTGAGCTCTTACAATCGCTGTCTGCCTTCACCTGCTCTTACAGAGCCGTATGAAAGTGAGCAAAGCTTTCTCCTGCCCACAGCCTCTCTGCACCCGTGAAGTCACGCAGCTCGTCCCTGCTTGAGTTTATCCCTTACCGGGAAACCACAATGCACCTGCAGGAAGTGCCCCCTGCATGGCAGGACCCCTGCTGTACCAGCGTCATGGGCAGCTATCCAGCTCTTCTTTAGTAAGGGCGCCAGCTCCTTCCGAGGGCGCGTTATGAATTGTCTGCGTCTGATATATAGGGGATAATGTGCATTCATTTGTTTTATTCCTTGCCGCTCCCTGCAGTTGGTTTAAAATGGTGTTTTTGTGATGATTACCTAGGAAACTAATTTCAGAGAGATTTCACTGGTGAATGTGGGTAAAGCTTGAAATATCATTGTGCATGAAAGATACCGAGAAACTAAGGGTGCAATTGCAGAGGTGACTTTTGGGGTATATATTTTTAAGAAGACAGGACATTAAAAGATAAGAACAAACTTGTTTCTCATTTACCTGTGATTTTCAGCATATGGGAGGTGATGGTGCCAGATGATCATTTCTCATTATGGAAATAAAAATACAACAGTGTTCTACAGGAATGGACCCAAATGCTAATGCTCACAATGTGTTGGTGTAGAATGCTACTGTGTATTTGAGAAGAGCTGAGATCTCTGTGATTGCACATGTGTGAGTCGTGTGTGACGATGTGTATTATGAGTGCGTGCGTGAGCATTTGTTGATGGGGATCCATATTGCACGTCTGTGCACGTATGAATTTTGTGTGCGTTATGTATGTGTTTCTGTGTGCACAAGTACGTGGAGAAGTATGTGATATGTATGTGCCGGGGGGGGGAGGGGGAGTACACACTTGTGATTTCTGTGTGTTTCCTGTTTCTCAGCTGCCTGAGGTTTTCCATCTTATATATGAAAGATATCAGCAAGAGGCGCTCACACAAGAAAAACAATTTCAAATGAAAAGCAGATGTTAAACGCCCCTCTGCCCTGCAGCAAACTGCTCTGTGGAGCGGTAACATTTCATTTACCCGAGATTTGTTATGGAAGGAGAAAAAATGCTTTAGATCTTACCATAAACTGACAGGACCCTGCTGACAAACCCAGGGCTTGAATGTAACATCCCTGGGCCACCCCAGGCTGCCCACAGCATCATGCTGGGACACAAGATGGGCTTTATCTGACCTCCTGCCAATCTGAGCTGTTCAATCCAAGAGCAGGGCACATAGGTAGGGCCCCTGGGATTAACAGCTGGCTACCTAGGTTGATTTCAAAATGGCTGAGAGCAGCTAGAAGGTGGGTGAGGGACATCACGAGCAACTCAGCCAGTGATCAGACAGCTAGCGTTAGCTCATAGGGATGGAATTGGCTTGGGATTGTCTCACATTTTGCAAAAGCAGTTGTGGGAGCTGGAGCCAGCATGAGCGAGGGGGAGGAAGGTGCTACATGCCGTGGGAGGAGGGGAACCGGTGCCGTGATGCGATGGGGATGTGGCAGCAGGGGAGGAAATGCAGACAGTTGGCCAGGCTGGAATGGAGGAATGTAAAGAAGAGCTACTATTGTTAACTGCACAAGCCCCACCTAAAGGAGAATCACACTAGCAGTATAGGGCCTATGACTCATAGGTGAGCAGTTCTGAGTCCACCCCATGGAGGGCAGTGGTGCATATACACACTCGCCAGTTTAGTTGGGCATTTAGGCAAACCTGTGGGTATGATTCTCCATTGCCTCGCACCTTGTGAAGCCATTTACGTCTGCCCCAAACGGATCAGTGTCTTCTCACCGTTACACAGGCATCAATCCAGAGTGACTCCACGGGCGCTCAGGGCTGGATTTATGCGGAGAGCCCCGTGCGTTAAATAACAGAAGGGGCAAAGACAGAAAGGGCCGCAAACTCCAGTGACTTGCATATAGATTTGGAGGAACCTAAGGTCTGGTCTACAAGTAAAAGCTATTTTGGCATAGCTTCGTCAGTCAGAACTACTGCCCTGACCGATGTCACTATGCCGACCCAGCCCCAGGCTTAGATGCAGCTGGGTCGCTGGAAGAATGCTTCTGTTAATGTAGCTAGCATACTTCAAGGAGATGGTGTTCCGACAGCGATGGGAAAACCTCTTCCATCGGTGTAGGTCGCATCTCTGCTATAGAGTAATGGTGGCACAGTTATTCCACGGTCGCCACGCCAATCCTGTCTCTGTAGAGAAGACATACCCTAACCTAGGAACTCAATGAGGTTTACGTGTTCCCAGGCTGCAGCCACAGAAAGGTGAACAAGTTCATTTTTCTTTATCTGGGGAATTTTAACACACAACATCCTCCCTGTTCATTATTTATTGGTGTCAGGGATTTTAAACGAGCAATTCCAGCGCTAATTTGGAGATATTTATTCTGAAGCCTGTCACATCGGAATTATCGAATTTGGCCTGTAAGCTCCATATGTTCTGGTTTCTTACTGGGGCAGGGGGGAAGCCAGTAATTATCTGCAGCAGGAAGGATCAAAATTCTAGTGCCATATGTTCATTACTGATTCCACTAACTCAAATATATCTCCCCGCCAGGCGCGGTGATGAATGGGGCTTGGTGCTGGCAAAGACTGTCAGACCCCTCAGCTGAAATAAACACACCTGCGAGACGTGAGATTTCATTTCCCAAAGTGGATTCAAACTAGTCCTCTCTGGTGAGACAGATGCCCCCCTCCTTCTCCACTTTTTCAGCGTCCCATGTCCTTGTCGGAGCTCAGAGGATCGGTGGGGACGGCATGGTGCAGCATAAGAACATAAGAATGGCCACACTGGGTCAGACCAAAGGTCCATCCAGCCCAGTATCCTGTCTACCGACAGTGGCCAGTGCCAAGTGCCCCAGAGGGAGTGAACCTAACAGGTAATGATCTAGTGATTTCTCTCCTGCCATCTATCTCCACCCTCTAACAAACATAGGCTAGGGACACCATTCCTTACCCATCCTGGCTAATAGCCATTAATGGACTTAACCTACATGAATTTATCCAGTTCTCTTTTAAACCCTGTTACAGTCCTAGCCTTCACAACATCCTCAGGCAAGGAGTTCCACAGGTTGACTGTGCGCTGAGTGAAGAAGAACTTCCTTTGATTTGTTTTAAACCTGCTGCCCATTTATAGTGGGCTATAAGACTGGGTGATAGAAGCTACTGGGTTTCCATCCTGGCTCTTTCTCTCTGTGGTCCTTAACTGGAGTTGCCAACCCTCCTGGTTTGGCCAGGAGTCTCCCAGAATCAGGCTCGATCTCCTGGAGGCTACTGAAGCCAGACCGGGAGATTTTAGGCCACTAAAAGTCCAGCAGTGCAGCGGGGCTAAGGCAGGCTCTCTGCCTGCCCTGGCCCCGCGCCGCTCCTGGAAGCGACTGGCACATCCCTGCAGTCCCTAGGGAGGGTGGCCAGGGGGTCTCCGCGCACTGCCCCCACCCCAAGTGCCGACTCTGCAGCTCCCATTGTCCGGGAATTGCGGCAGTGGGAGCTGCGGGGGCGGTGCCTGCAGGCAGGGGCAGCGGGCATAGGTCCCCTGGCCCCCCTCCCAGGGGCTGCAGGGAGATGCCGGCTGCTTCTGGGAGTAGCACGGGGCCAGAGCAGGCAGAGAGCCTGCCTTAGCCCTGCTGCACCACTGACTGGGAGCTGCCAGAGGTAAGCGCCGCATGGCTGGAGCCCACGGCCCTCACCCCTGTCCCACACCGCAACCCCCTGCTTCAGCCCTGAGCCCCCTCTCGGAACCAGCACCCCAAACCCCCTCCTGCACCCCAACCCCCTTCCCCAGCCCTGAGCCCGCTCCTGCACTCAAACTCCCTCCCAGAGTCTGCACCCTGTACCCCTTCCTGCACCCCAACCCCCTGCTCTGAGTCCCCTCCTGAACCCAAACTCCCTCCCTGAGCCTGTTCCCTGCATCCCAATCCGCTGCCCCAGCTCTGAGACCCCTCCTGCACCCAAACTCCCTCCCAGAGCCCGCACCCCAACCCCCTGCCCCTGCCTGGTAAAAGTGAGTGAGGGTGGGGGAGAGCGAGTGATGGAGGGAGTGGGGATGGGGGGATGGGGTGGGGCCTTGGGGCAGGGCAAGGGTGGGGCCCTGGGGAAGCGGAGGGGCAGGGGTGGGGCCTCAGCGAAAGGGTGAGCAGGGCGGGGCCTTGGGGAAGGAGTGGGGCCTTGGGGCAGGGGTGGGGCCTCGGGGAAGGGGCAGCGCAAGGCTGTCTGGGTTTTTGTATTAGACAGTTGGCAACCCTCTCCTTAACTGCCCCTCACCACTGCAGTATCTGAGCACCTCACAATCTCGACGGGGTTCACCCTCACAGCACCTGGGAAGTGGGCGGGTCTATTTTACAGAGGGAAAACGTGCAAGGCCCAGACTGGTGCTCTGACCACTACTCCATCCTTCCACTCCAGGAGAGCCTGCGTGCTGATACGAGTCAGCATTGGCCAATGCGTGCGAGAGGACCCCTTTGACATGCTCTTCCTCTGTGGCTGTGGGAGGGACAAACAGCCTCAGTTTCCCTGTCTGGAAAAGGCAGAGCTGCCAGGCGTCACGCACCCATTCCCAGGCCACTTCAGGCTTTGAAAAGGGTGACAGCCGTGCTGGGCCCCCTGCCGGCCCCTCTGCACGGGAGCCAGTTTCACCCCATGAGAGGTTGAGGATGAATGTTGCCCTTGGGCAGAGGGCCCAGCACGAGGCCTTGACACCGCTTAAACCCCCCTTTGCGGCCTCACATGGGCCGTGAGTCGGGCCATGGCCTGGTGCGGGTGCTCAGAACGCCACCCTGATGGCAGACGAGGGCTGCTCTGTCCCCAGGTGTGGGCGACGAAAAGCCCCAGGTCTTACTGTTGGGTGGCTAACAACGGAAACTTGAGTTCTGAAGAAACGTTTGCAGTGTCCATTTTGCTGTCACCCCCCTCTCCCTCCCGCTGCACACATGCTCCCCCAGCCTCTCCCAGCTGGCTCCTCCTCGCCCCTTTCCCCGTGTGCTCTCAAGGCAGGGCAGTGCACCCTCCCCGCTTTGCAAACACTGGCCCTCCCTGGGCAGCTCTGCTCCGCAAACTCCATCCCTCTCCCCTCCCGCAGATGTTATGGCTGATTGGCGGTAGAATTATCCGGGCTGGTGTAGCACTAACATTAACGATATCCGACAAGAGCAGAGAGACATCAGTTCCAGATGTGGCATTAGGATTAAAAACCACATAAACGAGACCATAATCTAATATGTTAATGCCATAGCAAAATGGGCTGGCGCTAGCAAATGATTCATATCATCACATGCCGGCAGCCAGGGTTGTTACTTGCAAGAAAATCTCCAGCTATGAAAGAAAGGAAAGACAGAATCCTTAGCATTTCACGCACGTTCCCGGTGGGTGAGGAGCTCCCAGTGCGTGCTCAAAGCCAAAATAAACCAACCACTCATTAACAACAGGAATCCATCTAGAACAATCACTTCACCTATCGCTGGAGGGCAGCCACCTTTGGGGGGGAACATGGCAGTGCCCATGAATACTACATGGCAGGTTAGGAGACGAGGGAAAAAGAACCCTGTCTCCCAAAGATATTGCAGGGGTATCATACCTAACCCTTTTCAGAAGTAGATCTCAAAGCACTGCACTATCTTTAGTTATCCTCACAACACCTCTGGGAAGCAGGGCAGTGCTATTCTCCCCATTTTACAGATGGGAAATGGAGGCACACAGCAGTTAAGTGACTCACTTAAGATCATACAAGGAGCCTGTGGTAAACCAGAGAATTAAATTTAGGTCTCCCAAAGCCTAGACTTGTACTTTAAGAACATAAGAACGCCATACTGGGTCAGACCAATGGTCCACCTCGCCCAGTAGCCTGTCTGTTGACAGTAGCCAATGCCAGATTCTTCAGAGGGAATGAATAGAACAGGCAATCATCAAGAGATCCATCCCCTGTCATCCAGTTCTAGCATTTGGCAGTCAGAGTCTTAGGGACACCCAGAGCATGGGGTTGTGTCCCTGGCCATCTTGGCTAATAGCCATTGATGGACCTATCCCCAGGAACTTCTGTTTTTTTTTAACTCAATTATTCTTTTGGCCTTCACAACATCTTCTGGCAGTGAGTTCCACAGGTTGACCATGCATTGTGTGAAGAAATACTTCTCTGTTTGTTTTAAACCTGCTGCCTACTAATTTCATTGACTGACCCCTGGTTCTTGTGTTATGTGAAGAGGTAAATAACACTTTCCTATTCACTTTCTTCACACCAGTCCTGATTTAACAAACCTCTATCAGATAATCCCTTGGTCGTCTCTTTTCCAAGGTGAGCAGTCTTTTTAATCTCTCCTCATAAGGAAGCTGTTCCATACCCCTAATCATTTTTGTTGCCCTTTTCCATTTCTAATCTATTTTTTTTTAGATGGGCAACCAGAACTGCACTCAGTATTCAAGGTGTGCATTCTGATATTTACTGTCTTATTATCTCTCCCTTTCTTAATGATTCCCAACATTCTGTTGGCTTTTTTGACGGCCGCTGCACATTGAGTGGATGTTTTCAGAGAACTCTCCACAATGATTCCAAGATCTTTCTTGAGTGGTAACAACTAATTTAGACCCCACCATTTTATATGTAGAGTTGGGATTATGTTTCCAATGTGCATTACTTTGCATTTATCAACATAGAATTTCATCCGCCATTTTGTTGCCCAGTCATCCCGTTTTGTGGAATCCCTTTGTAGCTCTTCGCAGTCTGCCTGAGACTTAACTATCTTGAATAATTCTGTATCATCTGCAAATTTTGCCACCTCACTGTTTACAACTTTCTCCAGACCATTTATGAACATGTTGAATAGGACTGGTCCCAGTAACAGACCCCTGGGGGACACCACTATTTACCTCTCTCCATTCTGAAAACTGACCATTGATTCCTACCCTTTGTTTCCTGTTTTTTAACCCGTTACTGATCCATGAGAGGACCTTCCCTTTTATCCACAACTACTTAGTTTGCTGAAGAGAGTTGGTGAGGGACCCTGTCAAAGGTTTTCTGAAAGTCCAAGTCCACCATACCCACTGGATCCCCCTTGTCCACATATTTTTGACTCCCTCAAATCATTCTAATAGATTGGTGAGACATGACTTCCCTTTACAAAAGCCATGTTGACTCTTCCCCAACAAATCATGTTCATCTGTCTGACAATTCTGTTCTTTACTATAGTTTCAACCAATTTGCCCGGTACTGAAGTCAGGTTTACCGGCCTGTAATTGCCATAATCATCTCTAGAGCCTGTAAAAAATATTTTCCTGACATTAGCTATTCTCCAGTCATCCGGTCCAGAGGTGGATTTAAACGAGAGGTTATATACCGCAATTGTAGTTCTGCAATTTTGTATTTGAATTCCTTCAGAACTCTTGTGTGATGCCATCTGGTTCTGGTGACTTATTGCTGTTTAACTGATCAATTTATTCCCAAATCTCCTCTATTGACACCTCAGTCTGGGACAGTTCCTCAGATTTGTCACCTAAATAGAATGGCTTAATTGTACTTCCACACTTGACTTGCCAGAGTTTATGCTCCTTTCTATTTTCCTCTGTAGGATTTGACTTCCAGTTTTTAAAGGATGCCGCTTTCTCTAACTTCCTCTTTTACTCTGTTGTTCAGTCATGGTGGCATTTGTTTGGTCCTCTTACTGAGTTTTTCAATTTGGGGTATATAGTTAATTTGAGCTTCTTTAAAAGCTTCCATGCAGCTTGCAGGCATTTCACTCTTGTGACTGTTCCTTTTATTTCTGTTTAACTCGCCTCCTCCTTTTTGTGCAGTTCCCCTTCTGAAGTTCAATACTACTGCAGTGGGTTTCTTTGGTATTTTTCCCCTTCCCAAAGACGTTAAATATAATTATATTATGGTCGCTATTACCCATTTTTTACCCAGGTTCTTAAGGCATTGGACCACCTAGAAACCAGAGCAGGACCTTGCCCAGGACACGGAGGCTAACACCTGAATCTCTTGTGCAAAGTGCCAGGGGATGTTTAATGTACACCAATGCAGCTGCACAGCACCGCTTACCACCTTGCTGGGGCTCTGGCCGAGAGGGACGGACGGGGATATCGACTGGAGCCCCTCGGGGACCAGTTCTGGGTCTGGTTCTGTTCAATATTTTCATCAATGGTTGAGATAATGGCATAGAGAGCAAAGTTTGCGGACGACACCAAGCTGGGAGGGGTTTTGAGGATAGGATTAAAATTCAAAATGATCTGGACAAACTGGAGAAATGATCTGAAGTAAAGTGAATTTCATCCTATAAGGACAAATGCAAAGTACTCCACTTAGGAGGGAACAATCGTTGCACACACACAAAATGGGAAATGATGGCCTAGGAGGGAGTACTGCGGAAAGGGATCTGGGGGCCATAGGGGATCAAAAGCTAAATTAGGTGCTAGTTAGGCCTCAACTGGAGTATTGTATCCAGTTCTGGGCACTGCATTTCCGGAAAAATGTGGACAAATTGGAGAAAGTTTAGAGAAGAGCAACAAAAATGATTAAAGGTCTAGAAAACCTCTCATGAGCTATGAGAGAAGATTGAAAAAATTGGGTTTGTTTAGTCTGGAGAAGAGAAGACCGAGAGGGGACATGATACCAGTTTTCAAGCACATAAAAGGTTGTTACAAGGAGGAGGGAGAAAATTATTCTTCTTAACCTCTGAAAACAGGACAAGAACCAATGGGCTTAAATTGCAGCAAGGGCAGTTTAGGCTGAACATTAGGAAAAGCTTCCTGTCAGAGTGGTTAGGCACTGGAGTAAATTGCCTAGGGAGGTTGTGGAATCTCCATCTGTCAGGGTTCCCTTCCCACTCTGAACTCTGGGGTACAGATGTGGGGACCTGCATGAAAGACACCCTAAGCTTATTTTTACTAGCTTAGGTTAAAAACTTTCCCAAGGAACAAATTTCACCTTGTCCTTGAACAGTATGTTGCCACCACCAAGTGACTTAGACAAAGAACAGGGAAAGGACCACTTGGAGTTCCTATTTCCCCAAAATATCCCCCCAAGCCCTTACACCCCCTTTCCTGGGGAGGCTGGAGAATAAACAAGTTGAGCACAAACCAGCCTTGGATTTTTAAGACCCAAAAAACCCAATCAGATTCTTAAAAAACAGAACTTTATTAGAAGAACAAAAAAAGATAAGAGAACAACTCTGTAAGATCAGAATGGAAGATAATCTTACAGGGTAATCAGATTCAAAACACAGAGAATCCCTCTAGGCAAAACCTTAAGTTACAAAAAGACACAAAAACAGGAATACACATTTCCTCCAGCAAAGCAAATTTCACAAGCCAAAACAAAGAAAACCTAATGCATTTCCCAGCTAGATTACTTATTAACTTTACTGGAGTTGGAGGGCTTGCATCCTTGATCTGTTTCCTGCAAGGGTATCACACAGACAGACAAAAGCTTTTTCCTCCCCTCCAGATTTGAAAGTATCTTGTCCCCTCATTGAGTCAGGTGCCAGCCAGGTTACCTGAGCTTCTTAACCCTTTACAGGTAAAAGGATTTTGCCTCTGGCCAGGAGGGATTTTATAGCACTGTATACAGAAAGTGGTTACCCTTCCCTTTTTATTTATGACACCATCATTAGAGATTTTTAAGAGCAGGTTGGACAAACACCTGTCAGGGACGGTCTAGGTAATCCTTAGTCCTGCCATGAGTGCAGGGGGCTGGACTAGAGACCTCTCGAGGTCTGTTCCCATCCTACGAGTCTATAACCAGCACTACTTCGGGCAGCATCACCACACCTCCTGTAGGTAATGTTTGTAGCACAGGGCATTGTCAGTACCGCTGTCCAACACTGTTAAATGGCACAGAGCTAACGATTAGGTCTCAAAATGTAATTGCAAAGGGCGAACGGGTGTGTTTCCAGTGGGGTTCCACAAGGATCAGTTCTTGGCCCTAGGCTATTTGAGGAGCGCAATGGATAATCAGCTGAATATGAGCTCCCAGTGCTCCGCTGTGGCCAAAAGGGCTAATGCAATCTTGGGATGCGTCACCAGGGGAATCTCGAGTAGGAGCAGAGAGGTGATTTTTCGTCTGTCTTTGGCACTGGTACAATCACGGCTGGAATCCTGTGCCCAGATCTGGTGTTCACAATTCCAGAAGGATGTTGAGAAACTGGAGAAGGTTGAGACAATAGCCATGAGAATGATGAAAGGATTAGAAAACCTGCCTTATAATGATAGACTCAAGGAGCAATATGTATTTAGCTTAACAAAGAGAAGGTTAAGGGGTGACCGTAAGGATAAGGCCTTCGTCTGCAGCCAGATTAAAAGAGCAGCCAAGCAGCAGCCATGAGCTGAGAAGCAGGAAGTCACATCCTCACATTCCATCTACATGACATTAAAACAATGTCATATCAGGCTGGTAAGAAGGAGACCCCATCCTAATGGCACCCATCATCACCAGATCAAGAAACAGATCTTAAAATATTTAAAGAAAACGTAGTTTGAAAGCATCCTGTCTGTCAAGAAATCACTTATCAATAGTTGTGGTTGTGAAATCCTCATTTCTTTATTGTTTTGTCATTATGGTCCCCACTTCCCTATTGTTTGTCTGTCTGGTCTCTGTCTGGTTCTGTAATTGTTTCTGTCTGTTACGTAATTAATTTTGCTAGGTGTAAATTAATTAAGGTGGTGGGGTAGGATTGGTTAGAGAATTTTGTTACACTACTTTAGGATTGGTTAGTAAAATTTTAGTATAATGATTAGTTAAGGTACGGCTAAAAAAGATTAAAATTTCACTATATAAACTGGGGTCCAAAAAGAAGTTCTTTGGGAATCAACTCCAGGACACAACCCCAAAGATCAGAGCTGCCAGAACTCAACACCCTGCCAACGACTCTATGCAGAAACTGGAGTCCCCCAGATGGACCTGATCCTGACTGGCCAGCAAGAAAAGTTCATCTGTCTTATTGGGAGTGGTGAGCACTGTATGTGTGGCATGTGCAGTCTGGTTCGGTGATCGTTAATAAACAGAGAATAAGGATATTACTGTGTAAGGCTCTTTCACTGGTAAAAGACCCCGCAAACCCGCACGGTTATGCCCGAACCCTAGGAACGGGTGAGGGTGGGTGTCCTAGAGTGTGTGAGTAACAGAGAATTTTGTGCCGGTAACATGACTTGATCACAATCTAGAAGTACCTACATGGGGAACAAATATTGGATACTGGGCCCTTCAGTCTAGCAGAGGAAGGTTGAACACATTCCAATGGCTGGAAGTTGAAGCTAGACAAATTCAGACTGGAAATAAGGCCTACATTGTTAACAGTGACAGTAATTAGCCATTGGAAAACATACCCAGGGTCGTGGAGGATTCTCCATCCCTGACAATTTTAAAATCAAGGTTGGATGTTTTTCTAAAATAGCCACTCTAGGAATTATTTGGGGGCAGGTCTCTGGCCTAGGTTCTACAGGGGGTCAGACTAGATGATCGTAATGGACCTCTGCCTCTTCCCACACCAAAATACCCCTAAGCCCTTTCCTGCATTTCAACAGATTTTGGTTTTTTTAAAAACGTCATTTGTAATAACTCCCCGGTTAAAAGCCTCCGGCGTCAAGAGCTGGGGGAAGTTTGAGAAAACTTCTGCAGCACAAGCCTGACATGAATGCTAGAGCCAAAGGAGAGCTCCTCCACAGGGAAAACAGACACTGGAGGGGGACCTGTTCGCATGCACCAGGCCGGTGTGTAGCACTGGTCCGTTTACACCTGTGCAGAGTGGGTGTGGAATGCTTCCCCAGGCCAAATTCCCCACCTGCTCACTCCAGAGCTCCTGATTCTGTGAAGGGGACCCAGGGCCGAGGGGAATCTGGCACATCTTTACCACAGCAGGGACGAAATCCAGGAGGATTCCTGGCTGGGGACCACCTGGAAGATGAGCACCCAAGCATGCAGAAGGGAGGCATGGGAACAGCCAGCATTCCCTGGATCCCCCGTGGGAGGGTGGGGTAGGAGAGTGGTGCTGTGGGGTCAGCTGCCTGGGGGACCCTCTGTCAATACAGTGCTAGAGCCGAGCTTGGAACCTAGCCCAAGGTGCCTCCCACCTGAACCCTCACTTGGACAAACGTCCGAGGGAGCAGACAGGTCTTGCACTGGGTCCTGGAGATCACCCAGCCAACTTGGACTGAGCAGGGGACTGGCTCCCAGAGACCGGTGCCTGCTGTGCGAGCACCCCGATTCTCCATGGCACCTTTACACTGTACTCCGCAGCCCCTGGCATAGGGGACGTGCTGGGGAAAGGAGGGAGCGTGGCTGGCAGATGGGCCGGGGAGGGGCACTGCAGCTGAGAGTGGCCCCAGTTTCAAACCCCAGAACACGTGGAGGCATAAATGCGGCTCCAGCCCTCTCTCCCTCGGCCCGGCGCCATGTGGGAGGCCGGGGAAGCTGGCTTGGAGCGTTTAGAGGGCACGTTCCCATCACAGCTCAGCCAAGAGGCCTCAGGCGAGCCCCGGTGTCATTTTATTGTACGGCCACACAACAGGTGCCAGTTGCTGGCTCCCCATAAAAAGGGGCTTCTTGGGGTGCCCAGAGCTGCCGAGCCCAGTCTGAGTAACTGAATTCAGGCCTGGAAACAGACCTCGCTATTACCACTAATGCGGCCTGCTGCCCGTGACTAGCCCCTCCCCCGGGGTACCCCCGAATAGCTGGCAGCCCCGCTACGTGGCTCAGTGAGAACAGGACTTAGCGGAAGGGGAGAGCACAGGCTGGCTGCATGGGGCTGGAAGCTTTTCCACTGCAATGCCGCATTGCACTCAGTGGGGTGGGTGGGTGGTCTCCCCTGCCTCACCGGGCCCCGATCAGAGCCATGCTTACAGCTGCAGGGTTGCCTTCTTCTGGATGGACTCAGAACCGCTCTGCTCTGCATCCTAGGCCCTACACAGCAAGGAGCAAATAGGGATTCTCCTTTACCTCATGCAGTAGGGGCCTGTGCTTATAGAACAGGTGAACTGGGGGGTCTAGCACCCGCCTTGAATTTCTGTGTGGCTGCAGCAGGGTAATAACTGAGCAGTCCTAGCTGGTTTGTTCCTGAAAAGGCCCATCACCAATGGAACAGATTCCTGAACGCCCCGGGGAGCTCTCCCATTCTGGCTGGTGCATGGCTGGGGCTCATGATGGTTTTTTTCTGTCTCTTGTATTTTCGAGCCACGTCATTCCTTTTACGTTGCTCTGTGGGTAGATGGGTTTGTCATCTTCCTTTTATGTTGCTTTTCATTTTCCACTCAGGATCAGCTGTTGATGTCACTACACAGCCTTATGCCGTCAGTTTTCCAGTTCTCTCAATTGCCTTTGGTTTTGTCACCCAATGGCCACTGAGGAGTTGAACATGACTGCAACCAGCCAACTAGTATATCTCTGCACCACTGCCCTCTGCTGGAAGGAATCAGAACTGTTCTATAGAGTGTCGTAGGCCCCATACTGCTAGCAGATAATGGCAATTCTCCTTTAGCTCAGCTGTTTTTGGAGCTCCACTCTCTACCCCCACAGTGGTCACCAGGGTGACATCCCAGGGGGCACAGGATATGTTTTGTGATCTAGGTTTATGCATCACAGATCTAGACGGAGCCCTCCTCCTGTGAAAAGCAGGGCCAGGTCCTGGTAATTGATGCCGCAATCATGGGGCCATGGTTCATTAGGAGCTGCACAGCACCTATCCCTTAGGGCACCTGTCCATTGGGCCCATAATCCCTTCACCGGGTGACAATCAAAGCAAGGGGGATGGTATAGCAGAGGCTGGGATCAGAGACCTCCATTTGCTTTTCAGCAAGGGGAGAGGCGCTGGGGTCAGCTCTCTGCCAGCCAGGCTGTAAGATGCCAGCCTGCTCCCAGAAGAGTGGTGATCCCATGGTTTGTACTGAACACAAACCCACATTCACGTCTGGTAACCAGCTCAGCCAGAGGAAAGCTACAGGAGAGCCTCCTACGGCATGAGGTGCCCAGCTTGCTGGCCCGAAGGGTGGAGATGCTGCTAAAAGGAGAAGCCACCCTAGATCTGCTCTGTAGTAACCAAAGGGCATGGAAGCACAAGGCAGAACTGGAACCTATGATCCCGAGCCACTTGACTCCAGCATCTTCAGGAAGGCAGTTCCATGGAACCAAGGGATCTCATGAGTCGGGTCTGATGGAGGGAGGTACCAAAGTCTCCAGGGTGGAAGGAGGCAAAGGAATGGCCAATTTAAGACTCAGATCCAACACCAAAGTGGGTTTGGATCCAGGTTTTAGTTTCAGCTGGTTGTAGAGTTAGCACATAGTAGTGAAGTTCTACATCTGGATCCTTACTGTATACAGGGAAATGATCACCTCTCTCTCCAGTGGGATGATACTTACCACACCAGGACTGGATGTTTGTCTAACAGTTCTGCTCTAGGAATTATTTGGGTGCAGTTCTCTGGCTTGTGTGATGCAGGCAATCAGATGCAATAATCACAATGGTCCCTTCTGGCCTTGGAAACTATGAAGACCAAAACTGCAGGGACTTTGTTTGCTCTTGTATCCTAGGGCATTGTCAGACAGCAGGCTTCAGTGCCTAGAGCACCAGGCTGGGAGTCAGGAGACCTGGATTCTACCCCTAGCTCCACCACTGGCCTGCTGGGTGCGGTTGGGCAGGCCACTCTCTCTGTGCCTGTTACCCCTCCCACTCTTCGTCTGATCAGTTCCCGGAGCAGGGACTGTCTTTTACTGGGTGTATGTGCAGCTCCTGGCGCAAATGGGCCCCGATCTTGGTAAGGGACTGTCACGGGGTGGGCAGCCCTTTAAGGGGAGATGGGTCTCAGCCCCACCTGCTACCCAGCCAACTGCTACCCCAGGTGGGAAAATGCAGGTGGTCATGTGACCTAACCAGGCCTTTGGGGTAGATAATGAAGAGGCCTGGGGAGGAAGAGAAGGTGGTGGCAGACGGCTGTGGAAACTGCAGGGGAGACTCTGCTGCCCGGAGGTATAGAGGCCTCCCAGCTGTGGTTGTGGAAGGACTGTGACGAAGATTCGGGTTTTTTGAGTTCTAGCTGTGTAGAAAGGCTAGGCGGCCAGTCCGGGTGGAACTAGACGAGGGTACTTGGACGCTGCTGGAAATGGTGCAAAGACTTAATAAATTGGGCCCCGGAAGGGGAATCACCTTTTGCGTACCTAGGACTGTGTAGAGTTTTAAGGAGCCTTGAGAAGGGAAATGGAGGGGGGGTCTGCTGCAGAGCGAACCCAGGCCACGAGGGGGTGCTCTGGAGGCAGTGACCCTGTGACAGAGACTCTAGATGTGACTGAAATATTAATAATAATTGCCCATTTGTGTCTGGCTGCCCGCCGCCCCCTCAGCATCACTTCTGCCCAGGGTTTCCCTCTCACCAAGGGCCTGTGGTCTGCTGACTCTCTGTATCTTTCCTTGCTGCCCCTGATCTCTCTGCATCCCTCTGGGTGGGGTTCACAGCTCCTCCCCATTTCCTTAGTCTCATTTGTAGATGCAATTAACAAGCGGTTCTCTTCCTCTTCTAGAGCACCTGAGAAAGCAGACAATAAAACTAGACCTACTACAGATACCTGCATTTCCCCATGAGGCCAAAGGGTGGCGCTCACCTGTGAGGGAGATGGAGCTTTCTCAGGGGCCAGGCTGAGATTCTGGAATGAACTCCACAGAAACCAGGGACCACCCCAAATTCATCACCTTCCACTCAAAGTGCTAGTTACATTTTTCCAACTGGCCTTCTCTAGGCCTCCAGCAGCGTGGGAGCGTATTTAGCCCCACCTCCCCTACACACACAATCATCCCTCTGGGGAGAGGATAAGAGAGAACAAACCGCAGGGGACAGGTGTCAGGCATGCCTGGAAGGAGCTCAGATACTGCCGAGAGTGGGACAAGAACCTGCGTGGACATCTCCTTGCAGCTTGATACTTTGCTGTAGCTGAACCCTTTGCTTATAGTCCAACATAGGACGTCAGAGACAGGATCAGACTCAGGGTCCAGTGAGCCCAGCATCCTCTGGCTAACAGCATCTGGCAGCATCTGTACCAGGGAAGGTGCAAGAACCCTTCTAGTGGGAAGTTATGGAATAAACGACCCCTGGGGAAAGTGTCTTCCTAATAGCTCTGTGTGGCACGAAAGCTTGTCTCTTAGCATCGGAAGCTGGGCCAATAAAAGCTATGACCTCACCCACCTTATCTCTCTAATATCCTGCGACCAACAGCTGCATGCATTCCTAGCCCTCGTCAGTTAGAGACAGGCTTATGCCCTTATCTCCGTGGCATGAAATCCTCGCGGTACAGTATAATGCTGCTCCCTGCCCTGAGAGCCCTATTTGGGGTAGTTCACGGGCAGGCCTCGCAGTATCCCACTGATTTCGGCCATTCTGCCGCACTCCCCGAATACTTTTCATGCCTGGCAGCCTGAGCCATCTGTCTTTGCTTTGTAGCTTTTTTCGCACGGCTACCGAGCCAGGCACAGCTCTGAGTTTTGGCTGTGTGCCTCCTGGGTAGCAACTTTGTCAGATATCCCATTACTTCTCCAGGAGATACCTCTGATCCCAGCCTCTCCCTCCTCCCACCCCGCTGTCATTGGTGTCCTATCCTTTAGCAGACAGTTACCTTTGCATTTCGCAAAAAGAAAAGGAGGACTTGTGGCACCTTAGAGACTAACAAATTTATTTGAGCATCAGCTTTCGTGAGCTACAGCTCACTTCATCGGACGCATGCCTGAGTATCCAGTTTTGAGAGCTCATTCTTAATCTTTCCCTGTTTGCTGTAGAGGATGTTGATCAAGTGGTTCCCCAGTTTCTTTCAGAGCGTGTGACACAATCTGTCAGCACAGTCTGTGTGGTACGTAGACTGTAATGGATTTTTTACCTTCAGTCCTTTTGGTACGATGTCCATCTGTTTGCATTTGGAAAGGAAGATGATGTCTGTCTGTATCTGTACGAGTTTTTTCATGAAGTTGATAGATTTCCACTCCATACGGCTAAATGCAGTGCCTTGCATAATGACAGGTTTCAGAGTAGCAGCCGTGTTAGTCTGTATCCACAAAAAGAAAAGGAGGACTTGTGGCACCTTAGAGACTAACCAATTTATCTGAGCATAAGCTTTGGTGGGCTACAGCTCACTTCATCGGATGCAAATGACTCTGTCTGTCCTAAGTGTTCTCTGGTCACTGGCTGGCTCTCCTCTGGATCCTAGCTTCTATGGTTCCCCCCCCCCATCACATATTAATTTGTTGTGCCCCTCGGACTCCACTTGCATATTAACTTCAGGTGGATCCCGTCTTCCTTTTGGTGCAAGCTCTCTGCAATTGGACTGCTGCTCCCTGCAGGCCTCCTCTTGGCCAGGGCCGGCTCTACAGACTCCCAGCTTCTGATATTCCTCCCTTCGGGGCCTTTACAAACTCCCAGACACTCTCTGGGGTTAACAATATCCCTGCCTAGGGTTAGTTTAATACCAGAACCAGCGGTCGACCACCTAAGGCCCCACACCGAAGTCCAGCCCAATGACACAAAGGAAAAGTCCATACATAGCTCTGGTGTCTTCTCTAATGCCCAGAGATTTTCTTCCATCCCAGTCTGATCTCCCAGCCAGCTCTCCCTTGCTGGGGCTCTGATGTCCAGTCCCAGATGCAGGCAGGGTTTCCTGCCCCCCACCAGGAGCCTGCTGCTCGCTGGGTTTTACCCACCATGCTCCCTGGGGTCATGGTCCTGAAGGAGCCTTTTTCTCCCTGCAGTATCCACGAACGTAGCTACTGCTCCCCAAGCTTCCCTCTGTTCTGCAGCCACCTTCTGCCCTTTGTAGAGAAGTGCCCAGTTCCCCACAGGTGGGCTCATCCCCTAACCAGGGCTGGCTTGGCTCCAGGCTCTGAAGCCCCTGGGGCAAGGCACTCTGTTGCACTCTGCTTTTTCCCCAAACAGTCCCCAGGGCCTAACAAATCCAACATCTCTCTCTGTACCAGCCTCTCCTCCACCCCGAGATGCTGTCATCCAGCTGGATCTCTGACATCGCCGACACTCTCTCCCTCCATGTAATTCTGTCAAATACAGCCATCAGGTTTGTCTGCCAAGATCTGTTCTCAAGAAAGCCCAGCTGCTTATGCTCAGAGCTGCAGAAACCCTAACGGGGTTAGCGATTCCTTCCCCGCCGGGTAACTTCTGCTCTTTTACGGAAGATCGGGGTTTGCTTTAGAGGGGAAGTAACTGGTAGGATCACTCATCTTTTCTTGCGCAAAGAGTGGCGTTACTGTTACATTTGGGTTCCTCCGAGTCTTCAGTCCTCTCCCCCCGTTTACCATGACTGCCAGTGGCACAGTAAGTTCAGGACATGGGACCCCAGGAGGTATATTCGCCGGATTAGCTGCGTAGGTTTCCCTCCTCTGAGTATTCCCTTACGTGATCTGAATCAGATTTTCCTTATCTGTCCAAACTGTTCTGTCTTTGTTTTTCTTGCCAGACACGGACAGAATTCCAGATCCTGCCCATTTTCTGAGTCCTGGTTAATTTCTCTCTCTCTCTCTCTCTCTCTCTCTCTCTCTCACACACACACACACACACACACACACACACACACACACACACACACACACACACACACACACACACACACACACACACACACACACACACACACTGCATTTAGTAAGGCACCTGCTTTCTCCCGAGAATCTTCGTTCCTGAATATATTGATAACAATGCTGCCTACTCCTACCTGGTGCCGGTCCCTCACTAGCTGTGTGCCTGCCCTTTTCTTTTCCCTCCAGGCATCTCCTGGTCAAAAAGATACAGAAAAAAATAATCAGTAGATCGGGGGAGGGTGGGAGCTCAGAGAAGAGCCACTGAACTGATTAGGGGAGCGTGAGGGATTGATTTGAAAGGAATAATGTACAGCGCTAGATCTGCTTCGCTGGGCTAAGTCCTGACTGCAGGGGGAACATGAGAGCCACCTGCAAGTCTCCGAAGAGTGTAAACACCCAGCAGGGGCAGGGACTGGTTAACAAGATGTACGTCGGGTTGAGGAGGAGGAACGGGATGGAGCATCCAGAAGAGCTGCTTCAGCGTGAGATGTATCAGGCTGCAAGGGAGTTTCCCAAAGGGTAGTGGCAGGAGCCCCACCTCTTGGGGAAATAGATAAGTCCCATGGCTGATACTGAAAATTACACTTGGCAATATAGGGAGCAATGCTGCCTGGGCAGAGATGGGCCAATCAGGGCCCAATTAATTGGCTTTTCTCATCTCTAACGGCTTTGATCCAAGGACACCTAGGCTGCTGCATGGCACAAAACCCAAGAAGAACATAATGACTAACTCGGAGGCTGTGCATTTCCTTTTAGTGGAAAGGTACAGATTCGTATCTGGAAATCAGGCACTACCGGGCCTTGCTTTAAACCAAACCTCCAGGCGGATGGGGCTGGAGATCTCCATTGGGTCCCCAACAGGGCGTCCCTAAAGCTACCGCTGCTGCCGGCAGTGAATGGTCCCCATGTTGGCACCCTCTGCAGAAATGCTGAGCAATGCATGGCCCTTCCCAATCGCTTTGGCCTGCCCAGGCCAGCGGTAAGGAAGCTGGGCTGGGGACAGTGCGAAATCGGCCCTGCTGCAGCCAGCTGCGGGGTCCTGCAGAGAGCATCCGTCTCCAGAGCGCTTCATTCAGCACCTCGTGCAATTTAAACAACAAGAATGAATTAAAAATAGCCTTTGAGTCAATTCGTAGAGCACTGGCCTCTGGCCAGGCCTCAGCTCTCTGCTGATGTGTTGACACCCATGCAAGGTTGCTGCCTGCTTGCAATATAGCTAGTCCAGCCGAGCCTCCTGACAGGTCAAAAGAAGAGCCAAGGGAGGCTCAGTGCAAGAGCAGCATCTGTCCCTGATCTGCTCTGCTCTCCCGCCAGCATCTGGCTCCGCGGGGAAACGTCTTCCGGCCTTTCCGGCATGTGCCTCTCTGCCGCGGGCTGCACTTCATGCGTCCCACACAGCTGGGGTAGTAGCAGTGGCCCGCGGGGACCGTGCCTCCTCTCCACTGAGAGAGCTGGTGTCAGCCACGCAGGCAGCTTGGCGGTCCTTACACTGCCCTCCCTTGACGAGATCTGAGTCAAGGGAGGAGAGCGAAGCCTGACAGCAAAGCCTAATTACTTCTGTAGAAAGGAGTCTGTCCCTGCTGTGGGCTTGAACCAGTCACGTTAGAAGTGAAGCTGGGGGAGACTCTCCGAGGGGGGCTGGCGCTGGGCGCATTTCCAAGCAATACTGAGCACATCCCATCCTGCGATATCAGACCGCTTTAGCGAGCTGGGTATCATCAGCCCCACTTTACAGAGCCATTTACCCAGGCTCCTACGGCAAACCTGCAGCAGAGCCAGGATCAGCACAGGGGCCTCCAGACACAAGGAGGGAGAGGGGTGCTTGGCCCTTTCACAGGGGCTGTTGTTTGAGCGGCTCCAACGGGAGGGGTGGCGCTGGAAGGAGGATCCCAGGCTTCCCAGGGCACCTGACTTGTTCCAAGTGCTTCTGTGAGCCCTACGCCTGTTCCCAATGGGCCAGTCCCCGAGGCCCTGGCTCGGTTTTGAACACAAGCAGATTCCTCCTGGAGTCAATGGGAGCCTGGCCCAAGGAAGGACCCCACTAAGGCTAAGGAAGCCCCCTCAAGACTTGGCCCAATGGACTTCACCAGCTTTGTGAGTGTCCTGAAGAAGCAAAGTCTCCCCGGTCCTGGGTGGGCATCAGTCAGGCGCCCAGGCAGGGATGACAAAATGTCTGTCTCACGGCCTCAATTTCCCCTCTGTGAAAGCATGATACTTCCTTCCTCCTGCACGACTTCTTGCTTGTTTGTTTAGCTCATGAGCGCTTCAGGGCAGGGACTGTCTCTTGCTCCATGTTTGGACAACAGGTCCCGATCTCAGGCCGCCCCACCCCCCGGTGATGCTAACAGCACTAAACGGATGCATGTTCTGGGATTGTCTAGAAAATCATTCTGGCCAACAAACCCCATGCAGCCCCCCGTCTCCCTGCCCTGGCATTCCAGCACCCGACACTGACTAGAGAATTTGGTTCATTCTCATTTGCACTTGGCTAGTACATCCATCCACACATGGCCGTGTCAGGGACCATGCAAGATAGGCAGATAATCCCCACACCTAGCAAACACGCCAGCGTCTTGCCCCTTCTCAGAATGGAGCCCGCTGAGCTCCCATATAGCAGAGAGACTTCACTCCCTTTTACAAAATACACCATGCTTGTATCTTTCTAAATAATCACCGCTAAACAGCCCCCCGGGCATAAATAGGAATAGGACAGAGTGCATTCTCTGCTGCATTATCCTGGCTTTTTGATTATGCTTCTTGGCTTGTTTCCTCGTGTCAGTAATTCACAGCAGCTGTCCCAGGCACTAGTGCAAGTTAATTGGGGTGAGAGTCAGGACTTCTGGCTTTTTTTCTTGAGTCTTCTGCTGAACTGACTGCGCTGTCACCTTGGGCAAGCCCGCGACCCGCCCTGCCTCAGTTTCCATATTTGTAAGATGGAATCAGCAGCACAGAGGCCAGCTCCCCGGCTCCCAGTCCTGCACCTTCTCCCCCTTCCTTCCATTCGCTACTCCCTACGGCTGCGGGTGACTCTAGCTGATGTGGGTCTGGCTGCGCTGCTTCCAGCGGGGGAGACAAACTCCTGCTCGCAGGGCAGGGCTAGCGCCCTGTAAACAGCAGTGCCCATGCTAGACGCAGGTTAGCCTCCTGAACTCCGAGCCAGGGGGTCAGCTGGGCTGGAGAGCCCCCGCTGCTCTGGTTAGTGCCCGAGCTTGAGCCCCACTCGCTTGAGTCTGTCTGCCCTGGGCGGGGCGCTCGCTGCCAGCTGCAGCATAGACGCCCCTGTGCTGACAACAAAGCTTGAGGTACAAGCCCATCCAAGGCCTCAGCAGTGGCTGTGCAGGAGAGCAGCACCTCCCCTCCCCGGGCCAGGCCAGCAGATGCCCGTCTCAGGAAACAGCAGTCGCTCTGAGTCCAAATACAAACCAGTGACCAGGTAGAAATCCACAGCTGTCACATGCTACCCACCCCACTTCAGAACTTCACAGCCTCGTGCCCCGACAACTTGAGGTGAAGGAAACTCTGCATTAGCAGCATAGGGTCTATGAAACACATAGACACCGCTGCTCTTGCCCAGCAGGGGGCAGTGCTGTGCACGCACGCACACACACACACACGCGCGCGCACACACTTGCTAGTCAGCTCACTTCTGCTCTTCAAAGTTTAATTAACAAACTCCTGCAGGAGGTAGGTAAGAATCGAGCTCCTTTAGAAGCGGAGGCAAAGACCAGAAATAATTAGCTCGTAGCTACTCAGTGGCAGACTCAGGATTCAAATGCAGGACATCCTGCCCCTTTGGCCTGAGCTCACTCCTCCGGACGCTGCTGCCAGCAGCTCCTCCCACGAGCGAGGAAGGAAAAAGGAACCTCCCATTCTAGCAGCACCCTGAGGTGCACAGCTCGCAGCGGGCCCCACCTGCTCCGTTTATTAGCACGTCGAGCCGGAAATAGTCCTATGGAAACAAAAGACCCCCACAACCTCCGCTGCCGTTAAAAAAAATCCTGCCCCAGGAAGAGCGGCGGTCTTGGTAACACAGAATGATGACGTCACGTCCCGGAGACACTGAGGGCATCGCTATGATTTGTGCTGTCTCAACGCTAATCAGAGCAATAATGCCTATTGAGACGGCTGGTTTAAAAGGCCTGATGTAGAAGTGAAAATTCCAATAAAACTCTATTCGCCCATCCCCATTACGCTAATGGTAGCGACTGCTAAAAGCTCCCTTCTATAGACATTCGTATTAATGGGCTAATTACAGGAAATAAAATCCGGGGCTGAACATTACAGCATCGGCTGATTCATTCGGCACGGTCATCGCTATCTTTTTGATTTAATTAATGCATTTCTTGATGTGCCAACTCTTTATCTTGACTGGGATTTTTGTGGCAATTTTCAACTTATGTAGTTGAAAGCAAAAGGAGAGAAAAAATTAATCTCTACATCAACTCTTCCGTTGGAACGGACATATATCAAAACCTGGGACCAGACAAAGAAACCCGCACGTCACTGGTGCAGCGGTGAAAGGATGATAGCCCACAGCTATTGTACGATGTAACGGCATGGCACCCCCCCTCGTGAGCGCCTCCTTCTGGGGGGGGTGGTATCTGCAGTCTTTAAGCAGTCCTGCCCCTGGTATTGGGCAGTATCCACTTCCTCCCTGGAGGCAATGGTTTCACCCTCTCTGGGCCCTTTTGGCCCCAGTTGGGCCACTAAGTAGTTCAGATCCCCCTCCCATTGACAAACCTGAGTAGCCCTGCCCCCTGGTTAAGGGCGGATGGGTGCTGAAAGGCTTAGGGATCACGGCCTTGTTAAGAAGCTCTCAGAAGCTCTAGGCTCAGCACCCACACGCTCCGCACACGCTCCTCCAAACAAACAAACAGAGCCCACGGGATATTTCAGTCAAGCAGCAAGCACACCACAAACACAGATACACACACTACGGACAACACACTTACCCCAAGGGTCACGTAATCGCTCCTCCTTCACCTGGAGAACTCCCTCGCCAAACTCCCCTGTTCGCCGCTCCTGTTCGCTAGCTCCTATTGTAGGCCACCTTTGCCAGAGGATGTTGTGAAGGTCAAGACTATAACGGGGTTCAAAAAAGAGCTAGATAAGCTCATGGAGGATAGGTCCATCGATAGCTACTAGCCAGGATGGGCAGGGATGGTGTCCCCAGCCTCTGTTTGCCAGAAGCTGGGACTGGGCGACAGGGGATGGATCACTTGATTCCCTGTTCTGTTCATTCCCTCTGGGGCACCTGGCCTTGGCCACTCCCGGAAGACAGGATCCTGGGCTAGATGGACCTTTGGTTTGACCCAGCTGCCAAAGGTGTGGAGAATCCCTCCGGAGCTTACTGTGTGGGCCCAGCTTCACCAGGCCCTCCAGCTCCACCCAGTGGGTACAATAGCTGTTGGCTACCAGAACCCAACTGGACTGAGCAGGGTTCTGGTAGCCAACAGCTATTGTACCCACTGGGTTGACCTGGGTTCCTGGTAGCCAACAGCTATTGTACCCACTGGGCTAAACAGGGTTCTGGTAGCCAACAGCTGTTGTACCCATTGTGTGGAGCTGGAGGGCCTGGCGAAGCTGAGCACACACAATATGCTCCAGAGGGATTCTCCACACCTTCGGCAGCTGCTGACCTCACTGGGCAGCGTGATTGCTCAGGATCAGAGAGTCAGACACTCCAGTGCCTGTTTTCCAGGGGAAGAGGGGGAAGCCCTGGGTATCACCCTGGAGAAGAGAGCACGGGGTATAATCTTGCGCTGGCTTCCAATGGGCTGCTACAGGTGGGATTTAATAAGAATCAGGCATGATATTAATCAACGCTCTAAATAGCACATAAAAAATATCCCCTCCCCCCGATTTCTTTTTGTGCTCTGCTAAATCCTGCCAATGGGGAGGGTGACAATATCTCTGTTACAAGCGGCTGGATGCCAGCTTTGCATTTTCCTGGCTCTTGCATTCCCACAGGTGTCCCCGTTTCTTTTCTTTATAAACGGCCCTTTTGATTTACTTTGCTTCCAGCAAATTTTAATTATCTCCCTGCTCGCATTGTCTGGCAAGGGGAAGCGGCCAGAGATTCCATCATCATACAGCTCGGGCACGGCGGGGCAGAACCTAATTCAAATAAATAATCATTTGTCAAAATTCTCCGTTCCCGGGACTGGGCTTAGAATCATAGAATCATAGAATCATAGAATATCAGGGTTGGAAGGGACCCCAGAAGGTCATCTAGTCCAACCCCCTGCTCAAAGCAGGACCAAGTCCCAGTTAAATCATCCCAGCCAGGGCTTTGTCAAGCCTGACCTTAAAAACCTGTAAGGAAGGAGATTCTACCACCTCCCTAGGTAACGCATTCCAGTGCTTCACCACCCTCTTAGTGAAAAAGTTTTTCCTAATATCCAATCTAAACCTCCCCCATTGCAACTTGAGACCATTACTCCTCGTTCTGTCATCTGCTACCATTGAGAACAGTCTAGAGCCATCCTCTTTGGAACCCCCTTTCAGGTAGTTGAAAGCAGCTATCAAATCCCCCCTCATTCTTCTCTTCTGCAGACTAAACAATCCCAGCTCCCTCAGCCTCTCCTCATAAGTCATGTGCTCTAGACCCCTAATCATTTTTGTTGCCCTTCGCTGGACTCTTTCCAATTTATCCACATCCTTCTTGTAGTGTGGGGCCCAAAACTGGACACAGTACTCCAGATGAGGCCTCACCAGTGTCGAATAGAGGGGAACGATCACGTCCCTCGATCTGCTCGCTATGCCCCTACTTATACATCCCAAAATGCCATTGGCCTTCTTGGCAACAAGGGCACACTGCTGACTCATATCCAGCTTCTCGTCCACTGTCACCCCTAGGTCCTTTTCCGCAGAACTGCTGCCGAGCCATTCGGTCCCTAGTCTGTAGCGGTGCATTGGATTCTTCCATCCTAAGTGCAGGACCCTGCACTTATCCTTATTGAACCTCATCAGATTTCTTTTGGCCCAATCCTCCAATTTGTCTAGGTCCTTCTGTATCCTATCCCTCCCCTCCAGCGTATCTACCACTCCTCCCAGTTTAGTATCATCCGCAAATTTGCTGAGAGTGCAATCCACACCATCCTCCAGATCATTTATGAAGATATTGAACAAAACCGGCCCCAGGACCGACCCCTGGGGCACTCCACTTGACACCGGCTGCCAACTAGACATGGAGCCATTGATCACTACCCGTTGAGCCCGACAATCTAGCCAGCTTTCTACCCACCTTATAGTGCATTCATCCAGCCCATACTTCCTTAACTTGCTGACAAGAATGCTGTGGGAGACCGTGTCAAAAGCTTTGCTAAAGTCAAGAAACAATACATCCACTGCTTTCCCTTCATCCACAGAACCAGTAATCTCATCATAAAAGGCGATTAGATTAGTCAGGCATGACCTTCCCTTGGTGAATCCATGCTGACTGTTCCTGATCACTTTCCTCTCCTCTAAGTGCTTCAGGATTGATTCTTTGAGGACCTGCTCCATGATTTTTCCAGGGACTGAGGTGAGGCTGACTGGCCTGTAGTTCCCAGGATCCTCCTTCTTCCCTTTTTTAAAGATGGGCACTACATTAGCCTTTTTCCAGTCATCCGGGACTTCCCCCGTTCGCCACGAGTTTTCAAAGATAATGGCCAAGGGCTCTGCAATCACAGCCGCCAATTCCTTCAGCACTCTCGGATGCAATTCGTCCGGCCCCATGGACTTGTGCACGTCCAGCTTTTCTAAATAGTCCCTAACCACCTCTATCTCTACAGAGGGCTGGCCATCTCTTCCCCATTTTGTGATGCCCAGCGCAGCAGTCTGGGAGCTGACCTTGTTAGTGAAAACAGAGGCAAAAAAAGCATTGAGTACATTAGCTTTTTCCACATCCTCTGTCACTAGGTTGCCTCCCTCATTCAGTAAGGGGCCCACACTTTCCTTGGCTTTCTTCTTGTTGCCAACATACCTGAAGAAACCCTTCTTGTTACTCTTGACATCTCTTGCTAGCTGCAGCTCCAGGTGCGATTTGGCCCTCCTGATATCTTTCCTACATGCCCGAGCAATATTTTTATACTCTTCCCTGGTCATATGTCCAACCTTCCACTTCTTGTAAGCTTCTTTTTTATGTTTAAGATCCGCTAGGATTTCACCATTAAGCCAAGCTGGTCGCCTGCCATATTTACTATTCTTTCGACTCATCGGGATGGTTTGTCCCTGTAACCTCAACAGGGATTCCTTGAAATACAGGCTTCTGATGGTGTCTGAGCTGCTTTGTCTGTAAAGACTCAGATCCGTGGCAGCTTTGGCTGGGTGTATTCTTGTGCAATTTCCCTCAAGGTCAGAGGCGACAATGTTGGCCAGCTTGGGAGGTTGTGACCTGCAGGCCAAATTAAGATTAAAGCAGCCGAACAGTAGCAGCAGCAGCTTATCTATGCTGAAAAGATGCCAGCTGGAAAGGAGCTAAGGAAATTGCAGGGTGAGCCTCAGCTTCAGATATCCCCTGTGACTTAGGTTTTCATTTACAACAATGATCAATAATCAGCTCACCTAGCAGGACCCCAAGATTAAAACTCTATTCCCATGTCTTGATAATTACTGTATTTACCAGCTATTAGTTAGGCCCAAAGTTGTGGATAGCACGTACAGCGTCGGGGCGCTGTAACATAGATGGAAGTCACGAGGCACCACTATTGCAGATAGTGTTATACATGCTGTATTGATCGGAGTTAGCGCTTGAAGAAATGCTTAGTGTAAACTGTGGTGCAGTTCTTTTGAGAGACTAGTAAAGTTTGTTCCATCTGAGTGCCTTTGGCTGAGTTGTTCACAGATATACTGCAGCCACTGCCCGTGGGTTACTTGCAAGTGAGCAAACGAAACTTTGCACAGAGTCGAAACATTACAGGCACAAACAGTCTATTAACAATTTAGTGATCATTACAAGAGTGGGGGGGGGGGGGTCTTGCTCAGGTCACCCAGAACTCTCAGCCGCTGTGTTACTGCTCTGCCTCAGCAAGAAGGAACTTTGCTGCTGCTATGCTATTGTCAAGGCTGATTCCCCACCCTGGCACTTCGAGTGCGGAAGGTGGAGGCCTGCAAGGACTCTAAAAATTAATGCTGGCCACTCCAGGCTTGTACTAAACTCCCAAGGGTACAGCTTTTCTCTGACCTTGGATTGGTAGATGCTGCCACCACCCAAGTGCAGAACCCCTTTGAGAGCCCAGGAAGGCACACTTGGGAATTCCTTCCTGGGGGGTACCCTCAAGCCCTTTCACCCCGCCCCCCTTCCAGGGAAGAGCTGAGAAAGAAAAAAAAAGGAAATCAGCTCTCGCCACCAGCTAATTAAACAACATGTGCACAAACCTCTTAAGACACAACAATCCAATTCTGTTCTTTAAAAAAGGTAAATTTTTTACTCCCTTCCTTTTACCTATGCATAGCAGAGAGATTTTTTAATGCTTTACAGGTAGAGCAATTAGAGAACAGCTACTAAGGAGGATTTTATAGCTACTGACACCCATTTTATTTATCACACCTATACATCAGTGTCCTGGAGCACCAGCTCGTCTGTCTGGCCAGCAACTCTTCTGGACTCTGCCAGCCCAAACCTGGCCTTGCAGGTACTAATCAGTGAACCCCCATTCCTGAGCTCCCCAGAAACATCTCCCGGCCATGTCCAGTCCCTCTCCCCGGATACACAGAAGTTATTACGTTTGTTGCCTCCAAAGAGACAGAGCACACACCAGCCTGTTAGTTCACCTGAGGCCTTCACCCTTCAGTTTAATCCCCAACACTCAGATGTTTTTGTAATAAAACAAGAAAGGGCTTATTATTAAGAACAGAGAATGAAGCAATAATAATAGAAGACAGTTTATGGGCACAATTAAAACAAAACAAAACACGCTTTCCAGTGAGTAAAACTTAACTTCACCAAGTTACAATCTCTGTCTAGTTTCAGAGTAACAGCCGTGTTAGTCTGTATTCGCAAAAAGAAAAGGAGTACTTGTGGCACCTTAGAGACTAACCAATTTATTTGAGCATAAGCTTATGCTCAAATAAATTGGTTAGTCTCTAAGGTGCCACGAGTACTCTTTTTCTTTTTGCGAATCTCTGTCTAAGCAGGTTTCTCACCACTAGTCAGTTCCAGCTCCTCTTGGTGTTCAGGCCAAGAGGATCCACTTTTCATGAGCTCAAAGGGTGCGGCTCCCCCTTCATCCCCTAGGTTATGGTTGCCAAAATGGTCATCTGTTTCTGCTTATATTTCCCAAAGTCTATTGTCTCTGTTTCAAGATCCAGGAAGGCTTCCTGGGGGGTGCAGGCTCCATCCATCATTGTGATTATTCAGCCATCTTCCCTCTGATTGTTTAGCTTGATGGCTTTGTTTACCTTCTATGTAGATGTACTTTTCATTGTCCTCTGAGGTATTACCTGGCTGAATTTATATTGGAGACGCAGGAAAACAGGCAAAGTGACATTCCTTTGTCTGGACAGACTGGGCTTATGCTCTGCTTGCCAAACATCTTTTTACAAACACATTTCCAGCACTTAATTCTTTATACACCGCCTGTACATGCAGCATGCAATAATGTTAATGACCAGCGTGTTATCAGTTTGCATACCGTACCATCCGGGATGCCTCTCAGATACAGATGATGCCAGCCGTGTGTTGGGGCAATGAGTGCTTCAGGCCTGAGGCGAGTTATGGTAGGGTGTGCCCGCTGCCATGGAGGGGGCTCCCTGGGCCACACAAGGTAATTACACTGCCATTGCAACCCATTCTAAAGGGAAGGCTATCAAGGCCTCATAGACACTGCAGGAGAACTTCTGCTGCTGTAAATCTGGAGGCAGTTTGGTGCTGGGATTTCACCTACAGAGACACCAACTTTACTGTGACTAAGGCACCTGTTGGTGCCAGCTGGCAGAGGGCACAGGGCGCATAAGGATTACAAGGATCCCTTGGCTCTGGTATCTACATGCTAATTTGCCAACGAGTGTCATGTAAGGTCTGTACTGAAAGCCTGTGTCACACTGCGCCTCATTGTAATATGTAGTATGTGCGGCTGATATGGAAGGAATTTTGTATACTGAACACTATGTTCTTAAGGTCTGTGATTTGAGGCTGGTCACCAAAAGGGGAGAAACAGGGTTTCTTTCAGGCAGAAGATGGTTATCTGTCAGTCTGTCTACATGTAAACAGAGTGTTGTATTCTTCACAATGAGCATCGATTTATAGTCTGAGCCACATGCTCCTCAAGTGATTGCAAAGTCTCCAGGGGAGACCCTAGACAGGAAAACCCAAGCAACGGGTTATCCTGCTTGCATGTGCAGACAACAGATTTTTGGACCATAACTGTAGAGACAGAGGCAAACTCCTCATCTTTCCACTGAGGACGCAAGAAGACAGTGTGCTGGTCTCATGAAGGCGAGATCGTAGCCAAAGACAGCCGTAATACGCTGGAAGGATTTGGGGTGTGGTTTTGCTTTATATAACACGAGAATGGTTTTTTTTAGTGAACTTTAGGCTCTAGTGTGCGTGTTGTGATTTTATTCTATATGTAACCTTTTGTTTCCAATTTCTCTGCTGGCTAGCCCCATTTGAATCTCTGCTCTTTGTTAAATAAACTTAAACATGCTTTCTCTATCAATAAATCTAAGAGCTGTGTGTTACACGGAACTGTGTCCTGTGGTGTGACTGGTAATCTGGGGTGTGCTGGTCCTTTGGGAACAGAGGGTCTGGGAATGCTGTAAGTGTCCAGTGGATCAGGGGATGAACAGTGCAGGGGGCACAGGTCCTCATGCTAAGGGCAGCTGGTAGCAAGGTGCCCCACAGCTCAGAGTACCCTGGATCATATGACCACTTGGATCATAATCTCTTGACTCTTCACTCCCCTACTGTGTGTGTATGTTTACATGCAAAATCCTTTGTTATTGTACATGTTTACACAGCACACTCACACAAAACACAGCGACATACATTGCAATCATGCCGAGCCACATATGGACACTCACAGACCCACCCCATCCACACTGACATACATCCACCCAGCGTCATGCTGGCAAGACAAAGGGTCAAACATGAACATCCTTGAAAGAGGAAAACCGAGGTGCGTTGAGGCAATGGTGATCAAATCTCAGCGTTATCAGAATGGGTGATGATAGACTCCTGACACAAGTCCTCCATGGCGAGCTGAAATTCGGAAAGCACAGGAAAAGTGGGCCACATAACACCTTCAAAGACTGCCTTAAGCAGAAGCTCAACTCATGGGGTATTGCAGTGAGGAGGTGTGGCCTCCCTCCGAGCCACAGGGGGAGGAACCGCCCTCTGTGTCCAGTTGGGCGGAGCCAGACCTGCCTGGCCCCTCCCACCGGAAGTGGGGAACAGGAACGGGAAGTATAAAAGGCAGAGCCTCTGGCTCAGTTGGAGCCAGAACGCCAAGGGAGATGGACGTGTCCTGCTTGCTCCAGCCGACTGACCCTGCCGCCAAGCCCAGTGACGCCCTGCCACCGGGGAACTGGTGTCTACTGCCGCTGGCCACTTACCCGGAGGAGACGGAAGACGCCCCGTGGTTTCAGGTACCCCGAGGGGAGGGGAGGAAGTGGCCCAGGGACAGCCGACCTCGGTCTGGCGCTCCGCCTGAAGCATGGTTGGCGTATTGCAGCTGGCTCCCTGCTGACCCAGTGGCGGACCACGCCACCACTGTTCGGGCCCTGGGTTGGGGCCCGGTGGAGTAGGTGGGCCCAGGCCCCACCTGCCACCCCACCCCTAGGGTGTCAGCCTCCCCTCACCAGGCCAAGAGACCTGTGTTCGTTGGTCATCCACCAGAGCTAGGACGCCCGACCCCTGGGGATTTCACTCTGTCCAGGCACCAAGAGCTAATTGACTACTGGGTTTGCTCTGCCCCGACTGAAGGGGCTGTAGACGGCTGGCAGCTCAGCCACCGCCTAAGGGTCAGAGCCTACTGACCTGGGAGACCCTGCTTCTACCTCAGGCCTGGAACCAAGTGACTATCTGGGGGCCCAGCCCCGTTAGATCAGTTGGGACACTAACCCCTAACACTAATTCCCCTGATACTAGGCAGCTGTCTTGACAGCGTAGTGAGGTGGTGTGGCCTCCCTCCGACCCACAGTGGGAGGGACGACCGCCACACCACTACAGGTATAAATATGGACACCTTTGAAGACACAGGCAAGGACAAACCTGACCGGAGAGCAGCTATCAATATGGGCTGTAAACACTTGGAGAAAGACAGATGTGAGAAGCTGATTGAAAAAAGGGCCAAGCATCATGCCAAGTCTTCAGAGGGAGACTGAACACTCCTAGGTGATGTCTGTTGACGACCGGCTCTTGGCAGACTGTACAGCTGTGGCGTCATCGTCAGGCATGACAGACAGTCATACACACTCTATTCAGCACTGGTGAGGCCGTATCTGGAGTATTGCATCCAGTTTTGGGCCCCCCACTACAGAAACGATGTGAACAAATTGGAGAGAGTACAGTGGAGGGCAACGAAAATGATTAGGGGGCTGGGGCACATGACTTATGAGGAGAGGCTGAGGGAACTGGGATTGTTTAGTCTGCAGAAGAGTGAGGGGGGATTTGATAGCAGCCTTCAACTACCTGAAAGGGGGTTCCAAAGAGGATGGAGCTCAGCTGTTCTCAGTGGTGGCAGATCAAGGAGCGATGGTCTCAAGTTGCAGTGTGGGAGGTCTAGGTTGGAAACACGATTTCACTAGGAGGGTGGTGAAGCACTGGAATGGGTTACCTAAGGAGGTGGTGGAATCTCCATCCTTACAGGTTTTTGAGGCCCGGCTTGACAAAGCCCTGAGTGGGATGATTTAGTTGGGGATTGGTCCTGCTTTGAGCAGGGGGTTGGACTAGATGACCTCCTGAGGTCTCTTCCAACCCTCATCTTCTATGATTTCACAACCTCCTTTGGAAGCCTGTTCTAGAATTTAACTACCCTTATAGTGAGAGAGTTTTTCCTAATCTCCACCCTAAATCTCCCTTGGTGCAGACTAAGGCTTCTATTGCTCTATGTACGACAAACACCTCGCACTTTGTGGGGTGCTGTGTCAAGAAAACACTAAGAAGCACCAGCCCAAACGACACACCCTCACAACCCATAATCAGCCCCACACGCCCCTGCTGATCCTGTTTGAAAGGACCCTTTTGGCAGCACCCGCCCCTCAGCTGCCCTTTCCAATTGCCTATCTCCCCGCAGGTCACCGAGCCCATTGTGCCGGGGCTGTGGGGGGGTCCAGAAGGAAGCTGCATGCTCTCAGCAGCGTGCTGGTCGACACAATGAAACCCTGTGATTAGGGATGCCATTTGGATGGAGGGGAAGGAAAAAAATAAATCCATTTTGCTGCAATAAAGCTTCCTACTGTATTTGCCTAATACACACACACGGTGTTCCTGGAACACCAGCACTTCAGTAAACAATTTGTAAGTAGAAACTTTTCTGAAGGACAGAAGGCTCTCTTTGGATATACGCTGGCATCTAGCTTTGGCAGGGCGGGGGCATGTGGGCTGGCAGAGAAGGCTGACCAGAAAGGGCATGACCGTGACCCACCCTTGGAGGCAGATTGTGGCTTTGCCAGTCACTCCTGCAGTAGGACTTGTGCGGAGCAGCGTTGTAATGAAATATCACCTTCTTTCCAGGCCCCGTACTCTCCCCTCAGCTCACACCGTCTTCCCTGCCTCCCGAGCTCACAGCCCTAGAGTCGTTCATCCACCTTCCCCCATGGCCAGGTTCTCGGCAAACGCTCCCGCTTCCTCCTCTCGATCGCTCAAACCTGACTCTCCCAGCCTGTCCCGATGGCTCAGGGCCTGGTAGCCATCTCGGGTCCTGACTAGCACAGCTTCCTCACTGCTATCGCTGGTTCTCCACTCCCCCGTGCTGTTTGCAGGCCTGCGGCTAAAGTCACCTGTTGCATTGACCATGGCTCCATCTCCTCCTCTGTCCCATCCTGAAGCTAGTGTGCCTGGCTCATGCTCAGCTTCCCAGCCTGGCCTGCCAGTGTCTCCTCCTGCCAACCCCCAGACTCCTCTAGTCCAGCCTTTCCTTACTGTACTCTCCAACTCCTTGGCCCATGGTTACTGTTATTAATTCATGATAATGTTATGATTAGGGCTGATTGAAAATTTTCCATAGAAACTGGTTTTTGATGGAAAATTGGGTTTCTGACCAAACAAAATATTTCATGAGGAGTGCCTGTTTTCTGTGTAAAGTTTGGATTTCTTTTGTCAGGGGGGAAAAAAAGACTGCCTGAAAACCCAATTATTTTGATTTGAAAATGGCATTGTGGTGCCTCGTCTCCATTCTCCTCTATGGGCTGGCTGCCTGGCTGGCCTACATCCCCCGTGATGCACGGTGACTGAGGACTGCCATGATGCACACCCACCCTTCAAAAAAAAAAAAAAGGGGGGGGGGGGAGATCATGCTGCATCTTGGGAGAGGTCATTTGGGTGCCTCTTGTCCTCATTCTCCTCTGTGGGCTGGGCTACCTGACTGGACTACATCTCCCATGATGCACTGTGACTAAGGACTGCCCCACCCCTCAACTAGAGGTGACCTCATGTTGCATCAGGAGATATGTAGTCTGCGCAGGGAGCCCTCCCTATTGAGGAGTCTGGCAGCTTGAGACACCTGAACTGTGTTCTGCTTTCTGCCACAAATTGAAATTTTCCAGAGTAGAAGCCCCAGTTTTGCTCTCCCCGCTGTGTTCCTGATGGCCGGACTCTCGAACAGCTTCCGGTGCCACAACCCATCTCATTTTTCTCCTCCCTATCCCTCTTCCACTGGCCAGTCCCTGGATTCCAGCCCCCGCTCCCAGGAGATTAGACTGTGAATATTCAGCACACCAGGACTAAGCAACCAACACAACAATGGAGCCGTACAGTACCAGTCCACTGCTGCAGCTCAGCTCGTACCCAGCAATAACAATCCTCAGCTCTTCTGAGTTTGTTTCCACTTCAGTGGGTTTGGTCGGAGAGGCGTCATAGTTTAGGTGGAGTCATAGGAGTTATGGCTCCTGGCTTCTAGGCCCAGCTCGGCCATTGACCCGCTATGTAGCCTTGGAAAAGTCACACTCCCTCTCTGTGCCCCAAATTCCACATCTGTAAAATGGGGATAATCATTCTTACCTCTGCATCTGTCAAGGTTCCTCCCCGACTCTGAACTCTAGGGTACAGATGTGGGGACCTGCATGAAAAACCTCCTAAGCTTATCTTTACCAGCTTAGGTCAAAACTTCCCCAAGGTACAAAATATTCCACCCTTTTGTCCTTGGATTGGCCGCTACCACCACCAAACAAATACTGGTTACTGGGGAAGAGCTGTTTGGACATGTCTTTCCCCCCAAAATACTTCCCAAAACCTTGCACCCCACTTCCTGGACAAGGTTTGGTAAAAAGCCTCACCAAATTGCCTAGGTGACTACAGACCCAGACCCTTGGATCTTAAGAACGATGAACAATCCTCCCAACACTTGCACCCCCCCTTTCCAGGGAAATGTTGGATAAAAAGCTTCACCAATTTGCCTAGGTGACTACAGACCCTTGGATCTGAGAACAATGAAAAAGCATTCAGTTTTCTTACAAGAAGACTTTTAACAGAAATAGAAGTAATTAGAAATAAGAAATCCCCCCTGTAAAATCAGGATGGTAGATACCTTACAGGGTAATTAGATTCAAAACATAGAGAACCCCTCTAGGCAAAACCTTAAGTTACAAAAAAGATACACAGACAGAAATAGTTATTCTATTCAGCACAATTCTTTTCTCAGCCATTTAAAGAAATCATAATCTAACACATACCTAGCTAGATTACTTACTAAAAGTTCTAAGGCTTCATTCCTGGTCTATCCCCGGCAAAGACAAAATATAGACAGACACACATACCCCTTGTTTCTCTCCCTCCTCCCAGCTTTTGAAAGTATCTTGTCTCCTCATTGGTCATTTTGGTCAGGTGCCAGCGAGGTTACCTTTAGCTTCTTAACCCTTTACAGGTGAGAGGAGATTTCCTCTGGCCAGGAGGGATTTTAAAGGGGTTTACCCTTCCCTTTATATTTATGACAGCATCGTAGCTCAATAATGCTGGAGAAGGGCAAAATATTGTCCCCTCTGCTGGGCCAGCAGCAGATTTCAGGGCCTGGCAGGTCAGCTTCCCGCTGGAGGAGAAATCTGTGACACAGAGTCTGGGTATTTTCTTAGTGTCACTTGTTTTTTTTACATTACATACACCAGTCCTGGAGCAGAGGTGGTCACAAACAGTATGCAGGCAACCCCTTCATTCAGAACTCTCAGCCTCAACACAGATGCCAGGTTCCCAATGGCCACTCTGCTCCAAGAATTAACTCTAGTTAGAAAGGTCAGGGCAGAGAACAAACTCCTATTGTTTGCAACAGCTCTCCCCAAAAGAACCACAAAATGCATAACACCGCAGCGTTTCCCCAGACTGAACACTGCTCACAGACTAAGAGGGACTTGTGAAACCATGTGTAACAAGCACCACCTAGAACAATATGATCAACACCAGTCAGCGCCTCGACTCCTTCCACAGCTTCACACCATAGACCCATGTGATTCACAAAACCTGTCCCCACTCGTGTGGAGTTGGGGCATCTATACACTCTTCAAACCCCAGCGTTTTAACCTATCGTTAAAGTCCCCTCATTCCCTATATCTCTCCTCCGAACTAATAACCTGGGCTCAGCTTCATCCTCCTCCTTCTAGTGTTACATCCTAGGCTTCTGCTTGCTCATCTGGGTGCTGCTAGCCACACATTTCTGTCCACTCTGAACACATATAGAGAGAGAGCCAGATCCAGCCGTGGTGTTTCTTTCATGCCTATGTCCTTGATATCTCAGCGTTTACAATAGCGGGGCTATTTCGCCTCATGCTTCTGAGGTCAGGCCCATGTGATTTTTTTCTTCTCATCGTTATTTATTTCTATTATGGTAGAAACTAGAGGCCCAGCTGAGATCAATGCCCATTGTGCCGGGCACGGCACGGACACACCATGAGAAAAGCACAAGCAGGAGAGCACAAGAGGGGAGGGCTCCTGCCTCATACTGAGAAAGAGGGACGATCAGCGAGTTATCTCAAGTGCCTACACACAAATGCAAGAAGCCTGGGAAACAAGCAGGGAGAACTGGAAGTCCTGGCACAGTCAAGGAATTTTGATGTGATTAGAATAAGAGAGACTTGGTGGGATAACTCACATGACTGAAGTATTGTCATGGATGGATATAAACAGTTCAGGAAGGACATGCAGGGCAGAAAAGGTGGGGGAGTTGCATTGTATGTAAGGGAGCAGTATGACTGCTCAGAGCTCTGGTATGAAACTGCAGAAAAACCTGAGAGTCTCTGGATTAAGTTTAGAAGTGTGAGCAACAAGGGTGATGTCATGGTGGGAGTCTGCTATAGACCACCGGACCAGGGGGATGAGGTGGACGAGGCTTTCTTCCAGCAACTCACGGAAGTTACTAGATCGCAGGCCCTGGTTCTCATGGGAGACTTCAATCACCCTGATATCTGCTGGGAGAGCAATACAGCGGTGCACAGACAATCCAGGAAGTTTTTGGAAAGTGTAGGTGACAATTTCCTGGTGCAAGTGCTGGAGAAACCAACTAGGGGCAGAGCTCTTCTTGACCTGCTGCTCACAAACCAGGAAGAATTAGTAGGGGAAGCAAAAGTGGATGGGAACCTGGGAGGCAGTGACCATGAGATGGTCGAGTTCAGGATCCTGACACAGGGAAGAAAGGAGAGCAGCAGAATACAGGCCCTGCAGTTCAGAAAAGCAGACTTTGACAACCTCAGGGAACTGATGGGCAGGATCCCCTGGGAGAATAACATGAGGGAGAAAGGAGTCCAGGAGAGCTGGCTGTATTTTAAAGAATCCTTATTGAGGTTACAGGGACAAACCATCCCGATGTGTAGAAAGAATAGTAAATATGGCAGCCAACCAGCTTGGCTTAACAGTGAAATCCTTGCTGATCTTAAATACAAAAAAGCAGCTTACAAGAATGAGAAGACTGGACAAATGACCAAGGAAGAGTATAAAAATATTGCTCAGGCATGCAGGAGTGAAATCAGGAAGGCCAAATCACACCTGGAGTTGCAGTTGGCAAGGGATGTTAACAGTAACAAGAAGGGTTTCTTCAGGTATGTTAGCAACAAGAAGAAAGTCAAGGAAAGTGTGGGCCCCTTACTGAATGGGGGAGGCAACCTAGTGACAGAGGATGTGCAAAAAGCTAATGTACTCAATGCTTTTTTCCCCTCTGTCTTCACGAACAAGGTCAGCTCCCAGACTTCTGCACTGGGCAGCACAGTATGGGGAGGAGGTGACCAGCCCTCTGTGAAGAAAGAAGTGGTTCGGGACTATTTAGAAAAGCTGGACAAGCACAAGTCCATGGGGCCGGATGCACTGCATTCGAGAGTGCTAAAGGAGTTGGCGGATGTGATTGCAGAGCCATTGGCCATTATCTTTGAAAACTCATGGCGATCGGGGGAGGTCCCAGATGACTGGAAAGAGGCTAATGTAGTGCCCATCTTTAAAAAAGGGAAGGAGGAGGACCCTGGGAACTACAGGCCAGTCAGCCTCACTCACCTCAGTCCCTGGAAAAATCATGGAGCAGGTCCTCAAGGAATCAATTCTGAAGCACTTAGAGGAGAGGGAAGTGATCAGGAACAGTCAGCATGGATTCACCAAGGGCAAAATCAGGCCTGACTAACCTAATTGCCTTCCATGACGAGATAACTGGCTCTGTGGATGAGGGGAAAGCAGCGGACTTTCCTTGACTTATTCCTTGATTTTAGCAAAGCTTTTGACACGGTCTCCCACAGTATTCTTGACAGCAAGTTAAAGAAGTCTGGGCTGGATGAATGGATGATAAGGTGGATAGAAAGCTGGCTAGATCGTCAGGCTCCACGGGTAGTGATCAATGACTCCATGTCTAGTTGGCAGCCAGTATCAAGTGGAGTGCCCAAGGGATCGGTCCTCGGGCCGGTTTTGTTCAGTATCTTCATAAATGATCTGGAAGATGGCGCGGATTGCACCCTCAGCAAGTTTGCAGATGACACTAAACTGGAAGGAGTGGTAGATACGCTGGAGGGTAGGGATAGGAGGATACAGAGGGCCCTAGACAAATTAGAGGATTGGGCCAAAATAAATCTGGTGAGGTTCAACAAGGACAAGTGCAGAGTCCTGCACTTAGGACGAAAGAATCCCATGCACCGCTACAGACTAGGGACCGAATGGCTCGGCAGCAGTTCTGCAGAAAAGGACGTAGGGGTTATAGTGGACGAAAAGCTGGATATGAGTCAACAGTGTGCCCTTGTTGCCAAGAAGGCCAATGGCATTTTGGGCTGTATAAGTAGGAGCATTGCCAGCAGATCGAGGGACATGATCGTTCCCCTCTATTCTGCATTGGTGAGGCCTCATCTGGAGTACTGTGTCCAGCTTTGTGCCCCACACTAAAAGAAGGATGTGGAAAAACTGGAAAGAGTCCAGTGAAGGGCAGCAAAAATTATTAGGGGGCTGGGACACATGACTTATGGGGAGAGGCTGAGGGAACTGGGGATGTTTAGTCTACGGAAGAGAAGAATGAGGGGGGATTTGATAGCTGCTTTCAACTACCTGAAAGGGGGTTCCAAAGAGGATGGCTCTAGACTGTTCTCAGTGGCAGCAGATGACAGAATGAGGAGCAATGGTCTCAAGTTGCAGTGGGGGAGGTTTAGGTTGGATATTAGGAAAAACTTTTTCACTAGGAGGGTGGTGAAACACTGGAATGGGTTACCTAGGGAGGTGGTGGAATCTCCTTCCTTAGAAGTTTTTAAGGTCAGGCTTGACAAAGCCCTGGCTGGGATGATTGAGTTGGGGATTGGTCCTGCTTTGAGCGGGGGTTGGACTAGATGACCTCCTGAGGTCCCTTCCAACCCTGATATTCTATCATTCTATGTGTCCTCACCAGTGCCGAATAGAGGAGAATAATCACTTCCCTCGATCTGCTGGCAATGCCCCTACTAATGCAGCCCAATATGCCTTTAGCCTTCTTGGCAACAAGAGCACCCTGCTGACTCATATCCAGCTTCTCATCCACTGTAATCCCTGGTCCTTTTCTGCAGCCATATGTAGGGTGACCAGACGTCCCGATAAAATCAGGACTGTCCCGATGTTTAGTTCTTTGTCCCGCATCCCGACCGATGCACGGTCGTGACGCCATTTGTCCCGATATTGCGGCTTTGGCCGCTCCGGTGGGGTTTTTTTGTTTGTTTTTTTTTTGCTTCAGCAACTCTGGCTGTTTTTTTTGTTTTTTTTTGCTTCCCCCGTGTCCTGATATTTTGTCCCTTTCATCTGGTCACCCTAGCCATATGAGTCTAATTCTAAGCTGGGCACAGAGCCCCGCTCCTGCTCCCCCCGTGGCAGGCGGGGAAGAAACGAACAGGCCAGAGAAGGCGCTACTCAGCGCGAGGAAAGGCAGCAGGATCAGGCCCGCACTGAGCCATACAGGGGTGTCCCTGCCCTATCGCCATCTCCTCATGCAGCTCGCAGTCATTGCGGTCGCGTTGCCCTGAGTGCGGCTGACTGCTCTGTCCTTCCCGGCGCCACACCCGGGGCCTGGTTTAAACACAATACTGCACCGCTCCCCTCCGGAGTGGGAGCAAACCCCTAGCAAGGCATTTCCACAGCCAATCCATACGGTCTGTTTTCAAGTACATTTCTGGGACTGGTTTTCACTGTCCCAAGGATGGGGCGCCACCTTTCCCCAGGGACAGCCCCGCTCAGCATCTCAGGACTCATTTGACCCAGCATCCCCCTGAATCCCTTAGGGCCAGACCCTGCCTGTGGGGACAGCCCTAAACTGGGGTGGGAGGGGCTGGAACTGCAGCACCAGGAGGGGTTGTGCCACAGCGACCCCTCGGAGGTCCATCCCCCGGCGCTCTATTAACTGTTGCCCTGAGCCATCCCCAAGTTCCAGCATCCCCTGCACCGGCTCAGTTGCATTGGCAAGTCCATTGGCAGGGAGAGATGCAGCCAGGGGTCCGTGCTTTCCGGGGTCTGAATCTCTGGCTCCTGGACCCAAGGACTTGGTAGCCCACATAGGGGTATAACTGGCCTCCTTACTTCCCTGCAGGGGCCCAGAGGCCAAGTCACAAGCTCTCGCTCTGTGCCTCGATTTCCCCATCTGTAAATAAACCTTTCCTCACCAGGGTGTAGAATCTATCAATGCTCGGTGGTGCAGGGGTGCTCAGATACTACAACACCCGGGCCTGCAGGAAAACCTAGAGGGTTTTGCCCGCTTTGTACCCTGGCAGGCTATCCCTGCATCCCCCCGGAGCCGTCGCTCAGCCAGCTCTAATTAGCTCTCTGCATCCCTCCCAGAAATCGCGTTCCCAAATACGATGGCACTTTAACCACTGAACTCTAAAAGGGATCCGGGGGCTTTATAGTGAGCCCGTGACAGCTCCGAGGGGTCGAAATGGGTCAGCCGCTCAGCTGAGCGGCCGGTCTCATTCCCCAGGGGGCCGGCTCTGCTGGACGTTTCGCTGATCAGAATATGAACCGGTGAAAAGACAAAATCCAACCTCGGCCGCTGCGGTCAAGAGGGGAAGTTCCTCCCGCTCCCTCCTGGAAGAACGTGCCAAAGGGGAGGAGGGTTTTTCCCCACAGGGAGGCCGCAGAGGACGTGGCTGTAATGGACACGTGCTGTTTCATAAGTTACCTGGGTGATCAGGGCCAGGGACTAGGAACCAGGATTCCTGGGTTCTGATCCCCACTCCTGCCATCAACTTCCTGTGCGGTCTCGAGCACATCACTTAATCTCCCCTTACATCGTTTACAACTAATAAATGCTGGGCTCTCACCAGCTGGTGCCATGTCGTTACGTAGCCTACACTGGCCCCAACTGGGATACGTGCCTGTGGGAATGTATGTGTGCCTGGCTGTGTACACGGATGCTTACTAACTTCGTGGATGACACCAAGCTGGGAAGGGTTGCAAGTACTTAGAGGACAGGCTCAGAATCCAAAAGGACCTTGACAAGCTGGAGAATTGGTCTGAAATCAAGACGACATTCAGTAAAGACAAGTGCAAAGTAGTTCACTTAGGAAGGAAACACCAAACGCACAACTGCAAATATGGGGTCTAACTGGCTAGGTCGTCGGACGTCCGAGAAGGAGTCCACAACGTGCTGCATGGGCAAAAGAGGCTGATCTCATTCTGGGGCGTATTAAGACAGGGCGAGAATTGTCCTGATCTGCTCAGCCCTGGTGAGGCTGCAGCTGGAGTCCTGTGGCCAGTTCTGGGTGCCGCACATCAGGAATGATGTGCACAAAACGAAGAGAGGCCAGAGGAGAGCAACAGAGACGATCAAAGGTTTAGAAAACCTGGCCTGTGAGATAAAGCTCAGCCAGCTGCCGTCCAGTATCAGCGAGCTCACGCTCTAGCAAGGGCTGGGCACTGTTCCAGCCCTGACTCTGTCTGGATGCCACGCTGCCCAGCCCTGGGACTGACTGTCACAGCCATGAGGCCTATCAGGACACGCTCAGCGGGGAAGAAAAAGCCTTTGGCTGAGATTTCCAAAGCCACCTTAAGGGACCTGGCTACACAATCCCCAACACAAACCAGACGCCCTCTCTCCCAGGCCCCTCCGAACCTGCCCACGGTGCGGGGACAAGGAAATTCAAAGGCAGCATATTTCTGTAAAGGGAAACCAACATATACAACACACCTGCAGGGCTGGCTGCCACAGGCCGCCATGGGGGCGAAGAGGAGGCCGGTGAGAACATTGCTGGGACCTAGGAGAGAGCCTGCAGCTACAGGTTAACCTCATGATCCCCAGCTGGGCTTGGGAGGAACGGGACAGAAGTGCACCAAGAGAGGTTTGAAACCCTCCTCGGAAGCATCTGCCATGGACGCTGCCCTAGATGGGACGCGGGCTCCCTGGAAACTCCCAGCCACCATTCCAGAGGACATACTTCCATGTCAATGATGCTCGTTACAAAAATAATGCATTAATCAAATTTGTGACTGAACTCCTTGGGGGAGAATTGTATACCTCCTGCTCTGTGATTTTACCCGCATTCTGCCGTACATTTCGGGTTATGGCAGCCTCAAATGACAATCCAGCACATGCTGTTTGATTTAAGAACACTTTTACTGACAAAACAAAAAGAAGGTACCAAGTGAGATTTCTAAAGATAGCTATGGCACTCGACCCAAGGTTTAAGAATCTGAAATGCTTTCCAAAATCTGAGAGGGACGAGGTGTGGAGCATGCTTTCAGAAGTCTTAAAAGAGCAACACTCCGATGCAGAAACTACAGAACCCGAACCACCAAAACAGAAAATCAGCTTTCTGCTGGTAGTATCTGACTTGTAATGATGAAAATGAACATGTCAGTCTGTATTGCTTCGGATCATTATCGAGCAGATCCCGTCATCAGCATGGAAGCATGTCCTCTGGAATGGTGGTCGAAGGGACATACAAATGTTTAGCATACGTGGCACATAAATACCTTGCAATGCCGGCTACAACAATGCCACGCAAAGGCCTGTTCTCACTTTCAGGTGACATTGTAATTAAGAGTCGGCAGCATTACCTCCTGCAAATGTAAACAAACTTGTTTGTCTGAGCAATTGGCTGAACAAGAAGTAGGACTGAGTGCACTTGTAGGCTCTGAAGTTTTACGTTTTATTTTTGAGTGCAGTTATGTAAAAAAATGCTACAAGTTGCATTTTCATGATAAAGAGTTTGCTCTACAGAACTTGTACGAGGTGAATTGAAAAATACTATTTCTTTTATCTTTTTTACAGTGCAAATATCTGTAATAAAAAATAAATATAAAGCGAGCACTGTGCACTTTGTATTCTGTGTTGTCATTGAAATCAATATATTTGAAAATGTAGAAAACATCCAAAATAGTTAAATAAATGGTACTGTATTATTAATAGTGCGATTAACTGCGATTATTTTTTTAATCTCGCAATTAATCGTGATTAATTTTTTTAATCGTTTGACAGCCCTACTTTTCACCTCTGGATTCAACAAAGCCGCCCAAGGAAACGGGTGGGACTAGGAGAGGGCAGAACCTGGGACACAGGCACCCACCCCAGTGCAGGCTGCTTGGCTGGATGCAGAGGTGGGCTGGCTGCATGGGGAAACACTGGGTCTGCTGCTCCCCTCTGGGCATGGGCCCCTGGCCTCTCCTTGAGTGGGGTGGGACACAAACCTCCTAGCCCACTGCTTTGTCTCGGGGCTGAGCCTGCCAAGCCACACGCTTCCTCCAGCAGGGCCGTCTTATTTCTGAACCATCCCCCCTGCAGCCAGGGCCCACAAACCCTATTCTAAGTTTCCAGGCCTGCCATTGGACTTTGGTCTATCTAAGGGACGTATCTGGCCCCATCACCACAGCTCCACACAGCCTTTAATGCTTTTATCCCCACAACACCCCTGCGAGGCAGGGCTGTTATCCCCATGATACACATGGGGAAACTGAGGCACAGAGAGGCTAAGTGACTTGCAAAAGGTCAGCTGTGGCATCTGTGGCAGAGAAGCGAACTGCATATGGGTCTCTCGAGTCCTAGATGAGCTCTCTAACCCCTCAGCCATCCTCCCTCTCCTGAGCTAGCTGTGCAGCTAGCACCCCCTAGGAGGTGCTGTGTGTTCTGCGGCCACTTTTCTGACAGACTCAGCTCCCCATGCCTGGTGCTCCAGCTGCCCAGGTGCCAGCCAGCCTTTCCCCAGAGGGTATGGGAGCTATTTGGTGGGGACGCAGGGGATTCCCCTCCTGTTTAAAGGTGAGCAGCAGGCTTCATCTCCCCAGACCACCAGCCAGCCCAACCGGGGCCAGAGCTGCTGAGGTGCCTCCACCCTGATGCCATGCTGGGGAAGCTCAAGGGCACCACTCCAGCAGGAGGCAGCCGGGCACAGCTCTACACTCGCCCAACAGAGCACAGGGCTAATTCTGCTCCCCTGGCTCTGCTGATTGGGTGACTTCAATAGCAATGCTCGACCTGAGCCCCAAACGGCTTGAATGCCCTGTGGACGGGGGCCTGCACTGGCCCCACAGCATCTGAGCTATTTCACCAGCAGCCCCTTGGCCATGGCCTAGAGACCCTTTTTACCATATTCTCTCAGCCACCTGATCTCCAAAGTGTCAGGCACGGACCGTCTCCTTAGATCTCATCCTAAATCACAATGCAACAAACAGGATGTTCATTAGTCACTGTTTAATTAAGCAATATGGATCCTGCCTCAATATTTACAATCCAACTTGCTCTGATTTATTAGGGAAAGTGTCTCGTTTTTCAATATGGTGACTGTAAAGTTTAATACTGCTTGACTTATTGCAGATTTCATTTACAGCTCTGGGCTGATGCAATCCAGGCTGGGCACTGAGCCGGTGGCCCAGTAAATCAAAGCTAACTATGCATGCAGAAAAAGATGACAAGCTTCGTTACATCCGGACAATTATTCCAGTCTGGATTTACACACTCACCCAAATGGGTCAGCACTTCTCTCTCCTGCACGCGCAGCGTCGAGGGAACGAATCTGTAATAAACCCACTTGTTGCAAACAACAGATACAATTACAGCTGAACTCACGCGCTCAACTCGGGAGCCGGGAGCTGAACCCTGGTTCTCTATGCTCCAAAGTTACCAGCTTCTGCCACTAGCACTAAAGGGGAGCTCTCCTGGCTGACCCTAGTAGTAAGGCTTTTATCTTGAGAGCAAATAGCAAAGCAGCAAAGAGAGAATATTGTAAGAAGCCCTCAGGCTTATAGAATCATAGAATATCAGGGTTGGAAGGGACCTCAGGAGGTCATCTAGTCCAACCCCCTGCTCAAAGCAGGACCACTCCCCAATTAAATCATCCCAGCCAGGGCTTTGTCAAACCTGACCTTAAAAACTTCTAAGGAAGGAGATTCTACCACCTCCCTAGGTAACCCATTCCAGTGTTTCACCACCCTCCTGGTGAAAAAGTTTTTCCTAATATCCAACCTAAACCTCCCCCACTGCAACTTGAGACCATTACTCCTTGTCCTGTCCTCTTCTACCACTGAGAATAGTCTAGAACCATCCTCTCTGGAACCACCTCTCAGGTAGTTGAAAGCAGCTATCAAATCCCCCCTCATTCTTCTCTTCTGCAGACTAAACAATCCCAGTTCCCTCAGCCTCTCCTCATAAGTCATGTGTTCCAGACCCCTAATCATTTTTGTTGCTCTTCGCTGGACTCTCTCCAATTTATCCACATCCTTCTTGTAGTGTGGGGCCCAAAACTGGACACAGTACTCCAGATGAGGCCTCACCAATGTCGAATAGAGGGGAACGATCACGTCCCTCGATCTGCTCGCTATGCCCCTACTTATACAGCCCAAAATGCCATTGGCCTTCTTGGCAACAAGGGCACGCTGCTGACTCATATCCAGCTTCTCGTCCACTGTAACCCCTAGGTCCTTTTCCGCAGAACTGCTGAAGAGCCATTCAGTCCCTAGTCTGTAGTGGTGCATTGGGTTCTTCCGTCCTAAGTGCAGGACCCTTCAATGTTCAGAGCTGCTAGAAATGTGAAGGACTTCTAGACTGTCCAGTGACTCGGTCCACGGACCAGGCTAACACACACAGGAGAGACAGATTGGGCCAGCAGAGGCCTTCAGGCAAAAGGAGGACTACAGAGATGTCAGCTCAGCCAGATGCTTTCCAAATGAACCATCAATGACCCTCCTACCCACCAGGACTGACCGAGCCTCAGGACTCCGGCTCAACAGCCTGCTGTCCACCGATGCAAAGCAGAGGGTGACTGCAGGGGAAGGCAGCAGCTGTTCTGGTTGGGTTCTCATGCCAGGCGAGGTGCCTGAGCACTCAGAGAGGGAGAATTAGCAACGGTGCTTGTCCTTGGTAATGCATCCTGGGATCTTTAACTCCCCGTGGCCAGAGCCACCAGAGATACGAGAAGGCAGCTCACACTTAAATGTCTCATTTGAAGGACAAGGGGGCCCTGATCCAGCCACCTGGAGAGGGGCAAAGTGAGAAATGGGGCACAGGGAGGCACATAATGCTGAGCAGAGATGGGTCCACCTAGAAAGGAAGGGGAAGAGCATCTTTTGATAGAGACTGGCTAACCTAGAGACTGGCTAGCCTTCAGATAGAGACTGGCTATCCTAGTGCGGGGGCTTTAAACTAGGTTCAACGGGGCAGGAGACAAAAGCCCACAGGTGAGTCCAAACCATGGAGACCTGGGTGAAGGGTCAGAACCTGGGGGGAACATGGTTCCATCACAGCAGGGACAAAGGAAAGACCAGAGGGAATAGAGAGAGAAATCTAATGAACATCTTAGATCTCGGTACACTAATGCGAGAAGTATGGGGAATACACAGGAAGTCATCAAAATACTAGTGAATAATCTCAATTACAACATAACTGGCATCAAAGTATTGGTACAGACGGGTACAGCTTCTTCAAGAAGGACAGGCAGGGAAAAAGGTAAGAGGTCTTGCCTTGTATCTCGAAGATATCTACACGTGCACTGAGGTTGAGGTAGACGGGGGAGGCAGACCTGCTGAAGGTCTCTGGGCAAGGATAAAAGGAGTAAAACAATGGTGATGTCATGGTAGGTGTCTACTCTTGACCACCTAATGAGGAAGAAGAGGTGGATGAGGCTTTTTTAAAACAACTAACAAGATCATCAGAGGAGTGAAGTTCTGGAACAGCCTTCCAAGGGAAGCAGTGGGGGCAAAAGACCTATCTGGTGTGACAGGGTCGGGCCAGATGGCTATAGGAGAGTAATAGAAGGCAGATATATTAGCCCCAGGCTAAGTGGGTCCCTTTTCCCTGGGTAAGGTAAAAGGGAAGGTTCCAGAAAAATCAGGAACCTTCTGGAAACAATTAAGACAGACAGGCTGATTAGAACATCTGCAGCCAATCAAGAAGCTGCTAGAATCAATTAAGGCAGGCTAATCGGGGCACCTGGGTTTAAGAAGGAGCTCACTTCAGTTTGTGGTGTGCATGTGAGGAGCTAGGAGCAAGAGGTGCTAGGAGCTGAGAGTGAGAACGCGGACTGTTGGAGGACTGAGGAGTACAAGCATTATCAGACACCAGGAGGAAGGTCCTCTGGTGAGGATAAAGAAGGTGTTGGGAGGAGGCCATGGGGAAATAGCCCAGGGAGTTGCAGCTGTCGCACAGCTGTTCCAGGAGGCACTCTAGACAGCTGCATTCCACAGGGCCCTGGGCTGGAACCCGGAGTAGAGGGCGGGCCCGGGTTCCCCCCAAATCCTCCCAACTCCTGGTCAAACACAGGAGGAGTCGACCTGGACTGTGAATTCAGAAAAACGGCCAAGCTGAGAGCTGCCGTTAAGCTCCAAGGCGAGCAAATCCGCCAATAAGCGCATGACCCACCAAGGTAGAGCAGGAACTTTGTCACATTGGCTTCAAGATTAAACTAGGTAAGTTTATGGAGGAGATGGTATGATGGGATAACATGATTTTGGCAACTAATTGATCTTTAACTATTCATGGTAAATAGGCCCGATGGGATGTTAGATGGGGTGGGATCTGAGTTACTACAGAGAATTCTTTCCTGGGTTTCTGGCTGGTGAGTCTTGCCCACATGCTCAGGGTTCAGCTGATTGCCATATTTGGGGTTGGGAAGGAACTTTCCTCCTGGGCAGATTGGAAGAGGCCCTGGGGTTTTTCGCCTTCCCCTGCAGCATGGGGCACGGGTCACTTGCTGGAGGATTCTCTGCTCCTTGAAGTCTTTAAACCACGATTTGAGGTCTTCAATAGCTCAGACATAGGTGAGAGGTTTATTGCAGGAGTGGGTGGTGAGTGAGCTTCGGTGGCCTGCATTGTGCAGGAGGTCAGACTAGATGATCATAATGGTCCCTTCTGACCTTAATATCTATGAATCATCCAAAGCACAGAACCGGAGGTGATGGGGCACATCAACTACTCGGACTTCTGTTGGGAAAATAACACAGCAGGGCACAGATTATCCAGAAAGCTCTTAGAATGCGTTGGAGACAATTTCTTGTTGCAGAAGATGGAGAAAACGGCTAGGGAAGAGGCTGTTCTAGATTTGATCCTGACAAATAGGGAGGAACTGGTTGAGAATCTGAAGGCAGGAAGCAGCTGGGGTGAAAGCGATCATGAGATGATCGAGTTTGTGATTCTAAGGAATGACAGGAGGGGAAACAGCAGAATAAAGACAATGATTTCAAGAAGGCAGACCTTAAACTCTGAGAGTTGACAGGTAAGATCCTGTGGGAAGCAAGTCTAAGGGGAAAAGAATTCAGGAGAGCTGGCAATTTTGTATAGAAGCAAAAGAGCAAACTGTCCCAATGCGCAGGAAAGACAGGAAGAGACCACACCTGGCCTAACCAGATCTTCAGTGACCAGAAACTCAAGAAAGAGTCATATAAAAAGTGGAAACTCAGTCAAATTACGAAGGCTAAATATTAAAAAAAACTCAAGCAGGTAGGGACAAAAGTGGAAAGGCCAATGCACAGAATGAGATTGAACTGGCTAGGGACATAAAGGGTAACAAGAAAACATTTTACAAATACATTAGAAGCAACAGGCAGACCAAGGACAGGGTAGGCCTGTTATTCAGTGAGGAGGAAAAGACTACTAGAAAATGCAGCAATGGCTGAAGTGTTACATGTCTTTTTTGTTTCAGCTTTCACCAAAAAGGTTAGTAATGATCAGATGACCAACACAGCAAACATCAGTGCAATTGGGGTAAAATCTGAAGCTAAAAGAGGGAAAGAACATATTAAGAATTATTTGGAGAAGTTAGATGTCTTCAAGTCAGCAGAGCCTGATGAAATGAATCCTAGAATACTTAAGGAACTGGCTGAAAAGATTTCTGAGCCATTAGCAACTATCTTAGAGAACTCATGGAGGACGGGTGAGATCCCAGAGGACTGGAAAAGGGAAATATAATACCTATCTATAAAAAGGAGAATAAGGATAATCCAGGGAATTATAGCCCAGTCATCTTAACTTTGGTAACTGGAAAGATAAAGCAGCAAATAATCACACAATCAGTTTGTAAGCAGCTAGAAGATAAGGCGATAAGTAACAGTCAACATGGATTTGTCAAGCAACTTAATATCCTTCTTTGACAGGGTAACAAGCCTTGTGGATGGGGGGAAGTGATAGATGTGATTATATCTCAACTTTAGTAAAGTCATGTCTACACTACCACTTATGTTGGCAAAACTTATGTCACTCAGGGGTGTGAAAAAAACACAACCGAGTAACATATGTTTCACCAGCGTAAGTGGTAGTGTGCACAGCACTGTCAGCAAGAGAACTTCATGAACAAACGAGAGCAATATATCCTAGACAAGCGTACCATAAGGAGAGTGCACAGCTAGTTGGAAAACCATAGTCAGAGAGTAATTATCAATGGTTCACAGTCAAGATGGAAGGGCATAACGAGTGGGGTCCCGCAGGCTCCAGTTCTCTTCAATATCTTCATGAATGATTTGGATAACGGCATAGAGAGTACACTTGGAAAGTTTGTGGATGATACCAAGCTGAGAGGGGCTGCAAACACATTGGAGGACAAAACTAGAATTCAGAATGATCTGGACAAACTGGAGAAATGGTCTGAAGTAAACAGGATGAAATTCAATAAGGACAAATGCAAAGTACTCCACTTAGGAAGGAACAATCAGTTGCACACACGCAAAATGGGAAATGACTGCCTAGGAAGGAGTACTGCAGAAAGGGATCTGGGGTCATAATGGATCACAAACTAAGTATCAGTCAACAATGTAACACTGTTGCAAAAAAAAGCAAACATCATTTTGGGATGTATTAGCTGGAGTATTGTAAACAAGAAAGGGAAGTAATTCTTCCGCTCTACTCCACGCTGATAAGACCGCAACTGGAGTATTGTCTCCAGTTCTAGGGTCCACATTTCAGGAAAGATGCGGACAAATTGGACAAAGTCCAGAGAAGAGGAACAACAAATGATTAAAGGTCTAGAAAACATGACCTATGAGGGAAGATTGAAGAAATTGGATTTGTTTGGTCTGGAGAAGAGAAGACTGAGAGGGGGCATGAAATTATAATTACATAAAAGGTTGTTGTAAAGAGGAGGGTGATAAATTGTTCTCCTTAACCACCGAGGACAGAACAAGAAGCAATGGGCTTAAATTGTAGCAAGGGCAGTTTAGGTTGGACATTAGGAAAACCTTCCTGTCAGGGTGGTTAAGCACTGGAATAAATTGCCCAGGGAGGTGGTGGAATCTCTGTAATTGAAGATTTTTAAGAGCAGGTTGGACAAACACCTGTCAGGGACGGTCTAGATAATACCAAGTGAGTCCTGCCTCAGAGCAAGAGGCTACACTAGGTGACCTATCGAGGTCCCGTCCAGTCCTACATTTCTATGAATCTCTGGGCCTGCAGGTGGTGACCGAAATCCCAGGTCAGCTGACCCTGCAAGTACAACCCATAAAGCCACTGCCTTGTCTTCCATCCGATTCCTTCTCAGCAGCGACCTCTGCAGAGATGCCTACCAGAGCAGCCTGCGTGTAAGGGCCAAGCGGCAGAGCCACGGGGCAGTCAGGAGTGGTGCATGTCTGTACAGAGCTGATTCTCCCCCTCTCCTCATCTCTCTACAGCTGGCTCATCATCACAGGCCTAGTTTGCGCACTGAGCTCCTCACAGACACGGCCACCTCGGAGTTCATAAGGGTCCAGCAACACAAGGCTTAGTGCAGGATTGGGCCCTTCAGTTGGGAGCGCTTCAGGGCAGGGACCACCTCTGCTTCTGTGTCTGCAGCACCCAACAGAATGAGACCCTGATGCTGCCGGGGGCATCAAGGCGCTGTGTGCTACAAACAATAGTCAATACTGTCATCCCTCAAGCCATAGCCGATGTTGTGGCCTAGTGGGTCAGTTCCCCATGGAATCTGGGTCTAACTGCTTTATGTGCACTGCATCCCCCAGTCCTGGAACAGAGGTGGGCACCAACAGCACACAGACAACCCCATTCTCAACCCAAACACTCGTCCCTGGTTCCCACAGAACAACTCTGCCCTAAGACGTGACAATCGCCTCAGAGACAAAAGCAGAGCAAACTCCCTTGCTGTTTGCAACAGCTCCCCCAGGTCAGATACTGCATCCCAACTCAACAATGCAGCATTTCCTCCCACTAGGGAATGGAGCTTGTAATAAGACTCTGTAACAGTGCCACCTGGTGATGCCTGCCGTAACAAGAGCATCAATGCAGCACTGATTATTATGCAACAGCGTACACGCTGACAGCAAATAATCGTCCTCCTGGTCTAAACCCTGAAGGCAACACATGCAAAAATGGATTAGGACTTCAAGCTAGGGAGAGGCTTCCCAAGGGCTGGGCTGGATTCATCATCAGTAGCTACTTATAAATCCAGCCTGGAAGTTTTTCTAGAAGAGCTGCTCGAGTTCAAACAGGAATTGTTGTGGGGAAGCTCTGTGGCCTGTACTATGCAGGAGGCCAGGTTAGATGATCACCGGGGTCCCTTCTGGCTTTAGAATCTATGCACAACTCAGCATGAAAACATCAAGAAATGCCATGACAGGGGTGTGCCCCTGCAACCTGAACTCTGTCCCACTGGGTACTTGCATCACAAAATGATAAGAACGGCCACACTGGGTCAGACCAATGGTCCATCTAGCCCAGTGTCCTGTCTTCCGACAGTGGACAGTGCCAGGTGCTTTAGAAGGAATGAACAGAACAGGGTAATTATTGAGTGATCCATCCCGTCATCCATTCCCAACTTCTGGCAAGTCAGAGGTTAGGGACACTCAGAGCATGGGGTTGTATCCCTGACTGTTTTGGCGAATAGCTGTTGATGGACCTATCCTCCAGGAACTTCTCTAGGTTTTGTTTTTTTTAACCCTTGATCTTCCATTACATGCTGTTGCTGAAATACTGTACACAGATTTCTTCAAACACCTATAGATAAACCCATCGCATTTTGTAAGTAACCTTGAGAAAGAGACAGACTGGAAAATTTCAGCCCAAAAGATGAAGATTTCTGCAGATCTCAAAACAGAACCTGTCAAAAAACAAAAAATCAAATTATTTTCATTTCAAAATGAAATTCAAAGTTTGGAAGTGTTTTTTGTTGTTGTTCTCATTTGGATTTGGTTTTGTCTCTTTTCAAGTGTCCCAGTAAGTTGTTTTTCATTTTATCACCATTTTATCTTTTAAAATCTTTTTATTAATTAGAAGCATTCTAGAAAGGATTATGGGCATTTTTCTTTTACCAAAAATCTGATGTCCAGAAAATGAAACATTTCGATAACTATTTATTTTTTAAAAGGTACTAGGTTTTTAATGAAAAAACAAAATATTTTTGATATTTGTTGACACATTTTTGTGAAAAATTTTGGTTTTTTTTTAAAAAAAGCCCATTTTTCTAGTAACAAACTTCCCCTTCGACAAATGCCGACCAGCTCTAGCTACGCATGACTGGAAGCATGACTGGAAAGGGGCTGAGAATGGAAACCATTACAGAACCTTAACTCTAACAGGCTCTGCTGCTGTGGCTGTAATGCCAGGGGCCAGCAGCTGAGCCGCCCTGATCCCTGAGATGTGCAAAGCCCCCTGAACATGCTAAATGCCAACAGCCTCCTGCAACAAAGAGCAGGCACTGGAGCTATCTCAGATTGGTCACAGAGGGAACCCTGGGGCCTGGGATTCGTTCAGGCCGAGAGCAATGCTGAGCTACCAAAGCAGCCGGCTCTACCCGGTTATTAGCGAAGCCAGCGCTGAAGCCACGTGGCTCACACGAGCAGCAGATGTTCCCCCAGACACCCGGCTCAACGCTGCCACATTAAGATGTCGCCCCTTCCTCATCTCTGCACAAGAAACGCCAGCATCGCAGCCAGGGGCCATTGTCCAGCTCCCCAGCTATTGATGGGAAATTAGCATCTGGGGAGCAAGATCCCCCAGGAGACACTCATGGGTTTGACTGTGTACAAGCCCACAGCATATTAGGGATTCCTTGAGTTTGATGGAACTGTGACATTCATTCAGTGCCACAGCATGTCTGTAAGCTGCTCATCAGAGGTTACAGAGGGTTAACCATGGTGACAGATGGTACTGGAAGTCCTGACAGAGCTGGGTGGGGGAGCCCAGGACTGCGATAACAAGGGGGCTGCAGGGCAGAATTGAGAGGCATTGGCAGAGTTGCATGGCCCAGGCCTTGCTCAGACTGTCTGGCTCCATGAAGCCCCCGCTTTGAGGAGCACTGCAGTTGGTCACCAGCTTTGAAGAAGCTCAGAAGATTCCCCAGAATTCAGGGCCACAGGGCAGGGGGTTTCACTTTTGAGCTGGGAACGTTGCAATTTCGACAACTCCAAAATCTCACCAACACCCATGCATTAAGCCGTCGGGCAGGTTCTTTGCATTTTGGAGAGTTTAACCACACTCCATGCACCAAGGCCGATCTGTTGCCAGGCCCTCTCCACGCACGTTGCAGTCGTGACACATGGACCTGGGGAGAAAACACCTCCCACAAATCATTTACTGGTAGGTAGCAAATTATTCCTGACAGGGAGAACATTTACCCAATCGGAGCCTCCGTCCAGCCCCCGGGAGACCAATTACATATTTTACAATAACACAGGTCTCGTTCTAGAGTTGCAGGAAGTTTCTCTTGTGATAATTACAGAACTCATGAGGAAAAGCCAGAGCTACAGCAAGAATCGTCTGCCCGCATAGCAGCACCTTCCACCTGCAGCTGTCACAGCCCTGGGCGCGTGTGAATGAGCTGGGCTCACCGCGTTATTGCCATCTCACAGCTGGCGTTCAAAGTGTCAGAACCCTCTAGCCCGGGATCCCGACTCTGCACCAGGCGCTTCTGAGAAAGATGCAAGACACCCCCCTCCCCAGCTCCTTATGGGATAAGCCGGCCCCAGGGGGATTCTCCTCCAACCCTGTTAGTTAGAGGCTAGGTCATACCCTGAGATAGGAACATTCAGATCCGTTGCAAAAGCTATTGGGATTTGTGTTTGTTTTTAAATCCTCAGGGTCCTTGCTCCAGCCATGTAAATGCCTGCTAAGCCCTCAGCCGCAGTGATATCTAGTGGCAGTGAGTCCCACAAGTTAACCCTGCATTGTGCTGCTTTTCAGTTTATTGACCATCCCCTGCTTCATGTGCTCTGGAGTCGGTGAATAGCCGAGCCAGGCCTCCCTTCTCTCTCCCAGGCCCTACTTTGTGTCTGTCACCTCCCCTCTTACTTATCCCCTCTCTAAAGTACCTGATCCCAATCTGTCCAGGCTCCCCTCATCCTGAAGCCTCCCCAGGCCTGTAATCATTCTCATCCCCTGCCTGTGACCCTATGAGCTGGAGTGCCCAGACTGGCACAGCTTCCCAGGGGAGGCCACCGCATTGATTTCTAGAACGACAGAGCTGCATTTCCGTACGATTCTCCACATCCCCCTCGTGCACTCAAACGTCTTTGCATTCTTCGCCATGCTAAGCAAATTAGGCCACCCACAACGCTGCACTGGACTTTTCCAAGGTCACATGGTGAGGCAGTCGCAGCGCTGGGCACACACTGCAGGGAACGGGGCTCCTGGGACTGAACACAGACCGTCGTTCTTCCCTGGAGTGTTTCCTCGCGAGGGATCTGTTCCTGCCATGCAGCAGGGCTGAGCCTAGCAGGGAATCCCAGTGGCCTTGGCAGCACACACATTAATGGGGGTGGGGTGGGGGGGCTTGAAAAATAAATGTGACTATTTAGATGCAGAGCGAGAGAGACTGAAGGGACAGGGACTGAAGAAAAATGTTGGAGCTCAGCCGAGCGGGCTTAGTGGGGGCAGAGGGTGGGCAAGATGGGGGAGCTAACAAGTGTCCCTCTCCTCTGGAAGACGTCCCTTCTGGGGCACAGCGCTGGGGCATCGTCAGTACTGTGCCCCATATCAGGTCAGGGCTGTCATCAGTGCATGGCCCTTAGCATCGCTTGGGGGGGAGGAGGGGGGAGAAGAGATCATCAGCGCACCGCCCCCTAGTGCCGGGGATCGTCAGCACAGCGCCCCCTAGTGCTGCTGGGGGGCAATCATCAGTGCAGTGTCCCCTAGCAGGGGCGGTCAGTGCAGTGGCCCCTAGAGCCCCGGGGGGTGGGGGGAGAAAGTCAGTGCAGAACGTACTAGTGTTGCTGGGGGGTCAATGTAGTGCCCCAGCACTGCTGGGGCGGGGAGATTTCAGTGCAGTGCCCCCTGGCACCACTGGGGGGGGTGCGGAAGGTCAATGCAATGTGCTCTAGTGCCCCTGGGGGCGGAGGGGGGGGGCCACTGTCACAGCGCAGTACACAGATGCTGCCAGAATCAGAAGGACAGAGAACGGGACAGGTCAGGGAGGAGGCGGCTCCTGGGACTCTACAGCCAACGGGACCAAGGGGGGCTGGTACGCGATGCGTCCTCACCCACAGCCGCCATGGTACTGGGGATGGCACCACTCCACCCCGCCCCCACTTCTTCAAAGGCTGCAGCTGGCCCCTCGGCCCCAAGCCCGGTGATGGTGCAGAGCAGGGACGGAGACTAGTCTGTCACGCAGGCCTCAGGGAAGGAGAAGAGGGTTTACACCTCACTTACCCTGAGACACGGGTCAGTCACTATAGCCACTCTGTGCCTCAGTTTACCCATTTGAAAAATAGGGATCGGCTGGCTGGAAGGGTGGGGAGGGAGACGTGTAGGCAGCAGTAATAGGGGGCATGATCTGAGCAGCAGGGGCTGCCGAAACCCCCGGCCGGGCAGAGCCTTGGCCATGTGAATGCCGGGGTACAACAGCTCAGCCAGACAGGCCCTGCAGGATTCCCTGCCTGCACCTCCCACGATGGGCTGGGTCCTGGCACCGGCAGGGCAGCGGTGCCGGAGACAGAGCGCGAGAGCAATCGAACTAGAGTGCTCTTCACACCTCGCACACCCGAGGGGGAGACGGCTCTGGAGGGCGCTGTGCCTGCTGGCTGCCTGCCCCCAGGCAGAGAGACACGTACAGCTCCCACCCCGCAGCCCCAGATGCTCCGGGCCAGAACCTTGGCTGGCATACACCCCCGGAGAGCTCCAGGGAGTTACAGCGGCTGAGATCTGGCCCGAGCTCCAAACCAACATGAGGCAGCATTGCTTTGGTTTTAGGGTTTATTGAAGCGAGTGAAAAGCCAAGCGCCCACAGGCAGCTCCGTGGAGAGCAGGTGAGAGGCAGCAGGCGAGCAAGCAGCCGCTGGCCATGGCGCACAACGGCAGGTGGGCGGCAGGGGCAAAGGGTGGGAGTGAGGGGCTAAACCCCATCATACCTCGGGCTCTCTGAGCCCACCAGAGGGGTAGGGGCTGGCCCTGGGGTTGGCATGTGTGGGGCTGGAACTGTGGGCATCAAGAGCTTAAAAAAGCTACAGAGAATTTGTCCCTCAGCAGCAGGCCCAGGGACACTGGACCACTTCCCGCCACCCCCCTGCCTCCCACAAGCCAGAACCAGGCCCCTTGCTGATGCACATAGGAGCCAGGAGCCCACAGGGGTTACTGGGTGACATCACTCCCTGACCCCTCCGGAGCACCCTTTCAGCATATGCCACAGCGCGCCCCACTGCTGACACAGTAGGCTGACAGCAGCTCTCCACCCGCTGCAGCCTGGGAGCTCCCATGGGGTGACAGCCCCCAGAGACCCAGCTCTGAGGCTGTGGGGAGCTCACACAGCCAGTCACCCACCTAGGAGCCAGGGCCCTGGGCTCCCAAATGCCACCTCCAGCGAGCGCACGGGGGATGGGACGGGAAGCCAGTGGGACCTGTACTGGTTGCTCCTCTACAACGGGCAGACTCGGATGCTTCTGAGACCTGCAGGACTTTCCAACTGGCTCACAAGTGACACAAGTTTGCAGGTCTCAGCCTCACCTTGAGTGGTGACTATCATTGCCCGTAAAGTGGCCTGTCGAACAGACTCCACCGTGCTCTGCCCACCAGCCCCTCCAGCTGCAGAGAAGATCCCCCCCCAGCCCAATTCCCGCTGGTCAGAAAAACAAAGTAACCAAGTTCCAGTGTGCGGCCGGCGGCCCCCTCTGCAATGTGCCAGCTCCCCTCCTCGTGCGACGCGGCTTGTCACGCTGCCTCCCGTGGCCTCCCCCTGTAATGCTCCTCGGGCAGAGTCCTCAGGCGCTCAGCGGCCTGCGGGGAAAGGGAGAGCCCGGGCGAGACTTCAGCAGAGAGCCGAGGGCACTGGAACTGGCACCAAGACCCCACGTGGCTGTTCCAACTGGACGGGCAAAGAAATCGAGGGCTGATTCCTGCAGTTCAGAAGCATGGCCTATTGGGGGCACCAAACCCCTACGTCACAGCCCACCCTTCGGGGGCGGGGGGGGTTAAACTCCCAGCCTGCGCCCCACACCCGCCCCGGGTGGCCAGCCTAGGCCACTCCCAACAGAGCCCGCTCCTGAGAACACCCTGCCCCCGATCCAGGGCTCGTGCCGCTCACCTGCTCCGGCGTCAGGTCCCGCTGAGCCTGCGCTAGCATCTCGTAGCCCACCATGAACTTGCGGACAGTGGCCGAGCGGAGGAGGGGTGGGTAGTAGTGGGCGTGAAGCTGCCAGTGCCCACAGTCTTCTCCCAAGTGAGGCCCCGTGGGGGCGCCTGCCAGACACAAGCCCAGCAACGATTCCAGGTACCGGTCACGGGATGGAGACTCTGCTCACATGGCCCCCCCGAGCAGCCACCGTGACCGGCAGGGGCTGGATTTGAACCGTCAACCCCACATGCCAATCCCCTGAGCCACCCGGTGCCCTGACTTGCCCAGCACTCACCTCCCCGGCCCCCCCACCCCCCAGCCACGTACCATGCCAGCCCATGGAGTAGGGGAAGGAAACCTCAAAGAGGTTGTCGTACTTGGTGAGAAGCCTTTTCATGATTGAAGCCAGACCTGCAACACAAGGACAGCGAGTGATCTGTCACCAGCCCTAATCCAACCCGCCCGCAAGCCCTTGGCCCGTGTGGGGGCACAGATAACAGGAGGGTCCCTGGCGTGGACGGGGGGGCAAAGCTTTCAGAGGAAAAGCACAAAAACTCTTCCCTGGGTCGCATCTGGGCACAGGCAGAATCTCACGCCCCACCTGCGAGGCAGCTCGGTGCCCTGGCAGTGACTCAGTCAGCAAGGGGGAAGCTCTCCAGAACTCACGTTCCAAGCCAGAGCTCACAGCAGTCCGACCCCTCGGGCTGGGCGCCCACCCCCGGGCTGGGCCAGTTTGGGTCGCAGCTCCTAAGGGAGCCGCTATGGAAACACGAACTGGGGCCTTGCCCTTATGGGACACAGCGAGTGTTGACTCTGGAACCTAACGACAATGCAACCACCAATGCCCTTAACTACTTCACTGCTGGGCAGAGCTTGCAAGAGAGAAGAGGGATCGTGTCACCGATTGGTTGGATACAGAGAACGCCTCACCCTGGCACTGCTTGAGAAGGGAACGCTGCTCATCCTCCCTTCCCACCCACCAACCTAACCCCTGGTTCAAACTGCTCCAGCGCCTCTGGGGCGGAGCCCAAACCATCACCCTCCTCTGCACAGCCACACCTTCCCTAGTGCCTCTGGGACAGGGGAAGCTGCCCTGAGATTAACCCCGTGTTCACTGGGGGCCAGGCAGTGCCCCTGCCCCATCCCAGTTCTTTCCCAGAATCCAAGGCCAGATTGCAATCATCTAGTCTGCCCTCCTGTGGAACACAAACCTGGAACTGCCCCGTAATAAACCCTGAAGCAGATATTTTGGAAAAATACCCAGTTTTGATTTTAAAATCGTCAGTGATGGAGAACCTACCATGACCCTGGCTAAATTGTTCTAATGGTTAATTGCCCTCATTGTTAAAAATTTACGCCTTTATTTCCAGTCTGAATTTGTCTCGCTTCAACTTCCAGCCATTACATCACGTTAGACCTTCCTCTGCTAGACTGACGAGTCCATTGTTAAATATTTGCTCCCAGTGTAATTACCTAAAGGCTATAATCAAGTCACCCCTTAACCCTCTCCTTGTTCAGCTAAAAAGACTGACCTCTGAGAGTCTCTCACTCTCAGGCAGGTTTTCCAGTCCTTTAATCGTTCTTGTGGCTCTTCTCTGAACCCTCTGCAATTTATCAACATCCTTCTTGGATTGTGGGCACCAGACCTGGGCACAGGATTCCAGCAGCGGTTGCACCAGTGCCAGGTACAGATGTAAAATTACTTCTCTACTCCTACTTGAGATTCCGATTTATGCATCCCGGGATCGCGCTAGCTTGTTCGGCCACGGTGTCGCACTGGGAGCTCACATGCAACTGATTACCCACCATCAGCCCCCAACCTTCTTTAGCCTCACCGCTTCCCAGTAGAGAGTCCCGTATCCTGCACGCGCGGCCTGCATTCTCTAGTCCTAGATGGATTCATTTCCATTTAGCCCTATTAAAACGTAAGCACATTGTTTGCTTGTGCCCAGTTTACCAAGCGATTCAGATGGCTCTGTATCAGGGACCTGCCCTCTTCATTATTCACCTCACCCCCAGTCTGTGTGACATCTGCAAACTTCCCAGAGCCCTAGGACCTGTTGGGAGAGCTTGTGCCTCGCATACCGAGCCACCTGCCCTCAGCACAGCGTCGGCCGCCCCCACCTCCCAGCCTAGTGGGCCGAACATAGGGCAGGCAGGCAGGCAGGACGCCCAAGTTCTATTCCTTACTGTCAGGGAGTTGCGGGACACACCAAGCACCAGCCCAAGCCTGGCTCTGGAAGCTTCGCATGAGTGGCATGGCACCATGCAGGGACAAGCATGCAGGACTCAGCCTCCCAGCACCCCCACATCCTGAGCCCAGCTCAGCACAGAGCACCTGGGGAACTGAACAACGAAGAGCTGCCCTCCAATCCCTCGTGCTGGGCACACAGCCGGAGCTGCTTCGCCACGCTCCAGAACCCCCACTTCTGATTTCATACAGTGCAAGAGAAGGAAATGAGAACGGGGGCTGGGGACCCTGCAATCCATCAGCAGTCAAAGCGGGGGGTGGGTGGAACAATGGGAAGCAGTGATTGGAGCTGGTACGAGAGACAGGCACGCTGCCTGCATTGCAAATCCAGCATTTCTCAGGAACCTTTAAAGCTCCGGCTGCCTCCAAGCGAGGATGGGACGGGACTGAAGCGGACTCCCCTAGCAGCTGCCTTTGAGACTCTGGAGAGCGCAGTAACGCTCTGGTCTCTTTACGAATGCAAAACACAGCCCACTGCGGCACATCTGCCCGAGTCTGCGGACAGCCTGAAACAACGGCTCTGAGATATGCAAGCTGTCCCCACTCATCTCAATCGGGTGTTCCCTCTGAAGCGGAATGATGACATTACATGTTCATATGATTAACTCTCTCATTGCTGATCAGAGCACACAAAAAAGGAGAGGGTCGCATTGTGCAGATTTTCATAATAGGCTATAAACACGCTCTCATTCAGGCATCAAAAGTGGGTAGAGCTTGAGTGTAACAACTTCTTCCCACCCCCACATCTGACCCCCGCATTTGCGGGGCTCAAAGCAATTTACAAACCATGACACCTAACAGCTGCCTGCCAGGCAGAGCAGCATCATTACCCCTATTCTACAGATGGGGAAACTGAGGCAGGAAAAGCTAGATTTCCTTGCCTGGTGTCAGAGCCAGGAAAAGAACCCAGAGTCCCAGCTCCTGGTGTTGGAGAATGGCACGGTGCCTGATTCCTTGTTCTGCTGTTAGCCACAAGGAACAGATGCCTCAAGCTGCTTCTCAGCCACTGAACAAAGATTTTTGGTGAAGGATGGGCCAGTGGGCTAATCAGTGGGGAAGGTTTAAGGTCCAAGCCCTGCCTCTCGCCCCCAGCTGGAGCATGGCAGGCGTGGGTGAGAGCAGCTGGAGGGAGGGGCCAGAGGACATTCTACCCCTGCTCCAGGCTCCTCCCCATGGTCCATGGAGCAGGGGTGGACGCATGCAGCAGCTGGCTCCAGAGCAGAGCATGCACTTGGGGCAGAGGGAGGACATTGCCACCCGGGGCCAGGAGCGGGCAGCCACTTACTATCCCTTTCGCTGTCGCTGAGCTCCTGGAGGCGGCAGATGTGACGGCGGGGCAGGAGCAGGGTCTGGAAAGGCCACACGGCCCAATAGGGGACCACCACCAGCCAGTCCGCGTTCTCCACCACCAGCCGCTCCTGCAGGGGACAGAGCGCCATGCTGAAGGGCTGCAAAGCCCTCCGCACTGGGAGGGGGGGCTAGTACTGCCAGCCCTGCCCAGACACAGTGAAGCTGGGGGCAGGACCCAGGGGCGCTCCCAGGCCGCAGGTCTCTGCCATGCAAGCTAGGGCAGATCTCCCTCGCATGGCAGCAGTGGCAGGTGCTTTGAGCTCCCTGCACACCCTTTTGCAAGAGGGTCTCACACAAACACTGAGCTCTCTGAGCCCCATTACAGAAAGAAGCTAATCTTAGGAGAAGAGGCCTTGCTTAAAAGGAGTCCAGACCTGGCCCCAACAGGATCTGGAGCTGGTCCCCTCCCTGTTGCCTCCCGGGGGAGCCATGACCACCCCCAGACAGAGCCAACGCCCCCGCCCACAGGCGGCTACCTTCCTCTGGGCCTCCAGCCGGGCGTACTCCAACAGCATGGGCACGCCGCGCTCCTGGAGGTGCTGCCGCTGTGTCCGGTCCTCCAGCCGGGCTTCATTGGGGAGGAAGTTACTGGCCCAGACCTGGGGGGGGGGGGGGGGGGGGGGTGAGAAGGAGTCGCTGAAGGGGAGCAGCTGAGATACCCCACGGGGACAGTGTGAAGCGATGGGGTGGGTCTGCATGGTGCAGCTGTGCTCCACGCTGCGGGTGCCAGTGGGGACAGCAGAGGCCCCCAGCTGTGGTACCAGAGCGCCACCTACTGGCAAGAACAGGGCTGAGCACCTGGTGCCCTGCTATTTCCCTACCCGCTCCCCCTGTACGGCAGAGTGCCCTTCCTGATTCTATGATCCCCCCCAGCCCCGCATGGGCCGACAGGCAGGGACGGCACGTCTCAGCAAGGAATCGAGCCCAGCTCCTCCCCCACCTGCCTCATCTCCAGGGCCCATCCCTTCCCTGTCCTCACGGCCACCAAGGGGGCCAGTCAGCGCGTGCCCTGATGGTGGGTTCTGCAAGGTGGAGACCCACCAACCCCTGCCACAGCCATCGGGTGGGACCGACAGCATCCCCATGGCACACAGCTGGGGGTGGGGGAACAGCTGAGTGGTCTCAGAACAGCCCCTCCCCCAGGGCTTCAATCCATCTAGTTTAGATGTCTCGAGTGATGGCGCTCCCACCCGGCGGGCAGGACAGGGACCATTCCCCAACCTGACCCTGCTCACTGCAGGGAATGTTTTTCGTGAAATCAGCCTCAACTTCCTCTCTCTAAATCTCAGCCGGGCCCTCTGCGCTGTCCCCTAGGAATCCTCAGAAACTAGAGAGTCAGATGTTGGGGCCACAGCGACTGCTGTGATCATCTGTTCGGACCTCCCGCATAACCCAGGCCGGAGAGCCCCACCCAGAGATCCCCACGTCCAGCCCAAGAGCATGTGACTGAGCTGGAGCGGAAATCTGAGAGACCCCAACTCTCCATTGGAAGTACCCCCGTCTGTAGAGGCACTGGTCCCATGGCTCATCACCCTCACTCCTAGAGGTCAGCTTCCAGCCCCTGGATCTTGTTCTGCCTTTGACTCGGATAAAGGAGGCTCTGCTATAATAAATCATGTCCTGCGTAGGCACTCGCAGACCACAAGCCAGCCAGCCCGTATCCTTCCCTTCGATAAGATTGAGCTCTGCAGGTGTCTCGCTGGCACCTTCCCATGACAGGCCCCACGCCCTGCCACTCCTGGATGTCTGTGTGACAGATGCTCCCCGAGATGTCACGCGGCCAAGCCTAGCAGATTCTCCTCCTGACCCCCTCAAATCAGCCCCATTGATCGATGGCTTTTCCCTGGTCTCCCTCCAGCTCATCACCAGGTAAGAAGAAGCCAAGCCCTGAACAAACTCCTCAGCCCCAGCCCCGAGGCCCTCCCCACAGAGTGCCCCTCTCAGCATTTCACCCGAGTCACTGGGCACAACCCGTCTGAGGATGGGAGATCCGGGAGCCAGCTACTCAGCCGGGCCCAGCCCCTCGGGACTGGGTGGTTCCTGCACAGGAGATAGAAAAGCTCCCCCCATTCTGTGCCCCTTTCTATACTGGGTGCCCATTGCTGTAGCATTCAGGGGGTGCCCGACACCCACCTGTGCTGAACTGCAGCCAGCCAGAGCTGCAAGGAGCATCTCAGCAGCCCGGCGTGAACCCTGCTTGGGGGCTGTAACTGGGGGATTTCTATGCGCACAGTGGAGCCTGAGGTGGGATCTTTAGATGCTGTTTGGCAGGCAGCGCTGCAGTGGACACCTGACCAGCAACAGGCCCCTGAGGCGTCCTGTCCCTGGAAGACTGAGGGCACCGGGGAACAGATTACAGCAGACCCTACAGCAGTTAAGGGGTTTCCCTGGGCACTCTCCCCACTCTAGGGAGCTGGCATCACCATTCCTCATGGGGACACTCCGCTGGCTCCCTAGGCAGATGCAGACGGCACATCCCCCACCCCCGGAGAGTCACCAGGATGGAGCTCCAGAAGTCTCTCCCCACACAGCTCATGCGGGGCTGAGTTCCCAGCTGGGAAGCAGCTCCACAGGGAGGGCTGAGGCAGAAGGTGGCACCCTGTGGGCTAGCAGTGGGCCCCCCAGGGAGGTGGCGGGGGGCAGGAAAGCCCACCCTGCCCCTGCAATAGCTGGCAGGGCTACGCTAAGGGCTGACGCTAGCCAGAGCCGGAGAGACAGCTTTGGAAGCTAAAGGGCCTTTCGCTCCCAGCTGTATCCCAAGGGCGGAGGCCTCAACAGCTCTCTGGGAGCACCAGGAAGGATTGCTTCACATGCTCCCCACTTAAAATGCTCCCAAGCGGATGGTACAATCCCCCCCTCAAACCGCTCTATTCGGCGGCAGCCTCCCCACCTCCCAGCACAGGCACAGGGTTGGGGGAGGGATGGATTGGGGAGGTTGCTCAGAAAAAGCAGAACCTGGAACGGCCAGGAGAAGCCGCCAGTTGCAGGTTTATGCTGCCACCTGATGGTGAAATTGTGATCCACAAAGGCTGAGGCTAAACAGCGGAAAACATACAATGAGCCTCATCGTGAAGTGTAAATGCACCCGTAACATTTCCCAGATTAGAAAAGACTGGGGGGGAGGGAGGGGAGAGAAGGGAGTTGCTCTCAATGAGAAAAGTGTTTTTTGAAGATGGACAGCGAAGAGGTTTTAGATTTTTACAAGGTATCTGGTCTCCCCTCCGTTTGCTTTGCACAAGGTGTGCTTTCAACCAGCAACCGTGCGCACTTCCAGGGTTTCATCATTGTAGGGTCCCTCGCAGTGGCTATGAAGTTCTATTAACTCCTTTCTAGTTACCGCTACAGCTGTCCCCCCTGCCGCCAAACAAAACAGAAGAGGGAGAATCCGAGTGTTTTGTGGGAGGGTAACATAACCCGTTGCCCACATACAAGGCCAGATCTTCAGCTGGCACGAAGAGGCATGCCCCTTTGAAGTCAAGTTAGCTAAGTCAAGATCTATACTGCGTAGGGATCAACCCACAAAAAGTCACCCGGGCAGCCAGACAGTTTAGGAGGAACAAATGGGAAGATGCATTTATGGGCCACCCAATCTTAACCCTGACCCAATAGGGTGCACTAAACAGCTTCCATATCAGAAGGAACACTGAGAGGATTGTACGTGTGAGATTAGGGCAGTCCCTCGGCTGAGCTGTCAGCGCCTGGGACCAAGGAGGCTGAGGGAATCCCAAGTCTGGTTCACTTCGCGCTGGTGATGCTGGCCCTTTTCTTTTCGCCCTGCCCTGGGTTTGGACAGGGAGATGGCACTAGTCAGTTTCACTTGGCAGCTAGTCAGTTTCCCCGCCCACCCCTGTGCTCAGCCCACACCCCAGTGCTCAGCTCAGTGCTGTCACCTCTGGCTCTCAGGGGGAGGGAGAGGCTGAAGCAAAACCTAGTCAGGAAAGTGGCTGTGCAAAACGGCACCCCCGACACAACGCTCAGCTCACACCCCAGGCAGGAGGCAGGTCCCTGGGCAGAGGAGCTGCAATCAGATACCAGGGTGAGGTCAACCCTCCACCAGCCCAACTGCAGCATCAGGGCCCTAGACGATGGACTTGACTGCCAAGTGAGAACAGACCAGACACGAGGAAATGGAAAGCGTCGGGGGGCAAGGAGGCAGACATGGGTTAGGATTCAGACTCCATGGCTAGCCCTGCGTTGCTGTCTGGACAGCTCAGATGTCGCGAGGGAGAGGTTTAAACACTCATTTCTTGAAGGAGACGCCACAGGAGCGATTTGAACATTGCAAAGCTGGGGGCTCTGCCAGCAGGGCTCACAAGAGTCACTTTTCAGAGAAGATCAAGGGAGGAGCAGGAGGGTGCTGGGACACCCTTTCCCCTCCCCATAACACAACCCACCCACCCATGGCACAGTCGCCGGGGTGCGAGCAGCTAGCTCCCTTACCTGGCAATGAGGGTGAGGGTTGGAGCAGCCCATCATGGCCCCTTTGTTCTCAAATATCTGCAGAGAGAAGGGAAAAGAAGCTCTCGGGACTATTCTAATGTCAGCTGTCGGCAGCTGCTGGCAAGGAAGCACAGCCTAGCAGTTCGAGCACTGCCCTGAGAATCTGGACTCCATGGTCCTATTCCCTCCTCTGCCCCTGAAAGGCCTTTGCAAGTCACTCACCTCCTCTGTGCCTCAGTTTCCCTATCAACCACTTGGGGGGCGATAGTGACAGTGACTGGCCTCTGGGCGGAGCGGTTCAATGCACAGATGTAGCGAGACTCCGAGACCCCAAGTGGATGGGGAAGGAGGCCAGCCAAGCTCAATGGGTGCACTGCAGAATCCCTTTGCTCTAGATCAGACTCTTCCACACGGGCAGAGAAAGTTCTCTCTCCTTAGACCCTGGGAGCGCACAGGACCAATGGAGAGGGGAGCCCTGAGCCAAAGGCAGTGGTCTAGCAGCACGGGGAAAGTCTCAGGCTGGGAGCGAGGGGGCTCAGGGACCCGGTCACCAGTGAATCAGTGAGGACCCAGAGAACTGGGAGGAAGCTTGGTCTGGCTCTCCAGACTGTTAGGCACAACAACTCGACGGCAGCACCACTCTGGCTGGGATACAAAACCGGTGACGTCGCAGACACTCTGCCCAGCGCAGACCATGGGGGGCAGGTGGGGAACGGCAACGGGCACAGCAGGGGCAGGAGAGGCTCATAACACGCCCATTACCATTTTGCACTTCTAGTGGCTCTCAGCAGCACGCGATGCTACACCAGCGTTAATGGATTTGGCCTCACAACCATGCCCTGGGAAGGTGGGGGTTATTCTCCCGATTTCACAGGTATGGCTACCGAGGCACAGAGCCGTCACACAGGTGAGGAATCCTGGCTCCTCACTGCTAGAGCCCACGCAACGGCGACAGCACCCCCTAGCTACACAGAGCCTTGCCCCACATTGGAGGAAAGTTGTTCAGAAACTAACCCCCTGCAGCAGGTGCAGAGCACCGAATGCCACTCAGAAACACACATATCCGGGCACGTCACAGCTTGCGGCTTGGTGTGAGGAGCTGCCAGCTGTCTGATCCACCCACGCCTATATGCATGTGCCCGGAGCCTGCACTCCCCTCACCCACCCCTAGAGGGTGCAATGCATCTACGGGGGGGTTGACCTGCCGTTGCCCATGCTGCACCCCTGCAGGACCTTTCCCCACCACCGCACTGGAGAGGGGGGGAGGCACTGACCTGCACCCAGGGATAGGAAGCGCCCAGCTCCGCCGTGAGCTCCGCCCACTTGTCAATCACTGCCCGGATCTCGGCCAGCGACATGAGCGGCAGTGTCAGGTCAGACCAAGGATGGAAGCACAAGACCTTGCTGCGAGATGGGAGGGAGAGACGGCTGTGAGTGCACGAGCCCGGGGGCGGGGGCGGGGGGGGGGGGAGAGGAAGGTGTCTCCCTCACTACAGCCCAGTCACCACCACCACCCCACCCTGCTTTCCCAGCCTCCCCCAGCAATCCAGCCCCACAACAAGTGGTCCCTGCAACTGGCACTCAGCCCCCAGCCCCACCCCGGGCAGCTCAGCAGAGAGGCCCCAGACTGAGCAGGCCACAGAGACAGAGCTGCCCCACCACCGCCACCCGGGATGGCCCCATCACAGGTCTCCGTCTCCTCTCACAGCTCCCCCAGGTTCCTATACACCCAGAACAGCGGGTCTGACCAAAAGCGATGGAGACGCTGGGCTATTTGCCAGTGTTTCTATGGGGCCTGCATCCTCAGCAAGCGTGAATGCGCTCAGCCTCGCAAGCCCATGTCCCCCCCTCCCCGCACCCTGGGAGCAGCGGGTAGGGCAGAGCACTGCCCCTATTTAACAGGGCCCAGAGAGGGCAGGTGACTTGCCCAGGGAAACCAGCAGGTTGGTGGCAGAGCCAGGGCTGGAACCTGGGAGCCAGCAAGGGGTTTTGGGGTGAAGGAAATAGCTTTCAAATGCCCCACAGTGTTAACCCCTGCAGGGACGGCACCACCATGTGATTCTCCTGCCAGGACCCAGCTGGAGGGGACAGTAGACAGGAGAAGTGCCCGGGAGGGGAAACAAAGCCAAAAGCAAGAAAAGCGTCCATACAGAACACCCCGCTCCGCACGTGTCCCGAGGCCGCGTACAGAGCGCCGTCCCTTCCAATCCGAAGCAGGGAACCAGGCAGGGTGGGGGCTGGGGCTGGTGCCAGCTAGAAAGCCTACCGAGCTGCAGGGCCCCAGAGCAGCCTAGGGATAACACTGCTCCCTCATTCTGCTCGAGCGCCGCATTTGGCGTTAGGCCCCTAAGGGATTAATGGCCTCAGCCGAGGCCTTTAGGCTTCATTTACCAAACTCCTTGGGCGGATGCTGCTCGGAACAAGGGGTGGCTGCAGGCGTCTGGGGAAGGAGAGAGAGGAATGAGCCAGAGATGGACGGTGAGTGGGAACAGCCCAGGTCAGGGATGAGCAGCACCAGCCCCAACCTAGCGCAGCGCAAGCATTGCCTCCCCGGCTCCGCCGATGCCCCTCAATCCCGACCCATAGCCTCTCCTGCTACGCCAGCTTGGAACTCCCCCTGCACACACAGCTCCACCACTACCCCTCGGTCCCAACCACAGCTCCAGCCCCGGGCCCGGACTAACACAACTCACACAACCACACCAGCAACAAGCACCCCAGGGGGCGTGCCCGCGTTCCAGGGTTGGCCGCAGGGGCCGGGATCCCGGGGCAGGTGAGCCCTGCAGGGGGGCGTGCTGGGGTTCCGGGGCTGGTCGCAGGGGCCGGGCTCTCGGGGCAGGTGAGCCCTGCAGGGGGCATGCCCGGGTTCCGGAGCTGGCCGCAGGGGCCGGGCTCTCGGGGCAGGTGAGCACCGGTACCACCCTCTGCGGATTCTGGAGCTAGCCGCAGGGGCTGGGCTCTCGGGGCAGGTGAGCACCTCAGGGGCCCTTACCGGGTTCCGGGGCATCCGGCTGCAGTGCTGGGAAGTCATTGTCGAAGACAAACGTGCTCGTGTACTGCGGATTCACCTTTACCAAGAGAATGAGAGGCGGATTATGAGGGCAGGGCCCCACGGCTCATGAGAGAAGGCAGCCAGGAGCCCCCAAGTCCACACCACACCAGAGCTGTGAGTATCCTAACCCACAACCCTGGCATACCCACAGCTCTCAGGCATGGAGCCCCTTCCTGCCACGGCCACTGTCCATCAGAGCCATGTGTGGGGGAGGGGGAAGAAAAGGGTGCCCAGAATGCACTGCAGTGAGGCACACCCCTCCAGAGGGGATTGTTCCCACTGCCTCAGGGGCCCCCTCCTTTGCTCCCTGTACACGTTTGGGGGCAGGGAGAGGGATCCCATGAAGTCGGGGGCGGGGGGGTCCTGCACCCTTCCCTCTGCACATGGGACCTGTTCCCCCCCATCCATGAATCCAGGAGCAAAGGAGCTGAGCTCAGCTTGGGCTTTCCTGCGCCACTCAGTGCAGCCCAGAGGACTCAAGAGAACAGCACGGAGGCTCCCAGGCCAGCAAGGGGCACGCTAGAGAAAGAAGTGCCCGCTACACCCTCCCATGCAGAGCCTACCCACCCATGCAGAGCCTTTCAGAGGGGCATGGTGGGCTAGGACCACCCCTCCCCCTGCACACACACACACTCCGGGCCATCTATGGGCCTGCACTACCCAAGCCCTGCTGGCCTTGACAAGGGGCTCCCAGCAGGGGCCTGAGGGCAGCGCTCTCTGCAGGAATTCCTGGCTCTCAGGAGATGGTGGCGTGGGGAGGAGGAGAAGAGATGACCAGCCACAAACCACTGGGAAATGCAGAGAGCTAGAGGGGATGGATAAACTGGGTGCCTCCAGCCCATTTCCAGGGCTACAGCTGAGCAACGGAGCTTTCCTTCAGAAGGAAAAGCTCCATGTCTCAGATCCATCCCCCTGAGCCACCTGGCCCGGGGGACATGGCAATCTCCACAGGTGGGAATTTACACACATCAAGGAGCACACCGAGATTCCAACATGCTTGACGGGGATCCGCCAGCAGCCTAACGAGCTCTCTTCTGGGGGTCAGACATGCCAACAGTGACGCTAATGCCCGTGGACGCTCACGGCTCTCCCACTGAGAAGATGCCAGGTGTGGAGTCTAGTACGTCGGGGCTGAGAGCCAGAACTCCTGGGTTCTATTCCCAGCCCTGGGAGCAGAGTGGGGTCTAGCGGGCTACAGCAGTGCAGGGGCTGGGAGCCAGGACTCCTGGGTTCTATTCTCAGCTCTGCCAGATTCTCTGCATGACCCAGGACGAGTCACTCCCACTCTCTGCCCCCAGCTGTTAACCCGGCTAGCGATACCCTTCTCTCGCACACAGGCACAGCTCCATTCATTGGTGTTCTCTTCCTGGGAGGTCCCCAAGGGCCAAGCTCCACTCCCCCACCCCCCGGCCCAGTACCTCCCCGTTGGCTCGCGCTGCTCCAGGGCACAGCGGGTTGGACAGGTCACAGCGAGGGATGTCCTCTCGTGGGGGTATCTCCACCTGCCCCTGCCAGGGACGCCTCATCCGGTGGGCGGACACCAGCACCCAGTCATCCCGCAGGGGGTTATAGCGGACGTGCTGGTGCTCTGGGGGGAGGAAGGGATCAGAGGCATGAATGCGGCGGAACCTGCTGGGCTGGGAAATGCTCTGCTAAGGGGCCATCGCCTCCACCCAGGAACACCTGCAGCAAAGTAACTGATCCGTATACGTCTGTGCTGAACATCCCCGCGGCCCAGACACCGACCCAGCCCGCACGGGCAGATGGGGAGGGTGTCTAGGGTAACACCTGACAGAGGAGCAGAGCCTCACTCCTGTTACTCCCACAGCCCCCTCTGCTCCACACAAAGGACCTCATGTTTTAAGGGGGGGAATAAAATCCTTCCCCATTGCTGTTCAGTGAGAAAAGCGTCGGGGAGCAATGTTGGAAAAACAGACCGGGAAGAGGGGAGCCTGGGCACTGCGGGGCGATGATGGGGGAGATGGGCTGGGGGTCCCAGAAGCTAGGGGGAAACGCTGGGGAGATGGGATGGGGATCTCATCACTGGGGGGGGGCATGGTGGTGCTGGGGGAGTGATGGGGAATGGAGGGGGCAGGTACTTGGGGGAAATGATGGGGGAATGGGGCGTGCCAAGCACTAGGAAGGCTTGGGGGCCAGGCGCTAAGGGGGTCAGGGCACGGGGGGGGGTGAGGGACAATGGGGGACCGGGCACCAGGGGGAGGGGGGCCACGGGGGGTGAGGGACAATGGGGGACCGGGCACCAGGGGGAGGGGGGCCGGGGCGGAGCTGGGGGACCGGGCACCAGGTGGAGGGGGGGGTAACGGGGGAGGCAGAGGTGGGGGACCGGGCACCAGGCGGAGGGGGGGTCACGGGGGGGCGGAGCTGGGGGACCGGGCACCAGGCGGAGGGGGGGTCACGGGGGGGCGGAGCTGGGGGACCGGGCACCAGGCGGAGGGGGGGTCACGGGGGGGCGGAGCTGGGGGACCGGGCACCAGGTGGAGGGGGAGGGCACGGGGGGGGCGGAGGGGGGGGACCGGGCACCAGGGGAGGGACTCGGGGGGGGCGGGGCGAGCCCCCTCCTACCGCGGGGCTGGAAGGACCCGACCGCCGGCCGCGTCCCGCCGGGCCCCGAACTCTCGGGCTCCGAGCGCGCCTCCATCCGGCCCGCACCGGCCGCGGCTTCCGCGTCACGTGACTCCCCGCCGTTACAGGGGCGGCCGCTGCGCGGGGACCACGTGCTGTACGTCACTGCGCACGCGCCGCCAAGTTCCCTCCCCCCGCGCGCTGAGCTGGGAGCGGCCGCTCTGAGCCCCCGGGCAGGGGCGAGACCCTCCCCCCGGACCTGCGGCGCGCGAGCCCCGCCCCTTCTCTGGGGCCTGTCACCGCCCCGCCCCCCCGCACCCATCACTCCAGGCCAGTGCCCGCTCCGCCCCGCCCCCCGCCTGTCACTCCGAGCCAGTGCCGCTCGGCCCCGCCCCCGGCCTGTCACTCCGAGCTAGTGTCCGCTCCGCCCCTCCCCCCGCCTGTCACTCCGAGCCAGTGCTCGCTCCGCCCCTCCCCCCGCCTGTCACTCCGAGCCAGTGCCCGCTCGGCCCCGCCCCCCGCCTGTCACTCTGAGCTAGTGCCCGCTCGGCCCCGCCCCATGGCGTCGCCCTGCGAGCTGTGATTGGCCGGTGCCCTGGGCCCCCAGCGGTGCCATTGGCTGGGCGCAGCGGGCGGTCCCGCCCCCCGGCGAGGCTCGGCGCGCGCCGCGGCGGTTTGCGGCGAGGGGCGCGCGGGATGCGGGCGCTGGGGTCGCGGGCGCTGCGGGCCGGGCTGGCGCTGCTGGGCCTGGCGCTGCTGGCCCAGGGGCTGCGGAGCTGGGTCGCCTCCCGCCCCTTCGAGTTCCGGCCCGAGGAGATCGCGGCGCTCGGCCGGCACCACGCGGGTGGGTCCGGGCGCGGGGCAGGGACTCGGGGGTGTGAGGAGAACCATGGGCCTGGGGATGGAGTCCCGGGGGACCCATGGGGCAGGGGCTCGGGAGGAGACACCCATGGGGCAGGGGCTGGGGGGTAACGCGAGGGGGGCCCATTGGGTGGGGCCCCGGGGCGATGTGTGGTTCTGAGGGGGTGGGACCCATGGGACAGGGGGATGGGGGGTAACGCGAGGGGGGCCCATTGGGTGGGGCTCCGGGGTGATGTGTGGCTCTGAGGGGGTGGGACATGGGACAGGGGCTGGGGGGTAACGCGAGGGGGGCCCATTGGGTGGGGCCCCGGGGCGATGTGTGGTTCTGAGGGGGTGGGACCCATGGGGCGGTGGGGTAACACAGGGGAGATGTAAGGAGGACCCATGCGTTGGGGGGATAGGGGGTAACGTGTGGGGGGACCTATGGGGTGGGGGGCTCTGGCGGGGAGAGCCAAGTGTGAGTTGTTGGCCAAGCCTGGGGCAGGCCTCTGGGTCCCCGGCAGCCCCTGGGGTTATGGGCCGGGGTGTGGGCATCCTGGGGGTGCTGACTTTGCCCGGGTTTCTTGGTGCTGCAGGGTTGGACCATGAGCAGGCCTTCTCCAAGATCATTGTGGAGCTGCGGAAGAAGCACCCAGGCCACATCCTGCCGGATGAGGACCTGCAGTGGGTGTTTGTCAACGCGGGCGGGTGGATGGGCTCCATGTGCCTGCTCCATGCCTCGCTCACTGAGTATGTGCTGCTCTTTGGGACGGCCATCGACACCGGGGGGCACTCGGGTAAGCAGGGCTCAGCTACATTCAAGCAGAGAGGCTCGGGTTGAGGGGCGGCTATTGGGTAGCCAGTGTTTGGAGCTCACTTTGATCTCCAACTCGGGTTCTTGCACCCCAGCCTCGAGTGCTGCAGGCATGACCCTAGATCTGCAGTCTCTGGGGTTGTGCTCGCTGAGGATGGAGGCAGAACCTTTCCCCCAGGGCTCAGCCTGAAGAGGGCTGGAAAATCTCATCCCACCTTGCAAGCAGCGGGGTGGGAGGGAGATGCAGACTTTGTAGTCTTTTGCTCTCCAGGGCACAGACTGAGCCGCTTTCACAATGTGTGCAGATCACACAAGCTTCCAGCCCCCAGGAACTGAGTCATGGGTCAGGGACTCCATTGCTCCCTGCATTCAGGTCCTGAGCTCATAGCTTTACAGTCAGTCTGGGGAACTGTCCCAGATGTAGAAGAAACCCGCCCCCCACTAGGCATGAAAGCCACCTGTTTGGAAGGGGTTAAAAGAACTGCCCTAAATATGCACTTGGTCCAAACACGCTGCACGGTCCTTAGAGGGCAGTACATCTAGGGGGCCATTGGGGATCTCAGCCTCAGTGCAGTGATGCAGGGGAAGGGGGGCTTGTCTGTGGCTGTGTTTCTCTGCCTTTTAACACCTTTTACACTAAAACAAAAAAACGTGGTGTTTCCTCGACTGTGTCACGCAAACACAGCTCAGCACCCTTGGCCTCCGGCCTGCCTGGCCAGAAGAATCCCAGACAGATCCCCACGCTCCAGAGCCAAGGCAGGATTGTTCCCTGCAGTGTGTCCCCTTGAGCTTTTTCTAATCTAATAAGTGACTGAAGCAAACAGCTTCGTCCCATTTCTCTTAGACCTTTGTCATACCCCCCGATAATCTGCTCCCTCCATGGGGCTCTTCCCCATCAGGTCCTTGTACGTGTCGGTGGTGCCTTCTCTTCTCTCCCCTGCCAGCTGTGGTTGGGCTGAGCTGAAAAAATTTAGCGCTTCTGATCATTCTTCTTATGTCCGTAGCTCCCCAGCATGGCCTGTCTGGTAAGGGGAGTGTCTATGCCTCGTGATCCCTCTTGGTTATATCTCCAGTGGGGTGGCTGGGCATTCAGGATCCCCCAGCCCAGGAATGCTGTGTAAACACACTTGCAGAAAGACACCATGCTGAGGCACATAGAGGGAGCCTGTCTTGTGTCTGATTTCTCTCCTCCCCATGGGGAGTTGACTCCAGCACGTTAGCTGCTGAGCAGTGAAGCCAAGACTAATGAGAAAAGCCCAGGCTCCAGAGACTACTGGCCAAGGATGTCTGACTGCCTGTCCCTCTGATGGTCCATGCTCGGGGTGTGCTGATCAGCAGAACCCTCCAGCCTCCGAGAGCCAAAATGAGGGGGAACGCAGCTGGATCCCCGAGAATGGAGGAGGCAGAAGCAACTCGAGATCCTTTCCCTTTAGCCTGCAGCCAGCATCTCAAGGTGGCCTCAGAGCCCCTGCTCCCTTTGACTGCCTGTGGCAAACGATCATGGAGAGGAAGGTGGCAGCATGCGGTTGAGTGGGCTCCTGTCCTTGGCAGAGCCCCTGGGGACGCAACAAGCAGCCAGATCCAAGCTGTGGGTGGAAGGGATTTGTTCCATGAGGTTTTGGAGACCTGGATATTAAGGCTCCACCTTCCCCCATAGCCGTGTTGAGATTTCACACTGTGTGCCTCTCTCGCAGGTCGGTACTGGGCGGACATCTCCGACACCATCATCTCGGGGACCTTCAGGCAGTGGAAGGAGGGGACGACCAGAAGTGAAATCTATTACCCAGGTGCTGTTACCCGGGGTTCTTTCAACCCAAAACTCTTGGTAACCTTACTCTGTGCGAGGTGGTGTCAAAAAATAAATCAGTGGCGACACGGCCGTCCGATAGGTGGCTGGCACAAACAGAACAATACAAGAGTGTTCACGCTTAAAGCTATACTTTACTTAGTCTTAAACACTTACAAACGTCCGCAACAGGTGGTAAAACACCTCAAAAAATCCCAGATGCATATTTACCCAGGGTCTTGAGGCAGTCTCGAGTGGATAACTGCAACTGTCCAGTGGCCAGCCGGATGTCTGTAGGGAAGCTTGAGAGGTGTCCAGGCATTGAAGTGTCCATCAAGCTCAGGTTTCTTCCTCTTTTTATATCCAGCTTCTTAGTATTAAGTAGCTTGTTCATTAACAAAACTGCTGAGCAGAAACCAAGATAAGGGTGGAGATTTCCAGCCTGTCAGGTGGACAATTTTCCATCAGTCAAGCAGGAAAACTTTCCATCAGTTAACTGGCTGTATAGCAATAGTTAACTATTGCCAGACTTTCGAACTTGGAAAACGGCATGCTTCAGAAAAGCAACTCCAATCAGGAGGGCAGAGGATCATGTTTACTCCTTGCGGTCACTCACTCCACCTTCCCCTCCTGGTCTGTTAGTTGTGCCAGGGTTTCAGAAAGGCCTCCTCTTAGCTGCTTTCAGCAATAAGCATAGCAATTGGTATGCCAGCCGCTGGCAGTGATTTAAACATGTTACTGGGCTCTGGGCTATCAAAACTCTGCTCCCACAGTGCATTTGGCACTGTCAGCACCAGCCCCACCCTTTCGTGCTCGAAGATCTCCCCTGCATGGCTGCCTCTGCAGGGCTGGTTGCCTTGGGCTTTTCATGTACGGATTTGAACGGATAAGGCTAGAGCTTCGTTAGCCCCACAGGATAGAGGGAAACTTGCAGGGGACAGCAGATTAGCCTGCAGAACACCACACCTCTAGATCTCATGGAGGCCAAGAGTTGAGCAGGATTCAAGGAAAGCATACACACTGACGGGTAATGAACACATCTCCCTCAGGTGGGATTAAAAAACATGGGTAGGATTAGAAAACATAAAGCCGCCTGGTTCAGAGCAGGAGCCAGCCACTGAGTATCAGGAGGAAATCGCCCCTGTGGGAAGGCTGTTCCATGATTCTACACCAGGGTACATGCTTGCAATCTTCCTTGGAAGCAGCTGGTTCTGGGCTCTGTCAGGGACAGGCTTCTGGATTAGCTCCGCCCCCACCCCCCTCTGGCAGCTCTCCAGCATGGTGCTGAGCATCCCCCTTGTCCCGGGCTGGGAGTGGGGGTTCATCAGGCCCACAAAGAGCCCTGTGTGCTGTCTCTGGAGACATACCAGAGCAGCACGTTGGAACCAGTATTTTTCAGAATAACGGCCAGTGCTCTGTCTGTCTGTCTGCCTGCAGGGGACACCATAGTGCACCAATCCGGAGAGGCCACGGCTGTCCAGTGGAGCGCTGGCACCTGGATGGTGGAGTATGGCCGAGGCTTCATCCCCTCCACGCTCATGTTCGCCTTGGCCGACACCATCTTCAGCACTCAGGACTTCGGGACCCTCTTCTGCACCCTCCGGGTTTATGCCAAAGCCTTACTTCTGGAAGCCAGTGCCTATTTCAGCCACCTGGCCCAGTGAGACCACCCTCCCCAAGCACCAGCACGGCCTCACAGGAAGGGGCATCCTTTTCCCATCCCCCACCATCATGCAGATCTTACCAGAAAGGCAACGGGCAAGAGCGCCTCTGCCCCTTCCCCCGTGCACACGCAGGTGTGCCAGGTAGGCTGACCATTAGCTGTGTCATCCGCCTGCCGCAGCGAGCACTCAGCCGGGTGAGAAACAGGCAATAACAGATAAACCTAGATCACTATTTTTTTAATATCCAAATGTTCCTCTATATTTCTGTAACTAGACTGCAGCGACTGAGCTGCTGCCCACATCTGTGTGCGTCCATCCCCTCTGTCTGCAGCTGTGTCTCGTGCGCTTTGAAAACCGGGGGGCCTACAAAAAACCAATCATGGGGGTGTGTGTGACATGGATCATCCTGTGCATACACACTCTGGACATGAGAGAAACCATGCCCAGCATGTGTCTACATAGACTAGGGCCAACTGCTGAGCTCACTTGTCCCCAGCTGAACCCGGAGTAACTGCAGGGAGTTAATGGGGTTCAACTAGTGTGAATCTGGTGTCTAGCCTTGGAGGTGACATACAGCAGGGTGGGTCTGACTTCCAGACGCTGTCTGGGTAAAGTACAGATTGTATATTAGCCACTTCCCATCTCTGTTTCTCAGTGGACAGCGTCTGGTGTAAAGTACCTGTAGATGTGCTCTGTGTGGTACTTCATGCACTCAGTATAGATTACGTAGGATACCGGTGTGTATCCTGTAATCTGCCTAGTCTTCTATTTACTGTTTCTGCTATAGAATCTGTCTGATTTAGAGTTCGCTCCTGGGGGTGCTCTAATACCCAGTGTCAGTAGATGGCATGTTCCGTTAGATGCTAGCATCAAGTACCATCTGCAGTAACATGTTGCGCTACATGTTGAAAGGCCTGTGGTTTGTGCGCCTCATGCAGTCTGCGTCTGTGTCACCCTGCCCTTGTGTCCTGTTTTGTGTATGTACAATCTGCCTCTTTTGCAAGGCTCTGATGCGGGGAGATTAGGGAGGAAGGCCAGAGGCTGGAGCAGGGGCCCTTTCCATGGTGCACATTCTCCAGAGGCCCTGTTATTGTTTGTTCCTATGATGGGGAGAGCCACCATCCATCGCCTTAACAGACAGCCTTATTGCGGTGGCCTCCTGGGCTATGCACATGTCTGTACCTCCTGGTGGTGGTGCCTCAGCTGCTGGGCAGTCTGTGCCCCTAAAGGGATCTGTGTGGGCTGAGCCCCAGGGCTGGGGCGCACATGGCAGAGCTCGAGTGGAGCCAGCCTGCCCTGTGGACTGTCTCTTGTAACCGACCTTTGATGGTTATGGGGATTTGCCCCCATAGCTGTTCCCCAGTCTGAGATACCTCATTCCTCTGTGCCATGTGGCCCTGGCTCTCTCCCAAGCTAATGTACTGACATTTGAGAAATGGACGTTACTGAAGACTTTGGGGCAGGAAAGCAGTTGTTCCAAACCTGAGGGCTGCTTTCCCTGTAGGGCTTCACAGATTTTACTGCTGGGGGGAATTCTGCGCCACTGCGTGCATGGAGAAACATGTCCCACCACAGACTTTTTGCTCTCCCCCAGAAAAATGGCTTCTGTGGGGAAGCAAAAAGAAGTGGCACCAGCGCTCGCTCACTCCTCCCCTGCAGTGCAGGTGGCCCAGAGGAAGAGGTAGGTCACTGTGGGGGGGCAAGGGAAGGAGGGAGGGTCTGGTGATGCCTTAGCCACCCAGGGACATGTGGGGGAGGGGAAGGAGGAGGAAGGACGGAGACAGAGTTCCTTCTCTGCCTTCCCTGGACGGAGCAGCTGGGGCTGGGTCAGATCAAGGCCAGATCAAGGGGTCACTGTACAGTGAGCTGCTCCCCCTGTCCGCCCAACCTCCATCTGGATCTCCCCTGTCAAACCTCACCCCCACGCACACATACGTGGAGTCCCCCCTGCATCTGGAGCCAACATACCCAGAGGCCCCCACCCCCACCCAAACCCCCATGCTCCTGAGCCTCACCTCTGGCATCAGGTGCACCCCCACCCCACCAAGCCCCACTCCCCCAGCATGCGATGCCCCACTGAGTCCAACCCCAGACACTGGCCCCCAGCTGAGCCCTAACCACCTTCACCTGGACTCTCCTGCAGAGTCCCATTGACCTGGCACCCAAATGAGCTCCTGTGCATCCAGATCCCCTCCCCCCAACCAAGCTGCCCACACCAAGATTGCACCATACCTAACCTTAGCACACAATAGCAGATTTAAAGGTGGCCATCCTGCAGCAAAAAAACTTCAGGACCAGATGTCAAAGAGACACTGCTGAGCTTCAGTTCATTTGCAAATTTGACACCGTCAGCTCAGGATTAAATACAGACTGTGAATGGCGCACCAACTCCAAAAGCAGTTTCTCCTCCCTTGGGGTTCACATCTCAACTGCTAGAAGAGGGCGTCATCCTCCCTGATTGAACTAACCTCGTTATCCCTAGCCTGATTCTGGCTTGCATATTTATACTTGCCTCTGGAAATTTCCACTACATGCATCTGACGAAGTGGGTTTTCACCCATGAAAGCTCATGCTCTAATACATCTGTTAGTCTGTAAGGTGCCACAGGACTCTTTGCTGCTTTCACAGATCCTGACTAACACGGCTACCGCTCAGATACTTGATACCTAACCTTGGTCCTCATGAGGGAATTCTGCACCAAAAATTAAAAATTCTGTGCCTACAAATTCTGCAAAAGTTGCACATTTTATTTGTGAAAAGAACGCAATATAATCACACCTTCTCAATTATTTGCTGACAAGTATTTTGAAATAAATTACCAAAATAATTGAAAATGGTGTGATTATGTTGGGGTTTTTTTGAGAAATAAAATATGCAGCATTTTAAAATATTGTGTGCAGAATTTTTAATTTTTTTGGCACAGAATTCCCTCGAGTATTTTACAAACCTTTGGTCTCTTACTACAAAGGAGTGGCCCCTGGAAACTACAGGTCCTAGCATGCAATGCAAGCAGTCTAAGATGCAGTGTTATATGCTGGGCCTGCAGGTTGCCTGCGGATGGGCTACCTGCCTGGCTACATCTGAAACTGCTTCCCCCCGTGAAACTGTCCAGGGGCCAAATGTTGGTTACTTGCTTTTGGCAGCCATGTTTACAGCCTCTTTAGCCCTTCTTCAGTAATGTCTGTTTCCAAACGAGCATCACCATGAGAGCCAGCCGGCTCCAGAGCATGCGTCTTGTTCCTGGTCCTTGGACTGTCCTTCCGCCTCGGTACATGTACGGCCTGGAATCAGTCACTCTTATTTTTATCAGTGTCAAGAATAAACATGCTCATCTGGCTTAATGTTTTTATTTATTTTGTTTTGAGAGCGCGAGAGAATAGCTGGCCCGTGCAGACCTTTCCTGCATGCTTCGGGGATGGTGAGGGGAAAGGTGGTTTTGTTGGTGGTCAGTAATGAAAAGTACTGTGAATCCAAGGTTTGTATCATTTCTGCCAGAGAAGCCGAACTGACCCTAAATAAAGCTATGATTGTGTCATGGAGGCAGTGGGGGCCCCAAAGATCTGGGTCGTCGTGGGGGCCCGCCACCCCAGGCAACATCAGGTACCCTGCAGCTCCCGGCCACTGCAGGCAGCAGGGGATATCCCGCAGCTCCAAGTCATGGCTGGAGGGGACTCTTGGAGCTCTCAGCCCCCATGGATGGTGGGGACCCCTGCAGCTTCCTGCCAGCCCCTGCAGCTGCCCAGAGGCTTCCCATTGTGTCACCGATATTTTTAGTAAAAGTCAAGGACAGGTCATGGGCTTCCATGAATTTTCCTTTATTGCCAGTGACCTGTCCCTGACTTTTACTAAAAATATCCGTGACAAAATCTTAACCTTAACCTCAAGTTGCATTGGGGGAGGTTTAGGTTGGATATTAGGAAAATCTTTTTCACTGGAATGCGTTACCTAGGGAGGTGGTGGAATCTCCTTCCTTCTAAGTTTTTAAGGTCAGGCTTGACAAAGCCCTGGCTGGGATGATTTAGTTGGGGATTGGTCCTGCTTTGAGCAGGGGGTTGGACTAGATGACCTCCTGAGGTCCCTTCCAACCCTGATATTCTATGAACCTTAATCCTAAATAATCAACTCCAGGCTACAAAGGGGGGAGAGGCAGCCAACATCTCGTAATGTGCAGCCCTGCTCCCTAGGGGTAGCCAGGGTCCTGTCTCCTGAGGGGACCGCCACAAAGGCCTGGTCTAAACAGGAAGGTTTTAGCAGCATAGCTATTGCTGGTGTGGGGGGGGGGGAATCACCCTTTCAAGACATTAGCGTCACTCAGCTGTGAGTGAGTCTGCTTGTGGTGCATAAGGCAAGACAAACCCCTGCCACAGTCCATGCGTTCCTCTGGGTACAGTCAAATCACCCAGTTCTAGCCTTCCCCTCCTAAAGACTCCCTCCCTCATTGGCCTGTCAGTAATAGGCTCCAGCGGTCCATGAGCCCCTTCCCCGGCTCTCCAGGCGTCTGGCACTTTCCGTGTCTCTGGGAGAGTTTGAGCTCCTTGAGGCAGGGATCGGCTGTGGAGCTCTGGGCCCCCTTCTGGGTCAGTGACTGGGTGCTGGTGCTATTTCCTTCCTTCTCAAGAGCCCAGTCACTGAGTTCCCAAGGAGACTTTTGTTGCTCTTCTAACGTCCAGGCTGCCCCTTCCTGCTGGCCCCTCACTGCCTCAGGCCTTAGGCAGGGAGATTCTGCAGCCAGAGCCATCTTGCCCTGTGAGTCCAGGAGAGAAGCCGGCTCTGGCCATAGCTAGATCCTCCCAGGCAGGTGTAATGGGAGTTAACATGGCCAGTAAAGTCAACAGTTGGGGCTGAGGTGCACAGGGAGGAGCTGTTTTTTGGTGCCTGCTTTTCCCTCTCTCTGCCCTTACATGGCTTTATCTGCACCCCTCCTATGCCCGTGCTTTTCACCTATACAGGTCCTAGAACTAGCTGTGGACAGGAGCCCTCCCACATCCAGACTGTCCCTCACACCCCCAGTGGGCTATTTCTGGCCCACAGGTGACCCCTGTTCCCTATTGTCAGGGACCCTGAATTACTCTGTGGCCAAAATTAAACTCCCCGATGCTCTCCGAGGAATTGAAGGGAGGTGGCCTGTGCCCTCGAAAAGGGTTTTTTCCAGACAGCTGAAAGAAGGGGCCATATCCTCATGGAGCTGTGAAGATTTACACCTGCTGAGGAGCTGAGCCGAGGGCTTTCATGTCACCTTTGATTTCCCAATCCCGAGACAACAGCGATTCTTCCAGGGCTGTGATGAGAGCTGGATCGTTCAGCCCTCTGATGGGAAAACTCATGATGCTTTTTTTCCAGTAGATTTGTTATCATTACTAATGTACATAGAGACTGAATGAATAGAGCTCGTTCTCCTCCTCCATTGTAGCACTGCTCTGCCACCCCCCCCCCAACCCCCCAGTTCTCTTGCTGAACGTCAGCCTTGCTAACCTGGGACTAACGAAACATGCCAGCCAGTAACTCCTCCACGGGCAGGGGGCTCAGCGGGCTGCAGCTCCTCCCCACAGAGGTCTGTTTTTATGCTTGTAGGCGTTGATGCAGGGGGCTGGAGTTTCCCAGCGGGCACGAGATTTAGAGCTAACTTTTTGACGCCAGATCCTGTGGGCCTAAATATTGCTTTCCTCACAAACGCTGCCTGGGTGGGAAGTAGCTTTTTGTGAAGGTGAACAGGCTGTCTTCACGGCTCCATTTCCCATGGAGGTGACTCTTACCAAACTGAACAAATCTATTGAAACGCCCTAAGGCAAAGAAAAAGCGTGCACTGGAACCTTTCTCTGGGACTTACACAAAAACATTTCATTGTGGCCAAGGCCCCGCAATTGGCTTGAAATGTGGGGAGGATTGTCTGCTTTGGGCTCCACTCATTCTCCAGGCTAGCAGGGTGGGTTGACCTGATCTTTTCGCCATTTTCTGTGTGGGGCAGACTGTGTCGCAAGGCGGTCAGGGATGTGTCTTGGGGCTGTCGCTGCTCTGAGCCTGCTTGCACCCCACAACAGCTTGGGACCTTGGAAAATCCCACAATGCTTTGCTGCAGAGTAGGTCATGCTGTTGCTGGAGGCTGATCTTCCCAAAGGAGCTGTCAGGCTGTTTGTGGGCACAGCAGTTACGGAGGGGAGCATCCCCTGTCCTATGTCTAAAGCCCTACCAAATTCGTGGCCATGAAAAACGCAGTATGGACCATGAAATCTGGTCTTTTGTGAGCTTTTACCCTGTAACATACAGATCTCACGGGGGAGACCAGCATGTCTCAAATTGGGGGTCCTGACCCAAAAGGGAATTGCAGATGGGTCACAGTATTGCCACCCTTACTTCTGTGCTGCCTTCACAGCTGTGTTGGCCAGGCGCCCAGCTCTGAGGGCAGGACCCTCCCAGCAACAGTGCAGAAGTAAGGGTGGCAATACCATTCCATACCACCGGCACTTCTATGCTGCTGCCTTCACAGCTGGGCGGCTGGAGAGCGGGGGCAGCAGCACAGACATAAGGGTGGCAGTACCATACCATGCCATCCTCGCTTCTGCACTTCTACGCTGCAGCCAGCAGTAGCAGAGAAGGAAGGGTAGCAGTACCGCGACCTCTCCTGTGAGAACCTTGCCACCGCTCCACAACTTCTGGTTTTGGGTCAGGACCCCCACAATTAAACACTGTGAAATTTCAGATTTAAGTAGCTGAAATAATGAAATTTGCAATTTTTAAAACCCTGTGACTGTGAAATTGACGAGAATGGGCCCCGAATTTGATAGGGCCCTGGTCCCAACACAAAGGGTTAATCCTTGGCACGACCTCTACCAGCTCCTGGTGGGGTTGCTGCCATGAGTATGGGAGTCAAACCTCTTGGGGCCCCTTAGCTGCCTGCTCATGGTTCCTACTAGCGCCCCTTGGCCCTGCCCCCCAGTCTTTCACTCCAGGCCACTGCCCGCTCGCCGCGGCCCCCGGCCTGTCACTCCGAGCCAGTGCCCGCTCGGCCCCGCCCCCAGCCTGTCACTCCGAGCCAGTGCCCGCTCGGCCCCGCCCCCGGCCTGTCACTCCGAGCCAGTGCCCGCTCCGCCCCTCCCCCCGCCTGTCACTCAGAGCCAGTGCCCGCTCGGCCCCGCCCCTGGCCTGTCACTCCGAGCCAGTGCCCGCTCCGCCCCTCCCCCCGCCTGTCACTCAGAGCCAGTGCCCGCTCGGCCCCGCCCCCGGCCTGTCACTCCGAGCCAGTGCCCGCTCCGCCCCTCCCCCCGCCTGTCACTCCGAGCCAGTGCCCGCTCCGCCCCTCCCCCTGGTCTGTCACTCCGAGCCAATGCCTGCTCGGCCCCGCCCCCAGCCTGTCACTCCGAGCCAGTGCCCGCTCGGCCCCGCCCCCGCCTGTCACTCCGAGCCAGTGCCCGCTCGGCCCTGCCCCCGGCCTGTCACTCCGAGCCAGTGTCCGCTCGGCCCCGCCCCCGGCCTGTCACTCCGACCGAGTGCCCGCTCGGCCCCGCCCCCGGCCTGTCACTCCGAGCCAGTGTCCGCTCGGCCCCGCCCCCGGCCTGTCACTCCGAGCCAGTGCCCGCTCGGCCCCGCCCCCCGCCTGTCACTCCGAGCCAGTGCCCGCTCGGCTCCGCCCCATGGCGTCGCCCTGCGAGCTGTGATTGGCCGGTGCCCTGGGCCCCCAGCGGTGCCATTGGCTGGGCGCAGCGGGCGGTCCCGCCCCCCGGCGAGGCTCGGCGCGCGCCGCGGCGGTTTGCGGCGAGGGGCGCGCGGGATGCGGGCGCTGGGGTCGCGGGCGCTGCGGGCCGGGCTGGCGCTGCTGGGCCTGGCGCTGCTGGCCCAGGGGCTGCGGAGCTGGGTCGCCTCCCGCCCCTTCGAGTTCCGGCCCGAGGAGATCGCGGCGCTCGGCCGGCACCACGCGGGTGGGTCCGGGCGCGGGGCAGGGACTCGGGGGTGTGAGGAGAACCATGGGCCTGGGGATGGAGTCCCGGGGGACCCATTGGGCAGGGGCGCGGGGGGGAGACACCCATGGGGCAGGGGCTCGGGGGGGAGGACCCATGGGGCAGGGGCTCGGGGGGGGGTCTGGGGGGGACCCATGGGGCAGGGGCTCGGGGGGGACCCATGGGGCAGGGGCTCGGGGAGGGGTTTGGGGGGGACCCATGGGGCAGGGGCTCGGGGGGGGTCTGGGGGGGACCCAAGGGGCAGGGGCTCGGGGGGGACCCATGGGGCAGAGGGTTGGAGGGTCTGGGGGGGACCCATGGTGCAGGGGCTCGGGGGTGTGAGGAGAACCTATGGGCCTGGGGATGGAGTCCTGGGGGACCCATGGGGCAGGGGCTCGGGGAGGGTCTGGGGGGGACCCATGGGGCAGAGGGTTGGAGGGTTTGGGTGGGGACCCATGGTACAGGGACTCTGGGGGGTGGTCTGGGGGTGACCCATGGGGCAGAGGGATGGGGGGTTTGGGAAGGGGACCCAAGGGGCAGGAGCTCGGGGCGGGGCGGGGGGAGCAGCAGAGAATAGCTGGAGTGGAGCATGTTAGATCCTGTCTCTAATGCCTGATTCCCTGAATGAAGCCAGGGTCCCCATTCTGGGTTTGGTGGCTTCTATTGGCTGGGCACCAAGAAGGTGGCAGGGTTATGGGCCGGGGTGTGGGCATTCTGGGGGTGCTGACTTTGCCCGGGTTTCTTGGTGCTGCAGGGTTGGACCATGAGCAGGCCTTCTCCAAGATCATTGTGGAGCTGCGGAAGAAGCACCCAGGCCACATCCTGCCGGATGAGGACCTGCAGTGGGTGTTTGTCAACGCGGGCGGGTGGATGGGCTCCATGTGCCTGCTCCATGCCTCGCTCACTGAGTATGTGCTGCTCTTTGGGACGGCCATCGACACCGGGGGGCACTCGGGTAAGCAGGGCTCAGCTACATTCAAGCATCGAGGCTTGGGTTTGGAGGCTGCTGCCTTTGATTTGCTGTGGTAAACCATCAGGGGGATAGCAGGTATCTGGGGAAGGAGAGCTGCAAGTCCCAGCCAGGTAATGCTGAGATGCATTTTGATCCACCGCCTGAGCAGAAACAGGGGCTGGCCACATCAGTGTGGTCAGCAGCACTACCCCTCCACTTTGTACTGCCCATTGTCTGCTAGTGCTGATGGTCTGGGGACCAGGAGTCAGTCTGGCCACACCTGCTCAAGCTAATGCCCAAGGAGGTATGCTGTTATGTGTGCACAGCTCTGTACCTTGACAATGACCTGCTAGTTAATTGAGAGGGGAGGAGATGCCACTAACCAAATGCAAAGAGAGCTGGAAGGTCTTGGAGAACCAGGAGAGCAGAAGTATCAGGAACTTTATTCCCTGGAGCTAAGAACTAGCCTCTCCAAATGCTCTTTCTGTCTGTGCAGCCCTGGCCCTGTCTCCCACTGGGCACTGCAAGCAGTGGAGAGAAGCAGCCAAGGATGAGGCAGGGGAGTGGTTATCCTTGTGCTTGTGTGTCCTGTCCAGATGCCTGTATTTACTATAGGTCGCTCCGCGGTGGGCTCAGGGTTTTCTGACCATTTAATAGTCCGTGAACAGCCTTTGGTAGCTACCCGTGTTTAAGCCCCTGTGTCCTGTTTACTGACTCAGGTCACAGCAGCCTCTCTAAAAGGCAGAGAGGGCAATAAACCAGGGTATCTGGCTAGCAGGATTAAAAGGGGCTTACTCATCCACTGTATGATATCAGTACAACACAAGCATCTTCTCTCACAGGGGTGCTGGTAACGCCTAGCTCTGGTCTCGCACTCTCCATCCACACACTTTACAAAGAGGGGAGAGTCCATGTTGCTCTCCCCAGTGTACAGATGGGGAAACAGAAGCACAGAGAGGGGCAGCTAGCACGTCCGTGGCAGAGGTGAGACTGGATCCCAGGTCTCCCGAGTACCAGCCCAGTCCCTTAGGCCAGTACATCTCTCGGTGGGTGGGTGGGTGGTTCCAGGAGCAGGCTTGGTTGGGCTTCGTTTAGCGCCTGCCACTGTAGCTTCATGCACATTAATATTCAGCAACCACAAACCAGCTTCACCTGTTCAGCAAGTAGAAGCTTTTCCCTGTGGGTGCAACTTGTTTCCGCCTGTGTTAGCGTGAGAACAGGGAGGTGGGATGAGGGAGGGTGGGGCCTTAATATCCAGGTTTCCAAACCTGGTGCAACAATCCCTTCCACCCACAGCTTGGATCTGGCTGCTTGTTGTGTCTCCATGGGCCCTGCCAAGGGGAGCAGTCGTCCCCCCCACCATGTGCTGCCACTTCCCGCTCCCCTCTCCATGCTGCTGCCTATGCATGGAACATCCCAGTGCTCCATGCCCCCACCCATGCCTTGCCCACAAGAGTGGCTGGGTCGGCGGCAGAGAGTTGCCAAATCGCTGCTTGTGGCTGCCGAGCCAAGCCTGCCTTCTCTTCTCCTAGCCTCAGCACCACGGGGGATGAACATGGGCGGCCTTGGCTGCAGCATCCACAAACCCTGTGCAGAGTCTGGCGATGCGGGTTAACCAACGTGATTCAGCCCCAGGCCATGGGGATTCTTTCCATTGACTTCAAAGGGCGCTGAACCAGGGCCGCAGAATTGTGAGCAGGCATCTTGTCTCCGAGCAGCCCTGTGAAACCTGTACTGCTCCCCTCGAGGTTTCTAGCCCAGGCCAGTCTCAAGCAACAGGATTTCAAAGTGGCAGTGTTGAGGTTCCTATCTCGCTTTGCTTTTCCCCTCAGTTTCAGAGGGGTTTATGCAGCTGCCCTCTGAGCAGCAGCTGCAGCCAGAAAGCCAGCGTGCTTCGTTTTTTACAGACCAGCCTCCCAGCTTCCAAACAGCAAATCGTGGGTCTTCCCCCTGGTGGCTAGCGAGGGCTTGTCTGCCAAGCTCTGAAATTGAGGGTGGAGCCCCAGGGGGTGAGAAATGCCTGGTGTGGGAATGACCTGGCTTCAATCTCTGGGCTGCCAGGGATAGGAGCACACCAATTCCACTCAGAACCAGCAAGCTGGGATCTGTTGCAAGGTCCTGGACTTGGCTCTTTGACATTTGTCCAAGACTGAAACTAGCAACTCTAGGCACTTGGACTAGCGTAAACCGCCTCTCCCTACTTGTATGAGTGTTGAAGCCTGCTGATGTTTTAGGCTTGTTCTGTGATGGCTGAGCCAACGCACAGAGCAGCCTTCGGGGCTCGTCGGGCACTAGCAGTGGGCTGTCTTGCCCCATTGCTCAGATTTCACGCTGTGTGCCTCTCTCGCAGGTCGGTACTGGGCTGACATTTACTACGCCATCGTCTTAGGGACCTTCAGGCAGTGGAAGGAGGGGACGACCAGAAGTGAAATCTATTACCCAGGTGCGTGTGACACTGTCAGCGCCAGCCCCACACACTCGCAGGCCTCCCCTGTGTAGCTGCCTTTGCAGGGCTGGTTGCCTTGGGCTTTTCACGTCGCGATTTGAACAGGTAACACTAGAGCCTCGTTAGCTCTAGCCCCGGGACACAGGGAAACATACAGGGTTACAGCAGATTAGCCTGCAGAACACCACACTTGTAGATCTCATGGAGGCCAAGAGGTGAGTAGGATTCAGGGAAAGCATACACACTGACGGGTAACAAGCACATCTCCACTCCCATCAGGTGGAATTGAAAGAAAATAGGCAGGGTTATAAGGCCTCCTGGTTCAGAGCAGGAGCTCTGTGTCAGGGGGAAACTGCCCCTGTGGGAAGGCTGTTCATAATTTTCAACTAGGGGACGTCCTTGCATCTTCCTTGGAAGCAGCTGGTACTGGGCAGTGTCAGGGACAGGCTTCTGGATTAGCTGCCCTGCCCTTGGTCTGGCAGTTCTCCAGTGTGGTGCTGAGCACCTCCCAGGCCCCTTGTCCTGGGCTGCTCAGTTGAGGGTGCTCAGCACCCTGCAGGATCAGGCCCACAAAGAGCTCTGTTGCTGTCCCTGGAGACATACTGGGAGAGGCGCTCTGGAACTGATGATGTCTCAGCGTTCAAAATAACGGCCAGTGCTGTGTCTGTCTGTCTGCCTGCAGGGGACACCATAGCGCAGAAATCTGGAGAGGTCACGGCTGTCCAGTGGAGTGCTGGCACCTGGATGGTGGAGTATGGCCGAGGCTTCATCCCCCCCTCACTCATATTTGTGTTGAGCGACACCGTCTTCAGCACTCAGGACGTCGTCACCCTGTTCTCCACCCTCCGGATTTGTGCCAAAGCCTTCCTTCTGGAAGCCAGTGCCTACTTCAGCCAGCTGGCCCAGTGAGGCTACCCTCCCCAAGCACCAACACAACCTCAAAGGAAGGGGTTCCCCTTTCCCATCCCCCACCACTTCCTGCAGATTGTACCAGAAAGGCAATGGGCAGGAGCACTTCTGCCCCCGTGTGCAGGTGTGCCAGGTAGGCTGAACGTTCACTGTCTTGTCCGCCTGCCGCAGCGGGCGCTCAGCTGGGGGAGAAACAGGCAATAACAGATAATGGATATACCTAGATCACTATTTTTTTAATATCCAAATGTTCCTTTATATTTCTGTAACTAGACTGCAGCAACTGAGCTGCTGCCCACGTCTGTGTGTCCGTCCCCTCTGTCTGCAGCAGGCAACCCTAGCCTGCGTGTGCGTGAGAGACACCCGGGGCTCTGCAGCCAGCCACTCTCTGTTGCCTTTTGTTGCTGTCTCTCGTGCTCTCTGAAAGCCAGACACCTATGAAAAACCAATCGGGGGGAGGGGGATGTGTGATATGGATCATTGTGTACATACACACTCTGCACGTGATAGAAACCATTCCCAGCAGGTGTATACCTAGCATAGGGCCAGCTGCTGAGCTCACTCATCCCCAGATGAACCTGGAGTAACTGCAGTGGAGTAAATGGGGTTCAGCTAGTTACTGAAGACTGTAGCAGGAAAGCCGCTGTTCCAAATCTGTGGGCTGCTTTCCCCATAGGGCCTTTCAGCTAGTTACTGAAGACTGTGGGCAGGAAAGCCGCTGTTCCAAATCTGTGGGCTGCTTTCCCTATAGGGCCTTACAGCTGTTACTTCTGGAGAAATTCCGCACCACTGCGCATGCACAGAAATATTGTCCTTCCGCAGCTTCTCTTTGCTTGGCTGCAGAACAATGGTTTCTGTGGGGAAGCAAAGAGAAGCTGCACCAGTGCTCACTCACCCCTCCCCAGCAGGTGGGCGCATGTGTTCAGGCACTCAAAGCAGCTGGGGGAGAGGTAAGTCACCACAGGGGGAGGGCAAGGGGGAGTCTGGGGATGCCCTGGCCACCCAGGGACATTAGTCCTGGCTGGGGGGCAGGGGAGGGAGGAGGAAAAATCAAACCAAAAGCAGCCTTTTAAGCTTTTTTTCCCTGCAGTGTGCTCATGGACAGAGAAGAGGATCGCACGACCAAGAGTCAATCATGCTCTCCATCAGAAAATTAAAAAAAAAAAAAAAAAAAAAGAGGGAGCCCCACCCCCAGGAAAGCCACAAAACAAGCAGCAAGCAAAATAGACACAATAGCCTAACAGAACAATTACACGAAGAAAGAAGCCAAAATCTGCTTACTGTGAACGGGCTTGGCAACGGGAGGTGAGGCTTAGGGGAGGGGGTCCAGCTTTGTGGGAGTTGGGCAGATGGGAAGCAGCTGCCTATACAGTGACTCTCCCCCCACTTACTGGCCCTATCGCTTCTCAGTCACAGGGAGAGGGGTCATTATAGGGGGAGCTCCTCTCTCTGTCTGCCTAACCCCCCTTGTATCTGGAGCCCCTGCTAAGCCTCACCCACCCTGCACCTGGAAACCCCCGTGCATCAGGAGCTCACCCACACCCCCAGAGCCTCACCCCCTGCATCAGGACTCCGCACAGCTAGACCCCCCACCCCACTGATCTCAACCAGGTGCGTCCTGACCCACACACTACCATGCCCCTAGCACCCAGATTCCTCCCCCCCCCCCCCACTGAGCCCTAACCACCTTCACCTGGACTCCCCTGGAGAGTGCTATTCGCCCTGCACCAAGAACCCCTCCCCAATGACTTGCTGTGGATCCAGATCCTCCCCCTCCTTCCCCCCACCAAGCTACCCGCACTGAGACTGCACCACACAGAACCTGGTGCTCTTGAGGGAATTCTGCACCAAAAAAGTAAAAAAAAAAATTAAATTCTGCATATTTTATTTGTCAAAATAACTACTGCTGAGGGAGTTCTGCACCATTGCGATTGCGCAGAAACATCCCCTGGCCTATTCTCTTTGCTTCCTGCAGAAAAATGGTTTCTGTGGGGAGGCAAAAAGCAGCTGCACCAGTGCTCGCTCACCCCTCCCCAGCAGTGTGGGCGCCTCTGTTTGGGCAGCTGGGAGAGAGGTAAGTCACCCCCGGGGAGGTGGTCTGGGGATGCCCTGGCTTCCCAGGGACATTAGTCCTGGGTGGGCAGGGGAGAGGAGGATGACGACAACAGAGTCCAAGCTCCCACTTTCTCTCCCCTGCATGGAGCAGCCAGGGCTGGGTCAGAAACCTCCCCCGGCTGCAGGAAGATCTGCACCGTGGGGTGGGGGGTGTCTGGGTGCAGCGGGTGAGGCTCAGTGGGTTGGGGGTCTGGGTGCGGAGGGGTCCAGACATAGGTGCTGACTTTTATCTGCCTTTGATCTGCCTCTTTCTGCCCCACTCCATCCCGTCCCCGGGGCCCCCACCCACCCAGCGTTCACTGCTCTCTGCCCTCCACGAGCCATTGATCAGCGGTTTGGCAGCGCCGCCAATCATCTGTGGATAGTGGGTGCTGAGCATCCACTATTATTTTTCCGTGGGTGCTCCACAGAGTTAGTGCCTATGCATCTGGATACACAAGTGTTGGGTGGACAGGGGGAGCAGCTCCTCAGACAGTGAACCCCCCCCTCGTTTCTGGGCCCATTGCTCCTCAGCTCCGGGGGGAGGGGTCACTGTATGCCGCGCTGCTCCCTCTGTCCCCCCAATTCTTGTGTACCTGGACACCTTCCCCTGCTGAACCTCACCCTCCCTGCTTCTGGAACCCCTCCTACCCCGAGCTGAGCCTCATCCCCTCCATCAGGACCCCTCCACACCCAGAACCCCCCACCAAGCCCCCGGTACCCAAATCCCCCCACCCCCGAGCCTCACCCACTGCATTGGCACCCCCCACCCCACTGACCCCAGTGAGCTGCACCCTAACCCCACCAAGCCCCACTTCCCTAGCATCCAGTCCCCTGCTGAGCCCCCCACACCCAGACCCCCCCCCCCCCCCGAGCTCTAACCACCTTCACCTGGTCTCCCCTGCAGAGTCCCAATCCTGCTGTACTCAGAACCCCCCAGTCAGCCCCTGTGCATCCAAATCCAGCCCCTGTGCATCCAGATTATTTTCTGACAAGTATTTTGAAATAAATTATCCAAATAATTGAAAATCATAGAATCATAGAATATCAGGGTTGGAAGGGACCCCAGAAGGTCATCTAGTCCAACCCCCTGCTCGAAGCAGGACCAAGTCCCAGTTAAATCATCCCAGCCAGGGCTTTGTCAAGCCTGACCTTAAAAACCTCTAAGGAAGGAGATTCTACCACCTCCCTAGGTAACGCATTCCAGTGTTTCACCACCCTCTTAGTGAAAAAGTTTTTCCTAATATCCAATCTAAACCTCCCCCATTGCAACTTGAGACCATTACTCCTCGTTCTGTCATCTGCTACCATTGAGAACAGTCTAGAGCCATCCTCTTTGGAACCCCCTTTCAGGTAGTTGAAAGCAGCTATCAAATCCCCCCTCATTCTTCTCTTCTGCAGACTAAACAATCCCAGCTCCCTCAGCCTCTCCTCATAAGTCATGTGCTCTAGACCCCTAATCATTTTTGTTGCCCTTCACTGGACTCTCTCCAATTTATCCACATCCTTCTTGTAGTGTGGGGCCCAAAACTGGACACAGTACTCCAGATGAGGCCTCACCAGTGTCGAATAGAGGGGAACAATCACGTCCCTCGATCTGCTCGCTATGCCCCTACTTATACATCCCAAAATGCCATTGGCCTTCTTGGCAACAAGGGCACACTGCTGACTCATATCCAGCTTCTCGTCCACTGTCACCCCTAGGTCCTTTTCTGCAGAACTGCTGCCTAGCCATTCGGTCCCTAGTCTGTAGCGGTGCATTGGATTCTTCCATCCTAAGTGCAGGACCCTGCACTTATCCTTATTGAACCTCATCAGATTTCTTTTGGCCCAAACCTCCAATTTGTCTAGGTCCTTCTGTATCCTATCCCTCCCCTCCAGCGTATCTACCACTCCTCCCAGTTTAGTATCATCCGCAAATTTGCTGAGAGTGCAATCCACACCATCCTCCAGATCATTTATGAAGATATTGAACAAAACCGGCCCCAGGACCGACCCCTGGGGCACTCCACTTGACACCGGCTGCCAACTAGACATGGAGCCATTGATCACTACCCGTTGAGCCCGACAATCTAGCCAGCTTTCTACCCACCTTATAGTGCATTCATCCAGCCCATACTTCCTTAACTTGCTGACAAGAATACTGTGGGAGACCGTGTCAAAAGCTTTGCTAAAGTCAAGAAACAATACATCCACTGCTTTCCCTTCATCCACAGAACCAGTAATCTCATCATAAAAGGCGATTAGATTAGTCAGGCATGACCTTCCCTTGGTGAATCCATGCTGACTGTTCCTGATCACTTTCCTCTCATGTAAGTGCTTCAGGATTGATTCTTTGAGGACCTGCTCCATGATTTTTCCAGGGACTGAGGTGAGGCTGACTGGCCTGTAGTTCCCAGGATCCTCCTTCTTCCCTGTTTTAAAGATTGGCACTACATTAGCCTTTTTCCAGTCATCCGGGACTTCCCCCGTTCGCCACGAGTTTTCAAAGATAATGGCCAAGGGCTCTGCAATCACAGCAGCCAATTCCTTCAGCACTCTCGGATGCAACTCGTCCGGCCCCATGGACTTGTGCACGTCCAGCTTTTCTAAATAGTCCCTAACCACCTCTAACTCCACAGAGGGCTGGCCATCTCTTCCCCATTTTGTGATGCCCAGCGCAGCAGTCTGGGAGCTGACCTTGTTAGTGAAAACAGAGGCAAAAAAAGCATTGAGTACATTAGCTTTTTCCACATCCTCTGTCACTAGGTTGCCTCCCTCATTCAGTAAGGGGCCCACACTTTCCTTGGCTTTCTTCTTGTTGCCAACATACCTGAAGAAACCCTTCTTGTTACTCTTGACATCTCTTGCTAGCTGCAGCTCCAGGTGCGATTTGGCCCTCCTGATATCTTTCCTACATGCCCGAGCAATATTTTTATACTCTTCCCTGGTCATATGTCCAACCTTCCACTTCTTGTAAGCTTCTTTTTTATGTTTAAGATCCGCTAGGATTTCACCATTAAGCCAAGCTGGTCGCCTGCCATATTTACTATTCTTTCGACTCATCGGGATGGTTTGTCCCTGTAACCTCAACAGGGATTCCTTGAAATACAGCCAGCTCTCCTGGACTCCCTTCCCCTTCATGTTAGTCCCCCAGGGGATCCTGGCCATCTGTTCCCTGAGGGAGTCAAAGTCTGCTTTCCTGAAGTCCAGGGTCCGTATCCTGCTGCTTACCTTTCTTCCCTGCGTCAGGATCCTGAACTCAACCAACTCATGGTCACTGCCTCCCAGATTCCCATCCACTTTTGCTTCCCCCACTAATTCTACCCGGTTTGTGAGCAGCAGGTCAAGAAAATGGTGTGATTATGTTGTGTTCTTTTCACAAATAAAACGTGCAGAGTTTTGCAGAATTTTAAAATGTGCAGCGCAGAATTTTTATTGTTTTGCCACGGAATTCTCTCAGGAATATTTTACAAGCCCTCAGTCTCATACTACAAAAGTGTAGCCCTTGGAAACTACAGGTCCCAGCATGCAATGCAAGCAGTCGAGGCTGGAGTGTTGTATGCTGGTGCCTGGCTGTTACATCTGAAACGGCTTCCTCTCGTAAAACTGTCCAGGGCCCAAATGCTGGTTACTTGCTTTTGGCAGCAACGTTTGCAGCCTCTTTAGCCCTTCTTCAGTAATGTCTGTTTCCAAACGAGCATCACTATGAGAGCCAGCCGGCTCCAGAGCATGTGTCTCGTTCCTGGTCCTTGGACTGTAGAGTGACCAGATGTCCCGATTTTATAGGGACAGTCCTGATATTCGGGGCTTTTTCTTATATAGGCTCCTATTACCCCCCACCCCCGTCCTGATTTTTCACACTTGCTGTCTGGTCACCCTATTGGACTGTCATTGTGGCTCGGTACATGTACGGCCTGGAATCGGTCACTTATTTTTATCAATGTCAAGAATAAACATGCTCATCTGGCTTGATGTTTTTGAGAGCGAGAGAATAGCTGGCCCATGCAGACCTTTCCTGCATGCTTCGGGGACGGTGAGGGGGAAAGGTGGTTTTGTTTGTGGGCAGTAATGAAAAGTGCTTTGAATCCAAGGCTTGTATCATTTCTGCCAGAGAAGCCAAATTGATCCTTAATGATCAGCTCCAGGCTGTAAAGAGACTGGGGGGAGCTAATGCCTCCTAATGTGCAGCCCTACTCTCTAGGAGTAGCCAGGGTCCTGTCTCCTGAGGGAGCTGCCACGAAAGCCTGGTCTACACGGGAAGGTTTTAGCAGCATAGCTATCGCTGGGGGGAATCACCCCTTCAAAATGCTACTGTTACTCAGCTGTGAGTCTGCTTGTGATGCACAAGCCAAGACCAACCCCTGCCACAGTCCATGCATTCCTCGGGGTACAGTCAAACCACCCAGTGCCAGCCTTCCCCTCCTAAGACTCCCTCCCTCATTGGCCTGCCTGTAATAGGCTCCAGCGGTCCATGAGCTCCTTCCCCGGCTCTCCAGGCGTCTGGCACTTTCCGTGTCTCTGGGAGAGTTTGAGCTCCTTGAGGCAGGGATCGGCTGTGGAGCTCTGGGCCCCCTTCTGGGTCAGTGACTGGGTGCTGGTGCTATTTCGTTCCTTCTCAAGAGCCCAGTCACTGAGTTCCCAAGGAGACTTCTGTTGCTTTTCTAACGTCCAGGCTGCCCCTTCCTGCTGGCCCCTCACTGCCTCAGGCCTTAGGCAGGGAGATTCTGCAGCCAGAGCCATCTTGCCCTGTGAGTCCAGGAGAGAAGCCGGCTCTGGCCATAGCTAGATCCTCCCAGGCAGGTGTAATGGGAGTTAACATGGCCAGTAAAGTCAACAGTTGGGGCTGAGGTGCACAGGGAGGAGCTGTTTTTCTGTGCCCACTTTTCCCTCTCTCTCCTTTATGTGCCTCACCTCTGCATTTTTCACCTATATCCAGGTCCTAGCACAGTGGTTCTCAAACGTTTGTACTGGTGACCCCTTTCACATAGCAAGCCTCTGAGTGCGACCCCCCTTATAAATTAAAAACACTTTTTTTTAGAACAGATTTAATAATTTTATTAAGATGTTGAAATAAAAAGAAAACGGTACAGAGTTTAAGCATAGAAGTTTCTGGATATCAGGGAATAAGGTACAGATTATCAAGGGGTGCGAAGTTCGGTTTAGGAACGGGTGGCCTAAGGAATACGTAATCTGCAATCTCCCCGATTGGGGGTAAAAGATTAACAGGTCAGAGTAAAGACATTGAGATATGGGGGTATGTTGTTCGTATAATGGTTATGTTCAGGTGTGGAGTATAATGAGTGGATACGATGATGAGGGTGGATTTACCCTCATTTGGTGAGATTTAATGTTCAGTGAGTTTATGTTTCCAGTTCATATGGTCCAATGGAAAAAGTCTCTCAGTCCCTTTCTCATAGCTGATGCACGATGTCGTACCGGCTCACACCTCCTGGTACTGTCGGTGGCCGGTGATGTGTTTGATGTAGCTTCACAGGTCTCAACTCCCTATGTAATAACCTCATGAACCCCTGAGGGGTCCTGACCCCTAGTTTGAGAATCCCGCGTCCTAGCACCAGCTGTGGACAGGAGCCCTCCCACCTCCAGACTGTTCCTCACACCCCCAGTGGGTTATTTCTGGCCCACAGGTGACCCCTGTTCCCTATTGTCAGGGACCCTGAATTACAGAGTTAAACTCCCCGATGCTCTCCAAGGAGCTGAAGGGAGGTGGCCTGTGCCCTCGGAAAGGGTCTTTCCAGACAGCTGAAAGAAGGGGCCATACCTCATGGAGCTGTGAAGATTTACACCTGCTGAGGAGCTGAGCCGAGGGCTTTCATGTCACCTTTGATTTCCCAGTCCCGAGACAACAGCGATTCTTCCAGGGCTGTGACGAGAGCTGGATCGTTCAGCCCTCTGATGGGAAAACTCATGATGCTTTTTTTCCAGTAGATTTGTTATCATTACTAATGTACATAGAGACTGAATGAATAGAGCTCGTTCTCCTCCTCCATTGTAGCGCTGCTCTGCCACCCCCCCCCCAGCCCCCCAGTTCTCTTGCTGAACGCCAGCCTTGCTGACCTGGGCATTAACGAAACATGCCAGCCAGTAACTCCTCCACGGGCAGGGGGCTCAGCGAGCTGCAGCTCCTCCCCACAGAGGTCTGTTTTTATGCTTGTAGGCATTGATGCAGGGGGCTGGAGTTTCCCAGCAGGCACGAGATTTAGAGCTAACTTTTTGACGCCAGATCCTGTGGGCCTAAATATCGCTTTCCTCACAGACACTGCCTGGGTGGGAAGTAGCTTTTTGTGAAGGGGAACAGGCTGTCTTCACGGCTCCATTTCCCACGGAGGTGACTCTTACCAAGCTGAACAAATCTAGAAACGCCCGCAGGGGGAAAAAAACGTGCACTGGAATCTTTCTCTAGGATTTACACAAAAACCTGTAATCGCGGGCAGGCCTTGCCCTATATTGGCTTGAAGGGTGGGGAGGGTCGTCTGTGTTGGACTCCACTGCTTGTTCCCCAGGCCAGTGGGGAACACGCTCTGATCTTTTTGCCGTTTGCCTTGTGGGGTGGACCGTGTCACAAGGCAGGTGGGGAGGTGTCCTGGACCTGATGTGGGACCCCTGCTGCAACTTCCTGTCCCTCAGCCCAGACGCGGCGCTTCCCGTGTGGGCCATGTCTGTCCCATTGCAGTGACGGGGCAGGACGGTGGTTATGGGCCCAATCCTGGAAGTCACAACAACAAGTTGTATGGTTTGGTGCAAGGAGCCCAGCTGCACTCTGTCAGGTTCGAACATGTGTCAGGACTTCCCAGCGGGAGCTAGGCCCCAGAAGCGGACGTTAGGACCCCGGCGTCGGGTGCAGCGTAGTCTCCGTAGACAAGGATCAGAGCCACCAAACCTCCTCCAAGTTAGTGTCGCCCACCCGGCTCTTCCTGCCGCCTGGAGCCAGGGCAGCGCGTCACCCCGATGGGAGGGGAACTAGCGATGCTGGTGGAGCCAGCGAGGAGCAGTCAGAGTTAGAGGCAGTTTAGCCTTCTCCTGTCGGTCACATCCCCCTGTGCCCGGCAGGGCAGAGAGCAAGGAGGCCTCTACCCCCTCCCCCACACCCCTTTCTGGATTGTATGGGGGCGTGCCAACAGGGTCCAAAAAAGAGACCCATGTAATACAGAGACGCTGGCACGGAGGGGGGACTTCAGCAGAGGGATATGAGAGGGGAGAACAGTCCTGTGGGAACGAGGTGCATCGAATCACCTCCTCTGCATTAGCCCCGCCTGGATCTGGCTGAGGGCTGGGGAATAAGGACAGGAGTCCTGGCGCGGCATCCGGCAGGGGACCGGGCTGCTCTCATGCGGCACAGTTGGTTTCAATGGAAGGACACAGCCTCGAAGACCTCACCACGGGGGTACCCCCTAGAGTCCCCTACGGATTCCAGCCTGTGGTGAAATCCCAACCCAGCAGGGATCCCGGCCCCTGCCCAGCGTCTGCACTGATCCCCCGGCCTGGCGGGGATCCCTCCCCCTGCCCAGCGTCTGCACTGATCCCCCGGCCTAGCCGGGATCCCGGCCCCTGCCCAGCGTCTGCGCTGATCCCCCGGCCTGGCCGGGATCCCTCCCCCTGCCCAGCGTCTGCGCTGATCCCCTGGCCTGGCCGGGATCCCTCCCCCTGCCCAGCATCTGTGCTGATCCCCTGGCCTGGCGGAGATCCTGTCCCCTGCCCAGCGTCTGCGCTGATCCCCCAGCCTGTCTGGGATCCCACCCCCTTACCTTGCCGATCCCCAATTCTCTTTCCCCACGTGAGGGTCCAGCAAAGGCGGGGGGTGACCTTTACCCAGCAGATCTTTCCTTGGCTGTGGGCAGCCTGTCCCAGGGTCCCAGCTGTGGAGGAGATAAGAAAAGGCAGTGCCCAGGGCAGGGCGCCCCGGTGGTTTTGTGGCAGAGGGATGGGAGGGTCTGGAGGAATTTTGGCGCTCAGCGGACCTGGGCCAAAATGGCCCAGTTTGGGTCTGACCCCATTCTCTGTGGCCCAGGCCTAGTAATGGCAGCTCTCTTGTTTATGCCCACGTACTCTTACTTGCTGGGTTAGGGCCCGGGCAGAACTGCCTGGCAGGGCCACCGGTCTGTCACTTGGCACATCGGCCCGAGGGCACCGTTCTCCTGCTGGCCCCTGGTCAATGGACAATGTGGAAGCCCGTCCTAGGCAAGCTCCACAGGTGGCAAGCCTGGGGGGCGGGGGAGGGCGTGAGGGAAATCTGAATCATAGAATATCAGGGTTGGAAGGGACCTCAGGAGGTCATCTAGTCCAACCCCCTGCTCAAAGCAGGACCGATCCCCGACTAAATCATCCCAGCCAGGGCTTTGTCAAGCCTGACCTTAAAAACTTCTAGGGAAGGAGATTCACCACCTCCCTAGGTAACGCATTCCAGTGTTTCACCACCCGACTAGTGAAAAAGTTTTTCCTAATATCCAACCTAAATCTTCCCCACTGCAACTTGAGACCATTGCTCCTCGTTCTGTCATCTGCTGCCACTGAGAACAGTCTAGAGCCATCCTCTTTGGAACCCCCTTTCAGGTAGTTGAAAGTAGCTATCAAATCCCCCCTCATTTTTCTCTTCTGAAGACTAAACATCCCCAGTTCCCTCAGCCTCTCCTCATAAGTCATGTGTTCCAGTCCCCTAATCATTTTTGTTGCCCTCCGCTGGACTCGCTCCAATTTTTCCACATCCTTCTTGTAGTGTGGGGCCCAAAACTGGACACAGTACTCCAGATGAGGCCACACCAATGTCGAATAGAGGGGAACGATCACGTCCCTCGATCTGCTGGCAATGCCCCTACTTATACATCCCAAAATGCCATTGGCCTTCTTGGCAACAAGGGCACACTGTTGACTCATATCCAGCTTCTTGTCCACTGTCACCCCTAGGTCCTTTTCTGCCGAACTGCTGCCGAGCCATTCAGTCCCTAGTCTGTAGCGGTGCATGGGATTCTTCCGTCCTAGGTGCAGGACTCTGCACTTGTCCTTGTTGAACCTCATCAGATTTCTTTTGGCCCAATCCTCCAATTTGTCTAGGTCCCTCTGTATCCTATCCCTACCCTCCAGTGTATCTACCACTCTTCCCAGTTTAGTGTCATCTGCAAACTTGCTGAGGGTGCAATCCACACCATCCTCCAGATCATTTATGAAGATATTGAACAAAACCGGCCCCAGGACCGACCCCTGGGGCACTCCACTTGATACCAGCTGCCAACTAGACATGGAGCCATTGATCACTACCCGTTAAGCCCGACAATCTAGCCAGCTTTCTATCCACCTTATAGTCCATTCATCCAGCCCATACTTCTTTAACTTGCTGGCAAGAATACTGTGGGAGACCGTGTCAAAAGCTTTGCTAAAGTCAAGGAACAACATGTCCACTGCTTTCCATTCATCCACACAGCCAGTTATCTCGTCATAGAAGGCAATTAGATTAGTCAGGCATGACTTGCCCTTGGTGAATCCATGCTGACTGTTCCTGATCACTTTCCTCTCCTTTAAGTGCTTCAGAATTGATTCCTTGAGGACCTGCTCCATGATTTTTCCAGGGACTGAGGTGAGGCTGACTGGCCTGTAGTTCCCCAGATCCTCCTTCTTCCCTTTTTTAAAGATGGGCACTACATTAGCCTTTTTCCAGTCATCTGGGACCTCCCCCGATCGCCATGAGTTTTCAAAGATAATGGCCAATGGCTCTGCAGTCACATCCGCCAACTCCTTTAGCACTCTCGGATGCAACGCATCCGGCCCCATGGACTTGTGCTCGTCCAGCTTTTCTAAATAGTCCCGAACCACTTCTTTCTCCACAGAGGGCTGGTCACCTCCTCCCCATACTGTGCTGCCCAGTGCAGTAGTCTGGGAGCTGACCTTGTTCGTGAAGACAGAGGCAAAAAAAGCATTGACTACATTAGCTTTTTCCACATCCTCTGTCACACGGTTGCCTCCCTCATTCAGTAAGGGGCCCACACTTTCCTTGACTTTCTTCTTGTTGCTAACAAGCCTGAAGAAACCCTTCTTGTTACTGTTAACATCCCTTGCCAACTGTAACTCCAGGTGTGATTTGGTCTTCCTGATTTCACTCCTGCATGCCCGAGCAATATTTTTATACTCTTCCCTGGTCATTTGTCCAATCTTCCACTTCTTGTAAGCTTCTTTTTTGTATTTAAGATCAGCAATGATTTCACTGTTAAGCCAAGCTGGTCGCCTGCCATATTTACTATTCTTTCTACACATCGGGATGGTTTGTCCCTGTAACCTCAATAAGGATTCTTTAAAATACAGCCAGCTCTCTTGGACTCCTTTCCCCCTCATGTTATTCTCCCAGGGGATCTTGCCCATCAGTTCCCTGAGGGAGTCAAAGTCTGCTTTTCTGAACTCCAGGGTCTGTATTCTGCTGCTCTCCTTTCTTCCTCGTGTTAGGATCCTGAACTCGACCATCTCATGGTCACTGCCTCCCAGGTTCCCATCCACTTTTGCTTCCCCTACTAATTCTTCCCAGTTTGTGAGCAGCAGGTCAAGAAGACCTCTACCCCTAGTTGGTTCCTCCAGCACTTGCACCAGGAAATTGTCCCCTACATTTTCCAAAAACTTCCTGGATTGCCTGTGCACCGCTGTATTGCTCTCCCAGCAGATATCAGGGTGATTGAAGTCTCCCATGAGAACCAGGGCCTGCGATCTAGTAACTTCTGCGAGTTGCCGGAAGAAAGCCTCGTCCACCTGGAGGAAGTGAGTCTGCCCAGGATCCTTGTGCTGGTCGAGGGGCTGCAGGGAGCAGAGACTGCCCTGCCCGGGCAGTGGAGAAAATTCTCCAGCGGCAGAACCAGCTGGGGGATGCATGCGCTGAGAAGCTCTGTGGTGAGCCTGGGGAGAGGCTGTGGCAAAGCCCCAAGATGGGGCAGGGTAGGAAGTGACCCAGAGAGGCAGCCGTGGGTCTGTGCAGTCAGGCCTGGGCTGCTCATTAAGGGGGCCCTTGGACCGGACTGCAGAGGAGAGGGGCAGCCAAGGCTCCCCCGCTCTCCAACCCAGGAAAGTGGAGTAGAAACCCCTGGTGCCGGGAAGGGTGAGGGCTAGTGAGTCCAGAGTTGGACTGCAGGCCCACCATGCGGTCTGAGGATTATTACGTGTTGGGCCCCGAAGGGGTGGGCTGTGGGTGACCTGCCCGGAGGGTGGAGTCACAAGAAGGCAGGGGCTCGGCAGACCATTGTTTGTAGCTAGTGGATCTGGAGCTAAGGAAAAGCCAGGCCTCGCACAGAGCTGTCCTCAGGCCGCTGTGCTCAGACACAGCTGGTGGCTCTCTGGCTCCCACGCTGACGCAGCCTCGTGGCTAAGTCGCGGCCTGGACAAAGCCAAGGGGCTGGTGCCCGCTGCGCGGCGCTGAGCAAACCCCCATCTCCAGCAGGAGCTGCGACAGGCTCGGGCCCAGAATTGGGCCTTGCTGTCGGCACGCCTGACCAGCAGGTGGCAGCGTCGCCATTCCCTGAGCCCAGCGGTTCCCAATGTCCTCTGGCAGCTGCAGGAGCTGGGCACAGACCCCAGCGCTGGGCACGCGTGGGGGTTCTGGTCTGTACGGCCGGGCCCCCCGAGGCTCTGTCCAGGCCGCCGGGGGCTCTGGAAGCGGGTCGGAAATCAGAGTCTGCAGAGCCCGTGTTGGCCCGTCAAGTTGTCCTTTTGCCGTGTGGCTGGGACCTCACCCCTCCATCCTCCCAGCCGCCTGCTGGTGCTGCTCTGTGCCCATGCCCGACGGGAGAGATGCCTCGATTCGCCCAGCATGCCCTGCTCCGCGCCGTGCGGATGCCGCTCAGCCGTGTTTGGTGCACCCGGCTCCAGGCATTGCTCCGGCCTCAGCTGGAAGCCCCCCAGAGCAGAGCTGTGTACATGGACCCAGCTCCAAGGGCAACCACGGCCCCCAACTCCCAGGAAGGGCGGGGGATCCGTCACCTGCAGCTCCTGGGGAGCCGTGTCTCAACAAGGCTGTCAGGGCTGGGCTTGGCAGGCACCGTCCCCCAGCCCTGGACCCTGCACCTCTGCCCCCTGCCTGGTTGATTCCCCCCACATCTAGGCCAAGGCTGAAGCTGGCCTATTCCTCCAGAAAGGTGCTCAGATTCACCTTTGCTTTCTGCCCAAGCCACTCTCCAGGCCCAGACCCCCTCTCATCTCCCAAACACCCGCCTTGCCCCATGCTGATGGGCATCATCTCTCTGGCCAGGAGTTTGCTCCCCATCACCCCCAGCCTTGACTTCATTCCCCAGCTCGCCTTCCAGAGGCCCATGTGCAGGAATCTACAGCTTCTCGAGCGAATGAGCCTCTGTGGATGGGGCCCAGAGGAGGACACGGCACATGCTGACCAGTGGGTTCCACTAACTTCTCTTCCCCCCGTCTCCATGCCCTTTGCTGCTCTGTCTCTTCTCACAGGAGCCCCAGAGGTGCCAACCAACGGGATGCTGGCAGAGCTGAGCTGTAGCTAATTAAGGTGTCGCTAACGATGTAATATCCTTAGACTTCTGTAAGACGTTTGACTTGCTATCACATGACATTTTGATTAAAAAAACCTAGAAAGATGTAAAATCAACATGACATATATTAAATGAGTTAAAAGCTGGCTACCTGTTAGGTCCCAGGGTGTAAATGAGGGATCCACATCAAACAGGTGTGTTTCTAGTGAGGTCCCCCAGGGCTCAGTTCTTGGTCCTGTGCTATTTAACATTTTTATTAATGACCTGGATGTAAACATAAAATCATCACTGATGAAATTTGCAGATACCACACTCACTGATAATGAGTGATTTGGATCACTGGGTAAACTGGGTGCAAACAAGCTATATGTGTTTTAATATGGCTAAATGTAAGCATATGCATCTAGGAGCAAAGATTGTAGGCCACACTTACAGGATGGGGGATTCTATCCCGGGAAGCAGTGACTCTGAAAATAATTTGGGGGGTGGATAATCAGCTGACCATTGTAACCTCAGAATTTGACATTACTGCAGCTAGCCATTTTGTGTGTCCAGTCACAGCTAACTGAAAGCCAAATGCCACATCGCTAGAAATAATGTTATGCTCTGAGAGGCAAGGCCACACAGCTGCATATTTGCAGTTCTGCAAATTAAAACTTAAAAATGGAACAAAAAATTCATGTGCCATAAAAATAAAAAAAAATTAAACAATCAACCTTGGTTAAATGCCAAGCATAGAATTTTACTGTTACAATTAAAACTACAAAAAATTCTTTAATAATAAATAATAAATAGTTTGCTAAAACTGAAAAAATTGGTGACCCACTCGGAGACACTATAAGTTACGTGCTTTGTTTAAGTTAGCTATGAAAAAATCAAGCAAAAAATATTCTTTGAAGCAGTTCAAGGAAGCTTTTCCTTGGGCAGGGAGCTGGCACCTAAAGGGTGGAAGGAGGGCCCCCTGGAAGGCTGGATTCCTCAAAACTATTTCAAACGCTGGGTATATATAAATGTTTGGAATGCTCTCAACCTACTGCACCAGCATATATGTGAGTGTGTGTGCTTAAGACCTAATAAAAAGTAGTTTTAGGTAAAAGCATTCTGTTTCGCACCAATCATTTATCAGACGAAGGAGCTGTGTCCCCATTGATTTATTCCTGTCAGTGCATAAAAAGAAACAGTCCAGCTACCACTGCTTTGGGTTCTGAAAACCCTGGGTACCTCCATGAGCTCCCAGGGCGATGCTGTGGCCAACGGGTCTAATGCAATCCTGGAATGCATAAACAAGGAACTCTTGACTTTCTCGCTGTCGTTGGCACTGGTGTGGCCGCGGCTGGACTCCTGTGTCCAGTTCTGATGCCTGCAATTCAAGAAGGATGTTGATAAGTTGGAGAGAGGTCCGAGAAGAGCCACAAGAAAGACAAGAGAATTGCAACACATGCCTTGCAGTGATAGCCTCAAGGATCTCAATCTATAAACAAAGAGAAGGTTAACAGGCGACTTAATTACAGGGTATAAGTATCTACCTGGGGAATAAATATTTAATCATGGGCTCTTCAGTCTAGCAGAGGAAGATCTAACACGATCCAGTGGCTGGAAGTTGAAGCTAGACAAATTCAGTGTGGAAATAAGGTCTACATTATTAACAGTGAGAGCAATTAATCATAGGAACAATTTACCGAGGGTCCTGGTGGATTCTCCATCACTGCCAAGTTTTAACTCAAGACGGGATGTTTTTCTAAAGGCTCTGCTGGGGTGATGACTGCCCTGTTGGGGAGGGGTGCTGGGGAAAGGAAGAACATGTACCCTGAACCCTTACACCCCTGTTTTACTGAAGGCAAGCAGCAGGCCTGCTGGGGGTGAGAGCAGGAGGTTGTGATTGCATCTCCCTGCTGGGGGTTACCCCCCTGATGGTACCCTCTCCTCCTGGCACTTTGCTGGGACGCAGGTGGACTGAGTTTCTCTCGCATAGTCATGGCCTCGTTTTCCTGAGCCGGATGATGTCCCTGGCATCACAGCAGCCACGGCACCTTGACACGAGTGTTACGGCACCACCGCACGGCTGGGATCCCTCTAGGATCTGGCAGAGATCCCATGGGTTGCACAGCCCTTCAACAATACCTGCTGGCCACTCAGGACAAGAGAGTCCCATGGGACTGTGTCCTCCACTCTGGCAATGAGCAGTGTGTTTATATCACTCCCCAATGGCCCAGCGAGGGTACATTACACGCCGTGTAGACAAACACATTGCACAGTGTGTGGGGTTGCTACCGCAAGCTCTATTTTGTGCAGTTTAGAGTATTTTGTGTGTGTATGTTGAGTGTAATAATGTATCTGTGTATAATGATTGAGTATGTGTGTGGGGAAGATTGTACACACATAGATTTTACACATATACAATCTACACACACACACACTCATTCTACGTCTGCACAATGATTGTACACACATAGATTTTACACATATACAATCTACACACACACACACTCATTCTACGTCTGCACAATGACTGTACACACAGATTTTACACGTGTACAGTCATTGTGCTGATGAAGAATGTGTGTGGGTGTGCACAGACTGATTGTGTGCCTCACAAACATGTCTCACTCTGCGATAACTATCCTTCCGTGCGCTCTGCGGTCTTGGTCATTTAGCATAAGATGCTGTCCAGGAATATGAGTAATTTTTAATTTGTGTCTGCAGGAAGGCGGCTGAAGTCAGCAGCTCATATCAATACAGCTCCACTTACAGCGAAGGGCGGCGTAATGAAAATCCAATGGCATGCCGGTGGGAGTAAATAAGTATGCCATTAAAATGAGAAAATCAAAGCCCCGGACAGGTCTTTTCTCTTGCCCATTGATTTCTTTTATTATGGAATTATTGCTGCTAAATAACATTAGTGTGAACAATCTGGACAGTGTTTTCCGTAGATTGTGGGTCAATGGCTTGAACACGGGGAGGGGGATCCCATACATGGCTGTCGGGGGGGGGACGACATCAGCACAAGAGCAAGGGCCATTCCTTTGGTACCCCGCATTGTTCAGCAGATTAAGCCACATGTTCGGCTGGGTGGGGAGGTGCTACACGAGGCATTGATGGCACCATCAGACCATAGCCTGGCCTCCTGTCTAACCCCAGCCCTCAAACTTCACCCGGTCTCCCCTGCTTATGAAGCCCAGGGCCTTGCCCCACCCCAGACTTCTTCCAGAAAGGGGTCTCTGAGCACTAGGACGCTGGTAACTCGTTTGGCCTCACAAGCCTGGCCCCATTTTACAGGTGGGGGGACCGGCGGTTGGAAGGGGTAGTGGCTTTGCCCAAAGTCACGCACTGAAGCAGTGACAGAGCCGAGCGTGGAACCCAGGAGTCCGGGCTCCTGGTTCACGCCTTTCCCTCTTGGAAACCCACATGCAGAATGGCACTGGGGGCTCGCGTTACAGAGCCGCCTGCCAGCAGGACAGGAGCAGACACGACCGGCATGGGGACCCAGGGAGCTGAGCCCAGATGCAGTGTATCACCCTGTGCTTGCTGGGTCAGACCCTCTGCCTCTCTTTACCGCCGCCTACATAGCTGGGCACGCCGACAGAGTCTCGTCAAATTCAGCTGGGGAGGTTTGTGACGTTGTTTCTATTTTACATGTAGGAGGGAAACTGAGGCATGGAGCCGAGTAGGGGGAGAGAGTGACTTGCCCCATCATGCGGCAGCTCAGGTGAGCCAGCAACTAACCCACCTCTCCGTGCTCTAGTTCCAGGCTTCGCCCAGAAGACCCCTCTTCCTCTCTCCCCAGAGGTGCCTCACCACCAGAGGGGAGGCCCACGCATGCTGGATCAGCCGCTACCGTGCGTCCTGTAAAGGGCTCCCTGGAACTAGCACCGCCCCAGACTAAAGAGAGAGGAAACTCCCCGATCCTGCTCTATGACAAAACGCGAGCGCGTCCCAGCGCCATCTGTCCTCCGCCTTCTCTCCCTAGCTAGCCAGCCCCCGCCAGCTTCCGGGCGTGGCTCAGGCAGAGCCCCCTGCTCGTGGTAAACGGGGGACAGTCCGGGCGGGAGTGGGGAGGGGTTAGCTGTTACCCTGCGGGGTGGAGGGTGTCTCTATTCCGTGGCACCAGGGGCTCCCCACAGCACCGAGCAATTCACAGCAGTGCCCCGGGGAAGCCCTGGATGTCCTGACCACCGTGGCTGGCAGACCCCCCCTGCCCCTTTTTCTTTCACTTGGTGTCCTGGCAGGGGCTGTTCCCCTCCTGACTGGTTACAAGGCAGCTCTGTGGCGGTTGTGCCCAGGTGCCACGTTCTCCTGCCACGGGCATTTCTCAGGGGGTGACTCCGTCTACCCGGCCTGGAGATCGCTGGCTGACCCCCTTGCCCTAAGCACTCCGGGGACTTGCAGGGGCAGGTCTGCGTGGCCATGGAGTGACTAACCACAGTGCATTGCTCCCACGCATGCCAGGCCTAAGCAGTGCTGTCCACGACCGTCCACCGTTTCTTCGATTGCCCCCTGGTTCATTCCTCTCGCTCTGATTTTCAGTGCTGCTTTTCCCAGGCCACTGTCTATTCTGGGACAAGACATAGTGCCAGGACCTGGGGTTCAGAGGGGCACGAGGGGCTGCCTGATCGGAGCCAGGCTGCGGGTTGATTTCACCTTCTACATGTTGCCAGGCACCGGGGACGCCTTTCAGCTGGCCTGGTGTGTTAGCTGTGTTTAGACAGGGCTGGTGACGGGTGCGTGAGTGAGCCGTGTCCTGCCTGTGTGGTGGCTTTTAGTTATTTATCCCTTTATGTGCAGGATTGTAACAGCATCACCAGCATCGTTTCTCTTTCCTGGGACTCACGTTCACTCGAGGCGTTTTCACCTTTCTTCCTTTGTCATTGGACGAGGGAGCCCCTCACCTTCCCTCAGCAGAACCCAGCCCAGCAGCCCGCTGTCACCCAGTGCCGGGGCCTCCCTAATGGGGAATAATAATTGAGGTCAGGTGATTAACTCAGGCCAGGCCTGGGGATGGAAGGAGGAGAAGATGACAGGCTCTTGGGGTACTCGCTGGAAAGGGAGCTCAGCTCTCCAGCTCGGGGCTGGGAATGCCAGGCAGGAGAGGAACTGGGGAAGTTGCAGCTGGCTGGACAAAGCAGTGGCTGGAAACGAAGATGCAGTCTGAGCTGAGGACTCTGGACTTGAGGAGCTGGAGTGGCAGTCAGAGGAGCAGAGAGAGGGGAGAAACTATATTTTTGAGTTTATTTGGACTCAAGGTAGACTCAGCAGGGGACTTTTGTCTCATACCTTTTGGACTGTGTGGAATAATTCAAAGAGTGCTGAAGAGGATAAACTGAGGCAGGATCACCCTGAGGCCATGAGGGAGTATGTGGGAGGCGGGTGACTCTGTTACACCATGTAACCAATATTACCTCGATAAGAATAAGAAATACTTTGATCTATCTGCACTCGAGTGAAATAAAGTTTCAACCCAAATAGATTCAACGTCTGTTGTGTACATGTGTTATTGTGAGCTGGGTGAAACCTTGGCATGAGTTGGAGTCAAAATCTTGTTCAAGCAGAGGCGTGAATAAGTCCTCCATTTAAGATAATGCTAAGAGACAGTGAAGGGGCCAGACCTAAAACAAGGCCAAAGAGAACATAAGAATGCCTATCCCAGGTCAGACCAAAGATCCATCTAGCCCACTGTCTTCCGACAGTGGCTGGTGCCAGATGGTTCAGAGGGAATGAACAGAACAGGGCAATTATCGAGTGATCCATCCCCTCTCAGCCACTCGCAGCACCTGGGCTTAGGGACACCCAGAGCATGAGGTTGCTTCCCTGACCATCTAGGCTAATAGTCACTGATGGACCTATCCTCCACGAACTTGTCTAATTATTTTTTGAACCCTGTTATAGTCTTGGCCTTCACAACATCCCCTGGCAAGGAGTTCCACAGGTTGACTGTGTTGTGTATAGAAATACTTCCTTTGTTTGTTTTAAACCTGCTGCCTATTAATTTCATTGGGTGACCCCCTGGGTCTTGTGTTAGGAGAAGGAGTAAATAACGCGTCCTTATTCACTTTCTCCACACCAGTCATGATTTTATAGACCTCTATCATATCCCCCCTTAGACGTCTCTTTTCCAAGCTGAACAGTCCCAGTCTCTCCTCATACAGAAGCTGTTCCATCCCCCTCATCATTTTTGCTGTCCTTCTCTGCAGCTTTTCCATTTCTAATCTATCTATTTTTGAGACGAGGTGACCATAACTGCACGCAGTATTCAAGGTGTGGACGTGCCATGGATTTATATAGAGGAAATATGAGATTTTCTGTCTTATTATCTCTCCTTTTCTTAATAATTCTCAACATTCTGTTTGCTTTGTTGACGGCCGCTGCACATGGAGTGGATGTTTTCAGAGAACTCTCCACAGTGACTCCAAGATCTCTTTCTTGAGTGGTAACAGCTAAGTTAGACCCCATCATTGTATATGTAGAGTTGCGACTAGGGTTTCCAATGTGCGTTACTTTGCATTTATCAACATTGAATTTCATCTGCCATTTTGTTGCCCAGTCACCCAGTTTTGTGGGACCCGTTTGTAACTCTTCACACTCTGCTTTGGACTTAACTATTTTGAGTCATTTTGTGTCAGCTGCAAACTGCCAGCTCACTGTTTACCCCTTTCTCCAGAGAGTCTGCTCAGAAGCTAGCATCATGGGAAGTAGCTTGCCTGGTTATTGGGATTAGACGTGCATGCGTGCATGTGTGTGTCTCTGGGCTCCCAGAAAGTAACTGGGGCCAGGCAAGACTGGGAGAGGGGGAAAAAGCAAGAAAGCCAAGTGGCACCTGTCAGCTCAGCAGTGTCCACACTTCATTGTAAAGCCAGGCCTGTGGGAGTCGGGTGTGTGGACTCAGTGGTTTCAAGCCTCACCACTGCATAGTAAGTCTGGGTTCACTGCCATGCACATCCATACTGTGCAATGCAGACCTTCTGACTCCAGTCTGCGGCTTGACCTGCATCCACACTACAGAATGACAGGGGTTGGCTTGAGTCCCGGCTGAACTCTGGCTCTGACCCATCCTCCTAGCAGGGTGCTGAGTGCTGACTGACCTGAATCAGACTGATTTGCGTGTGGACAGAGTGGGGACATGGGCTCAAACCGGAGTTAGAGCCCGGGGTTAGGGTGCAGTGTAGACATACCCAGTGTGACCCTGGCAAAAGCTAGAGAGATCTTTTCGACTGGGTGTTGGCTTGGGGGACTGGTAAGCTAAGAAACTGCTCCTTTGTGTCCTTGTTTCTTTCTGCAGTCAGAGGTACGGGACTTGATTCATTCCTTGTAAACGAGCAAGATTGTATCAAAGAAAATACATCCATTTTTATTCCAACCGGAACATGCCCAGGGCCCCCAACTTTGACTAGCCACTTGGCTCCAACGAGACAGCAGTGTCAAAGCTACCAAAAGACTGCAGCTGGACCCAGGGCAGCGACTGTACCAGTTCTGTGCCTCCCACCGACTCCAGCTCTTTGCCTCGGAGGCTAAGCAGGGTTAGGGCAAGTCCTTAGCATTAGCGGTGCTAGCCTTGCTATTCTCTGCCGGGGACACCGGAGGTGCTTTGATGAGTAGCCCGGACATTGGTTTCATGGCCCAACCGGAGGGCAGCGTCTTTGTTCATCATGCTGCTGCCACACCCACTGATTCACCCTCTCCCATGCCAGCCAGCCATTCATGGTGTTGCTCCGGCTTGCCCTAGGACTGGTCATGCAATGAATTTTTGTTGTGTATAGGAATTGGGTAGTATCCATTTGTGAGACCTCGGCTAATGCTTCCTTCAGTGCCCCTGGAGTTTCTATTGCATGTGACTAAACTAAAGAATTTTGCATTGTCCCCAAGTGTTGCTCACCTGACAGCACCCGTCGCAGCACAGAACCTTGGGGCCCCCCTCGTTACCCTTCTTCCACGGTACAAATTCATTCCTTCGTGATCGTGGCTCTCTGTTTCTTAAACCGCAGCCTGACCCACAGCAGAACTTTACCCCTGCCCCCCAGGAATACTGTACTTAGCCCTCAATAGCCTCTTGCGCGGGACTTGATCGAGGTTTTCAAAAGTCCGAATAACTGTTATCGACCAGTTTTCCTTGAGCCAGTAATTTGCTGATTGCCTCAGAGTCCAGCCCATCACAGAAATATGAGCCGGCTGCGAGACGAGGACACGGAGCAGGCCCTGCTGCGGTTTGGTTCTGAGCCAGCCCTAGGCCCACAGTGCATGAGCTAGGTGAGTGCTCGATCCACACCCATGACAAGAACAAATCCATGATGCTCCCCATCAAAACACATTCTCTCTGCACCTCTCTCTGTCTTGCTGTCTTTCTGTGCCCAGGCAGCTATTGATCTGCCTACAGGATCTATCTATCTAAAGGGTCCATCTATCTACAGATTCTTTCTGTGGTATCTATATATCTAGTGCATCTCTCCATCTCCTCCATCTACAGTATCTGTATATCCACAGGGTCTATCTATCTCACTGCAGTATCTACCTGCTGATTTACCGACAGCATCTATCAACACATGGCGTTTAGCCGTGATATTTATCTGCAGGATCTCTGCTCAGTCTACAACCTGTAGCTTCTTAGGCCTGATCTGAACTTTACCATTAGCTCGACCTAGCTACGTTGGTCAGGGCTGTGAACAGTTTGTGCCCTGAGTGCCATAGTTAAGTCAACCCAACCCCGGGGGTAGGTGCAGCTAGGTCACCAGAAGAATTCTTCGCAGCCATGCAGGGAGCTCTGCTGTTCGGGGTGGGGTCTTGAAACATCTTGACGAAGCCGCCTTTGCTCGAGAGGGGTCAAGGTAAATGGATCTTATACGAGACAGTGTCTGGGCAATGCCGGGTTAAAGTATTTGTACAAAACCTTAAGTCAGTGGAAATGTTCCCTTGATTTTTTTCGGGGATGTAACATGAAGCTCCTTGGGTCATGGACTATTCCAGGGGGTGGCCAAACTTGCTGCCCCTCCGAGCCACATACAACAGTCTTCAGAGAGCCAGGGCGCGCCTGCCAGGGCTCGGAGCTTCAGTGTAATAGCTGCAGCCCCAAGACACCCCCTCCCCGCTGGGCAGAAGCCAGAGGTGACACATGGGGGGGGTCATGTGGGATCACGTGCCCCCCTCCCGATTTTTGCCAGGGTTGGCTGGCCCCATTTAGTCACATGGTGCAGCCTGGCCCCCTCCTTGCATGGCAGCTACAGAAGCCAGCAAGCTGGGAGCTGCACCCATGGGGCAGTGGAAAACACCTGGGGGCTGCAGGGAGGGGCCTCTGAGGGTTGGGGGGGCATGCCTGGGAGGGAAGCCGTTGTGGGGGGAACCTTTAAATTGTGCCCCCCCCCCGTCATCTCTGGCAGAAGCCCCTTGCCCCACCCCACCACAGGGCAGAATCCCCGAGCTCCCCCTCCCCCAAGTCTGGTAGGTGGAGAATGGGGTGGGGGGGACTCCATGAGCTGCATGTTAACTATAAAAGAGTTAGATGCAGCCCACGAGCCCTGGTTTGGCCACCCCTGGACTATAACTTATTCCCTGTGGGTACAGCCCCCAGCACGAGCCTGGTTTTGGCTGTGAGGCGCTGTGGCAACATCAACGATGCAATTAGTACAGGGTTTATGGGGGTTTGGGTCTCAGCCCTCCTCTCTGCTCTTTGCAAACCAAACATTTCAGCCGGATGCTGGGGCCAGACAACCAGGGAGGGGAACAAAAGTGAAAGTGACCCGTCTGCTTTCACTGAGCCAGGGGAGAGGAGCTGAGGGTTTAAACCCTGTCCCTTTGATTAGTAACCCAGAGAATGAACGGCAGGGTGCTAATCCAGGAATTTTAATCGGAGCGTGTCCTTTTAAAACAGACAGACACGATTGTACCTGCTGGTGTCCAGCCATTTGAGATAATGGCCCCGTTCTGCTGCTCTCGTTTCCTCTCTGTCTATCTGGGCACTCCTATGGCCCCATAACCGTGGTCGCTGAGCGCTTGAACCCTCGCCAGGGGAAACATGCATCTGCAGCTCTTAGTGGGAGGGCGGCTGACGTGCGTATCTGTCATTGCTGTGTTACGTCGGATCAGCTTCTGGCCCAGACCCTCGCGTCTGCCCGAGCTCGGGGAGACTCCGTCTGATGGAGTCAGATCTGAACTTCCCAGCTCAGCTTAGAGGCTAGTTAAACTTCCTTCCAGTACCCAGCCCAAAGCCCCTTTGGTCCCCAGTCTTCCTCCATCTGGGTCTCTGCCATGCCCTCATGTGGCTCCTCTACCCCAGGGCTTCCTCGCCAGGAAAGGGTTTGTCTCGGCCCCTGCCTGGCTCCAGCCGTTAGCAGGGATGTTCCAGGGCCGATCCCCATCCTGTCAGTAGGTGTCACTATTAGACCCCGTCCTTTCTGCTGCTCCGTGGAATAGGTGCCGGCTCTGGTGTGAGCCCCTCTGCCTTTGACAGGTTTACAGCTGGGATAGAGTGGGGAGCGGGGGAGAGGGACAGGATCTCTGGGCCACCCGCAGCATTGATGTGCACGGGCTGGGCCCCCTTGGATTTATCTAGGCCAAGCCGGTGGTTTCGGGGCCCCCTTTGGGACGTGCTGAGCCTGGTTTTCAGAGATGCTGCGGACGGGCCTGGAAGCTCCTTGGGGCAGGGATTGTTCGTTCTGTGTTTGCGCGGCACCCGCCCCCTGGGGTCCTGGCCCGTGACTGCCACACTCAGTCCAAATAATACAGAGTAGTCACCGGTCCCGCTTTGGCCCTTGGCCGTGGTTGAACCCAACACCTTCAGTGTTAAATGCATGAGCCCCTGCTGCCAGAGCTAAAGGACTAATCCAGTTAGCCAGCAGCGATCATAGGTTCTTATCTGCTTAGGGGCACCAGTCCCTAGAAGGGTGAGAGCACCTGCCATGCCTTTCACTGAGTGTCTTGCCTCGGTTAAGCCTGCAAGAACTGACCCCAGCAGCTCCTTTCCTGACTGTGTTTCCCAGGACGAGGATCGCAGAGGAATCCCAGAGGCTGAAGGAGTTCAAAAGCACCTTCTCTCCCCTGCCCAAACCTATCTGCTATGCACTGCCACGTGCCATTACCAGCCCCCTGCACCTCACCATACTGACACACTTTCTCCCGGCCTTCGCCCGGCACCCTGCATTCGCCCAGCGCTCCCTGCCTACAGAAGCCAGCGACTGCTGAATAGAGCTGGCTGCCATTCTATCAACGATGAGTTTGAGGTTGGTTGGGGGGGTTTTGGTTTGTTTTACACAAGAAATGACTTTTTGACCAAAACCAACAGTTTCAGTTGGGCCAGAAATGTTCCTTTTTTGATGAAAAATGGAAAGGGGTGCTTCGTTCTGAAACGTTTCAGGGTCGTCCCCCCCCCCATTTTTAAAAATCTTCTAAAAAATCTTTTCCAGTGGAAGAGAAACAAGCCAGGATAGTTTTTAAAAGTGGGGGGGGAACACTTCTTATTTTTGTATTTGAAATGAAAATTTTGGTTTCGTTTCAAATTTTTTCACGGGGGGAAAATCTTGCACATGTTTTGAATGACACAGAAATGTTCGTCTCTTTCTCATTTGTTTGCAGAAGTTGCAACTCTGGCTCTGGGTCTGAGCGGTGCAGGAGAGGCGGATGGGCTGAATGTGGCATCTCTCGCTGGGCCTCAGGGCTGCAGGTGTTAGGGCCACATCTGGAGCCGACAGCTGGCGGTCGGTGGCAGGTCAGTGGCATGGTTTGCAGGTCCGGAGAGGCTGTAGGGTTTACCATTATCCTTTTCCTACACCCACTGTGCATTGTCAGAAAGACCCCAAAGACACCTAAGACACCAGAGAACCTGCATGGCAAGGGACAGGAAGACTGGTTCCTCCATCCAAACTCCCTAAGTGTCCTAGGCCCTATACTGCTCTGCAGGATACAAACGCCTACCACTGGGCATTATTGTCCTGGAGTGGGGCCCTGTTGGGAACAATCTCCCACTCTTCCCCACTGACAGACACACACACGTGTGCACCCCGACATTCACGCACCCTGACACCTGCACACACTCCCACTTAGCCGCATGCAACGCAGCTGCACACACGCACGAGAAATCTCGTTAGATAATACGTCTTCATTAGGGCAGGTCTTCTGCCGTCAGCGTAAGAGCTCTGCAAACCCCCCAGCCGCGCATCGCGGGAGGGGGCCACTTCTGCCTTTCTGAGCATCTGGAGTCAGTTGGCTTTAGCCCTGCGACCCTATCACAGGGCATCCGAGGCATGTGTTAATAGCCCGCCGGACACGCCCTGTCATGTCTGATTGCGGAGCTGAACTCCTGGACTTATTTCCTGGGCAGGTTCTTTACACGGATGGGTTGGAAACAACAGATGCCTTTGGGCGGTACGTTCCTAGGGCAAAATATAGTTGACCGTGTCTGTATTCTGTGCCATATGCACAGTCGCTAATGGTGTGATCACGAGGGGGTTTTATCCGACCCAGGTCCCTGCCTCTTTCGGAGCACAGGACGGCTGGTGCTCACTGAGTGAGCAGCTATTCAGTATTTTATTTTCCCCTTGGGGTTCGGTGTGTGGCCCCCCAGGCCTTGTGGCCCCCCTGCCCACTATTCAAGCCCTGCTCTGAAGACAGCATTACTGGGTTTTATGGAGCCCGTTGCTCTGGCATCTGAGTGCTTCAGAAACAGTCATTGTTTCATCTTCAGTGCACCCTGGGAGGGTAGGCGGCATTGTCCCCATTTGACTCAGGGGAAAGTGAGGCACAGCGAGGTTAAGGCCAAAAGTGTCCACCAACTCGGGGTGCCCAGCTGGAGACACCTGGGCCCTGATTCCTCCGATTGCTTAGCTCCCTCGAGCACTTCAGATGCTCTCAGCTCCCATTGACTTCAGCTGCAGCTGCCCATGCTCGGGAATTCTGCAGATGACCCAGGCTCTCGTGTCAGCTTTAAGTGACTTCTCCAGCATCTTACAGCAAGGCTGGGGCAGAGGCAGGGAGAGAATCCGCTTCTTCGGGGCAGCGTTCAGCCGCCTTAATCACCAAACTGACCTTTCTCTTCCTGCCGTCCCCTGCTGTGTTCAGCACAGGCCTTCTGCCTAGGCCGGGGTCCGACAGCTCCCTCGCTACACAACCCTGATTCCTGCCCAGATCACGGTCCATCCTGGGCACTGAACGATCCAGGGCCCTGGGCGGGAAAACTGGTGTGTGATCATGGCATTAAAGGCTGTGCCATAATGCACACACACAAGGGGACTGCATTAAGTTCACCTGGGCCCATCCATCTGGGGTGAAAGAAGAAGCAGGCCGTAGGAGGGGCAGGGGGTCTGGGAAAGAACTCAGGCAGGACCTGAGACTCTGTTTGAGTCTCTGATCTCTCGGGGTGGGGGGGGAGAGATGGGGCGCTCGAGCTACCCCGAGGGAACCTGAAGGGCACCTTCCTGCCACAAGAGGGCACTGGAAGAGGCCTGGCTTATTACACCCACCTGCACTGACTTAGTGTTGGGCCCCACATGGAGAGTGTTCCAAGTAATCGAAAATCAGCACAGATTCCTCCTCCCCCCCGAGCTCTTTCTGTCATCCCCTCTCTCTGAGCTAGAGATGCCAGCCCTGCAAGAGTTTTAGGGTGTGACAGGAGAGTGTTGCCAAGTGATCAGAGCAAGGTGCAGGTGGCTACTTGGGACTCCTGGGTTCTGTTCCCAACTCTGCTGCTAACTTTCTGTGTGACCAGGCGTGCCAATTTTGGTGGGACATATTCCTGGATTATTTCATCACAGGACATAATCTTTCATTCCTGGAGACTCCTGGACAATCCTGGAGGGTTGGCAGCCCAGCATGACCCTGTCCAAGTCAGTCAGCATCCCCTTATGCTCCTCGGGAAGACTAGAATACCAATATTGACCTGCCTCACAGGGGTGTCTGCCAAGCCCATTGCAACCCTTCATTGGAAGGCACCGGAGCAATTGGAAGTCTTTCAATAGACGTGTATACCGCTGCTCTCCAGTGTATGGAATCCAAACTGCTGAGGTATGTGTCCTAGTCCCTCTATCGCTAGCAGAGATCCTTCTTTAGCTCAGGTACTGTAAATGCACCGTGAGCTTCCCCAGCTAGAGGGTCTGAGTTCTGTCACTGCCCCCCCTACAAAGTTGCCAGGGGAGCGTGGTGGGGATGAGTAGCTGAGTGACGACCACCCAGCCCTCTGTCGCTAACAATCTGCGATTGTACGAATCAGACCGTTATTTTTAGGCGCCTCTTGGTGGTTCTTATAGATCTAAAGAAATAACAAATATGATTAATAACTGCATGGGTGACACACGAATCACATGGGCTTTTCCTTTGCCCTCCCCAGCCCTTGTGTGTTCCTCACCCGTCCAGGAGAGAGACTCCAGGGCTGCGTGTACAAAGATACAAGACACGGGAGTAAGGCATACAGCTCTGTTCGTAAGGGGGGTGACTCCTGGACAAGTCTGGCCAGGGCTGGCTGAGGAAGAAGGTGTGAGAGTGGGGGCTCTTCTACTACCAGATCAGCTGGGCCCAGGCCACGTGACAGGACAAACAAACAGAGGGGCCCGTGGGGCACCGTGTCCATTTATCATGACGCTCTGTAATAGGAAACCACCACTAAGGAACTCAGGCAGTACCAACAGCACAGAACAAAAGCCTCTTTGGAAATTCATGCTCGTTTGCCATCACTGATCACTTTAAAATCAAGGCGGGATGTTTGTGTAAACGCTCTGCTCCAGGAATGACTGTGGGGCTGTTCCCTGGCCTGGGCTCTAGGGGAGGTCAGACTAGATGATCGCAATGGGCCTGTCTCACCTTGGAATCTGTGTATTATATGCCTTTATATGGCTGACCATCCCGACATGCTCTTGAATGCATATGGCCTATATAAAATACACGGCAGACTCTAATCACCTGGAGCTATTTAAGATCTTCCTAGAGTTACATACTGACCGTTAGCACTGAGGGCTAACAATGAATGACACAGACAGAAAGATGTGTGTGTGAGAGAGAGAGAGAGACTGCCCTCTGTTGGCTGGAAGCGGATCCGCTCAATTGTGTGTCATAGGCCCTATGCTGCTAGCAACTCGTGGTGAGTTTCCTTCAGCCTGAGTGGTAGGAATGATGTCGGAGGAGGATCTGGGTTCTAGCCCCACTGTCGGTGTGAAGTTCTAAGTTGCAGCAGAGTGACAATGATGCAGTTCCTAGGTAGCCACACATTGGTTACAGTTCTGCTAGTCCCGTTCATCTGCTCAGCTTGTCGTGTGGACAAAGGCAGCTCCACCGAGCTCTCTGGGGCAGGTGCTGACAGCTCTGTTTTGCAGGTGGGAAACTGAGGCACAGATACACTAACGTTGCTATCTTTAAAAGTTGAATGCCAGACTCAGACTCCTCAGGTCTGATTTTCAGAGATGCTGAGGGCCCAGACCCGAAGGCCCATCACCGCTGCCAACCAGGCCTTAGGTGTTACCAGACACTGCGTCAGTGACAGAGCCAGGAATAGAACCCAAGAGTCCTGACACCCCGTCCTAGCGCACGACCAGTAGAAAGCAGCACACCCCAGTACACCACAGCTGGTTTATCTCCTGCCCACAGAGAAACAGTCGCACAGGCACTGAGGATTTGCTTCTGATAGTTCGCCATCTGCATGACATTAGAGTCAGCCAGGATCATTGCCAGGGCCCCAAAGAAGCAGAGGGGAGGGTGTGTGAAAAAACCCATTCACCTGTGAAGCTCAGGGCTCAGATTAAGTGGCCACCTGACCGTGATGTTGTTTCAATGTAGTCCATGCTGGATACTTGTCACTGTCACCAAACGACTGCGCCGTTCAGCCTGGATCATAACGTTTCTTCAGGACGAGGCCGGGACCAGTGGGGGTTGCTGCTGGTCTGCACAGAGGTGCGTCAAGAGCCCTGTAGGGGTGTCCCAGGACTGGGCTAGCAGGGGTGAGGTCGGTCAGGCGGGCGGAGGTGGATTAGCAGAGCTGTGCTGGGATCCCAGGATTGGGACCGCAGAGCGGGCTGCCAGTGAGCAGTGTAGGCAGCAGTGCAGGGGGAAGCTCGGGTGGCACCTGCCTGCAGCCTGCCTTGCTTAGACAAAGCCATCGGACTCACAGCTTCACCATCGCTCGTGGATGTAAAAGACCCTCCCCCCAACAAAGCCCCTCCCAGCCTGACCCAGGCAGATACGTAAGGAGGCTGACTTCTGCAGTCTCCTGGGGACTTGCCATGTAACAACAGCCATGGGCATGCATGATGCACAGTGCTCCTTAGTGTGTGCAGAAAGTCGTGAAATCTGTGGGGTTCCAGCGGGCAGCCCTCCCCGTACAGCGCCTATCTCGCCCCCCGTGCGCAAAGTAGATTCTGTATTTTTAGTCCGTCTCTTTGGACTCCTGTCCTGACTCTCGCGCCATCAGATTGTGAAGCCTGTTTCTCCCTGCGGTATGATGAGCTTTGCTCCGTGCTGGCCTAGCCCTGCCCAGGTGGCGAGAAGTTCTGCGACTCATTATCTATCCCAGAATGGCACAAAGCAGAGCCGAGATTCACAACGGTCACAGGGCAGTAGCGGCCCACGGGCTTCCGTGAGATTCTCAGAACAGAGTAGGGCCCATTCCTTAATGATAGTTATCTTACATTTCTATAGAGTGTTTCAGACAAAACACTTTATATGCCATACCTATGGGGCTGACCTCATCCACCACTGACATGCAGGTGCCTCTGGGGTGGTGCACAACAGCTATCTAACAGCGCACACCAAGAAGAAGAAATGAAAACTACATCCCAATGAAACGGCAGGGGAGTTGGGGAGGCAGAATCTGCGGGACTGGTGATAGCCCTATCAGTCAGGAGTGCTCAGCGCTGTTCATAATTCCAGTGCCACTGTGAACCTGAGTAAGTCGCTCCTTCTCTCGCTGGCCTAGCTTTTCCCCATCTGTCCTGCCTCGCCCTGGAGCTGGGGGATTCTGGGGGTAACGTCTGTAAGACACCTGGAGACCCGCCGAGGAAAGGTGTTGTATGAACACAAACTATTCATATCATAGCAGCCCAACCAGCCAAGGACTGAGGGGAATCACTGTATGGAGAAAGTGCCAGGAAGGATATTCAACCGCCGCAATTGGACAGAATCTCGGTTTTATGTCTCATCCACAAGACGAACGGAAGAAGTAACCACTCCTCCGGGGCCATCACAATGGCTTGGGTTGTGTTAGAGGGAGGGGAAATGGCAGACTGACATTTGGAGATAAAAAAGTTTGCCTTGCTAAGGAAGGAAGGATAGATAGATAGATAGATAGATAGATAGATAGATAGATAGATAGATAGATAGATAGATAGATAGATGGGGAAGGATGTATAGGGGGGTCTAGGAATGGATGGATAGATGGAAGGGATGGATGGATAAATAGAGGTGTATTGGGTAGGTGAATAGATAGAAGGGCTGTGGGAATGGATGGATAGAAGGGATGGATGGGGAAGGATGGATAAATAGAAGGGGTGTATGGGGAAGGCAAATAGACAGATAAAGGGGCTGTGGGGACGGATGGACGGGCAGATAAATGGGATGGATGGGGATTGATGTATAGAGAGAAAGTGGGGTGTGCTGGGATAGAGAAGGAGAGAGATCGATTTGGGCCCTGAGCTTTGCAGATGGGGTATTGCTCTGCCATTCCCACGCTGTAAGCCCGTTGACTTATGAATGGTTCTAGCTGAATTAGATGCCCTTAAAACCATCAGTGTGTTGAAGCCGTTCCTCATCCCTGAGCTCTGCTCACGTGACAACCTTGCCATTTTGGAAATTCCGGACTGGAAAAATAACCTCCTGAAAGAGTGATCAGTCAAGGGATGTAAGGAGCTACAGTAACCAGCTATCCCTATGTCCAGGGAAAGCTGCTTCTGAGAGAGAGATGTTATAGAGACCACCTGCTCACCCTGGTCCCTCTTCCTGTTTCTGGTATTCATCTCCGATGTAAACACCCCAAAGGAGGTAGGATAATATCATGTCTTGTCATCCTCCCCTGTCTGTACTTACTAGATGCACTTACTGTATCTTCTGCAGCGGATTGTGTAATATTCCAGCTGTAGGGAAGAGAGTGTGGACCAGTGGTTAAAGCAGCAGGCTAGGCTGCAGGGATTCTGGTTCTAGGTTTCCATGAGTCCCATCCTGCTGCTGTTCTTATTTGATTTCCATAGGCTTGTCTGATAGGGCCATGTCCACCCTTGGGGGAGTCACTTCACCTCTGTGACTCAGTTTACCCATTTGTAAATCGGGGGGAAGAACACTGACTGTTCCTGCTTCCCTGGAGTGTGGTGGGGCTCTATTAATGAACGCTAACAAAGCACCTGACATCTTCAGTTGAAAGGAGCTACAAAAGCGAAATGGTGGGCCCGATCCTGGAAATATTTAAACCGATCAGTGGCACATAAAGTTACCCATATGCATATTGCAGGATCAGGGACTATGTTATTTGCTTTGGTCTCTTGCATCTGAGAGATCCATGCAGGATGATCAAAGGCAACAAGATTCCCCCCCCCCCCATCTATTTATTTTGTGTGTGTGTGCGTTAAAATATGCCGTAAACGTAGAAAGAAGAGGAAACGAAGCTGCAAGGATTGCGTCAAGGTGAGGTTTCCTTTCTCTTCTGTGGATTTCTATAACATCAGTGCTCACTCCTGCAGCCTTTACTCCAGTGAGGCCTGCAGGATTGGGCCCTACCGGCCCTGGTTCTGAAAGGTGCCCATCCCCTCCCAGGATCAGAACCTAGCCTTTCTTCATCACGTCTAATGCGCTCCTGTCTCCGGGATAAATGTGGATGCCCTTTGTCAGCAGTGCTTAGATGCTGCCGTGATGAATGCGGTGACGAATGCATCACACTGTGATGAATTGCAGATAGGGAACTAGACGGGTGGAATTTTTCTAATCTGTGTAAGAAAAGTAAATTAACAAGAATTTAAGACGTGTGTGTGTGAGAGAGAGAGAGATTGAGAGATTCCTTCCAGGAAAAAAACCCTCCAAACATCCTGCAATCCTATGTGCAGCCAACAATGGCCTTTAGGCCCAGGTTAAGGACAAAGTTGCAGCAGTAACTGTGAATTTCCTGGCTTTGTGGGTTTGAGGCAGCTGGTATTTCTGGGTGTGGGTTTTGTGTGATTTGACGCAGTTCTATATCTGGCACAGGAGATACATATTCCTCCCCAGCCCCCAGCTCTGATGTTAACTTTTCAACCTGCTGCCCCTCACACTTACGCACTGCTAATCACTTACGGCTGGAGCTCGCTGATGGGATGAAGTGCAGCTGATTAAAAGCACTGGGGGCCTTTCTCCTGTCAGTGGCACAAGGCATATGTGCAGATGTCAGGAGGACTTATCCCAAGGCTTTGTGTAAATTGCAGTGATTTCCCCGGCTGACAGGGAAACATGGGTCTTGCAGATGAAGATATGAAGCCTTGGTAGTAACATTTCTCCTGTTGAATGCGCCTGTCACTGAGGATCCTTTTAAATAAACCACACACACGCACGCACACACCCACTCTCTCTCATGCACAGGCATGGACTGATCACATTTTTGTGTCAGGTATGGCGGAAATGCAGTTTTCAGGCGCCCTGTATGGTGATGCCACGGAGCCTGGTCTATGGATTGTCCATGACTGGACAGCCCTTGAAAGACAGCAGATACCCAGGGAGGGAGTTTCTGATCTCACACACACAGAGTCAGGACCCTCGGTTGCCAATGCCCCAGCGTGATCCCTGTTACACACACAGCACTAGGCTGGAAATGCACACGTGTGATCGCACCCCCATGTCAGAGCCCTGGGCTGGAAATGCCCGGGTTTGAGCCCCGCTCTGCGGATTGGAAAGATCTCTCCCACGCAGAGCAATGCCCAGAAGTAGGTTAGAAATGCCCTGATCACTGTGCAGCATGTATCCTCCTCTGTGATCTCCCTGCTGGGGAAGCATTACAGCGTTTTCCCCCTTTGGCTGTCAGCAAACCCTGCCCTCTCTATTTATCATTCCCTTGACGTGTCGCTAGCAAATGGGGAGCAGAGAGGGCTGATCTCTCGGTGGAAGGGGTCACACTGCCTCTGACTGCCACTTGTTGAAAAAAAAAAAAAAGGGAAAAAAAACCCCACCCCACCCCCCCCATTGCTACAACAAGCTGCAGAATAAAGGAAATATTTGTAACAATCTGATCCATGCTGGGACCGGGGGCCCAGCGCACCAGCAAAGCGCCAGAGGAATAAAAAGACAGCCACAGATCCGATTGTTTTTTAAATCTATATTTATACAGCCCCCCCGCCCCCCCCCCCGCCCCGGCCCCCGGCTCCCTTGGGCAGCCAGTCAGTGGGAGAGGAGGAAGCATGGTGGAAAACACGAAATCTGCTTTGGTAAGCTTTTTTTTTTTTTTTTTTTTAAAGAATATTGTATGTTTTCTAATGCCTGACAGAACAATTACCTCCGGCTCGCGGCTGGGGGGGGGGGCGGGGGGGGGTTAATGGGGTTGCGGTTGTTGTTTGGTTTCTTTTAGTTGTTGTTGGGCTTTTTGCTTGGTGGGGGGTGGAAGTGAACTCGGGGGCGGGGGTGGAAACTGCATCAAGTCAAACGTCCTGCAACTTCCCAGCCCCCCCAGCCCCCCCCCAGCCCCGCCGAGTCTGATCATTCATAAAGAGCCGAGCGAGGGGGGATCCCCCGGGGCTTGCACGTGGATCGCGTGTGGGTCTGGCCGCCCCGGGCGGAACGGGGGGGTCTCCCGGACCTCCAGAGCTGGAGCCGGGGGGGCTTGTGGGGACCCCCCGCGCGCCAATCTCCCCCCGTCTCAATTCTCCCTGCCCTGAAACTCCCTTTACTGCGTCCGTCTCCCCCTCCCCTTCCTCCCCGGCCCATCCGCCGGGATGTTTTCTCGGGCGGGGGGATCCCCCGGCTGGAGCCCGGCTCCGGGCTGCGAACTTCCCGCCGGGGCAGAGGAGCCGCTTCCCGGCTCCCCGCGAGGGGCTTGGGGCCCCCGGCTGCAGCGGAGCCGGGCAGCGGCAAAAGTTGGGCGAGACGCGCCCCCGCGCCCCGAGTTAGTCCGGGTGGGAGCGAGGGGGCGACGCGCGCTGCGGCTTCTCCCTGCCCGCCCCGGGCCCCGGCTCTCCGGTCCCCGCTGTCCCCCCAGCCCTCCTGCCCCGCTCCCTTCCTCTGTCCCGGGCTTCCTCTCCTCGGCCGCTCCCCCCTCGGCCCTTCTCTGCCCCTTCCTCCCCCTCTTCCTCCTTCCCCCTTCCTCCCCCTCTCCTTCCCCTTTCATCCCCCTCTTCCTCCTTCCCCCTTCATCCCCCTCTTCCTCCTCCTCTCCTTCCCCTTTCATCCCCCTCTTCCTCCTCCTCTCCTTCCCCTTTCATCCCCCTCTTCCTCCTTCCCCCTTCATCCCCCTCTCCTTCCCCTTTCATCCCCCTCTTCCTCCTCCTCTCCTTCCCCTTTCATCCCCCTCTTCCTCCTTCCCCCTTCATCCCCCTCTCCTTCCCCTTTCATCCCCCTCTTCCTCCTCCTCTCCTTCCCCTTTCATCCCCCTCTTCCTCCTTCCCCCTTCATCCCCCTCTTCCTCCTTCCCCCTTCATCCCCCTCTCCTTCCCCTTTCATCCCCCTCTTCCTCCTCCTCTCCTTCCCCTTCCTCCCCCTCTTCCTCCTTCCCCCTTCATCCCCCTCTCCTTCCCCTTTCATCCCCCTCTTCCTCCTTTCCCCTTTCATCCCCCTCTCCTTCCCCTTTCATCCCCCTCTTCCTCCTTCCCCTTCATCCCCCTCCTTCCCCTTTCATCCCCCTCTTTCTCCTCCTCTTCCTCCTTCCCCTTTCATCCCCCTCCTTCCCCTTTCATCCCCCTCTTCCTCCTTCCCCCTTCATCTCCCTCTTCCCCCTCCTCTTCCTCCTTCCCCCTTCATCCCCCTCTTCCCCCTCCTCTTCCTCCTTCCCCTTCATCCCCCTCTTCCTCCTCCTTTCCTTCCCCTTCCCTTTCATCCCCCTCATCCTCCTTCCCCCTTCATTCTCCTCTTCCCCCTCCTCTCCTTCCCCTTCACCCCCTCTTCCTCCTTCCCCTTCATCCCCCTCTTCCTCCTCTTCCCCCTCTTCTTTCTCCTTCCACTTCAACCCCCTCTTCCTCCTCCTTTTCTTTCATCCCCTTCTTCCTCCTCCTCCCCTTCCCCCTTCATCCCCCTCTTCCTCCTTCCCCTTCATCCCCTGCCTCTCTTTCCCCCTTCATCCCCCTCTTCCTCCTTCCCCCTTCATCCCCCTCTTCCCCCTCCTCTCCTTCCCCCTTCATCCCCCTCTTCTCCGGGCCGGGCACTCACCCCCACCCCCCACTCTCCTTGTGTCTCCCCGCAGGCTGCCTTCTCCTCCCCGGGGTCGCTGCCCCTGCCGGGGCCGGGCGCCGGGGGCGGCTCCCCGGGGCGCGGCGCTGCCCTGCCGGCCCCGGGCGGCGGCGGGCTCCGGCTGGAGGCGGTGATGGAGAATCTGCAGCGGCAGCAGGCGGCGCGGCTGGCCCGGGTGGAGGAGAAGCTGCGGCGGGGGCAGGCGGAGCCCGGCCCGGGGCAGCTGCGCTCCGTGGTGGGGAGCCGCGTCCAGCAGCAGGCGCTGGCCATCCAGCACTACCAGGCGGCGGTGCGCTGCGGGCTGGCCCCCCGCGGCCGCCTGGGGGGCTCCCCGCCGGGACCCGGCGCCCCGGACCACGAGGAGGAGGAGGAGGAGGAGGACCTGGAGGAAGAGGCGGGGGCGGCCCGGTACCCGCCGCGCTCCCCCAGCGCCCCCCAGCAGCGCCCGGAGCCCGCCCGCTCGCTCTCCCCGCCCCGCCAGCCACCGCCCCAGCACCACGAGTGGACCTACGAGGAGCAGTTCAAGCAGGTAAGAGCCACCCCCAGGGGCGCCTTCCCCCGGGAGCCAGCGCCCCCAAGTACCCCCGGGCCAGCCCCGCCGCTCCCCAGAGAGCCACCCCCACAGCTGTCCCCGTATCAAGGGCCTGGGCCTCACCCTCCAGTACCCTGACCCAGAGAGCTACCCCCCTATTTCCCTCCTGCCCCAGGGTCCCCCATCCCAACAGCTATTCCACTAGCAACCCCCCCCCCCCGTCCCATCTCCCAGTATCCGCCACCCCAATAGCTACCCTCACCCTGCCCCGATAACTCTCCACCCAATGGAGACCCCACCAGTAACCCCCTGGCCTCATCTCCCAGTAGCCCCACTCCAATAGCTATCCCCATATATCCCAGCTTGCCCTGATGCCCTCACCCTGCCCCCAATACTCCCCACCCCAATATCTCCCACCCCATCCCAATACCCTCCATCCCAATAGCTTTCCACATATCCCCCATCTGCCCCAGGACTCCCCACCCCAATATCTCCCACCCCATCCCAATACCCTCCATCCTAATAGCTTTCCACATATCCCCCATCCGCCCCAGTACTCCCCACCCCAATATCTCCTACCCCATCCCAATACCCTCCATCCCAATAGCTTTCCACATATCCCCCGTCCGCCCCAGTACTCATCCGCCCCAAGAACTGCCCCAGTATCGACTGTGCCATATCCTCCCTCCTGCTCCCACGTCCCCCACCCCACTAACAATCCTGCCAGCCACAGCAATATCCTTCACCAGCCATGAGATCCCTATCCCAATATCCACCTCAGCATGCACCCCACCCCATTATCCCTCCAGAGCATTCCTGTCTCCCCCATATCCACCCTGAGAACTGCCCCCAGTCTCCACTGCAATGTTCTTCACCAATCACTACCCCAATTCCACCCGAAGATCCTGCCCGTCTCCGCAAATACCCTCTCCAATAACTGTCCCAGCAGCCCCCACCCCCACCCCCGGTGATACCCCTCCACCATGTCCAGAGACCTTCTGCTCAAAATAGCCACTCCAGCCTGTTCCAGGGCCTGCCCCAGCAGCCCCTCCTGCCCTGCCCCAGGCTCCCCTCCAGCCTGCCCCAGGAGTAACATCGCTTCTCCAGCTTACGCTACCATTTCCACCACCACTCAGCGTTTCCTGCTCCCTGCAGTCTGCCCCCATTGATGCCAGCTGGAGCACAAGATGTGGGGGCAAACTGCACAATGCAGAGGGAAGTCTCTCTAACAGGGGGTCCTTTCTTGTCTGGGGAGGGCGCTGGGGTGGCTGGGAAAGCTTCCTCGCACTGACTTCAATGGAGAGGGTGGGACTGGGAAATTCAGTGACTTGTTTGGTGATGGAAGGCGAACCTAGAGTAATATGCTGTCTAAACTGGCTGCTCCCTGCCTCTAAATATGCAGGGACTTCCCCGTCAGGGAACGTATTTCCCCATTGCTCTATATTGCTGTAGTTTGCATGATCGTACGATGGCAACATGCCTTTTTACCTGGCACTTTGGAGACCTTGGGGTGACACTTCCAACCCCGGAAATGCGGACAAAATTCCTACTGTTTTAGAAAGTGCAGGGCTTGGTACCGATTATTTGTTTCTCCCCAAGGAGTCCTTCCTCCCCAGTGTTTGCAGGATCAGAGCCCTCCTCTGCGCTGTTCTCAAATATCTCCAGTCCCAAACTTCCTTCTGTTTATCCCGCCAGTAAAACTGCAAACACTCTCTTGAGTTAGGAAGGTCCTGTTCCCGGTTAATTGTCCCTAGGCCTATTGTTCTCAAGGCCCGGATAGCTCATTGATAGAGTGAACGCTTTGGTTAATACAGTACACAGCCTCGTCTCATTAACTATGGGAGGAATATAGGGAATTGTGCATAAAAGGACATTTCTGTAACTGGATGTTATGTTACCCTCGACTTGGTGGACAGCCAGGGCCAAACCTGCAGCTCTTCTGAGGGATCCTTGCTCAGGTGAGTGGTCCCATTGTTGGGAAGAGCCTGAGCCTGCGGCCACAGCCAGATTTAGGGGCAGGAGACCCGTGTGACCCATCTGGGGGCCAGGGTCAGGGGGCGCCGGGCTCGGGGTGCTGTGTTTGTTGCTAGTGTCTTACATGACAGGGATAAATCATGCATACAAATCGTGTATCAAAGTGGTGACGGGCTACAAATGCAATACAAAATAAGATATTCAAACGTTTAACCTGGAGGGGGGAGGACGCTGAAGATGCCCCTCGCTCAGGGCGCTATTTGATCTAGGGCCAGCCCTGCCTACAGCCCTTACCTGCGCGGGTAATCCGGACTGCGGTTGATTTCAGAGTGAGAGGATTACATACCTGCGGAATCGGGGCCTGGGTGCGAGGAGCGGTGAGGGCAGAGTCAAGGCCTGCTCCTGCTCCCCTGGGGAGCTAGCCAAGAGGAACTTCTACCCTTCCCTAGAGGTCGATTGCCCAACCTGTTTGCTGTTCATCTGCAGAAAAGCAGAGGAAACGCACCCCTTGGAAACAGGAAATGGAGTCAGGGCTGGAGCTGACCTTCTTTATCCAGCGGCAGAGGGGCTGAGCTGTGTGTTTGAGATGCTGGGCAGATAAGGAGATGGAGGGGGCAGATAAGGGAGCATGGCTGCTGGACAGGCCCCGGCGGGAGGTGAGGGGAATAGCAATGCCCGCTGTACTTGGCTCTTCAGATTTGCTCCTGGCCAGCGCGCCCCGAGTGACTGACACGTTTGTAGCTAAACAGCATTCAGCCAGCCGAGAGGCAGCATCTGGAGCCTTTATCGAAAGGAGTTCAGCGGGAAGCAGCTGACCTGGGCACAGCAGAGCACAGGGCCGGCCCAGCTTGCAGGCGCGTCGGCGTGTGTGGGGAAACAGAGATGTGTCTCTCAAGCCGGAAAGGGGTGGGCAAGGAGGTGATTGCGGGGTTTCTATTTACCGCACGCGCTCCCAGCTCCGGGCAGGTGAGCGCTGGGGCGCTGGGCAGGGGGTTCTCAACTCAACCTGGCCTCCTTTGTCCTGGACGTGGAAACGATTGTGTTTACGGCTCGACAATGCGCCCATTGATTCCCTGCCCTGAGTGGGCTGCGGTTTTGTGGTCTGCCGGCTGCTCACCCGGCTTCTCTTTGGGTCTCTCGGGTGCTCAGGGCCTGGTGGAAGCTGTGGAAGGGGCGGGGCTCAAGTGGCAAATACTGAATAGGGAGGAACTCGCTCCCACGCCTCACCTTACATGGGTGTGTGTCATGGTGGGGCCCCGGCCAGGAATCCCTGGAACACTTTAGATCCGCGTTTTAGTTCGTGTGTGTTTGATATCCGCGTGATCTCGAGCTGTATCCTACACTCATTCATCGATTCCCAAGCCAGACGGGACCCCAGTGATCATCTAGCCTGACTCTCTATAACACAAGCCAGAGACCTGCCCCTAAATAGAACAAGAGCAGAGCTCTTAAAAAAAACAAAATCCAAGACACCTTAGCAGCATGCCAGCCTGCTTTCCCTGAGCTTGGTAAAACCCTCTGTCCGGAGGCAGACCGTGGAAACCTTCTGATGTGTTTTGCATTGTGGCCCCTCTGGCCTTGAACCAAGTTCTGGGGGCGAGGGGAAGGGGGCCAGGAGACCACCAGGGCCCCGATCCTGATGGCAGCGGAAATGTTATGAACACGAGGAGCGGGGGTCAGGGTCTATCATTGGGTTCTGTTGTCGAGATGGTAAATTAAACTACTTAGTGTTTGTGAAAGGGGGTTCCGTTAAATTTCCTGACCTGTGGCCTTTCACGGTGAGCCCTGGAGAAAGCCTGGCTTCCAGGGGTTTGTAATGCTGCTCCGATGAGCCCCAGAGACAGTGGGTTTGGGGAGATCTCTGCAGTGCAGTCACACGCTGTGTGGGGAGCGTATGGGTGGGTGGGTGTGTCTGCGGACCATGGGTACAAATCCAAGCATCATTGCCAAAGCAGTAAGGATCAGCTTAGCAAAGGCGCGGGAATGGTGCTCCGCTGACCTTTCTGTTCGAGAATTGCGCAATCAGTCGCTCGTTCACTGGCGTTTCAAGCCCGGTAACTGGCCAAACTAGAAATAGATTGTCTCCGCATGTACCTGTCATGCGTCAGGTATGCAAGCAGGCAGTATTCAACGTCTGTCCGTGCCCAGGAACCATGTGCACTCGGCCGTTGGTCTATTTCTGGATCCGGGCACGTATTTGTAGAGAGAGGCCCAGAGACTGGCTTGGGCGGGTGTGCTGCGTCGATTGAATTGCACTGTCTGTATGGAGGGTTACGTTGCGCACAGGGACAGGCTGGCTGGCCAGTTCAGAGGGGTCAGTGTGAGGGTGTGACAGGCTCCATGGACTCTCCCGAGAGAAAGCATTCCGAGCATTTGTGTGAAACGGGGAAAGCCTCCCGCCAGCACTCTGCTCTCTGGATCCCAATGCTCAGGCAGTTCCCCCCGCCCCCTCCCGTGAAGGTCTGAACACACACGCAGCACAGAAACGGGGCCAGAGGGTCTTGATTTAAACAGGATATAGAATAAATGCCTGTCTAGATAGATAGAAAAGTAAATTAAATTGGATTGGCTGGCAAATAAAATCCTTCCCTGCATGAAAGTTTTTCTTTCTTTCTTTCTGATACATTTTCTTCTGTATTCTTAAGATCAGATGAGAAATGGGAGCCGTGCTGGATATTTGTAACGCACCCCAGCTGTCTGTCCTGTATGCCCAGCACAACGCTCTGTAAAATTGGCATCAGGTCTAGCGAGTGCGTTTTCCCAGACACGGAGAGCCTTGCTCCAGGAATTGCCCCTTGTGTGTTGTCTTTAGAGACAGGAATCAAACAATCTCAGCAGAAGGTTTGATGCAAAAAGTGGTGCAGCTTTGGGTCGATCCCTGAACAGGGCTTCAAGCCGCAGTGTGACGTGGCAGGCGAGGGTTAATCTGACAGCTGTGGCTGGATGGTGGGGGAATTTAGTTGAGGGAACCCCTGTAGAGCCAGACATAATTGTGTCTCTCCTGTCCCCCCAACACACACACTAGTACCTCGGCGTTCACGCTTTGGGAACTAGCTTTCTCGGGTGGTTTGGGCTGCTCTGAAAACACCGTGGCCTTGGGTTTGCATGGTTAGCGTTTGCTGGATGTTGGAACCAATCGGTGGTCTCCTGTCTCTGGATGTGCCCCTGCTCCGATGACCTTAGATAAGAGCCCTCATGCTGCAGCCGGTGGTGAGGCTGTCACATCCTCGGAGGATCGCTCACAGCGTGGGGACCAGAATGTGCTCTCCATCCTTCTGAGTTTATACAGGGTCCCTTTTTATTCCCTGTGGGCGTGGGAGAGAAATTCCTCTTGGCATCTCTCCCTCCCCTTCCCTTTCCCTCAACGGCCTTAGTCAGGCAGCCCGGGTGTGAGCCACCCTCTTTGCAGGAGATTGGGCCCTTCACGGGAGGAAGAGCCCCGTCTCGGCTCCGTGCTGTGGAGGTCTGAGTGTGCTTCCTCTGACGGGATGGTCCTGAGCTCCAGCACCCTCCCAACCCCTGGCCTAACCTTCCTCTCTGGGCTAGTCACTTGCCGAGCTCCTCACAGGTCTGCACCATCCACTCTTCTGTTTCCTCCCTATCCCCAAAGGAGTTGTTGAGTGCTGGTAAAATAGCTGACTCTTCCTTGCTGGGTCGGGGCTAATGTCACCCAGGAATCCCCAGCCCTTTAATAACAGAAGAGAGCAAGGGGGCAGGATGTTGGGGGAGGAAGGGAACAAGGTAAGCTGGCTAGCTTGATCAAATAGCCCGTGGACCACTTACACTGCCTCAGATGGTGGCGTGGTAAGAGTGTGTTTGTACAGTGCCTGGCACAGTAGGGTTCTGGTTCATGGCCGGGGTTTCTAGGTGTGATGGTTGTGTGTATAATAAATCAACAACAAAATCCTGCAAGAAAATCAAATCTAATGCCTGTCACCAGCGTATCTTAACTCCCCTTCCAGGACCTGCCTTCTCTTTTCCGTAGTGCGCGGCGGGGCAGGACTCCTGGGTTCTGCTCACAGCTCGGACACTGATTTTCTATATGACCAAGAGCAAATTGCCAACCCCACATTTTCCGAAGTGGCCACTAATTTCTGGTGCCTCTGTTTGGGGCACTCAGCCGGAGAGGGTTAGGACCTGAGTTTCAGATGTGCTGAGTATCTGCAGAGCTAATTGACTCAGTTAATAAGCTAAGAGGATAGGAGAGGACTGCAGTGATGCATAAAGGCCTTGCTACTTTAGCGTCGGCAGCAGAGCTCAGGGCTGTTGGGTTGGCGGGTCGGGGTTTGAACCCTTCTCTAGCAAAAAGACAGTATTTTGCTTTCCCTGGGTTTATTCGGATGGCAAAGCTCTTTCTGGGCTCTCGTGCTGGTGCTGAGGCTGGAATGAAGTGTGATAACATCAATGTTTGGGTATTGGAGCCTTTCCTTGGTGCCAGACACTAGATCTTCGCACAACGCACAGTCAACCTGTGGAACTCATTGCCAGGGGATGTTGTGAAGGCCAATCACTAGGTTTAAAAAAAAAAGAATTAGTTAAGTTCCTGGAGGACAGGTCCATCAACGGCTAGTAGCCAAGATGATCAGGGACATAGCCCCATGCTCTAGGTGTCCCTAGATCTCTGACTACCAGAACCTGGCACGGGACAACTGGGGATGAATCATTCAAAATTTACCTGTTCTGTTCATTCTCTCTGAAGAATCTGGCACTGGCCACTGTCAGAGGACAGGATACTGGGCTAGATGGACCATAGGTCTGACCCAGTGTGACTGTTCTTCTGATCTCCCTGGCAGCATTGCAGTTGTAGACATGCCATGTGGGTCTTGTCCTCTGTTTTTTTCCTATTGGTGCACAAAGTTAGATAGACTTGGAAAGAGTCTCTTGGAGGTGGAGGACTGTATCTTTGGGACTCCGCGGACACATTAGCTCATTTGCGCTGCGAATGCTACCCCGTCCCATGCCCTGGCATACCGATTTTCAAACTGATCTGATTATAGATGCATTGTAAGGAGGTTACGTAATTCAGCTTTGAACAGAAACCGTGTTGCACCTTCCCGGCGGTGTGTCTGTCACTGCCCCATAACAAAGAAAGACGCTGTTTAAGTGCAGGATGCATCCGATGAAGTGAGCTGTAGCTCACGAAAGCTTATGCTCAAATAAATTGGTTAGTCTCTAAGGTGCCACACGTCCTCCTCTTCTTTTTGCGAATACAGACTAACACGGCTGCTGCTCTGAAACCTGATGTTGTTATGATTACTCACTTTCTGTCCAGAACTGTTGGTCGTGTCGCTGCGTCCCATTAAGTGGCTGCTTCCAGAGGTGGTGGGCTACACACATTGAAGAATGGCCCTGAACTAGGACACTAGATCCAGATTTGAACTCTGAAGAAGATCGGCTCTGGATCTGAATCCGGATCCAAACTCTGTGGTATTCTCTCACTCTCCCGTGGGAGCCACACAGGTGAAGACGGCAAGATTGGGCCCATTCAAATTTGCAAAGCAGGTTGACCAGAGCATGAGGGTCTCTGGGTTTGAGGTGCCGTTTCAGAGTCGTTCACCAGAACAGGGACGGCCGGTACCCGCGGCTGTCCCACCTTTTCGATCTGTTCCAGCAGGATCTGTTCTCTGGGGTCCAGGCCCGTTCACAGTCTGTGGTGGGACACGGAGCCAGCCTCACGTACAGCAGTCGTGTTCGGCTCTGGAGATCCCCACACGTGTGACGTCATGGCTGGGAACCCATCCTGGGAAGAATCACCAGCCTTTGAATAGCCTATGGGATTGCTGCACCGTGACCGGCTAAGTGGCCTCTGATGTCACAAAGCCAAGACCCAGCAATGAGCTGTGCAGAGAATCCGAATGTAAAAAGCCCTCAAAGGGGTCTTCCCCCTGGATTTTGTGCCGGTGTTTCCGCTTGGTGGAGACCCCCAATCGCCCAAATAAAGGTGTGATGCGGGAGGGCTCAGGGTGGATGGAGCTTTAATAGAATGTCCTTTTTCTTGTCAAAATCCTGTGATTTCCTCCCCCTGAGGGAAACTGGGCGAGGTGGGTAAAGGTGTATCCAATGGCCCCAGAGACAGCTTGGGCTTCCCTCCTGCCTTTAATGGTGGTGGAGCTGTTAGTTGACCCCTTCCTGTGTATGGTTTTACAGACCATTGGCTCTTGTCCCTCTTCCTGATTGTCGCCATCCTTTGGAGAACACCAGCACTCTGCACTTTCATAATACTGCCCGTCCACAGGTCTCACCCAGGGCTTTCCAGCAGAACGGTAAGTGATGTGGAAATGGCAGACAAAGGAGACTCATCTTAAATTTGCCCCCACATTTACATTTGATTTGCATTTTTTTAAAAGCAGAGACATTTTAAAAAAAAAATCCCCTTACATGAATTCACTGCAGGATTCCCCTGCCAGGTTTGAAACCTGATCATTACAACAGAAAGTGAAACTGAGTGTAAACAGAAGTGAAACTGACAGGTTGATGTCACTGTCTGAGCTGAGAGAAAAGCAAACAGGAAACAGAAGGGAGGGGTATTGGCTTTCCAAAGGGTTGTGTCTTTTTCTCTTTACACAACAAACCGGAAATGAAGGAGCCACGTGGGCCTGGTGGGCTTCAGAGCCGGGTGGCCGGACGTGGCGGCTGCTGACGGAGGGCCCAGCTCTGCAGGCAGCAGCGCAGAAGTGAGGGTGGCGACACCCTACCTGGCATCCTTCCTTCTGCGCGGCTGCTGGCGGAGCTCTGCCTTCAGAGCTGGGCTCCCGGCCAGCAGCCCCCGCTCGCCAGCCCCCCAGCTCCGAAGGCAGCTGCACCGCCAGCAGCAGGGCAGAAGGAAGGGTCGCACTACCACAACCCCCCTCCCCCAATAACCTTGCGACCCCCCCCCCCACAACTTCTTTTGGGGCCAGGACCCCGACAATCACCACACAGAGACATTTCAGATTTAAATAGCTGAAACCATGAAATTTACCATTTTAAAAATCCTATGACCATGAAATTGACCAAAATGGACTGTGCATTTGGAAGGCCCCTATATATAATATAGGTATACTGCTGGAAGGGAGACATGGGGCTCGGTGACTCGTACTGCAATGTCGTCTCTGAGGTGGTGGTTTCTGGGCTGTGTACAGCGGGTTAAGATGAGCTGTTGGGGTTTTTGCTGTTTGTGGGTAGTTGAACTGGAGGAGGGTCAGTGGAAGAGTTGGTTCCCTTTATGTGAAGGGGTGTATGATCGTTGATGTTGTTGCCACCATAAACTGGAGCCCAAATCCTGTCGTTCTAGTCCTGAGATAATCCCTGTTGCTCTGGTTCTTTGTAGCTTTATTTACAGCTTGAGTCGAGGGTGGTTCATATTGGAAGTGAACGTGAGTCATTATGGCCTGGGTGCGTGCTGGCTGAGTGTACAGGGTTGCTGGTGGATAGTTAGAGGATTACTGTAGAAAACAGGGTCAGAGTTAAGGTTGTTTAGAAGTTCACTTTATGAATTTCATTATTTGGGAACATTTCTTTTTACCGTTGCCTTCGCTTTCGATTTCCGGCCCTTCACACTTCTTTTTGGAGTAACCACAACATGCTTTTAATGTCATTGTTATCTGTTTCATTCTCTGAACAACGTTTTTTGTCCGGGAATTTCCTTAGCTTTAGAAAGTATTTTTAAAAATACAATGAGATAGGAAAACAGAGTTTTATTTGCCTTTTAAATAGCGAGACTGTATTTTGCTCTAATTCTAGCAGTGCTGCAGAGACAGCTCGCGGTGTTCAATAAAACACAGATCAGTGCAGCACTCTGGTCAAATAAGCCCCGGGTGGAGTTCGTCACCGCCTGGGACTCCCAGGAGTTTGGCTGACAAAGTTTACAAACCCCGCATTGGCGCCTGTAATCTTCCTGAACCGACACGGGCTGGCTGATGTGGCTGGCTAACTGCCTCATGCCTGGGGCGCCAGATCTCTGAAGTTTATAGAGGCCATGGAGAAATCAAAGTCATCGGCCCATAATGTGTAATTCATCTGCCCTGATTAGGAATAACTGTGAGTTCCCTCAACCCTGAGCTGGAATCAAAGGTGAAGTTATTGTTGAGATTGACGTTACAGACGAGCACAAAGAGCTTTCTGGAAGTGAGCTACAGGTCTTCCAGAGAGTCCGGGCTCTCGAGGCCGGTTGGCCTCCTGTTTCACAAGATAGGTGCCGTTTTGCACACAAGCCAGCTGTGCAAGGTTTCAAGAAGAGACTTTGGGAGGAAGCTGCGGGTGGGAGAAACATCTGAGAATCGGGCTTGCAGAGGAGCAGCTTGGGATTTTATTCCTGCACTCCCCAAAGGCAGCGACCTGCCAGTGGGATCCTGGCCAAGTGCGAGGATGCGAGTCTCGGGGAAATGACCGAAAGGCAGGGAAGAGGGTAGAGGTCGGGGTGATCGGAATATCTCGATCACCCTGTGATTTGCTTCATAAGGAGATGCTGCTGCTGGCTTTAAGTAGGGCTTTGTAATGGAGTGGCTTTGGTTTTGGTGGGCAGGAGGAAGGGATGACTGACAGTGCCCCCCACACACACCTGACCATGCTTCCCCCCAGCCCCAGGCCAGTTAAGGCCCTGCTTTGTGCTAGAACGTGTCCAGACTGTGCCCAGAGGAGGCAGAGGGGAGTTCTGGCTGCCCTGCCGTCTTTGCTCTGGATTTAGTGCAGCAGCTCTCGCCTCCGCAGAGTGTGTGGTCTGCACATTCCACCCAGCTGCCGCCACCGCCGCCTTCAGATCCAGAGGGGACCCTCCGGGGGAGGCTCCGGGATCGATCACCTGCCTGCTCCTGGTTACGCACCCTGGCCCCCTGCAGGTGTACACACCCCCACACCATAGCTCCTGCCCCTTCGGGCTTGCCCACCCTTGGGTCTGCCCCCCAACGCCGGGGCATGCTTGTGCACCCCCCTCCCCCGATGCCTGGGCAAGCCCAACGACCACTGAGGGGCTGGAGACAGGATCCAGGCTGCCAGGCCTCCTCTATGCATTGGCCTGTTGGACTTTCCCCAGTGCCAGCTGGGACTTTTGCACAAGAAAGATGGCTGGCACCGGTCTGCAGGGCTTAGGTCCATGCGTGTCCCCTGTCCAGGCAGCATCTGGAGAGGAAGGACAGGGCAGTGGCTAGTATACCAGCAGGGGTTCAAGTCCCTGCTCTGCCATAGACTTCTTGTGTGAACTTGGGAAAGTCCTTTTGCCTCCCCATGAGTCCGCTTCCGGTCTGTGCAATGGGGTTCGTAGCGGGGCCCTGCCTCACCGGGGTGTTGTGAGGATAAATACAGGAATGACCGTCCGGGGCTCAGATACTACGTAGAGGAGCCACCTGGGTGCCCAAGACAGTCAGTACCTTGGCGTCTCCCAGGGGTTTATGGGACAGTTACAGAGATGGGCGTGTGAGGTCACCCCGGTCCTCCATGGGATCAGAGGGCGTGGTCTCACGGGCGGCCACTTGGAGCACACAGCTGGCCAGGTGTGTGGGGCGTGCAGCGTGTGCCTTGCCTCCACAGGCTGCGTGCCGCTGGCCACAAGATCCACCGGGATCCTCCTCTGGTCCGTAGAGCGCAGCCAGAGGACGGCCCGGAATGAGCTCCTGCCTCCAGGCCATGGGCGGTGGCTGAACTGCAGCCCGTCCTTTAGAAAACAGCCAAACTTGAGTTAAAAATTGCCGGTGATGGACAATCCCCCGCGACCCTTGGTCAGTTGTTCCAGTGGCTAACGACCCTCCCTGTTAAAAACATGGGGCTAATTTCCAGTCTGAATGTGTCTAGGTTCAGTTTCCAGCCACGGGGTCTTGTTCTGCTCGATTGGAGAGCCCGCGATAATCCAGTTTCTGTTCCCCGTGTCGGGACTTAGCGACTGGGACTTTTAACCAGCTCTTTGTCAAGCTAACTAGATTCAGCTCTGTGAGTCTGTCACTCTGAGGCAGGTTTCCCAGTCCTTTGATCATTCTCGTGGCTCTTCTCTGACCCCTCTCCAATTTCTCAACGTCCTTCTGGAATTGTGGGCCCCAGACCTGGACCCAGGATCCCAGCAGCAGCCGCACCAGTGCCAGGTACAGAGGGAAAATCACCTCCCTGCTCCCACTGGAGATTCCCCTGTTGATGCATCCAAGGGTCGCGTTAATTCTTTTGGCTACAGCGTCACACTGGGAGCTCATGTTCAGCTGATTGATTCTCTGACTGATACACTGACCCCTCGCTCTCCCGCCGACATAGCACTGTCCACACCAGCACTGGGGTCAGTGTAACTTACGTTGCTCAGGGGAGTGGCTTATTCACACCCTTGAGTGATATAAGTTATACTGACAACCTGTAGTGTAGACAAGCCCTGATTGTCCTTAACTCTGCTGGCCATAGCTTCCTCCTTGTGTCCCTTGGCTTCCCTTATCAATTTTTCACAGTTAGTAGCTTCTAATTTATGTTCAGTGCTATCGGCTTCCCCCTTTGTCCGTGTGTGTGTGTGTGTGTGTGTGTGTGTGTGTATATGTGTGTGTGTGTATATGTTTTATGGCTGGCTTCACTTTCCCCTGAAGCCTGGTTAGATTTAAGCTGTGCCAGCTTTAGCCTGGCAGCTGCCTTGCTGAAGCCCGGGAGAAAGGGAGACCCCTCTGGGGCAGGTCAGGGCGAAGGCTGGTGCTTCCAGGGCAAAAAGCCTGGGGTGTGGCTGACCCCGGAGACCCCCTCCCCCCATCCTGTACTGCACCTTCAATCCAGGTGCATCAGCCAACAACTGGAGGCCTCTTGGTGCCTAATGAAAGGGTCTCTGGTTGCATTCCAGCGCTGGGGGAGGGGGAATGGGCTGGGTGGAGGGTGGGGGGGCTCAGGGTTGTTTCCTCCCATGACTGCCTGGAGATTTCTCAATCTCGGCTGGAAAATCTCCTTGCCAGGCCCTCCTTTCTGCGGAGGAGAAAGCTGGGTGGGGGCCACCTGTCCTGGAGCATGGCTGGGGAGGGGAGGGGGAAGGGCTGCCAGGGGCTGGGGCTGGGAGCAGAGATCAGGTCTGGGGGGTGAAAGGTCAGTGCATTAATCCACTGGCTGGGCGGCTTTTACTGGCAGCCCCTACGCCCAGCCGCTTGCTTGGTGCAGCGTTGTCTGGTGTCCGGCCAAGAATGTGCCGGCTGCCTGCAGGCGATCGGCGCGGCTGCTGTAAACAGAGCCCCAGCCCGGGGCGGGGGGGTGTGCGGGCATGAGTGTGTGTGTCTTGGTAGGTGTGCACTCACATGCGTGTGCACCTACATGTGTGTTTCTGGGGGGGTGTCTGTGTGGGGGGCGTGCATGTATGTGTCTTTGTGCACACATGTGGGTGCACGTGTGTGTAGGTGTCTGTGGGTGCGTGTGTCTGTGGGTACATGTGCGTGTGTGTACACGTGTGTGCATGCACAGGGGCGAGGGCGTGTATCTGCAGGAGCGTGCAAATGCACGTGTGCGTGGGGGGTGCGCGACTCCGGGGCGGGACTCAGCAGAAATGACGCCTGCATGTAGGTTTTTGGAAGCCTCTGACTCCCACCCACCGACTGCCACTTTCTTCCCTCCGCTGAGCCTCCCCCCCCCGCGGCGCGGCGCCCCCTACTGCCACGCCGAGATGTCGAGGTCCGCGCTGGCCCGAAGCGGGTCGCGCTCCTCGCTGCTCAGCCCTGCGAGCCCGTCCAGCTGCAGACACAATCCTGCGTCTGTAACTCAATCCGGGGGGAGCAGCGGACGTGAAGGAGGAAGTGTAAAAGCAATCAAGGGTGTGAAGAACAGAGGGTGGCGGAGGAGTCGGCCGGAGGGAGGGGGGAAGGAAGGTTAGGGATAAACTCAGCCGTGGGATGGGGGGGGGCGCAGAGAGCGGGGGAAGCAATTTCCCGACACCGGGGCGAGGTTTCTGAGATGAGTTCTCTCTGCCTGGCTTGCTCTCGAAGAGCAGGCGGGGACGATTTCCCAGGGGAGCTGCCGGCGGAAATTGGGATCAGGCCAGCTTGGGTGAGCAGGGAAGTAGCGCATCTGATGAGTGACAGGGTGACTTCGGCGGGGGGGACTGGGTCTGAGCTCCTGATTGAACGGGGGGCAGGTTGGAGGTCTGGGCTGAAATCCCACCTGGCCTTGGTGCCGGGGCTTGTGGCGGTCGTGTCCCGTCCACACTAGGGGTTAACGCGGCCTCAGCTCCAGCTCAGGGGGCCTGGGAAGGACGGAGCGTCCCGGAGGGGAGTCGCCCTTGGGGGCGGCTGGGTTAGAGGCACATGGATGTCAAGCGGGCAGCGACTGGTGTCAAATGTGATCGCTGGGGCAAACTCACTGCCAGGCGTCGCTGTCGGCTGGCCACAGACAGGTGTTGTCATGCGTGGCCCAGTGCTTAGAACAGGGGGCTGGAAACCAGGACGCCTGGGGCCTAGCCCTGGGATCTGCCACTGAGCTACTGGGCTGACCTGGGGCAAATCACTGCCCCTCCGTGCCTCAGTTTCCCCCATCTGTCAGATGGGGCTAATGAGCCAGAAGCACCCGGATCTGCTGGGCCAAGAGTCCCACAGGATTGGAAATTGCAGCTCCTGATTGTTAGGAGGGTTTGTTCCCTGGATGGGACAAGGGAGCAGGAGACAACGTGACTGGAAAATAAAACAAAGGCGCCCTGGCAAGCCCCCCGTAAGCTCCCCCCAGCCTTTGGGGCTGGCTCCGAGGAGGCAGCTGGCTAGTGGCGTCGTGGTCTGGTGGCCTGCTTGATGTGGGAAGCTTGCAAGGCAGCCTTGTGTGCCGGGATGGGGCTCTGGCACCAGCCAGTACCTGGCCCCAGTCCCTGAATGCTATGGTGCCGTCGGACCACTATCCGGGGCCCACATGGAACGGGCTGATGGGCTCCGTCTAGGTCCAGCCCCCAGAAGGGCTGGCACCCCTTGCATGGAGGGAGACCAGCGTTTCTCAAACTGGGGGTCCTGACCCAAAAGGGATTTGTGTGTGTGGGGGGGGTGTTGCAAGGTTGTTTTAGGGGGACCACGCTATTGCCACCCTCACTTTTGGATGGCAACACCATACCTGCCATCCTTACTTCTGCGCTGCTGTGGGTGGCAACTCTGCCTTCTGAGCTGGGCTCCTGGCCAGCAGCCGCCGCTCGCCGGCCGCCCAGCTCTGAAGGCAGCAGGACCGCAAACTCCCCCCGCCCCCCGCGCACACACACACAATATCCTTGCAGACCCTCCCCTCCCCCAACTCCTTTCCGGGTCAGGACCCCTGCAATTCCAACACCCTGACAGTTCAGATTTAAATATCTGAAAGCTTGAAATTTACGATTTTTTAAAATCCTATGACTGTGAAATTGACCAAAATGGACTGTGAATGGGGCAGGGCCCTAGCTATAAAGGAGCTGCAGGCAGCCAATGAGGGATCGGTCAAGAGCTGCCCTGGATCAGAGCTGTCCCCTTGTCTGGCTGCCGGGGCAGAACGGGCTTTCCCCTGCGTTGGGGCTTGGTGGCTCCCGCCCTCAGTGTCCCCCTCCGAGCACGGCCGGGCCGCTGGCTGGAGGAGCTGCTGAGGTTGGCTGGGGGGGGGGGGGGTGGTCTGACAGATGCTGGGTTTGCAGAGAAGGGAAATCTTAGACGGCTCCTGTCCGCAAAGCGGTGATGTCCACCTTGGATTTATGGCCGAAAGGGCACCGGGTGGGCTCGGCTGGGCCCTGGGGGGAGTGGGGGGGTCTCTGCGCTCTGGGCTCTGCTGTGCCACTTAACTCTTGTGCGATGTCACCTTAAGTGCCTATTAACAAAGGCTGAATTGCAGTGTAAACCTTGTTAGCCCCACGTGGCCTGCCTGTTCAATGAACTCCATGTCCCCGGGACAGCTGCCTGGGAGCCAGGCTGATGTGCGGTCCAACTGGCTTGCGGGGGCTTACACCAGGGATGGAATGGGCCCCATGCGGTGTGTGCTTTGCTTTAATTGTATTTACTCGCAGCTATTCATTATTAGTAATAAGTTACTCAGCACAGAACCTCTCACTCCAGGGGATCCCCAAGCACTTTGCAGCCATGGCCTGTTGACATACACAGGTCTCATTTCGTCCATCACCAAAATGCAGCCAACTCTGGGGTGCAACGCGGTGGCTCTTTAATCACGCACAGCAACACAACTTGACAGGTAGGCAGTGCAGAGGAATTCGGTATCCGGTGAAGGCCGGAGAGGTAGATGGCATGTGATGACCCAGGATGCCATTGGGCCAGCACACCAGAATTACCCACAAACCCTTGGGGAAAATGCCGCAAAAGATGCCATGAAGGGAGCAATGCGGTTGGCTTTCCGTGGTACACAAGCAATGCTTAACGCGGCTCCAGCGCCTGGCACCTTCCACACAGTACGTAACACGTCCTCCAAACACCTCAGGGAAATAGGCAAGTGCATATTGTCCCCGTGCTCCAGGGAGATCGGTATGAGCGTCGGGGGTGCCTGTATCTGGACACTAGCAGCTTTCCGGTAGGAATCGTGGGGGCCACCTGACTAGTTTGAAGATGGAGTTTATGAAGAGGATTTATGACGGGGGTGACCTGTGATGGCCAGGGACTGACAGATGCCTTTTTGACCCAAAGGAAAGTCTTTTTTTTTTTTAACTTGGGGGGGGGGGGGGGGGTTGACCAAAAATTTCTAAATGAAATTCTTTGAATTTTTTAGAAAATGTTTCATTGTGGTGGTGGGGGGGGAACATCACTATTTCCATTCTCCACCCCCCCCCCCCTTCTTTTCCAGAAGGAGAAAAAGGAGAGAGTCCCCAGGGAAACAAAACCTTTTAAAAAGTTATTTATTTTAAAAAATTGTTTAGAAATTTTTCATCGATGTACAAAATCATGGGAAATTTCAAACAAGATTTCCCTTGGGGGTTTGGGTTGGTTTTGCAAAATATACTTTTCCCCCCAGCCACTTCCAATCCACAGTTGCATCAGACAGCACACGTACATTTAGGAGGGATATAATCAGGTCAGGAGGAAAGTTTCTCTCTGGATAAGTTCTCCCATAACTGCCACCTTCCTCAGAAGTGGCTGGTGCTGGCCACTGTCAGAGACAGGCTGGGGCGAGATAGACCCTGGTTCTGATCCATTTGATGTGCCTGGAACCCCACAGCAAGGGATTGAAGCTGGGAGTTCCTGGCTCCCAGCACTGTCCTCTGTCCTCTCTGCTTAGGGTCTGTGTCAAACTTGCTCTTTCTTTAAAGGCTTCAAAGCAGCCCTACGACAACCCCACACTCGTGACTAATCCCCAGGAGCAAACCAGCGTCTGGGTCTGAACAGGGAAAGGCTGCAATGTTATTCACAGCGCCGCCGATGCACCCCAGTCCTGACCTGCAGCCCCCTGCTACTCCAGCAGTGGGGCAGGGAAGCCCGGGCTCGCCCCTGCTGTGACAGGGCCCCGGGGAGAGCCCTGGCATAGGAGGAGGAGGGGGCCCTGCAGTGTGGGGTCTCCAGTGTCAGTTGCTGGTGTGTGGGGCTGGGAAAGGCAGCGGGGTGGGCTGGGGGTGTTAACCCCAGGTGCTTTGTTTGCGGTAGTGTCACTCTCTGGGAGATCTGTGCAGGGGAAAGGATGCGGGGAACTCCCAGGGGGAGGCAGGGGAGGGGAGCCCAAGCCCAGCCATTGTCAGGGGCCCCAACCGGCCTGTTTGCTCTCTAAATACTCCAGCAGCTTCTCCTTCAATTAACAGCAGGAAGGGGGAGGAGGAGGCGACTTAACCCTTCCCCTGCTGGACAGGGTCAGGGAGGTGGTGGATGGGAGCCTTGGTGGAGAACCCCAAGGGTGTGCGGGAGGCAGCTGTCAGCCAGCCACGGAGCTGGGCCTCCCGGGGGGGGGGGGGGGGTTGTTCCCTGCTTCCAGCAAGAATGGGAAATGGCATCAGAGCCCTGGGGGAGGGGACAGGGCCCTGGACCCTTGGGAACAGGGGGATGACGGAGGGGGACACAGCCCCGGGGATGGGGGGGCCAGTGGGATCTCTCCAAAATGGGATTAGCACAGTCTAATCTGGGCATGGGCTCAGCTGAGCCTGGGTAGGACGCCCCCCACGGGCTGCCGGGAGGCTGCCCTCTGCGACATGTCACCTGCTGCTCCATGTGAGGTGCATGGGGCTCAGTGCCATATGGGGGGCGGGGGGCAGTAAAGGGAATAGATACCAGACAGTGCACCCAAGACCTACCCCACTTCCGGGGATTCACCCAGTGTCTCACAGGCTTGATCTCCGTCTCTCATTACTTCAGCCTGGAGAGAGCCAGCGAAATGCCCTGCCCTGCCTGGGGAATCAGCGGGGCACTGGTCTCATCCCATCAGCAAGCTGCCCAATTAGGTGCACACCCTGACGCCCGTCACGTATACGATTCAGAGGTATTAAGGCCAGAAGAGACCATTGTGACCACCAAGTCTGAACCTCTGTAGAACAGAGGCCAGAGACCTGCCCTGAAATAATCCCTAGAGCAGAGCTTTTAAACAAACATCCCATCTTGAGTTAAAAATGGTCACCAGGACCCTTGGTAAATTGTTCCAGTGGCTAATTCTCTTCACTTCAGATTTGCACCTTAATGCCGTCTGAATTTGTCTCGCTTCAACTTCCAGCCATTGGATGAGTTTAGACCTTCTTCTGCTAGAGAAAAGAGCCCGTAATTAAATATTTGTTCCCCCTGTCGGTACATATAGACTGTGATCGGGTTACCCCTTAACAGTCTCTTTGTTAAGCTAAATAGACTGAGCTCCTAGAGTCTCTCATTTTGAGGCATCTTTTCCAATCCTTTAATCGTTCTCGTGGCTCTTCTCTGAACCCTCTGCAATTTGTCAACATCCTTCTGGAATTGTGGGCACCGGAACTGGATGCAGGATTCCAGCAGTGGTCACACCACTGCCAGATACAGGGTAAAATAACCTCTCGGCGCCTACTCGAAAGTCCCTTTTGGCCTTGGGCAGCACACCGGGAGCTCATGTTCAACTGGTTGCTTACCAGGACCCCTAAGTCCTTTTTGGGTCTCTGCTTCCCAGGATAGAGTCCCCCAGCCAGTCACTTTGTTCCTAGATCTATGGCCGTACATTTGGCTCTATTGAAATGCATCTTGTTGGCTTGTGCCCAGTTTACAAAGCGATCCAGAGCGCTCTTTCCGTGACCTGGCCTCTTCGTTATGTCCCACTGCCCCACTCTTTGTGTCACCTGCAGACATTGCCCGAGATGAGTTTTCCTCCAGGTCACTGATAAAAATGTTAAATAGTGCTAGGGTGACCAGATGGCCTGATTTTATAGGGACGGTCCTGATATTTGGAGCATTTTCTTATATAGGTGCCTATTACCCCCCACCCCTGTCCCGATTTTTCACGCTTCCTGTCTGGTCACCCTAAATAGCGTAGGGCCAAGGACCGATCCCTGCAGGACCCCGCTGGAGATGCGGGTTGGGCCGTGGGAGCAGGAGAGGGGAAGGCTGGCAGATGGGCCTGGCGAGGAGATGATGTGGGTGGATCACGCCCCAGTGATCTGCAGAGGGCTGAGCACAGGCTGTCGAGGGGCATGCCGGGGCTCTGATCCCGGCTCTGACGGGATGTCCGTGTACACCCAGGTCCTGCTAAGCCGGCAGCTCTCAACCTTCTGCCCAACACGACCCAATGTTTCAAACGAGGAAAGTTTTGGGACCCTCCCCCTTCCTTGTCATGAAAAAGGGCTGGAAGTGGATCCCCCCTTGGAACAGCTCATTCCCCCTCCCCCCCAAATGAGAACCCCTTTCCAAACACTCAGCCTCAAGCCCCTGTACCCTGGTAGTCTCTGCTCCCTTCTGCATCGCCAGCTCTCTGAAAGCCTGAGAGAGCATTGTCCAGTGATCAGAGCACAGGACTCCTGGGTCCTATTCCTGGCTTGCCTACTGATTTGCTGTGCCATCGTCTGCCAGTGAGCTTCCCCCTGGGGGTACCAGGGAGCACAGGGCCACAAGGTGCGGGACGGGAGGAGCTGAGGAAGGGGGAAGGCTCCCAGATTCCCTCTCTGCTCCTGCACTGTGCCAGGACAGCAGCAATGCAGCCAAACACATTGGGGCTTGCAGCTTGTTCCCACTGGCCACCTGGCTAGGGCTGGGCCAGCGGCAACTGTGAAGGGAGCCTGGAACCCGGCCATGGCTGGGACAGTCAGCACGCCGGCCTGCGCCCAGCTGGGCCCGTGCCAATCCCATTCTTAGTTCATTTCATCTCGCTCTTAACACTATTGCCCAGCCCTCCCCCGCCACCGAGCTGCCCACCTCATGTGCTGATTGCACCTCTCGGGGAGGGTAGGCACCCCCGCCTCCCACAGAGACGCCAGCGCTGAGCGCAGCCAGCCCAGCAGCCCGAGCTGCCGGGGCGGAGGTGGCAGGGTTGTTCCCGATCCTAAGTGCATTAAGATAGCAAAGCCCTGCCATCCCATCCCCTCTTGTAAACCAAGCGGGGTCCAGGCTGGGAGGGAAGCCTGAGCCTCAGCAAAGCTTGGGGGAGCTGTGTGGGTGACCCAGGGCGATGTCTGGGTCACAGCTATCCCAGCCGCTGTTGCGGATTCCACCCTGGCTGCTCTTCGCTCCAGTTCAGCTCCGGCCCGGATTTCCCCGCCCTGTGGCAGGGGCTGCTGGATGTATTGTCCTCCAGCTGAGCGTGCAGCTGAGGTCCAGCCACCTGTGGTCATCAAAGCGCCCGGGGCAGGTTTCCCTCAGAACAGAGGTTTTAATTCTGGTCTCCTGGCTGCGTTCCAGCTCAGACAGCTGCATTTTTATTTAAACTCCCGCTGCCCTTCCAGCTGGATACAGGGGCTGTTCGCTGTCACAGTGCCGCTACCCGCCACCCCAGAAGCGGCCGCTTTTCACTGGTGGCTGAAGGCAGGACCCCCAGCTTAGCTTGCCAGGGGTGCGATGAGGTTTAATGAGCAACTACTGTTGGTAAAGCGCTTTGAGAGCCTGGGACAGGAAGCCACAGAGAAACGCCGTGAGAGGACCTTCCCTCTTATCCCGTGGCAGCTTACTTTGCGTAAGAGCCTTTGGTGAGGGACCTTGTCAAAGGCTTTCTGAAAATCTAAGTACACTATATCCACTGGATCCCCCTTGTCCACATGCTTGTTGACCCCCCTTAGAGAATTCTAGTAGATTGGTGAGGCATGATTTCCCTTTACTAAAACCATGTTGACTCTTCCTCAACGAATTATGTTCACCTCTGTGTCTGACAATATTCTTCTTTACTATAGTTTCAACCAGTTTGCCCGGTACTGAAGTCAGGCTTACACCTCTGGAGCCCTTTTTAAAAACTGGCGTCACATTAGCGATCCTCCAGTCATTGGGTACAGAAGCTGATTTAAATGATCGGTTATAGACGACAGTTAGTAGTTCTGCAATTTCACATGTGAGTTCCCTCAGAACTCTCGGGAGATACCATCTGTCCTGGGGACTTATTGCTGTTTAATTTATCAATTTGTTCCAAAACCTCCTCTAAAGACACCTCAATCTGGGACAGTTCCTCAGATCTGTCACCTAAGAAGAATGGCTCAGGTCTGGGAATCTCCCTCACATCCTCAGCTGTGAAGACAGAGTGGGAGGACTGGCCAGGGAGATGCGGGGAAGTGGGCAGGACTGGCTGGTGGCCACATGGGCCTGGAAGATGCTGTTCCAGGTAGGACATAGCGCAGCCACTTGGTTCATTTCTGAGCTGTGGGCCAGTCACCTGCACTAGCTCCTGGCTCCCCTCTTCACAGTCTGATCCTGAGCAGGGGAGCAGGGGTCCTGCTCTCCATACCGCCCATGGCAGGGTGTCCCGGGAGAAGAGTTCTTGGAGGCCTGGAACATCTCTGGGCCTGGCTCAGGGGCTGGGGGTCACTGGTAGCGTTTCAGCCCCGGCCGCTAGCAACTGGAATTTGCTGCAGCGCCCCGTGGGGCTCAGCCCCGGGAACCACACTGAGCCTCGCGGTAGCTGTTGGGCTCAGCAGAGGGGCCAGGGACCGAACGGGCTGTCCAGGCTGCACTCCCAACCACAGGGCAGGGTGGCAGACGACAGTAGGGGGCCGCTTTGTCCAGTGCACCCTGCAGCACCCTCTGGGAGCGGTGGGCTGCTCTGACAGATAATAATTCTACCTGCCCCTTTGCAGAGGAGGGCGGCATCAGGTGACTGGCCCCAAGCCAGCCAGTGGCCAAACTGGGAATAGGAAACAAGTCTGGGCCCCAGGACAGTGCTTTAGCCGCTAGGCCAAACTCCATGGTCTGGACAGCTGCCTCCGCATCACCCTCGTGCCCCCACCAGGCTGACGGGCCAGAGGCAGGGTGCTGTCACTCTCTCGCTGGGACGTGAGGCGCCGTCTGGCTCTGTCCTGAATCAGTGCCGGGCTCACGGCATTCGCAGTGGGGGGCTGAATGCGAGGCCCCAACTGGCGGCCTCGCGGATGACAGGTGGTGCCGGGATCAGGGCAGGGTGCCGGATCAGCCCATCTGCTCTCTCATGCTCAGCGGCTTCGTCAGGGCAGATCAAACCCCAGGATTAGTTCATTTCTCTCGGCCCCTCTCCCTCTCTGACAGAGATTAAACCAGAAACAGATGTTCCCTCCCATCTCTTCGGAGAGGTGCTGCCATTCTTCCCAGAATGTGAGATACTCGCTGTGTGGGGAGTGGAGCCTAGTGGTCAGAACAGGGGGCTGGGAGTCAGGGTTCCTGGGCTCTGGCTCTAGGAGGGGAATGTGGTCTCTAGAGGCCAGAGAAGGGGCTGGGAGTCAGGATTTCTGGGTTCTGTTCCTGGCTCTGGGAGGGGGAGTAGCCTGGAGATCAGACATGGGGCTGTTATGTCGGGACTCCTGGGTTCTCTTGCTGCCTTTCAGAGGGGAGTGGGGGTTAGCGGGAGGGGGAGACCTGATAGTAAAGGCTCCTGGTTCTGACCATGGTGGCCTTTGGCATGTTCTTTAATCTCTCTGTTGCAGTTTGCCCACCCGTGAAAGGGGGCTGCGTGTCTGCGGTGAGCGACTTGGATGGATGGGGTATAGAAATGAATGAACAGCATTAGGACTAATAACTAGCGCCACACACCTGGGGGGCTGCCCTGGTGGGTTTGACCGGGGAGCCGCAAGGGGAAGGAGTCTGTTTGGTGTTGAAGCTGTAGGTAGGGCAGAAATCTCACGAGGGGATTGCAGGACACTTGGGACCCCGGTCGGGACTCGCACCCTCTCCCTGACCCAGCCTCTAACCCCAGGCCCTGAAGCCAGGCCTGCTCTGAATGGGGAGAAGAAGCAGCCAAAGGATCTGGGGTCTCTGACTCTCCGGCCATGAGTGAGGGCCAAGGTGTCTGATGTCGCCAGAGACGGGACCCAGTGGGACGTCTAGTTTGGGAAACAGAACTAGGCCCTGGGGCGCACCGGGAACGACTGCTCCCCCCGGGCGCCCCAGCCACGGCTCCGCACGGTCACCGGCCCGGGGGATGGGCCTGAGAAGCTGAAGCTAGCGCACCTCGAACTAACAGTGAGGCTGATTCGCCCCTGGAACGACTCACCTGGGGACCTGTCGCGTGGCGTCTTGACATCCAGACGGCGTGTGTCTTCCTAAAACGTCCGCTCCAGCGAGGCCGCAAGCCACTGGGCTGGAAGCAGGAATCCCTGGACGGGCTCTCTAGCCCATCCAGGAGGCCAGACGAGATGATCTCCTGACCTGGTGGGTTGAGCCTCTCTGACTCTGCGGCTGATCTCCGTCCATGCCCAGGAGGAGCTCACCAGCCGCCACCGGGCATGCTGTCTCTGTCGGTGCCCCCGAGCCGCAGACTGCACTGGCTGGACTCATGGAGACCCCTAATGTATCATCCCAGCTGCGAGAGGAAGATCAGAGGAAGTGCAGCGCCTGGGGAGATCGTCCCTACAGGGCAAGAGTCTAACGATGGCTTCTTTAAAAGAAGCCAGTAGGCGGGTCCATCCGGGCAGCAGCTCGGGGTCTCTGCCTCCACTAACCCCCAGGGGCAGGACTGGAAGGGAGAGGCCGCGCCCTCCAGTTCTGCAGCCTCCGGGGTGAGCAATACCGGCTGGAACTCAAGCCGAGAAATCGGCACAGGTGCTTTGACCCGGATCCGGGCAATTTCCGTCTCTTCCCAGGGAGAAATGCTCCGTTCTGTGGGCCCCGTCCAGCTAGGTCAGTCTCCACCTGGGACAGTGCCACCCCTGGGGCGCTGAGGGATTCTGCCGGATGTGCTAGGCAGGGGGTCAAACACATGGATCCCGGAGCAGATGGAGGGGCCAGCTGATGGCCGGTGCATGGATTCCCCAGCTGCGAGGGCCTGGGACATGGCTTTGGGAGGGGCCTCTCCTGGCCCCTGCACGGAGATCAAACCGCCTTGCCGCACAGGAGGGAGATGGGTTCACACCTCAGACCCGTTTGGTTACGGCAGTTGCCTTTGATAGCAGAATCCTCGTCGGTCTGATGGCCGATAGAAAGGGCAGGGGAGAGGGTGCGGGCCCCGTTCATATAGACGGGGAGGGGCAGGGGGGTCATCTGGTTCCAAGCCAGCCCAATGTTCGGCGGGGGGGATTCAGGACCGGGGTTCCAGCCCGGCTCGTGACAGAGACAGCTCGGCACAGCGGTGACTTGTGGCCCGTATCAGACATGGATTGGGACGAAGTGGGCAGAGATGGGGGGGTCTTGCCTGCGGGGGGCTAGAGGTTGGCATTCAGGGCTGTGTGGTGGGCGCGTGACTATGAGCGACGGGCATGCGCCCAGAGGGCACTTGGCACCCAGAAGGCAATGAAAGAGGCTGCAAATTGACTACACGATCCAACCTAAGGAAGCAAAGATCTGGGGTGTCGGGGGGGCGGTTCTGTGCACTGACCCCCGGTTCTAGCAGCACCCCAGACAGCTCCCCTGCGTGCTGAACCGGGCAGGGATCCTGGCATGGACCCAGGGCTGAGCGCAGGGAGCCGGGCAGGGGAAGGGCGTCCCTGGAGTGATGGGGGAAGGAGACAGTGTCATGGCCGCTTCCACAAAGCGAGGCGCTCAGGGGCTGTCCCTGGGCCAGTCCGTGCTGGGGAGGGGGCAGCGGAGGGCTAGCAGCCTGGGGACAGTGCGGGGACTCTCCTGGCTCAGCCTGGCCCCGGGCGGGACGCTCCTGTTGCTTGGCTTGGGCTCTTCCACCCCGAGCAAGGGAAGTGCCCCGGCCCTCGGGGGCGTCAGCCTGTGACTGGGCTAACGGGGATCCCGCTGGCTTGAGAACACACAGCTCCACCTTTCTGCTCGGCTGCCCGGCCCTTCCTGGGAGCGGGGAGAGCCCACGGCACCTGCCGGAGGATGGGCACAGGCTTGCCTTGCAGTGTGGGCCAGGTCCCTCCCCGCCCCAGAAAGAAGCTGTCAGCTTCATCCTTTTCCTCAAAGGATTCCCACCCCCCTACCCTTGGGACAGTCAGGGAGACAGGACGGACCCCAGCGGGGCCCCAGGGACCATGGGTTGGGGGGGAGACAAGGCAGACCCCGGCGGGGCCCCAGGGACCACAGGGGAGACAGGATGGACCCCAGCGAGGCCCCAGGGATGACAGAGAAGATGGGGCAGACCCCAGCGGGGCCCCAGGGACGGTGTGGGAGATGGGACGGACGCCAGCAGGGCCCCTGAGGCAACAGGGGATACGGGACGGACCCCAGCGGGGACATGAGAATGACGGAGACAGGACGGAACCCGGTGGGGCCTCAATAGGGTGACCAGATGTCCCGATTTTATAGGGACAGTCCCGATTTTTGGGTCTTTTTCTGATATAGGCTCCTATTACCCCCTACCCTCTGTACTGATTTTTCACACTTGCTGTCTGGTCACCCGAGGCCCCAGGGATGACAGAGGAGACAGGACGGACCCCAGCGGGACCCCAGCAGGCCCCCAGGGACAAGGGAGGGGGAGGGATAGCTCAGTGGTTTGAGCATTGGCCTGCTAAACCCAGGATTGTGAGTTCAATCCTTGAGGGGGCCATTTAGGGATGTGGAGCAAAAATTGGGGATTGGTCCTGCTTTGAGCAGGGGGTTGGACTAGATGACCTCCTGAGGTCCCTTCCAACCCTGGTATTCTATGATTCTATGACGGACCCCAGCGGGGCCCCAGGGATGACAGGGGAGACGGGACGGACCCCAGCAGGGAAACAGGATAGATCCTTTCAGGGCTGCAGAGCAAGAGGAGGGATGGCCGCTGTGGTTCTGGAGCGCGAGGTCAATGAGGGAATGGGACAGGAGGTAGCAGGTTTCCATCTGGCCCCATGGCAGGCCTGAAGGAAGCTCCAAACCTTGGCTGCATCCCAGCGGCTGGTTCTCCCGCCCCCACCCCCTGCCAATGTGGGGCCAGCGGGGCTGGGCTGGGCACACCGGGAGAGGCAGCCCGGGGGGCGCTGGCATTGCAGCTGCTTGGTGTGGCGTGCACCCTCGGTGGTGGGAACCAGCTGACCCCCGAGGGTCCCAGCCCCTGTGAACAGGGCGCTGCCATTTGCCCAGGCCATGAATCACGGCTTGTGGCCTGGCGAGGCTGTGCCCAAGGCTCGGTGCCGTTCGCCTGCCCACTGCTCCCGGGGGTGACGACCGGCTTCCCGGCTCCCTGTCCCTCCCCGTTGGCGTCCCTCTGGCTGCGTGTGCACTGAGCCGGGCTCCCCGGCGGGTTAGCCGGGCGGTTACCATGGCAGGCAGCAGAAGAGGAGAATGCTGGGCAGTGCTGGGAGGCGGGCTGGGAGTGGGGGTCAAAGCAGGGAAGGACAGGGGGGAGGTGGGACCCCAGAGAGCTGGCTTCAATGTCCTGCTCTGCTACAGACTGCCTGGGTGACCTCAGGCAAGTCCCTGCACCAATCCCAGCCTGTCGAAGGGGAGATAATCCTTCCTTGCTGCTGCCCTGTCTGCCTCGTCCACGGGCAGGGACCATTTCCCACTAGGTGTCTGTACAGCGCCTGGCACAGGGGGGCCCTGATCTCTGCTGGGGCTTCTCGGTGCTACCATGCCACACCGAATACCGATCGTCTGGATCGCTAGGCCTGCCCGCTTTCGTTGGGGCAGGGCCCGCGGGAGCAGGCCCGGCAGTCAGCAGCGGGTAAGTGGCGTGGCTGAAGGTGTCGGATCAAGGCAGTTTATCACCTTCCTCTTTCAAGTCACTGTTCGGGGCCTCAGCCACCTAACCGCCTACAAACAAGGGACTCTCCCGCTGCCGGGGACAGGGGCTCGGCACGGCAGAACTGGAGCCGTAAGTGAGAGACGAGCCCCGCCCAAACTGCCGGGATCTGACCCTTCTCCCACCGCCCCGTGCCGCGTGTCCAGGCGGCCTGTGTAGCCGTGCTTCGGAGAGCTGATTTATTTATCCTGCTCGTGTCACTCCGTTCTCACGAGCCCACTGCCCCTGGCTCCGAGGGGCGTGAGAGATGCGGCTGCTAACGGGGAGGCTGAGGGACGGCGACTCACACAATCATTGATTCGTTGTATTATAAGACCTCAGCTGAGGTCAGGGCCCTCTTGTGCCGGGTACTTAGGGTTACCAGGTGTCCAGTTTTCGACCGGAACACCCAGCTCTCCTGAGTCCCAGCCCATCTGCCCTACCCACTGGACTACGCTGCCTGCAGCTACTTAAAAACACTAGGTTCACGGTCTCCCTATAAAGCGTCTGGCTTTGGGGGGTCAAGCAGCCTCTCCCCAGCCCCTCTTCTGTTGCGCGGCGTCTTGGACTGTGAGTTTGTTGAGCCAGGACCGTACCAGTCTCTGGGTGTGGACAGCACCCGGCACTGTGGCTGCTGGTGAGATTCAGAAAATCACGGCCGCGCTGCAGGACCGCCGAGGACGAAGCCAACGCCGGGTCCCCGTTGGGAAGCTGAGGAAGGGATAATGGAGTCCAGCCACGGCAGCCCGTGGTGTGTCTGGCTGTGATCCAGTCACTGGGCCAGGACGGCTAGTGCCCCGGGCCCGGGTGGTTCTGGGAAGGGAGAGAAGGCGGCTTCTTCCTTGCAAACTCCGCGGCAGCTGTCTGGAGCTGCTGCGCTCTGCAGAGCACAGGGGTAAGTCCCCCGGGAGACGGGGCAGTGCGCAGAGGGTAAGTGTGGCAGTCAAAGGAGCCGGCTCAAGGCAATTTATCACCCGCCGTTCTCAACGGGGAGCTCGCTGGCCCTGCACGCTTCGGACAGGAATGAGTTAATCCTCCCAGCGCCTCCCGGAGGCCGCCAGGAGTGTCCCCATTGCACAGCTGGGCCCAGGGAGGCAGGCAGAGTGGGGATGCCAGGAGATCAGTGGGGCCCGCCGGTCCTGGGCTCTTTGGAGCCGGGAGCCCTGCAGCCTGGCCAGTAGCCTGGGGCGAGTTCAAGTTCAGCGTGAGCTGGTGCATTTCCGTGGGCCCGGGAGCCCCCGGCTCCTCTGTGTGCGCGGCTCTCTCCATCCCACACACAGCCCCTCTCTCGGTTATAATTTATGTCCCCAGGCAATTACCCGCCGTGCACTCCCATTTCCTGCCCCAGCTGCCGAACGCTCGGGCTGGCTTTCATTTTAATAAGGGATGGTCGCCCTCCAAATTGACATTGATTCATTGGGGCTGATTCGGGCCGGACGCTTTACGACCCGGGGCTGGTAACGGAAGGGAGGAGCGGCTGGTGCTAACCCTTCCCCGGCCCTGCACTTTAGGATTCAGCTGATGAGCTGGAGAGAGGGGGCTGGTGCGGGAGGGGGAGGGGCAGGGCTGTCTGGACCCCGCTCCCAGAGAAACAGGGTTTGTGTGCGGGGGTTAGATTCACATCAGCAATGCCAGATGTGTGCACTTGGGTCACCGGGGGGACGAGGTGGGGGACTGTGCCCCAGCCCCTCCAGGCCTTTCATTCTGTAGTCTTTTGTAAAGTGAGGCGGTAACTGCTAATGGTGCACAACTCACAGGGCAACGCGCACACACACGGCGGTGCACCCCGCGGCACACACAGACGCACACCCAGCCGCGCACAAACCCAAGCAGGAAACAAACACACAGCTGGGCGCGCACAAGCAGGCATGCACACAAACACGCAAGGGCACACGAGCAGGCGACCGCCCCGAGGGACATGCACAAACAGGCGCGCACTCACGCACAGATGTGTGGGCACGCCCGCAGGTGTGAGGGCACATACGTGTATGCTGTGACTCAGGCAGGGCTGACCTTTGGCAAGAGCCACTGGAGGCCGATGTGCCAGGAACCATGGCCCCTCCCCGCACCCTTGCGGGTGACACTATGCAGCCCAGCTCCCACGCTTGCTCCACGCACCTGATCTGACACCCACAGCAGCGGTCCAGGCGGCGTCCTTCAATGCCCGGCCCTCCTGCCCCACAGCTCAGCAGGGCAGCCTGGCCATAGCCGTCATGAAGAGGTCAAAAGTCCCCCACCCCGTCCCTCCCCCCATTGAGTGACACACAAGTGTCAGGCCCTGGATCAGGCAGGAAATGCGGCGGCTTGTTCGTCTGGCGTATGGAAGGCACGATGGCCTGGGCTGTCAGTGGCACGTGTTCAGTGCCGGGTGCCCTTCCCGCCCCTGGTACCCCCCCCCGCCCTGGCTGAATGCCGGGGCCACAGTCAGGGCTGCGCTGAGCCCCTGGCAACCAAGAGGAGACTTCAACCAGGCAGCCTCCTCCACCGAGGGTTAGCCCCTCTCAGCCCAGCAGCTGCCCTCCCAGGGAGCCCTCCAGCCGTGCTCCGCGACAGGGCAGCAAACAGGCTGCCGCCCAGTGCTAAGCAGCCCCGGCCTGCCATGGCACACAGCAGAGGGTGAGAGGCCAGGGCCCGGGCTGGGTTCTGCTCCCAGCTCTCAGCTCTCCCTGTGACCTTGAGCAAGTTGTGTTGGAGGCAGGGATGGTCTGGCACTATGTCCATGCAGCACCCAGCCCAATCGGGCCTTGATCTCAGCTGGGGACTCTTGGTGTCCCTTGAACACCAATAATTAATCACAGCAACACGTGAGCGGGTAACGCAGCGCCGCTGGTCTGCAGGGACGGGGGTTGGATCTGTCCGTGTTTTCCAAGCCCAGGGTCCAGGGCACGTGGTGGGAGTGAGCCAGCAGTGCAGATCCTGGCTTTCCAGGCTGTTGACACTGGGCCAAGCACAGCTGTTGTCAGGTCTCTATTGACATGGACGAGCGTGCTGGAATTGCCTTCGGTTTTAACACGTTTTATTTAAACTGATTTACAGACTTGGCTTGGACACGTTTTCAGGACAGCGCATTTACTGATTCACAAACTAAATCCAAATCATCAGGGAGCGAGTGGCGGTCACCAGTTCAGTGACGCTGCTGCCCAGGGTTGGGACCCTTTCAGCTCTCACAAGCTAAGCAGGGCTGGGTTAGGTCAGGGCTTAGACAGGAGACATCCAAAGACAACCTGCATTGGGGTGGGTAGCGATACTGGGGAATTAGGCTGTGCAGCAGCGAGCAGTGTGGGTGACTTGGGCCAGGTCTACACTCAAAAGCCGACCCAGCTACGTTGCCCGAGGGGTCATCGCCGCTTGGAGAGGTGGATCAACTCCCGCCCTGGGAGAACCCCTAAGGTGCCAGGAGCAGGGTCACGACTCAGTAGGGGGTGATCTCTCTTCCTCATTGTGGGGCTGGAAAGGCAGTGGTTCTTGGAGGAGAAGTGAAAGAGGCTTTGTGACTCAGAGAGTGGCCTTGTGTCTCTCTAACTTCCCCCTGCGGTTTCTTTTGGGCACAGTGTCCTTGGGTGCCATGGTGGATTGCTGTGTGCCGTGGGGTGCTGGTGGAAGGAGACGGCTAGCGACAGCTAACGGGTTCCATTCCAGTTGCCTTGCACACACTGCTTTGGCCTCTCTGCCCTCCCGCAAAGGAGGAAAATGCCACTTTTTTGCAGCCCCTGAATCCTTGGGGTCATAGGACACAAGTGCATCGAGCTTGTTGGACTCAGCTTAGCCTCGTCATCCCCTGGTACAATTCGATTCACTGTCTCTGCCTGGGAGATGCACGAGGCGTGAATAGCAGGGACCCTGGGAGCTGTGCGGGGTGGAGGGGCCTGCTGGGCCCTGCTTGCGCTTTGCCTGACTTTACCCAAGCTTGTTACCCTGCCGCTCGCAAAGGCAGAAATTCCCTCCTTGTTAAGAAATGCTAATAACATCTGTGCTTATCCAAGCAGCCCCGGCTCCCGGACTCCCAAGATGGGGAGATTAACTAGAGGAAGGAACTGTGTGCATTTGTCTTTTGGTGGCATAAAGCCAGCTCGCAGAGCTATGAGGGCATTGGGCAGTTATTGTTATGGGCACTTTCGGATCTCGGCATTTCCCCCAGCCCCTCGGCCAGCCAGCCCCAGGGGGATGAGCCCATCCCACAGGTGCCGTTCCCAGCCCTGTCTGCGGGTCAGGAATGTTGCTGAACCCAGGTGGGTGATGCTGCGGGAGGAGCGGTGCCCCCTTCCTTCCCTTGTTTTGTTTGAGCCTGGCTTTCGTGTGTGTTTTCCTGTTTATCTAAAGGGCTGGCCCCTTCCGCACCCAAATTGCTGGTGATCCCGGGAGGATTAAGGAGCTCTGAGCTGCTGAAAAGGCTCCTTTTCGTCCCTCGCCAGGCAGCAAAGAAGCAAATCCCGTTTCCCCCTGTAATGCCAAGAGGACGGCAAGAGACTCTGCACTTCCTGTCCCAAATGGCTACAGCACCATGCAGCTGCTCAACAGCCGCCGCGCCCCACCCCAGAGGTGGATGCATCACGGCAGTGCTCCCTGTGCATGCCAAGCCCCTGGCCATGGACAAGGCTGTGTAAATGCTGGATCGCTACCAGAGCTGTCCTCCCAGGGGTGGGTCCGCGGCTAACCAGAGCCCCTGTCCAGGCCTTGGCTCGTGGCGGGGGACCTGCACGTGGGGGGCGACCCGCAGGGTCCCTCCTCAGACCAGCCCTTTCCCCGAGCCTGGGGGGTTGCCTGGGGGATTCCTTCCCCTCCCTCCTTGGAGGGCCAGGGCTTAGGGGAGAGGGAGCAGGCGGGAGGGGCGGGGGGATGGGGAAGCAGCACAGAACAGGCCTGTCAAGCTTGGAGGAGCCAGCGGGTCAAAGAGGTTAACCTGAACAAATCCCCTCATTGACTTCCTGTCGTCTTCAGCCATGAACTAATAGCAGGAGGCTGGGGGTGGGGGTGGCGGAGCGGGGCTGAGAGGGAAGGGGCTGCGGGGAGGAGGGGAGGGCTGCGCGGGACCCCCCACTGAGCAGCCCTTGCCAGGGGTCCTTCCTCGGATGCAGGGACAGAGCCTGGGGTGGGGGATGGGGAGACCCAGGGGCTGTACTAGGAGAGGCCTGGGCAGCGAGCCCTGCACGTTCTGGGGAGGGGACACTGCCGGGCCAGGGCCCCGGTCCTGCCCCCAGTCACCAGCCAAGGGCCTGATCCCTGTGCCACCGGGGTCAGCGGAATGGCTCTCGTTGATTTCAGGGCCCTACCCCTACTGGCTCCTCTGGATTTACACCTGTGTAACCGAGGGCAGAACCTGGGCCATATGGTTTGAATTCAGCGTCTCCTCCCCTGGCGGCTGTCTCTGGATTTATGGAAAAGGGAGAGGATTTCAAACCCTTCCAACTTACCGCCACCATCCATGCCCTCCCCAAGCGTTTGCATTTCCTCTGGTGCGCTGGTTTCACGTTGGTTTCTCGTCACTTTCATGGCCTGTGTGCCTTAGCTTGGAGAGAAGGGAGATGGAAAGAAAGGGGTAGGAGGTTTAGAACGGGGCTAGGACAGCTGCCTTCTGGGAACCACAACAGACCTGACCTCTGTGTTGGCCAGATTCGGGAGCATCCTGTGACAGGAATTTAGGAATTGCCAGGCCCCATCAGCCCAGGGGCTCATCCTGCCTCTGGTGGCCAGCACCAGCTCGTTCGGAGGAAGGGACAAGATACCCCCTTCCCCCCCACAGCAAAGAATAACTCATCCATCGGGAAGTTTCTGTCTGTCCCCCTTCAGAAGAGGGTCATTCCCTGAAGCAGAAGGAGGTCAGGTCATTTCCAAAGCTCTGAGTTATTTTTCATCCTTATGATTTTGACTCTGGATAGTCTTGTTATTCGTATCCTTTTCTGGATCCTGCTCAGCTCTCGGCCTCAGCAATATCTTGTGGTAGTGAGTTCCTCTGGCTATTTGTGCCTTGTGTGGAAAAAATAATTCCTTCCATCTGTTTTAAATTTGCTTCATTCCCAGCTTATACTTCCTTTCCACTGAGCATCCCCTGGTCCCTGCGCTCTGAGGCTGCGTGAAGAGCAGCACCCCTTCTCCTTTTGTTGCCCATTCGCTACTTTCTATCCTTCTGTCCTGCCCCCTCTTTCTCACCTCCTCTCTAAAGTAACAGATCCCAGTCTTTCCAGTCCCTCTTCAGAAGCATTCCTATGCCTTTAATCACGTGACACGAAAATTGAGGGAGGGGTAAATATTGAAGAGGGCAGGTCATTGATTCAGAAATATCTGGATCACTGGGTAAACTGGGTGCAAGCAACCAGTATGTATTTTAATACAGCAAAAATTGGAAATGCACCCATCTAGGAACCAAGGATACAGAATGGGGGACTCTGTCCTGGGAAGCCGGGACTCTGGGGGTCGGGGTGGATAACCAGCTGAACGTGCGCTCCCAGTGTGACGCTGTGGCCAAAGGGGTTACTGTGATCCTTGGACGCCTAAACGGGCAAATCTCAAGGAGGAGCAGAGAGGTTGTTTTACCTCTGTGTTTGGCACTGGTGCGGCCGCTGCTGGGATCCTGTGGAATACCAGCTCTGGGGCCCACCATTCCCGAAGTGTGTTGATAAATTGTAGCGGGTTCAGGGAGGAGCCGTGAGAATGAGGAAAGGATTCGAAAACCTGCCTTAGAGTGAGAGACTCCAGGGGCTCAGTCTATTTAGCTGAACAAAGAGAAGGCTAAGGGGTGACTTGATCCCAGTTGATAAGCACCTACTTGGGGAACAATAAAGGGTTCTTCAGTCCAGCAGAGGAAGGTCTAACACGATCCAATGGCTGGACGTTGAAGCTAGACAAATTCAGACTGGAAATAAGATGTAAATTTTTAACCATGGGAGTAATTAACCAGTGGTACAATCTATCAAGGGTCGAGGTGGGTTCTCCATCCCTGGCAATTTTTAAATCAATATTGGATGTTTTTCTGAAAGCTCTGCTCCAGGAATTATTGGGGGCAGGTCTCTGGCCTGTGTGTTACCAGGAGGTCAGACTAGATGGTCACAATCACAGAATCATAGAATATCAGGGTTGGAAGGGACCTCAGGAGGTCATCTCGTCCAACCCCCTGCTCAAAGCAGGACCAACCCCAACTAAATCATCCCTTCTGGCCTTGCAATCTATGAATCATTCTCAGCATCTGTCTCTGAACCCCCTCGAATTCTACTGTATCCTGTCACGAGATGGGGTGACGGGAATAGTTCACAGTGTCCCCATTAAACCACTGCCACGTTCCACCCCAGAGCTAGGCGAAGGGAGTCTGCTGAGTGCTTTGTGCTGCAGGGGGCTAGAGAAACACTAGCGATGATGCTGACAGCTTTGCTTGGGGATGGGGATTGCTCGTAGTGGGGAGGGGCGGCGGGCGGAGGTTCCTGGCTGACAGACAAACGCCGTTAGTAAAAGTCTGCTGGGAATTTCTGTCACTCGTCCAAAGCACATTAGCGGCTGCCGGGACTTAAGCTGATGACATGGGAGGGAAAATTGGGCTTCTAGGGGCAGATGAGAGAGGATTTGGGTCAGCGCCTGCTGGGCTGGGGTGGAGAGGTCAGAGGATGCCGGCTGCGGGGAAGTCTGTGTCTTCCAGTGGACAGGGTGTCAGATCAGCAGCAGAGTGATACACGGGGACCGGGACTAAACTCATGCCTGGGTCTGGAGGCGAGCCAGCCCAGTTCTGAGCCTTGCAGCAGCCTCTCTGGGATTCCTCTTTCCATCCTACCCCCAGCACCTTCCCCAGCCAAGGCAGAAATGCCCTGGCTCCCGGGGAGAGGGGCTGCGAGGGCAAAGCGGTGCGTGGCCCTGCAGATACTTCGGCAGGGAGCTGCTGATGGTTTGCGGAAGGGAGAAGGAAGGAGTGAGGGGGGAGGGAGCAGTGCCGGGGTGGGGGGGGACTTTTGAAGGGGGAAGAGGGGCTGAATGCTGATGAAGGAGGGAAGAGTGGAGAATGAGAGGAGTGGGGGATGGTGGAAGAACCCCCCCCCAGTGTAGGTGTTGGGGGAAGGGCGGCCTTGTGGCTGAGGCACTACCCTGGGACACAGGACACCAGATTCCGTTCCTTCCTCTGCCACAGGCTGCTTGTCTGACCTTGGGCAAGTCATTGAATCAGTCCGTGCCTCAGTTTCCCTGTCTGGAAGATGCGGGTGTGGATCCTGCCCGGCCTCACAGGGCGGTGGAGAGGGTAAATTCCTCAATGAGGAGGGTTGAGGGAGAGGCATGGAAAAGCCAGTATGGGAAATAACAAGCAGAAGGCTGGCGGATTTACTAGCCTCAGCTCCAGGCAGCCTGAGCTAGACGCCAAGTGGAAGGCTGAGAGCAGCGTAGGGGGTGAGTGGGGGAAGGGCACGGGGCACAGGGCCAACGCCGTGGGCCCAAGGCCAAGGGGCACAGCAAACAGTCCCTCACCTTTCCCAAAGCCGGGTTAATGTTTGAAACGCAGCCCGAGTGGGACAGTCTGGGGCTGGGGTTTAATGACCTGCCGGATCAGCCGCATTATCAGCGCTTATTAAACCTGCTGCCCTATAAAATGATGTTAAATATTAAGCATGGATGAAAGGTTGTGTTTGGATGGGGAGGGGGCAGCGGAAAGGTCACCCTGGCTGGGAAACTGCAAAGGGCTATGGGGAGGGGAGCTGCTATGTGGGGGCTCTTGTCTGTAGGGGCCAGACAGCGCGCTCCCCTCTACAGCAGGTCCCGGACCCCCGGGCGGAGCTTGGGATGCTGCATCACCCCGGTCTGGCTCCCTGTCCAGGGAGATGTTACGGATCGCGGGGGCCTGGAGGCAGAGGTGGGATGGCTGGCTCCTCCGGTACCACGGAGCCATAGCCTGCAGGCTGGCTCCTGCCTTTGGCAAAAGGCAATGGATTGCGCTGCAGAAAGCTGCCCGGCCACCCCAGCCGCGGAGCCGCTCGCTGACGCCAGCGGGATGCCTCAGCAAAGCTCTAACGGGGGGACCCTAAAACCACGAAGCGCCAGATTCAGTGGGGGCGGGCGCTGGCCTGTTTAGAGCAGGCTGCCAGGTGCCCACCCAAGGTAGGCTGGCACCCAGGCGGGTAGCAGTGCCCTTCAGAGAGGGGCACGTGGATTTGCAAGCAGCTCCGTGTAATTCAGCCAGCACTAATAAAAAGCAACTCCTTAACCATTAACTTATTAACGGCTGGATCAGGCCCGGCGGCCATTCCCCAGCCAGTGAGGCGAGCTGGATTCTGACACTTGGCAGGTTTATGCGAAGCCAGCACGCAAGGTCACAGGATACATCCGCCCTGGCCCGCGCTTAGCGCTGGCTCCGGCTGGCAGGTGCCCCGGGGGAGTGATGGCGCTGCAGACCAAAGCCCTGTGCTTATCCCTGGGCAGCAGCCGCCTGCCACACACTCCCAGTGGGCCTCAGTCCAGCCCTCAGGGCCAGAGCTTGGCCTCTCGGCCAATGGGGCCAGTGGTGCTGGGGGTGAGGATCCTTGCCCAGTGGGAATTGGCTGAGATCCACCAACTCATGTCACCTGCCAGACGGGGGCAGCCGGTCAGCCAGCGCTGACTGAGCACCAGTGACCTCCAGGTGACCTGCCCGGACCCAGCCCCTGTCGAATCCCCCCAGCGGCTGCATGGAGCCCTCAGTCTGTGCTCTCTGGTTGCCAGGAGGGGCCTGCCCCACACTGCACAGGGCAGGAGTCCTGCAAGCCCACTGTGCTTGGACCAGCGGCTTCCTAGACCGGGGCAGGACCGGGATAGGAGTCTTTGCTTCTGGATGTCACCTTGTGTCAGGAGAGCCACTCACAGCTGGTGGGAGCCTGGGGCTCGTGTACCCCAACCCTTAGGGAAGAGATAATATACCCCCGTGGTTGGGGCCCAGGCTGGGCCCCAGGAGACCTGGGTTCAATCCCCTGTCCTGCTGTGTGACCCTGGGCAAGCCCCTTCTCTTCCTGCACTTTGTCTATTTTGATTGGGAGCTCCTCAGCGAGACTGTCTCTCCCTCTGTATTCGACAGCGCCCCGCCCCGGATCTCGGCTGGGACTTCTCCTTGCCCCTCTTTCAAAACCGACCAGTGAGGCCGAGAACTGGGGAAGATTCAAAGAGGCGTTGGGACATCTGAAATATCTGGGCTGTCAGAAATACCAGAGTTAGAAGAGTTCATGCCAAAGGACCAGCGGCAGGGGTGTTACACCTTCGGCTTCAGGGCCTCAGCTGATCTCTAACTATCGGAGACCAGGGAGAGACCTGCATGGGGGGCAGATTGGCCCACAGCTGCTCCCTCAGGGTTCTCACACCTTCCCCTGAAGCATCTGGTGTTGGCCACTGCCCAAGACAGGACACTGGGCGCGGTGAACCCAGTCTGATCCCGCCTGGCAGTACTTGTGTTTGTGCCCCACAGTTGACAGGCCCCCTTAGCGCCAGCTGCCTCGCTGTCCCTCTCCACCTGCCCCCGAATCCCCCTGCCAATGTCTGTGGCTGTTACTATCCTGCTGTCCTGTTCGCTTCCCTCCCGAGCAGATGGGGAAACTGAGTCCTGGGGGAGCCGGGGACCCTGACGCTGCACAAAGTGCTGTCCAACAGGCAGCGGGAACAGACTAGCCAAGAGAGAGGGACAATTCTCCTCCCCGCCCCCAGCCTCAGAAATCTCTGGGGTGATTTGTAACAGCAGCAGAGAAAAACCTTGCCCTTTAGAAGCGTGATCGTTGTTATCACTGCGTGTCTTACGGTACCGTCCAAAGGACCCCGCCGAGATCAGGAGCTGGGAGCTGCACAGACACCTGGTGAGAGACAGTCCCTGCATGGGCCATGCGTGAGCCACCCACCTGGGGAGGCTAGCCCCTGGCCCCGCCCCTTCTGCCCGAGGCCCCTCCCGTCTCCCCCGCCAGAGCCCCTGAGCCACCCCCCGCCCGCAACTCCCCCAGCCCCGGAGCGCCAGGTGGCTTGAGCACCAGGCCAAGCTGTCCTGAGTCCTGGGCCGCAGACTGGCCCACCCTAGCCCCAGCCTGAGCCACGGGGGAAGAGCGGGAAGCAGGAGGGGGCCTCAGGGCAAAGCGTGGGTGGGGCCACACCGGGCCACCCCTGGCCTGTGATACCTGCCGCCCATGACTCCCTGCCCTGACGAGCTTAGATGGACAAGACAAAGGGGTGGAGGAAAAGGCAAGAGACCTGATGGTCTCCCTGTAATCATAACATCCAGCTGCCCCAAGCACTGGGGCTAGACGTTCTTGCTGTCTCTAGCCCCTCTACCCATGGGGCGGGGAGCCTGTATAGTATTGCTGAACCTATCCTGCCCCAAGGGATGTCAGCATGGCTGGCTTACAGTGAGGATGTGGAGGCCCAGAGTGGTGAAGAGGTTTGCCCGAGCCCAGAGCCAGGAACTGAGCTCCCGACTCCCGAATCTAAGCTCAGGGCCTCAACCATCAGCCCAAATCACCTTCCAGTCTGTCGGGAAGATGCTCTACCGAATAAAATTGCACAGCATCCTCTTCTGCAGCCAGTGAGCAGATTAAATAATTAGCTTACCCCAGGTCAATCGGGTGCATCTTTAACGGATTCCCAGTGAAAAGATGAAAAAATTAGCACTATTCAAAATCAATGCAGCCCTTATTATGTGGATTAAAAAGTAGCTCCTGGCCTCCAAACATAACTGTCGATGGGGAACTGGCAGCGAATGGGGTGTTTCTAGCGGAGTCCCAGAGGGGCTGGTTCTTGACTTAACGATAGTCAATATTTTGATCAATGGTCTGGAAGAAAATGTCACATAATTGTTGTTAAAGTTTGCATATGACACCAAGATTGGTGGCTGGGTGGTGAATACTGAGGACAGGGCTCTGATCGAGAGCTAGCTGGATCGCTTAGTAAGCTGTGCACAATGAAACAATCTGCCTTTTTAATACAGCCAGTGGAAGGTCATACATCCCGGGACAAAGAATGTGGGTCGTACTTAGAGGAAGGGCGACTCTCCCTGGGAACGCAGCAACTGGAATAGGACTTAGGCGTCGTGGTGGAAACCAACAGAGTTCCCGGCTCGATGCTGTGGCGAAAAGGGTGTAAGCGGGAATGCGGACTAGAAGGGATGCAGTGATCCCTGCACACAGCGCTGGTGAGACCCCTGCTGCAATATCGTACCCAGTTCTGGTGTCATAGAATCGTAGGACAGGAAGGGACCTCGAGAAGTCTCTAGTCCAGCCCCCTGCACTCATGGCAGGACTAAGGATTATCTAGACCATCCCTGACAGGGTTTGTCCAACCTGCTCTTAAAAATCCCCAGTGATGGAGATTCCACCACCTCCCTAGGCAATTTATTCCAGTGCTTAACCACCCCGACAGGAAGTTTTTTCGAATGTCCAACTTAAACCGCCCTTGCTGCAATTTAAGCCCATTGCTTCTTGTCCTGTCCTCAGAGGTTAAGGGGAACAATTTATCTCCCTCCTCCTTGTAACAACCTTTTATGTACTTGAAAACTGTTAGCATGTCCCCACTCAGTCTTCTCTTTGCTAGACTAAACAAACCCAATTGTTTCAATCTTCCCTCGGAGGTCATGTTTTCTAGACTTTAATCATTTGTGTTGCTCTTGTCCATGCTACAGAAAGGATGTTAACAAATGGAGCGGGTGCAGAGAGGAGGTACAGGAATGATTTGAGGTCTGGAAATCTTGTAAGAGCTTAATCTGTTTAGCTTACTGAGGAGAAGGCTAAGGGGTGACTTGATCATGGTCTGGGAGCTGGTAACAAGGGGCTCTTCAAACGTGAGAACAAAGAAATAACAAGATCCTGGGGCTGCAGACTGAAGCCAGAACAGTTCAAATTGGAAACAAGACATGAATTTGTAACGGTGAGAGGGATTAACCACGGACCAGGGTGTGGTTCCTCTGCCACTTGGAGTCTTTCCATCGAGACTGGGGGCCTCTTTCGGAAAACTCTGTTCTTGCTCCACCACAAGCTGTTGGGCTCGGTCGTCTTCACGTGCACTGCGGGAATGACTGGGGGAGATTGGCCGGGTAGGCAAGAGGTTGGATGAGATGATCACAGAGTGGTGAAAGTGGAGGGCAGAGAAGTAGCTGGCTAGAGGAGAGAGGAGCCCCGGGGGGCTCTCAGGAGCCTCCTGATCAGCTCAGTTTGCTGATGTCAGAAGGGAAGGGTTGGGGGCTGGTCTACAACAACTATTTCAGTGGCCACCATGGTTGGGGCCGTCTAAATCCCACCTACACAACCTAACTCCCCGTCAACCAGGGATGTGGCATGGATACTTGCTCAGTGTTGTGAAGGGGATCTGCAAAGGGAACAATACAAGTCGTCTTTGCCCTGCTGTCTCAGGCTCTCCTGCAGCTGCCTTCTGCCCAAAGCTTGCCCTTATCTACCCTAGAGTCCTGCTTGGGTCACGTGACCTCACTGGATATCTCACACCTTGGGCTGAGATCCGGCTCCCCTTAAAGGGCCAGGCCTCCAGAGGCATGCCCCTTTTTTGTTTTTTTTCAGATGGGGAAAGATGATTGGACTTTTTTCCCCCTCCTACTTTGTTATTTCCATAGGGAATCCAAGTCTGATCTGTGCTGTTTTTTCCTGGAAGACTGGGAAAGACATGGGATTGTGGCACCCCGCCTACCAAGGGAGTGAGACCTGAGCTCCTGAGAGGGATGAGGCGATAGGGAAAATGCTTGTGCAGGGAGGAAAGCGTCCTTGGTGGCAGATTGAATACATCTTCCCCATCAGTCAACATCTGAGCAAGCTCCCCTCCAGCTCCCCAGTCCTCCAAAGAGACCTCCATCTGAAACAGGCAAGGCCACATTTGTAAGGGGGGTGGGAAGAAACGTAAAGAAACATTCCAAGCACCTTTTAGTTCAATTTCATTCATTGTAAAGAAGCACAAAGGGCGACTCCTACCCCAGTAGTCTTCCTTAGGGCGGGACAACGACAAGCCTGCGCCACATTGTCAACCTCAGAGTGCGTAAGGCGGGGACGCTGGTACGACTAAGCTGCAATCAAACATATTTCCGGGGCTTCTGCTTGAGTTGTGCTGAGACGTGTCCGGAGATCGTAGAGCTTTGAGGCGGAACGGCCGGGTCCCCATCTCGGTGCACGACTTTTCCCCACAGGGTGTTTCTTCCCCAGAGCCTTGTACAATTTAAACTGATAACGAGTTCTTATACAGACTTTCCATCTGTGGCTCCCGCCCAGCCCCCTGGTCCTGTGCGATCACTGGTCTGTGTTTGTACAGCGCCGTCTGTGCAAGGTGGGGAAAGACAGGCCCAGACAGGGGAAGTGACTTGTCCCAGGCCAGTGGCCAAGCTGAGAATAGAAGCCAGGGCTCCTGCTCCATTCCACGGGCCCGTATCTCATCCTCGAACAGAGCTCGCGCCTTGAGGAAATTGTTCCTGTTACCTAGCCAATAATGCGTCCTTGCTCAGCAGCACCGTGTTACTCCTGGTTGGGATAACACCACCTAGCCCCTGTATGGCGTTTCCCATTTCCAAATCTCCCTCCATATGCGGAGCCAAATTCAGCTGTGCGTAACTCTGCCCCAGTCTGCAGAGTGACCCCCGTTCTGAGTACGGCCTGTTAGCTAGTCCTCACCCCAGCCCTGCGAGGGAGGTACCTACCCCTGGGGTTCTCCTTACCAAGCTCTGGGGTCACCCCCCCAATCCAGCACCGCCCCAGCCTCTTGATCATTCCTGACGTCTGCCCAAGGACAGAGCCCCCTCCTGCCAGGAGCTCCCCTATGGCCCGAGACGAAGGAAAGCCACGTGTAATAACAACATGAAGATGCTGATTCAAATCCAGGATGTTGCAAGCAATGGCTGTCACCTCCCCTTGCTCTCACCCTGCCCGTCCTCGCCCCTACATGGGTCTGCCCTGTCCAGTGACTAGAGACCATCTGTGCATCGTATTACTCAGCGTTTGACTGACAGTTCCTCTGGGCAATCTGCACTCCCCAGAGACTCTTTCCCTCGCCGGAGAAACCAGCAAGGACTGAACCAAGGACTCGGGTCCTGTCCACGTTTCCTCGGCAGTGCTGACCGGGATGTAAAAATGCCCAGTGCAAAGGTCCCAGTCCCCCTTACCGGGCCCCGGCTCAGCAAGGTACTCGATCATGTGCCTGTGTAACCGTAACCTACCTCCTGAGGTGTGTCCCTGTGTCACCTTGCCAGGGCGGCAGGGGACCGTCCAGGTGTTTGGCCAACCTGTGTCCTGCCCCCGCGGCTGCCGTCAGCTGTGGGAGCTGATATTGGGGGAGGGGGAGAAAGGAAGGGGGCCACAGGGGGATATGATGGGGAGGGGGAGGGGTGAAGAGAGCCATCGCTTCAGTAAATTAAAGGAACTAAAGTCAATATTTTTAAAAAGAATAATTAGGAGAGGGGGAAGAAAAGCAGGAGGGTTTGTTACCGCCCCTTTAATAAAACATGCTGGGCCCTGTGACCTTTAACCCTGCAGGATAAGCACCCATTATCCCCTTAAGTAATAAACACGTCTCCCGCGGCAATGGGCTGGGGGAGGCGGGGTCCCTTTGGCTAGGACCATCGCCTGAAGAATCACAGATGTGTTTGTGGGAGAGCCACACTGACATCTCGCTGGCTTGAGCCAGCAGCCTGGGGAACTGCCCGCCACAGGGCCTGAGACGTGGTGCTGGGGGCTCTGCGCATCAGTAGCCACAAGGCTGCCCTGGACACTCCAATCTGAGGCCTCGGCAGGCTGGTGTCTCTTCAGAGACTTGCTCAGGGCCTGATCCTGCCAGCTGCTGACCGTCCTTGGCGTCCACTGACCTCTGGGAGCTCTGAATCGGGCCCGTGGGGCTCTGGTTTGGTCCCACGGGTGACCCACGTGCCTGTGCTGTGCTGCCGTGCCTCCGCTCAGGCAGGTGGGGCGTCAGGGGGAGCACTGGACCCAGTGGCATGGGATGGTCAATTAAGATTTCGTTCTGCCTAATTGTGGTGAGTTTTTCCCCTGCCGGGCTGCTGGCGAGGGCAGAGGAGAGCCGGGAACTGGTGGGAGTATTGATTCCACGGCTTGACAGGTTAATACTTCTGTTTATAGAGGAATATAGCTACATCGATGGCATTAAATGAGTTACTAATTATATCAATACAAACACGATTAAAAAGGGTCCCGCTCATAGGTTGCTCCCAGCCAAAGACAACAGTGTAATTGCACAATTGGCCAGGTGCAAGGTGCGCACACGCATGTGTGCATGAGAATGTGTGGACAGGCACGCATGTGTGGGCGTGTGTGGATGTGTGCGGGTCCATGGACGTGTTCCCTGTAACGTCCTACGCCAACCCACGTCGGGGCTAGGAAGCCATGCAGCTCTGGAGAGGGCGTGGCACTCCGTGCTCCAGGAGGGTAGCAGCTAACCACTCTGGAGTGCGGCTCAGTTGAGGGGGCCCCTCTCCAAAGGGAAATCGAGGCATGACAGACGATGTCGACCGCAGCGCTGGCAGAGCGGAGGGGCAGGGGAAAGGGACGTGCTGAGAGTGACAATCTCCGCAGGTGCATTTTGGACGCGTGAAGGCAGTCACAGAGAGGAGGAGGCCGCGGTAACCCAGACGGCAGATGGTGAGGGTCTGTCGGTGGATTTATATAACCGACACTTTGGGCCTGACCTGCAGCCTGGCCGCCTCATGGGGTGCTTCCCTCTGCTCCCCCAGGCTAATTGGGGTCCAGGGTGGGATGGTTCCCCTGGGCCGGCAGATCTCCCAGTGCAAGCTGTGGCAGTAATGCTGTTGATCCAGGAGAAGATCCCTCCGGAACCAGGGGCTGCCTGTACAATCGGACCAGATCTGGAACTCAGGCCCCAGCCACTGGTGGCCCCAAATGTCCATATTTTCACACTAGGATTTGAGAGGGCTCATATTGCAGCAGTGCCGGCCAGGCAGGTGAGCATGTGTCCCATGGTGTCCAGGGGCCTATGGATCATTTGCAGTTGTGACCATTCCGGCCTCTGGACCCTCAGGCTTCGCTCTCTGAACCTTTGATCCTCAGTGTCCCATGGCAGGTGTTGCAAGAGCCCGGCTCTTAACCCAGGTGTATTGTCCAACTTCCAGGTCCGCTGAGCCCATCCTCTCGCCCTTTGTTCCTCCTGTAGTGTCAGTTGGGTGTGGAATTCTTCGCCACCTCCTGGCCCAAACTGGGGCACGATGTTGCTGTGTGCTGTTAAAAAGCTGCCCCATTCCAGCCCAGCCATGGTTGCACTTCTGTAGTGGGTGAAGGGATCTCTGTACATCCCATACATCCCCACGTGGCTGCACCGCAGCCGAAACGGGCTGGAGACGAGCACAGGATTATTATTTGTATTATTTATTAACAGAATGAAATTACAAGGGCTGTTTCCCCTCATGCCGCAGGGCATAAGCTGAGCAGCAGCTGGCGTGAGAGCGGAATTCCCCCCATGGGATTGCACGGCACTATTCGGTGAACGCTGGGGCTGTTTATCCCATCCTTTGAAGCATGTGGCACAGACCGGGGCAGGACTAGATGGAGCATCGCTGGGATCCAGAGCCACAGGGGAATAGCCTGCCAGCCTCACATTTGGTACAGCCAGGAGACATAGCCTAGACTGGTGTGGTCCTGTACAGTGGGGTACAGGGCACTGGTCTAGCTGGAGCACTGCCCTGGATGGGCCAGGGGTCTGCTCCAGTCCAGCGGCTCCTACGCCCCTGTGTTCTTGTTTGCTCAGATGTTTTGGTGGCAATCCTGACCTCTTGTGTTTGTCCTCTGGGAGGGGCAATAGAAGCGTGTGATGCTGCTGCAGGGCTACCTCACGCCATATCTGTGCAATGCAGCCGTGCAATGCACGCCATTTCCGTTCATGCAATTCCGGGCAGTGCTACCTCCGTGCAACGGCATCGCGGGCGACATGCCTCTCTGATGCGCAGGCAGCGTTATGTTGGGGTGCCTCGTCGCTGCAGCACGGGACCCAAACAAACCCCCGCTTCTTTACTAGCCTTGCCAGGGGCCCTCAGGGAATGGCCCCCATGCTGAAGGGAACTCATCCATTCCTCTCCGTTTCCTCCAAGCACTGTCTGTACCAGGGGGGAGTTCCTGGAGGTGCAGCTCTGGCGCTCATGCTGGCCTGTGTATTGTCTCAAAGATTCTACGGCTGGGAAGGACCGATCTGACCCTCCAGTCTGACCTCGGGCATGGCACTGGGTAGAGACCCTCTGCCAGGGATTCCTGCAGAGAGGCAAACACTTCCCCCCTTGTATGTGACGCTAGCAGTAGTTTGTGGTTGAACCAGGGCATATCCTCTAGAAGAAGATCATAAGAACGGCCAGACTGGATCAGACCAATGGTCCATCTAGCCCAGTATCCTGTCTTCCGACAGTGGCCAGTGCCAGGTGCCCCAGAGGGAATGAACAGAACAGGGAATCACCAAGTGACCCATCCCCTGTCGCCCATTCCCAGCTTCTGGCAAACAGAGGCTAGGGACACCATCCCTGCCCATCCTGGCTAATATCCATTGATCGACCTATCCTCCATGAACTTATCTAGCTCTTTTTGAACGCTGTTATAGTCTTGGCCTTCACAACATCCTCTGGCAAAGAGTTCCGCAGGTTGACTGTGCGTTGTGTGAAGAAATATTTCCTTTTGTTTGTTTTAAACCTGCTGCCTGTTCATTTCATTGGGTGTCCTCTAGTTCTTGTGTTATGAGATGGAGTAAATGACACTTCCTTATTTACTTTCTCCACACCAGTCATGATTTTATAGACCTCTATCATATCCTCCCTTAGTCATCTCTTTTCCTTAATAATAAAAGTCCCAGTCTTATTAATCTCCATTCTCAATTTAAAGACTCCACGGACAGGATGAAGTCTCCACCACATCCCTGGGGGAGCCATTTCAACCTCTACCAACGTGCATCTCATTTCCAGTTTGAATTCTTCTATTGACCAGCTGCTGGGTCTCATTCTGCCTTCATCTGCGAGATTCAAGAGCCCCTGGTCTCCTGAGAGGGCAGATTGGGCCGGCCTCTGGCAGCTTATCTGCAAGGAATGCACAGTCCTTTCCTGTCTTGCTCAGACGCAGGGAGCGGAAACGGTTAACCCGACACACGGCAGTACATCTGCTTGTGGGAACTTGTGAGGTAGCCCCTGTCAGCGATGGGCCCCTTCACCTTCCCCTGTTAAAGAGAGAAATGAAATTATCAAAGGCTTGGAGTCCGCTGATCAATGTGTTTTCAGAACACCTAAAAACCTTCAGCCCACAGCTCTCCCTGTTATTTCACTCACCCATTGCCTCTGCTTAAAAGCTGACCTTTGCTCCTTGTTTGATGTAACATGTTTATGCATCTCAGGGCACCCACAGATAAAAGGTTAGAGGTTAATAAATGGTGGAAAAATAGATACCAAAGCTTTGAGGTCACACCTGTTTCTGTTGCTTTAAGTTCCATGCTGCAAGCATCCAGCCGGATTTTAATTGTATTGTAGCAGGGAGCATTCCTGCGTTTATATGAGGATAATTGAGAGGCACCGCCTTGGGGGCACAGGGAGAGGCATCCAGATGCCTCCGCCAGATAGCAGACGCCCTCTCCAGCTCTCACACATACACGCACGTTCACCAGCACACACGCTCGCATGCACCACCCCCACTGCTAACGTGCTTCCCCAGTTGCCAGCGTTCACCCCGCCAGCACACTCAGGCATTCCCAAGCACCCTCACTCACCTGGTCACCAACAAATGCCACCAGTGCAAAGCCGAGTGGCACACATACTCGCCCCCCCCCCCCCCCCCACGCTCCTGGGCTTGTCAGCACACACACATCACCAATACACACCCTGGTGTCCATACGGCCAGCACCCCACACACACTCACAGGCGCGGCACGTTCCTGCCAGGCAGCCTGACCCATATCCCACACGTCCGTGCACTCGTCAACACACACGGCGCCAGCACACGGATGCCCCAATCGCCCCGTGGACCAACGCTCTCACACTTCACCAAGGCACAGTTCCCCCATGCTCCGGCAGTGGCCAGCACACATACATACCACCGGCCAGACACGCACTGCTCCACACTCCCTGTGCACTTATTCTTATTATTAATTGTGTGCACTGTGGTAGCTCCAGTCACAGAGCAGGATCCCATTGCGCTAGGCGCTGTACGCACAGAACAAATAGACAGTCTCTGCACCAAAGAGCGGACAGTCTAAGTATAAAACAAGAGACAACAGGTGGCTACAGAGAGCCCGTCTCTGCCACCTCTCTCCTTTCTCCCAGGGTCAGGCACAGCTTTGCAGGAACGTGGCAGTTCTGGTAAAGTGACGAAATCTTGCCCTTGCCCATCATCACACTGGATGCAGGAGTAGAAGTGTCTCTCTGCAACAGTCTTTTCCTCTGTCACTTCACCTGCACTGTCTCTGGGTCTGCCCCGGGCTTTCGCACTACTGGTCTCCACCGCTACAGCACTCGTGGTCACTGAACATGTGGACAAGGGGGATCCAGTGGACATAGTGTACTTAGATTTCCAGAAAGCCTTTGACAAGGTCCCACATCAAAGGCTCTTATGTAAATTAAGTTGGCATGGGATAAGAGGGAAGGTCCTTTCATGGATTGAGAACTGGTTAAAAGACAGGGAACAAAGGGTAGGAATAAATGGTAAATTTTCAGAATGGAGAGGGCTAACTAGTGGTGTTCCCCAAGGATCAGTCCTAGGACCAATCCTATTCAACCTATTCATAAAATGATCTGGAGAAAGGGGTAAACAGTGAGGTGGCAAAGTTAGCAGATGATACTAAACTGTTCAAGATAGTTAGGACCAAAGCAGACTGTGAAGACCTTCAAAAAGATCTCACAAAACTAAGTGATTGGGCAATAAAATGGCAAATGAAATTTTATGTGGATAAATGTAAAGTAATGCACATTGGAAAAAATAACCCCAACTATACATAAAATATGATGGGGGCTAATTTAGCTACAACTAATCAGGAGAAAGATCTTGGAGTCACCGTGGATAGTTCTCTGAAGACGTCTAGGCAGTGTGCAGTGGCAATCAAAAAAGCAAACGGGATGGTAGGAATCATTAAAAATGGGATAGAGAATAAGCTGGAGAATATCTTATTGCCCTTATGTAAATCCATGGTACGCCCACATCTTGAATACTGCATACAGATGTGGTCCCTTCATCTCAAAAAAGATATACTGGCATTAGAAAAGGTTCAGAAAAGGGCAACTAAAATGATTAGGGGTTTGGAACGGGTCCCATCTGAGGAGAGATTAAAGAGGCCAGGACTTTTCAGCTTGGAAAAGAGGAGACTAAGGGGGGATATGATAGAGGTCTATAAAATCATGAGTGGTGTGGAGAAAGTGAATAAGGAAAAGTTATTTACTTGTTCCCATAATATAAGAACTAGGGGCCACCAAATGAAATTGATGGGCAGCAGGTTTAAGACAAATAAAAGGAAGTTCTTCTTCACACAGCGCACAGTCAACCTGTGGAACTCCTTGCCAGAGGAGGTTGTGAAGGCTAGGACTATAACAGGGTTTAGAAGAGAACTGGATAAATTCATGGAGGATAAGTCCATTAATGGCTATGAGCCAGGATGGGTAAGGAATGGTGTCCCTAGCCTTTGTTTGTCAGAGGGTGGAGATGGATGGCAGGAGAGAGATCACTAGATCATTACCTGTTAGGTTCACTCCCTCTGGGGCACCTGGCATTGGCCACTGATAGTAGACAGAATACTGAGCTGGATGGACCTTTGGTCTGACCCAGAATGGCTGTTCTTATGTTCTTATGTTCACTGCTGGGTGCTTGGCGATTGCTCGCCTTCGTTCGGCACATTTCGCTGGAGCCGGGCAGCGTGCTGTCAGGGAGCGGTTACAGTCTAGCTGGGTTTGGGCTGCTCCTTCCATTGACGTGTCTGTTGGCGGCTGGGGCTTTGGGTGAGGTTATTTGCTGCGCTGCTCAGGAGGTCGGTGTGTCCAGCCTGCGCCGTGACACGCTACATTGGTGGATGGAGCTTTCATTGGCTGAGGTGACTTCAGAAGTTGAATGTTCTTTTGGTGGGTTCCGATTTGTATGAAAACTAAGCCAGGTCTCTATAGGCTCTTCACATGACCTGAAACTCCACCCCCATCACATCGTAAGGGCGTGGCAGAGCAGCTCAGCACAACCCAGCAGCAGCAAGCCAGGCGGTGCGAAAGCTCCCGTACACGGCAGGAGAATGGGTTGCATTAGGCTGCAGAATAGCGGTAGCAGCAGTTGCATTGCAGGGCCTGAGCTCGCTAATCATTTCTTTGGGGCCAAGGAGGCCCATGGAGTTTATACCCGAGATGCGTTTATAGCCAGGCAGAAGCTCCTTGAGGCATTTATAACGAGGATGTCTAATGATGATAACAACGCCTTGGTATGTCTAATTCAGGCCATCTTCCGTTTCTGTGCGTCTCAAATCAAAGGGTAGGGCCCAATTCGCCCCACCAGACTCCAGTCCCAGTGGAATCACAGCGCCGGAGAGGTGGAGCAGGGGCGGGGAAGGGGGGAAGCAAGCTCTGTTTGGGTGATTTTCCAGACAGATCACGATTTTTCTCTTTTCCAGGTTGGCCTGCACAGTGCAGCCATTGCAGCAGCTTTCTAGGAGTCAGTTCCTATGGAGACCATATTGCCTAGGGGACAGTGCGACCAAGGCAGCAACAGCACATAGCAGACCTGTCATCTGAGGCCTGGGCTGTGCACTGGTTTCACTGGTCGCTGTGATCTGAAACCAGCTTAGTTAAACCGGCGCGAATCCTCATGTGGACTCATATCAATGTGAACCGCACTTGTATTGGCGTAGCTGGCTTTGTTCCTTTCCAAGGGCAAGCCAGACCTACTGGACAGCTGGGTCCGTTCCCTGAGTGGATCCATGCAGGACTTTGTACGGTGTTAATGAACTGACTTTTTAACCCAACGTCACGGAAATTGCCGCAAATATTGTGTGTAGCAGGGGCCTGAGCCAGACAGAGGGGGTCTCCCGCTTCAGGACTGGCCCACATCGAAGGGATTAGTACATGGATTTAATGGTATCCTCCGATTTCCCACCAGTCCCATTTTGTAGCAGTGTACAATTTCTAGGATGCCAGGTTAAGACCAGAGCTTTTGTAAAGTCTATGGAGCAGGGCACATCTCTGTCCCGCTTCTCATGTCTTACACCTGCGCTAAGGAGCACAGATGTGCCGGGTGGCTGGTTTATCAGGGGATCATAGAATCATAGAAGATCAGGGTTGGAAGGGACCTCAGGAGGTCATCTAGTCCAACCCCCTGCTCAAAGCAGGACCAATCCCCAACTAAATCATCCCAGCCAGGGCTTTGTCAAGCCTGACCTTAAAAACTTCTGAGGAAGGAGATTCCACCACCTCCCTAGGAACCTACCAGTGTTTCACCACCCTCCTAGTGAAAAAGTTTTGCCTAATATCCAACCTAAACCTCCCCCACTGCAACTTGAGACCATTACTCCTTGTTCTGTCATCTGCCACCACTGAGAACAGCCTAGATCCATCCTCTTTGGAACCCCCCTTCAGGTAGTTGAAAGCAGCAATCAAATCCCCCCTCATTCTTCTCTTCCGCAGACTAAACAATCCCAGTTCCCTCAGACTCTCCTCATAAGTCATGTGTTCCAGTCCCCTAATCATTTTTGTTGCCCTCTGCTGGACGTTTTCCAATTTTTCCACATCCTTCTTGTAGTGTGGATCCCAAAACTGGACACAGTACTCCAGGTGAGGCCTCACCAATATCGAATAGAGGGGAACGATCACTTCCCTCGATCTGCTGGCAATGCTCCTACTTATACATCCCAAAATGCCATTGGCCTTCTTGGCAACAAGGGCACACTGTTGACTCATATCCAGCTTCTCGTTCACTGTAACCCCTAGGTCCTTTTCTGCAGAACTGCTGCCGAGCCATTCGGTCCCTAGTCTGTAGCAGTGCATGGGATTCTTCTGTCCTAAGTGCAGGACTCTGCACTTGTCCTTGTTGAACCTCATCAGATTTCTTTTGGCCCAATCCTCTCATTTGTCTAGGTCCCTCTGTATCCTATCCCTACCCTCCAGCGTATCTACCACTCCTTCCCAAACTTGCTGAGGGTGCAATCCACACCATCCTCCAGATCATTAATGAAGATATTGAACAAAACCGGCCCCAGGACCGACCCTTGGGGCACTCCACTTGATACCGGCTGCCAACTAGACATGGAGCCATTGATCACTGCCCGTTAAGCCCGACAATCTAGCCAGCTTTCTATCCATCTTATAGTCCATTCGTCCAGCCCATACTTCTTTAACTTGCTGGCAAGAATACTGTGGGAGACCATGTCAAAAGCTTTGCTAAAGTCAAGGAACAACACGTCCACTGCTTTCCCCTCATCCACAGAGCTAGTTATCTTGTCATAGAAGGCAATTAGATTAGTCAGGCATGACTTGCCCTTGGTGAATCCATGCTGACTGTTCCTGATCACTTTCCTCTCCTCTAAGTGCTTCAGAATTGATTCCTTAAGGACCTGCTCCATGATTTTTCCAGGGACTGAGGTGAGGCTGACTGGCCTGTAGTTCCCCAGAGCCTCCTTCTTCCCTTTTTTAAAGATTGGCACTACATTAGCCTTTTTCCAGTCGTCTGGGACCTCCCCTGATCTCCATGAGTTTTCAAAGATAATGGCCAATGGCTCTGCAATCACATCCGCCAACTCCTTTAGCACTCTCGGATGCAGCGCATCCGGCCCCATGGACTTGTGCTCGTCCAGCTTTTCTAAATAGCCCCGAACCACTTCTTTCTCCACAGAGGGCTGGTCACCTCCTCCCCATGCTGTGCTGCCCAGTGCAGCAGTCTGGGAGCTGACCTTGTTCGTGAAGACAGAGGCAAAAAAAGCATTGAGTACATTAGCTTTTTCCACATCTTCTGTCACACGGTTGCCTCCCTCATTCAGTAAGGGGCCCACACTTTCCTTGACTTTCTTCTTGTTGTTAACATACCTGAAGAAACCTTTCTTGTTACTTTTAACATCTCTTGCTAGCTGCAACTCCAGGTGTGATTTGGCCTTCCGGATTTCATTCCTGAATGCCCGAGCAATATTTTTATACTCTTCCCTGGTCATTTGTCCAATCTTCCCCTTCTTGTAAGCTTCTTTTTTGGGTTTAAGATCAGCAAGGATTTCACTGTTAAGCCAAGCTGGTCGCCTGCCATATTTACTATTCTTTCTACACATCGGGATGGTTTGTCCCTGTAACCTCAATAAGGATTCTTTAAAGGAAGGATTCTTTAAAGGAAGGATTCTTTAAAGCCAGCTCTCCCGGACTCCTTTCCCCCTCATGTGAGATCCCAGTGTGAGTTCTTGGATTCTGTAGCTGCTGGTCTGGTGTCCCATGAATTCTTCTGGAATTCACACCAGGCAGCAGCCTGTGCACATTCCCACACGCATCCCACTCACTTCAGCTACTTGGGCCTGCACCGCAGTGAGTTGCACCCTGAGGGAGGATGCTGCAGAATAGCTAGATGGTATTACAGCTCACAGGGATACAGGAGTTATTGGGAGTGAGGGCATCTCTGTGTGTGCATCTTGGGGTCATTCATCCCGGATTAGAGGGGTTGGTTAAATCATTGGAGAAGGGGCTTCCTGGATGTATTCAGTGCTGGTTTTCCAGCCACTTTTGAGTCTGAGATTTTATAGCGGGTTTCCCTGAGTTCTGCACTGCTATGGGTGTGTGTGTTAGTTTTTAATGGCGTTTTCTAGCATAATTGTTTTTAAAATGACTTTGTTTTGTTCTCGCCTGATTGTTGGCTTGGATTCCTTTGTACGTTTTGGAAATCCATTCTGGATTGCTGAGTTTTGTTTCTTTTCAATGGGTTTAAATTCTTCCCAGCTTTGCCAGGAGGAATTGGTGTCTATAGCGGCTTCGATTTGCGCTAATTTTTCCTCCGTGTGCTCTGACTTTTACTGCTGGCGCATTGATCTGTGGCTGCGCCGTTTGTCATGCTCAGTGGAGCAGAGGCTAGCTGCAAGTGGGCCTCGCAGTTTGAAACTGGAGAGATCCCTCACTTTGATTCTTAGTTTAAGGGAACCTGTATCGAGCCATTTGTTTCCCTCTCCTCCTTTCAGAGCCGCACTCCTCTCTTGCTGGCTGTGTGGGTCGGGATTGTGTTGCTCTGAGAAGTCTCTTGCAGCAACGTTATTGCCTTTGGCCTTAGTGTCTGGTTGGAAACATGTCCATTAGGTATTTGGTGACGAGGGTTTTCCCAGCTCTCTCCTGTTTGCCTTTGGACTCATATCCCCAGATCTATTGCTTGGCCGATCTCCAAGGGGCAGTTCCACGAGCTCTGTTCTGGGGCAGGGCCAGCGCCCGTTGGCTGTGCTCCCATACGGATGGCCAGGGTTCGACTAGGAGCCGAAGTCTAGGTCCATTATGACATAGTCGCTCTGATGCCTTTTGCTGAGCTACGGGGAAATCTGCCTAGGACGTCTCCTCTTCCTCTATCGACCAAGGCCTTTGACACCTCCAGAGTGCGCGTGCACACATTCACCGGCACGTACCCGTGTACACATCAAACCTAGCGCTCCCCTAGCACTGTTCACCTGAGGATCTCGGGGCCTGGCAGGCGTGCAAATGAACCCCACAGCACCTGGCTCAAGCTGGTAAGTATTAGCATCCTCCTCATTTTGCAGAAGGGTACACTGAGACATGGAGGTCCCCGGCCATTTCCAGGTGCAACTCCAGTGAAATCACCAGGGATGAATTTGCCCCGTGATGTGACATGACCAATTTATATCCAGTGAGTCGGTGGCAGAGCCTGGAAACCCCCTCCTCTCCCACACAAACATCTCCTGACTCCTGGGGTTGCCCTCTCTCCATTACACGGTGCTCCTTGTCTGGATCACAGAGAAAGAGAGAGACAGGTGCATGCACGGACTCCCAGATTCACTAACCCACATGCACACTGAGCAGTGCGCTCCCAGACCCCTCGCCCCACCCCGACACACACTCCTGCTTCCCTCGTGCGGGGCTCTAGGAAATATCCCAGAGCCCTGGTTGGGAGAGCAGCTGCAGCAGCCAACACACAGTAATCTGTGAAGCAGGCCAAGGGGAAGTGGTTTTGGCAGCGGCTCCCCGTGGGCCCCGCCGGTTGGCTGACCTGCCCGGTGAATATCATTTACTGCCGCTGAGCCAGCAGCCTCAGCGGTGCCACCCCGGTGGCCCTGCTGACCCCTCCTTCAGCCATCGAGGGGGCTTGTGTCTTTAGTTCCTCTCTTCTCCCTGCAGCTCAGGACAGGCTGCGCTTATCGGCTTGTCAACAGGCCCATCTCCTGGGTCAAGTGCCTGCTCCCCACACATCTCGTACCATTAGCAAGCATCCAGCCCCAACCTCCGGGGGCTGTTAACTCTCCGTGGGGATTAAGTGGCTCTGGGTAGCTCTCTCCATAACCAGGTCGCAGGCCTGGCCTGGCTCCCGTTGCCGTTCATGCCAGCAGCAGCAGGATCAGGCCCAGGCCTAGCCTGAAAGGAGACTTGGGCCATTCATTTTCTCCCCTTCCTCCCAGTCCGGCCGGCGGTCAGCACCATGCTGCGGTCGGAGGCTCCTGGGCATCGCCAGGGCCCTGGGAAACCCCTCGGGCACGGGAAAAGCTGCTGGACATGGGACGGTGACCAGGACAGACAGGCCTGAGCAGTGCACAACGTGGGGTGGGGCAGGGAGTGACGGGGGCAGCGCGACTCACTTCCAGAGAAGGGACCTGATCCGGAGCAGGGCTGAGCACCATCAGGCCCGTTGTGCAGTGAGTGGAGGTGCCTGGGGGTCGGGGCCCCTATTGTTGTTCTCCAGGGGAACTTGGTTTTGCTCGGTGATTAGTAAACATCACCCCGCCCCCTTTTAACGGTCAAGCAGCTGGTCAGCCAGGGTCATCGCCGACGGACATTTGTGGAGCTATGACACTTGTCGCCGACTGAGGATCGTCCCCTAGCCAAGGAGGAGGCCGGCTGAGTCTCATCTCAGCCGAGGCAGGACCAGTTTCTCTTTGCTGATTTCACCCTGTTTCTCCTAGTTCTGCCCATCTCAGTGAGTGCCCTGCCTCCCCCGCCCCCCCGCCGAAGACCCACAGGCTGCCTACTCCTCTCCGTGTGCCTGGGCCAAGCTGCAGCAGAGCCCTGCGGGTTGGGCTGCTCAGGAGTAGTTTGGAGCTTGCCCTGGGCACGGTGAGCTCTGCTAGGGTTCCCAAGAAGCTGGTTCCTCCAGACCCCTGGTCGTTCCTGCTGCTCTTCTCTGAACTCCCTCCCATTTCCCCACGCCCGTCTGGTTGAGGTGTGCCCAGAAATGAATGTGTTAGCCCAGTGCTATTGCACTACTGCCCTTGCCCTGGAACCGTATCGGCCTCCAGCTCTGGGAAGACACGTCTCTGCCTCCTACTGGCCAGTTTGGTTGTTCTGTGGCATTGCGGGATCGGACATAGTTTGCTCTCCATGCTCCCTATCGGGCCTCTGTAGCAATCCCAGCTTCCCACCCTTCCCCCTCCCAGCGAGGACTTTGCATTTCCCATTGTTCTCCCTCAGATGGATTTGCTGTAGTGTTCTAAAATGACTCCCATGTGGTTATTTTCTGGCCATGTTTCTAATCACTCTGGGTCCCTTGATGTTCTTTCTCTGCTCTCCCTGCTGTTGGCCATTCCTCTTCGCCTCCCGTCAGCTGTGAATTTCATTAATGTGCCATTCACCCCTCTTCTGGAGCATTAATGACCATCCTTCATCCCAATCCCTGCACTGCTCCTCCAAGCACCTCCCGCACTTCAGCATCTTGCTGGTTATCGTTGCCTGTGTTAAGGCCCTGCAGGTATTTTTTGCCCATGTAGCAGAATCCATGGCCATGACAATTTTAGTTTTGCAAACGTTAAATATTTTGTGAGACACAGAATCAAATATGCTACAGAAATCCTGGTACATTCCATCTCACTCATTTCCTTCGTCCACCAGCTTTGTAACTCTGTATATACATATAAGAGCAATTGAGTTTTCCCTGGAATGTTTTTCTTTCTTTAGAAACTCATGCTGCATATTGTCTACCATTCCATTATCCTCAAGATATTTACAATTCTTTCCTTGCTAATATTTCCTCCGGTGTTTCACTAGGCCTGATGTCAGAATTATTCAGCAATAATTGTCAGGATCACTCTTTCTTCTTTTTTTGAAAATCTGCACCACATTTACTTAAGTCTGGTCCTTCCCACCTCCTCAGTGCCCCTTGGCTTTTAAAAAAAACTTGTGAATGGTTTGGTAAAGCCATTAGCTCATTCCCTTGGCATGCTGGGATGTATGTTATCCAGATTCACTGAACTGTGTATGTTCCAGTTCTCCAATGATCCCTGTACCCGATCTTCATTCATATCTATTTTTGCAAGGTCTTCATTGATTCTCTGCCACGTCTTTATTTCTCTTGTTAAAGACAGACTTTTCAAACAGCAGCTCAAATCTCACCCATTTTAGAGCCAGCATCTGTAGATACATTTCTGTGGAGATACAGGGAGAAGCTGAACAGAATGATTGCACTGGATTGGAAAGAGTGACGGGTTATGTCACAGGGAATGCCTGTCAGATTCCTGCCGGAGTTACTAGGGGGATTTCTGAGCTCGTATTGGCTGGTAGCCTTCTCTTATGTAATGTCATAATGCTCATTCATTAAGCATTTATATAGGTGCTTTTCACCAATAGATCACAAAGCACTTTAAAAAGGCTGGTATATTACAGGTGGGGAAACTGAGGCACAAGAATTTGGCCTCTCCGCTGAGGATGACAATGGCACCTATTACAGTCAATGATGATATAGAAAGCTAGGCACTAGGAACGACTGAGAACCCCGTTTCACAGAAGCCACCAAACAGCTGTCAGACGGGTTCAGAGAGGGAATACCAGCTCCCTGAGCCATCCAAGCCCAGCCGTGGGGCTTTATTTAATTGCCACGTTCAGTGTGGAGGCAGCCTGCTATTCGGACCAGCCTTGCTCAGCTATTCAGAAGCATTCTTCCCCACATTCTTCCCCGGTGCTCCTGCAGAACCAGTTAGCAAGGGGGCTGCGGATGGGGGCTGCCTGAGGATGGCACAGCCGGAGCGATCAGCGCGGTTAGCCAGAGGTGAGGCGCGGGACCTGCTGACGCGCTGGGCTGAATTCACCTGGGGGCGGGGAACGGCAGAAAGGCCAGTGCAGCTCCGCCTGCCCGGGGATGCGCTTGGCCTGTGCTGTGCAACCCACGTCATGTCAGGCTGGAAACCCAGCAAGGCCACGTGCCAAGCTGGGGGCGTCAGCTTGAGGGCCAGAGAATTTTACAACCCCCACATGATCTAGGGGGGTTAGCTGAGCTGGGGGGAAGGGGCCGCCCCACGTCACTCCACTCAGTGCAACACCAGCCCCGGCCCAGCAGCTGGGTTGTGATCACAAGGTCACCCCTGCTCCTGGGGCATACGCCACACTTTGGAGGCTGCAGGGGTTTAACTGCAAACTGCTCAGGTGTGGCCTCTGCTGGAAGAGTTGGGAATAGCAATATGTACCGAAGGTACCTTTTAGGCCCCCTTTGCCATGGTATCAGTGCTCTGGGCAATCAGTAACGTATCTATCCCAGCTGAACCCCTGGGAGGCAGAACACGGCCGTTCTCTCCATTGTTCAGATGGGGGAATTGAGCCCAGTCTTATTAATCTCTCCTCATACAGGAGCCGTTCCATACCCCTTATCATTTTTGTTGCCCTTTTCTGAACCTTTTCCAATTCCATAGATCTTTTTTGAGATGGGGTGACCACATCCGCACGCAGTATTCAAGATGTGGGCGTACCATGGATTTATATAGAGGCAACATGATATTTTCTTTATTATCTATCCCTTTCCTAAAGATTCCCAACATTCTGTTCACCTTTTTGACAGCCGCTGCACATTGAGTAGATGTTTTCAGAGAACTCTCCACAATGACTCCCAGATCTCTTCCTTCAGTGGTAACAGCTAAATTAGACCCCATCACTTTATATGTAGAGTTGGGATTATGTTTTCCAATGTGCATTATTTTGCATTTATCAACATTGAATTTCATCTGCCATTTTGTTGCCCAGTCACCCAGTTTTGAGAGATCCTTTTGTAGCTCTTCACAGTCTGCTTGGGACTTAACTATCTTGAGTAGTTTTATACCATCTGCAAATTTTGCCACCTCACTATTTACCCCTTTTTTGAGATCATTTATAAATATGTAGAATAGGACTGGTCCCAGTACAGACCCCTGGGGGACACCAGTATTTACCTCTCTCCATTCTGAAAACTGACCATTTATTCCTACCCTTTTAACCCTACTCTCTTTTAACCAGTTACCAATCCATGAGAAGACCTTCCCTCTTATCCCATGACAGCTTACTTTGCCTTTGGTGAAGGACCTTGTCAAAGGCTTTCTGAAAATCTAAGTACACTATATCCACTGGATCCCCCTTGTCCACATGTTTGTTGATCCCTTCAAAGAATTCTGGTAGATTGGTGAGGCATGATTTCCCTTTACAAAAAACATGTTGACTTTTCCCCAACAAATTATGTTCATCTATGTCTGATCATTCTACTGAGTTCTTTACTATAGTTTCAACCAGTTCGCCCGGTACTGAAGTCAGGCTTACCGGCCTGTAATTTCCGGGATCACCTCTGAAGCCCTTTTTAAAAATTGGCGTCACATTAGCGATCCTCCAGTCATCTGGTACAGAAGCTGATTTAAATGATCGGTTATAGACGACAGTTAGTAGTCGTTAACGGTGTGTTCTTATTATATGGTAACGAAGCCCCAACTGCCTTCCCGGTTGCCACACTGTGCTGCCTAATGTGATCATGTAGAAGTTCACGGGCACAGCACGGGGTGAAGTCAGAGCCTCCTGCCTCAGTCTCTACCACTTCTTCTTTAGCAAGGAGACATAGGGGGGGCTATGACACAGAGCTCTGCAGTTCCGATTCTGACACACTGAGAATTTACTGGCTTTGCCCATCTGTAATCGCTGGCACGCATGAACCTTGGGATCAGTGGCTGAAAAGGGCCGTGCATTATTCGAGGGCAGGGGCTCGTGGGAGGGTTGGAAGAGCCTCCAGCCTGCAGCTCAGCCCGGTGTGCGGGTGGGGTTAACTGCCCGGTTTTTTTTTTGCAGAGGCCGGAGAGTGGCAGCGGGATGCCCAGCTGTGCTGTCCCTGCAAGAAGCGGGCACAGACTGGCTGCTCAGGGGAAACTTTCGGTTGACATGCTAATGCCTTGGGAGTCTGCAGGGGGTGGGAAAGGCAATGCAAAGGGAGCGCAGGAGGGTCCATGCCATGGCCTCATCACCCCAGCTGGGAGCATGGTCGCGCTCAGGCTAAGCAGGAGCAGGCCCGGTTAGTACTCGGAGGGGAGACCGCGGCTGGGGTGTGGAGCCAGCAACCCCTCCCCCGCCTGCTTGGGCTCAGCAGCGCTCTGCAGAAGTGGGCTCCCTGGGGCTGCAGTACCCCAGCCCTTCAGCTCCGTGGCTCGCCCCGCGGGGCGCCTGGGCGAGCGGGGGGCTCTGACGGCTGTCCCTGTGGGGGCTTTCCTGGGCAGAGGAACTCCGAGGCACAGTCCCCTTTACCCTCCGTGCTTTCTCCTCCCCTCCCCCGCTCCCTCCCCCAATGCAAATATTTGTCCTGATGAAGGTTAACAGACTGACAGATCTAAAGTCCGCTGTTTATCCGCAGGCCAGCGCCCAGGCAGGGAGCTAGCGAGGGGCCCCAGCTCCCCGCTCCGTGGCTGCCAGGCCTGCCTCGGGCTCGCCCCTGGGCCTGCCATGCACAAGGGGAAGGGGTAACTCTGGGCCCACGGAGGCCATTGCTGAGCTCCTGCTGGCTGCTGCTCCTGCTGATCGTAGCCACGGGGATCGGGGATCACGTCTGCTCCTCCTGGGCCCAGCCGCAGAGCCGCCAGGCAGCCTGGGCTTACGACCACCTCCTGCTGGCTCCAAGAGAATGGCCTCAATAAGGGCCTCTGGAATTTGCTTCGTCTTCACAGCTGCTCAACCTGCAGTTGAAGCCCCATCACTAGGGGAGTCACTGGGCATGGCAGGGACCCCGTCTGGGTCTCAGAGCAGTGATGGGGCCGGCGGCGTAGGGATACCCCGTCTGGGTCTCAGAGCAGTGATGGGGCCGGCGGCGTAGGGATACCCCGTCTGGGTCTCAGAGCAGTGACAGGGTCTGGAGGCGTAGGGATACCCCATCTGGGTCTCAGAGCGGTGGCGGGCCTGGCAGCGTAGGGATATCCATCTGGGTCTCAGAGCAGTGACAGGGCCTGGCGGCGTAGGGATACCTGTCTGGGTCTCAGAGCAGTGATGGGGCCGGCGGCGTAGGGATATCCATCTGGGTCTCAGAGCGGTGATGGGGCCTGGCGGCGTAGGGATATCCCGTCTGGGTCTCAGAGCAGTGATGGGGCCGGCGGCGTAGGGATACCTGTCTGGGTCTCAGAGCAGTGACAGGGCCTGGCGGCGTAGGGATATCCATCTGGGTCTCAGAGCAGTGACAGGGCCTGGCGGCGTAGGGATACCTGTCTGGGTCTCAGAGCAGTGATGGGGCCGGCGGCGTAGGGATACCCCATCTGGGTCTCAGAGCAGTGACAGGGTCTGGCGGCGTAGGGATATCCATCTGGGTCTCAGAGCAGTGTCAGGGTCTGGTGGCGTAGGGATACCTGTCTGGGTCTCAGAGCAGTGTCAGGGTCTGGCGGCGTAGGGATATCCATCTGGGTCTCAGAGCAGTGTCAGGGTCTGGTGGCGTAGGGATACCTGTCTGGGTCTCAGAGCAGTGACAGGGTCTGGCGGCGTAGGGATACCCCGTCTGGGTCTCAGAGCAGTGACAGGGTCTGGCGGCGTAGGGATATCCATCTGGGTCTCAGAGCAGTGACGAGGCTGGCAGCGTAGGGATACCTGTCTGGGTCTCAGAGCAGTGACAGGGTCTGGAGGCGTAGGGATACCCCGTCTGGGTCTCAGAGCAGTGACAGGGCCTGGCGGCGTAGGGATATCCATCTGAGTCTCAGAGCAGTGACAGGGCCTGGCGGCGTAGGGATATCCATCTGGGTCTCAGAGCGGTGATGGGGCCGGCGGCGTAGGGATATGTGCGTTGCATCCCTGAGTGAAGTCCCCAAGCAGCCTTCGGGAGATGCTGGCAGAAGCTGCCAGGGGGCAGGACGGGTGGCAGCTCGGGGATACTCCAGCTCTCTGGGGACCCGTAAAACCATAATAGATCCTGAGCAGGGAAGTTAATCTGTATACAGAGCAGCTTAGTCAGTGAACAGATGCACCCCTTCCCTCCCCACCCCCTTCAGCCCCACCCCGGGGGCTCCAGCTGCCTCTGGTTTGCTCCTGTTTGGAGTTTCCTTGCAGGCTCTGCAGCCCTCACCTGCACCCCCACATCTGCCCCCGAGCTGGGGGTCATTTCCTGCCGCTCCAGGAGCTTCCCTGGACAGGGACCTCCTGCACCACGTGGAGCATGAAGATAAACCCAAGATCAGAGCAGCTGGGATCACCAACGCACACCTTTGGTACACCCTTGCACCCCCCCCCACACACACACCTCCATACGAATGCACAGGCCCGGCCATACAGACGAGCACACCCTCACACACACCAGCACGCACTGGGTACACATCCAGCCATGCACACGCATGTGCAATTCACCTGTGCATTGTACACACCTTCAGATATGCACAGCCCCTCCCTGTCCCCGGGTGGCTGGCCCCTTTTAGGGCGCGAGGGCCCAGTGTCCCTGTGGCAGGCTACTCGCAGGAGAAGGAGCCCAGCCTGGCCCACCTGTGGCGAACAGCCCCGTGGCTGCCTGGCAGCTGATTGACTTCTGCGCACGTGGCCCTGGCTCCCAGAGCTCGGCTGGAGAGAGGGTGAGCCTAGGAAAGGCGCTTCCAGCCGTAGCTGTAGCAGCGGGAGCAGGAGGATGCTGATGCCACTCGCTTGCTGAGCTCCCCACGCCAAGGAGGAAAGGGCTGAGGGGGGAAAGGAGGCCGGCTGGGGAGAGGCTAGCTGAGACCTGCAGCTGGCTGCCATCACTGCCGCATCCCAGGAGCAGAGCTGTGCTACCCCGAGGACAAGGAGGGCAAAACCTACCTGGGTTATTACTGTGGCACTCCGGACCTTGGGAGAGGCGCCTGTGGGAATTAATGCAGAGCAAGGGTGGACATGAGGGGCTGGAGAGTTAATAACTAAGGCCCCCTAGGGGGACTCTCGATTTAAGTACTCTGGTGTGGGAGTAAATCATCGCAAGAGAGAGCGAGTCCCAGGGGGCAGGGGGCTGGCGCGGCCACGCTGTGCGGCAGGGGTGTGTATTGCTGGGCACTGCCCTCACGCCCACGCAGGTGCAGACCCTCACCCATGTGCACAGCCGCGCCCTCGCCCAGACGTTCTCCTCACTCAGGACATTGACCTCTGGGCAAGACAGAGGGCCGGCGAATGGAGCAGGTGGAGTGGCCCTGCCCTGCCCCAGGGTGACGGACTGGGTAGCACCTGGATACCCCAGTGAGGAAGGTGCTAGATGTGACCTAATTGGCCATGCTCCATTTAGAGGAGCACCCGAGTGTACCCCCCCTGTCCAGGCTGGTCAGCGACCCCAGCATAGAGACTGGTGGTGGGGGCTAAACCTTGGAGCCTCCCGCTGGCCCCTTCGGTTCTGAGCCCGGTACTGCCTGAGCCCAGAACCCAGGCCCCAGCTCTGCGGCTGGAGTGCTGACTGCACTCCGCAGCAGGACTGGCTGGGTAAATACTGAAGTCAAGAGTTTAACGTTTAATGGGTGACTTTTTACAAAGAAATTAAATGGAAAAGAATCCCACGTCCACAGTAAAATCTGCTCTGCTAGGCAGTCTGCCCTGTGCCCTTCACCCGGCACGCCCCTCACCCGTCGACTCTTGCTACCAGGGGGATGGGGTCATTTCCAGCCTCCCAGGGATTCTGCCCTTTCTCTTTCTCTGCCAATCATCTCTGGAGAGTCAGCGTTGGCAGCATCTCTCCAGTTTATACCTTAGTGTAAGAATAGCCGCTCGGGTGAGGTGCGCCAGTGACTGGAGAAGCAGTTTTGGTGACAAGGTTCCTGGGCTCTGTTCCTAGCTCTGCCACTGACTCACTGCAAGGCTTGCAGGCTCTTTGCCATTCCGTGCCTCAGTTTCCCCACCTGGAATAGGGGTTGTCTGTCTCTCAGGAAGGCGCTGAGAGTTAAGGAATAAAAGATTCTTGGATGGAAGCTGCTCTAGTACCTGCTGTTTGTGATTTGGAACTTTCATCCCAAATGCTTCCCAAAGTGTGTGCGCACGACGGCCATGTCTTCCCGCACCACTGAAATGCATCCACTTCTGAGGTGGAGCACAGCAGCTGCTTAACAGCTCACAGCAACACTATGCAACAGCTCTGGCCAGAAAGTAGAGCAGAATCATGCCTCTTATTGGAACCTGCTGGGGGATTTTCCTTCTACCTCTGCTCCCGGAGATGGTACTTCCAGCAGCGCAGTAGTGACTCACAGGCAAGAGCGCCCCCTACTGAATCATTGTGTTTCCCTTGGTGGTTTTCCATCCGAGCCTGGCTTTGCTTGGGAGGTATGATGGGACTACGCTCCAGAGAGCTGCTTTGATTGTTGCCCCCTCTGTCCTTTTCCTTTCAGCCGGAGTACATGATTTCACATCAAGCCCATTTCGACTCATAATTAGACTGTGGAACTCAATGCCACAGGAAGACATTGAGACCAAGAATTTAGCAAGACACAAAGAGGGACTGTACTCATATGGATAACTAGGTTGTCCAGAGTTATAACTGTGAATGCTACCAAACCTTCTGGGGGGGATGGTAAAGCTCCTGCTTCGGGGCTTAAGTTGATCTCTATTAGAGACCAGGATGAGCTCTAATGTGTGGGGGCAGGCTCTGCCACATCTGTTACTGCAGGGTTCTCACACCTTCCTCTGAAGCATGTGGTGCTGCCAGTGTCAGTGACTGGACACAGGCTAGTTGGACCCTGAGTCTGAGCCATCCTGACAATTCCTATGTCCCATGAACCCAAAGCCAGGACACAGCTCTTCTGCAGTTACCGGAGGAGTCACTGAAACCGGTGCCCCTTAGAGCTGCCGTCGGCTTAGTGCATGGACAGAGGATTTGAGTCAGAGATGGACTGGAACCAAAAGTCTGGATCTGGGTTCAGATGTGAGTTCTCAGCTCCTCTTTACCCCTAGAATCCAAGAGGTTCTGGCTCCCGTGCAGATCTTGACGCCCCGAGCACAGTGCGAGGGGCTGAGGCACTGTTTGATCTCCTAGCGGCAGGACGGTTGGAGCTGGGATTTGGGACCCAGGCCCCTGTGGATTGGTTGTGCCCCCAGAGTTGCAGGGCAGGGGCTGCGTCATGGACCGTAGGGAACCGATGGGCGCTGGGACGTCAATGGGTGAGGAAGCTGCTCTTTGCCTCCTGCCTTAGTTTCCCTGCTTTTCCCCAGGTGGTCTAGTGGCAGGGGGATGAGCCAGGTGAGAGCATGGCAGCCACTTGTGGCCCAGCCCCTCGCCCTGCAGCGCGCGGTGACCTGGCGATCGCCTGGCAGGTGACTGTGTAGCTCTTGTCAGTTCCTGCCGCCTGGGTCTTCCCCATTATGTAACTGAGCATAACCAAGGTGCCTTTTCCCAGGGAAACAAAGTCAACAGCAGAGCCCGGTGCACACCCCCGCCCCAGAGAGCAAACACCCTGAGCCGCTCACGCCCTCGGATATCGCTCGCGGGGGGAGTTCCAGTGTGTAGCGGGGCCAGTCCGAAGGAGCCGGGCCTGCTGGGGCCTGGGCGCTTCTTGGACAGCCGGCGTCCCAGGACTGGTGGATGCGCACTGGACTCATGAGTGAGCCGCGTCCCTACAGGGCGTGTCTGCTCCCCAAAGGTGAGAGCCTGTCCCTTTGGGGTCACCTGGCCGGACACAACGAGCTCACCTGGTCACGGTGCATCCCCTGCCGTGATGGTGGTGCCCCTGTGCGGTGGAGGTTGGACCCTCGTGTGGCAGTGGCCTTGCTCTCACTCTGGGGTGGCTGCAGCTCCCCATGAGGATGGGTGGCCTCCCCACAATATGACAGTCCTGGGTCATGATGGTAGCACCCCCCCCTTGGTGACAGCTGTCTCCCCACCCTGGGGCTGCTGTGTCCTCCTGCCGGGATGGCGGATGGGGGGTAGTTGTGTCCTTGTGCTGGGTCCACCTTCCTGTCATGATATTGCATCACAGTGTGCTGTGTGTGTGTCATCTTCTGTTGTGACATCATATTCACCGATCAGAACGGCCACGCTGGGACAGGCCAGTCAGCCGTCTAGCCCAGGGTCCTGTCTGCCAACAGTGGCCGGTGCCAGATGCCCCAGAGGGAATGAACAGAACAGGGCAATTTCAGCTGATCCATCCCCTGTCATCCAGTCCCAGCATCTGGCAGTCAGAGGCTTAGGGACACCCGGAGCAGGGGTTGCATCCCTGCCCATCCTGGCTAATAGCCATTAGTGGACCTGTCCTCCAGGAATTGATCTAGTTCTCTTTTGGACCCAGGTATACTTTTGGCCTTCACAACATCCCCTGGCAGTGAGTTCCACAGGTTGACACTGTGTTGTGTGAAGAAATACTTCCTGCTGCCTATTAATTTCATTTGGTGACCCCTAGTTCTTGTGTTATGAGGAGTAAATAACACGTCCCTATTCACTTGCTCCACCCCAGTCATGATTTTACAGACCTCTCTCATAGCTCCCCTCACTCGTCTCTTTTCCCAGCTGAACAGTCCCAGTCTGATGAATCTCTCCTCCTACGGAAGCTGTTCCGTCCCCCAAGTCGTTCTTATTGCCCTTCTCTGCAGCTGTTCCAGTTCTAATCTATCGTTTTTGAGATGGGGCAACCAGAGGACACTGCATCCTCTCACAGTGTGTGACGTGCTGCTGTGTGACCTGGCATTAATATGCCGGGCTCTGCCACTGGCCTGTCGGGTGACCTTGAAGAACCCCTTCCCTGCTCTCTGCCTCAGTTTCCCCATCTGTAAAATGGGGATAATGAGTCTGACCTGCTTTGTGGAGAGCTCTGAGATCTAGGAATGATAAGCACTAGACGAGAGCTCGGGAGGATGATGGTGGTGGTCGTTATAGACCTGTAACACCTGCCATCATGTCCCCAGCACTGAAATAAACACCAGGCTCTTTAACTAGCCAGCCTGAGCATCCGGCACGGACCCTGGGGCATCTTGTAGATTTCAGTCCTGGCTCGATGGGTGCCCTGCCACTGCCCTGTGTGTGCTATAAGAGGAGGGAGTCTCGTTGCTCGATCCCACTCCGACAGCCATGCTAAGAGCCAGCCGATTCCATGCTGTGTTGGGAGTGGATCACCCATGAGTGTTGCTCAAATAATTGATCAGTTTTCTGGGTGGTGGGAGAGAAGGTGGGTCTTCAAGCCAGCCGTCCTGTCTAGCTAGATTCTTATAGAGACCAATCATCATGGTATCTGAGCGTCTCCCAGAATCCCAAAGCCCCCCCATCAGCTCTGAGGGTCTCTAGCATAGTTGTGGGTCACAGGGGGGTGGTAGTGAGGGGGTGCATCCCTGCACCTGCGGGGCAGCACGGAGCCCTCGGGTGCAGCGTCGGGTCCCAGCGGGAGAGCACTCGGAGCGGAGCGTCTGGGGTTCAGCCAGGCTCTGAGTCAGCCGGCGGGAAAGCTGCCAGTTCAGTGGTTAGCTGGATTTTAGCCATGGGTTAATGATGTGACAAATCCAACACAGGAGAAGCCAAACAAACCACAGTGGGGCTGGAAGGGAGCCAAGAGCTGGAGGCAGGAGCTCGGCTTGAAGTATCTGAAAGCCAGGGGGAGGGAATGCCTAGTGATTAGTGCATGGCAACGTGGGTAGCTGGCCTCGGTTCCTGGCTGTGGTGCTGCCCTGGCATCTCTCTGCCTAGCACAGGGGCAGCTGGGAGCACTGCACCCCCAGGATCTGACCCATGCATTCCCCATCCGTTCGCCCCATACACTGTCCCTGGCAGTCCCAGCGGGGGAATCGTGCTCCACATGTGACAGGCTCTGATGTCAGAGCCGCAGGGTGATTGGGGTTTGAGGGGGTCCCCACCCACGCCCCAGCTCTGAATGCACCTGAGCGGTAATGGGTTCGGCATCCCAAAGAGCACGGGCCCTTGGCAGTGGAGAATCTTCGTGAGCAGTGCAGGGCCTGTGACACGCAGCTGGGCCCTCCACCCCCAGTGGAAAGCAGTGGTGTGCGTACTCGCTAGCATACAGGCCAGTGGCTGGCTGGCTTTTGGAGGACTGTGAACACGGTGCCCCACATGCACTGAAGTACCCAGAGACGGAAAGGACCCATCTAGCCTGTGTCCCTTGGCCAAGCCAGGATGGGTCCCTATGGCACATTGACCAGATTTTGACCAGTCCTGTTGCCAATGTCCTACCCCATCTCACAGCGCTCCCCGTCTTGGGGTGCCAACCAGCTGAGATCCTAAGCAAGGGAACCCCCCGCCTGCCCACCCCATCCCTGCCTGCGCAAGACTCAAGGCCAGGCGGTGGGTAGGCAGGGTTGGCGGGCAGAGCAGAGATGCCAACTATGCCCCAGCTGTCCTACTCCCCAGCAGGAGCGCGTATTTCTCTGCCTCCCAGCGTGACTGCTGCCTTTCCCCTTCCTCTCCAGCCCATCAGCCTCTGCCTCCCAGCTGCATGGGAGAGGGAACGGGGACCTCAGCAGCCCCTAGGGCAGTGGGGAGATGTGGCACCAGCAGAAGGAGGGAAGGGGGTGAAGTGTTCCCTGGTTAGCGTCTGCCTGCAATGCCTGTAACCCCAGCATTGCGCCTCTGGGCTAGTGCATGAGACTCTGCCTGTGAGACTGACCAGAGCAGCAGATGCAGCTGATTGGTCTGGTCTCCGAGCCCAGTGGGGGCAGGGGGGGAACGAAGAAGCAGCATCAGCGGTGAGAAGGGAATGAGACACTCTGGCTTCCACCCCTCTGAGGCACTGCCGGCAGCACAAGGAAGGAGGCGGGGGATACAGAGGAAGTGTTGAAAGCTCTGAGGTGTGGAGTCCTGTCCCCACTCCTCTGGCCCCAGGGCAGAACTGGTCAGCTGCAGGTTTTCTCTGCAATGAGTTGGTTTTGTTCATGGGCCACAGAAGCGCTGAGCACGAGCAAACAGGGTAGCTGCCTGTGTTGCCACTTTCAGCAGAGAGAGGCGTGCAAAGGTGCGTGTAAAGCGGCCGTGGCCTTTGGACTCTTGGCCAGGTGCCAAGAGCACCTTTGCCTTAGCCCAGAAAACATCCCCCCAGAGGGACAGTGCTGGGCAAAGTCTGGGCAGGAGGGGACTGACCGTGTGTCCCAAACCTTTTACCTTCCAGTGTTACAAGGCCGTAGGGATGGTGTGTGGCACTGGGGCGACCGCGGCTGGGATCCTATGCCCAGGTCTGGTCCACAATTCCAGAAGGATGTTGATAAATTGGAGAGGGCTCAGAGAAGAGCCACGAGAATGATCAAAGGATTAGAAAACCTGCCTTAGAGTGAGAGACCCACAGAGCTCAGTCTACTGAATTTAACAAAGGGAAGGTTAAGGGGTGACTTGATCTCAGTCTATAAGTACCGACCTGGAGCACAAATACTTAATCATGGGCTCTTCGGTCTAGCAGAGGAAGGTCTAACACGATCCACTAGCTGTCAATTGAAGCTAGATAAATTCAGATTGGAAATAAGGGGTAAATTTTTAATTGGGAGATTAATTGTTCCGATGGTTAATTTTCCAAGGGTCACGCTGGATTCTCCATCACTGACAATTTTTAACTCAAGACTGGCTGTTTCTCTTAAAGATTCGCTCTGGGAATTATTTTGGGGGCATTCTCTGGCCCCTCTGGTCTGGCCAGGAGGTCAAACGAGATGATCACAATGGTCTCTTCTGGCCTTGGAATCTGTGACTATGAAAAGGTCCAACGGCAGCACTGCAAGTTCAACCCTCACAGTCACCTGCCAACCGTCGTCATCTGGGGGGAATTTTAGTGCCTGAACCGTTCTTTTTAGGTGACAGATCTGAGGAACTGTCCCAGACTCAGGCGTCGTCAGAGGAGGTTTTGGAACAAATCGATAAACTAAATGGTAATAAGTCCCCAGGACCAGAGGGGATCACCCAGGGGTTCTGAAGAAATCCAAATATGAAATTGAAGAGCTACTAACTGTCGTCTGTAACCTATCCCTTAAATCAGCTTCTGTACCCACTGACTGGAGGATCGCTAATGTGATGCCAATTCTTTAAAAAGGCTCCAGAGGTGATCCCAGCAATTACAGGCCGGTAAGCCTGACTTCAGTACCAGGAAGACTGGTTGAAACTATAGTAAAGAACAGAATTGTCAGACACAGAGATGAACCTAACTTGTTGGGGAAATTCTGTAAAGGGAAATCATGTCTCACCAATCTACTAGAATTCTTTGAGGGGGTCAACAAGCATGTGGACAAGGGGGATCTATTGTACTTAGATTTTCAGAAAGCCTGTGACAAGGTCCCTCACCAAACGCTCTTAAGCAAAGTAAGCTGTCATGGGATAAGAGGGAAGGTTCTCTCATGGATCAATAACTGGCTAAAAGACAGGAAACAAAGGGTAGGAATAAAGGGTCAGTTTTCAGAATGGAGAGAGGTAAATTGTGGTGTCCCCCAGGGGTCTGTACTGGGACCTGTGCTGTTCAACATATTCATCAGCGATCTGGAAAAAGGTCTAAACAGTGAGCTGGCAGAGTTTGCAGATGATACAAAATTACGCAAGATAGCCAAGTCCCAAGCAGACTGTGAGGAGTCACAAAGGGATCTCACAAAACTGGGTGACTGGGCAACAAAATGGCAGATGAAATTCAATGTTGATAAATGCAAAGTAATGCACATTGGAAACCATAACTCAGCTATGCATACAAAATGATGGGGTCTAAATTAGCTATTGCCATGCAAGAAAGAGATCTTGGAGCCATTGTGGGTAGTTCTCAGAAATCATACATTCAATATGCAGCGGCCGTCAAAAAAAGCAAACAGAATCTTAGGAACTATTAGGAAAGGGGTAGATAATAAGACAGAAAATATCATAATGCCTCTATATAAATCCATAATACACCCACACCTTGAATCTGGTCACTCCATCTCAAAAAGATATATTGGAATTGGAAAAGATACAGAGAAGAGCAACAAAAATGATTAGGGGTATGGAACAGCTTCCATATGAGGAGAGATTAAAGAGACTGGGGCTGGAACTTTTCATCTTGGAAAAGAGATGGCTAAGAGGGGATATAATAGAAGTCTATAAAATCATGACTGGTGTGGAGAAAGTGAATAAGGAAGTGTTATTTATTCCTTCTCGTAACACAAGAACCAGGGGATACCCAATGAAATTAATAAGCAGCAGGTTTAAAACAAACAAAAGGAAGTATTTCTTCACACAACACACAATCAACCTGTGGAATTCCTTGCCAGGGGATGTTGTGAAGGCCAAAAGTATAACTTGTTTGAAGAAAGAATTAGATAAATTAATGGAGGATAGGTCTATCAACAGCTCTTAGCCAAGAGGGTCAAGAGATGCGACCGCGTGTTCTGGGTGTTCCTATGCAACTGACTACCAGAAGCTGGGAGTGGCTGACAGGGGATGGATCACTCGACGATTCCCTGTTCTGTTCATTCCCTCTGCAACACCTGGCCTTGGCCGCTGTCGGCAGGCTGATACTGGGCTGGACGGACCTTTGGTCTGACCCAGTCTGGCCGGTTGTATGTTCTTAGTGCAGACGAGAGCTGTTATGTGGCCTCCTGTTCATTCCCTCTGCAACACCTGGCCTTGGCCGCTGTCGGCAGGCTGATACTGGGCTGGACGGACCTTTGGTCTGACCCAGTCTGGCCGGTTGTATGTTCTTAGTGCAGACGAGAGCTGTTATGTGGCCTCCTGTAAACAGTCACCTGCGGATGTGGCCAGCGCTGAGACTCCCCCACTCCTGAGCCACCTCACGGTGGGGGGCAGCAGCCAATGAAAAACCCCTGTAACAAGCCCACACCCACCTGGAACTTCACGGGGGTCACTGACCTGCGCCTGCCCCCGATATTCACACAGTAGGAAAAGAGTTCAGCTCCGTCTGCGCCAAGTGCATTGGTCTCCTCTATCTTTTGTGCCAAAGGTGAGTGGATCATCCTTAGCTGTGAGCAATATAGGGCCTATGACCACAGCTGTGCAGTTCTCATTCTGTCCGATGTGGGCGGTGGTAACATCTGCACCAGCCAGCCCCTTGCAGCCCCAAGTCTGAAAGTGAGAATAAAAGCTGCCCACGGGAAGGGGAACAGGGATCGTCGTAGGACGGGTTCTTGATGAAGTCTGTCAAGTCTATGTTAGAGGGAGGTGACAATTCACATCATCGAATCAAATTCTCTCTCTCTGAGATACGTACAGCGGCCCCCGCAGGATCTGAGCCCCTCACAACCCCCTGTGAGGCAGAGCAGCGCTGTTCTCCCCGTGGGGCACTGGGGCCCAGGCTCTCACAGGTGTGCACTGAAATCAGTGGGGTTAGGAGCATAAAGACCTTGGAGGGTCTTGCTCTCAGGGTCACACAGGAAGTCAGCGGCAGAGCTGAGATTTCCACCTGCATCTCTGGAGTCCTAGGTTAGTGCCCCAACCCCGGGTCTGTCCCTGCCTGCCCGGCTAATGAACAGCTCCCCTGCCCTGTGGCACTAACGCCGGTGAGGGGTGAACCCTGGAGACTCCCCTTTGCTTTTCACGGCTCATGTTCCTCCCCGGCCTTTGCATCTCTCAGGCCAGGCAACCAGAAGGGCTCCGCGGTCTCTCTGTGCTTTTCCCGGCTCAGTTTCTGTTAGCGCTGCTTGTGGGTCTGGTCAGAGACGGGGCATTGGGCTGGATGAAGCCCAGCCTGCCACGCCCTTTGCTCCTACTGCTCCTGGATGTGGGACAGAAAGAGCCCACGCCGGGTCCCTGTGACTGCACTAAATGTAAGCGAAGCCGCACTGCTCGGTGGTGTGACCGGTCCCCGCCCCGGCACTGTGCAGCCACCGGTTAGGCCAGCCCAGAGAATTCCCCCGGCCCTTTCAGGAGCGTTATTAACAGCTGCCACGGGCTGCTCATCTCAGGCTGGATCCTGCCCGCCACGTATGCCCGGGACGTCCGTGGTACAGGATCCTTAGCCAAAGGAGAGGTTTTCGCTCCATTCTGGAAGCTCCTTCCCCCGCTCTCCAAAGCCCGGCCAAGTTTCCCAGCCTGTGTGTCCTAGGGACGCTGACCGGCCAGACAGCGCGAGGGATGAGAGTGAGGAGTTAATTGGAGCTGCGCCGAGGGCTGCCTGGCACAGCTCCAGCTGGCTGCGTGCCCGCTCCCCGGGGCCGCCTGGAGCAGCGGCTGCGCTTGGCTGCCTCGGAAGCGGAGCTAATGAGATGTGTTTAGTTAACAAGGGGGGTGCGTGAGAATCTCAGCACCGAGCGCTCAGGGATCAGATTCACCCGTGACGCCGGCCAAGAGCGGCTGGATTATTGGAGCCCAGGGAGCTAACCCGCTTGCCTGGCGGCGGGGGAAAAGGGCAGGCGGCGGCCAAGCGCAGGGAGGCAGGGCCTGACAGAGTCAGAGCTCCTGGGGCTTTCCCTTCCCCAGCTTGGGAAGCCTCACCGAGATGAGAAGCCAGGGGTCAGAGGTGCCTGGCGCAGGTGCCTGGCGCTGGCTGCGTGTCCCCCCGTCCCCTGCACGGTTGCTCCTCTCTCTCCCCTTGGCGGCTGCAGGCTCCTCATAGGCAAAGCATGGCGGGTGAGCGATGGCTCCAGTGGGGGGTCCCGGGGTGAGAAGGAGCCAAACAATCCTCCCCTGGGCTGGGGGTCCCCCTTCCCAGCTCGCTGTATGCCAGAACCTCCTTCATGCCCCACCCACCCTACAGCCAGGAATGCAGGGTCTGCGCTGGAGGACGTTGGCCCACCCTAGATGGTGCAGTGAAAGGGGACCTGGCACTGCACATAATGGGGAGGGGGGGTGGCGCCCAGGGAACAGCTGGGAATGAGCAGGGCCTGGGACTTGGGGGCTGGGCATCTGCATATCTCCCCAGCTCAGGTTCCCAGGGGCTGTGCTCTGAAGGACTCCCTGCATGTGACACCCCCCAGCATCAGGTGCCTTTGCTTGCTGGGGTCCTCGGCTCTCAGCAGCACTGAGTAATGGCTGTTCCGCTCATTACTCCAGGGAACCCTCCTGCACCCCATCCCGGGGGGAACCACGCCAGCAGCCAGCCCCCTGCACGGCTGTGGGGAGGCCCTTTGTCTCCCGGAACTGGGATAACAGAGGTTGATATATTTCAGAGTAGCAGCCGTGTTAGTCTGTATTCACGAAAAGGAGGACTTGTGGCACCTTCGAGACTAACACATTTATTTGAGCATAAGTTTTCGTGAGCTACAGCTCACTGCATCGGTGAAGTGAGCTGTAGCTCATGAAAGCTTATGCTCAAATAAATTTGTTAGTCTCAAAGGTGCCACAAGTCCTCCTTTTCTTTTTAGGGGTTGATACAGTTTGGAGCCAGCAAACAGGGGCAGCAAACGGGAGTCTTGCGAGGGGTTCTGAGAGGGACTGTGGGAGCAGATACAGCTAACCCCCCCCCCCCCCCGAAATAACCCTACCAGAGTAAAGCTAATGCAGGCAGACGTCCAGGTTATTGCACTGAATTCAGCCTGTAGGATTACCTGCCTTGTGGGCAGGTCGGTGGCGCGTGTGCGCATTCGGTGCAAGCAACTCACAGCCCGCAGAGACCGTGTGCGGGCTTTGGAGACCAGAGTGGCTGAGCTGGAGGAGCTGAGGGAGACAGAGAGGTACAGAGAGGAGACTTTCTGGGACACAGCAAAGCCGTCCCCCTCCTCGCCACACACATACTTGACAGCCTCTGTGCGGTTGTGGAGGAGGAAAGTCTCGGGGAAGGAGAACACCCAGCTGGAACAGAGGGAAATGATCCCATAGTTGGGACCCTCCTTCCAGACGATGTCGTGGTAACCTCTCGCCCTGAGGCCACCCCTCCGGAAGAGCCAGGTAATAGTAAGGGGTGGGAGGGAGGGGATCATTAGAGACATAGAGAGCTGGGTTTGCGATGACCGGGAGAGAACCGCATGGTGACTTGCCTGCCTGGTGCGAAGGTTGCGGATCTCTCGAGACCTCTAGACAGGCTCATGTGCAGTGCTGGGGAGGAGCCGGTGGTCGTGGTTCCTGTAGGTACCATGCAGGACACAGGGAAGGATGGGAGAGAGGGAAGGACACAGGGACGGATAGGAGAGAGGGAAGGATGGGAGAGAGGGAAGGACATAGGGAAGGATAGTAGAGAGGGAAGGACATAGGGAAGGATAAGAAAGCGGTCCTGGAGGCCACATTTAGGCTGCTGGGTAAGAGATTAAAGTCCAGGACCCCCATTGTAGCATTTTCTGACATGCTTCCAGTCCCATGCGCAGGACCAGTTAGACAGGAAGAACTGCAGAGTCTCAATGCATGGATGAGACGATGGTGTAGGGAGGAGGGGTTTAGATTTATTAGGAACTGGGGAAACTTTTGGGAAAGGGGGAGCCTGTCCAGGAAGGATGGGCTCCACCTAAACCGAAATGGAACCAGATTGCTGGCATGTCAAATTAAAAAGGTCATTGAGGACTTTTTAAACTAAGGGCTGGGAAAAGCCGACAGGCCTGGAGGAACACATTCTCTGTCTCCTGGTAAGGAGGAGAGGATAGAAGTTGATAACGTACAGGTAGGAACTGAAGAAAAACAGTCCGTTGAAGAGAGCCCCATTCTAGTACATCACAGGAAGGCAGACAACTAAATATTGACAGATGTTGTAAGTGCTTGTACACAAATGCAAGAAATCTAAGTAGTTAGATGGGTGAACTTCAGCGCCTGGTATTAAAGGATGATATTGATATAGCAGGCATCACAGAAACGTGATAATCAATGGGACACGATAATACCAGAGTACAAAATCGGTAGAAATGACAAAGTCGGTCACGCTGGTGGGCGAGTGGGACTCGATGTGAAAGAAAGCAGAGTCAAAGAGAGTAAAAATCTTAAATGAAGAAAACTGTACCACAGAATCTCTGTGGATAGAAATTCCACCCTGGAATAATAAGAATATAGCGGTAGGGATATATTACCGATCACCTGACCAGCGTGGTGACAGTGACTGTGAAATGCTCAGGGACATGAGAGGGGCTAGAAAAACAGAACACACCAGAATAATGGGGGATTTCAACAATCCCCATATTCACTGGGTACATGTCACCTCAGGATGGGATGTAGAGCTGGGCAGTCAGATATCCCAATATTACTGGAACTGTCCTGATATTAGGGGCTTTGTCTTATATAGGCAACCTATTCCCCGCATCCCGATTTTTCATACTTGCTATCTGTTCTCCCTATACCGAGATGAAAGAGTACATTGGGGAAGAGTCAACACAGCTTCTGTAAAGGGAAATCATGCCTCACCAATCTGTTAGAATTTTTTGAGGGGCTCAACAAGCATGTGGACAAGGGGGATCCAGTTGATATAGTGTCTCTTGGACTTTCAGAAAGCCTTTGGCAAAGGCTCTTAGGCAAAGGAAACTGTCATGGAATAAGAGGAAAGGTCCTCTCCTGGATTAGTAACTGGTTAAAAGACAGGAAACAAAAGATAGGAATAAATGGTCAGTTTTCAGAATGGAAAGAGGTAAATAGAGGTGTCCCCCGGGGTCTGTACTGGGACCAGTCCTATTCAACATATTCATAAATGATCTGAAAAAGGGGTAAACAGTGAGGTGGCAAAATCTGTTGATGATACAAATTTACTCAAGATAGCTAAGTCCAAAGCAGACTGTGAGGAGTTACAAAGGGGTCTCACAAAACTGGGTGACTGGGCAACACAATGGCAGATGAAATTCCATGTTGATAAATGCAAAGTAATGCACATTGGAAAACGTAATCCCAACTCTACATAAAAAATGACAGGGTCTAAATTAGCTGTTACCACTCAAGAAAGATCTTGGAGTCATTATGAATAGTTCTCTGAAAACATCCACTCAAAGTGCAGCGGCCATCAAAAAAGCGAACAGAATGTTAGGAACAATTAGAGAGCGAAGGTGGGTGAGGTAATATGTTTTATTGGGCAAGCTTGCTGAGAGAGAAGCTTAGTGACAGAGACAAGCTTTCAAGCTGCACAGAGCTCTTGGAAACGTAATCAGTGTCACAGCTCAACCCAAGGTGGAACAGATTGTTTAGCATACGTAGTTAACACAAATTTCAAGGGACCATTCAAGGTGCAGTGGCCCATTTAATATCATCCAGTCACAGGGAGGAAAGGAAGTGTGTGGGGGGGAAGCAGCTGGGGCGGGGAGTTGTTGGTGGGTTATAGATTGTTAGAATAAGCCATAAATCCAGGGTCTCTGTTCAGTCCATGATTTTTAGTGTCTAGCCAAGTGATGAATTTAAGCTCCCAGGCTTGTCTTTTGGAAATGTTCTGCAGGTTTCCTTTGAGGATGAGGGCTGAGAGATCAGCTAGGGAGTGATCGCTTTGGGAAAAGTGTTCGCCCACAAGTGATATGGCGTTCTTGTCCTTTGTCGTTGCTCTGTGTGAGTTCATTTGCGAGTGCAGCGATTGCCTCATTTCACCCACCTAGTTGCTCTTGGGACATTTAATGCACTGGATGAGGTACACCACGTGTTGTGGGAGGCGTGTGTAGGATCCATGAATCTTAAAAGGTGTGTTGGGGGGGGAGTTGATCATTGTAGGAGTGGTGATATGGCTGCAGGTTTTGCATCTGTTCTGGCAAGGTCTGGTGCTGCTTTTAGTTGGTGTGAGCTGGTCTGTGGGGAGCTTGCGTCTGATGATGAGTTTGGAGAGGTTGGGGGGTTGCTTGAAAGTCGAACGAGGGGGTTCAGGAAAAATTTCTTTCAGGATGGGGTCCCCATCAAGTATGGGCTGTCGTTGTTTGATGATACCCCGTATGGGTTCCAATATGGGGCAGTAGGTGACAGCTAGGGGTGTGCGGGCAGAGCGGGGTTTATTTCTGTACTGAAGCAGGTATTTGGGTGGCCTGTTCCATGATGTGATCTGCTTCCCTGGTGGAGTGTCCTTGTTCAGCAAAGGCAGCTTTGAGGGCAAAAGTATAACAGGGTTCAAAAAAGAACTAGAGAAGTTCATGGAGGATAGGTCCATCAGTGGCTATTAGCCAAGGTGATCAGGGCTGCAACCCCATGCTCTGGGTGTCCCTAAACCACTGACTGCCAGAAGCTGGGACTGGACGGCAGGGGATGGATCACTCAATAATTGCCCTGTTCTGGTCGTTCCCTCTGAAGCATCTGGCTCCGACCACTGTCGGCAGACAGGATCCTGGGCTGGATGGACCTTTGGTCTGACCCAGTGTGGCCATTTTGATGTTCTAAAGGTCAGTGGGAGCTGGTCCATCTTTCCAGCTCTCCCAGTGCGGGCGAAGGAGGGGACCGGAGATGGATGCTGGATGGGGGGGCTGAACACTGCTCACCAGGTGCTGGGCCCCAAGGCTGCAGCCAGCACTTCGCTCTTCCATCCTGCTCGCGGACAGGGTCATCAGTGCCTGCTGGGGACAGTCCCGGGTCAGGGGATCAGTAACAAGTCCCCGGGGCCCAGGGCTCTGCGTGGAGCAGAAAGGGCCATGACGGGCCAGGAGACCCTCCTGGCCCTGGGGCAGGTTACAGCTGGGCCCCCAGCACTGTCCCACGGGGCCCCTCCTGCAGGAGCTTCCTGAGGCCCATTCATAGCCTGAGCCCTGTAGGAGCTTGTGCCACAGGGGGGCGCTCTCCTCGGCCGGGAGGGATTGCTGCTGCACAGACAGGGGTCAGTCCTCACTTAGTACAACGACTGGAAGGAGCCCAGACACTGCAGTGACGGGTGCGGGGTAAGAACCTACAGAGAAGAGAACCGAGCAAAGGAATTTTGTTAGTGAATCTCGAGAGATCAGCCGTGCAACACAACCGCGGCATCACGCCCAGGCACGTGGCTGTGGGGCAAACACACCCCAAGCACATGCAGAGCCCCGGACCTGGACGTACACCCCAGACATGCACAACCTCCCACCCAGAGAGACACCAGGTAAACTCCCACAGTCACACCCGCATCCCACAGCCCCTCCATGAGGCAATCGCCACAGGCAGCTGTGGGTCTAAGGAAGGGACCACAGCCAGATTTGGGGCACGGAGCTGTTTGACTGGGGGGAGCCAGGACTTTGAATATTCAGGAGGCTCCTGAGATCAGCCTCACTCACGTCCGGTGGGGGCTGCAGAGGTCAAATACCATGGTGAGGCCAAAACCCAGATCCCCCGACCATGCCAGTTACAGGGGACTCTGCTGGCAGGAGAGGGCCTATGACACACAGTGGAGCAGCTCCGATGCTGTCCAGCAGAGGGCAGTGGTGTCTCTCTCTCTCTCTCTCTCACACACACACACACACACACACACTACCCAGTCCATTACAGCGCCCCCTGCAGGACGCGTGTGTTTGCCCAAGGGCTTGCTCGGTTCCTGCGATGCTGACCTGCCGTCTCTCTCTCCTCCCTGCAGCTCTACGAACTGGACGACGACCCCAAGCGGAAGGAGTTTCTGGACGACCTCTTTGGCTTCATGCAGAGGAGAGGTAAGGGCCGGCCGCGGGCTTTGGGGGTCCCTGGCCGGGAGCCCGGCTGCAGAGAGGCGTTACGGGGGGTGGGCTCGTGACTCACTCTCACACTGAGTGGTAGCTTCTTTCCAATTCTCCGGACCCACCCTCGACCACTGTCCCGCTCAGTCAAATCGACAGCATGGGGCTGGTGGGAAGGGGACCCTTCATGCTATGGGGGGGGCCTGTGGGAAGACAGGGAAGCAGTGGACAAGGACAGGCAGGTGCCCCCTGGGGTCGCTCTGGAGCTGAGATCCGCTGCTGGGCTGCCAGGCTCTGTTGGCTGGGGCCGGCTCTTGGGTTGAGGTGGGGACATTACGCGGCCGGGTTGACGTTGCTGGTTCTGGCTGCAGGCTCTCAGATCTGGGTTGGAGGCGTCCGCAGGACACGGGTCCATTTGCTGGCTCTGCTCCGAGGTTCTGGGGGGCAGAAGGAGCTGCTGCATTCCTGGGAGGGGCCCACGTGTCGTGTTGGAGCTGGGAAGGCCACAGGGACCTCGATCCCTTCGCTGGTTCCACCCTCGCGCCTGTGCTGGATAGACGGGTGTCCTGGCACAGAGGGGTTCTCGCCGGGGCTATGAGGGGGCAAAGTTAGGGTTTCCTGGACTATGATGGACTGGGGTACTCTACAAGGTCAGGGTTCAGGGGCACCAGCAGGGCTGAGTGGGGAGCCCAGGGCTGGGCTAGCAGGAGGCTGCGGGTCGGGAGCGAGGGGCACCGGCGGAGCTGGGAGGGCTGCGGGTCGGGAGCGAGGGGCACCGGCGGAGCTGGGGGGCTGCGGGTCGGGAGCGAGGGGCACCGGCGGAGCTGGGGGGCTGCGGGTCGGGAGCGAGGGGCACCAACGGAGCTGGGGGGGCTGCGGGTCGGGAGTGAGGGGCACCAACGGAGCTGGGGGGGCTGCGGGTCGGGAGCGAGGGGCACCGGCGGAGCTGGGGGGGCTGTGGGTCGGGAGCGAGGGGCACCGGCGGAGCTGGAGGGCTGCGGGTCGGGAGCGAGGGGCACCGGCGGAGCTGGGGGGGCTGCGGGTCGGGAGCGAGGGGCACCGGCGGAGCTGGGGGGCTGCGGGTCGGGAGCGAGGGGCACCGGCGGAGCTGGGGGGGCTGCGGGTCGGGAGCGAGGGGCACCGGCGGAGCTGGGGGGGCTGCGGGTCGGGAGCGAGGGGCACCGGCGGAGCTGGGGGGGCTGTGGGTCGGGAGCGAGGGGCACCGGCAGAGCTGTGCATGGGGAAGGAGCTCTGAACCAGGCTCTACGCCGTGTCTTTGTGCCGGAGTGGCCGCGAAGGGCTGACGCTCGGGGGAGGCACAGCTGCACCGTATTGCCAGTCCTCAGTGGGTTCCGTTATCGGCACCGGGAGGGATGGGTGGGAAGCCCCAGCAATTGAGGTGATTCGATAAATGCTTTAACCTTTGACCCCCACCTCCCCCCAACCAGCCCTGGAACAATTAAAAGGTTCCCCAGTGCTGGGGGGAGGGGGCGCCGGGCCGGTATTAATTAGAGCCCTTTGCTGGCGGCTGGATTAATGAACATGCCGCTCGATACGGCCTAAACCCCAGGCAGAGGTTAATGTTGTGCTAATTAACGGGGGCTGGCAGGGAGAAGGGGCTGCTGGTGCCCGGAGCCCCCCCATGCTGGGGGCGCCGCCTGGTTGCTGGTGAGACCACCGGGGCGGGTGGGGCTCCGTGCCATGGTTGGCTGTCAGTGTCCCTAAAGGGGGCCCCGAATACCTCTCGCCTTGTATGGCTCCATGCTGGGGAGGGTGCTCTGATACCCCCCGCCCCCTGCTGCCTTGCCCAGCCAGCCCCTCACTGGCCTCCCTCCACGGCCCATTCAGAGGTTGGGCTCTGCTCCGTGGCCAGTGAGGGGCCGGGTTAGTGTGAATGTGTGGCTGGTGTGGGGCAGGAAATGGGCTTCTGGGCTGAGACCCGGCCAACTTGTGTCACACAGTGGCCCCTGGGTCGAGAAGGTGCGGGCTCAGGGGAGCCTGGGAGCACTGCTGCCCTCTGCTGGAGAGAATGGGAACGGCGGGACTGCCTTTTCATAATCCCTCTGCCGCGGGCAGCCCAGGGCGATTCCCCGCAGGGGCGGGCGTGTTTGGGGTGGGGGCCTGGCATCCCACAGCGTCGGCTGCGGTGCCAGGCATGCGGGGCACAGGCAGGCAGGGGGTGGGTGGGTGCAAGAAGGGGACTGGGTATTTCCGCCCCTTGGGCCGGCATGCCGGGCGACTGCTGTTCTCCCGGGGCCGGTCCACCCGTGGCTGTGATTAACCCCTCGCACCCTGCACCCAGCTGCACAGGTACTGCCTGGCAAAGACCCGAGGTCAGGACATGCCACCCGCTCCTGCTGGGCCTGCCTGCCGAGGGGCAGCCATGGGCTGAGCTGTTCCCATCCCCTCCCGTCAGGTCCTGCCCAGCAGCTGCTCTCCCCCGGGCTCGGCGGCTGTCACTGGAAACCAGCCCCTCCTCGCCTGCCCCCCAAGTCCTGGTGCTGGCTCCTCATGCTGACCCCCTCCCCTCTCTGAGCGTGCTGAGGGCGCTGGCACATCTTGGGGGGCTGGGGCTGACGGTGGGGTCACGGCATGGGGCAGAACGGAGGCTGGGGAGTTGGGGGAACGGACAGGGGGCAGGGAGCCGCGTGGGCCCTGCCTCCAAGCCCTGGGCGCCCAGGAGACGCAGTGCAGGAGACAAGATCCATGAGCTGCTGCGTGGGGCTCATTATCTCTCTCTCCAGAGCTAATTAACTCCATCTCCATTTGGACCGGCTGACATACGGGCGCTAATTAACCGCCGGCCTCTCTTTGTGCACAGCTGATTGGGGCTTTTGTGCCGCTCCTGAAATCGAGCCGGGGGATCAAATCCCCCGGGGGCTGCTCCCCGGGGCCGGCCCGGTCGATGGCTATAAATCCACAGCGGGTGGCAGCTCCCGAGCCAGCCGGCCCCAGCGCCCGGGGATGGCGATAGCATTGATCCCGGCACAGGGACAAATAACTCTGCTCCCTGCCGCCTTCCGTGCGTCCCTCCCGGCCGGCATTCATTTATCCGCCCATCCGGCCACGGTCGCTAACCTCTGCCAACCATCTCTGTCTCCATTAGAGCCCCACGCAGGGGCAGCGCCTGAGGCCCCTGGGCGGCTCCTTGGAGAAGTGAGTCGGGGATCCGAGCCCGATTCCCACCAGAAATGTAATGCTGCGCTCCTTGTCCTAACTTGCCGTGCGGCGTTGCTGTGCACCATTAAGCAGCAGCCGCGTTCCACCCCAGAGCTGGCTGCATGTCAGCCTCCAGGGAGGCCGTCGGCAAAGGGCTCCGGTATCGCCTGAGGTGAAAGGCGCTGGAGCCAACAATTTTATGGTTGTTCCCCAGTGACTTCCCGTGGGCTCCAGAGCCCCGTAGGCCGGGAGTGGCTGCGCTGGGTGGTCCCTGCATGGGACATCGTCTGCTCGCTGGTTAGGCTGCGAGGGGGCTGGAATGGAGCCAGAGAATATTTCAAGCAGCCCCCCCCCCCCCCCCAGCACGATAACACCCAGCGTGTGCGGCCCGGCCCCCCACAATAACCCCCCAGCATGTGCAGCCCGGCCTCCCACAATAACCCCCCAGCGTGTGTGGCCCGGCGCGCCCCCCCCACGATACCCCCCCAGCATGTGCAGCCCGGCCCCCCCCCATGATAACCCCCCAGTGTGTGCGGCCCAGCCCCCTATGATAACCACCCAGCATATGCGGCCTGGCCCCCTGCACGATAACATCCTAGCATATGCAGCCTGGCCCCCCCATAACTCCCCAGCATGTGCGGCCTGGCCCCCCCCCCACGATAACCCCCCAGCGTGTGCGGCCTGGCCCCCCTATGATAACCCCCCAGCATATGCGGCCTGCCCCCCCCCCACAATAACACCCCAGTGTGTGTGGCCTGGCCTCCCCCCCCACGACAACACCCCAGTGTGTGCGGCCCGCCCCCCGATAACCCCCCAGCGTGTAAGGAACTGGACTTCATTGTCAAGCTTGTAAAGAGGTGCTAGACCCGGGTATTGGCCACAGGATTTCTTAAATGGCACAAAATGGCGTTTGCTGGCCCCGTTCCCGGGGAGGGGTGTGAGGGCACCCTGCCCCTCCGGGAGATCCCGCTTTCCGGGGACGCTGCTCAGCAATCCCAGCTGTTGGCAGGGTCTGTCCGGCCCCCTCCAGCCCCCCAGCTGTAGTCAGCCACGGGCGCAGGCTCGGAATAACGAGGAGAAAAGCGAGTCCCTGCTCAGGGCACCCCCAGCAAACCTGCAAGTCCAGAACTGAGCCGGAGTCCCCCTGGCTAGAGCCAGGGTAATCCTCAGGGTTTGCAGGTCCGCTCTCCCCGCAGCCCCCCAGCCCTGAGCAGTCCCCCACGGAGGGCTGATTTCCCAGGTCCTATCGCCCTCCAGGGCTGCGTCCACTGCAGCCAGGCAGGTGCTAAAATCGGCAGCAGCATGGGCTAGTGGCCTGAATGCGAACCCCCCTGGCTGCGTCCTCCCGCTGCTGCCGAGACGTACCCTGCATGGGACTCGTCAAGCCGCGGAGGGCACCAGTGCGTGGGCCCGGATTACCGGTGACAAGGCTGCATTTATAGGGCCCTATCCCCGCTCGCTGCTGCGCAGACGGTGAGCGTCCCTGTCCCTGCGCAGACCAGGGCCCCGCTGCGCACGGCGCTGCACACAGCCAGGCCCTGCGTCCCAGCTTTCGCCCACGTGTTCTTCTTTACGGGTATTAAAGTCCTGTGAATCCCGGTGCGCCGAGACTGCCCGGCCTGCAGAGTGGGATTTACAGATCTAAGCAGATGAGATGGGCAAAGGGTGGGAGGGGAAACAGAAGCCCTGGGTCGAGGAGGGACTGGCCCAAAGACTTGCCCAGCCCGTGAGCAGAACCCAGGTGTTCTGACGCCCAGTCCAGTGCCCTATTCACTGGGCCGCACTGCCCCTAATAGGGGAGAGGCGGAGGGGCTGGAAATGTTTTCTGTCTGTGTTACGCACACACGGAAAGCCCCCCAGCCTTTCCCCGGGGAGCCCATAAACAAACTGGTGGTGTTTATGTAGGACCTACCCCCAGCGTTTCCAGCTGCCTGTGCCATATGGTGCGTCAGCTTCTGGGAACGGCTCACCGAGAGCAGCAAACACCCCCAGGGCTGGGGGACACACTGGGGTGGCACGCAGGGGGAAAGGCTCCACTCCACGGGCTGGGGGAAGGAAATGCAATTTCCAGGCCCTGGGAAGGTCTTGCCCACAATGGGAGGGCGAAGGCGAATGATTCCAGCCCTCCGCTGGGCTGTGGGTGCCGGCCCCATCCCTGGGTTTGGGAGTGGAGGGCCGGGGGCAGGAGTTTTACGAGGCTTGGCTGTTTATTTCCTTCCTTTGTACCAACAATATTTACCCAGGCAGGGCAGGGCTGTGAAACCGGTTCTTCCTGATCCCTGGGGGACCCCTGGCCAGCCCCTGGGGGAGGGAGCAGGGCCGGCTGGCTGCCTGGGGCTGGGTGGGGACTGCAGAGGGCTCGGCAGGCAGCGGAGTGGGGTTGTGTTCCACCGTGTATGTTGTGCACACATGGTTGTAGTTGTGAGTGTGGTTGTGGAGGCGTAGTGATTGTATATGAGTGTGTGGGGGGGTGCGTGCACGTGAGTGAGCACATGTGTGTGTGTGCGCGTGCACGTGTGTGTGTGTGCGTGTGTGTGTGTGTGCGGGCGGCCATGTGCCCCTACCCAGCGGCTGCCATGCCCTTTCCAGCCCAAACTGCCCCGTTGTGTCCGGCCAGCCCTGCACTGCTGGGCCGGTCTCCAGCGGGCTGCACGGTGCCCCCTCCCCAGGACGCTGGCCGGACCGGGGAGCAGGGGGGAGCTAACTCCGTTCATGGCCAATGCCCTCGGGGCGGGGATGGGGTTGCTGATGCCCCACGTCTCCCCCACGTCGCACCGGGGTCGACTGCTGGTGATGCTGTGCTCTTAGCAGAGGAGCCCGTTGGGGATGATCTGAGTGCCCGGCCCTTCCCCCCACCCTGCCCACGGGGCAGCTGGGACACCTGTCACTGCACCCCCAACCCATCCTCCTCTGATCGACCCCAGCCCTCCAGAGCAGGCGAGGAGCCTGGCCCCCGACCCAGAGGCAGGATAGTCCCTGGCGCGGCTCCGGAGCTGCGAACCTCTTCACACTTGCTGCGGGAGTGACTCAGGAACAGCTCCGGGCTGCTCCATGTGGCTGGAGGAGAACTGAGGCGGGGGGCATGCCATGGGTGTGAGAGCAGGAGGGCGGATTCCCTCTGCCTCCCGCATCGGGGGGACCCTGAGTGGGTCCAGTGCCCAGGCCTGGTGCCCACATCCCCGCGGAGGGTGAATTATTGGCCAGGGCTCAGAGAAGAGCTCTGGGAGCGATCCGAGGGCCCCCCAGCGAGAGCCGCAAGGAGCTCTGTCGGGTTAGCATCCCGCAGAGCAGGGTCCAGCCGGGGGCGGGCTCGCCCCTCGGTCCCTGCATAGGGAGAAGTGCCTGATCCGAGGGGTCCTGACCCCTCTCGTGCTGGGGGTCTCAGCTCGTGGGGCGAGCCTGGCTCAGCTTGGAGGTGCCCTGCCCCCGTCTCAGTGCAGCGTGGACGTACCCTGGGCCTCTTTAAACCAAGACTGGTTGTGACTCTCGAAAACATCGGCTGTAGCGGGACCAGAAGCTGTTGGCCCAGTGGGGTGCGTGACGGGGTCGGGTCTCTGGCTGGCGCAATGCGGCTCAGGCTAGCTGCTGGGGGTCCCTGCTGGCTCAGATCCCCCCTGTCGCTGCCTGACGTCACCCTCCCAGCGGGCCACGTCGAGGCTCGGGGAAAATGGGGCCCCTACCTTTGGGTGCCTGACTCAGCAGCTCCAGGGGTCTCCGCTTGGGCTCCCCGACAGAGGCCCCCGAAACTAGGGAGGCTTTTGCAGGCATGCGCGGTGACCCCCACTTTGCACCGGTGTAAGTGACCAAGCAGGGAAACATCAACCCCCCCCCATGGGCACCTCCCCTCCCCCCAGCCCTCTGCACAGTCTGACGGCGGGCAGCACCTTCCCAGCTCGCCCTGGCCTCCTGTGCCCGTTCCTGCCCAGTAGTGGCATTCTGCCCCGGATTCTCCTCCCCGTCCTGCCTACAGCCCGGCTTGCTCAGTCGGCCTTCCCATGCCGCCGCTGCCTCAGTTTCCCACCCCAAACCCTGCCCTGGGGGTGTTTTCTCAGCAACCCTCCCCATTCCAGGAGTCTGCTTTAGCCATGAATGAAGCTCCTGCGGGGTCACCCCCTTAGGCAGGTCTCTCTATGTTTGGTCGACTTGCAGCCTCTGCAGTAATTACTGCGGTGGTTCACGTCCACACTCCCTTCCTTGGTGCGCGCCCTCCCCCGGAGCACTTCCGCACACTGACGAGGGGCAGTGTGGGGGGCTAGGAGCCAGGCCTCTCATGCCGCTCCCCAACAGGAGCCCAGCTGCCCCCTGGTTTCTTGCCTCCCGGTAGCAGAGGGGAAGCCACCTGGGGCTTCTCACCTCCAGCGGGTAGATCTGCGCCCGGAATCCACTCAGCTGCTGTGCTCCTGGCGGGGAGCAGGGAACCGGGACCCTGCAGGGCAGCAGGGCTCCCAGCGGGGAGCCTGGACAGCAGCCCAAGCCAGGAGCCTGAATGGCAGCCCAGCTTGGAGTGGAGACCCGGCAGCAACCCAGCTGGGGAGCCAGGAGCCGGCTTCCTTGTCAATCTCATGGCTCTAGCAGTCCAGTCTGAATTTGTCTAGCTTCAATTTCCAGCCACTGGAGCATGTTATAAATATGTTTCCGTGCTAGATAGAAGAGCCAATTATCAAACTTCTGTTCCCCATGTAGGTACATAAAGACTGTGATCGGGTCACCCCGTAACCTTCCCTTTATTAAGCTAAATAAATTGAACCCCTTGGACTATCACTGTAAGGCAGGTCTTCTAACCCTTTAATTGTTCTCGTGGCTCTTCCCTGACCCCCCCTCCAACTTACCAACATCCTTCTGGAACTGTGGGCCGCAGACCTGGACCCAGGATCCCAGCAGCGGCCGCACCAGTGCCAGGTACAGAGGGAAAATCACCTCTCTGCTCCCACTGGAAATCCCCTGCCTCCCAGGGTTGTATTAACCCTTTTGATCACAGTGTTGCTCTGGGAGCTCATGTTCAGCTGATTGTCCACCATGATCCCCAAGTCTTCTTCAGAGTCCCTGCTTCCCAGGAGAGAGTCCCCATTCCTGTGACTATGGCCAATCCTCTGTTCCTAGATGTAAGAACTTACCTTTGGCTGTATTAAAATGCATATTGGTTGCTTTCACCCATCTTACCAAGCCAGCCAGACGGCTCTGTATCAGTGACTTACCCTCTTCATTACTGACCACTCCTCCAACCTTTGTGTCATCTGCATATTTTATCAGTGATGATTTCATGTTTTCTTCCAGGTCACTGATAAAAATGTTAACTAGCAAAGGGCCAAGACCCGATCCCAGCGGAATCAGCCCCGCTCAATGAGGGTTCGCCATTTACAATCACATTTTGAGACCTATCAGTTAGCCAGTTTTTAATCCATTTAGTGTGTGCCATGTTAGTTTTGTATTGTTCTAGTTTTTTAATCAAAATGTCATATGGTACCAAGTCAAGCACTTTACAGGAAACAAAGAACATTAATTAACACTATTACCTCTATCAACCAAACTTGTAATCTCATCCAAAAAATTATGTCAAGTTAGTTTGACACGATCTATATCTATAAACCTATGTTGATTGGTATTAGTTATAATACTCGCCTATAATTCTTCATTAATTGAGTCATTTCTTTTAAAACCTGTAGATGCAAGTTATCCAGATCTGCTGATTTAAAAATGTCTAACTTTATTAGTTGCTATTTAACATCCTCCTGAGACACTGTTGGGATGAAAAGTATTTCATCATCTTCACCTTCATCATATGAATATATCATCGGGCTTTTCCCCAAATAGAGAACAGAACTACTTATTGGACACTTCTGCCTTTTCTGCATTATTATTGAGCAGTCTACCATTTCCAGCTAATAATGGATCAATACCATTACTAGGATTGCTTTTGTTCCTACTACACTTAAAAAAACACCTTCTCATTGTCCTTAACTCCGGTGGCCACAGCATTTGCTTTGTGTCCTTTTGCTTCCCTTATCAATTTTCTACAGTTCCTAGCTTCTAATTTATATTCATTGCTTTTAACTTCCCCTTTTTTCTATTTGTCTTATATGTACAGCTGCTTTCATTTCAGCTCTAAGTTGGAGTTTTGTTTTTGTTTTTAACCAATGCAGCCATCTTTCTTGATTGTGGTTTTTGGGCATCCTGTGAAATGTTCTTAAACAACCTACAATTATCATTCACATGTTTCTGTTTAAATTCCTTCTACCTGCTGATCTGGCTCAGAATTGTTTTCAGCGTTGTGAAATTGGCCCTTTCAAGAGACCAAGTATATATATATATATATTATATATATGTATCACTGGTCTGGACTTTGTTCTATTTACACACAACAAATGCAATCAAGTCATGATCATTTGCATCTAAGCAACCAGTAATTTTTAGTTCTGTGATCACTTCCTCTTTATCTGTCTAGACGAGATCTACTACAGAATTCCCCCTGTTGGATGCAGCACTTTGGGAATCAGGGAATTGTCATCTATAATTTTTAGAGTTCCAAGAACACGTTAGTACTGGCAGCCTGAGACCTCCAGCGTACGTTACTCAGGTTGAAATCTCCCCTGATAACGCAGCGTGAACGCAGGTGACGTGTCTCCTGTATGTGCATCAAGCGCCACATCGGCACACTGTATTCAAGGTGTGGACGTATCATGGATTTATACAGAGGCAACATGAGACTTTCTGTCTCATTATCTCTCCCTTTCTTAACGATGCCCAACATTCTGTTCCCTTTTTTGACTCCCCACATCCATTGAGTGGATGTTTTCAGAGAACTCTCCACAATGACTTCAAGATCTTTCTTGAGTGGTAACAGCTCATTTAGACCCATCATTGTATATGTAGAGTTGGGATTACGTTTTCCAATGTGCATTACTTTGCATTTATCAGCATTGAATTTCATCTGCCATTTTGTTGCCCAGTCACCCAGTTTTGAGAGATCCTTTTGTCGCTCTTCGCAGTCTGCCTGGGACTTAACTATCTTGAGTAGTTTTGTATCATCTGCAAATTTTGGCACCTCACTTTTTACCCTTTTTCCGGATCGTGTATGAATATGTTGAATAGGACTGGTCCCAGTACAGACCCTTGGGGAACACCACTATTTGCCTTATTTAAAGACCCGGGTACTTTTCCCAGGAGTTAACCTCAGCGTCTAATCCCAGTTCTAACTCCGGAGGTTGCCAGTTTGTGCCCCCCTAATTTGCTTCAGTTCTTCACTGTCCCCCAGAAACTGCTGCTGTTATTGAGACAGCGGCTGAGCATGTGTGTCGTGTTGCTGTGTGCTGTCAGAGCTGCTGTGCTCCACCCCAGAGGGGACTGCATCCCACGTCTACGTTTGTGACGTGCTTCGGGGCGTGAGGCTGGCAGAGATGGCTGTTAAAGCAGTGGAAACAGCATGGGGGGGGGGGGCTTCCCCAGCCGAGCACGAACACCCATAAGCATGCAGGGGGCACGGAGGGGGGCAGTTTGAAGATTATAATGGAATCCACTCCAGAAAGGGTGAAATGAAGACCAGAGATGTCAGACCAGCCATCTCAGCTCCCATCCAGCTGATCCTGCTGGGGACCAGCTCAGTGCTCTTGGGGTTGGGGCTGGAGGCTGGTTTTGCCCTCTGCGTCGACTCCTGGGCGTGGCCCGCTGGGATCCACGCTGCAGGGGGCCATTGTTTGCAAGAAATGGCTTCACCCCCTTGCCTGACAGCTCCCCGACTTCATGGGGCTTCCTTCTGTGCCTTGATCCATTCTGGGTCCCTCCCAACCCCTGCCACCCACGTGCATCTGATTCCCCAGAGACCCCCCTACACACGCGCACACCCCTCGCGTCGCTCTGCATCCCGGGCGCTCTCCCCTCCAGCGAGCTCTCCCGCCCGGCCTGCTGCAGAGGCAATCTGGGCCGCAGAGCTCTACACCTCATTAGCCAGGGGGAGGTCAGGGACCCCGGAGGTGCCCTCTGACCCCGAGCGTCGTTAATCAGCCGCTGCCAAGCGCCACACGCTGGACACAGAGGGCGGCCGGGAGGTTCACGCCAGTCTTCCCTGGCAACGTCTGTAGGGCGGGCAAGGCTTGTGGGGGGGCTTCACCAGGCGGGAGGAGCACCCCTGAGTCTTTCATGGCAGTGGAGCGTATTTCACCCCCACAGGAAGGGACATACCTGTGACCCACCCACACGCACACCGGCAGGCACACGCGTGTGCACTTCTGTGCCATGCTCACACGCACACGCGCTGTGTACACACATGCCCAGGCTTTCTGCCACCACACTCACGCATAGCACGAGTGGCCACAGCTCACGGGCTGCACCGGCAGGCACACGTGGGCACACATGCTTCCCCCCGTCGCACACTTACCCTTGCACTTTGGTGTGCATGGATGCGCACTCACGCATTCACACCCAGCCACCTCAGGCGCTGCGGGGCGTTTCATGTCCCCTTTGGCGCTCCCCGCGGGTGTGCCTGGCGCAGCATCCCAATAAAGACCCGCCCTCTGCCCCGTGACGAGGGGATGTGATTGCGTAGACCTGCCCTTTGCACCCAGGTGGGATCTTGTGTTAAAGCCAGATCAGATTTTGAAAGGTGTTTGCAATCGGGAAAGAGACCAGTGCCTAAAGTCACCTTCCCACCCACCCTTGTGAAGGGCGGGGCACGCGTGGGGTACAGACAGGTGGATGGGACAGGTGGAGACGGGACGGGGTGTAGGGGGGACAGACGGGTGCATGGGATGTGCATGGGGACGTGCAGGTGGGGATAGATTGGTGGAGAAGGGCCTGCGTGGGGACGCACAGGTGAAGAGGGGGCATGTGTGGGGACGGATGGGTAGAGGGGGCGTGTGTGGGAATGGACAGGCGGAGGGGGCGTGCGTGAGGACGGACGTGGGGAGGGGGCATGTGTGGGGATGGATGGGTAGAGGGAGCGTGTGTGGGAACGGATGGGTAGAGGAGGCGTGTGTGGGAATGGACGGGTGAAGGGGGGGTGGGAGTGGACCGGTGGAGTGGGGGGTTGTGAGAGTGGATGGGCGGAGGGGGCATGTGTGAGAATGGACGGGCAGAGGGGGCGTGTGTGGGGACGGTTGGGCAGAGGGGGCGTGTGTGGGGATGGACGGGCAAAGGGGGCGTGCGTGGGGATGGATGGGCGGAGGGGGCGTGTGTGGGGACAGATGGGTAGAGGGGGCATGTGAGGGGACGGACGAGTGGGTGGTTATTGGTTCTGAACACGGCTCTGTAGCACCCAGACGTGCTCCCAGCTACCCAGCAGGGATGGGAGCTGTGGGGAACGGTCTCTTTCCCTCCCCCTTCCCTCCTTGCCCCGGGGGGGACCTCGTGTGTCAGTGACAGCCCCCTGCCCCCCAATCGAGGCCTGTCATAGAGTTGAGGGAGCCAGGAGACACTGCCATGGGGCTTGGGCTGCTCCCGGCACGGCCCCGCCTGCCTGGGGAGACACTGGTGGGTGGCGGGGACGTGCGTGGGGACGGATGGAGGCATGAGATGACGGCTTAGCCAGGGAGGGCCAGTTTGGTCACAGGGTGCGGCCAAGAGTGTTCCCCTCCCCTGTCTCTATTCCGCATCCGTCACCCCGACATTTTGCCACCACTACAAACCGGAGGCTCATGTCCTGTGGAAATGTCCCAAACCCTCCCGCCCCTCTGGGGCTGCCTTGGCAGTGGGACCAGTCTTGGGGTGGTTTTCCCAGGGGGAATGGTGCCCCATTGCTGTTGAAGGCCCCAGGCTGGTGTGGGTCCTGGGAAGAGACAAGACTCCAGCCCCGCCTGCTCTCCAGCAGCAGCTAACTCCGTGCCTGCGGCCCCCCACCAGAAACATCCCCCACTGAGACAGGGTTGCCACTTTCTAATCACAGAAAACTGAATACCTTTGCCCCGCCCCTTACCTGAGGCTCCACCCCTGCCCCACCCCTTCTTCAAGGCTCCGCCCCTGTTCACTCCAGTACCCCCCCCCATCGCTCGCTCTCCCCCACCCTCACTCACTGGCTCATTTTCACCAGGCTGGGGCAGGGGTTTGGGGTGCAGGAGCGGGTGGGGCTCTGGCTGGGAGTGCAGGCTCCAGGCTGGGGCCGAGGGATTTGGAGAGTGGGAGGGGGCTCCAGGGTGAGGCTGGAGCTTGGGGGGCCGGAGGGGGTTTGGGCTCTGGCTGGGGGTGTGGGCTCTGGGGTGGGGCTGGAGATGAGGGATTTGGGTGTGGGAGGGAGCTCAGGGCTGGGGCAGGGGATTGGGGTGCGGGAGTAGGTTCAGGGTGTGGGCTCTGGGATGCACTGACCTCAGGTTGCTCCCAGAAGCAGCAACATGTCTCTCTGGCTCCTAGGCGGAGGCATGGCCAGGCGGCTCTGCACACTGCCCCGCAGCTCCCCGTGGCCGCCCCTGCACCTAGGAGCTGGAGGGACATGTCGCCCCTTCCCAGGAGCTGCACGGAGTTGGGTAGGGAGCCTGCCTGCACCAACAACTCGACTTTTAATGAGCCACCAGGGTCCCTTTTCGACTGGGTGTTCTGGTCGAAAACCAGACTCCTGGCAACCCTACACAGCCACCATGGATGCCCCATGGCTCCCAGCTGCTATGGCGCAGTGTGGTGGAGATCCGGCCGCTGGCAGCTCTGGCCCTGGGCGGCTCAGGGCTGTCCAGGAGCCAGGTCTTGTCCCTGGAGCCCTGGGGGTCCAGGCCTTGCCAGTCGGTCAGGCTGTGCCTTCCACGCCCTGCAGTCGGCCCCAGGGCCATCGCCCTGCACCAGCCCAGCTGCTGGACGTGTGGCTTGCTCCTTCCCTCCAGGCCGTTCTCCGGTGCTCCCCGCAGTCCTGGGCACTGGGGCCCCTGCAGCCTGCGGGGAGGGGCGGGGCGAGGGTTGGCAGAGGGGAGTGTTTGCACAATCAGCTGTGCTTTCCCTGTTTTACACGCCAGCTCCTTCCCAGCCACCAAAGCCGGGCGGCTGATCCCAGGGGAGAGTCAGTGGGGCTGTGACTGCCTGCCCTGACGCAGTCACCCTGGGGGCAACCGTGGTGCTGACCCCCTCACATACCCCCCCCCGGAAGAGCTGGGGTGAGATGAGGGTGGGGAAAGGCCAGCGGCAGCCCAAGCCCCCTGTCTCGCTGGGGCCTCCCCCGTGTGGCTCGCCGGTGGGACATGGCGGATGGATGTGGCCGCCGTCAGCCCTGATGAAACTGAAGGTGTGTTCTGCTCGCTGCCTGTCTAAGCAATTAAACCCCTTTCATTTGTCAGTGGGACGTACAAAATTAGCAGGAGTGAAAAACGGGGCGTCACAGCGGAGTTACTGTGGCACCCCCGTGTGGAGCTCAGAGGGCCCGGTGCCCACAGGTGCACCCTCCCCTTGCACTGTGCCCTCCCCACAGGACAATTCACCCACCCCGACTGTCCCTCCCGCATATCCGCCCGGCCTTCTCACCCCCATGACGATCCCCCCGGCCCAGGCCGCCCCCTTCCTGCACGACGATCCCCCCCAGAACTCATCTGTAACCTGCCCCCTCCGTTTCTAGAAAGCCGTGGTGCCCACCAGCTGGCCCTGCCACGACCCCGGGCTGGCCCTGCTCTGTGGCTAACCAGAGGTGTTCAGTGACTCCGTCCGTGCTAGGGTAGTTACACAGGTGGGACTGAAATCCCAAACTGGCCTGGATCCATGCAGCCACCTCTGGAGCAGAGCGCTGCCCACGGTCACCCGTCCAGGAGAAGAGGAACAAGCCATGCCAGCAAGAGCTAGTGGGAGATCTCGCCCTGCTGCGGATCTGGCCAGGACACCACGGAGAACAGCTTGGCTCCAGATCAAAGGGCCGTCAGTGAGCACAGCTGGTCAGGGGCTGGCTTCACATCCCGTCTAAAGGACGGGTGCCCCCCAGCTGGCGTGGAAGGCCACTGCTGAGCTCAGGCCTGCGGCGCATCCCCTAATGAACCGTCGTGGCAAGGCGGCATCCCCATGCACCACGCTGGGCATAGGTGTGGTACCGGCTCAGCGAGAAGGGCCTGACTGCCTGAATCTCCCCAGGGAGCACCCCCTCTCAGCTTTAGGGGTATCACTTCGCCATCTGATGCCTGAAAGTGAGCCCAAGCCAGGCCCTTGCCCCCCATGGGCACAGCATCCTGGGCACCAGCAGGGCTGGGGGGGGCTCAGCCAATGAATGCCCCACCTGGCAAGGGGCGTCCATGTCCCAGGGCAGGGAACATCCCCCCCCCCCTCCCCCCGCCGGGCACCTGTTCCTGCCTCCCCCTTGTCCGCGGCAGGTCCCCGAGCGAACGGCGCAAGGCCGTGGCCGAGGCGCGCGCAGGGCCCTGCCGATAATGCTTCGCCGTAAATCAATCCCCAGCTAATTGGAGCCCCACAATGGCTGTGCCTCCTGAATGGGCTTTTGTGGAGATCTCCGGCAAATAAGCCCAGCGCCATTACTCTTTGGGGGGGCCGGAGACAGGTGCCTTTGTCCCGGAGCTGGGCAGCAGCCGCCTCAGCGGGAAGGCCCCGAGATTAATGAAAAGCCATTTTAATTAGCTGGGGGTGGGGGGGGGAGAAAAGGGACCATCAATCGTTGCAAACAGGCCGTGTTTGCTTTAGCCCTTATTGAGGCAGGACCCCAGGGATCGGCCCCCCCGGGATCTAAGGATGCGAGGGGCTGGCGAAAGTGCGGGGGGGGGGGGGGGGAGGGCTGGCTGAAAAGCCCTTGTGTGTGTGTGGGGGGGGTGATCTCAGATGTGGGGGCCTGCTGAGACTGGGGGGGCCTGTACCACTGGGGACTGGGACCGAGACCCCCAAGCCCACTTCCCAGGTGCCGTTCCCACAGGCGAGGGGCAGAAATGGCCAAGAGAGTGCTTGGCCTCAGGGAGAGAGGACTGCAGGGAGCCTGGCCTGCCATGGGGAGAGACATGGGGTCAATGGGAGGAGCTGTGATCCCGTACCATGGGGCAGAGCTGTGATCCCGTGCTGTGGGATGGGGAGCTGTGATCCCGTGCCGTGGGGCAGGGGGAGGAGCTGGGGAGGATCTGTGGTATCTGGCGGGGTAGAGGGGAAGAGGCTGGAGAGGCTGTCAGGTAGGGGGTCGGGGTGTGAGATCAGGCAGGGGTCTAAGCCTGCCGGGGACTCATGCAGGACACTGATGGGGAACCAAGCTCAGCCCGAGCATGTCCCGCAGAAACCCCCAGTGTAAAACACCCCACTTCTCTGTCACACTAAGGGGCTCAACGCAGGCAGAGCCGGCCCTTGAGCAGGGGTGCATGGGCCAAAGGGCTCTGCGCCGGCCCTGCTCCCAGCCCGTGCTGTGTGGGCACATCGGGGTGGGACCGGGGCGCACTGCACTGCGGCTGTGCCCTGCCATCCCGGACGCTAACAGCCGGGCAGGCCCCGGCGCTGGCCCAGAACATGGGCAGCACGAGGAAGGGGGCTTGACACCCCCATGGACAGGAGGGAGCAGAGGAGCACGGCTGCAGCACTGAGAAAATTGATTTGCAGGGCGAGACCGGGAGAAAGAACAAAAGCCTCTTGCCACCCAAGCCAGACACCGAAATTCAATGGAGACAGTAAAGGAAGAAAGGGAGCTCATTTCTCAGGCTTATGAGAAGAAGCCAAGCCAATATCGGGGCCATAAATTAGGGCCGCGGGAGAGCTGCCCTGAGTGACGGTTTCGTTTGAGGTGGCGAGGGCGCCGGTGACAGTCTTGGCGAGCGGAATGGATGGCTCTTCGATCCGCGCCGCGGCCCGCCCTGAAGAAAGGACGGGAATAAATTTGGGACCCTTCTCCCCGAGGCGGCAGCCGGCGCCGTAACCCGCCGGGCACGGCGCCGCAACACAGAGTGGCCGGTGCGGAGTTTGCCAAGTGTCGCATCGGCGGAAGCCGGGGCGAGCGCGTTGGTCGGCAGCCCGAGCCCTGCACTGCGGGGTGGGGGGCGCGGCTCGCGCTGCTCTGGGGCTTCTGCTTCCCCAACCCTCCCTGGCTGTGCTGTTCTCATTGGTCCCTCTCCAGGCCCGTGCAGGGCCTGGCTCTCCAGGGCCACCGGCCCGGAGCAGGGCTTACCCTCTGCTCCCCCTGTGAAAGGGCCTTGGGGAGGAGCGCACGTGTCAGGGGCAGATGCCATCGGCTACGGCTCCTCCCTGCCAGAGGTCAAAGAGGTGGGAACCGCTGGTCCATGGGCTGTTGCCCTTGAGCCTATGCTCCATGGCACAGCCCTCTGGCCACCTGTAGGAAAGCGTTAGCAGCGTGTCCCGCTGGCCCTCAACAGGTGGAAGAAAAAAGGCTGGGGAAAGGGGTGTTTTCGGGGCTCTGATAACATGGGGGGTGGGATTTCTTTCCTAACAGTGCCATCTGGAGGTGGTATCTACTGGAAAGCAGCAAGAACTCGCATGGGGGAGAGAGGGACTTTTACAAACAACATCAAGTCAGCCTGTGGAACTCACTGCCTCAGGATATTATGGAGACAAACAGTAAGATTCAATAAGGGGATTAGACGTCTCTTTAATAAGAGCCACCTCTGCAGTTAGATTAGTAAGGAAATAATGAATAGAGTAAATAAGGCTACAGGAGCCAGGAACCCTCATGTTCCACGGCATAACTAGACCCCGGTAACTGAGGTCAGGAAGGAATTTCCTCAGATGCTACAAGACGGGAAAATCAGGCATTTTACAAGGATTTCCCATGTTCAGCTAAAATACCTGGCATTAACCCCTCTTGGAGACAGACTGTCAAAGCCAGGGACCCCTCTAGGACACGTCAACATTTTCCGAGGGCACAGCATCCGTGAGGTGTGTGTTCCCTTCTCACCTTCACACACACAGGCCTCCTCCAGGTGCAGTCAGGGGTAGAACCCAGGTGTTCTGGCTGCTGCCAGCCCGTTGTGCTGGGTGACCTCTGCGTCTCAGGTGCTGTTCTCTCCCCGTGCTGCGGTCCAGACGGGCCAGGCTTGTGCTCTGGCAGGAGGGCTGTGATCCTGGGGAGGGGGGACGCTCATGACCAAGGTGATATTTGCCACCTTCCAGCCCCCGGGGGAGTGGATTCCTGGGTCTTGCTCCAGCTTTGGAGCTGACTCCGGGCTCATGGCACAGCCCAGAGGTGGGAATCGGGAGACTGATGCAGACAGGGCGTCCTCATTAGCTCTGCAGCTTTCTGACCATGGGAGCCCAACCGAGCCTCCCGTCCCCGCCCCTCCAGCCCGTCAGCTGATCCCAGCTGACCGCACCCAGGGGGATCAAGAGTTAGGGGCAGCGGGGACCAGGAGCTCCACACCGGGGCGGGGAGCTCTCATCTCCCTCTGCAGTGACCTGCTGACCACTCGCTCCCCAGGCCAGTGGGAGAGAGAAGCTCCCAGTTCTCCTGGCGGGAAATCCAGAACATGCTGGGGGGGCCTCTGTGGGGGCAGAAAGAGGGGAACCCCAGGGACTCCTAGAGGGTGGGGATTTCGGTCAGTCCCTTCCCCCAGCCAGGGGCTCCCCCCATCCCTCAGGTGGATTATTTTCAGGAGATCGTGCCAGCCAGCCCCAGCCCTTGCCCAGCCCTGCTGGGGTCTGGGGGGGTGGGCAAAGGCCCAGGTGACGGCAGGGCGTGTGGGGCTCTGGTGGAGCTCCCCCTGCCCTCCCCAGAGAGTTATGGCATCGGAGCACCTGTAATTCTAGCTGCCTGTTGAAGGCTCCGGCCATAAATCCAGGCAGCCCCATGAAGCTAGAAAGGCAAAGCCCAGGTTAACGAGGGCAGGTGGGGCCCCAGAGCCCCTGGCCCAGGGAGGAGGCCCTGAAGCAAGGAGCCCTCCAGCCGGGAGCTGGTCTGGGCAAGGGGGAGCAGCTGCTCTGAAAGCCTGGGGCTTCCCCTTGGGGCAGAGGGGAGTGAGGGGCAGAGGGTCCTGTGTTCCCTGCTGCGGGGGTGGAGAGCCGGCAGACAGTCCCGTCCACGCGTCGCCCCTCCGCAGCGGTGAGGGTAAATCCCACCTCTGCCCTGCCGTCGGGCTAGGCTCTCGCCAGGGCCCAGGGCCGGTGTGGGGCTGAAGGGGGCTCCGTGGGGCCGCAGAGGACAGTAATTAGCCCTGGGCTCTGCAGGAGGAGCTGTCGATGCAGCAGGGTTATTGGAATTGATTTCAATTTAGAAGCTGAGAGAGGCCTGGCAGGGAGCCACCGCTCTGCACCACGGCCGCACGCCACGTTAGCACCAGCGGGCAGCTCCTCCCGGGGGGCTAGAACCGGGCGCTGGGAGTCGGGCTCCTGGGTTCTCGGCCTGTCGTGGGGAGGGCGTGTGGCTGAGTGGTTAGAGCGGGGCACTAACGGTACGTCCACACTGCAGCGTAAACCTGGGCTCCCCGCTGCCGGGTCTCCCAGCCGTGCTAACGTGGCCGCACCTCCCTGCATCGACCATCCGAGTCAGGTCTCGTCTTGAGCTGCGTCCACACTGCACAGGGACAGGGTGTGACGCAGCAGGGAGCGGGGCGGATTGACCGGGGAATGTCTGCATGGGGGATGGGAGAGGAGGGGATGAGCCTGTCACCTGAGCCAGGAGGGGGCTGGGGCCAGGTGACACCTTTGCCCCAGGGAAACTGGACAAAGGCCGCAGGAGAGAGCCTGCTGTCGTGGGGGGGGGTTGGTTTCAGTTTGGTGCTGGGTGGTGGAACGCAGGGAACCCCAGGGCTGGGGTCTAAGCTCCCTGCCCCCCAGAAGGACTTGACTGAGGGGTCCTGGTTGTACCCACAAGCTCTGTTTTAGACTGTGTTGTGAATGTGAATATGATGAAGCCATATTATGCCAGGGGGAATGTGGTGTTGGCCGTGTGTGGACAGTGGGAGGAGCAGGGAGATGACCCTTTAGTAGATCTGTTCCCTGGGACCAGAGCTGGTTCCCCACTGGAAACAATTCCCCTCTCGGATCAGCTCACCCCTGCCCAGCAAGCTGAGGTCAGGGGGGTGCTGCATCCGTACCGACAGCTGTTTTCCAACCAGCCTGGACGCACTAATCTGACTGTCCACCGGGTGCAGACAGGGTCGCACCCGCCGATAAGATGCTCCCCCTTCCGAGTCGCAGGGAAAACTGCTCAGGACCTGGAAAGAGAGGTCAGGGACATGCTGGCTTTGGGGGTGATCCAGCCATCTGCCAGCCCTTGGGCCTCGCCGGTGGTGCTGGTCCCCAAAAAGGATGGGTCAGTCCGGTTCTGTGTGGACTATCGGAAGCTCAATGCCATCACTGTATCTGATGCCTACCCCATGCCCAGGCCGGACGAGCTCCTAGACAAGCTGGGAGGAGCTCGGTACCTTACCACCATGGACCTTACAAAGGGCTACTGGCAAGTGCCGCTGGATGCAGATGCCCGGCTGAAATCGGCCTTTATCACCCCTCTGGGGCTCTATGAGTTCCTGACCCTGCCTTTCGGCCTCAAGGGAGCGCCGGCCACCTTCCAGCGCCTGGTGGACCAGCTCCTGAGGGGGATGGAGAGTTTTGCCATGGCGTATATTGATGACATCTGTGTCTTCAGCCAGACCTGGGAGGACCCCGTGTCCCAGGTTAGACAAGTGCTGGACCGACTCCAGGGGGCTGGGCTGACTGTAAAAGCGGAGAAGTGCAAGGTGGGGATGGCTGAAGTATCTTACCTGGGCCATCGGGTGGGGAGCGGCCGCCTAAAGCTAGAACCGGCCAAGGTGGAGGTGATCAGAGACTGGCCCGCTCCCCACACCAAAAAGCAGGTCCAAGCCGTTATTGGGATGGCAGGATACTACCGAAGATTTGTGCCCCACTTTAGTGCTATAGCCGCCCCCATCACTGAGCTATGCAAGAAGGGGAAGCCAGACAAGGTGGTCTGGACCGAGCAGTGCCAGGAGGCTTTCCGCGCGCTGAAGGAGGCTCTGGTCAGTGGCCCAGTTCTGGCAAACCCAGACTTTGACAAGCCCTTTGTGGTGTTCACCGACGCCTCAGACACGGGACTGGGGGCGGTGTTAATGCAGGAGGATGAAAAGGGGGAGAGACACCCCATCGTGTATCTGAGCAAGAAGTTGCTACCCCGGGAGCAACACTACGCGGCCATCGAGAAGGAGTGCCTGGCCATGGTGTGGGCCCTCAAGAAACTAGAGCCCTATCTCTTCGGGCGACACTTCCCCGTGTACACCGACCACTCTCCCCTGACCTGGCTGCACCAGATGAAAGGAGCCAACGCCAAGCTCCTGAGGTGGAGCCTGCTCCTGCAGGATTACGACATGGACGTGGTCCACGTGAAGGGAAGTGCCAACATGATAGCGGATGCGCTGTCCCGGAGAGGGGGCCCTGAACTTCCCCAGGTCACTGGTCACAGTGACCCCGCTCAGTTCAGTCTCGAAGGGGGGAGAGATGTGACGCAGCAGGGAGAGGGGAGTGTTGACCTGGGAATGTGGCAGGGGAGTTTCAATGGGGATGGGAGACGTGAGAGCCTGTCACCTGAGCCAGGACGGGGAGGGGGAGGTAACACCTCTGCCCGAGAAACTGGACAAAGGCTGCAGGAGAGAGCCTGCTGGGGGGCGGGGGGGTTGGTTTCAGTTTTGTGCTGGGTGGTGGAACACAGGGCACCCCAAGCTCCCTGCCCCCCAGAAGGACTTGACTGAGGGGTCCTGGTTGTACCCACAAGCTCTGTTTTAGACTGGGTTCCTATTGTCCAATAAACCTTCCGTTTTACTGGCTGGCTGAGTCACGGTGAATCGCAGGAAGAAGGGTGCAGGGCCCGGACCCCCCCACACCCTGTGACACAGGGCTTGGACTGTCCCAGCGGGACTCAGGCTCTGACCCTCCCCATGGCAGGGCCCTAGGACCTGGCTGCGCACTGATCCGAGTCAGACTGATTTGTGTGTGGACGGAAAAGGGGCTTGGGCTCAGCCCTAAGTCAGAGCCCGGGCATGGTGAGCTGTGTAGACGCCCTCGGTGTCAGTAGGAGATCGAGGTTTTGAACCCCACCCTCGCGATCCCAAACTCTTTGTTTACTCCCACGCCCGCAGCGCTCTGCAACTGTGACCTGCCATCCCCGCGCGGCCGGCTGCTGGGTCGTATCCAGCCCTGGCATTATTACTGAGTGTCATCACTGAGACAAGGGGGAGCTGGGCTGGCTTATTCCAGGGCTGCCTATGGCCCCAGTTGTGCCTAGGGACACCCAAAGCCTCTGCTGCCCGTAGCCACAATGCCGGTTGCTTTCCAAGGGCCTGGTCCCTCCGCACATAGCCTCCCGTGGCGCTTGGCTCAGTCCTCGAGGCAGGTAAAAGGAGCCCGGCTGTGTGGGACCTGGAGGGCGCTTGGCAGAGTGGCCCGAGCGAGTCACTCCGTGACAGCGTGGCAGTGATTTTCCAGCAGCTTCTAGCCTGACCTGAATAGTTGGTGGAGTCCCGCTCCTGGGTCAGACCCAGGAATCTCTTACTAGCCATGTGGCAGGGTCTGAGCCCCGGGTACAGCCCCCCAGTGTCCTGGGGAAAGGGCAGCCCAGCTCCCATCTTTGCCTTTGGTCTGTCTGGGCCGCGCAGAAGCCCTGGATCAGACCCGTCCGGATCTGGAGAGTGATCTGATGCAGATCTGGTTCCAGAACCAAGCCTTGCTGCTCAGCCCCGGAGCCCGGAGCTGCTCTGGGTAAGGAGGGACACCCCCCCAATGGGACATAATGCAGCTCGTCTTCTAGCCAGGGGGTCCCGCTAGCACCTGCCCCCCTGCGAGTGAAACCTGAGTCCGCAGGTGCCCCCATGGTGGAATTGCAGCCTCCACAGCTGTGTGCTTTGAGGCTGCCCCATTTACCGTGTGCACTCAAGTCGTGGCTAATGCAAAGCCCAAGAGCCACAGGAAGAAGCTCTCCGAGACTCAAATGCAGCCCTTGGCTGAGCGCACTGTGTGATCCCTAAAGACTACAGGTCCCATCATGCATTGCCACACCTTGAGCTGACTTTTTGCCTCCCAGTTCTCCACCCCTTGCATGTGCACCGTTGCCCTCTCCAGGACAGAGCCAGAACCGCTGCACTGTGTCTCATAGACCCTGCACAGGGCTGAGAACTGGAGCAGGAGGAGGGGCGCGCCGTCGCTGTGGGATGAGGCGTGTGCCCGCAGGCCTGGTGCAGCACTGAACCGGGGGGCGGCTGCAATCTGCTCCAGAGCCGCCAAACTGGAGGAGGCTCTCGGGCTCCTGCCAAGTTTCCCACCCTCGGCCTGGTGCCGTTCTCGTGCCCTGCGCCGGGGGCTGTTGCTGGGACGTGGGTTGCTGGAAGCTCCAGCAGCCAAGCGAAGTAACTTTTTTCATCCAGGCCTTTTTAGGGTTTGCTCCCGTGACTTCGCTCCCGATTCTTTGGTGACATTTCAGGTTCGTCCCCTTGGGCCCCCTGCCGGACCCAGCAGCAGCGCAATTAGCCGTACAGGCTGCTCTCCCGGGGCAGGTGGCATGGCCCAGGGGGCTGGGAATGAGCTAACGCCTTCTGCCTCCTTGTGGGGGGCACCCACGGGGACTTCGCTTCTAAAGCTTTTCACCTCCGGGGGGCTGATTCCAGTCCAGCCCGGGGAGCAGGGGACACTTGCTGCAGCAGCCAGGGTGCGATGAGCTGATCTGAGCCCCGTTCCTCGTTCCATGTGCGTCCGTGTTACAGGACCAGCCGGCCCACTGAGCACTAATCTGCCCTCTCTCCAGCAGAGCTGCCAGGGACTCCGAGATTGAGACCGGGTCTTGCCGGGTGCTGGGGGAGAGGTGGGGGGAAGCTTCCCCTGGTTCTGCCCAGCTCCTCCCACCAGCGTGAAAATGACTGTGCCCGCGGGAAGCAGCCAAGCAGGGCGACGATGATGTATGTCGGACAGCCCCCCTTTCTCTCTCTCTCTTTTGCATTTCCTCTCTCTGCCTGGCACACGCGTGAACACACACACACCCCCTCGTGCTCTCCGGTGCACACGCTTTCTCTCTTTCACTCGCACCCTTTCTCTCTCTCTCTCTCTGTCTCTGTGTCTCTTTAAGGGACTCCAGTGAACCGAATCCCCATCATGGCCAAGCAGGTGCTGGACCTGTACACGCTGTACCGGCTGGTGACCGAGAAGGGCGGCCTGGTCGAAGTGATCAACAAGAAGATCTGGCGGGAGATCACCAAAGGCCTCAACCTCCCCACGTCCATCACCAGCGCGGCGTTCACACTCCGCACGCAGTGAGCCACTGCCGGGCAGGCGGGAGAGAGCTGGGCTGGGGGTGCCAAGGGGGCAGGGTCTGGAGGGCGGGGAAGGGGGGTTATGGGAAGGGGGGAGCCAGATTGGGAGGACCAGGCTTTGCAGAGGGGGTCAGCCCCACTCCAGCGCCAACCCAGCGGCTCCTGCTTCCCGCAGGGTTTGGCCGGGTGCAGTAGCGATGATGGTGTGGTCGTCGTGACAGATAATGGCCGGCGTGTGCGCCATTTGCCCTCTGGCGGCCGTCCCACAGGGACGCTGAAGGCCTTTCCTCTGCCCACCACGGGGCCTCTCCCTTAGCTCAGGTAGTAGAGGCCTCCAGTTTGGGCCCCAAAGGTCCAGGGGTGCCTCAGAGAACGTCAAGGCTGCCAGGGGACTCGCTCAAAAGTCGGTAAACGCCAGCGTGAAGGTTGGCGACCGAACCGTAACTCTGCCCCTTGTGGGTTTGCACCTGCGTTTGTGCAGCGCCTAGCACCGTGGGGCCTCGATGCTGAACGGGCTGCCTCGGCAACGCTGCAACCCAATCATTAATGGTAACGCCAGACAGGCCTTGCCATAGGTGCCGACTCCCCCTCTAGCCGGGGGGGTGCTCGACCCCCTCTCCGCCCCGAGCCCCGCCCCCACTCCACCCCTTCCCCCAAGCCCCCGCCCCACCTCTTCCCCGCCTCCTCCCCCGAGCGTGCCCCGTTCCCGCTCCTCCCCCTCCCCCCCACAGCTTCCTATGCGCCGCGAAACAGCTGTTTGGGTGGGAGGCGCTGGGAGGGAGGGGGAGGAGTTGGTCAGAGGGTGAGAGGTGCTGGGGGGCAGAGGGGAGAGGGCAGCTTGGCTGCCGATGGGTGCTAAGCACAGGGTGGCTGGAGCGGTGAGCCGTTGTCCTTGGAGGGAGCATTGCTCTGAACCCTTTGAAATGCTCACGTGGGGTCATTAACCGGCCAGCCGGCAGGGGTGCGGGGTGGAAGATGCCACCAATCACAGCCAGGGGCTCATCACCCTCTGTGTCCCCCTCGCCCCCGCCCCCCTCCAGGTACATGAAATACCTGTACCCCTACGAATGTGAGAAACAAGCCCTCAGCTCCCCCGGCGAGCTCCAGGCCGCCATCGACAGCAACCGGCGAGAGGGGCGGAGGCAGACCTTTGGGACGGCGCTTTTCAGCTACTCCCCCGTGGGCACCCCGGCCATGCTGGCCTCCCCGAAGATCCCCATGCCGGCCCTCACCGTCTCCACGCACAGCTGCAGCCAGACGAGCCAAGGGCACGCCGTTAAGAAAGGTGGGCGGGGCGGGGAAGCCCCACAGTCAGGAGGAGATGGGGGACGGGGCCGCCTTCTGTGGGACGGGATCGCAGCATCCGCCAGCAGCTAGTGGGGGCTCGCCTTTGGCCCCGGGGGCAGGAGACGCGGGTCTGTCCCCCGTGCTGCACGCACGCTCCTTAGTGGGTGGATCGTGGGGATCCAGCCGAGGGGGCTGCCCCGGGAAGGAACTTGGCCACCCACTCGCTGCCGGACCCCGCAGAGGCCACGGCGTCCCGGTCTGCTGCAGCCGCAGGCAGTTCCTGGCGGGGAGACACCCAGCTGGTCCTAGTGGATGACCCCGGGCAGCTTCCTGGAGGCAGGCGATGTGCCTGGCTCCCTAGCCGAGCCCCCAGAGAGGGGAAATGCCTTCCCGGCGACCCCGCTGGCCATGCCTGGGCACAGGAGCGGCACCGTGCGTGGGCACCGCTGCCATGGGGATCCCAGCCTGGCAAGCGCCCGGACTCAGGGGCTGCTTTGACTCCAGCCCCGAGGAGCTTGCCCACCGCGGGGCGTTGGTCTGGCGGCCAGCAGAGGCCGGGGGGGGTCAGCAGCTTGGGGAGCCGCTCTGCCCCTCGTCACGCAGCTGGGCACAGGAGCCGGCTCCTTCCGCCCCGGCGTCTCTCCGGGCACAGCACCGCAGGGGCCCTCCTGCGCTGGCCCCAGGGGAGGGGGCCCAGCCCGCCCGCCGGCCCCGCCACCCGCCTGCCAGCCCCTGAGCCCCTTGCCCCGCCTTGCGGTTCCAGAAGACGGCGTCCTGTCCGCGGCGGTGCCCAGCCGCATCGCCATCCCCGTCAGCCTGGCCGGGCACCACATCGCCGCGGCCTCCCAGGCGGCCGCGCTGGAGCAGCTGCGGGAGAAGCTGGAGACGGGGGAGCCGCCCGAGAAGAAGGTGGCGTTGATGGCGGAGGAGCAGCAGCGGCTGATGCAACGCGCCCTGCAGCAGAACCTGCTGGCCATGGCCTCCCAGTTCCCCAGGAACATCAAGATCAGCAACCGAGGTCCCGGGCGGGGGGGGGGGGCGGGCAGAGGGGGAGGGACAGGGGCAGGGGCAGGGGCAGGGGCAGGAGTGGGCGGAGGGGCAGGCGGAGGGGGAGGCAGAGGGGCAGGGGCAGGGGCGGGCGGAGCGGGAGGGCAGGAGCAGGCAGGGTCAGAGGGGTAGGGGCAGGAGCGGGAGGGCAGGGGCAGGGGCAGGCGGAGGGGGAGGGGCAGAGGCAGGGGCAGGGGCAGGAGCGGGTGCAGGGGGAGCAGAGGGGCAGGAGCAGGGGCAGGAGCAGGCAGGGGCAGAGGGGCAGGGGCAGGCGGAGCGGGAGGGCAGGAGCAGGCAGGGTCAGAGGGGCAGGGGCAGGAGCGGGAGGGCAGGGGCAGGGGGAGGGGCAGGGGCAGGAGCGGGTGGAGGGGGAGCAGAGGGGCAGGAGCAGGGGCAGGAGCAGGCAGGGGCAGAGGGGCAGGGGCAGGCGGAGCGGGAGGGCAGGAGCAGGCAGGGTCAGAGGGGCAGGGGCAGGAGCGGGAGGGCAGGGGCAGGGGGAGGGGCAGGGGCAGGAGCGGGTGGAGGGGGAGCAGAGGGGCAGGAGCAGGGGCAAGAGCAGGCAGGGGCAGAGGGGAAGGGGCAGAGGGGAAGGGGCAGGGGAAAGGGCAGGGGCAGAGGGGCAGGGGCAGAGGGGCAGGGGCAGGGGCGGGCATCACAGCCTCGCTGGCTGGCGCGTTGTCATTGTCTGAACAGCTGCACCACCATGGGCTGTGACATGCTGCTGAGTTTGAAGCTAAGCAGGATCGGGGCTGCTCACTGGGTGGAGGGGGGACCGCAGCCGGGTGCCCCATTCCCCATGCTGTCCTCCGAGTCGGTACTGAGCCAGCAGCCCTGCATGGTGTTCAGAGACCGCAGGTTTGTTCGCCCTGGAGTCCCCGCAGGGTCCCTCCATGCGCCCCCCGGGGGAGATGCTCTTCCTGGAGTATGGCACTCTGGCTATAACGGGGCGGCGGGACATGTGGCTGGTGGAGATAGAGCTGCTGTCTCCCCCGCCCATCTCCTGGAGCTCGAAGGAGGGAATGCAGTGGAGAGCGGCTGAGCGGACGCAGTCCAGCCCTTCCCTGTGTGGGACAGATTCAGTCAGAGCCTGCTCGTCTCGTCACACCCACGCCGCTCAGCCTCTGGTGGGTGCCTGACCCCGCGCCCGGCTGGCCTGGCTGTCCAGGGCAGGAACCAGCCGGGCTTTCCTGGGGCTCACATTGCATGACTGCAGGCACCAGCCATAGCACAACTGCCCTGGGGTGAGGACTGCTGTTGCCCCCCCGCAGGGGTTAATGAGAACCTGCGAACACACCGGAATAGAGCAGAGGGACAGGGCAGGATGGGGGCGGGGGCCAACCCGTGTTCCTGGATTTGTGATCCAGCGTGATGGCGGTGAGCACAAGCCAAACCCCCGGTGGATTCGGGCGAGCGGAATGTCTGATCTAGAATGAGAGGGATACATGTGGGTGGATAGAGAAGCACGTATGTTGTATAGAGGGGTATGGACGATGTAGAGCCAGTGAGCTAGATAGGGGTTATGAACAGATGGAGGGAGACAGAGAGACAAGGTGGGGGAGGTGATATCTTTTATTGGACCAACTTCTGTTGGTGAAACAGACAAACTTTTGAGCTACATAGAGCTCTTCTTCGGGTCTGGTAAAGGTAGATAGACAAACAGAGTTGTTTCCCCAGGGAATTGAAATTGCGGGGGTTTTCAAATTTACGGGAGTGGGTGTCAGGGCCGATGAGGGGTGTGACCTTGAGGGTGAAGGTGGGCTGTAGGGCACTATAGTAAAAACTGAAAAATGTTTCATGACCATTTTATTAGATTTTAAAATCATCACACAAATTAAAGTTGGCTACCCAAGCCTTCTATGAAGCACGACGTCTGCATCCTTCTTGGTTTCTTGTTATAATTTTGCACAGCTCTGTTAATGAACTTCTTGAATGCAATGCATTCATCTTTGGTGGCTTCTCGTGTGTCCGGTACTTCCAGTCCTTCCATGGATATGCTCATTAGTTCAGTCACAGGATCAGGCAGAAGGCGACGTCTTTCCGAACACAAAATTCTATTCCATGAGGCAAAAGAACGCTCAGCTGTGGCTGTTGTGACTGGGAGTAACAAGAGATGAATTCCCACTTCTCTCAGCCCAGGAAACAGAGCACAAAGGTCGGGTCGAGCCACTAGTGATGATAAAGAAGAAGTTGAAGTCAAATCTTCATTCATTCGTCGTAGGATATTCCACTGTGTGTTCAAATTCTCTATTCTCTCCTGAGCACACAGCAGCCCCGTTGCTGCTCGTGCCTCACTCCACTCAGCTGTCGGCGTTTTATAGGACAGGGATCTGTAAAAGCTGCATAGAGGTTGAGTAGAATCTAGAAGTCGCAGTTGTAGATTTTTAAGAATCAAGTCTGTGTACTTTTTCAGTTGTCTTAACAAACACTTCTTGTCCTCTTCACTTAAGGATTCAATATAAACGCCTTCATTAGTCAACTTCTGGACTGACGTCTTTGCTTCTTCCAGTACTTTTTCAATGGATAGCTCTTGGATTGATCCAAATGTAGCTTCTGTTGCTGGACAAAGATCTACTATTGTTGTAGCAGATGCCCGGATGGCATTGTTTAATGACCCAAGTGCTTTCAACAGTAGACTTACGAGAGAGAGAGAATGGCGATAGTCTTCTCTGAACGTAGTAGCAAAAGTAATCCACCAGCCTCACTACTTAGATCCATCCCATCTTGGTAGATACTTTCCAAAGCCAGTATTAACGGCTGGAGTAATTTTAAGACAACAGCCAAGGATCGCTCATGAGAAAGCCAGAGGGTTTTCCCAGGTTGGACTAATTTGAACTTCAGTCCCAGTGTATCTTCTATATTTTCCAAGATATTCAGTCTTTTTGGACTCTTGCTGAAAAAAGAATATAATGAAGACATTAAATGTATAGCTTTTTAAATGTCTTTTGAAGAGTCTGCAGCCCGTACTAGCGCTGCTTGGAGTAGATGGCCTTTGCAGTGTGTATAGGAGAGAGCAGGGTTACACTTTTCTCTGAGCAAAGCTTGTGCTCCACCATGTCTTCCAGAGAAGTTTGCAGCTCCATCAAATGCACAAGCTGCCATCTGTTTGGGGTCCCATTGACAAGCATTTAACTCTTCTAAGATGTGGGTTGTCACAGATGCAGCCAATCTGTCCTCTATAACTTGAACATCTAGAAATGCATCTACTGGCCTACCCCTGACATCAAGATAATGTACACAATGACTTAATACTTGATGCCCATTTGCATCGGTGCATTCATCAGCCATGTATGCACATTTTTTGAATGTGATGAGAGAGTTCTTCACTTTTTCTACTGTTGAGTCTTTCATTGTTGCACCACATGCTTCTAGCCAGTCAGTTGAGTTTCTTGCAGAAAGACAGTGAGCATTTGCTGGTCTTGTTCGGAACCAGTGTTCGACTCCAGGATGAACAAGTGACGATGCACTTAACATTGGCCTCCAGTTTGCAGTGTGTGGCATCTCTTGCTTAAATAGACAGTAGGATGCCACAGCTATGTTTGTTCGCATGAACTGTGTTGTGTCTCCAGCATTCTTAACAGCCTCATTAAGTACTTATAAAATTGGCTTTGAAAGGGGGCTTATGAGGCTTTCTGCATGTTGATGCGCTCCAGAGGCCCTGTGTTTTGCAGCCTTTTCACGTAGTTTGTCAGCATTGGCTTTGCTGATCGGTTTGACAGACCAAGCTCCTCCACTTTTTCCAATTATAGCATTGGGAAGCTTTCCTTCTTCATAAGCTTTTTTGCAAGAGGTGCACCAGTAGCCATCTTTTGTAACTTCAATAAATGGGAACACTTTGACCGACAAACATCAGGAACTGCCTTTAGGTTTTGGAGATACGGTTTCTTCAGTAGGTAGCTGTTTTCGTGCTTCGGGCTGGCCGGATGTAGATACACCACTTGACCGTTCAGATGACATGTAGATATAGTCTTGGTTCTTGAAGTGTTCTTCACCTTGGTTAGTTTTTGAGGCCTTTGAGTGGAAAAATTGTTGTATTGTTTTTTGTCTTTTCATTTTCACTTTGACCTGCAACATATAAAAAAGATCTGAATAAAGTCAATGTTTTGTTAGGATAATGCAAATTTAACGTAAGGATAATGCAAGTTACACCAAAACACATAACAGGTCTAGATTTCTAAAAAGATATAATTTTTTTTAAAAATGTATTTAATTTAAATTGACTTTTGAAAGGTAAGCCTTCCTGGGATAAGAGGGAAGTCCTCTCATTGATCAGTAACTGGTTAAAAGATGGGAAACAAAGGGTAGGAATAAATGGTCAGTTTTCAGAATGGAGAGAGGTAAATAGTGGTGTCCCTGAGGGATCGGTACTGGGACCAGTCCTATTCAACATATTCATAAATGATCTGGAAAAAGGGATAAACAATGAGGTGGCAAAATTTGCAGATGATACAAAATACTCAAGATAGGTCCAAAGCAGACTGCGAAGAGTTACAAAGGGATTTCACAAAACTGGGTGACTCGGCAACAAAATGGCTGATGAAATTCAATGTTGATAAATGCAAAGTTGCAAAACACAATCTCAACTATACATACAAAATGATGGAGTCTGAATTAGCTGTTAACACTCAAGAAAGAGCTCTGGGAGTCATTGGGGATGGTTCTCTGACAACATCCACTCAATGTGCAGTGGCCGTCAAAAAAGCCAACAGAATGTTGGGAATCATTAAGAAAGGGAGAGAGAATAAGACAGAAAATCTCATATTGCCTTTATATAAATCCATGGTTTGCCCACATCTTGAATACCGTGTGCAGATCTGGTCACCCCATCCGAAAAAAGATCTATTGGAATTGGAAAAGGTTCAGAGACAGGCAACTAAAATGATTAGGGGTATGGAACAGGAGGAGAGATTAAAATGACTGGGAATTTTCAGCTTGGAAAAGAGACGACTAAGGGGGGATATGATAGAGGGCTATAAAATCTTGACTGGTGTGAAGAAAGTGAATAAGGAAACGTTATTTAATCCTTCACAGAACACAAGAACTAGCAGTCACCCAATGAAATTTATAGGCAGCAGGTTTTAAAAAAACAAAAGGAAGTATTTCTTCACACAACATAAAGTCAACCCATGGAACTCTTTGCCAGGGGATGCTGTGAAGACCAAAATTATACAATAAAAAAAGAACTAGATAAATTCCTGGAGAATAGATCCACCAGTGGCTATTAGCCAGGATGGGGAGGGATGCAACACCATGCTCTGAGTGTCCCTAGCCTGTTTGCCAGAAGCTGGGAATGGGCGGCAGGGGATGGATCACTTGATGATTCCCTGTTCTGTTCATTCCCTCTGAAGCACCTGGCATTGGCCACTGTCAGCAGACAGGATACTGGGCTTGATGGACCCTTGGTCTGACCCATTATGGCTGTTCTTATGTAAAAATTAATTATAATAATAAAAATGTTTAGTACAGAAACTCCCCAACATAATGACCTCTCAGGATAGCAACAATGTGAGATAACAACCTTGGCAAATAATGCATTTTAAAAATCTTGGCCTACTAGGAAACATGTGTATATAAGTTTCCATTCCCAGTCACAAATCTAGCATTCTGGAGCAAAGTCACTAAAATATAGTCCAACAAACAAATGTTTATTTAACGGTCCCCTCACTTTTCCTTCCACCGCACCCCACTCACCGGTGTTGTCCTTGGTCAGTGGAGACTCAGAGTTCAGAGGTGCTTTCACACGAGTTCATCTCCCAGGTTGGGGGCAAGAAGGCACCTTGCTCGTTCCTCCAACTGCTCACTGTTCGCTCTGGCCACTGTTGTTCGTTGTGTCACCATTCACTCCATCGCTCTGTTGCCAATGGCCCTGCGCCGTCACCTTCTGCTGCCACTTGCCGTTGTGACGTCTGCCAGTGGGTCTCTTGAGGCTCCACCAGCTCTCAGTGATTTCAGCTGAGCTCTCAGAGGGGGAACCTCGCTGCTAGTGCAGACTGGGCCGTCTCTGCCACAGAAACACTGTCCCCACCGCAGGTCTGAGCACGTAGACCTGATTCTCAGTGATTTCAGCTGTAGTGGTCACTGAACACAACAAAAGACTTTCTATGGAGTCTAATCAGCTCTGTCCTTAAACAGTGGAGGGGGCAGGTCAAATGGTACTTGTGACTCAGACAGACCATCAAGCAAAACACCTGTCCCCACCCTCTCTCTCCATGCCCTCAGTCAGCACAGGCTAAGTACAGTTCTACTGCCCTTTACTCCGACAATAAGAAAAACAACATTTCATTCCCCCCCTTCCCCCCTCATTGAAGTGATTTGTAACCCAACCCCAGCCAAAATCTATCACTTGGGCAAGGAAGCTCTGTTTGCTGGAAACCTAGGTAGATGAGATGTGAATGTAAATACAATCTGGTCCTGAAGCCTTTCCCCCCAGCCCCCAGCTCATCACTAGCTGTCCGGGAGAGCTCATTTGGACTTTGCTTACAAATCATTATTTGAAATGATTAGGTTGGCCAACATCACCGAAATGAATGCACTGACATGGTCATAAAACCAACAGCTGTATAAGGAAGCTAGTCCATGTTCATACTTTTCAAATCTATGATACTTTTTCAGATACACTTATTTTATCATACACTGTATATGCTTTTAAAGTGTGTATTAATGTTTCCATTTCAATTCAAATTTCCAAACAGTCACTAAATTGGCATGTAACTAGTTCACAAAACTGGGGTGGGGGGGGTTGGGGAAATTTGGGTGGGGGTGTGGGAAAATCACTGTATGTATAGATGAGGAGGTAGGGAGGACACACCAATGAATGGCTAGGGAGGGAGGCATAGCTCGATGGATGGATGAATGGGTACCTAAAGCTGGATGGATGGATGGATGGAAGGAAGGGGGCATGTGGGGATGGATGGATGGATGGGGACATGTGGGGATGGACTGATGGATGGATGGATGGATGGAGGCATATGGGGTGGATGGATGGATGGATGGAAGGGGGCATGTGGAGATGGACTAATGGACAGAGGAATGGATGGATGGAAGGGGCATGTGGGGATGGATGGATGGATGGATGGATGGATGGATGGAAGGGGGTGTGTGGGGATGGATGGATGGATGGATGGATGGATGGATGGATGGAAGGGGGTGTGTGGGGATGGATGGATGGGTGGGTGGATGGATGGATGGATGGATGGATGGATGGGGCATGTGGGGATGGATGGATGAAAGGGGGCATGTGGGGATCGATGGATGGAGGGATGGATGGAAGGGGGCATGTGGGGATGGATGGATGGATGGACGGAGGGATGGATGGATGGATGGACTGATGGACGGAGGGAGGGATGGCTCAGGGTACGTATAGATGGGGAGGTAGGGAGGATATACCAATGAATGGCTAGGGAGGGAGGCAGAGGGGTACCTATAGCTGGATGGTCGGGCAGATAGATGGGTATGTATCGATACACAGCGAGAGGAGTACGTATGATAAGTGGAGAGGTAGAGATGGACGGATAGGGGGCTGGCTGTGATGACCAGATCTTGCGCCTCACCGGCACTGCTCATCGGATGTTACTTTTGGGGGAGCCTGTCAAACCCTATTGCTGTTGCCTGGTGACACCAGGACATCATCGTGCAAGTCGGCACCACGTGATTTTGTGCCCCAGGGTGTGACGAGGCTCTCCCTTCCAACAAACGTGGCAGCCACGGGGAGTGATGGGAATTGCTCCCCAAGCTGGGCCCTGCGAGATCCCACCCTCTGCCCCAGCAAAACTGGGGAGGAAAATGTCCCAGTTGCTAACCCAGAGAGGCAAACGGGGTTAGCCAGCTGGCTGGAGCAGGTGGGGGGGGGGGGGCCCATCCCACTGGCTTTGTTTCCCAGGCAGGCCTGTCTAATTTCTGTTTCTCTTAATGCTCATATCGGTCTTTCCTTTCCCTCAGATGACAGACAGGAGACCGCATTGAACCTGTCCACCAACGGCATTAGCAGCATCAACATGTCAATAGAAATAAATGGAGTTGTCTACACAGGTAAATAGAAGGGCTGCTCAGCCCATGTAATTGCGGCCAGGAAATCCAATAAGTTATAGCCACTGCCCGGCCGGCGAGTCCTTCCTTCAATCTGATGTCTTTACTATAAAATCCATTGTAATGAAGTGGCAGGGCCGAGCATGCTGGGGAGGCGGGGGCGGGGAGGCAGAGCTGCAGATTGCCCTGGTGAGCCCCAGTCGATTCGGTGGTGGAGGGCGCTGGGCGGGCGGAGGGGGGAGCAGCACCAGAGGCCTGGGCTTTCATCACTGCGGCATCAGTTGGCCGTAGCGTGGGGGTGGGGACTCACTGCACAACCAGGGGGACTGGCACAGACAGATGGAGGGACTTATGCTGCCGCCAAGACGGTGGACGGCGGCTCCCCAGCTCGTGCCCGCTGGAGAACTCACCTTCCAGAGCCAGGAATGGAACCCGAGATCCCTGAATCTGAACGTTTCTTTGCTGTCCACAAACGTCCATCCATGAAACCTGCTGGCAAAGTGTCTCCCATGGCAGTGGGCTAGCAGGAGGGCTATGCACCCCAGACATCACCGGCACCCCAAGGGGCACCAGCCGCTCTGCACAGGGGTGAATTTCACTGTTAGATCCCCTGCCTTTAATCTAAACCACGTCCGGTGCACCCAGACACCACAGTGATGGGTGCCATACAGGTGCTGGTACGAATGCTTTTGCTGAGGATCATAGTGTTATTTACCCCTTCACATAACACAAGACCCAGGGGGTCACCCAATGAAATGAACTGGCAGCAGGTTTAAAACAAACAACAGGAAGTATTTCTTCACACAACACACAGTCAACCTGTGGAACTCCTTGCCAGGGGATGCTGTTTAGGCCAAAAGTATAACTGGGTTCTAATGGGAACTAGATAAGTTCCTGGAGGACAGGGCCAACAATGGCAATTAGCCAGGATGGTCAGGGACACAACCCCATGCTCCGGGTGTCGCTAAACCTCTGACAGCCAGAAGCTGAGACTCGTCGACAGGGGGTGGATCACTCATTAATTACCCTGTCCTGTTCATTCCCTGTGACGCACCCGGCACTGGCCACTGTCGACAGACAGGATCTTGGGCTGGATGGACCCTTGGTCTGCCCCAGGATGGCCGTTCTCGTGTTCTCAGAAGTGCACTGGGTGCATGCGTGGCTGGGAGCAGAGGTGCAGGCGGGGACAGATCTGTGCCGAGAGCCGAGGGCACGGCCCAGAAAGCTGGAGTTCAGTGGGGAGCCTGAATGATCCAGAATCTCCCACCCTTTTCCTGCTCACGAGCCGCGAGGGATCAAGGCTCCGTCTCTGAGCAGAGCAGCGACAGCCCCTCGGCTGAGAGCCCCTGTGGGAGCGGCTGGGAAGGTTTCGTACAATCTGGGACCTGTCCCTTTAAGTGTGCGTTCCCGCTTTGCTAAGTGGGTCACCCCGCTCCCCCCTGGAGACGCCTCCTAGCCATGCTGCGCTGCCCCAATTAAAATATAAAGCTGGATTTGACAGCAGTTAAATATTTAACTATATGGAAAGGTCAGGGCTGATAACAGCCCTGTGTCTGTACCATCCTTCCTTTGCCTGGGGGAGCCTGCTGGCCCGACACCCCAGCTATTCCCCAGGCTCCTCGCCTACAGGCACCAGGCACTAGGCAGCAGGGTCGGGGGGAGAAGTCAGAGCCAGAGGCCGGGGAGGAGAAAGCCATGCAGCCAGAGATGGGCGGTGGGGCTGCAGAGGAGACGGCTCCTGCACCTTCCGGGATGGGAACGTGGGGAGGAGAGACCAGCGGGGAGGGCCGGCCAGGGCGAGTCCATGGAGGGCGTCACCGTGAAGGCAATGGTGAACTGGGTGCTGGACGTGGCTGGAGGGGACCTGATCTCGCTTCGTGGTGAGCGAGAGGGATTCCCGTGTGCGTGGCACGTGCCCTGCCCCTCTTCCAGAAGCAGCCCCGTGGGATGCTCCAGATACGGGGCTCTCACGCCAGGCAGGGAGAAGCCACGTGAGCAAAGGGACAGTTCCGGAGAAAGGTCCTGGCTTCATGATGATCCCTCCCCGCCTAGATCCCGGTTCTCCCGAAAACCTGCCTCACGCGACACGGGCTGTGGACCCCCGGGCCATGCTCCTCCAGCTCCCGCCCACACACGTCTCTGACGCTGGCTGGCAGCTGCCCCCAGCTCCTCTCCTCCAGGTGCTGAAGCCAGCGGTGGCTGCTGGCGAGGTGGCAGGGTGGGTTCACCCACGTGCAACACACGCACGCTGGCTATTGCAGCCGGGGCGCCAACGTGCTGCTGCGGGCACGGGAGCTTCAGCCCTGCCCTGGTGCCACCCCGGCCCCCAGCTGCTCCTGTAGCTCGGGCCAATCAGGCTGAGCCTCTCACAGGCCTGTGGCCTCAAATGCCAGGGGGCAAGGGCTGGCCAGGGAGCCCCCAGCCCCGGGCCAGCGCAGGAGAGGCCCCGACAGTGTGTTCCCAGGGCCGGGCCACAGATGTCCCAAGGGACCACTTCCCCCAGCAGCCCCCCGCATGGCTCTGTCTCCTCGGGGCGGCTGTGATCCTTAGGCATGTCACAGGCCTGGCATCCTCTGCTCGCAGCGTCTGGCTGCCCAAGCCCAGCTGCGACGGGCGGCGCGAGAGGCTGTAGCGGGCACCTGCCAGGAGTCCAGGGCTCTCGCTGGCATCGCCGGCGCCTGGTGCACGGCTCTGCTTCTCCCTGGCCTGCGATGGGATCGGGTGGGCCCTGCTCAGCCGCCCAGCTGGGCCAAGCTGGGAGTTGGTGGAGTGGCACCAGAGAGGGCTCTGCCCAGGCGGGTGGGCAGAGAGGTGGCCAGGCCCCATGGGAGGGGCCTGGGTGCCAGGAGACCTGGGTTCTATCCCCGCCACTGCCTAGATAGGTGACCCTGGTCCAGTCCCCTTCCCTCCCCAGGCCTGGCGCCCCGTCACCCTTCCTGGTGGGGGGGTGGCCAGCTGGGCCGGGCAGGGACTGGCCCTGGCACTATGTCTGTGCAGCACCTGGCACAGCGGGGCCTTGAGCTCTGCTGGGACCCAAGGGCGACGGTCATCGATAAATAACCCTAAATGAAGGCAGCAGCTCCACAGCCCCACTGCACCTTTGGGCTGGCTGCTGCCTCGTCCCTGTGCCCACTGGCTTCCACAGAGACCCCCTCCTGTCCCGCATGGCTGGGGGCTAGCCCTGTGCTCCAGGAGGGAAACCAGGGCTCGTGGGCAAGCTCACAGAGCGGCCACCCACTGCAGGAGTTGGACTCGTGGCCAGTGGGCGGCAGGAGGGAGCAGTGCCCCGGGGTCTCAGGCAGGGTGCGTGTGTATTGACTAGACTAACGCAAAACCAGTGTGCGATGGGAGCCAGAGCTGAAGCTGGGGCAGGCCTGAGCACATGCAGGGGAAGCAGGGGGCCAGCACATTGGGGCCCCTTGGGGGATCATAGAGAGGAGATGAGACCCTGTACGTCGGATCAGAGCGCGGTGGCAGGGGCCCATGTACAGGATTTGGGCGGGGAGGGGTCCATGTATGGGATCGGGTTGGGAGAGGGGTCCATGTATGGGATCCAGCAGGGAGAGGGGCCCATCTATAGGATGGGGGGGGCCGTGTACAGGATTGTCGGGGGGGGAGAGGGCACCCCTAGCGTGGCTCCAGGTGAAGGTCTGGGGCTGGCAGCGCTGTCACCTTTGTAGCAAAGCAGCTGTTGGGATACATTTGGGGAAAAGGCAGACATTGCAGGGGGGGATCTCGAGGGGCCTGGGGTGCAGGGGGAATAATGGGGGACATAGGGGGAATTGTGGGGTCTGCAGAGGGGGAATGCGACGATGGGGTATCGCAGGGCCCACGGGCACCGTGGCTGCGGTGCCCGATCCCCATGCCATGGGCTCTGTGGTGTCCTCGGGGGCGTGCTGGGTCACCCTGTGTCTCTTTGCTCCCACAGGTGTCCTGTTTGCCCGCAGACCCCTTGTCCCAGGGGCGCCTGGCAGCAACAGCAGCAGGAGCTCCCACGGCCCGTCGAGCCCGGTGCCCGCGCAGAACCAGCGGCTCTCGGCCTCCTCACGCAGTCACACTCCCGCCAGTGCCTCGCCGTGAGGGCGGGAGAGTCGCCGAGGACCCCCCACCCCGCCAGCCCCCATCAGCCCTCTCAGAAATAAAGCAACTTGGAGTCAAAGTCCAGAATCCCAGGGGAGCACCCGCGACATGCCTTCTGCATGCGTGCCCCCCACCTCTGGCGCAGCAGGACCCCTTCTGCCCTGGCCACCGGGGCCACAGGAATCAGCTGGGGGGGGGGGGCGGGCGCTCTGGCTGGGCTGCAGTGGGGTGAGGGGCTCTGGCCAGGCTGCTGTGGGGTGAGTGGCTCTGGCTGGGCTGCCCTGGCCTGTGGGGCTCTGGCCAGACTAACTGTGGGGTGAGGGGCTCTGGCCGGGCTGCTGTGGGATGTGGGGCTCTGGCCGGGCTGCTGTGGGATGTGGGGCTCTGGCCGGGCTGCAGTGGGGTGAGGGGCTCTGGCCAGGGTGCAGTGGGGTGAGGGGCTCTGGCCGGGCTGCTCTGGCCTGTGGGGCTCAGGCTGGGAGTGCTGAGGACTTTGGCTTTCACTGCACACACTTGGACTTGACCAGTGTCAGGGGCGGGGAATGTGGCTGCTCACGTGTCCAGGCCGAGCCACTGAGCGGGGCAGAGGGATCTGCATGCACCCCGCCCCTAACACACTCACGTGTGATACCCCATGCACACGCGCACACACACACACACACACACACACACAGCACATTCCCCCCCAGCATGCCCACGTGCAATCCCCTCTCTCCGTTACACACACACACACACACAGAGTCCGTGTGTTACCTGCTCAATGTGGGACACCTTTCATTGTTATACATAGAGCCTGCCCTGGTACACACTCACTTGTGGTACCCCTGTTACACACTCACATGTTGTACCCCCATTACATACTCACTGGTGGTAGCCACCCCTCTTGCACACGATCCTGTCTCCCTGCTCATCCTTGGCAAACGACGTGTAGTGTACCTGGAGAAGCCCCCAGCCACCGGCCCCGAGGCCAGGCCAGGGAGCAGGACAAGGAGGAGCGGGTGGCAGGGGCAGGGAGACAGAGCAGCGGGCAGGGGAGGGGAATGTGTGGGGCTGGGCCTGGCACACTGGCCGCAGTGCTCCTCATGGACTCAGCCAACCCCTAAGTGCCCCATCCTGCCCCCAGCCAGGGGCGCTGGCAGAGCTGATGGGGCTGGCTGGGCACAGAAGCCTTTCTGGCCCTGGGGAGGAGCGGAGGGGCTGTTTGGATGCCAGCTGGGGACAGCAGCCCCTCATAGTGGTGTCTGGGCTCCTGTGCCAGGCAGCTCCTAGTTCTGTTGCTGGGTGCTCTTTGCCCCTCCTCTCAAGTCGCCTTCACCTTCGTTACTGAATTCCCTCCCTGTGGGGCTCGGGCCCACAACCCTGCACTGTGGGTACAGGGAGGGCACCCCGTGCAGGCCTGCACTGTCCCCCGTGCTCCCCTCCTCCACCCACAAGGCCCCCAAAGATGGGAGAAGGAGCGGGGCACTTGGATAAGCTGGACCCTGAGGTGTAAGGAGGATTCCTGGGGTTAAAGTGGCGACCTCAAAGCACCCACCTGAGCCAGGAATCCCTGGCCCCAAGGTGCCCGGCTTTGCCCGCTGAGCTGCGGTGAGCTCGGCACAGATCCCGCCCGGCCCCCTGGTGCCAAGCCTCCTGCCCACCTCCCCCGGGGCTCGCAGGGCAGGATCCGTGCCCCCTCCAGGCCGCAGGCAGAGGCGGGGTAAGGCTGTGGCGGGCGCAGGCCCAGCAGCAGGTGGGTCTCACACGGACGCGGCCAGGCTGGGCGATCGGCCCCCAGGGAAACGCCCGGAAGGGCCCAAAAGAGTGAAAAGGGAAATGGGGGTTTTCCACTGAAATTGTGATATTAAAAAAGCAGGACGTTTCCCCTCCCCCAGTCTGTACCCCACTCTCCTCCCCCATCGCCTGCAGAGCCCCTCCCCACCCCCCACGGCCTGGCCTCAGCACTGCAGGGCGGGGGGCTGAGGTGAACACGGGAGGCACTGGGGCAGCCTGCTGGGGGGGCTGGGGGGGGATGGGAGGGGCTAGGGCTAGTGGGAGGGGCAGAATGGGTTGCGAAGGGGCGGAGTCTGGGGGTGGAGCATAGGTGGTGGGCGGAGTCTAGATCAGGCAGTGCAGGAGGGGGGCCAGTCTAGGGGAGGCCGTCCTCGCCGAGCATGTCGCCCCGTTTGTCCCACGGTTGTCACCATCCTGGCACTGAGATCCAGCTCCCCCACCGATGCCAGCTGTGGTTCTCCCCATCCCCATCAGCTGCAAAGACCCCCCCCTCCCCAAATACCTCACTGTGCAGAGAAGCAGCCAGGCAGGGAGCACACGGCGCTACCTCAACCCCCCCTGCAGGGTCCTTGCCCGCCCCGACTCCAGAGCCCTCTGGGGAGCCCGGCGGGATGCCGCCTTCCTTCCCTCCACTCGCTGCCTCGCCCAGGGCTGGGGGGTTCGTTTGCACGCGTGTAAATTGCTATGGTACTAAAGACGGGAACGAGCAGATCTAACCTCACGGCTACCTCATTGTGCGCCAGGAGGTGCCAACCGCCAGGCTGGCAGAGGGTGCCAGGGGTGACACCCAGAGTCTGGCCTGCGTGGTCTTTGCAGCCTCAGTGCTTTCTACTGCAGGGCGAGGCCAGGAGATCCGTGCCGAGCTGAGGGCCACGGCGCCGTCGGCAGACTCAGAGCCGCGGCCCGGGGGCATGGGCGGTTCCTGGTGGGAATCCCCTTTTCATCTTCCCAAAGGGTCAAATAACAATAATCCTGCAACTGACCAAAGACGCCCTCTTCCCCGAAGAGGATTCTCTTCTTGTGCCCCCCGGGGCTCCCCCAGAGCTGCCTCCCGGTGGTGGGGCAGGGAAGGAGCGGATGTAGACTGCCAAGGCTCCCCAGCTTGCAGGCGCCAGGGCGGGCCTGGCAGCAGCTGGGGCCAAGCCTCACCACCAGCTTTGCATTCAGCCCGTCCTGCTGGGACGTGGTGGGCACCGCATCAGCACCCGGCATGGCTGGAAGAGACGGACACTTACGGTGCCGTTCCACCGGCCCCTGAGGACAAGGGACTGGACTGAGCCAGGGTGTGGGCGGCCGGGGCTGGGGTTGAATTTCAAAGCTCTTGTACCAAAGATCCAGTGCCTCAAGCACTTGGCTTTCACTTTGTAGGGCCAGTAGCACCCGGAGAAGGGGAAAGGAAGCAGAGAATGATCTTACTTCTGTCTATTTGTCTGTCTGTCTGTCTGCTCTTGGCTAGGAGCTCTTCCTTTGCTGTGCTAGGCTTAGAGGCTGTATTGGCTTTCGCTCGCTGTGTATGAAGCTTTCCGAGGTTTCTTGCTTTTCCTCCGTTCAGTTTCTTCTCTCGTAGGGTTCGGAGTCGATCCAGTGCACGCAGTGGCAGCTGGATTGTGGTGCTCAGGGGAATCAAATAACCAGTAACCAAAAAAGGATGAAAGAGACATTTTCCTGCGGCTGCTCTGAGTTCCAGCGTGTTCAGACAATTAAAATGCTGCTTTTCACTGAGCTCTCAGCTGCCTGTCTTGTGTCTGGCATTCCCGGTACCCACAGTGCTCCCTGCCGTCGGGCCGGGATTCTCTGGGCATGGTCTGGGCACCGGGCTGGGCACCGTAGCATCAGGTCATGCGCAGGTCTCCCAAGGGTGCCGCCTTGCAGGGGGCAAAGTGGCAGTGAGGAGGGGGCTAAGCCCACACTGCTCAGGGCGCTGGGACAGGGGCCCCTTGTGTTCCCGTTTCTCTGGAGAGATCTGGGTTTAAGGCCAGCCCAGGCTGAGAGTGGTGACGGGTCTATTGGTCTCTCAGGCCCGAGCACAAACCGGGCTGCATGGCAGAACCACCCCACATTTCAGCAGAGCCTCGGACTTGCCAGGACGGCACCAGGAGGGGAGTTACTGAGAGGCGTTGGCAGAAGGGTGGTGGGAGCCAGACCAGGGATAGCAGGGGTTGCAGGGCGTTAGCAGGGACCGTTGGTCCAGGAGGGCGTTGCTGTTTGAACATTTCCCATCCCCCCCACATCCATCGCATGCTGTTCCCATCAGTGGGGACTGCACCTGGGCTTTCCGGGCCAAAAGGGCAGGCCTCTGTCATTGGAGCCGATGGAGAGTACGTCCCTATGTGCAGCAGTGGTAGGTTGTTATCATCCCTGGGGCCAACTGCCGGAGCGGGACAGGAAGACAAGCACAAGGTTAGCCAATCACACACATTCAGGGCGCAGCAGAGGTGGGGAGGTACGACCGTGAGGCAGCGTTGTGTCCCCTGGAGGTCAGACCCCAAGGGGCCCAGTCCCAAGGATAAAGCCCATCTTGGCTGAATTCCCTTTGGCCGTGCTCTGATTGCGTCTGTGCAGCGAGCTGGCTGTTATCAGCCAACACACGCCTCCCGTGGATGGATTGGCAAATCCATACTGGGAGCAGCGAGATAATCGGCTCAATAGCTCAGGCCAGTCACTCGCCCGGGAAGGTCCCAGCGACAGTCCGCGGTCCCCAGGGGTCCCTCCCAGGGGCCCGGGGCGAGGAGGGGACGTACACCGCACACCAGGTGACAGGCAGTCGGCAGCTCTGCCCGGTTAACAGTCACGTGGGCAGTGCAGCTGGCATCCACAGCCACCTGGGGGTGAGATCCCCTCGCACGCGGGCAGGAAACGCACCCCCAGAGCAGAGGGGTGCTATGGGCCGTGACGCTGGCCACTCAGTAGATGGCGCGTTGCCCTTTGACTCAGCCCAATGCTCCAGCCCGGTACTGGTGCCAACCCGCCAACAAGCCAGGAAAGGCAAGGCCCGGCGGGTCATACCCACCCCCGGTGCTGCCTGTCTGGGGTCTCAAAGCACTTTACAGCCCATTAGACCTCACACTGAACCTCTTCCTAAGCAGGCAGCATCTTCCACGCTCCCGGGGTGCCCCCCCAGAGCCTTCCCGCACCCCCTACATGGCCACGTCCCCAGCCGAGCAGGGGGTGCACTGCAAACCCCGGGAGATTCGCTCCCTCAACTTCACGCCCAGCCCAGCCGCCCCCATCCTTTGCTGCCCACCGAGGACTGAAGCTTCCTCAGTTTCCCCTTCTCCGAGGGGCTTTTCCCAGCTGGGGCGGGGCAGGAAGCCTCCCAGTGACCAGTCTGCAGGGGGCGTTCCTCACTGCAGCCCCGGTACAGCGGGGATTGACCCGGGGACCCCGGCGCTAAAAGCACAAGCAGCTACAGCTCGGGCTGACCCAGACTCACGGCCCCTGGGGGCCAGACGCATCACACCCCCTCACCAGTGGGTTACCCTGCCCCACCCGCAGCCAGCCCAGGCCTCCTGCTGCCCAGCCCTAACGGGAGCCTTGATACACGTGGGCCCTGCAGCTTTCACCTGCTCTGTTTGCCCTGCTAATGGCCGGGGCTAACCTGGCCCTGCTCCAGGATCAGGCCTCTGGTCAGAATGGAGGAGGGCTGAGCCCTGGGCCCACGGACAGCTCCCTGGAGAGGAGCCAGACGCAAAACCCCAGCACGGGGGAGGCCGGACTTGGAGCTGAGCGACTCTCAGGGGATCTCGCCACCTGCCTGCAGCTCCCCTCGGCGCATCCGCCTGGGAGGGAGCGTGCCCCCGGCACTGCTTCCTCCCACACCTCTCCATAGGTCCCAGAATTCCTCCAGGGACCACGTCCCCGCTGCCCGGGGCCTGCGATCTGGGGGCCCTGGTCTATCGCTAGTGCCCCGCGAGCAAGTGGCTCGCCCTGTGGGAACATACGCTCGTGCCTGGCACCACCGGGGTCCAATATGCGGCCCCCCAAGCCATGGCAGGGACAGGGAGTGGGGCGGTGCTGGGCTCTTCTGGTGTAGCGATGCTGATCCCATGATGCTGCAGTGACTGTGCACGCCAGGGGTACCGATCTGCTCCCTTTCAGGGGGTTCCTGGCACGCTGCCAACGGGGCTTCGTCCCTCAAGTACCCCACTGACGGCCTCGGGATGGTGCCAGGCCAGGCCGCGGGCCTCTGCCTGCCACCCACATCCAGCCTTATGGACCTAGGAGGTTGATATTACCAAGACCGCCCCGCAGGCGATATGAACGGCTAGGGCGACTACATGGTAATATTGACCGGGGGAGCCCCGAGCACCCGACAGCTGTTTACAGCCAGCCTGGGCGACGGGCGGGCGAGGTCCCCTGTTGCGCTGGGACCGCGTCGCTGCACTCGTGGGACACAGCCGCTTGCTGAAATCAGCTCCTGCAGCGTGGGTGTGGGGGGGGCTGTGTTAGGCCAGGCTTTGGGGCCAATACTAGGGTTGATCCTGGCCAGGCCGGGGCAACACCACAGCACAGGGGTGTGGCCGGACCTGTGCAAGCTAGCCCAGCTACTTGGCACCTCTCCAGCCACAGGAGTGGTGAAGGGAAACGGGCAGCTGCTGTTTCTCTGGCCTCCCCATGGGTGAGGTCTATGGTCCGACTAGAAGTGCCGCCCAGGCTGGCACTGGCTGACGCCTTCCAAATTGGAGTGGGCCCCAGGACGGGGGTTTTCCGGAGCTGACCCTGCTTTGGGACCCTGTTCGAGTGTGGAGGGTTACTCAGGGCCGAGGGATGGGGGCAGCCCGGCCGGGGATGCGAAGTGCATGCAGGGAAATCTCCCTGGTGCAAAGCGCTAGCGGGAGAAGGGGCAGTTTGGGTGAGGCGTGTAGCACTCCCGGCAGTTCCTGGGCTCCATGCGGTGAGTGCTAGGGAGGGTCTGTGCCCTGGCTCACGGAGGGGCTCAGACTAGCCTAGGGCCTCCTGGCCTTGACATCATCAAATGGAGTCTGAGACCCCAACAGCTGGCTCTGCCCCCCGACTTGCTCAGAGACAGGGCTGCCCCTGCAGATGGGGGGGTGCCTCTGAGGGCAGGGCAGGCCCAGAGACCTCAGCAGCACCAGGACATGGACAATGACACCAGGCACGGGCCAGCAAACATGAGCCCTAGTTTCTATCTGAATCCTTCCCCAGAGCAGCACTGGAGAGGCCTTGGTCCTGCAGGCCACCCACCCGCTGTCCTCAGCTCAGACCGGCCACGTCTCCTGGTGGCTTTTCCAGACACACGCTAGGCAATGAGCGTAACACTGGGCCATGCTTGATGTGCCTCTGCCTTTCCATTCACGGAGCGCCCGCTGCTTGATGGGCCACGGAGGATAACAGCCTGCAGCTGCTACCAGGTAGGGGAGCTGCTCCTGTAACTCAAGTAGCAGAGGCTCTTGTTTGGAATGGGGAATGTCCCTGGTTCAATGCCCCCTGAGGACACATGGGTTCATAGGCCAGCAGGAACTACTGTGGTCCTCTAGATAGACCTCCTGTATAACCCAGAGCAGAGAAGCTCCTGGGGACCCCGGATGGTAGCTATAACGTGCACACACTCTTTCCACAGGAGAGCACAGCGTGTACATCTTCTTCTGTAACATGCAGCAACAAAATGGCCACAGTCTCTCCACAGCCCCCTTCTCCAGGCTAGAGAGGTGCAGACAATGAGGCACCCCGGGCCTTGTAGTCTCTGCAGGCCCGTGAACGAGGCAGCAGGCCTGGGCTGTGTGGACGGGAGGCGCTGCTGGCTTGAGGAAGAAGATGACTTAAGTAGAGGCTGAGCGGTTGGGTTAATTAGGCCCAGGGGAGGTTTGTGGGAAATGCAGGCCTGTTTCCTGCAGCTTGGTGGGCTCTCGCTCGGCGTGGGGACAAACCCCAACGCATTCCCCGCTGTCAGCGCTGGACGGACCTGGGGCGGAGAGAGGCGGCCCCGGCTGGCTGCTGCAGTGTTCATTTGACGCCTCGCCGACCAGCGGGAGACGGGCAGGGGACACGGGTCAATACGGCGCCAATAACCGGAGCAGCGGGGCGGGGGGGGGGACACAAAGTGGCCATTTGTTACGGAGGCGGCATCGGGCAGGGGAGTTATGGCCCGTAAATATCCGCCCTGCTTTGATTTTGTGTTGGAAGCCCTGATGGATTTCCCCCCAGTAATGACGGACGAGAGGATTGCTTCCACAGCCAGCGCCGTCCCGCAGGCCGGGCTCGCGAACGGGGCCACTGGCCGCGCCTGGAGCCAAGGGAGGGGGGGCACCGGCTGCCACTCTGCTCTCCCGGACGCTTCGGGGTTGGCGGGATGGACGGGGCAAAGCATCCGGCTCTTCCACGACCGGGGCAGGCGAGGGGGGTCACGCCTGGGCTGGTGAATGTCCGTGGTGGCGTCCAGCCCCGAGCTGCGGGGCGCTGTCCGCCGTTTAATTGCGGACACGCAGGCGAGAGGTCAGAGGAGAGCGGCCAGACGTGCCAGGGTTTCGCAAACCTGGCCTAGGAGGAAAGGTTAAAAATACTGGGCCTGTTTAGTCTTGGGGCCTGAGACATCTTCCGCTGGGTTAAGGGCTGTTATAACGAGATGTCATAACGAGATGTCTTCCCCTGGGTTAAGGGCTGTTATAACGAGGCAGAGCTGGGAGCACAGGGCAGTGAGGCCAAGTTGGCTAGAAATCCCCCCTCCCCGCCACACCACCCCAGACACTGGAGGTGGCTGGGCACCCCCCTGGTGCCAGGATAAGCTGGAGGAGCACCACCGGGGCCGCCCTCTCCCCCAGAAGATGCTTTATTGGGTTCTGGGGGTACCATGGTAGCCATCACTGGGAAGGGCGTTATCTTTTCAGCCCTCCCACATTCCCTGGCCTGTCCCTGTTCCGTGCTGTGGGGCGCATGTGGGCCAAGAGCCAGCTGCATTCCTGCGCTGGGCAATAGTTGTGCCGGGGGCAGATCCTTGAGGCCCTGGCTAGGGATGGCAGCTTAGCGCCACTCTCCGTGGAGGCTCCATAGCCACCTGTCCTGGATGGCTTAGACACAAGAAAGCCGGCCTCTCGGCAGAGGGTTAGACTAGCTGACCCCTGTGGTCCCTTCTAGCCCTCTGGCTCTAGGAGTCTCCCCTCGGAGCACTGGCACATGGGCGAAGCGCGGCAGGGCTGGCCAGCACGGTCTCCCCTGTGGGCCATGCAGCGCGATGTCCAGCGTCCTTTCTGCAGCTCCCCGGTTGCGTGTCGAAGGCGACTCTCGAGGTGTCTCCGAGAAGGGACGGTTTGGAGCCAGATCCAGGGGCACTAGAGGAAGCGTTGGCCCTCCCGGGTATTTGAACCGGGGGCCTTAGCTGTTGGCCATGAGCGGCCCCGGCCAGGGGGCACGTAACACACCGGTTAAGGGGGCCCTGCCTGCTTCTAGCTGCTGGCCCCAGAGAAGAGCCTGCTACTGCTGCCGGCTGGGAGCGTTCCTCCTGCACTGGGGCCCAGTGCTTTCTGCAGGGGCTGAACACACTGGCCACTGAGCGCGTTAAACCAAGGACCCTGATTGCGGGGGCTGAGCCTGCGGTGCCAGGTTCTAGCCCTGCTGCCAACCCGAGCCAGGCTGGGGTCACTGCAGGAGAATACGTCGTCCTCGGAGGACCTCAAAGTCCTTTGCTGGGGGAACTGAGGCACGGATGGGCGTGGCAGCGGTGAGGGTGAATTGCAGTCATCATGTGCCTCGGGCCCCGGTGCGCCCTACAAGCCATTTCCCCTGGGACTTACCCTCACGTCCAGGCCCCTGCGCCGCCTCAGGGAGGGGTGAGCCTGTCCCACATGGGAAAAGCTTTATGCCCACCCTTCCCAGAGCAAGCAGGGGCTCAGGGTTGGGGCGGGAATAACCCGACCAGCTGATTCCTGACCACGTTGACTCCCAAGTAAGAGACGCTGCCCATGGGCCCTGCCCTGCACCGCTGAGCGAAGGGGTCATCTCAGCTCTGGTCCCAGCACCCTGGTATTGGCCGCTCCAGCTCCCAGCCCCGCGGGCCAGGGCAGGGCAGGGCTGCCAGGGCGCGGGTGAGGGCACTGGGGTCTGACCGGCTTGGGGAAGTGGCCCGTTGTGGCTTCCTGCGCCCGCGCTACCCAACCGACCTAGTGTGGGGCTGTCATCCGAAGGCAGGCGATGCATTATAGAGTGACGGCAGCGCCTGGCCAGCCAGCCTCAGCTGGGTGTCATAGTCCCCATACCAGCAGCTAGGAGAGAGTCTCCCTTAGCTCCAGTGGCCAGGGATGGCGCTCTCGGAGCCGGGGACCGTGAGTTCTATCAGGGCTGTCTCTGAGGACGTCCAAGCGGCCTCAGCAGGGCCACCTGCATGGCAGCTGGGAGGCGTAATTCCCAGCCCAGCCAGGCGTCCTGGTGAGAGCTCTGCTGGAGCTTGTGCCTGAAATTAGCAGAGTGGCCGTGGTGGCCTGGCAGCGGGCTGGACTAGCCACCTGCGCGCAACCCTGCCTGACCCCGGGGTGCGCACTTGAGCGGAGCGAGCACGTGTCCGTCCAGCTGGCCGGGAATTACGCCCCCGGTGAGGTGCCGTGTGGGTCCCAGGAGATGAGGGGGGCGAGGGGGGCGAGGTGATCTCTCTTGTTGGACTGACTTCTGCTGGGGGAGAAAAGAAGAGCTCTGTGTGGCTCGAAAGCACGTCTCTCACCCACAGAAGTTGGGGCGACACCAGATATCACCTCCCCCACCTTGTCCCTCTGACCCCCCAGGGATAGACAAACACCAGGTCCTGGACCCCACAGGCTCCTCGCAATCAGACCCACCCCCGGCAGGGCTTTGTCAGATAGGATCTCACTGGCTCTGGGTCTGGCCCTGTGGCTGGTGCAGAGAATCCTGCTGCAGGCTGAGCCATCCAAGCCCTCGGCTCTGGGAGTCTCCCCAGGACTGGGGGGGCCAGGCCGGTTGCTCGTTTGGAAATCCCGCGGGCACGGCCCTTGCTGTGACAGCTGGCCCCAGGCTCGCCCGGGAGCCTACAGCACATTAGACGTCAGCTTGCAGTGCCAGGTGGCTACCAAGAGGCAAGGCAGCTTTGGGAGCCTCCCGACCCCCGGGGCCAAGAGGCAACAGCCCTCTCCAGGGCCGGGGAGCATGCCTGGTTCGGAGCAGCACGTCTGGGCCACGCGGGCAGGCTCAGAGCCGGGGGAGGCAGGCGGTCACTGGACATGGTGCAGAACTCGGACGTCTGTCTGGCCAGCTTCGCCGAGCAATGACTGGGGAGCAGGGCCACGAGCCACGGACAGGTGTCGTCACCAAGGAGGGAAGGGGGCTTTCCCCTTGTGCCTGGGGGTCTACCTAGGAGGGATGGGAGGGAAGGGGGAGTCTGGCCAGCGGGAGACGTGCCCAGTCAGGGCTGCGTATCTCTCCCCACGGGACGGGCTGAGAGCAGACCCGCCGACTGCAATTCCAGGCCCCAGGACAGAACAGTGAATGACCCCCCCAGAAAGGGATGGCTGAGGTTTAGGGGTTGGGACTGGGGGGGGGGGGCTGGGGGCTTCTGACCCTCGGGACCACCAGGCTGAGGGCTTTAGACACAGGAGGAATGCTGGGGTTCGGGGCTTGAGCCCTGTTGGGGGTGCCGTGGCTCGGGCTTTAGTTACAAGGGGAATGCTGATTTCAGCCACAGCGCTCCCCCCATAGCTAAAGCTCCGAGCCCCAGCGCCCCCGCCCCCACTGAAACTGGGAGCGGAGCTGTGGGGAGCCCCGATCTCCGGTGCCCCCCACCCAGCAGAAGCCGAGAACAGAGTCACAGGGCTGAACCCAGAGCGCCTGCCGCCCCCCACCCCCTCCCCCCCAGATCTAAAGCGCTGAGCCCTGGTGCTCCCAAGAACCGGTGCCAACTTTCTTCTTTCCCCCAGGCCCCACTCTCGCTCGGCCTCTTCCCACCCCCCCAGCCCTCCCCCCAGCTGCAGCCCCAACCCCCCCACCCCTTCCCAGTAGCTGAAGTCCATAAGCTCTTGTTCAGAGTTACAAACATTTCAGAGTTACGGACAGCTCCATCCCGAGGTGTCTGCAACTCTGAGGTTCTCCTGTATCTATCCCATGCGCCCGGGCCCTTTTAAATCGCTGGGCCCCTGGGCAACTGACCCCTCTACTTCCCTCCCCACCGTCTGCGGGCCTGGCTGCAGGGGCTGGTCCCACCGCAGCCATGGGGAGGAAGCTCTGCTGAGCCAAAGGGCCCTTGTCAGCTCTGCTTTCGGGGAGGCCCAGAAATGGGGAAGGGAAGGCGTGTGTCAGTGAACAGGCCAGAGCAGGCGTGGCCGGGAGCCCAGGCGATGGCCCGGCTGGGGCTGAGTTCTCCCAAAGCGGCTCCTCTGGGCCGGGGCCGGGCGCAGCGCCCACCGCAAGGAAACGCCCTCGTGCAGAGGCCTGAGCCACCAGGGGAGCGGCCACTAACGGGGGTTTCCATCCCCAAAGCAGAGGCCCCGGCACGGCCCCCCTGTCACTGGCTGCCCGGTAGGATGGCAAGGGGCTGCCGGCAGCGCCACGTCTGTGATGCCCCGTCGCCCAGACTCCTGGGGTGCACCAGGCACAGGCTGACAGGCAGACGGGCAAGCGCACATGCACGCGCAAACACACACCCAGGCACGTGTGAGTTCACACCCGAGAGCACACACGCGCATATTTCAAAGCCGCTTGAAGCAATGGTGACGGGCTGCTGCCACCTGCAGGCCATGGTGAGTAGTGCATGGCCACAATCCAGCTGAGCAGGGGAGACCCGGGGAGAGGGCGCGCTGGGGGCGGAAATGCTAACGAAGTACAGTCACAATCCCATTATTAAAATGGGAGGCCCAGATTAGCAAAGCTGAGCTCCCCACGGGCACCTCCAGCAGGAACCATCCCTCTACTGACGCTCAGTCCACGAGAGACCCAGCAGGCCCTAAGGCTACCGAGGGGGCCGGGAGCGTAACCATCTTTGTACCTGGTGCATCGGGCTGGATAGGATTTCTGTAGGCTCGAGTAATCGTAACTTTAATAGCACTTGTAAAACAGCCCAGACCTTGTACGTGTGAATGTCTGGGTGGTCACTGCCCCTGGGCTTTGTGTCCCGAGAGACTCTAACCTGAAGCCAGGAGCAGAGGTGACGTTCTCTCTGTTAAGCTTGAAGCCGCAGAGCCGACCCAGAGCGGTGCAATACCACCTTACTAAATTCACTGTCACTACAGTAAAAGGCAACCCCTAGTTCCTGAAGCCTGGATTGCCGCCCACTCACCCGGTCCCTCCGGGGAATATGCTAGAGCAGTGCATGGGATCACGTCTCTTTCCTGCAGCGGGCCGCGGCGAGGGCCGCTGGCTACTCTGAAACCTGTCCCTTAGCAGTTACTCCTCTGGCTTGCGTGCCAGGCCGGGGCTGGTGGTGCCCGAGGAGCAGGGCCCAGTGCCCACTGCTAGCTGGTGTCTGGCCATGCACCCATGGGGCGTTCCCTGTGTCTGTCCCACGGCAGGTTCTGCACCTCGGTCCCTTTCCTGAGATGCTGCCGGCTTGTGAAACTGATTAAAAACCTGGCAGGGAAAACCACCCTCCAGGGTGTCTCCCTGCCTTGGGCGCACGGATCCGAGCTCCTCCCCGGGGACAAACAAGCGCTGGCTAGTGGGGGTGTTTTCCCATCACCGCGGCCGCTCAGAGAGCTTGCTGGGTCAGAATAATGATGGGCAGCTCTTCCGCAAAGAGATGGGGATCACAAAGCATTGCCCAGCGCCCCTGCAAAGGGGGACAGGCTCTGTCTCAGCTGCCCGGAGGGCACAGCACCCCACGGCAGCTCTACAGCCCCAGACACAGAGCCCCATAGGGCCCTGAAACTGCAAGGGCTGAGGGTGTCTGAGCAGCCTGGCACAGAGCCCGTACCACGCCTTGGGGTGCCTGGGTTTGGGGAGGTGGTTTATCCCTGCACTCAGCCTGCCTGAGGCAGTTTAGTTGGGGTCTGGGGGTGGACGGGGTGTCAGGGTTGGGGGCTGGGAGTGGACAGGGCGTCAGGGTTGGGGTGGACAGGGGTGTCAGAGTTGGGGGCTGGGGATGCAAGGGGGTGTCAGAGTTGGGGGTGTCGAGGGCTGGGAGCAGACAGGGGGTATTGGTGTCAGGTCTGGGAGATTTGGGGTCTGGGGGTAGACGGGGTGTCAGAGTTGGGGTGGACAGGGTGTCAGGGTTGGGGGCTGGGGGTGGATGGGGTGTCAGGTTTGGGGTGGACGGGAGTGTCAGGGTTGGGGGCTGGGAGTGGACAGGGTGTCAGGGTTGGGGTGGAGGGGGTGTCAGGGTTGGGGGCTGGGGGTGGATGGGGTGTCAGAGTTGGGGTGGACAGGGTGTCAGTGTTGGGGTCTGGGGGTGGACAGGGTGTCAGGGTTGGGGTGGACGGGGTGTCAGGGTTTGGGGCTGGGGGTGGACGGGGTGTCAGGTTTGGGGCCGGGGCGCTCCGGGCGCTTTCGGACACTGCTGAATTGAAGGCTCGCGACGCCCTGGGGGCTGGGTCCCTGTCAGATGGGGGGAAACTGAGGCACCGAAGGGCACAGCTGGACAGAGGGGCCAGATCTTGAGCTGCCCAGCTGTGGGCTTGAGCCTGGCCTGGGCCCTGCAGACCCCCTGGTTCCTTGACGAAGGCGGGGGGAGGAGTGTGGCCGGCAGGCAGAGCCCACGGCACAGCCAGGAGCCAGCAGACCTCGGGGCGCGGCTGCAGCCACCTCCCCAGCCTTCGATCCTGAGACCCTCAGGAGCTCAGGCCTTTGTATTTAAAACGAGTGACCTAGCTCGTGCCCTTCCCCCGAGCAGAGTGTGGCCTGGGTCATTAGCAAAGGGGAGGGGGCATGTTTCGGGGTGGGGGGGAGGTAAAATCCTCTTGAGGAGGAGCCGGGATAAAGGGTGGCTGGGGCAAGGCCGGGGCAGCAATCGATGGGCAGTGACTGGGGGAAGCGCTGCCCAGCTCTGCGCGGTCTCCGAGGTGCCCTGGGGGTCAGAGCAGAGCCGTCCCTGGACGCTGACTGGCGAGGGTGGCCAGGGCCAGGCTGCAAGGGACTCTGGGGTGGGTGCCCAAACTGGGGGTGCCGCCGCGTCCCCTGGCCTCTGCAGCCAGTTGTGTTCAATGGCTCAGCACCTGCCTGCAGACCTGTCCCAGGCCCCGGGCTGGGGCAGGGTTCGGGGGCAGGCACCCGTCCCGGCAAGGAGAAAATCCTTCAAGACGGGCCAAAGCCAGCCCTGGTGTAAGTCCGCCGATTTAGGGGCGTTCTCCTCTCCGGTGGGTGCTGGCCTCTGCCCGCGCTGTCCAGGTCCTGAAGGCTGAGTGGGCTCGGCAAGGCTCCCCCTTCCTTGGCTGTCCATCTGCGGTGCCCCAAAGTGCAGGATCTCTGGGGCACGGGCTGCCTCCCCGTTGCACCCTGGGCAGCCCAGAGCACACTGCTCATACTAACCACCGGGCCACAGCTCTGCCCACAGGTCACAATCCCCCTTCCACAGAAGGGGAAACTAAGGCACAAAGCAGGGCCAGGGCCAGCCCCAACGCCAACATTGAGCTGGTGCCAGAGCTGGGACTAGAACCCGGAACTCCAGGCTGCCCGTTCCCGCCAGCCCAAGTACTAGACACGTGGCAGAGGTGGAAGGCTGGAGCATGCAGGGACCTGGGAAACCAACGGTGTGCAGTGCCCAGACGCTGCCGCCAGCCACATGCGAGCCCCGTGCCCATGGAGGTGCCCAGGTGTTGCCCAGGACAGGCCTGGGCTCTGGGGGCTGGAACGGGCAGAGCATGGCAGGAGAGTGCGGTGGGCCAGGGTGGCTCTGTGCCAGCCCCAGGAGAACTGGCTTCTAACCGCGCACGGGTCGCAGGGGAGAGTGAGTTTGGACGCATCGTAATTAGTGATGTTCTGAGGCAGCTCTGGGCCCCACAGCCAAAGGGTCTAGATCTGGGGTCCTGAGCCATTGTAGCCATTGCTCCTGCTCAGCTGGGCTGGCGGGGGCTGCCGGGAGGACTGAGGGGCATTGGGCACAGCTGGGGTAGCACACACTGTGGGGAGGCCCAGGGCTGGATCCGCAGAGGCTGTGGGGTCAGAAGTACGGCGGGATGCACTGACAGCCGTGCACAGGGAAAGTCGCATGGTAGCGGATCGAGCACTGGGCTGGGACTCAGGAGACCAGGGTTCTGTTCCCAGTTTACTGCTGGGAGCCCTTAGACCAGTCACGTCCCTCTGTGCCTCAGTTTCCCCTGCTCTAAAACGGGGGTAACGAAGCAACCTCCTTTGGGCAGCGCAATGCCGTCTCCGGATGACGTAGTGTGTCTGTTGATTGCTGGTGGATGTGGATATCGGATGCCAGGGATGATGTGAGTGCAGGTTGGGGGGCTGGCTGTGTGTGCACAGGGGGGTGTCACTGCAGGGGGCAGGGAAGGGGGTGGGTGCAGAGTGAACATGCCCAGGGGTCGGTGTGTGTCTCTGGGGGGCTCACAGGGCCATTGCCCCCCCGCGGCAACTCCTGCCAGCAGCTGCCCTGTGCATCGCGGGCCTGTTGGTCAATAGCTGCCGAATGACTCGAACTTGCCTGGTGCCCGGGCGGCTGCTGGGGGCTCTTCTCGGCCCCCTCCCCCAGGGCAGGCGGAGCAGCCAGGCAGCCGGCCTCGGAAAGGCTCCCCGGGGAGCCGGGCTAACCGAGCCTAACAAGCCGGCGTGTCTGGCGCGCGTGGCCGAGGATGGGGAGATTGATCCGGAGGATAATTGGGGTCTCACCTCGGCCTGTCACCGCCAATCAGTTCCCAGCATGGTTAATCAAGTGGCAAGCGCCTCCGGTGGGGCCCGGGCGCATCATGTGGCCCCGGGGCTGGCCTCAGCCTCCAGCGCATTCATTAGGAGCAGGGGCACGAGGAGCTGCCCCCCCGGGGGGGCATAGGGTGGGGGGGAGCCGGCTGCTGTCTCCTGAGTAACCAGCCATCAATCAATGCTGGGCTCTCGCCTCCCGCTGGCACCTTAATTGACGGGGGAGGGGGCGAGCTTGGGAGCCAGGATGGTGCTGGGGTTTAGGAGCGGCGCCGGGGGGGGGGCTGAGGGCCTCCCCATGCTGATCTGCTCCCAGGCTCAGCTCTGAGCTGTGGGAGGCCTGCGACAGGCAGGGCAGCTCCACGACCCCTTCAGGCCCTGTCCTCCCTGCAGAGCCCACTGCCGACGGGCTGGCCCCGAGGGTCAGGCCAGGAGCCAGACCCAGCAAGCAGGAGTCTGGGGTTGGGGGGTTCCCCCAAGGCCCTTTGGACTCCTCCCCATGTGTGTGATTGTCCCGTCAGCCCAGGGCTCCAGCTCAGTGGCTGGCACCAATCACTTCATAGGAAGGTTCAATAAGCCCCCCGGCCCCCCGGCCCCCTGGCCCCTCCAGAGCTCCTGGTTATCAGTAATCCCTCTGGTTGTCACTCTGGATAGGCTCCGTATGCAGTAGACGTCCAATGTTTTCTGAACCCTGCTCCGCTCTTGGCCTCTGTATCATGTGGCAGTGAGTCCCACAGGCCAGCTGGGCCTGGTACAAAAGAGTAAAAACTTGGATCACTTTTCAGTTTGCCCCCCTCCAACTTTGCTGACCTGTCCCCTTGTCCCTGTGCTAGGAGAGAAGAGAAGCGCCCGACCCCTCCTCCCTTCTCCAGCCCACTCTCTAGCGTCACTCAGAAAGCCCCTCGCATGGGGGACCTTGCAAGCTTTGTGCAAAACTGGCTCAGCGTGTAACTGGAACAAACTCTGGCTTCGGATTGCACTGGGCACTGGGCACTGCCCTCCAGATCATCCCGCCCCCTTCCTGCCTCTCCCCACAGCGGTATCTCCAGCCTGCCCTGGAGCCGGGCCTTCCTGAGGGGCACCGGCGGGCCCCCAAGGGGCTCTGCGAACATCCTCGCAGGCAGGGAGATACTTTGCTGAGTCCAGCTGTCCCCCATTGGGTGGCCCTTGGGCCGCCCTCTCACAGCCTGTAAATCTCTTGAGTACAACTCCCCTGCTGATTAATGGTCAGTTAACACCCGCCTGGGAGTGGCTCCCTTCCTTTGTCGTGACTGGAGAGCTAGCCCTGGAGACTCTCGAATTTCCAGCAGCGTTCGGTCACAACCACACCGCACAATCTCATCACTTCACGCACACAGATGATATGCCAACTTTGACAGAACAATGGGTGTCAGCAGATCTTGACCTTTCCTATGATACCTTACCTGGCATGCTGTCTATGAAATATAGCATAAATGGTGGGGTGACTGCGGGGTTTCAGGGTGCTGCTTTGAGGTACAGAGTGTCACAGTCACCCTGCTGAGCAGACGGGGAAACTGAGGCACAGGGTGGGGAAGGGACTTGCATCAGGGAACAGCCCTAAGCTCTTCTGCAAACTGGATACAATTAACTTAGGCTTGAATAGAGACTGGGAGTGGATGGGTCATTACACAAAGTAAAACTATTTCCCCATGTTTATTCTCCCCCCCAACCCCCACTGTTCCTCAGACGTTCTTGTCAACTGCTGGAAATGGCCGACCTTGATTATCACGACAAAAGGTTCCCCCTGCCCCCCGCTCGTAATAACTCACCTTACCTGATCACTCTGGTTACAGTGTGCATGGTAACACCCATTGTTTCATGTTCTCTGTGTATATAAATCTCCCCACTGTATTTTCCACTGCATGCATCCGATGAAGGGAGCTGTAGCTCATGAAGGCTCATGCTCAGATAAATTGGTTAGTCTCTGAGGTGCCACAAGTCCTCCTGTCCTTTTTACGGATACAGACTAACGCGGCTGCTGCTCTGAAGCTCTTCTGGCCGCCGGCCCGGTGCCTTGACCTCGTGCCGCAGGGCTGAGCCCCGCCGGCCCGGTGCCCTGACCTCGTGCCGCAGGGCTGAGCCCCGCCGGCCCGGTGCCCGGACCTCGTGCCGCAGGGCTGAGTCCCGCCGGCCCGGTGCCCTGACCTCGTGCCGCAGGGCTGAGTCCCGCCGGCCCGGTGCCCTGACCTCGTGCCGCAGGGCTGAGTCCCGCCGGCCCGGTGCCCTGACCTCGTGCCGCAGGGCTGAGCCCCGCCGGCCCGGTGCCCTGACCTCGTGCCGCAGGGCTGAGCCCCGCCGGCCCGGTGCCCTGACCTCGTGCCGCAGGGCTGAGCCCCGCCGGCCCGGTGCCCTGACCTCGTGCCGCAGGGCTGAGTCCCGCCGGCCCTGCGCGGGGCAGAGCGGTGAGCGCGGTGGGCCCAGCGAGGCAGAAGAGCCGGGCTCGGCTGCGGCTCCAGGATCTGTCTGTGGTTCTCGCCGGCTCCCTGGAGCTGCCTGGTGTCACCCCCACCCCCCACTTGGCTCTGCCTCTGCCCTGGCTGCTGACAGGGCACCCGGCCCCTGTCCTGGGGGGCAGGTTAGCCCCGTCGAAGGGAGGCTGAGCCCTCGTGTCTCAGTGTGTCCCTGAGCCCCGGAGAGCCCCGGGTGTCGAGGGGCCGGGACTAATGGGAGTGGTTGATCTCGTCCAGTGGCTGGTCTTGGACTCCACTGTCCCGGGCCAGTGACACTGGCCGGGGGAGGGGGGACGGGCATACACTGCACGTCCCCCGGGGCAGTGACACTGGCTGGGGGGGGGGACACGCTGCACGTCCCCTGGGGCAGTGACACTGGCGGGGGGGGGGGGAAATGCTGCACGTCCCCCGGGGCAGTGACACTGGCTGGGGGAGGGGGGACGGGCATATGCTGCACGTCCCCTGGGGCAGTGACACTGGCTGGGGGTGGGACGCTGCACGTCCTCTGGGGCAGTGACACTGGCGGGGGGGGGACACACTGCACGTCCCCCGGGGCAGTGACACTGGCTGGGGGGGGACACGCTGCATGTCCCGCGGGGCAGTGACACTGGCGGGGGGGGGGACACGCTGCACATCCCCTGGGGCAGTGACACTGGCTGGGGGGGGGACACGCTGCACGTCCCCTGGGGCAATGACACTGGCGGGGGGGGACACACTACACGTCCCCCAGGGCAGTGACACTGGTGGCGGGGGGGGTGGAACACACTGCACATCCCTCGGGCAGTGACACTGGCGGGGGGGGAACACACTGCACGTCCCCTGGGGCAGTGACACTGGCTGGGGGGGGAACACTGCACGTCCCCCAGGGCAGTGACACTGGCAGGGGGGGACACGCTGCACGTCCCGCGGGGCAGTGACACTGGTGGGGGGGGACACGCTGCACGTCCCCTGGGGGATGCACTGACGCAACTGCCAGAGGCCACAGGCCAGATCTAGACACTGATGGATAAAACCAGGGTCTGGCTGCCCAGGGGAGGCACAGGGGGTGCAGGGCTGCCGGACACCCCCGTGGGGAAGGTGGAGGGGGTGTCTTTGAGGGGCAGGGAGGCAGAGCCAATGGCGAGGGGCTTCCCAGGAGACAGCTTAAGGGGAGGGCATGTGATGGGGCACAGCCCCCATGCTGGCAGCAGAGTGGTGTGTGGGGTAATCCAGGGCTGGGCTAGCAGAGGGCTGCGGGTCGGGAGTGAGGGGCACTGGCAGAGCTGGCTGGGTGGGGGGCAGGGTGGGCTAGCAGGGGGCTGCGGGTCGGGAGTGAGGGGCACCGGCAGAGCTGGCTGGGTGGGGGGCAGGGCTGGGCTAGCAGGGGGCTGCGGGTCGGGAGTGAGGGGCACCGGCAGAGCTGGCTGGGTGGGGGGCAGGGTGGGCTAGCAGGGGGCTGCGGGTCGGGAGTGAGGGGCACCGGCAGAGCTGGGTGTGGGGAGGGCAGGGCTGGGCTAGCAGGGGGCTGTGGGTCGGGAGTGAGGGGCACCGGCAGAGCTGGCTGGGTGGGGGGCAGGGTGGGCTAGCAGGGGGCTGCGGGTCGGGAGTGAGGGGCACCGGCAGAGCTGGGGGGGGAGCGCAGGGCTGGGCTAGCAGGGGGCTGCGGGTTGGGAGTGAGGGGCACCGGCAGAGCTGGGTGTGGGGAGGGCAGGGCTGGGCTAGCAGGGGGCTGCGGGTTGGGAGTGAGGGGCACCGGCAGAGCTGGGTGTGGGGAGGGCAGGGCTGGGCTAGCAGGGGGCTGCGGGTCGGGAGTGAGGGGCACCGGCAGAGCTGGGGGGGGGAGTGCAGGGCTGGGCTAGCAGGGGGCTGCGGGTCGGGAGTGAGGGGCACCGGCAGAGCTGGGGGGGGGAGTGCAGGGCTGGGCTAGCAGGGGGCTGCGGGTCGGGAGTGAGGGGCACCGGCAGAGCTGGGGGGGGAGTGCAGGGCTGGGCTAGCAGGGGGCTGCGGGTTGGGAGTGAGGGGCACTGGCAGAGCTGGGTCGGGGGAGTGCAGGGCTGGGCTAGCAGGGGGCTGCGGGTCGGGAGTGAGGGGCACTGGCAGAGCTGGGGGGGGGAGTGCAGGGCTGGGCTAGCAGGGGGCTGCGGGTCGGGAGTGAGGGGCACCGGCAGAGCTGGGGGGGGAGTGCAGGGCTGGGCTAGCAGGGGGCTGCGGGTTGGGAGTGAGGGGCACCGGCAGAGCTGGGGGGGGAGTGCAGGGCTGGGCTAGCAGGGGGCTGCGGGTTGGGAGTGAGGGGCACCGGCAGAGCTGGGTGTGGGGAGGGCAGGGCTGGGCTAGCAGGGGGCTGCGGGTCGGGAGTGAGGGGCACCGGCAGAGCTGGGGGGGGAGTGCAGGGCTGGGCTAGCAGGGGGCTGCGGGTCGGGAGTGAGGGGCACTGGCAGAGCTGGGGGGGGAGTGCAGGGCTGGGCTAGCAGGGGGCTGCGGGTCGGGAGTGAGGGGCACCGGCAGAGCTGGGGGGGGAGTGCAGGGCTGGGCTAGCAGGGGGCTGCGGGTTGGGAGTGAGGGGCACCGGCAGAGCTGGGGGGGGAGTGCAGGGCTGGGCTAGCAGGGGGCTGCGGGTCGGGAGTGAGGGGCACCGGCAGAGGTGGGGGGGGAGTGCAGGGCTGGGCTAGCAGGGGGCTGCGGGTCGGGAGTGAGGGGCACCGGCAGAGCTGGGGGGGGAGTGCAGGGCTGGGCTAGCAGGGGGCTGCGGGTTGGGAGTGAGGGGCAGCGGCAGAGCTGGGTCGGGGGAGTGCAGGGCTGGGCTAGCGGGGGGCTGCGGGTTGGGAGTGAGGGGCACCGGCAGAGCTGGGGGGGGAGTGCAGGGCTGGGCTAGCAGGGGGCTGCGGGTCGGGAGTTAGGGGCACTGGCAGAGCTGGGTCGGGGGAGTGCAGGGCTGGGCTAGCAGGGGGCTGTGGGTCAGGAGTGAGGGGCACTGGCAGAGCTGGGTCGGGGGAGCCCAGGGCTGGGCTAGCAGGGGGCTGTGGGTCGGGAGTGAGGGGCACCGGCAGAGCTGGGTGTGGGGAGTGCAGGGCTGGGCTAGCAGGGGGCTGCGGGTCGGGAGTGAGGGGCACCGGCAGAGCTGCCCACTGGGGTTCAGCAATTGCATCACGGGGTCCCCGGCTCGTCACTGCGCTGCAGGGGGGGCTGTGGTGACTGGGACGTCTGCTCACCAGACTCCCCTACAGACCATCGTCACCCTGACAAATCCCCGGGGACGTGGCCTCCTGGCGGGTCGAGCTGTGGGACGGTGGGTGAGAAGGTCTGGCTGGATAGTCACTTTATGGCCATCGGTGCGGCACCTGTCTCCCCTCCAGGGCACCCCCTCCTGCCCGGACAGGCCATTGCCGGGGGCTTTGCCTCACACCTCTCTGGGGGCTTCTCTGGGTCCGCGGTGGCCGCAACAGTTCAGTCCCGTCCGGGGTTCGGCTCTAAACCGAACGGTCCTTCGCCCTCCTGGGCTCCCCTTCGGTTCCTCCACCTTGGCAGGGGACTGACACCTCCCGGCCTCTCCCAGCTGGGAGTCCAAGTACCACGTCCACTGGCCTTCCGCCTTTCCCGGCCCCCGGGGCTCCTGTCTCCTCTGGGGCCCCGCCACAGGGATTGGCCCTGCTCCCGCAGCTCGGCTGCCTCCTGGTCTGCCTGTAGGCACCCCACCACGCTGGTGCGGCTGGGAAGCCCGTGCAGAGTACCGCCGTGGGACCACGGCACCCGGCACACGCTGTTTCTCTGCTTTAGCTAATTTCACAGGCGGCCGCACTTCACTCCCCCGAAGCTGCCCTGACCCTTGCCCCAAGCCCCGTGGCACGGCCGCCCCCAGGTGACCTCTGGCCTCCCCCCGAGGCTGCTGTCCCGGTGACCTGATTGATTCGGGGGCCAGCGGACCATGGGCAGGTTTCATCGGAGCTGTGGGTGGGGCGGAGGAGGAAGCCCAGCTGGGTGACAGGAGCGCTAAGCCCTGGCGAGTGTCGCCCCTGGGCAGCATGCACCGCGCAGGGACCGGCTTTGTCTTACCCAGTGGGGAGCTGGAGCCGGTGGTTACGTTTAGAAGCCCGTGTAGAGCCGGTGGTCCCGCGAGGGAGAACCGGCTCTAACAGGGCTTCTAAATGGAACCGGCCCAAAGTGGCGCCTTAGGGGCCGACTCCACGGGTGCTCCAGCCCTGGAGCCCCCACGGGGAAAATCCGGTGGGTGCAGAGCCCCCACCGGCAGCTCCCCGCCCCGCCCCCGGCCCCAGATCACCTCCCCTCCGGCTCCTCCCCTGAACACGCCGCCCTGCTCGGCTTCTCCGCCCCCCCCCCGGCTCCTCGTGAATCAGCTGTTCGGCGGGAAGGGGGGGGCTGAGAAGCAGGCCGCAGCTTCGCGCTCAGGCCCTCAGAGGCGGAGGTGAGCTCGGCGGGGAGGGGGGGTGCGAGGAGGGCCGCCCGCGCCGCAGCAGGTAACCCGGGGAGGGGGGCTGCAGGGGAACCGCTCCCCGCCCCAGCTCACCTCCGCCTCCCTCGGCCTGAGTGGGGAGCTGCGGCCTGCTTCTCTGCCCTCCCCAGCTTCCCGCCGAACAGCCGATTCGTGGGAAGCCGGCGGGGGGGGGGGCGCGGAGAAGCAGAGCCGGGCGGTGCGTTCAGGGGAGGAGGCGGAGGCGGAGCGGAGGTGAGCTGGGACCGGGCGTGGGGCGGGGAGCTGCCGGTGGGTGCTCTGCACCCTCCAATTTTCCCCGTGGGGGCTCCAGCCCCGGAGCACCCAGGGAGTCGGTGCCTAAGGCGCCACTTTTGACGTGATCCGTGGGGGGAGCGGCCGCTCCCCCTGCTCCCCCCAGCTACGCTTCCCCGCCCCTAGGAGCCAGAGGGACCTGCCGGATGCTTCCTGGGAGCTGCCCCAGGTAAGCACCACCGGGACTCCCCACCTCGCTCCCCGGCAGCTCCCTCTGGCTCTTGGGGGTGGGGTGGGCACCCACTATGGTGGCCCACGAGACCCTCCTGCCCAGTTCTGGGGGCAGTCAGGGGACAGGGTGGATGGGGCAGGGGTCCTGGGGAGGGGGCGTCAAGGAACGCGGGGGGATTGGATGGGGCAGGAGTCCCGGGGGGCGGGGGTGGGCAATGACCCCCTCGTGGGGTGAGGAGGGAACCCGTTGTTAAGATTTTGGCAGCTCATCACTGGTTTTAACCCGAGCTTCGATTGCTCCAGCAGCAACCACAGACGAGGAGGGGACAGTAAGTGTGCAGAGGTGGGAGTGGGTCTGCCCGAGCCGGGAAGAAATCCACCCGAGCAATGCAGATCTCAGAGGGACAGTTCCCCCTTTGCACTCAAGCAGTTACGCAGTATTGGGGGCCTTACGAGCTGTTTGTGCTAGGAGGAGAAATTGATGCGGGAAGCAGGTGTTTGATGCAACCCTGTTTATTTACCGAGAATGTACAGAGTCCTGTTCTCCTGAACGCAGCAGGAATCAAACAGCAGGAGACAGTGTCTTTGCTCACAGTGTCTTTGCCCCTTTATAGAACAGCGCTGTGCCCAAAAACTCTCTTTCTCGTGGCCATGCTCTCACTGCTTGTTCAGTCTGCCACTGGCTTTCTGCTCCGTCTCTTTCTGTCTCTGTGGTGTTTCTCCTGTTCCCCCCTCTCTTTCACCCACAAAAGCTCACGGCTCTGCTGAAACAATACCCACCCAAGCCTTTCTCCCAGCTAGTGCAGGTGCCTAAGTGGTCTCACGTGTGTCTTTGTTTCGGGCAGCCGTCCTACGTGAAGGATGGTGCTTCCACCCACCAGCGTCAGTGACCCACAACAGGGCAGTGGCCAGACTGGAAGTAAGGTGTCATTTGAACACGGCATACATTTTTAACGGTGAGCGCAGGGCCAGCTCCAGGCCCCAGCTTTCCAAGCAGGTGCTTGGAGCGGCATTGGGAATGGGAAGGCCGTCCGTGTCCCGCGGCGGCAATTCGGTGGTGACTGCTTGGGGGGCGGCAAAATTGGTAGAGCCGCCCCTGGGTGAGCGTCATTAACCGGTGGAACAAGACAGCCAGGGTTGTGGTGGATTCTCCAGCACGGGCCATTTTTAAATCAAGATGGGAAGTTTTTCCAAAAAATCGCCTCTAGGAATTACTGTGGGGCAGATCTCTGGCCTGGGCTATGCAGGAGGCCAGACTGTGAGTGCAATGGTCCCTCCTGGCCGTAGGATCTGTGAAGTTAGAAGAGCCAGATACGGCTCAGTAGGGGGTGTTGCTGCCCAGGCGTTCAGTTTATGTTTATGTTCAGTTTATGTTCAGTTTATCCTTCTATTGCAACAGGCCCAGCCTGCTTGGCCTGGGTCTGAGATGCCCGAGGCTGCACCCTGCTGCTGTGAAGATGAACCCCCCCTTTTACCCGGACTTTCCCTTTCTGCGGGGGGTGCACAATTTGCACTGAACACAGGAAGCGGGTGGTATTTCATGGACTTGCACCCATTGTGACGAATTGGGAATTTTCTGTAGTAGTTTTCTGTAGCTTATGTGTGCCTCAGTTTCCCCCTCTACTTTGCATGGCTACCCGGGGCACAGGGGTAGGGGGAGGATTAAGTTTGCTCTCAGAGGAAGAAAGGAGACATAGGTGTGTGAGTGTCACCTCAGCGTCTGGGTGGATTGAATAGAGGGATTAAAGAATTGGCTGAAATCGACCCAGATCAACAAAGGATCCAGAGAGATAACGCCAGCTCCAGGGACTCCTGGATCGACACGCTCAGCAGGGAAGCAGAGCAGAGACCGCAGCTCGAGAACAAAGGACGGGGAAGGTGGGAGGTGAGGGATAAGTCTCGACTCTCTCACCTGGGAACTGACTAAGGAAGGAGGTCGTAGAGAGAGACCGAGAGCCGGAACATGGAGTCACGGCAGCATGGCTGGGCGCTGGGCTGACCACAATGGAGGATGCTTTAACTTTCATCTCTCTGTGCTAACCTAAGGCCTTCTCAGGCTGTGACCAGACGACTAATAAACCCGACTGTTTGCAAAATGCTGCCTGACTGTACCACTCCCCGCAAATACTGGCTGGGGGCAAGTCTCTGCCAGGGCTGCGCAGAGCTCACGGGGGGCAGTAGGAGCCCCGAGGTTCAGTGGCTTACCCTGGAGGCAGAGTGAGACCCCCGGGGGTCTGGCACATTACCTCCCAGAGACTGTTGCAAACCTGGGGGCGTAGCACCGGTCCTGTAGCTGCGTGACACCCACATTGCGCGGCTCCCCAGCTTAGCACCCGGGGGAGACCCAGGCTGGGATAGCGGGGGGCTGCAGGCCAGGATTGAGCGGCATCAGCAGAGCTGCGGGCAGGAACAGGACCCCACCTTTGCTATCACCGCGCTGGCCGCATGCAGCTGAATGCTCCCCCTTCCTTTCCGTTACCTGGCTCCAGGCTGAGTTTGTGCCGCAGTCACGCCCTGCTGGGATTTCCGCTCAGGCCTGCCTGCTGCATGGGCTAATGGGGGCAGGAGGAGCCGGTCACTCCAGGCCGGATCCCGCATCCCCTGGCATCGCCGTCCAGCACAGCGCCGGCAGCAGGCGGCTGTTGAACCTGAGCAGAGCCAAGGAGCACGTGGCTAAGCCTGTTTAAAGGGAGCAGGGCCCTGATCTCCCTGGGCAGGGCCCTGCGGGGGACAGTGCTGCCGTGCAGACTTGGGAGTTCACATGCCACTCGCCCCGGGGTCCGGAACAGGCAGAGGGATCTAGCCCCGTGTGCCCCGTCACTGCGGGGGAGATGCAGGACAGCCACAGAGGCTGTGCCTCACACAGGGCCGGCTGGGGGCTGTGCCCCCTGGCCAGGCTCAAGGGGCCCCAGCTCCCCAGCTCAGCCCTGCCCTGGCAGCTCCCCGTGTCTCAGCCCGCGCCCCCAGCCACGCCCTCGCTGCCCCAGGCACCTTGCCCAACTAGCCCCAATTCCATTTCAGTCTCGCCCTGAAGAAACCCAGCCCAGCGGGGAATGTGCCCCACTCTGTGCCCCCGGCGAGAGCCTAGGGAAGGGGGTGTCCATGGGGGGGGCAAGATCTGGCCCATGCAGCTTATCGGGGGGCCAGAGAATAACAACCCCCCCATCCTTCTGTCCCTCCCAGCAGCAGCCCCCACCGCTGCAGGCTGAGCAGCGCGTGCTGATGAGACACAGATTAAGGGCCATTGATTTCCTTTGCTCATTAACTCTTCCACTTGAGGCTGCGGCGGTCCCAAGCCCCATCCCCTCGCTAATCCCAGGGGCCAGGCTGCCAGCAACTCCTTTCTTCTGTGCCGTCGATACCGTGAGGGGAGAAATCGATGCTGGGACACTGCACTGCGGCTCCTTGGGCCAGGGCCCACCGTCCGGGGAGTAGCCTCTGAGCGCCGCGGGGCTGTGGGATCGGGGGTGCCAGGAGGGTGGGCAGGGCTGGGAATGGCAGCAGGGTGGGTGTGGCACTCTGTGCCTCAAAGCAGCGCCCTGGAACCCCCATATTCACCAATGCCATATGGTTAGGATCGGTTGCGTACAAAGCGTGCCAGGTAAGTCTGCTGAAGTGTGTATGAAGTCATGAGATTGTTACGGAAATGTTGGCAAGTGGCATACAAAGGATCCCTGCTCAGGTGGGTGCTGACCGCCCATTAATCAACTGAGTGACTCAATGATCCCCGCAAGCACCTCACAATGGGAACAGATCGCTCATTGTGACTTTGTTCACTGGGACGCAGCAAAGCCCACAGGACATGCCTGGGCTAGTGTCTGCCAGGCACACGGGCTCAGGGTACAAAATAAGGAACAGTTGCAGCACAAGGGGCCCTTTCTCTTCCCCCCACCTGCACTGGAAACAACTGCAATGCCAAGAAGATCATCGGAGGAGGCTGGACCAGGCTTCGGGGGGGAAGCCTGTGCATTAAGGACTGTAACATCCAGGGGGGTGAGAACATTGCTTGATCTAAATACTGCCTAGTGTAATTTCTTTGGTAACATATCTGTCCTTTTAGGCCTCCCACTTATAATCATTTACAATCAATCTTTCTGTAGTTAATAAATCTGTTTTATATTTTACCTAACACAGGGTATTTTGCTTGAAGTGTTTGGAAAACCTCTGCTCAGTTTACAAAGGCTAACGTGTGTCCTCTCCACATTGAGGGAGGGGCGGACTGGGTAATAAAATTACACTGGTCAGGCTTCTGCGCAGGACAAGATGCTACAGCTCTGGGGTCGTAGGCTCGGAAGCTGGGGGGAATCGGCTGGTGCCTTTCTCTGTGATTCAGGAGAGGCTTTGGGTGCCTTCATGTGATCTAGCTGGGTGGGGGGCTCCACCTGCTGTTGTGCTGAGTGATAACAGCTCCCTGAGGGGTTTGCTGCTTGCCACTAGCAAAGCATTGTGAGAGACAGCCCAGGCTGGAGCGTTAGGGGCACCGCGGTACCCCAGTTCCCGGCTGTACAGCGGGGATCCCGTCACAGTATACACTGGTGCAGAGATTTGAAGTGTGGTGGCTGATAGCAGTCAAAGCGTTACCGGTTTGTTCTTTTCTGTTTGCTTATTTGGGGCAAGGGAAGTAGGAACAGAAAGGCACAAAGACGAGTGAAAGCAGTGAAGCCATTTTCATTCCTGTTGAAGAATCCTGGCTGTCACTTTATCAGTCTTCAGTGCAATTGCGACGCCTTCAGCGGCCCTCCGTTCTCCTTCTGTCCGGTGAAGCTCATGGCTTGAGCTGGTCACGTCCTGGCATCTGAAGAAGTGGGTTTTTTTACCCATGGAAGCTTATGCCCAAATAAATCTGTTAGTCTTTAAGGTGCCACCGGCCTCCTGGTTGTTTTTGTGGATACAGACTGACCCGGCTGCCCCCGACACTTCACATCCTGGCAGAAATCCCTGAGCCCCAAGAGTCGCTCAGGCAGGCTGTGCTGGCTGCTCACTGCGGCGGCAGGGCTGGGCCGGCGGCACCCCCAGGAATACACTCTTCCGCAGCAGAACTTGTCTCTGACTCCGCCATAGCCAGCCAGGACGGGTGAAGAGAAAGACCAGCTGGGGGGGGGGGGCTTGCAGGTGGCTATCAGACTGTGCCCTCGGGGGCGAGAGGTAGGTGGGAGTGGCCCTGCAGATGGCTTCAGTGGGAAAGGGAGTTTGTAGCATAAGCCCTACCTCAACTGGGGCAACTGGAGGGAGGAGCTGCCCTTGGGGTTGGGGGGGTGGGCGAATGCCTGTCTAAGGGGAGAAGGTTGGGGAGCCATCACCTTTGCCTTTGGGCTTGAAGAGTTGTTGTGAACTTCAGGACCCAGGGAGCATCCCACCTCTTCTGTCCCCGTGGGGGTGGGGGGTGTCTCAGAGATGGTCCATCTACCTCTGGGCCACCCTTCTGCCTCCCATGGTCTGCAGGCAACTTCCAAGCTTCCCCTCTCCCTGCCTGCTCTTGTGGGCTGGCCCCCTTCTATTCTTTCTCTTCTCATTAAGCCGACAGAGAGAGAGAACGATGATAGCCTGGTGGTTAGGGCATCCACCCGGAAGGTGGGAGACCCAGGGGCCTGTGACCAGGGACCTCTTAATGCCAACGGGAAGAAGAAACAGGGGTAGCACAGGCTTGTACAGGGATCCCCTGGGTCAGATATGTGTGTGTTCGTTCTCCAAAGAGTAGCTACCAAGAGCCTGTATCCCACTGGTCATGCTGATCACTGCAAAATGTATGTCAGGACAGTATATAGGATGTTGTAATTTACCTGTGGCTACAACATGTCCCTGCGCGTACAAAGTCACAGAAACTGTATGAGCATTCTTGAGAATCAGGCTGCTCATGTTACGCGTACGATATTTAAATTGACAATGGAGCTGTAATATTCTGTACATTAGCACAGTCGCTCATGAGAAAATCAAAGGGACAGCTGTAACTTGATTTTTTTTTTAAACTGAGTGCATTTTAAAAATGCCATTTCTGACAGAAACAACCAGGAGTCCTTAAAGACTAACAGATTTATTTGGGCATAAGCTTTCGTGGGTAAAAAACCCACTTCTTCAGGTGCAATCTTTAAGGTGCCCCCGGACTCCTTGTTGTTTTTGTGGATACAGACTAACATGGCTACCCCCTGGTACTTGGTACCATTTCTGATAGAGCACCTTGTGACAAGGTAAAGGCATGGCAGTCTGAGAAGGGTTCCAGGACCTGGGTGCACAAAGAGGAGGATATAAAAAGGAAGGAGAAGCTGGGTCAAAAGAGAACTCTCTAGGGGAAGGGTGCGTGCTCTGAGGATTATTCCCCAGGGTTTTTCAGTTGATTTACTTTTTGTTTTGTGGATAATAGAACAAGCCCAGAGGAATGCTCTTTAAAAGCTTTATTTCCCTTCCCTAGCTGGTGAAGTAGAGGGCAGTAGATTCATTTATGCATCTAGTTCTTGCTTCACTTTCACAGTAAAGAATGGAAAAAAGAATCGGTGGAGAAGTCCAAGACTGTTGCCAACAGCCTCTCAAGAGAAGGAAACTGATACTGACACGGGTGATAATTCAAGGGGGCGTGGACAAAGTCAGGATTCCAGACAAATAGGTATAGAGGGGATTGGGTTTTTTTCTGGAGTGCTATTAGTTAAATAACACCATTCATATGAATACAATTCAGTTGGGGAAGTCATAGCGAAAACTAGAAGTGAATAAAACGATCACCAACTTTTGGGACCCACAAAACCCACATTTTGTGGGATAATCCCAGTATAGAGCCTCATTCTGCAACCTTTAATCAAAGGGACTGTGACGTTGCTGCTAAAGTTGGGTGACTGCCCCTTGTCAAATGCCGAGACGTGGTGGGACAGACCAGCAGGTCGCCTCTGGGACACGGGGGAGTGGGTGGTGGCACCTTTTCTGCATCTTTTGTTGTTGTTGCAGATGTTTCCTCTGTAACCTAAAATTCTGGCTGCTCTTCCTTGCCCAGTTAAATAATGGAAATGGTGGGTAATTTACCCCCTTCTTTCTCTCAATAGGCACTTACAGTCAGAGACAATGTGTGACGGGGTGGACTAGGCCCCGAGGACCCCTGCTGGAGGCTTTGTGGCCCTGCCACACCCCGCCCCAGAAAAGAGCAGTAGAGAAGTCCTCCAAGCTCCCTGGAGCAGATGTATGAGAAGCAGCCAATCAGGACCCAGCAAGCTGGTATAAAGAGAGCTGCTGGGCCAGAGGCAGTTCAGTTCCTTGCTGGAGCTGTAGGAGTGTGGATGGTGGCAGGCAGACAGGCTAGGTCCCGTCCCGTCCCGACAGGGTGTTGTGATGGTGCTGCCTGTGGGAGCCAGCTGAGGTCACTCAATCAGGGTGATCTGCAAACAGAGTGGGGCAGACAAACCCCAAACGCTGGGGGATATTCCAAGACTGAGATTTACCCAGCCAGCCCAAAACAGCTTCTCTAGCATCTCCCTGGGTACTCAGACGTCCACACAATGCAGTTCCCTTAAAGTGATCCAGCCTCAGGCCTCCATCCAGACACACATGTCAAACAGAGGATGATAAACTCTGAAAATCTTATTTCATCATATAAAAGAAAAGGTTCCCCTGACCCCAAAGGACCAAGCCCCAGACCCAGGTCAAATGATAACTCAGATCTTACCCAAAATACACGCTTACAGTCAATTCTTATTAACTAAACTAAAATGTATTAAAAAAGGAAAGAGTGTTGGTTAAAAGATCAATATACAGACAGACTTGAATTCAATTCTTGAGGTTCAGATACAGAGCAGAGATGAGTTTGTAGTGGCCAAAAGTCCTTTTAGAAATAGTCCAGAGGTTATAGTCCAATGTCCATGTTCAGGGTGACTCCAGTCAGTGACTGGGGATCTCAGTCCTTGTGGTTTAAGGTTCCCACTCTTGAAACCCAAAGCAGATCTGAGATGAAGAAGGATCGTATCCCTATATGTTTCCTGCTGCCATTTGGCCTGAGAAAACAATAGGCTTAATTTTCCTTCTTCCAAACATCTGGCAATTAGGATCATTTATCCATTAAACAGTTCAGACACAGGTTATCACAACCTTCAGTGAGACATAGACAATACTATTGCACTCAAATGTCTTCCTAAATGTTAATATTCCTTTTTTGATCTTTGAATCAAAGCTATAGCCATAGCCAAGACTTGTTTGCTTACATCACAAGACCTGAGCAAACCTCTATCCTTCTACCTCTAACAATGCAGACCTGCATTTCAAAGCTCTGTTCATTTCCATCTCTTCCTAACCAGTCTTTAAAGTTCAGCCATGGGTCAGGTCCAGAGAGAACGAGAAGGAGCCCTGAGCTGGTTGCTGGGACAAAGCCCTGAGGTAAGGGCAAAGACGGCGCAGGGCCATGGGGAAGTGGCCCAGGGAATTAGAGCAGCATTAAATGAATGGACACAGCAGATAGCTTCTCTCTGCAGGGTCCCTGGGCCAGGACCCAGAGTAGTGGGCAGGCTCCCAACCCTATTAGCCACTGGGGGGAAGTGGCCTGGACACTGAGGCACCCCAGAGCGGGAGCTGAAGCACAGTGGCCCAGCTAGAGAGCTGTAGCCAGTCCCAGGTTTACAGTGGCTCCATGGAGCGGGGCCCATGCTCAGAAGGGGCCCCGGCCTGCTCAGCTTGCCCTGCGCCCCAAGACCCTTCAGCCCAGCAGACACAGTTGCCTCCCAGCAGGGCCAGTGAGCGCGGCCGGGAGGCAGGGTGTGGGGGAGAGGGTTTCTTGGCGGGGGGGGGGGGGGGTTTCTGGGCTGTGAGGGGGCAGGGAAGATGTGTATGTTGGGCACTAGGGAGTTGGGTTCTGTGGGGGGTGCTGGGCAGTTGTGGTGTGGCTGAGGGCAGGGGGGTGCTGGGCAGGGGAGGGGTGGTGTTAGGCAGAGTGCTATGCATTTGTGGGGAGGGGGTTGGGGGGGGTGCTGGACATAGTGGGGCTGGAGAGCTCTGGCCATAGGGAGTCGGGAGGATGTTGGGTGGAGCGGGCTGTGTGGCGTGGCCTGGGCCTGCCCCCTGAGGGGAAGGGCACGCTGGCTGGGCAGGCCACTGTGTGTCTGGCAACTGCCGGTTTGTGAATAGTGCCCTCGCACTGGGCTGGGCGGAGCAGGGGACTGACCATGCCCCATTACCCCTGGCTGGCCCCTCGCTCTGGGGACTGACCTCCCTGCGCCACGCTCCACTGCTCCCATGGAGACCTACAAATAAGTTTGGCACCGGGCCCACGAAAGGTTAATCCGGCCCTGGCTGTAGCAAGGAAGCCCCAGGAGGGAGGGAGCCCTGTGACACTGCTCTATCCTGGAGAAGGAAGAAACCGAGGGAGTGCAGGAGTGTGAAATCGGCCAAAGGGGGTACTCATGAGAGGAGAGTGAACCCCATCACAAAGTGCCAAAGAGTGACTCGACTTCTAGAGAAGGGTCTTCAAATCCAAGTGAGAAGGGCCAGTGAGATGAGAGTAAGTCCAACTAAAAAACAGATCTCTGTTTCCTTTTGTAAAGCGCTCTGAGCTACTTTGGGAATGAAATTGTAAAATATGATAATTTGTGCTAAAGGTTGGCAAGCCAGCTGTTTTTTAAAAACCTGTCAAAGGCAGAAAGGCAAGAGTTCTGCAGATGGACATTTCCACACCTACGGCCCAATGCTTAGAAGTGCTGAGTAGTTGTGAGTCCAGTTGACTTCTCGGCACCTGGTACCAAGGTGCTGGGGATTCCCAGGTAATGGCCTGGGGGTGACTACACTGACATTGTTTAACATAAACAAAATTACTCACCTGCTTAAATTCTTTGCAGGACGGAGACCTCCCTGGGCAAGTTTGTGGCTCTGGTTGCTCTGATGGTTTTGATTCCACTGGCTAATACTTTTTCACTGAATTATGGGTTCCTTTCATTCCTCCTCGTATGGCTGCCTCAGCTACTGGAGAAGCCTGCTATACTATAACCTTCCCCCTTTACAGCTTCTTCTTCAGTTGCCCAGGCTCTTCAGTGAAGGAGGAGCCAACACTAAGTGACCAGCTAATGCTCTCGAGACAGCAAGCTCTGCTCTATAGGCTGTGAGCCATCTGGGCAGCCCCGTGTGAGAACAGACGGTCTAGTCTCAAGGCATTTTGTTGGTCACCTCTACTCATCACTAACTGCAGAAAGAGAATGAGAGGAGAGCAAATGGAAGGGGAGACACAGAGAAAACAAATTTTAGATCCCAGCAGCACTTAGACGCCACCTGCGTGGTTGGAGTGAATAGAAATGGTGCATAGATGCTGGGACGAGTTGCCTACCTAATGACATGGTGCCTCTTTCACAGGTGAGGTATCAATGTCCAACTTGGCAACTGAGACCAACACCTGCGGAAGGAAGAGGGCCTGAAACATAAGCCCTTGTATCAGAGGCCTGGGCTAAAGTAGTGGTCAAAGCTTTGCTAAAATAAAGCAAAATCAAGAGGCCGGGCCTGCTCGCAGAACCTGGCAAGAATAGGGCTGATATTGCAGAACCACACATTCCTAAGCAGTTCTAGGCACAAGAACACACAAACACATTCCAGAAGGATGGTACCAGAACGTCTCGATATCAAGACATTCCCCAAAGAGAACAGGAACATGCTGACCCATCTTAAAGATAAGGTCAGGATGACAGCATGATGGAGAGAGAGGTTTTGATGGAACCAACATGTAAAAGGTGGCACCTAGATATGTCAGAGGGTGGCACCTAGATACATCAGAGGGGCAATACATATTGGCCAGCCTAGGGGATAGTGGAAAGTCCTGCCACTAATTGAGCTGTCCTTTGTCATGGGCATACATGCACTGAGTGTACTTGTAGCAAGTCAAGGTACCAATATCATGCTTTGTTGACAATAAACCTGACCAAGTGCCTTCGTCCCTTAACGGATCTTGTAGTCATTGGGCGTTTCTATCGAGGTCTGCTCTGCCAGCAGTCTGCGCAGAGCTGGGACAGCGTGCAGAGAGAACACACACAGCCAAACAACTGACAGCACTAAGCAAAAGCAGCAACGTAGAATACACTTGGGCTTATCGACTCCCAGTGTATGGGAAGAGGACAAAACAGTTGAGGCCCTTAGCAGGAATAGAGTGAGACCCCTGACACCAAGTATGGTATGAACACACTCCCTGAAGATGATACAAGGATATGCTGACAGCCCCCCCTCCCCGCCACACACACACACTTAAAGATAAGGTCGGATGACAGTGTGATGGAGAGAGATGTTTCGATTGAACCAACATGTAGAAGGTAAAGGGTGGTAACTATCCACGTCAGAGGAGCAGTAACTAGCTACCTCGGAGGGGCACTACACAACTCGTGTATAAAGAGGGGTCTCGGAGGGAGTGTCCTGTGTAAGAAAAGCAGCAGCAGCACCAAGGAGAGCACTCAGCCACACAGCTGGAAGCAGACAGAGGGAGAAAAACATCAGTTAAATTTCACCTACCCCATCAGCATAACGAAAGTGGTGACAGTCAGGTAGACGGAGGATTCTCAAACAGGTCCAGCATGCTAAACGGGTAGAACTGATTGGCTGAACAGTTCAGGCCATCAGATCCAAATACAGGGGTCGCGACACCCCGGTAAACAGTTGCAGTCAAGATCAAGACCGAGATCACAACAGGATCAGATTGCAGAACAGAAGGGTGGAAACTGAGGTTGGAAGGTTTTAATCAAAAATTTGTAAATGACAGCACTTCGGACTTCATTAAAACAATGTAATATCAGGCTCTTAAGGAGACCCTGTCCTAATGGCACCCACTATCACCAGATCAAGAAACAGATCTTAAGATGGTTAAAGAAAACTGAGTTTGATAGCATCCTGTCTGGCAAGAAATCACTTATCAATAGTTGTGGTTGTGAAACCCTCATTTCTTTATTGTTTTGTCATTATGGTCCCCACTTCCCTATTGTTTATCTGTCTGGTCTCTGTCTGGTTCTTTGATTGTTTCTGTCTGTTACATAATTAATTTTGCTAGGTGTAAATTAATTGAGGTGGTGGGTGTTGGGTTATGTCCATTTTGTATGTTTTGTATAATTTCAGGAACCCATATTGGTTCCCAAAATGGAGGTTGTGCCCATGTGACCCAGCTTTCCTGCCTTTTATTTCTCCTCAGATGTGGTAAACAACTTCTGGATAGAACTGTTTTTCTACCGCCTTTTCCACTGGGTTTCCCACAGGGGTTTTCTGCTCCTTCTACGGAGTTTCCCAGGCAAGGTTAGATAAGTCTTTCTGGAGCACTGCTCAGGAGCTGTCCATCTGAGTGACAGCAAGGGACTGTCACGGGTCTGACTTGCACTTACCTACTCATCCTAGCGGTAGAGGGGGCTAGGGTTTTCTTTTCACAGCTCCGCCTCCATTGGATGTGCATTTGCCATCACCTGCAAGAAGAAGAGAAGGACAGACAGCCACATCCCACTTACCATCATCCATCTTCAGCTGCTGTCCCCTGACGTACCATCTACTCTTCTTCAGACCCAGAGGAACATCAAGGGACTCCCTGGAGCTCCTCTCCGATGGCTTTCAGCTAGCCGTAGGATTGAGGTCCCAGGCAACAATCGAAGCTTAATCTATAGAAGAAGGTTTCTATGGAGGGGTTTACTTACCTGTTTATAGGGTTTATTTTGGGGAATCACTGTATTGCATAATTTTAGTGTTTACTCCCTCGTTTTCTTTTCCCTATTCATTGTACACCAATTCTTCAATACACTTTATTTGTTTTTCACCTTATCCCAACTGACTCCTCATCATTCAAGGTGGGAGGGACCGTTTATGGGCAAATCAAACCTACCAGTTGATAGATGCTGGCCAGGGAGGGTCGAATCTAAGGAAATAGGAAGCACAGGCCCACATGTATTTCTTTGTCTTTCTGTCCTTTTCTCTAACATGGTGTATGATTAGATTAGAGGATTTTGTTACAATATGTTAGGATTGGTTAGTAAAATTTTAGTACAATGATTGGTTACGGTATAGCCAAGCAGGACTCCAGTTTCACTATATAAACTGGGGTCCAAAAAGGAGACCAGCAGAGAAGGAGCAGAAGAATAAGAAGGAAAGACCTGGAAGAAGAAGAAGAACTCACCTCTAAGGCACAGCCTGAGATCAGAGCTGCTAAGAATCCTCTGCACGACTGTGACATTCAGCAACCAGAATCCAGACGAGACTGACCTTGCCTGGCCAACGGGGAAAGTGCGCCTGCCTGATCAGGATTGGTGATCATAGCATTGTATGTTTAGCATGTGTATTCTCCTTGGTAATTGTTAATAAATACAGGATAAGGATATTACTGGGAAAGGCTCTTTCACTGGTAAAAGGTCCTGCAGATCCGCAAAGAGTATGCTCTGAGCCCTAGGACCTGGGTAAAAGTGGGTGTCCCCTAGAGTGTGTGAGTAACAGACAATTTTGTACGGGTGACAGTGGCCTGCGTTCATTGGTCATCCAATTTTTAAAGAGGGCTCCAGAGGTGACCCTGACAACTACCGGCCAGTAAGCCTCACTTCAGTACTGGGCAAATTGGTTGAAACTATTGTAAAGAACAAATTTGTCATAGAATCATAGAATATCAGGGTTGGAAGGAACCTCAGGCGGTCCCCCCAACCCCCTGCTCAAAGCAGGACCAATCCCCAACTAAATCATCCCAGCCAGGGCTTTGTCAAGCCTGACCTTAAAAACCTCAAAGGAAGGAGATTTCACCACCTCCTTAGGTAACGCATTCCAGTGCTTCACCACCCTCCTAGTGAAAAAGTTTTTCCGAATATCCAACCTAAACCTCCCCCACTGCAACTTGAGACCATTACTCCTTGTTCTGTCATCTGCTACCGCTGAGAACAGTCTAGAGCCATCCTCTCTGGAACCACCTCTCAGGTAGTTGAAAGCAGCTATCAAATCCCCCCTCATTCTTCTCTTCTGCAGACTAAACAATCCCAGTTCCCTCAGCCTCTCTTCATAAGTCATGTGTTCCAGACCCCTTATCATTCACATCCTTCTTGTAGAGTGGGGCCCAAAACTGGACACAGTACTTCAGATGAGACCTCACCAATGTCGAATAGAGGGGAACGATCACGTCCCTCGATCTGCTGGCAATGCCCCTACTTATACATCCCAAAATGCTGTTAGCCTTCTTGGCAACAAGGGCACACTGTTGACTCATATCCAGCTTCTAGTCCACTGTAACCCCTAGATCCTTTTCTGCAGAACTGCTCCCTAGCCACTCGGTCCCCAGTCTGTAGCAGTGCATGGGATTCTTCCGTCCTAAGTGCAGGACTCTGCACTTGTCCTTGTTGAACCTCATCAGATTTCTTTTGGCCCAATCCTCCAATTTGTCTTGGTCCCTCTGTATCCTATCTCTACCCTCCAGCGTATCTACCTCTCCTCCCAGTTTAGTGTCATCTGCAAACTTGCTGAGGGTGCAATCCGCGCCACTCTCCACATCATTAATGAAGATATTGAACAAAACCGGCCCCACGACCGACCCTTGGGGCACTCCGCTTGATACCAACTGCCAATTAGACATGAAGCCCTTGATCACTACCCATTGAGCCCAATGATCTTGCCAGCTTTCTATCCACCTTATAGTCCATTCATCCAGCTAAGGGTACTGCCTCGGGATAGCGGGTGGCAAAATCTACCACCCCAGAATGTATTTCTTCCCCGGCCGGGTCATCTTGCTGAGAGGCCCCACTATGTCCATGGCCACCTTCTGGAAAGGCTCCTCTATGATGGGCAAAGATCCCAAAGGCGCTTTCCCCTTGTTCCAGGCCTTCCCCACCCTCTGACAGGGGTCACAGGATCGGCAGTACTGCCGGACCGTGGTAACGACCCCGGGCCAGTAAAAGTTCTGTAGCAACCTCTGCCGGGTGCGCCGGATTCCCTGGTGCCTTGCGAGGGGGATGTCATGGGCCACATACAGGAGCTTGCGGCGATACTTCTGGGGGACCACCAGCTGCCTCCTGATCCCACAGGACTCCACTTCCCCTGGGGGAGCCCATTCTCGGAACAGGAACCCCTTCTCCCACAGGAACCTCTCCTGGCAGCCTCTCCTCATGGTCCGTCCCACACTGAGGTCGGCCAGGTCCCTGAGCTTCCGCAAGGAGGGATCTTCCCTCAACTCAGCCTGGAACTCAGCGGCTGGGGAAGGGATGGGGCCCGGTTCCCTCTTGCTGGCTGGGTCTGAGGCCACAGCCTCTCTGAGCCGTACCCCTTGGCGCTCCCTCCCCACCAGGGCAGGGTCCCGCGCCTCCGGTGTGGTACCCTCCCCAAGGTCAGGGCGCAGTGCCCCTCACCGGCTCTGGTTACAGGTCACAACCAGGGCGGTCTGGGGGTTGCTTGGCCAGTCCTCCTTGGCCCCCCATTTCAGGTGTATCCTTGCCACGGGCACCTTGAATGGGGTCCCGCCCACCCCCGTCAGGGTCACGTAGGTGTTGGGCACCACCTGATCTGGGGCCACCACCTCGGGCCGGGCCAGCGTCACCTCCGCGCCCATATCCCAGTATCCATTGACCTTCCTCCCATCCACCTCCAGGGGAACAAGGCACTCTCTCCGGAGGGACAACCCCGCGCCCACCCTGTAAACCGAGCACCCTGAGTCCCGAGCATCCAGCCCTCTGGCGGGGCTGGCCTGGGGTACTCTTCCCTCCTGAGCAGGTGGTAAGCTGGCAGCCCCCCTTGCCTGGGTCGTCTGCCCCTCGTCCAGCTGGGTCCCTACCCAGTTAACCCTGAGTAGGTTGGGTCTGTTCAGTCTGTCCCTGAGCCTGGGGTACTGGGTCCGTACATGGCCTCTCTGGCCACAGTGATAGCAGCTCAGGTCACGTGGGTCCCCTCGAGCAGGTCGGAGGGTCCCGACGCCAAGCATTTCCCTTGGGAGGGGGTTCTCCACATTTCCCCGCTGGGAGGCCCCATGGTGACTCTCTCTCTGCATCGGGGAGGGGGGGGGCTGTTCTTTTGGGACTCCTCCCAGCTACCCCCTGACCGACTGTTCACAAACTCGTCGGCCAGCTGCCCCGCGTGCTGGGGGTTCGCGAGCTTTTTGTCCACCAGCCACAGCCTCAGGTCGGAAGGGCACTGTTCATACAGTTGCTCCAGTACGATCAGGTCAAGCAGGTCCTCTTTAGCATAGGCCCCAGCTGTCCACTTGCGGGCATATCCCTGCATCCGGTTGACCAGTTGTAGGTAGGTGACCTCAGGCGTTTTACGCTGACTCCGGAACGTTTTCCGGTAAGGGGGTGAGAAACTGGAGCCTGTCTGCAGAGTCAACCCTGTGCATCTTGCAGGCATGCTCAAAGGCCGTCAGGAAGCTATCTATGTCCTCCCCCTTCTTCCGCTGGGCCAGGAAGCACTTATCAAAGCTCCTTGCAGTCTTGGGTCCCCCCTCACTCACCGCAGCCGGGGCCCCACTGCTCCTCAGCCTGGCCAGCTCCAGTTCATGCTGTCTTTGTTTCTCCTTCTCCTGACGCTCCCTCTCCTTCTCCTCCTGCTCATGCTTACGCTGCTTTTCATGATCCTCCAGCTCCCTCATTTTCATCTCCCTCTCCCATTCCAGCCTCATCCGCTCCAGGGATGGGGAGCTCCGCCGGGAGGATCCCCTGCTGGCTGCCGGGATCAGGGTGCCCTCAGTATTCGCTGGGCTTCCCCCAACCCCTCCCCCAGATGTAGGTAGGAAGGGTCTCAGGATGTCCTCGGCAGCAGTCTGACCCATCCCAGCCCGGTCAGGCCCCAGGGCCCACACTGCACCCACCGGGCGGCTTCCCTCCGGGACAGGGATCGGGTCATCCAAGCGATCCCTCTCCTCCAACTGGGCAATCAGCTGTTCCTTGGTGGGTTCCTTTCCACAAGGAAACTAGCTGGGGACTGGATTGGCTGGCTATATGAATACTTAGGGCAGCTTGCTATTAAATAAGTATGCTAAAAAAAAAATGTATAAAAGCCTGTGTAACTTCCTGCTCTGGGTGCAGGATTTGAGATTCTGTTCTCCCTGGACCTTTTCGCAGCTGCAAATAAACTTTTCTGCTTCTCCACCCCGTTGTGATGATTGGGTGACGCACACCGGGTAGCGAACCAACCCCTGCTGTTTTTTAGCCTCTCGGACTGGGTGCCGGCAACAGGGACATGGTCAATTACCGCTTTTGATTTGGTGTTAAATAATTGGGCATCTCTTTTCAAGCTTGTTTTATTTAAGAGAACAGACAATTTCTCTTATAAGTGGCATTTTCTCCAAAAAAGTCAATCTCTACCCTGAGGGAGATTTGCTCACAATAACTTCTGAGTGGGCACCAGGGGAAAGTGGAGAATTTCTGAGAACCAAAACGGAAACGTCTCAGGTGTCTCAGGTGCCCTACTGGCTTTTGAATCACAGAATCATAGAATATCAGGGTTGAAAGGGACCTCAGGAGGGCATCTAGTCCAACCCCCTGCTCAAAGCAGGACCAATCCCCAACTAAATCATCCCAGCCAGGGCTTTGTCAAGCCGGGCCTTAAGAACCTCTAAGGATGGAGATTCCCAGGGAGAATTCCATCCTGCTTACTTATTAAAAGGCAGGCTTATGAGCTCAGACCAGACTGTAACAATGGGATGGAATGAAAGGGATGTAAGGGACACCCCCTTTAAGAGTGACTTCAGTATGACTTGGTTTACTTAATACAGCACTAGATATTTGCCCTTAAAATTATCCTTGAAGTCTAATCTAAGGGCCTCCCTTCAATAAAAGTTCTATGTGTTCAAACACTAGTTAATTAAGACAAAAGGCCAAAAGCATGTTATTCAAAAAAGAAAATCTCCTTCCCTTCCACCAACCCTGCTGCCCCTGCACCATTCTCTCAGACCTCAGAGATAGTGATGAAAAAGGGGCTCTGGTGAAGCTTGCAACTGCCTGTGGATATCAAAGATGTATGTTTCCACTAGTGCAAGCTTTCACTTTCACAAGCATTCTACAGACACTTCCTCTTCCTCTGAGGACATCACTGCTAGCCAGCCAGCTTACTTATGAACCAGCCACTCAGTTAAGTACACACAGATTTTAAAACCCTGCTGCAAGATGCTCCAGAGTTTGGGCAAACGGCCTGCTGTCCGCTCCTGGGCTCAGCTTCTCCCCCTCACACGTGGCACATGGCCCCCTGCAAAGCAGCTGCCCTGACTGCTCGCCCGCATGGCGTCTGACCCCAGCAACAGGGAACCTAATGGAGCAGACTCCAAACGACCACACCCAATTCCAGAAGCTTCTGGATGTGGAGTGGTCAATCTGCCTAGCAACAGTGACCCAGACACAACTCACTCCTTCTCCCCTTCCCGTGGGTCTCTTAAAGAGATATCTCCCTATTTTAGACATGGGTTAAGACCACCTTCTATGCCAACTAATTCAGTGTTTTGGCACAAATTAGCCCCTAACTGAATTTTGTACCATTCACTTTCTTCCCCCTTCTGCATCCCATCACTTGCTCTCTCTTGTTTTTAAGAAGATTTACCCCCACGTTCCGTATATTGTTCCACAGTACGACAATCAAAAGCTGATCTCAGAGTGAGAGGCTGATTGACATCCTCTGCATTCACGGCTCAGCTTTTGCTCGAAAAATGACATCAGTCAAACCTCTTGACTAGAACCTTTATGGCTCGTCAGGGAGAGCCTGGTCCTGGCCTTAATCAGTAATACTGTGCATGCTAGAAAATGGCTTTTCAGTCTTTTTCTGACTGCATACATTCAACAATAAGTTTCATACCAAATGCAAAGAGACTTGTGCAGCCGCCATATGTGACCCAAATAGTTTTACAGGTTCTGCAAAGATACAGCGTTGTTTGAAAACAGACCCAATGGACCATTCCTCCTTTACCGCTGGTGATCTTTGAATGAGGGGTGGGCAAACTTTTTGGCCCGAGGGCCATATCTGGGTATAGAAATTGTTTGGTGGGCCATGAATGCTCACGAAATTGGGGTTGAGGTGCAGGAGGGGGTGAGGGTTCTTGCTGGGGGTGCGGGCTCCGGGATGGGACCAGAAATTAGGAGTTCAGGATGCGGGAAGGGGCTCCAGGCTGAGGCAGGTGGGGTGGGATGTGGGGGAGGGCTCCGGCTGAGGGTGCGGGCTGTGGGGTGGGTCTGGGGATGAGGGGTTTGGGGTGCAGGAGGGTGCTCCAGGCTGGGACTGAGGGGTTCGGAGGGTGGGAGGGCGATCTGGGCTGGGGCAGGGGCTTGGGGCGTGGGAGGGTGGCTCAGGGGTGCAGGCTCCACGCAGCGCTTACCTCTAGCAGCTCCCAGAAGCAGCGGCATATTCCCCTTCCAGCTTCTACACGGAGGCGCGGCCAAACAGCTCTGCTGTGTGCTGCCCCACCCGCAGGCGCCGCCCCTGAAGTTCCCATTGGCTGCAGTTCCTGGCCAATGGGAGCTGCGGGGGTGGCGCTTGGGGCGGGGGCAGCGTGCGGAGCAGAGCCCCCTGGCCAGCCCTACGTGTAGGAGCCGGAGGGGGGACATGCTGCTGCTTCTGGGAGCCGCGCGGAGCGGCCCCCGGCCCCGCTCCCTGGCTGGAGTGCTGGAGCAGGGCAAACCCCAGAGCCCGCTCCCCAGTGGGAGCTCAAGGGCAGGATTAAAATGGCTGGCAGGCCGGATCCAGCCCTCTGCCAGTAGTATGCCCACCCCGTTTTAAACAGTCATCTGCCATTTACCTGCTGACTTTTGACTGCTTCTGTAAATAAAGAGGCTTTTAAACAGCTGTGCAGGACGATACCTAGGCCTTTTTCCTGAATGGTTCATTTAAAACCAGCATTGGTTATGAATACAGGCAGTCCTCAACTTTACGACGTTCAAGGTATGACAAACGGCACTTACGCCGTTTATAAATGGACACCCTGTTTTGATTTTCCAATGCCGATTTCGACTTTACGACACTTGACCTGACACAACGCCATGCCAGCGAAGAAGTTCATATGCGCATCGATGTTCTGCGCCGCCCATCTCCCTGACTCAAGATGCTCAGTAGCTGTTCCAACACCATTTTTACATGTTGAATCTTTGTGCTTCCAAACTTTTTCTTAAAAGTTAGTGTTTCTTTGCACATAATAAAGGCAGAAAAGGGAAAATCTGGTGCAAGTGATGTTTCTTCTTCTAAGAAACGTAGAACAGTTACTATGGAAAGAAAAATGGAAATAATTAAGAGGTCCGAGAAAGGTGAGAGGCCAAAGCTTTGGATTTCCCCCGAAAGACTATCATGACCATCCTGAAAGACAAGGTAGGAATTCAGGAACGTGTTAAGGGCTCAGCTCCTATGCAAGCCACTGTGATAACTAAGCAGTATGTTGGACTTATCGCCCAGGTTGAGAAACTGTTAATTGTTTGGCTGGAGGATCAAAATCGATGCCATGCTCCTTTGAGTTTAGGCAGAATTCAGGACAAAGCCAGGAGTCTTTATGATGATCTAAGGAAACAACAGGGGGAGAGTTCTAACGCTGAGCCTTTTAATGCCAGTAGAGGCTGGTTTATGCCTTTTAAAGCCAGGGCCAATTTGCATAACATCAAGGGCTCCGGTGAACCGGCCAGTGCTGATGAGGAGGCAGCTCGTGTTTTTCCAGAGATATTGGCTGAGATCATTGGGGGGTGGGGGGGAATTGTGCTCAGCAAATTTTGAATGTTGATGAAACTGGGCTCTTTTGGAAAGAAATGCTGTCAAGAACCGACATTGCCAAAGAGGAGAAATCCATGCCAGGGTACAAAGCTGCTAAAGATAGGCTCACTCTTTTCCTCGGTGCAAATGCTGCAGGTGACTTTAAACTTAAACCTTTGCTTGTGTACCATTCCGAAAACCCCAGGGCTTTCAAGGGATATTCCAAGGCATTTCTCCCAGTGATATGGAAATCCAGTCAGAAGACGTGGGTCAATAAGAACATTTTTGAGGATTGATTTAATCATCATTTTGTGCCAAGCGTCAAGGATTATTGCAGCAAAAACAGTCTTGCATTTAAAGCATTGTTAATCCTCAACAATGCTCCTGGTCATCCAATCATCCTTCATGACATGCATCCTAACATCAAAGTGGTGTTTCTCCCCCCCAACACCACCTCATTGTTGCAACCCATGAACCAGAGGGTAATTGCATCCTTCAAGGCCCACTATCTTAGGAACACATTTGCACAGCTCATCAGGGCAACTGAGAGGAAGGTGGACCAACTCTGAAGGAATTCTGGAAGGGCTTCAACATTTACCATGTAGTTAAGAACAATGGTGAGGCATGGAATGAAGTCAAACAATCAAATCTGAATGGTGTCTGGAGAAAATTGTCTCCTGATTTTGTGTCTGACTTCCAAGGCTTTACAGACACTATTGAGGAGGTGACTAAGACTATTGCTGAAATGGGCAAAGAACTCAACTTACATGTTGCACCCAAGGATGTTGATGAGTTGCTGGCATCACATTCTGAAAAATTAATTAATGAGGACCTCATTGATCTGGAACAGCAAAAAGTGGCAGAGGAAGAAGAAGATGCACCCACTGTTGAAGAGACTCCTCCTCGTAAAGTCTTGACAACAAAAGTGATGGCTGAGGCATTTCAACATTTGGAAGCTGCCATGTCCCTGTTTGAGGAACATGACCCCACCATTGAGCGCAGTACATCTGTAAATAGGAGCATATCCAACATGTACAGCTGCTACAGAGAAATTTACAAGGAACGGAGGAATACATCTGTCCAAACTTCCTTGGGCACTTTCTTAAAGTCCTTCCAAATCACCTCAAAACCCCCTGAAAACCTCACCCAATTAGACCCACCCATGAGCTCAGAAGAAGGTGTCCCATTTCCTTCTTCATTCCTTCAGTAGGTTGCTTAACCTACAAATCAAATGACAAGATCAGCAATGCCCAGGAACCATTTGTGTTGTAAGTCCGAGGACTGCCTGTACTATATTTCTTTATGTATTTTAGCTTATTATGTGTTTGTTTCAGCTTATTATGTGTCAACCATAGTCTGGAAAGGTTGAGAGAAATTGCCTCAGAGGGTGCAGAATCAAGGCTTGGCTACCCCTTGCCCCTATCCAAATCCTCCCTGCCATACCTGCGAGCATGCAGAGGACAGCTCTTTGGAACCTGCTCTTCCTCCCCACCCCTGGACTAGACATGCAGGGAAGCTACAACATGGGAATGGGATGGGAGTCTTACTTCCTCTTCACAGACCTATTCGAGGTAGGCACAGTTTAGCCCCTACACGCAACCACCGCCCACCCCAGAGCCCAGGTGCCAGTCCTGTGATCTTTGCTCTATGCGTAATTCAGGTGCATGTATGGTACTGAGGTGACAGGCTGTCACTGGTCACAGATTAGTGTCAGACCCAGCTCCCAGTCCCTGACAGAATGAATTTGCAGCTTAGGTTGTACTGAGCATGCTCATTAACATCTGCTGAAGGGGAAGGAGCCTCCTGATCTGCCCTGAGCCCTGCCCTGCTGAGACCCGGCTGTCAGGGTCTGACCCCCCCACCCGCCCGCCTTGGGTGACGTTTGCAGCGTGCATGGCGGTTGTGCTGCCCCTGCGCCCCCCACCCTGGAGCCGCGCTGGCTGCAGCTGCTCGGGGCCTGGAGACTCCTAATCTAGGCAGAACCAGGCCGGTGCTGAGGATGGGGTGGGTGTCCCCCCTCGTGTGCCTGGGCAGCACATGCCGCTCATCCCAGGCGCTGCCCCACTGAGAGCGCCCGGGGGGCAGGTCGGGACAAGGCTTCGAGGCTGCTGCCCCCAGCACATTCAGGGCAGGGATAGTTATCCAGCTGTGGAGGTTTCAGGCTGCAAGAGCAGCGCTGCAGAAGGGCCCCCTGGGAATCTTTCCCTGCTGGGAAGAAACAAGCATCTGCCCTCGCACCACAAGTATTGTTTACATTCCACTTCAAACTTGCACAATTGTTTCCCAGCTCTCTAGTTTGCAGTGACCGGCAGTGCCCCGGTGTGCCCATTTATTCCGCCAGTTAGCCCCCTTGTCTCTGAGAGTCTTTCCTGGCCTACGGTGGGCGTTGGGCCGGGTGACCAGGCAGGTCCATACAGGCTCTGACACAGAAACACGGATTGCTCTGGGAATGCCTTGATCTTACCAAATCTCCCCAGGGTTGCACTTTTTTTTATTACTCTTATTACTCTTAGCACTTCATCATTTTGCTTTGCTAGCACGGTGCAGATGCAGGGCATTGTGCTATTTAATTTACATTTTAATAGCAAATACTCAAAAATATTTATCAGTAAGTAGTTGCTAGTCGTTTTAGCAATGACGTCTGGGTTTCTAGTAGAGCACTTGCTGCGTTTTTCCCTGTGATTTTTAATTTGGAATTTTTAATTTGACATTTGAGTGACTCTTTCCTGAGACGCTGGGATGGATGAAGTGGGTATCGATCGACCAGGCGGTGTGAAAGCTTTGCACGGGAAGGCGCCTCTTTCTACAGTGCAAATCAGCATTGATTTGCTTTAACTTTTTGTGTTTGGCTTTGAGATCGGCTTCACATCTCCCGCTCGGTTCCAGAAAGCCAATTTCCATGACCTGCCCTCATGTATTTTGCCACCACCATGCCGTAGTCCGGACCTCACTAAGCCTCTTCTGAGGGGGGAGCCGCGTGAGCTGGAGTTTAGCTTAGCACCTGGCTGTCATAGAGGACGAATGTGCCCTTCAAAATGAAAGTCTAAGAACTTTCAGGCTGCAAAAGCAGAGCCCTCCTGTGAGGGTCGGACCCTCAGCAGCTGTGATGCGACTGAGCTCCATTGACTTGGCAAGAGCTGGGCCCATGCTCTCATGAGGCTTAACTGTGGTTATAGCATAGCTTAGTGGTCAGTGCAAGAGCCCAGCAGACAGGACTCACAGGTCCTGTTCCCACTTCTGCCACTCACTTGCTGTGTGATCTTCAGCAACCTGCCTGGGCCCCAGCTTATCCACCTGTAAAACAGGTAGAATAATAACAGGTGATTGACGTCACCCTGGCCGGTCGCCTGGGGCCCAGCTCCTCTTCCCTCGCGCCACACTGCTAGCCCCTCTCCAGATCTTGCGACTTCGTCCTCTGTAACATCTCTAAGAGCCATCCCTGTCCCTCTGTCCAGCATAGTCCAGGTTGCAGGATCAGGGTCTAGGCTGGAAGCAACACATCTGTGATGCGGAGTAATTATCATTTACAGAGTGCACAGGCCACTTTGCAGACAGAGAAGGAGTCAAGCCCCTGACCTGAGGAGTTGTAATTCAGTCAGCTCTGGAAGCCACATTGGCAGTTCAAACACAGGCAGACACGGAGGCACCATCGATGCGGAAGTTTCAAGTCCTGGGGTTTGAAAACAGAGGCTGTTCTGTTGTGCAGTGTTGCTGTGCACTGTTCTACTGCTGTGCTTCACCCCAGAGATGTCTGCACATCTGCAGTGGGCAAAGTAGCTGATGTGTGTAGCCTGGTAAAGTTTGTTAAGTACTGGATGACATGCATTATATAAATACATGGGCATCTAGGAACTTCCTTTTCTGCTGCATGGAAAAACCTTCCTACTCCTAAAGGCCTCTATCCCTAAAGCTACAGGAGAATCTTCATTAGCTGGTAGCAGTATAGGGTCTATAGCACACAGTTGAGCATCTCTGATTCCACCCCACAGAGGGCAATCGTGAACATACACATTGCATACTGCTCCCTCTCTTTATGCCTCTACATTTTTCTCCCTTTCTGCTCTTGGGCTTGAGAGCCACACTTTAATTTGTTCTCTGCCATTTATATGGTACAGTGTCTTACATACAATTGAAGTCCATAGAGCGTTTTGGGATACTATTTATATAAAAATCACCCCAGTAAATACAATTGTATTGGACTATGACGGGGGAGGATTCCATGTTACAGAGGAAGATTTTAAAAGCCTCCATTTTAATACTTCTTAGATAGGGTGCTGAGCTTCTCTCGGTTGGTATGAGATGGGATCTCTTGGTATTGGAGAGACAATATAGACTAGTAAGCATGGGGCTAGGAGCCAGGAAATCCGAAGTCCCAATTGCAGCTTTGCCACTGACTCAACTCTGTGGCCTTGAATGTGTTATTCAACCTCTCCCTGTCCTCAGCCATAACATGGTAATAATAAGAATAAGAATAAGAATTAATAAGAATGTCATGATCAGACTAGTGTGTATTCAGAGTGTAAATCTCTTATGTGGACCAGCCACTGAGGGGATAAAGAACAACAGTCTTGGTTTGCAAGTCGAGCACTGGCCTGCAGTAGATGAAGTCAGACTGTTCAACTCGTGCTTCTGAAAATCTTCTCCCGAGATACAGAACATTCTGCTCCAGCTCAGTTGATAGGGGCCTGAGTATTTGGAGCATTTTCTGCTTGCAGTTTCTGCGAAGCTCTGAGTGGCCACATTGACAATCAGACATTTCCTAGACGACCATAATATGTCCTGGGTCTGGTACTGTGCGACATTTTCAGTAATGACGTGGATAATGGCATGGAGAGTATGCTCATAAAGTTTGTGGCTGACACCAGACTAGGACTGCAAGAATTTTGGAGAACAGGATTAGGATTCAAAATGACCTTGACAAATTGGAGAATTGGTCTGAAATCAACTAGATTAAATTCAGTAATGACAAGTGTAAAGTACTACACTTAGGAAGGAAAAAATCAAATGCACAGCTACAGGATGGGGAATAACTAGCTTGGTGGAGGTACTGCTGGAAAGGATCTGGGGGTTATAGTGGATCACAAATTGAATATAAATCAAAAGGCCTATATTATTCTGGCGTGTGTTAACAGGAGTGTGATAAATGAGAGGGGGAGGGGTAGCTCCCTTTTGTAGACACCCAGCCAGCCAGTTAGCTATAGAATCCCTCTTGGTAGTTGTTCTCTACTTGCTTTACCTGAAAAGGGTTAACAAGTCCACAGGTAAAAGGAAGGGAGTGGGCACCTGACCAAAAGAGCCAATGGGAGGGCTAGAACTTTTTAAAATTGGGAAAAAACTTTCCCTTTGTCTGTCTGTGGTTGTGCTCTGGAGAGAGGAGACACAGAGCAGCAATGCTATAAGAAGCTTTAAGCCAGGTGTGAAAAATCATCAGATCATACCTAGAACTACTTATTTGAAACCCCAGATATGTAAGTAGATCAGGAAGTGTCTAGAAAGATGCAATTAGGTTTATCTCTGTTTATTTCTTATTGGCTTGTGGACTCCTCTGTGCTAACCTTTAAAGTGGACCTCAGGAAAGTTATTTTGATGCTTAATCCTTATAAGTGGTTCTTTTTAAATGTAGCAAAAAGCCTAAGTTCCAGATGTATTTTCTTTCTTTTTCTTTTAAATAAAATTTACCTTTTTTAAGAACAGGATTGGGTTTTTTGTGTCCTAAGAGGTTTGTGCATATGTTATTTAATTAGCTGTTGGCAACAGCTGATTTCCTTTGTTTCTTTTCTCAGCTATTCCCCGGAGGGGGTGTGAAAGGGCATGTGGGTACCCCACAGGAAGGAATTCCCAAGTGCACCTTCCTGGATCCCATACGGTTTTTTGCACTTGGGTGGTGGCAGCATCTACCCATCCAAGGTCAGAGAAAAGCTGTAACCTTGGGAGTTTAATACAAGCCTGGAATGGCCACTATTAATTGCTAGAATCCTTGCGGGCCCCCACCTTCTGCACTCGAAGTGCCAGAGTGGGGAATCAGCCTTGACAAAGAGTGTCGTATGTAAGACTCAGGAGGTAATTGTTCTGCTCTGCTCGGCACTGGCGAGGCCCCAGCTGGAGTACTGTGTCCAATTCTGGGTGCCGCACTTTAAGAAAGTTGTGGACAAATTTAGATTTAGAGCAGGTTGCACAGCGGAGCCAAGAGGCCAGTGAAGAAGCTTGGCAACATGTGACCTCCAGAAGAAGAAGGGGGAATGTCCAGGTACCAGCAACCCAGACACAGGTAAGTAACCGTTTTCATGTTCTCTCCACAGGTACCATTGCGGAGAGTGGACCAGATGATACGTCTGGGGGGAGAAAGCAGAAGGAGGCTCCGCTGGTTGGAAGGCATGAGATGTGCTGTCCTGAGGTTGGGGGTTCCACGACCACCACTCCCAAGAGAAGGAGGCGGGTGGTGGTGGTCGGGGACTCTCTCCTCAGGGGGACTGAGTCATCTATCTGCCGCCCTGACCAGGAAAACAGAGAAGTCTGCTGCTTGCCAGGGGCTAAGATTCGCGATGTGATGGAGAGACTGCCGAGACTCATCAAGCCCTCGGACCGCTACCCCTTCCTGCTTCTCCACGTCGGCACCAATGATACTGCCAAGAATGACCTTGAGCGGATCACTGCAGAGTACGTGGCTCTGGGAAGAAGGATAAAGGAGTTTGAGGCACAAGTGGTGTTCTTGTCCATCCTCCCCGTGGAAGGAAAAGGCCGGAGTAGGGACCGTCGAATCGTGGAAGTCAACGAATGGCTACACAGGTGGTGTTGGAGAGAAGGCTTTGGATTCTTTGACCATGGGATGGTGTTCCATGAAGGAGGAGTGCTGGGCAGAGACGGGCTCCACCTAACGAAGAGAGGGAAGAGCATCTTTGCGAGCAGGCTGGCTAACCTAGTGAGGGGGGCTTTAAACTAGGTTCACCGGGGGAAGGAGACCAAAGCTCTGAGGTAAGTGGGCAAGCAGGATACTGGGAGGAAGCACAGGCAGGAACGTCTGTGAGGGGAGGGCTCCTACTTCATACTGAGAATAAGGGGCGATCAGCAGGTTATCTCAAGTGCCTATATACAAATGCACAAAGCCTTGGAAACAAGCAGGGAGAACTGGAGGTCCTGGTGAAGGCAAGGAATTATGACGTGGAATAACAGAGACTTGGTGGGATAACTCACGTGACTGAAGTATTGTCATGGATGGATATAAACTGCTCAGGAAGGACAGGCAGGGCAGAAAAGGTGGGGGAGTAGCACTGTATGTAAGGGAGCAGTATGACTGCTCAGAGCTCCGGTATGAAACTACAGAAAAATCTGAGTGTCTCTGGATTAAGTTTAGAAGTGTGAGCAACAAGAGTGATGTAGTGGTGGGAGTCTGCTATAGACCACCGGACCAGGGGGATGAGGTGGATGAGGCTTTCTTCCGGCAACTCGCAGAAGCTACTAGATCGCACGCCCTGGTTCTCATGGGCGACTTTAATCATCCTGATATCTGCTGGGAGAGCAATACAGCGGTGCACAGACAATCCAGGAAGTTTTTGGAAAATGTAGGGGACAATTTCCTGGTGCAAGTGCTGGAGGAACCAACTAGGGGGAGAGCTTTTCTTGACCTGCTGCTCACAAACCGGGAAGAATTAGTAGGGGAAGCAAAAGTGGATGGGAATCTGGGAGGCAGTGACCATGAGTTGGTCGAGTTCAGGATCCTGACACAGGGAAGAAAGGTAAGCAGCAGAATACGGACCGTGGACTTCAGGAAAGCAGACTTCGACTCCCTCAGGGAACTGATGGGTAGGATCCCCTGGGGGAATAACATGAGGGGGAAAGGAGTCCAGGAGACCTGGCTGTATTTCAGAGAATCCCTATTGAGGTTACAGGGACAAACCATCCCAATGTGTCGAAAGAATAGTAAATATGGCAGGCGACCAGCTTGGCTTAACAGTGACATCCTTGCGGATCTTAAATATAAAAAAGAAGCTTACAAGAAGTGGAAGATTGGACAAATGACCAGGGAAGAGTATAAAAATGTTGCTCGGGCATGTAGGAATGAAATCAGGAGGGCCAAATCGCACCTGGAGCTGCAGCTAGCAAGCGATGTTAAGAGTAACAAGAAGGGTTTCTTCAGGTATGTTGGCAACAAGAAGAAAGCCAAGGAAAGTGTGGGCCCCTTACTGAATGAGGGAGGCAACCGTGTGACAGAGGATGTGGAAAAAGCTAATGTACTCAATGCTTTTTTTGCCTCTGTCTTCACAAACAAGGTCAGCTCCCAGACTGCTGCGCGGGGCAACACAGCATGGGGAGTAGGTGGCCAGCCCTCTGTGGAGAAAGAAGTGGTTAGGGACTATTTAGAAAAGTTGGACGTGCACAAGTCCATGGGGCCGGATGCGTTGCATCCGAGAGTGCTAAAGGAGTTGGCGGCTGTGATTGCAGAGCCATTGGCCATTATCTTTGAAGACTCATGGCGATCGGGGGAAGTCCTGGACGACTCGAAGAAGGCTAATGTAGTGCCCATCTTTAAAACAGGGAAGAAGGAGGATCCTGGGAACTACAGGCCAGTCAGTCTCACCTCAGTCCCTGGAAAAATCATGGAGCGGGTCCTCAAGGAATCAATTCTGAAGCACTTAGAGGAGAGGGAAGTGATCAGGAACAGTCAGCATGGATTCACCAAGGGAAGGTCATGCCTGACTAATCTAATCGCCTTCTATGATGAGATTACTGGTTCTGTGGATGAAGGGAAAGCAGTGGATGTATTGTTTCTTGACTTTAGCAAAGCTTTTGACACGGTCTCCCACAGTATTCTTGTCAGCAAGTTTAAAGAAGTATGGGCTGGATGAATGCACTATAAGGTGGGTAGAAAGTTGGCTAGATTGTTGGGCTCAACGGGTAGTGATCAATGGCTCCATGTCTAGTTGGCAGCCAGTGTCAAGTGGAGTGTCCCAGGGGTCGGTCCTGGGGCCGGTTTTGTTCAATATCTTCATAAATGGTCTGGAGGATGGTGTGGATTGCACTCTCAGCAAATTTGCGGATGATACTAAACTAGGAGGAGTGGTAGATACGGTGCCAGGTAGGGATAGGATATAGAGGGCCCTAGACAAATTGGAGGATTGGGCCAAAAGAAATCTGATGAGGTTCAACAAGGATAAGTGCAGGGTCCTGCACTTAGGACGGAAGAATCCAATGCACCGCTACAGACTAGGGACCGAATGGCTCGGCAGCAGTTCTGCGGAAAAGGACCTAGGGGTGACAGTGGACGAGAAGCTGGATATGAGTCAACAGTGTGCCCTTGTTGCAAGAAGGCCAATGGCATTTTGGGGTGTATAAGTAGGGGCATAGCCAGCAGATCGAGGGACGTGATCGTTCCCCTCTATTCGACATTGATGAGGCCTCATCTGGAGTACTGTGTCCAGTTTTGGGCTCCACACTACAAGAAGGATGTGGAAAAATTGGAGAGAGTCCAGCGAAGGGCAACAAAAATGATTAGGGGACTGGAACACATGACTTATGAGGAGAGGCTGAGGGAACTGGGATTGTTTAGTCTGCAGAAGAGAAGAATGAGGGGGGATTTGATAGCTGCTTTCAACTAACTGAGAGGTGGTTCCAAAGAGGATGGTTCTAGACTATTCTCAGTGGTAGAAGATGACAGGACAAGGAGTAATGGTCTCAAGTTGCAGCGGGGGAGGTTTAGGTTGGATATTAGGAAAAACTTTTTCACTAGGAGGGTGGTGAAACACTGGAATGCGTTACCTAGGGAGGTGGTAGAATATCCTTCCTTAGAAGTTTTTAAGGTCAGGCTTGACAAAGCCCTGGCTGGGATGATTTAGTTGGGGATTGGTCCTGCTTTGAGCAGGGGGTTGGACTAGATGACCTCCTGAGGTCCCTTCCAACCCTGATATTCTATGATTCTATGACAAATTGGAGAGAGGCCAGAGGAGAGCAACATAAATGATTTAGAAAACATAAAAGATTTAGAAAACCTGACTGCTGAGGAAAGGTTAAAAAATCTGGATGTTTAGTCTTGAGAAAAGAAGACTGAGCGGGGACCAGATAAGAGTCTGCAGGTATGTGAAAGGCTGCTGTACAGAGGATGGTGATCAGTTGTTCTCCATGTCCTCTGAAGGTAAGACAAGAAGCAATGGGCTTAATCTGCAGCAAGGGTGATTTAGGTTAGATATAACAAAAAGCTTCTAATTAAGGATAGTTAAAACTCTGGAACAGTTGTCCAAGGGAGGTGGTGGAATCTCTGTCATTGAAGGTTTTTAAGACCAGGCTGGACGAGCCCCTGTCAGGGCTGGTCTAGGTTTACTTGACCCTGCCTAAGGGCAGGGGGCGGGACTAGATAAGCTCTCGAGGTCCCTTCCAGCCCGACATTTGTGTGATTCTGTGTTATAATATTCCCCATAAAGAAAAGGAGTACTTGTGGCACTGGCTCATGAAGTGAGCTGTAGCTCACGAAAGCTTATGCTCAAATAAATTTGTTAGTCTCTAAGGTGCCACAAGTACTCCTTTTCTTTTTGCGAATACAGACTAACACGGCTGCTACTCTGAAACCTAATATTCCCCATGTCATTGTGACTGATGGTTGTTATAGAATCATTATTTATTCCTTTACAATTTGTTTATTTGGAATTTATTTATAGCAGAGCCTGTGGGAGACAATTTCCAGCCATTCAAAAAGCGACCATGACCCTTGCCCAGGGAGCTCACAATCGCAGGACAGACTGACAAGGGGACAGAGGTTGGGGAAGGAGAACAATAAATAGGGATTTTTTTATGCAATCAGCTTGAGTCAGTATAAGGAGCGTGGCAGGAATGGGTCTTTAAGAGGGACTAATCAAGGACTGGGCAGGGGCCTTACGGGAATCTCACAGAAGTTGTACTGTGGCTAGGGGGTTAATTAATTAATTGTATAACACTTTGATGCTGTAACATGCTCAGTGTTATTATTAATTGTATTATAACAGATGGGGTTCCAAATACACCATCTCCTGGATAGCCCTTCTAAAACTAGTTTGCACAGGCCGCTCTGGGAAGCTCCACTCTGCAGGGCACCTGTATTTACTTTCCTTTTGAATTCTGCACTGTGAGTTCAGGTGGGGTTACCACCTTTAAGGCTGTTTTTCAGGACAAAATCATTGTGTCCCATGGCGTTGTGTTACATGACACCGTGATAACATTGCATTGTGTCATGACACAGTCTTCAGCTCAATACGCTACCCTGACATACTGTTGTGCTTACAATCCCCTATGAGGACAGGACCTCATCTCCAAAGCAATTCTGGATGTGAATCAAGGCAGCCCTACCAAAGTCAGGACTCTCCAGTGATATTCGGGGTGGGTGGTTCCCTAAATGCTGGACTTATTGCTGCGGTTCTCAACCTTTCAGACTCCTGTACCCCTTTGAGGAGGCTGAAGCCTGAGCCCTGCCACTTGGGGTTGGGCCCGAGCCACCCTGTCTGGGGCTGAAGCATGTAACTAGTTTTGCAGGCCCCCCTGTGGTGTGGAGCCCTGGGCAATTGCCCTACTTGCCACCCCTGAACACTGGCCCTGCACTTGCGACCCCCTAAACCCGTCCCGCGACCCCGCGGGTCACGACCCCCAGGTTGAGAAACACTAATGTAGATGAGTTAACTTGCCAACTGGAAGACCTCTGCACCCCCGAGGGGTACATGTACCCCGGTTGAGAACCTCTGACATGTTCTATGCATATTACAAGCCTTGTCTGAGAATGCTGTGTGGTCATCTCTGAGCTTTCCCAGTGCTTAGCTCTGACAGTGGGACTGTTAATTCCATCTATTCACTGTGCTTTTATTTGCATCTTTAGCCAGGGACGACACGACATCAGCATCCTGATCCAAAGACTTTGTTGTTCCAGGGGACAAGTCCTAAAGGTCGACAGTGCACCGGCGACCATGTGCAGTTCAAGCAGAACCTGTTGCTCCTTTGGTTAGAGGCATCACAGTGCCATGATTCCTCATGATGGAAGCCCTCAGATGACAGTTCAAAGGGCAGAAGTCATGGAGCCTGGGGGCAGTTTATTCATTGACAGGTTAGATAGCATGCTTTGCTCCATGACATCGGTGAGACCACAGCTCCCAACACGCGATGCTCTGTGTCTCGCACCATGGGGGTGAAGAATTCTAGCATGCCATCCTGCACCCGAAGCCAAGTGGCCTCCAAAGACAGCAGCTCCCTGCACCTTGTAGTCCACGGGGCTAGCCTGCTATATTATATCATCCCTTTTTCTTTATTGGTTTGATTGATTATATTGTTTTGACTGATGTTTTTGTGCTGAATAATTTCAGTAAATATTACCTCATTTTATTTGGCTGTAATGCAAGGAAATTACAGGCCTATATCCTGTATAATTAGCAAGAGCAAATTACCATGAGTGTTTGTAATCTTTGGCACCGATAAATGGCCTACCAATTACCCCTTTTTAACTTTGGGGAACTGAATGTGTTTAACAGAATTCTGGAACATACTGGTAACCACAGGGTACAGAGCAAGAACATGGAAGTAACAGCTCAGATCAAAGGTAGCGGTTATGAGAATGAGATAATCAGTATCAATATGTAAGAATATATCCTATAGAGTAAGTAAATTCTATCCTAAGATTTATCTGGGTGAGGAAATTAGATTGGGCATGGAAGGTTGGGCACGGATATCAATATTCAGGATAGTGCCAGGACCCTATATGAGGGCGAACCACCCTGTGGAGAGGATTCTTTTTAGAACATAAGAACAAAAGAACAGCCATACTGGGTCAGACCAAAGGTCTATCTAGCCCAGTATCCTGTCTTCTGACAGTGGCCAATGCCAGGTACCCCAGAGGGAATGAACAGAACGGTAATCATCAAGTGATCCATCCCCTGTTGCCCATTCCCAGCTTCTGGCAAACAGAGGCTAAGGACACCATCCCTGCCCATCCTGGCTAATAGCCACTGATAGACCTATCCTCCATGAACGTATCTAGTTCTTTTTTGAACCTGTTATGGTCTTGGCCTTCACAACATCCTCTAGCAACGAGTTCCACAGGTTGACTGTGCGTTGTATGAAAACATACTTCCTTTTGTTTTAAACCAGCTGCCTATTAATTTCATTTAGTGACCCCTAATTCTTGTGATATGAAAAGGAGTAAATAACACTTCCTTATTTACTTTCTCCACACCAGTCATGATTTTATAGCCCTCTATCATATCCCCCCTTTGTCATCTCTTTTCCATGCTGAAAAGTCCCAGTCTTATTAATCTCTCCTCATATGGCAGCCGTTCCATACCCCTAATCATTTTTGTTGCCCTTTTCCGAACCTTTTCCAATTCCAATATACCTTTTCTGAGATGGGGCAACCACATCTGCACGCACTATTCAAGATGTGGACGTACCATGGATTTATATAGAGGCAATATGATATTTTCTGTCTTATTATCTAACCCTTTCTTAATGATTCCCAACATTCTGTTCACTTTTTTTTACTGCCGCTGCACATTTGAGTCAATGTTTTCAGAGAACTATCCACAATGACTCCAAGATCTTTCTTGAGTGGTAACAGCTAATTTAGACCCCATCATTTTATATGTATAGTTGGGATTATGTTTTCCAGTGTACATTACTTTGCATTTATTAACACTGAATTTCATCTGCCATTTTGTTGACCAGTCACGCAGTTTTGTGAGATCCTTTTGTAGTTCTTCGCAGTCTGCTTGGGACTTAACTATCTTGAGTAGTTTTGTATCATCTGCAAATTTTGCCACCTCACTGTTTACCCCTTTTCCAGATCATTTATGAATATGTTGAATAGGACTGGTCCCAGTACAGACCCCTGGGAGACACCACTACTTACCTCCCTCCATTCTGAAAATTGACCATTTATTCCTACCCTTTGTTTCCTATCTTTTAACCAGTTACTGATCCATGAGAGGACCTTTCCTCTTATACCATGACAGCTTACTTTGCTTAAGGGCCCTTGGTGAGAGACCTTGTCACAGGCTTTCTGAAAATCTAAGTACACTACATCCACTGGATCCCCCTTGTCCACATGTTTGTTGACCCCCTCAAAGAATTCTAATAGATTGGTGAAGCATGATTTCCCCTTTATAAAAAACATGATGACACTTCCCCAACAAATTATGTTCATCTATATGTCTGACAATTTTATTCTTTACTATAGTTTCTACCAGTTTGCCCAGTTCTGATGTCAGGTTTACCCAGTCTGTAATTTCCGGGATCACCTCTGGAGCCCTTTTTAAAAATTGGCATCACGTTAGTTGTCCTTCATCCATTTGGTACAGAAGCTGATTTAAATGATAGGTTATAAACTATAGTTAGTAATTCTGCAATTTCACATTTGAGTTCCTTCAGAACTCTTGGATGATACCATCTGGTCCTGGTGACTTATTACTGTTTAATCAATTTGTTCAAAACCACCTCTAATGACACCTCAATCTGGGATAGTTCCTCAGATCTGTCACCTAAGAAAAATGGCTCAGGTTTGGGAATCTCCATCACATCCTCAGCTGTGAAGACCAATGCAGAGAATTTATTTAGTTTCTCCACAATGGCCTTATCATCCTTGATTGCTCCTTTAGCATCTTGATCGTCCACTGGTTGTTTAGGAGGCTTCCTGCTTCTGATGTACTTAAAAAAAAATTGCTATAACTTTCTGAGTCTTTGGCTAGCTGTTCTTCAAATTCTTTTTTGGCCTTCCTAGTTGTATTTTTACATTTCACTTGCCAGAGTTTATGCTCCTTTCTATTTTGCTCACTAGGATTTAACTTCCACTTTCTAAAGGATGCCTTTTTGCCTCTCACTGCTTCTTTTACTTTGTTTAGCCACGGTGACACTCTTTTGGTTCTCTTATTATGTTGTTTTTTCATTTGGGCTACCCATTTAAGTTGAGCCTCTATTACGGTGTCTTTAAAAAGTTTCCACGCAGCTTGCAGGGATTTCACTTTTTGCCCTGTACCTTTTTAATTTCTTTTTAAGTCACTACCTCATTTTTGTGTCGTCCCCCTTTCTCAAAGTAAATGCCACCGTGGCGGGCCGCTGCGGTGTTTTCCCCGCCACGGGGATGTTACGTTATGGTCACTATTACCAAGCGGTCCAGCTGTAGCCGCCTCTTGGACCGGACCCTGTGCTCCGCTTAGGAGGCAGTCAGGCACTGCCTCTCCTCTGGCGGGCCCCGGGACTAGCTGCGCCAAGGAGCAACTTCTGCTGCTGCAGCCCGTCCTGAGGTGACCTGCGCCCAGGCAAGGCGGGGAGAGCGGAAATCCCCCCGCCGCCAGCCAGGGTCTTATCGCAACGGCGTCTCCCAGCTCCCGGAGCCTTTCGCAGCCCCTGGCCCCCGCCGGGCCCGCACGCGGCCGGTGACGGATCCCGACGCCTGGTCGCGGCCGGAATTCCTGGCCCCGCCGCGTCTGCGCTTCGCTTTGGCTCCGCGAAGGCTCCGACTTCGTTCGACTCCGCGCCTCCTTCCCCGGCTCCGGGGCCTGCGGCGGGGCCACGAGCCGACGCGCCGCCGGGCCGCTCGCGGGGAGCCCCGAGGAGCTCAGCCCCGGGACGGGGGAGCCCTGGGCCCCACAGGCGCTGGGCTGACAGGAGCGCGCCCCGCCCGGGCCCAGCACAGCCCCGGGGCGCGGAGCTCAGCGCCGCAGGGGAGCCCGGTCGACAGCGCAGGGCAGGCCCGGGACGCTGTCGCCATGGCAACACTGGGAGCAGGGCATGCTGGGACTGATCATCTCCATGGCAACACTCGGAGCTGGGGGAGCAGGGCATGCTGGGAGAGATCATCGGATTTAACCGCCCCCGCCTTGGCCTGTCAATTCTGGAGAGGCCGCCTTCGATTGGCTCCTGTCACGGAGGAGTCCCGCCCCCGCTTCCGGCCGGCCGGGTGTGGACAAGATGGCGGAGGTCGGGGCGCTGCAGGACCGGGTGGAGGCGCTGGAGCGGCGGGTGTTCGGGGCCGGGGCGGCCCGGGGGGGGGCCCTCAGCACCCGCCCCCCGGCCTGTGTGTGACCCCCGCAGCGGGGCCCAGGCGGGGGCGGCTCCCCCCCACCGGGGGACCATCCAGGGCCCCTGGGCTGGGCCCGCGCGGACCCTGCGGCTCGGGGCCTTGCGCCGCTCCAGGGGCAGGTGGCTCCGGCCTCCGCATTGCCCGGCAGCAGCGCTGGGGGCTCGTGGGGGGCGGGGATTGGCCCTGGGGGGGAGGCTCGTGGGGGGCGGGGATTGGGCCCGGGGGGGGGGGGGGCGCCAAGCTTTGGCTGCTGGTTCCTTCAGCAGCGCGGCCATGACACCCCCCCAACCCCTCCCCGGCTGCGGGTTCTTCTCCATTGGCCTTGCTCGCTCCACTCCTGCCCCGAGCGATGCTCCCCGGCCGGCAGAGCGCTCCCGGGCCGGGGGGGCAGGACTAGTGCGGGGCCTTTTGTCCCAGTGCCCCGACGGGCTGCCTGGCTCGGGGCTGCTTCATTTACTTCTGAATTGCAGCCCCCTCTGGGGTACCACACGGGCTCTGTTTAGCAGCCCCTCCTAACGTCACGTGACCATTCGGGCAGCTCGTTGAAATATGCTGCCTGTGAATGTTAGTAGCTGAAACCGTTTTAAATAGGTTTCAGAGCAGCAGCCGTGTTAGTCTGTGTTCGCAAAAAGAACAGGAGGACTTGTGGCACCTTAGAGACTAACCAATTTATATGAGCATAAGCTTTCGTGAGCTACAACTCACTTCATCGGATGCATTCATCCGTTTTAAATAGACATTTTCTCTCCTGTCACTGCTGGTCTGTTCCTGACAGTTTAGTTGTGGGATCATAGAAGTGTACTTAATCCCTGTTTGGTTTATACCATCTCTTACCTTCTAGGCAGCAGATGGTTTGGTGAAAGTTCAGGTGGCTTTGGGGAACATTGCAAGCAAAAGAGAGAGGATTAAAATTTTGTATAAGAAAAGTAAGTATTCATCCAGCATTTGTGTGTTGTGGTTTTTTTACCCCCAGGATTTAGATCCAAGTTGTATTTTATGTGGTGGTCTTGTTGGGTGGCCTGTCTGAGATCATTTGAGGTGTGTTTTGCAGTGGGTTTAAAAACAACCTTCCTTTGCCTCCCAAGGAGCTAATTATGACTGAGTAGACAAGCTTGCATCTCTCTTGAGTGGGGTGTGCCTTGTGAGCGTAAGGCATCTACTTTGGTTTCTGTTCCATTATCAGAGATCTAAAACCTAAAGTTTCAGCTTTATTCCTTCCCTAGGATTGTGCATTCTACCCACTGTGATCAGATCCCCCTAGAAATCTGCAGCCCATCAGGCCTGGTGTCATCAGCAAGGGGTAGTACATGTTCAGTGTATGTCTACCTGCAGAAAATCATGGGCTTTGACTTCTCACTGGTATTGGAGCTTATTACTCCCCGCTGCGTCTATCAAGGACAACTCCGATTGCAAGCAACCTTGGGATTTTTATATCAGAGGAGAGATGTCGCAGAAACGGCATGCTGTGCCTGGAAAGGACGTAGTGGTGCCACTTCAGCACACCCTCGGCCAGCTTCAGAAAGCAAGACTTGCGTGTGTAAAGGAAAGACATTTCAGAGGGCAGGAGAAGTAGCAGGCCACATGATGGAAAGGGAGCACTCTGTGCCTTCCCTTTAAAGAATGAACTGTGACCTCTGCAGTTGAATTTAAAATTGGCTAATGTGATACTTAGCAGGTTAGTGGACCTTGTGTAAATAATGGGTGCCTATTGGCGTTGGGCCATGTGTGTACACACTTCTTTAAAATAAAATCAAACGAGGAAACTTACAGGCTTGGTGCAGCAGCGACTTTGTACCGTTGAGTCAACAGCCATTCCTCTCCGATCCCCCACTGAGGATGCCTCTGCATCTTTGTACATCCGGATTGTTGTCTAAACTAGTTAGTCAGCTCAGATTTGTAAGCTCTTTGAGGCAGAGTATGTCATTCAGGTGGTCTATAAAATGCTGTGAAAGTTCATGGTACTGTAGAAATACTATAGCTGCTGATCCTACTTACAAGATTTTGCTAAGAAGAAAGTTGCGACTGGCAGTACTTCCAGAACTAATCACTTCTCTCTCCCTCCCTGTAACCTACTTCTGATCTTAGTTGAAGATTTAATAAAATAGCTGGATCCTCAGTACATTGATCGAATGGCTGTTCTCGATGCCATGAAACTGCAGTTCATCTTAGCAGGCACGTCATGAAATGAAAGGAGTATGCTCATTCCCCAAAAGCTCTCAAGACAAGCAGGGTGAGGGAGATCATAACTGAATGCACCTCTCCATCTCTCTTTTAATCATGGGCTTAGGACAGAAATGCCTCATTTGGCTTCTCGTCTTTCCCTGTAAACTGGCCAATGCTTCAGTAAAAGATCAGAACTGGAGAAACTACAGTATGAATTGTACAGGGAAGAACAAGCCTGGTTCGGTCCCCAGTCTCTGGCTCCCTGGCAAGCACTTGGAATGCAACTGGCACTGCGGAGCTAGTTCCTGCATGAGGAGTGCTTTTCTTGCTACCAAAGGCCTTCCCTGAATGAGTAATGGACCTTGACTCTCTCTGAGTCTGTCTAGCCTTTGGTCAGAAGCTTTGGGGGCGGGGAGGGTGGAGAAAGGGCAACAATTCCACACACCCCATGTCTAGCAACTGTTATGGTAACAAAACTGCTCTTATGAACACTGAAGTGTATATATTGTGATGTTTAAGTATTGAACTTCTAACCCTGCTCTGCTCTCTGACAGGGGACCTGAGTCGCCCCTCTCCTGTGGTAGGCATGTGTAAATCCATTGTCTCCAGTGGCGTTGTCCCCGATTCTTATTGGTGTAAGTGAGGGAGGGTCGGAGCCACGAGGTTGACTTTTAATGGGGCTCAACAACTGAGCCAATGAAAGAGCAAAAAACATGCTTTTTCCCTTGCTAGCTCAGTGAGGCACATCCTGGCTTCTGCAAATGGTTCTTCCCTTTATGTACTATGTGCTGCCTTTGAGCTTCTGTTTCCCTATCTGATAATACCTACCCCAGAAAAGGGTGGGGGATGTTTGCGAAAGGCACAGAGATCCTTGGTTGGTTGGAAGGTGCGATAGTAACCCACAGTATCATTGTGGTAAAGTTTTTCTGCTGCATGTAGGTTTGATTGCCTTATGAGAAGGGGAAGCTGAACCAGCCCAATTAATCAACTTATTTTTTCTCAGAAAGAAAAGGAGTACTTGTGGCACCTTAGAGACTAACCAATTTATTTGAGCATAAGCTTTCGTGAGCTACAGCTCACTTCATCGGATGGATCGGATCCGATGAAGTGAGCTGTAGCTCACGAAAGCTTATGCTCAAATAAATTGGTTAGTCTCTAAGGTGCCACAAGTACTCCTTTTCTTTTTGCGAATACAGACTAACACGGCTGTTACTCTGAAACCTGTTGTTTTTTCTCATCTGTGGAAAGCTGAAATAGTGTTTGACTTAAACTTCTCCTTCTCTGTCTTTTAAACCAGAGGAGCAGTTTATTCTTTCCCAAGCTGCCCTTCTGGAACAGGTGAACAACCTCCAGCCATTCTTGGACAGTGCACACATAGAATCATCATAGAATATCAGGGTTGGAAGGGACCTCAGGAGATCATCTAGTCCAACCCCCTGCTCAAAGCAGGACCAATCCCCAACTAAATCATCCCAGCCAGGACTTTGTCAAGCCTGACCTTAAAAACTTCTAAGGAAGGAGATTCCACCATCTCCCTAGGTAACGCATTCCAGTGTTTCATCACCCTCCTAGTGAACAAGTTTTTCCTAATATCCAACCTAAACCTCCCCCACTGCAACTTGAGACCATTACTCCTTGTTCTGTCATCTGCTGCCACTGAGAACAGTCTAGATCCATCCTCTTTGGAACCCCCTTTCAGGTAGTTGAAAGCAGCTATCAAATCCCCCCTCATTCTTCTCTTCTGCAGACTAAACAATCCCAGTTCCCTCAGCCTCTCCTCATAAGTCATGTGTTCCAGACCCCTAATCATTTCAATGGCACACGGTTGACTCATATCCAGCTTCTCATCCACTGTAACCCCTAAGTCCTTTTCTGCCGAACTGCTGCCTAGCCATTCAATCCCTAGTCTGTAGAGGTGCATGAGATTCTTCCGTCCTAAGTGCAGGACTCTGCACTTGTCCTTGTTGAACCTCATCAGATTTCTTTTGGCCCAATCCTCCAATTTGTCTAGGTCCCTCTGTATCCTATCCCCACCTGGCACCGTATCTACCTCTCCTCCTAGTTTAGTGTCATCTGCAAACTTGCTGAGGGTGCAATCCACACCATCCTCCAGATCATTTATGAAGATATTGAACAAAACCGGCCCCAGGACCGACCCTTGGGGCACTCCACTTGATATCGGCTGCCAACTAGACATGGAGCCATTGATCACTACCTGTTGAGCCCGACAATCTAGCCAACTTTCTATCCACCTTATAGTCCATCCAGCCCATACTACTTTAACTTACTGGCAAGAATACTGTGGGAGACTGTGTCAAAAGCTTTACTAAAGTCAAGGAACAACAGGTCCACTGCTTTCCCCTCATCCACAGAGCCAGTTATCTCATCATAGAAGGCAATTAGATTAGTCAGGCATGACTTGCTCTTGGTGAATCCATGCTGACTGTTCCTGATCACTTTCCTCTCCTCAAAGTGCTTCAGAATTGATTCCTTGAGGACCTGCTCCATGATTTTTCCAGGGACTGAGGTGAGGCTGACTGGCCTGTAGTTCCCAGGATCCTCCTTCTTCCCTTTTTTAAAGATGGGCACTACATTAGCCTTTTTCTAGTCGTCCGGGACCTCCCCCGATCACCATGAGTTTTCAAAGATAATGGCCAATGGCTCTGCAGTCATATCCGCCAATTTCTGTAACACTCTCGGATGCAGCACATCCAGCCCCATGGACTTGTGCTCGTCCAGCTTTTCTAAATAGTCCCTAACCACTTCTTTCTCCACAGAGGGCTGGTCACCTCCTCCCCATGCTGTGCTGCCCAGTGCAGCAGTCTGAGAGCTGACCTTGTTCGCGAAGACAGAGGCAAAAAAAGCATTGGGTACATTAGCTTTTTCCACATCCTCTGTCACACGGTTGCCTCCCTCATTCAGTAAGGGGCCCACACTTTCCTTGATTTTCTTCTTGTTGCTAACATACTTGAAGAAACCCTTCTTGTTACTCTTAACATCTCTTGCTAGCTGCACCTCCAGGTGTGATTTGGCCTTCTGGATTTCACTCCTGCATGCCCGAGCAATATTTTTATACTCTTCCCTGGTCATTTGTCCAATCTTCCACTTCTTGTAAGCTCCTTTTTTGTGTTTAAGATCAGCAAGGATTTCACTGTTAAGCCAAGCTGGTCGCCTGCCACATCAAAGGTAAAACATGCTCATCTGCAAACTGCTAACATCAAGACAGCAGCTATGAAAAGGTAAAGACCAGTGGCCTCTCTTTCGTTACCCTTCGTGCTGAGAAGAGTGTGGAAATGCTGTTTTTAAAAGTTCTCTAGCTGCCTGCCTCAACTAACCGGAAACCATTGTAAGAGTTTCCAGCTCTGAAGAGCAGTCTAAGAAGGCTAAAGCGGTGCAGCAGCATGCAGAACAAATGCAGAATGTGGCATGGCTGTCCTCTTCAGCAACATGGGCTTGAATGTATTCTCCTGGGTACAATACTCCCACTGTACAGGAAGAATGAATTTCAGTGACCCCAGAGCCATGTTATACTGGCAGGACTGTTAAATATTCCTGAGATGCTGGTCCAGTGAGCCAGTGTAATTATGAGGGAAAATGGAGGCCAACAGATACACGCTTTAGAGAATCCTTAGAATCTTATAGGGAAAAACTCAGTAGAAAGTCTCCATTCTGAGGGGTAGCTTCCTGTTCACTGAGCATCCCTGCCCCTTGCACGGTGAGGTCTCTCTAGTCTCCATGCAGTTGCTTATCAGTAATATTCACAGATAGTAATCCAGTTGCATGCTTCATACAAGTCTCTTGGGCATCTAATCCTCAGCTTGGGACCCATATCTCACGGCCCCAGAAGCAGCAGAGGGGTGACTTTGGAAAGTTGTTTTCAGTTGGTTCTGATCAGCGTGTACACAAACAACTAAAATGTTGGCATTTCACTTACTTTGCAGTAAAGTGGCAGTAACCAGTGGTGATATGGTGGCCAGCAGTATTTCTCTTCAGGGCATTCTGAGCTGTAATGTGCTTCCTCTGACAAAGAAGTGTATTAAATTAATCCCAATAGAAACACTTTAAATATGCTCTTACACGGTCGTCTCTACTTTGGTAACTGCAATTTCCTGGATGTAAAAACTAAGTAGTTTTTGTTCTTTTGTTCTGTGTGCTTTGCAGCTGCTCCTGACCATGCTGCCAAACTGCAGCGACTTGCTCAAATCCACATACAGCAGCAGGTAGCGTGAATACTTATCATGGTTAATCTTCAATGGGCAGGGATGGGGGCCTTTTGTTAACCGTAGGTAATTCGTGGGCAAGGATGGGGTAATTAGTAGCACAGACTAGAGCCATTCTAGTTAAGATTATCAGTATTTTTTCTTTCCATTACATTGTTTTCAGTTTGTCCAAATCATGGAATTTGCTAGGAGTCACACGAGATCTCTGCTCAGGAACATCTCAGTGTACAAATAGCTTTGGGTGGCTTTTTTTAAAAACTCCAGTGGGGATACTAATGTCTAACTGCTAATTACCCCCAATACTAGGCCGAGATCCCGATGGCATAGTGAGGCAGTGTGGCCTCCTTCCGACGCAGAGAGGGAGAGATGACCACCACCCAACTACAGTCCCCTTCCCAGTTCAGGTGGGTGGGAATATGAACATCAGTTAAAATAAAATAAGCAGCTCAGTTTACAGCACTAGGTAAAGTGTCTGCCTCAAGGCCTAATCCATTGAGCATATTGTATCTGATTCCAAGGAGAGGAAGGAGCGTTTGCCCTGCCTTCCTTGAGAAGTCTTCACTGAGGCTGTGTTAGTGGTTAGTATATTTGGTTGCTTTTCTCTGACAGAGCTGTTCCAAAGTCACTGAGGTAAGAAGGATTTCTTGATGATGAATTGATTTCCTACTTCAGTGGAATTGTCACTGCAACTCTCTGGCTAAATGTGCATGATTGACTCCTTCTAGTAGCTAGTCCACTTGGAGGATTCGAGCTAGCTTACTCAGCTAATAGAGTTAACTTCTTTTACTGAAGCAGTACAGGGGCTCTTGCAGCTGAAGGTCCTGGGTTCCATCCCTAGTGATGACAGAGGTGTCCACACACATACAGCCTCAGGTTAACCACCGCACTCCCAGTGCATTATTGCAGCAGAGGTCCCAGACACACCAGAGGCAGCCTGACAACTGGTACCAAGGAAAACTCAAACGGGGATGATGGGGCAAGATTGTCTATCCAAACAAAGAAGAGAGAGGCACGGGCGTATTTGCAGTCTCCTGTTCTCTTTGGATGCTGAATGGTGTCTAATATCTGTTGTTTTTTTTCCACGTTTTCAAGGCAGTCAGAGTTTATTACAAGCAACAAGTCCAAGATAATGGAACACCGGATGTATCAACATCTACACGCAGACATCAGGACCATGTTTGACGGCATGCTCCACACAGCTAAAGAAATCATGGAGAAGAGCTACACCCCAGGAGAGATGTAAGAGGCTGGAATTGTGTATTAGACCTTTCTGTAGCTCTCCCCATTCCCTTACGCTGCTTCCCACTATACCCTTGCGAGCCAATGAGATCTTGTTCATGCTTGCTAGGGCCTTTAGGGATGGGATTTTCAAAAGCTGTCAGCGCTGACCTGACACTGCTGCCATTGAAGTCCAGTGGGAGATTGCTCCCAGTGAAGTCTGTGGTCAGAGTTATGCCAGTGTGGAGCACTTCTGAAAATCTCACCCTAGGAGCTTGCTCACTGCTGTGCCCTGACAGTATCTGAACACTCTTAACATTACCAGATGGAGGGCACTATACCAAGGAAATTGTTTAGGTTTTTACTTGTTCCTGGAAATGTATAATCTGGAGTTCCAAAGTCCTGCAACAGTTGGTCCCAGATGGCATCTAGAGGCCTGAGATGTCCCTTACAGGATAGCAAACATAATTACAGAGGCAGTGTGGTGTAGTGAATAAGGCATTGGACTGAGAGTCAGGAAAGCTGGGTTATATCCCCGACCCTGCCACTGACTTGCTTTGTGACCATGGGTATGTCACTTAACCTCTTTATGCATTTATTGTTCCATTTGTACAACTGAGATGACAATATTTCGCTTTCTTTATCAAGTGCTTGGAAATCCTTGGATGGAAACACTGTATAAGTACATCTTAAAATACTACAAGTTAGTGGGATTTTGTTTTTAAACTTAACCTTCTCTTCCCATCATGGAAACTTGATATTTAGATTCTTTAGCCTTGAAAGACCAATGTTCCCTCTAATTTTTTCCATCCATGTGCAGAATTAATTTTGTTATGTGAACCAATATGGAGGTGATGTGTGGTGGGGGTGAGGCCGAGGAGTTCAGAATGTGGGAGGAGGCTCAGGGCTGCGGCTGAGGGTTGGTGTGTAGGCCCTACCACTTGAATTCAAGTGGTTTACATAGCCAAGGTGTGCGACTCAGCACCTCACATGCAGAGTGGGATATTTTTCAAAAGCAGTCAGCATTGGCTTAACTCTGTTCCTGCTGAAGTTCTCCCATTGACTTCAGTGAAGGGGAGATAAGCAAACACCAAGTGTTTCTGGAAATCTTACCCAGAAACTTTAATCCTTCCTCAAATGCAGGTTTACTAACACAAATGGGAGTAATGGAATCAATTGTAATTTGAAAAGAACTTTGTCATACCTCCTCCACTGAACCTGATTATTTAAAATAAATAAATAAGCCACACAACAACGCTGGTGTTTGCTTTTTATGTCTTTAACGATATCTGTATAGAAGTTTATAATATTTGCTGTTCTTTTAAACTAGAAAAGGAATTCTTGTGGCACCTTAGAGACTAACAAATTTATGCTCAAATAAATTTGTTTGTCTCTAAGGTGCCACAAGTCCTCCTTTTTCTTTTTGTGGATACAGACTAACACGGCTGCTACTCTGAAACTAGTTTAAACTAGCTTATCCTGCCAAATCTTTTTCTTTTTGGAAACTCAGCTGTGTGCTATCACCTGCTCTTCCTAATGAAGCTGCATTTTGTCAAAGTTGCTCTGTTAACAGCTTGCTTGATTGGGCATTCATACTTTTGATGTCAGGATGTGCTCAGGGACAGCAGAGGGAGCTAAATTACCGGCAATAGGTTCTTACTACAGATAGTCAATTTTCACATTTGGAAATTTGGAAAGCCTTTTTTCCTTGAAATGTTGACAAATAGGAATAAAATTATAGAGAGTCTCAATTTCTTTCTCTCTCTTCCTCCTCCTCCTCCTCCTCCTCTCCCCCCCCCCCCCCCCGCACCCCCAATGTTTTTTACAGGCTTGCATGCATTTGGTCTGTGGTGATATACGGAATTTTGCTTGATTATTTGATCGACATCTTTAAGACGGAGTGCATTCCCAGCCAAATTGAAGGTAGCACACACTTTTGTGCTCGCACTGTTTGATATTGTTTCTTATAGTTGAAAACTTTTGGTATCCGACGCAGTCATTTAAATGACACATACTCTTTGTGCTGGTAAAAAGTGGCAATAGTAGTTACAATTAAACTGCAGCTAGAGGTACAAAACCCTATAAACCTTGCTGTGTACACGTCTTTTTGCAGCTTTGAAAATAGGCTACAAGCTAAGCTTCCCCTAAGCTGCATGGCCATGCAGCAGGCTATCAAAGGCTGCGCAGGGGCACAGCCACAAGGGCTTGGAGAGGACAGAGGTAGGGGGCGGGGCTGCGGTGAGGACAGGCGCTTCACTCCCCACCACAGCCCTGGGGCAGCCTGCACCCCAGCCCCTCATCTCTGGCTTCACGCCAGAGCCCACAGCCCCAGCTGGAGCCCTCACACCCTGCACCCCAACCCTCTGCCCCAGCCCTGAGCCCTCTCCTGCATTCCAAACCCCTCGGCCCCATCCCCGCCCCACATCCCCTCCATATTGGTGCACATAACAAAATTCATTCTGCACATGGATGTAAAACATTAGAGGGCGCATTGGTAAGGATACTAATAGCATTCTGCTCTTACATAGTACCTTTACAAATATCAGTATAGTTACTCCTCCTTACTGACTCTGTTCAAACAGGATGTCAGTGGTAGAGTCAGGGATATAACCTGAGTCAGCAGAATCCCTGTCCTCTACCCGACTGCTACACCATGCTGTCTTCGGTAATGTTGTTATGAACTTTTTAAGAAGTATCAGAGAAGTATCTTTTCCTCTGCACTGTTTGATGCCCTTGACCAAAGGTGAATGATGAGATATTGATTTTTTCCTAACAAGAGTGTGATATCAACCCATTCTGTATTTTTATCCATTGTTTATACCATGCTAATGTCCGCATGAGCTCTTCATGGGATGTTCTCTACATCATATTGTGAGATGAATTCAGCCATAAGATATTGTATCCACTGTTTTTTTTTTTTTTGACACCTAGGCACTCATACCACCATGAGGAACATAGGATGGATAGACTGGTAGTCTATCTGTAACATTAGAAATGCCTTGTAAGACACTGCTTATTGTCGGTCTGGCCTCTGTTAATCTGCTCATATGTTAATTGCAGGTGCCACCAGTGATTCTGGCGAAATGTCACAGACATATGAACTTGGCAGAACAGAGGGGAGACCGTCACTGGAGACCATCGTTCTTTTCTTTTGCAAACTTTCCAGCTACTATTTCACAGGTAGAGCGCATCTGTCCACTCTGTAGATTCTCTTGCACTGCTTTCAAATGCCCTCATTCAAAAACCTTCTCAAGAACCAGTTCTCCAGTGATGGACCTACAGTGTTAGCCCACGAATTAAGGGTGGGTCAAGGGGCAGCCAGGTATGGAGAATATGCATTTTGATAAACTGCTCTGGCTAAATGAGTCATTGGAGTGGAGGACTGGACCCAGTGTCCCTGTGCCTCAGTGGGTCACAGCTGACAGTGCCAAATTCCAGACAAACCCCTGTGAAATAGGGCAGGCTCACCCCAAACTGGTGGTGGCTCTCTCTTATTGGAGCATGCCAAACCAGTAACAAAAGTAAACTTCTTCTGTCTCGCCACACTGGTCAACAAGAAGTCAAAAATGCAGTGTCCTCAGACACTCCAGCCCTTGTCTCACCACCCAGATACTGGATTCTATGATGAGTGGTTACTGAAGACCAGTTTAATCAAACATAGGGTCCTTCTAATCTCAATAGATCAGCCACTTAGCCTGGTCAATATATACCTCAGATCTTACCCATAATCACACTGATTCCAGTCCTTGAGTAACTAAAAACTAAAGTTTAATCATAAAAGAAGAAGAAAGTTGGCAATTATTTGTATGTATATGATTTATTAACCATTAACAAGTCCTTATATCAGGTTTGCAGCAGTGATGGAATAGACTGCTGGCTTGGAAAGTCTCTCTGGTAACGTCCAAAAAATTGGAAGGTCTTCAGTCCATAGTTCAAAATGCTCCTTTTAGTTGTAAATCCAGTCCAGAGAATCAGGGCAGGAAAGAGGCAAAATGGAGATAGCTCCAGGGTCTTTTATACCCTTTGCCACATGCCTGGAAATGTACTGTCTCTACTTGGGGAAAGGTACTGGCCTAAGATGGAGTCCAGGGTTACATGAGCATATCACATGTCCTTACATAGCTTGATGACTCTCGGGGTAGCCATTGCCCATATTCTTGCTGAGGTGTCCACAGGAAGAGCTATCTGGGTGGAGTGAGTTTCTTCTGTGTCCCATTGTGAGAGCTAAGTGTCCTTGATGTGCCATCAATAGATAGCTGTCTGGCCTTAATGTCTATTTTACCTGGTGGGTGTTACCTAGGAATACGATGCAGCCGATGAAATGAGCTTTAGCTCATGAAAGCTTATGCTCAAATAAATTTGTTAGTCACTAAGGTGCCACAAGTCCTCCTTTTTCTTTTTGCGAATACAGACTAACATGGCTGCTACTCTGAAATACGTATGTATGTTGCCAGTGCATAGCCAATATTCATAACTTCTGATACAAAAATGATACATGCGTATAAACAGGATCATCAGACTTAGCAAATCAGAATTTTTCCACTGACACCTTACGTGCCCTACTTTGTAGAAGATTTGAGGCAAAATTGAGCAGGGGGTTGGACTAGATGACCTCCTGAGGTCCCTTCCAACCCTGATAGTCTATGATTCTATGAATATCAATGATATAAATGGTCATCTTATTACACAGTGTCACACCCAGGTCTCTCGCCTCCCAGGTAGACTCCCTAACCACTAGACTACAGACTCATTCTCCCTCAGGCTTAGGTTACAGTTCAGCACATCTCCAAGGCAATCTCTCCCTCTGGGCAATGTAACTTGTGCCCCAAAGGGTTTTGCTGTGGGCATGGCTACACTCGAAAGGTCAAAGCTCTGCCATGGGAGTGCTCCTGCGGCAGTGCTTTGAAGTGTGAGTGTGGTCACACGCCAGTGCTGGGAGAGAGGGCTCCTGGTACTCCACCTCCCCGGGGGACATTGTTTACACTGGCATGTTACAGCACTGTAACTTGCTGCGCTCAGGGGGGTGTTTTCACACCCCTGGGCGAGAATCTTGCAGCGCTGTAAAGTGCCAGTGAGCCAGAGCCTGTATCTGAGTATCTGCCCTTAACTTTTTCAACTGGAATTCTACAGTGGGAAAATTCCAGAAGAGAGACTTGCTTGTAAACAGAACATACAAAGCTATCAGGCCTCTTCTCTAACAACCCTGCACCAGCTTAAGGAAGTTTTTCAGCTGCGGTGGTAATTTTATCACTACACATTTCTATAGTACTTTGTGTCTGAGTACCTCAAAGTGCTTTACAAATAACAGCTAATTGGGGAGGTAACTCCCTTCTCTTCATGTGTCAGTATAATAGTGCCTGCATCTCTAATTTTCACCCTATGCAGCAGAAGAACTGGTTTTTTTTACCCACGAAAGCTTATGCCCCAATAAATCTGTTAGTCTTTAAGGTGCCCTTGGATTCTGTGTTGTTTTAAGCTAATTAAGCCTCAACTTCCTTTTTAGAAGACAACATAAGCTACCTGTTACGTGGAAGCAGAAGCTGTTTTGCATCATCACACAACACCACTATCCAAGAGGGTTTGGGTAGCTCAGCTGAAACTGCAGCAGCAAGGGAGGAGGAAGGATATAATTACCTGCACTGAAATTTCACTAGGCCACTGGAGGATGGATAACTACCCACACAAGAAATACTTTAGGATCTTCAGAGACCACAAATGGTTTAACGTCTTGTCCAAAAGACAGCACCTCCCAGCAGTATAGCATCAGCAAGGGAGAGTGGATCAGTGCTGAATCAGAGAGGTACATCTGCACTGAAAAACAAAACAAAAACTACAGTGAATCTCAGAGCCTGGGTGTGACAAGTTCCCCGAGATACAACCTAGAACTGAAGTACCACTGAGCCCTCTGTCCCATCGATCTGGACTTCCTTTCACACTGAGCTGCTCCCCGGTCCAGCATCCTCCATTGCCTACGTGCTCCCTCTGAGAAGCCTCCATAGTCCCTGGGCGTGTGGGTTCCCTTTAATGGGGTCATTATCAGTGTCTAGCTTCTCCATTATTGTACCTGAAAGATTGGTATGGGGTGTTTCTAACTTCACAACATAGTTTGGTGACGCACACATACACTGACAACACATACGCTCTAATAGGCTATTCGTGTTCAACAGATGCAGACTTTTAGATTGATACCCCACGAGGCCTACTTTGTACAAAACCTCTCATAAGCATATCACCAAGGTAAATGTGGGAGTGCCAGGGTGTTGCTCTGGGGTACGGGGTCGCACTGGGTCAGCTGACTTAGCGCATGCTACAGGGCTAAAACCAGCAGTGTAGACGTTCCCGCTGGGGCTGGATCTCAGGCTCTGAGCCACCCTTCCCATTGGGTTTCAGCGCCTGAGCCATAAGGGCTATCCTACTCTTTTCAGCCCAGGAGCAAGAGACCCAGTCAGTTGAGACTTTCTGCTGTGGGTTTGGGGTGGCAGCTTGGTTTGTTTTTTGCAGTGTAGCTGTACCCTTACTGATTAACCAATGTGACACTTAACTGTGTCAAGTGGCACTAACTGATTAATCCCACTGGACAAAGAGGTCTTCCTGGAAGTCTCAGATGCAAATATTGTCCCATCTCAGCCCTGCGTAGCTTGAAACTTTAATAAAAAATAAAATAAAAAAGCAATCATTTAATTTTCACACACCTACACCCCCCCCAGGGTAGTCCTTAACCTGACCCCTCTCATGCTGCTAGCTGGTGTTCTATCCCACAGAAGCAAAGGCTTCTGGGCCGAGTCGGGGCCCCTAAGGCAGCAGCTGGATGAGACTGAGCAGAGCCAGGGAGCTGCTGGCGGGTGGGCCAGGACCGGCCGCGCAGGGACCCTGCAGCCAGTGGAAACAGGGTCAGGAGCAGCCTCTGCCTGAGTAGGTGCAGCCACCCCAGGCTGTTCTCATACCCACCCACCCTCCCTCGTCTCCCCTGCCCATCCCCCTGACTTCTCCAGCCCCGCAAGCAGCTGCGTCCCATGCCCAGGGAGCCCCTGGCCCCAGCATTTGTGCTGAATCCACTCTGGGCCCTGGGCACCCCTCCCCCACCCATCCCATCTGACCCTCTTCCCTCCCCGTGCGCTGTCCTTGCTGCTTTCAGAGTAACAGCCATGTTAGTCTGTATTCGCAAAAAGAAAAGGAGGACTTGTGGCATCTTAGAGACTAACCAATTTATTTGAGCATAAGCTTTCGTGAGCTACAGCTCACTTATGCAGTTGATAGATTTCCACTCCATACGGCTATTTGCAGTGCCTTGCATAATGACAGGTTTCAGAGTAACAGCCGTGTTAGTCTGTATTCGCAAAAAGAAAAGGAGTACTTGTGGCACCTTAGAGACTAACCAATTTATTTGAGCATAAGCTTTCGTGAGCTACATATATATATATATATATATATATATATATATATACACAGTGTGTGTATATAAAAAGATCTTCTACACTTTCCACAGTATGCATCCGCTGAAGTGAGCTGCAGCTCACGAAAGCTTATGCTCAAATAAATTGTCCTTGCTGCCTCTCCCACCCCCCGAGGGCCTGGCATGGCTATTGCTCAGCTCTCCTGCTCTGGGCATGCCCTTCCTCCGCAGCCTGTAGCTCCCAGCCCTGCTCCGACCAAGTCCCACCGCTGGCCCCAACGCCAGCCCAAGGTCTGTGCCTCTTGGGATTTGTCCTGGGGGGTCCCAGCGATCCTGCCCCGATGCCCTGTCAGTCCCTGGCAATTTCATGCCGCAAGCTTGGCACCCTAATACATCCATGCCTCTGAGCTTCAGAGCGCCTCCTGCAGGACGCCCGGCAGACCCCCAGCACCTGTGTGTGACCTGCGAGTGTTGGCCTCAGTGGGTCCCTGCCTTCGTCTCAGCCACCCATTTACCTCCGTACACTCTGCAGCTGGCCCGTCCTCGAATGTATCACCTACAAGTACTGCCTCCCTGGCACCTTCACCACTCCAGACCCCAGTCCCAGGGGGCAGCTGGCTCTGCTCCCGGGCAGCCCTTCCCCTGGCCCAGCCTGCCGACAGAGGCATCTCTCTCGATCCGCTTTGCTCCGCTCCTGCACTGCCGGAGGGTACCCTGCCCTGAGCACCGTGGTTCTTATCCGGCTGGTAGCAGTTTCCCAACCTGGGGCTCTGGCCCCTTCCAGGAGCAGGGCCAGAGGAGGCTGGGGCAACTGGGAGGTTTTGTGGGCCTAGGTCTGCCCCTTCTCCGCCAAGGGGACTGGGCTCCTGCAGATCCTCTCCTGAGGCAGCTGCCTTGCACTCCCGCTCCCCCCTCTCTGCTGGGCTCACCCAGCAGGTGCCTCCTAACGCGCTGCGGAAACCGCCCGACCCGAACATGGGAGCTGTTTGCCAGCCAGGGCCAGCTGCGGGAGGTGGAGTCATTGCTGTGCCCAGGGCCGCTGGGGCTGCCAGCCAGCCCCCGCCCACCCTCTGCCACCTCTCACTGCAGTGATCTGGGGCTCCTTTCCTCTCAGGGGGCCTGACCCTGCATAATGCTGAGCCCTCAACTCCCACTGACTTCAAGGACTGAGGGGCACCAGCAGAGCTTGGGTAGGGGGAAGGCCAGGGCTGGGGTTGCCGGGGGCTGCGGGTCGGGAGTGAGGGGCACTAGCAGAGCTGTGGGGGTGGGGGGCCCAGTGCTGGGGTCGCCGGGGGCTGCGCGTCGGGAGTGAGGGGCACTAGCAGAGCTGGGGGGGTGGGGGGCCCAGTGCTGGGGTCGCAGGGGGCTGTGGGTCAGGAGTGAGGGGCAGTAGCAGAGCTGTGGGGGTGGGGGGCCCAGTGCTGGGGTCGCAGGGGGCTGTGGGTCGGGAGTGAGGGGCACTAGCAGAGCTGTGGGGGTGGGGGGCCCAGTGCTGGGGTCGCCGGGGGCTGTGGGTCGGGAGTGAGGGGCACTAGCAGAGCTGGGGGGGTGGGGGGCCCAGTGCTGGGGTCGCCGGGGGCTGGAGGTCGGGAGTGAGGGGCAGTAGCAGAGCTGTGGGGGTGGGGGGCCCAGTGCTGGGGTCGCCGGGGGCTGGAGGTCGGGAGTGAGGGGCAGTAGCAGAGCTGTGGGGGTGGGGGGCCCAGTGCTGGGGTCGCCGGGGGCTGTGGGTCGGGAGTGAGGGGCACTAGCAGAGCTGGGGGGGTGGGGGGCCCAGTGCTGGGGTCGCAGGGGGCTGTGGGTCGGGAGTGAGGGGCAGTAGCAGAGCTGTGGGGGTGGGGGCCCAGTGCTGGGGTCGCAGGGGGCTGTGGGTCGGGAGTGAGGGGCACTAGCAGAGCTGTGGGGGTGGGGGGCCCAGTGCTGGGGTCGCCGGGGGCTGCGCGTCGGGAGTGAGGGGCACTAGCAGAGCTGTGGGGGTGGGGGGCCCAGTGCTGGGGTCGCAGGGGGCTGTGGGTCGGGAGTGAGGGGCAGTAGCAGAGCTGTGGGGGTGGGGGGCCCAGTGCTGGGGTCGCAGGGGGCTGTGGGTCGGGAGTGAGGGGCACTAGCAGAGCTGTGGGGGTGGGGGGCCCAGTGCTGGGGTCGCCGGGGGCTGTGGGTCGGGAGTGAGGGGCACTAGCAGAGCTGGGGGGGGTGGGGGGCCCAGTGCTGGGGTCGCCGGGGGCTGGAGGTCGGGAGTGAGGGGCAGTAGCAGAGCTGTGGGGGTGGGGGGCCCAGTGCTGGGGTCGCCGGGGGCGGCGGGTCGGGAGTGAGGGGCAGCGCAGAGCTGTGGGGGTGGGGGCCCAGTGCTGGGGTCGCAGGGGGCTGCGGGTCGGGAGTGAGGGGCACTAGCAGAGCTGTGGGGGTGGGGGGCCCAGTGCTGGGGTCGCAGGGGGCTGCGGGTCGGGAGTGAGGGGCACTAGCAGAGCTGTGGGGGTGGGGGGCCCAGTGCTGGGGTCGCAGGGGGCTGCGGGTCGGGATTGAGGGGCAGCGCAGAGCTGTGGGGGTGGGGGGCCCAGTGTTGGGGTCGCCGGGGGCTGGAGGTCGGGAGTGAGGGGCACTAGCAGAGCTGTGGGGGTGGGGGGCCCAGTGCTGGGGTCGCCGGGGGCGGCGGGTCGGGAGTGAGGGGCAGCGCAGAGCTGTGGGGGTGGGGGCCCAGTGCTGGGGTCGCAGGGGGCTGCGGGTCGGGAGTGAGGGGCACTAGCAGAGCTGGGGGGGGGGGGGGGCCCAGTGCTGGGGTCGCAGGGGGCTGCGGGTCGGGATTGAGGGGCACTAGCAGAGCTGTGGGGGTGGGGGGCCCAGTGCTGGGGTCGCCGGGGGCTGGAGGTCGGGAGTGAGGGGCACTAGCAGAGCTGTGGGGGTGGGGGCCCAGTGCTGGGGTCGCCGGGGGCTGCGGGTCGGGTGTGAGGGGCAGTAGCAGAGCTGTGGGGGTGGGGGGCCCAGTGCTGGGGTCGCAGGGGGCTGCGGGTCGGGAGTGAGGGGCACTAGCAGAGCTGGGGGGGTGGGGGGCCCAGTGCTGGGGTCGCAGGGGGCTGCGGGTCGGGATTGAGGGGCAGTAGCAGAGCTGTGGGGGTGGGGGGCCCAGTGCTGGGGTCGCCGGGGGCTGGAGGTCGGGAGTGAGGGGCACTAGCAGAGCTGGGGGGGTGGGGGGCCCAGTGCTGGGGTCGCAGGGGGCTGCGGGTCGGGATTGAGGGGCACTAGCAGAGCTGGGGGAGGGAAGCTTGCCCGTGCCTGTCATGCCTAGCTCTAGCTAATAGCCCCCCTCAGTTTCATGTGCCCTAACCCTGCTGTCTCTCTCCTCTTCCATGTGGGGGGTAAAGCCCCCGGGGCTAGAACCGCTGCAGTTCTGGATTCCCGTTCCGCGTGCCCGGCTCGTCAGCACAGAGGAAGCCCGGCCGTGCCCAGCGCGCTGTGGTGTGGCCCCAGCTGTGTCTACTCCCCACCTGCTCGTCACTGGCAGCCTGGCACGCTGGGGGGCCCACAGAGCAGGGGGAGCCGCAGCCCCTTCCCCAGCCTCCTTCGCTCGGCAGCCGCTTCCCAGGAAGGCTCCTGGCCTCCGGGTTTCTGTGTCTTGGGAGGGCGTGAAAGGGGGAGTTGAAGCCTGTTGTGTTTGGTGATGTGAGGTGCGCCCGCCCCAACCCCCGGATCCCCCCAGCACAGTAATTACCGGTGACGCTAACGACTCAGACCAGCACAGCTCACTCCCACCCCATCGCCCCACTACCCCCTGTGCGGTCCCTCCCCTGCCCCAATGGCCCTGGAGCGTGTCTGGGAACTCCTCCGTGAGGCTGGCAAGTGCCGGGCCGAGGGCCCCTCACGGAGGACCTGCTGCCAGTGCCATCGGGGCACCGGTTCGGATCCCCCCTTGGTCATGGCACCGGGAGGGAGTGGGCTCTGCTGGTGTCCGGCCTTGCTGGGTTTAACACCGTCTCCTCCAGCCGGGCTGCGGCGGGTGAATAGGCCCCTCCTGGGGGTGGCAGGTACATCGAGCCATTTGCACCCAGTGGATCCCTGCTCCAGCGAGGCGTCTGGCAGACATCAACTCGCCTGCTGCCAGGGCCCTTGGCAGAGCTGCAGCCTCTCGTCCCCGCCCCCACACTTCAGCACTCCTCCGTGACCTCCGCAGCCGAACGCAGCTCCCCTCCCCCGGGCGGGAGGCTGATCCCAGGCAGGCTGGCAGGGACTGTTACACCGTAACACGCAGACCTGACCAGCGCTGGTGCTGTGGGGCTGGGCACGGGGCCAGCGGCGGGTGTTTTATCACAGCGCACACGTACCCAGAGACACCCACGCCGCTTGGGATTGTACGGCTGCAGGGATGGCTGGTTATTGCACAATTCCTCGTTAGTGCTGCTCTCTGCACGCTGGTTTGTTATTATGGGGCCGCCCCGGTGGGCTGGCACAGGGGCACCCCCGGGGTTGTTACTGTAGGGCCGCCCTGGTGGGCCGGCACAGAGGCACCCCCGGGGTTGTTACTGTAGGGCCGCCCTGGTGGGCTGGCACAGGGGCACGCCCGGGGTTGTTATTGTAGGGCTGCCCTGGTGGGCCGGCACAGGGGCACCCCTGGGGTTGTTACTGTAGGGCTGCCCTGGTGGGCTGGCACAGGGGCACCCCCGGGGTTGTTATTGTAGGGCTGCCCTGGTGGGCCGGCACAGGGGCACCCCCGGGGTTGTTATTGTAGGGCCGCCCTGGTGGGCCGGCACAGGGGCACCCCCGGGGTTGTTATTGTAGGGCCGCCCTGGTGGGCCGGCACAGGGGCACCCCTGGGGTTGTTACTGTAGGCTGCCCTGGTGGGCCGGCACAGGGGCACCCCCGGGGTTGTTATTGTAGGGCTGCCCTGGTGGGCCGGCACAGGGGCACCCCCGGGGTTGTTATTGTAGGGCCGCCCTGGTGGGCCGGCACAGGGGCACCCCTGGGGTTGTTACTGTAGGGCCGCCCTGGTGGGCCGGCACAGGGGCACCCCCGGGGTTGTTACTGTAGGGCTGCCCTGGTGGGCTGGCACAGGGGCACACCTGGGGTTGTTACTGTAGGGCCGACCTCGTAGGTTGGCACAGGGGCACCCCCGGGGTTGTTACTGTAGGGCTGCCCTGGAGGGCTGGCACAGGGGCACACCTGGGGTTGTTACTGTAGGGCTGCCCTGGTGGGCCGGCACAGGGGCACCCCCGGGGTTGTTACTGTAGGGCCGCCCTGGTGGGCTGGCACAGGGGCACCCCCGGGTTGTTATTGTAGGGCCGCCCTGGTGGGCTGGCACAGGGGCACCCCCGGGGTTGTTATTGTAGGGCCGCCCTGGTGGGCCAGCACAGGGGCACCCCCGGGGTTGTTATTGTAGGGCCGCCCTGGTGGGCTGGCACAGGGGCACCCCGGGGGTTGTTACTGTAGGGCCGCCCTGGTGGGCCGGCACAGGGGCACCCCCGGGGTTGTTACTGTAGGGCTGCCCTGGTGGGCTGGCACAGGGGCACACCTGGGGTTGTTACTGTAGGGCCGACCTCATAGGTTGGCACAGGGGCACCCCCGGGGTTGTTACTGTAGGGCTGCCCTGGAGGGCTGGCACAGGGGCACACCTGGGGTTGTTACTGTAGGGCTGCCCTGGTGGGCTGGCACAGGGGCACCCCCGGGGTTGTTATTGTAGGGCCGCCCTGGTGGGCTGGCACAGGGGCACCCCCGGGGTTGTTATTGTAGGGCCGCCCTGGTGGGCCAGCACAGGGGCACACCCACTCCTGGGCCCTGTGTTCAACATGGGACATGGCTCGGGGTGTCGCTGGGATGTGGCTGGGACGTGGCTCAGGGCGTCGCTGGGATGTGGCTCGGGGTGTCGCTCGGACGTGGCTGGGACGTGGCTCGGGGCGTCGCTGGGACGTGGCTCGGGGCGTCACTGCTCAAAACTTTTTTGTTGAATATTTTTTTAATTGGAAAATGGGGATTTGATAACTGGATTTTTTTTCACGTCAAACAAATCATTTCCCTTGTAATTTCCAACCAAACCAAAACCAGCCAACACCCCCGCGCCCGGTTTTAAAATGTGGTGGAACACTCATCTTGCGTGTGTTCCCCGCACCTTTTCCTGTGGAAAGTTTTTAAAGTTTGACAAAAGGAGAGGAAAAGTGGGATTTTGCCCAACAAAAGGAAAATGGGGGCAGGGGGAAGTTGTGAAAGTTTTGGCGAAACTTTTCAAAGAAAAAGAAAAAACTTTATTCTGAAAAACCATATTGATTTTGCTTCTTCCCAGCAGCTCCCGTCAGGAACACTCTGCCCATGGGGCACGGGTGGGGAAACTGAGGCACGGAGCAGGGGACTCGCCTCAGGTCCCCGGGCGGGCTCAGTACAGAGCCAGTCCCTTCCGCATCGCTCCTCCGGGGAGAGGCGGCCCCGGGCCTGCCCTCCTGCCCTGCCCGCTGCGCAGACCCTAGGGGGGCGGTGACCCCGCAGTCGGGGTGAGGCCGGGCGTTTGGGGGCCGGCGCTGGCCGCCCCCGTGGTTGTGGGGCAGCGTGAGGGGGCAGGTCCGGGGGCCGGCGCCAGGCGGGTCCCGGGGGCAGGCAGGGGGAGCCCGGCGCCCTGCCCACGCCGTGCGCTCCCGAGAGCGCAAAGCCTCCTCCCGGCCGGCCCCCCGCAGGGCCCGGCCCCGCCGCCCAGACAGGAAGCGCCCGGGAGCCCTGGCCCCGGATTGGCAGGGGGATTCTCCAATTGGGCCGCGGGAGCCCCCGCCGCCGGCCAGCGCCTGCTCCGACGTGCCGGGCGGGAGGCTCGGGCAGCCCGGCTGGGGCCGCGCCATGGCGAGGGGCGCAGCGCGCCGGGGCTCGGCGGAGGGTCGCTGCGCCCAGTGAGAGCCGCGGAGCGGAGCGGGGAGCAGGGCGCGCCCGAGGGCCGGCCGGCCACCATGCAGCTCGCAGCCCGGTAACAGCGGGGAAGGTAAGAGAGAGCGGGGAGCCCAGACGCCGCCGGGATGGGCGCAGAGCGGGGCTCCTGCGGGGAGCTCTGCGGGGAGCAGCCACCAGGGACCGTGCGCTGCCGGATCCCACCCCCCCTCTCCCGGCCCGTTTGCGGTGGGGGCTGGAGCGGGGTGCGGGGCTCCCCCACTCGTCCTCCCCGGGACAACCGGCCCCAGCGTGTCCCCCAACCCCCAGCGCGGTCCGTGCGCGTCTGGCCGGGGGTCCCCTGGCGGCTCTGGACAGACGGACGGGCCCGTTGGGGACACGAGCGATGCACCGGCTGAGAAGCCCCCGGCCCGGCCCCAGCTCGCTCTGTGCCCCTCCGGTCCCTGCGTGCAGCGCCTGCCCCTGCTGGCCGGGGCATTCCGGCCTCCCCGCGGCCATTGCCCTAGCGGTGCCGGCTGCCCGGACAGCGCCGGGGGGGCCGGGCAGCCGGTCCCTGGGGCGGTCTGGCAGCCAGGCTCCCCGCGGCTCCGGGCTGGTCAGACCCGTCCCAGGGACAAGCCTGCAAGGTGCCGCTTGTGGGTCTGGAGCTGACCCGGCCCTGCCCGGCCCCAGTGTTTGGGGTCAGGGCCGCCTGCGGCTCGCGATGGGGGCTGGGGTCGAGTTTCGCTCTCGAAGGGTTCGTAGACACCAGACTCCTTCACTCGGTGCCTGGGGGCTTGTCCCGGTCGCTGCTGGGTGCAGTGGGAAGCCCAGGGGCCAGTGGATCCAGTGCTCGGGGCCGCCTCCTTGCTGGCCAGCTGGCTACTGCACCGCGGGCTGGCGGGGACCGGGCTGGGCTCTGGACGGGGCTGGCCCCGCTCCGTGTCTGCACCCAGCGTGGGTCGATGCGAGCGCAGGTCACTGCAGGGCTGGCCGGCGCCGATCCGCCCTGGAGTGGGGGCCGCTGGGTGCAGAGGGACACTCCAGCCAGCCCTTTGCTTTGGCCCACCTGCCGTTGCGAGGTGGCTACCTTGAGGGGGGTCAGGCCGGGACCAGGGCGAGGGGGGCAGGGTCTCTGCAGTGCACCCTGAACCCCGCAGGGCTGGGGGTCATCTCAAACGGGAGCCGGCGGAGTGGGGGGCACTCGTGGAGCTCTGTGGGGAGGGGGGGGAGCCTGGCCCTGGAATAGCAGGGGAAGGGGGCCGGGTCGGGATTTGGGGGGCACTGGAGAAGCTCTGTGGGGGGGGGAGCCTGGCACTGGAATAGCAGGGGAAGGGGACTGGGATCAGGATTTGGGGGGTACTGGTGGAGCTCTGTGGGGGGGGGGGGGAGCCTGGCACTGAAATAGCAGGGGAAGGGGGCCGGGTCGGGATTTGGGGGGCACTGGAGAAGCTCTGTGGGGGGGGGGGGAGCCTGGCACTGGAATGGCAGGGAAGGGGGCTGGGTCGGGATTTGGGGGGCACTGGTGGAGCTCTGTGGTGGTGGGGAGCCTGGCACTGGAATAGTAGGGGGTCGTGGCTCAGCATTGAGGGACATTGGCACAGCCAGGGGTGGGAAGCAGACCCAGCCCTTCCTCCACCTTTGCCCGCTCTGCCCAGCTGGCCCCAGCTCTTCACTCTTGCAGACACCAAAGGGGGAAAACCTGACGTGCAGATGAGCTCTGATAAGCCGCTTTTTCCCTGGCGGGTGAAGTCCCTGGGCTCAGTGCGGGCACGGGGGAAGGGCGTTTGGCCTGCACGGCGCTGGCTGGGTGAGATGAGCGAGTGACTCATGCCGATGGAGACTCCGAGCTCCGAGAAACTTGGACCAGCCCCGGTTCCCCGTTGCTGCTGCCGGGCTTATCGGAAGCCCCTGGGCTCAGTTTACAGCCTCCGTGGCCCTTCTGCTGCAGGACATCCCGGGGCCCAGCCGTGCCTGGCAGCTCCGCTGTCTGTGCCCGGCCCAGGCAGAGAGCCCGGCTGCGTGGGGAACGGGTCCCCCAGAGCGTCGCAGGGCTGCGGAGCAAAGGGCCCAGCCAGGCCGGCTGCCTAGCCTAGGCGTCCACTGTAACTGAGCCCAGCTCCTGGGTTCCCACTGGGAGACGTCAGGTACGTTGGAGCCTGGGGGCTCCCCCTCCCTAGACCCTGCCCAAACCTGAATGTCCCTGGGCATTAGTCACGGGCACTAGAATGGGAGTCTTCGGCCTAGTGCCTGGTGAGTGTGTGGGGTGGGACTGCCCCCTACAGGAGGAATGGATCAGCGGCACTGTGATACAGGGCGCTCATAGCCACCTCTGTGTGCGCGCCCGCCGGGTAGGGGCACGCTCCCATCTCCCTGAGTGCATCGGTGCGGGCCCCCATCTCTCTCAATGGGGCAGGACGCCCCGGATCCCTTCCCCATGGGTGCCCGTATGCAGCTGGCTGACAGCTGCCGCGTCTCTCTGTGCACGTGGATGGTTACGCTGCTCGTGTGATGGATGCGCCTCTCTCCGCATACCCGTGCAGCCCTAGTCGCTAGAGCGTCTGACCGCCTCCCTGTCGCTGGTGTATTGACCCACAGGCAGGGCAGTGCCCCCGTTGTACGGACGGGAGCCGAGGCACACAGCAGATTAAGTGACTTGCCCAGGGTCAGGCAGGAAGTCTGCGGCGAAGCAGGGAACTGAATCCAGGTTTGTTAGGGTGCCAGTTTAGTGCCCCACCCCCTAGCCTTCCATCCCCGCGGGGAAGCGCTGCAGTGGGGAATGGCTCCCACGTCACGGCAGGAGACGCAGACCCACGGAGGGAGCTGCCGGTGGCTCTGACTCATAAGTGCGCTGTCCCTGTCCCCAGCTGGTGGCTGGGTGTCCCAAGCAGTGGACGGGGTGCGGTGTGAGCTCGGGGCTGTGGGGGCGAGGACGTGTGTTGTGCTCTGGCTGGGGCCTGCGGAGTAGGTGGCAGCTCTGAATGAGCCCAGGTGTTGGCTACACCGGCTCAATCATTTCGTGACGCGGTTCTCAAGGCAGCCCCCTCAGCGACCCGACAGAACCACGTTATGTACAGCGCTGGCAAGACGGGGGGGCCCACGCTGGTGTGATGGGGCCTGGGGGGCATTGGGCCTTGGTTGGGATGAAGGCTGCTTGGATTGAGAGTAGCTGTTTATAAATGTCACATCAGAAACTTGTCTAAAGTCTAATCGTGGTGTACACATGTGCGAATGCACGGACCCAGGTCGGGGGGTGTACGCCCGTGAGCACGCACGGACCTGGACCCACGTGGGGGTGCACATGCATTAGCCCTCCCCCCTGCAGTGATTTCCCCCGTGTTCTGTTCCACTAAAGGAAAATCCCTCTCAGGGGAACTGGCTGGCTAGAGACTGCACTCATGGGACAGGAAATTCCCTTGTTTCCATCTGCCCCAGCTTGGTGCTTCCCTTTTTCTTTTCTTTTTTTTTTTCCAGAGAGGTGTCTGAGCTGGGTGTGGATTCGGGGCATGTCTGGATCTCAGGGTTTGGGCTCTGTCCATTCCAGAGACATGGGCCAGGAATTGGGGTGTAGACAGGGACTGCCCCAAACACCTAGTACAACGGGCCATGAGCCGGCTGGCGTCTCTGCCCAAACCCAGAAATACATAGTGGCTCCATGCTCTCCAGGGGATTGCTGGGCTGGTTTTAGAGAGTTTTCAAAGTTGTGATGTTTTCGTAATGAGAGTGACAATAGTTTGAACATTTTCCATCTGTTTTTGTGTTGTTTGTAAAATCAACCACCCAAAAAAACCCTTTTGGTGAAAATTTTCATTTCATTTGTAACTTTCATTTTTTTGATGCAAAACCAAAGCTCGTTCCATTGTTAAAAGCCCGGCGGTGTTTGGTTTTCAAAGAAAACGGTTGGTTTCTTCAGAATATTGCTGTGGGGAACACTCCCTGTTTTCCAAGCAGCCTGCTCCGAGGTGAACAGGGGACACGGGAAGAGGGATGCAAAAATTGGCCCCCTTCCCCTCCAAACAGTGTGACCACTCTGAGATGGGCTCTGAAACCTCTTTTCTCCGCAGCGCGACACACAAGCTCCTTGGGGCAGGGGCCGTCTCTTTCTTCTGCCTTTGTACAGCGCCTCGTGTGACTGCGATGCTCCAAATAATAAAAGGAATCGAGTTTTACCAGCGCTTCTGTGGGAAGAGCTGCAGCACTCCCGCCTTTGCCCTTGTCATTGACGTGGTGAGCCCAGGTTCTCACTCACCGAAGCTCTGACCCCCCCAGCCACGTTTCCGTCTCTTCCCCCCCCGGCACTCACGAAAGTGGGAAAATGTGCCCATGTCGGACCGTTGTTTCGCTGGTGGCCTGGCCTAGCCGTCGCTGCCGGCAGCCGAAAGGCGCCCGTTGACCGCAGCGGGAACTGCAGTGAGGTCGGCTCTAGACAAGGCTGCGTGGGGAGCTTGAGAGGTGCCTGGGCAGTGTGACGGCTGGTTAAGCTAAGCGTGGGCAAGTGCTAGGAGACCGGTTGGAAGGGCGTTTTCAAGCGATCGCACACAGTCCTGGGTTCCATTGACTGTACCTGCTCGGGAGAAACATCCAGGCATCGTTGTGGGCCGCTCGGTGATGTGTGCAGCAGTGGGCAAAAACGCTGGCAAGTTGTGAGGCCCCACTAAGAGAGGGCTGGAGAATGAAGCTGAAACTATGGTGGCCCTACCCTATAAAGCAGTGGGATGCCCTTACATGGGAGAGCGTGTTCAGTTCTGGTCCCCTCCTCTCAGACAGGATAGAGCAGAAATAGAAACAGGCTAGTAAAAATGATTGCAGGCCTGGAGAGACTGCTGTAAGAGGAGAGCTGGCAAAGATCCGGGCTATCACACTGAGCAAGGAGTGCTGTGGATGGGTACAGAGTGTGAAGGGAGGAGCGAGTCACTGAGCGTTTCTTTCTACCCTGTCTTGTAACACGGGCACAAGGCAACTTTCAGCAAAACTGAAAAGCAACAAATTCAAAACCGGCCCAGGACAATGTGTTTCTAAGTAACTTGTGATGAACCCATGGAACTCACTGCCACAAGATATCGCTCCTGCCAAGAGATTAGAGGGACTCAAACCCTGAATAGTGAGGATAGTGACGTGTGTCAGGGGTACCAAATCTATAGCTTAGGGTACAAACCTACAACCGCCTGACTGGGTTAGACAGAAATGTCCCCTGTACGCATGTATCGCATGTGGTCAGTTCTAGGAGTATGCCATATTCCTCCTAAGTGGGGCACTGGTGGGAGAGGGGACTGGGTACAGGCCTGGCCGGCTCCCACTGAAGTCCATGGAATGGTATTCCTGTGTTCAGGTAACCCCTGCTTTGACTCACCCAGAGCTTTCTGCAGCTCTGGGGCTCAAACTCCCCACACAGGTTGTCTCAGTTCAGATGTTATTTAAAAAGTTATTTAAGTCCCTGTCCTGTGAGGGGGGGGAAGAGAATAGAAACAAGAAGGGCCAGACTGGGTCAGACCAAAGGTCCATCCAGCCCGGTGTCCTGTCTGCCGACAGTGACCAGTGCCAGGTGCCCCAGAGGGAATGAACAGAACCGGTAATCATCAAGTGATCCATCCCCTGTCGTCCACTCCCAGCTTCTGGCAAGGTCTGGCAGTCAGAGGTGTAGGGACACCCAGGGCACAGGGTTGTGTCCCTGACCATCTTGGCTCATAGGACCTGTCCTCCAGGAACTTGTCTAGTTCTCTTTCAAACCCAGTTATACTTTTTTCTGCTTTTAAAAAAGAGCAATTGAGACGAGTTGTGTTTTCTGCACAATTAGCAAGAGCAAAAGGACTTGGACGCCAAGCTGGGGACGTGGCGAGCCCGCCGCTGAGGGGTGGCAGATGGGGAGAACAGCGCTGTTCTGAGTGACCAGCAGGGCCGGGGGGCCCGGGTGGGCACGTTCCCAGGCAGAGGATGCAGCGCAGAACGTTCCCGTCACGCTCCTCCCAGGCTGGTCCAGTTGGGGCATCTCGGCATTTACCCATAAAAGCCCTGGGTCTGCCCTGAGCTGTGTGTGGGGCTCTCGGGCCCACTGAGTCAGTGGGAGTCTTTCCAGCGATGCCCATGGGTTTTGGATCCAGCCCCTGATCTGAGACACTGTGGATGGGCTTGACCTGCTCTCACTCAGGCTGTCTCCTGGGGCTGGAGCGTGGCCTTTGTGTGTTCTCCAGGGCTTCGCCCTGTCTTGTGTCAGGGCTCCTAGGTGATGGGGCTCCCACCGTGCCCCAGTCCGCAGCCTCACTGGGCCATCCCGTGCCATCGGCTTTGATTTCTGGGGGCAGTTCAGCTGAATAACTGATGGCCCGAGGCAGCCCCCAGCCAGAGGCTTGCCACACCTAGTTAGCTTCAGGTTCCCTGTCTCAGTTCCCTCCCTCTGTGGCGAGCTTTACCTGTTACCGTGTCCTCTGAGTGTTTACCCAGCGTTACCCTGACCCCTGAGCCTTGCCTAGCCCCGTCTCCTCTCAGCTCCGTTTGCCTCTGCTCTGAACTCCCTCTGGTTTGTCCATATCCCCAGGGTCCCCACCCAACGCTGTATCTCAGGCCTGGTCTCGGCTGCCCTGTGATTTTGATTCCTGGGTTTGCTGTGCACACGTGGCTGGCCGGGTGTGAAGTCCAGTCTAGCCTCAGGAGAAGATTGTAGCAGTGTCTCATGGACGCAGCTGTAAAATCTCCCCCGCCTGAGATAAGTGACCCCAGAGCATGGGCCTTCGACCTCACGTTAGTTGGCTCTGAACATGCTTTGAAGAGCCCAGCTCCAGTCACTGAATTCCCCAGATTCCTCCCCAGACTCTGCTCAGGAACTTCAGCCAGGGCCTCGCTGCAGCTCAGACGAATGGTTTAAACTGGCAGATAGTTGTAAAGCCTCCATAGAACAGAAACTGCCCAGCACTTGGCAGGGGAAGCAACATCCAGGCTTCTGGGCCGACCCGGGCTGGCCCTTCTCGCATGGCAGGTGTGGTGGGAGGTACACGCAGGTGCTGGACCTTTAAAGGAGCACAATCGTTTCCCCTGGCCAATAACATTTGTAGCTCTAAAAGAAAAGGAGGACTTGTGGCACCTTAGAGACTAACAAATTTGTTAGTCTCTAAGGTGCCACAAGTCCTCCTTTTCTTTTTGCGGATACAGGCTAACACGGCTGCTCCTCTGAAATTTTTAGCTGTGCGTGCGAAAAGTCACAGCCCCGAGGGACCCAGCTGGCTGCCTGGGTGACCGTGTGTCAAGCCCCTTCCAGCGCCTGGAGGTGCCCAGTCGTTCATGACCGTGCTGGGCACCCTGGAAAAGCCCCAAATCCTCCTCAGTCACCAGAGAGTCCCTCATCCCGAGCCTGGAAGAATCCATTGGTCACTTTTTCTCTGTGAGGTGAGGAGACTTCGGGGCCAGACCCTCCTGCATAGCCCGGGCCAGGGACCCGAGATCACGTCATGAAAGCTGCAGGCACGGGGGTCCATGGTTATCAGCTGGAAGATTCCTGGCATCTCGAACGTCTCCCGTCTTCACGGCAGCTAATGAACCCTGGGTGACCCGCCAGATGCTTTTCAGTTGACAGGCGGCCGTTAGCAGGCAAAGGGCAGCAGCGTGCGGAGCAGCCGCCCGTGTGCTGGCATGTGCAGGCTCCGGCCTCGGTGGGGGCCAGGGCGGTGCGGGGAGGACAATGTAACTGAGTTCCTGGTGGGAAAAAAAATACCGGAGTGGTGACCTCATCCCAGAGAAATCTAAACAGAAGGTTCAAAGCAGCAGCGTTTGGGTGGGATCCTGCCTTCGCACGCGTGTGAATCTGCTGACCGGAGGGGAGTCACTCCGGATTTACACCAGTGCCAGAGAGCAGAATCAGGCCCTTAGCCGGTTTCCTGCTCTGTCCCAAGTTCCCCCCACGTTTGCCCCCTTCCGAGCGTCGCCCTCAGAAGAGAGAGGGCTTGGTGGGAGCAGGGTCAGCTGCCTCTGCTCCCTCATTGCCAGCAGCTCACTGGCCAGCGGGACGCTCTCCCACCTGCCGGGAGGGATGGGCTGGGAGCAGGGACCCGGATCTGCCCAGCTTTCACAGGGAGAGGCCTGTTCTCTCCTGTCCAATACCGCCCGAGAGGGCACCTCCCTCTGTCCTGAGCCTGGGGCATCTATCGCATCTTCTCTCTGCGCCCGGGGACCAGTGCAACGTGCGGGTCTAGCAGTATCACCAAACAGCTGACCGAAGGGCCAAGGGACCCCCTCCCGGCTGGACCCCCCAGCGACAGACCTGGGCTGATCCCACGGTTTCCGTGTGCCTTTTCCAGTCATCCGGGATCTCTCCTGTCTGCCCCGAGTTCTCAAAGTTAATCGCTACTGGCTCAGAGATCTCCAGCCAGTTCTTCATTTATTCCAGGGTGTGTTAGAAATGTCTCCAGCCCCGCAGGGTCCTAGAGCCCGGGCTCCAACGCGAACCCGGAAATCTACACAGCAGTGAGTCGGCTAGCACAGGCCAGCCGCGGGAGGCTAGTGACTGTGTAGACGGACCCGAAGACGAATAACTTGTCCCAGTAGTTCTGAGCTTGTTCTTTTCCTGTCCTTGCCTCAGATCCTACCCCACGTGCACCGATGGTCACTATGGTAGCTGGCCGGTCGCTGCTGTCCTTTTCTGGTGAAAGCGGAAAAAACCCGGCGTCCAACTGTTCGGCCACCGCTGAGTTTCCCTGTCATTGGCTTCCCCCCTCGCTGTGTGCTGGGCCTGCCCTGTGCGTGGGCAGCCTCTGGCTTCTCATGTACTTGAAAAATGGTCGCGCGTCATCCTCCATGCCCCTAGCCAGTTTAATCTCACTTCGGGCCTCGGCTTTTCTCATTTTGTCCCTCCATGCTCGTGTTGGGGTTTTTAGTTTTTTTTTTACATTCATAACTGCGTAGCCCCTCCCTCCCCCCCCGCTGTCTGGGTTGCTCTGCCCCAAAGCACCTGGCCCCGTCCTGCTCCAGCTCTGGGTCTCTCATTCAACCAGCTGAGCTTGACGATGCCGGACACAATTACCAGCCTTGTGTTCCCAGGGGCCGCGTCCTCTGGAGAGCGGCGTGCGTGTGACCAGGGCAGGGCGCTGGGATTCGGCTCCGAGGAGCGGCTGCTGCTTCTGGAGCTCCAGCACAGCCGTCCTTTGGGGTAGGTTAGTGTCGGCGCTGGGGGGGGGGGGCAGGGACAGGCAAGAGTGTTTGGAGGCGCTAGTGTGAATGGGGGTGAAGGGGAGGTGAGGGAAGCTGGGGGCTGAGTGCATTGGTGGTTGTGGCATCTGTCAGGGAGCAGGTGTGTGCGCCCAGGGGGGTGTACGCGTGAGGGTACATATATGGGGGGTGTACACGTACATGGGGTGGGGAGGGTGGGGTTGGAAGCTGGTGCCAGGCTCTTTCCCTGCGGGCAGGTCCATGGGAACGGGTGAACTTCGGCAATTGTCTTTTACTCTTGTTCTGGTTCCAAATAAATTGTCCTCAGACCCCAGGTCAGGTGACGTTAACAAAACCCCTCCCCTCAAAGCGGGCGATTTCTTCCCAAACAAGGCAGGTTCCTAGACCAAGGGGAGCCCTTTTGTGTCTCTCTTCCTCGGCGCTAGCCCCACTCCAGCTCGCTTCCTGCTCCAGGTTTAAAGAGACAGGGCCCCTCTCCTCACCCCCAGATTGTGACTGGTGCAGGGTTGCCGTGATGGTGCTTAATGGAGCTAGGCGGACGCACCCCAGAAAACCGGCAGCATGCCCACCAGTGCCCAGCGTGCCCTTGGCGCGTGGGATGCTGGACGTGAGTTCCTGCAGTTGCTCTGATGCCAAGTGTCATCGCTCCAAAGCCCATTGCAAACAGACAGGGGCAGGGCTGGGAGCTTGGCTGCAGGGACGTTGCCCACCCGCTAGCCATGCATCTGTGCACGCGTAACCCCTGCACCAGACGAGCTGGTGTGGACGCCTGGAAAGGGCTGGCTGCTGCTGGGAGAGCCACAGGGGCCTGGCAGGCAGCACTGCACTGTCATGCAGCCTCTCTCTGCTCACGCTGGCGGGTGGCACGGGAGAATGGTAGCCACGCTCGAGATGGGCACTTGCAGCCGTGGCATGGCGTAGCAGTGCCTCCTGCCGGTTTGCCGCAGCACACGGCAGGGCTGCCCTCAGAGAGTCGCCACGTTCCTGACTTGGCTCTGATGTGAGCTTGGGGGTGCAGGCGCGTGCCATCGAGCTGGGACTGTGGGGTAGAGCCAGGCTTAGTGTGGGCAGCCGCTGTGCCAGCATCCCTCAGGCAGTGCCCCCAAAGGCGGCCAGCAGCAAACACGGCTAATCCAGACCTGCCCCTTCCCTCCGGCTTTGCCACGGGATATCAGCTCCCAGTCATTCCAGCCCGGGACTGCTTACCGCAGCTCTCCTGGGGCCCCTCAGCCCCACACCCCGCTATTCCAGTCCTGAGCTCTGTATATCCAGCTCTGCCAATGCCCCTCAGTCCCGACCCACAGCCACCCTGTTATTCCAATCCTGGGCCATTCTCGAGCAAGCAGCACTGATCCTGCTGGCTCTGACCTGGCTGTGAACAACCTGAGGAAGGGATGGGAGCAGGCAGTCCCCTTTGTTTGGGAGTGGCAGAGGCAGGATTCGAACACAGGTCTCCAGGAGGGTCAGGCTCTTGCGTTAATTGCTGACTCACCCCGTGCCCGCCTTCCATGGGGCTGCTAACTGCAGCATTTGCCTTTTTAAGATCTGAGCTGTAACTCTGTGAAATTCCCAGGCAGGTCCCTCGTATGGGTCTGCTCAGCCGAGAGCCCTGGGTTGGGACACTCCCCGTGGTTCCTGTGGCCTCGTGGGCAGAGGAGAGCCGCAGCCGCAGAGACCAGAGAAAGGAAGCTAATTAAACCTTCACGAACACACGCTCCGGTGCCTGGAGGGGCACTGAGAGAGCAGAGTGAATCACACGGCTAACGCCAGCTTTCCTCTGCTTGTCTGCTGTCCGGCCAATGCGTGGCCACCGTCCCCGCGGGCGGAGGGCTGGTTAGAGGGCAGGGCTGCTGGGCTGCTCAGGTGCCGGGCTGGCTGGTGCGTTGCTGGTGAATGCACGGCAAGGAGTTGGGACGGGCTGTTTCCACCCCGGGCTGTTCGCTATTTGTGGTGCGTGGGGGCAGGTTTCTGCTCCCTGGTTGCGCACACGCCCCGTCTCATATCGATTAGCGTGCTTTCCCATGGAGGTTTGTAGCAGAACAATCTGTTGATGTGAAAACGTGGGGGCTGGTGAATATTTCCACCCGCACCCGGGGCCCGTGCAAATCCTTGTGAATGTCACGTGCAGAATCCAGCCGTGAGCAGCTGCAGGCACCTGCATGGGGTTTGGATTCTGTCTGGACTAGTTCTAAAACGCGCCGGGAGACGCAGCGTCTATGGAGCCCAGGGCCAAATTCCCCCTGGGGTAGGCCCTGTGCGTGCAGTTCCCATGGCTGTGCCTGCCTGGACTATGGCTGCATGTGCAAACAAAGGCTTTGCCATCCAACGTGCCCTTGAGCAGATGCAGTGGTGGGTGTGAGCGCGCGTGGGTGTGAGCGCGCGTGGGTGTGAGCGCACGTGCATGTGCTGTTCCCCACGGATCATCAGCCCTTCTTGTTGTGTGTCCCGTCCTCCTCCCCCCATGTGCAGTGGGTCGGCTCTGAGGGCTTGGCATTTAGTGAGACACAAATCCAGCGCAGAGAAGGGAGGGCCAGGGCAACCCTCAGGGTGGAGACGTGGAGGCCGCAATGCAGCCTCCCTGGTCCAAACAGCTGGGAGGCCCCCCCCCCCCCCCGAAGGGCTGATGAGAAAATCCATGGTCACCCCTGTGACGTTCTTGACTTGAACTGGGACCGTATAGAACATTGTTGCAACCAAGGTCCTGTAGTGGCACCAAATCTTGTATAAAGGGGGTCAAATGAGGTGTCTAAGACGAGGTTATGGTTTGCTGGTTATGATTATGCTGTCTGTTTGCATGAATCCTTTTTGTATTTAAAGTATTGGCTCTAGACTGTCTGTATTTCAAACTTGTGCTGTGCTTCTGGGGGACACCCCAGACAAGTTAACCAATTCTAGCTCTCATCTCTATTTTGTTCCTTTTATGAATAAACCTTTAGATTTTAGATTCTAAAGGATTGGCAACAGCGTGATTTGTGGGTAAGATCTGATTTGTATATTGACCTGGGTCTGGGGCTTGGGCCTTTGAGATCGAGAGAACCTTTTTTCTTTTGCTGGGATATTGGTTTTCATAACCATTTGTCCTCATAACGAGTGGCGCTGGTGGGGATACTGGGAAACTGGGGTGTCTAAGGGAATTGCTTGTGTGACTTGTGGTTAGCCAGTGGGGTGAGACCAAAGTCCTCTCTGGCTGGCTGGTTGGGTTTGCCTTGGTGTGCACAGAAACCCCAGCCTGGGGCTGTAACTGCCCTGCTTGAAGCAATTTGTCCTGAATTGTCACTCTCAGTTGGGTCCCGCCAGAGCCAGCCTCGTTACAATGGCATAGTCGTGCTTGGATCCATAGAACCAGGTCAATTAAACTTTGGGTCAGAACCCCACGCTATCCAAATCTGAATTTTGGTATTGAGAGTTTGGTTGGTTAAAAAGCCGTTGCAATGGGTGAGCAAAGAGCCTATGAGGGCCTTTACAAAAAAGCCCTGAAAGGTTTGTGGTCAGAAAAGGGGATAAGCGTCAGAAAGAAAGCTACAAATCAAGAACTGAGAGATCTATTAATGGCCAGCACAGCCCTTACCTGATACTGCAGAAGCAAAGAAACTGCAAGCCCTGAGAGTCGGCCTGCAGTTGGAACATGAACAAAAACTGGCAGAAATTCGAATGAGAGAGAAGCAAGCCTTGGCCCAGCTGGAAAAGGAGGCTGATGAGAGGAAGGAAAGGGCTCGTAAGGGGCAGCTGGCTGCTTAGGAGGGGGTTCGCCAGATGCAACAAGAAACTGCCAGACTTTAGCTCCAAGTCAAAAAAGCAATGGAAGAACAGCTGAAATTGTATCCTCTTGAAAGTCCAGTTTATAACAATGTTGGCATGTTGTCTGGGTGTAACCAAATGTACCCCAACACTGCCACCTTTTATGTAAATGCTGTTTCTGTAAGTTCAGTGGGAGGTGACTCCATAAATTGTGCCAATGCTCTGTATGGGACTGGTAATGAAAAATTCAGAGAGTGTAAAAGTCAATGGTAAAAGCTGTTTAGGGCAAATTATGGCTTCTAACATCACTCTTGTTAAAGCAAATCTGGTCAAAGAGGAAGATTACTTACTAGATCAGAGTGTGAACACTATAGTCCTCTATGAGTTTACTGTAAGCGTGCCTTTAGCCAGAATCCACCTTGAATGGGCTGGTACTAAGCATGAAGTTACAGCTGCTGTAAGGAGGTTATTGCCTAAGGATCTTTAGATTGGGGGAAATGTCAAAGCTTTATTCAGTCCAGGCAGCCAGTCGCAGGAAAGAAATGATCTTAAACCTGTGTCTATTATGGGCAATGATTTGCCTGGGGAGGGTTTCTCCAAGTGTTTGTCTGAGCAAAAAAGAAGTTTGTCTGTGAATGAAGTTTCTGACTGTCTGTCTAATGTCTCAGAAGTGAAGCTGGAATTAGATCAAGCACAGAAAGAACTCATTGGTCAGGACAAAGTTTCTCAGGAGCAGATTAAAGTGGATGGTCAGGTGGAAGCCCTACCTGAGAAAGGAAAGGGTAGATTTTTGATGGGTGATGGATTGTGGGCTAGTACAGCTTGTAAAAGTGAACCTGGAAAAGGGTAATGGTGATTTGTTGGAAGTAACTCAGTGTAGTGAAAAGAACAGCAGTTTATCTGTGGGGAATGGCAGTGTGCCTGGGAAGGAGATTTTGGATGAGCCTAGGCAGCCTTGTGAGCTGTGGCTGTGTCTAGTCAGCAGTGTGGGAAGGCGAGGAGAGTGGAAGATGAGTGTCCCTGGACCTTACCTGTTAGCTGTGTGGAGAAGTGTGACAGTGAAGGAAACATGCCTGTGTCTGTCAGGGGTATTGACTTGCCTGTGGAGGGAGCTACCCCGGTCTCCAAGCAGTTGTCTGTGAACAGCCCTGTGTGCTGGGACCAGGGGAATGAGATCCCAAGCTGCGTGTCTGGGAAAGGAGAAAGTGTGTCCGGCTCTTCTTTGTCTGTGGAGCAGACAGAAGGGGCCTTTCAGCCTGTGATGGTTGAGGGTAGTGCAATTGTCTCAGAGTTTGTTCTGGATTCAGCTAAAGCCCAGGAGGCGAATGGTCCTAAGTTTGCAAAAAGAAAAGGAGTACTTGTGGCACCTTAGAGACTAACCAATTTATTTGAGCTTAAACTTTCGTGAGCTACAGCTCACTTCATCGGATGCATACTGATGAATATGCATCCGATGAAGTGAGCTGTAGCTCACGAAAGTTTATGCTCAAATAAATTGGTTAGTCTCTAAGGTGCCACAAGTACTCCTTTTCTTTTGCAAATACAGACTAACACGGCTGTTACTCTGAAACCGGTCCTAAGTTTGTGTCTGCTCGGGAGAATGGCCCTGTAACTAGGTCGCATCCAGTTAGTGTCTCTGCAAAATCCCAGAGCCCAGACAATTCTGGTGCTTGTATTTTGCCTGTTGCTAGTGTGTGGCTGGGAAGGGGTGTAGCAACTCTGTCTGATCAGGGTAATACCCTAACCAGGGCACAAGGAGAGTAGAAAGGTGATTTCCACTGAGGGTGTGGAAACCTGTAGCAAGAAGGAAAAGATTCCTGAGCTTGTGTGTGGCCAAGGGAAGGAGAATGCTTCTAACCTTTTATCTAGGAAGTCTAGAAGTTTACCTGAAGGGGGATTGTGTAGGAATCCGCCTGATTGGCCAGAGGTGATTCTGGATGTAAGGGAGACCCAGAAAGAGTCTGTTGTTGCTCAGGAAAGTGTTCCTCTAGAGCAAGCCCTAGGTAAAGAGGGTAAGAGCAGAATTTCTGTGAAGGGTGAATTGTTGCATAGAAACGCCCTAGGGAAAGGAATCCTCATGGAGTCTGTGCAAGCAGTTTAATGCAACTGAAGGGTGTGAAGGTGATTTAATCAAGAAAGTTTCAGTTCCTAACAGCCAGAAATTTTCTGTTGTGAATGGATCCACTGACTTTCCTGTTGAAAGATCCAGTGTGGAAAGCTTTGAGAAGGTCTCAGATGGAGTGACAGCTGGTAAGAAAGTTGAACAGTCCTATAACCAAGTGGCTGGGTTTGGCCAGCTTGTTGGGGAGACAAGGTTGTTGAGAGAGGAATGTCTCCATGCTGATTCTGTGAGTGAACCGTCTGTGTCTCAGGTCCAGAGGGAAGACTGGGGAGCTGAGTCTGCAGAGCAGAACAGCTGTGTAGTTAGTCTCTGGAGAATGCAGGGGGTGGCAGGTAAACTCTCATCTCGAAATAAGCTGTTACCAGCAGGAGAGTGGGGTGGGAGGAAGTTTTGTTTCATGGTCTCTGTGTGTATATAATGTCTTCTGCAGTTTCCACGATATGCTATGCATCCGATGCAGTGAGCTGTAGCTCACGAAAGCTCATGCTCAAATAAACTGGTTAGTCTCTAAGGTGCCACAAGTACTCCTTTTCTCATCTCTAGACACTTTGGATATGACTTGTAGTCTCTCAGTGAACTTAACATCTGATTCCATGTGAAGCAGAGGTCGGTAAGGGAAGGACAACAGAACTTGGAGTCTATTTTGTTAGTGAAAATGGACGGTTTCTCTTTAAGACAGAGTCCAGCCTTGGGATTGGTAGCAGTGAAGGATCTGAACACTGGTGAACTGGCTCCTGTCTGTCTGAATGCAAATTACTTGGCTGGCAGGGAGAAGAAGGACTTGCTAATAGCGGTTAGCACAGAGAGCACACCCGATCAGCCAGTGAATTCTGTTAAGCAAGAGAAATCAGGGTTTGATCCTGCAGGACAAGGAGGAAAATGAGACCTTAATTTTGCAAAGGGAAGCCACAGGCTGACCCTAAAAGGCCCAAACCCCAATGGTGTTGAGCCAAAGCTGTTGCATGACAGAAGTGATTGTAAATAGACACTTGCAATGAATTTGTTAAAAGAAAAGGAGGACTTGTGGCACCTTAGAGACTAACCAATTTATTTGAGCATGAGCTTTCGTGAGCTGCAGCTCACTTCATCGGATGCAAGCTGTAGCTCACGAAAGCTCATGCTCAAATAAATTGGTTAGTCTCTAAGGTGCCACAAGTCCTCCTTTTCTTTTCGCGAATACAGACTAACACGGCTGTTACTCTGAAATGAATTTGTTGTTATTGCTCATGGTAATTTTTGTGACTAATATGTTGCTATTACCAAAAACTGTAAAAATGTACAATGTGCCTAATCTTTTGGAAAATCCCTTGAACATGTTAAAAGGATTACATGAGAACACACTTTATGTTAAAAGGCCTTGTTACACTGATGTTGCACAGTTAATGCCTGTAAACAGTATTGAAACTTTTCACAGGGGAAAAGACATTCCAGACCTGATGTGCTGTATGAAAGGGGAAACTGAGGCACACTACCGTATTACTTTCATGGCTAAATGCCAAGATTCCTGTACTATGGACAACATTAATATCTACATTGACTTGATGTTAATTGGGTTCAAACATTTGCCAGAGCTTGTATGGGTAAGGTAGCTACGTTCTTTAGCCCTTGGCAAGATCCCATGAGACCTACAGGAACCATGCTGCAAGAGCAGATCCAATCCACTGTTGTTCTAACCAAGTTTTGCCTTGAGTTTGTAAAGAAATTCAATCAGGTTATTGAACATGACTTTGATGAACCATTTCTGTTCTACACTGATATGGCTTCTAACCCAACACTAGCTGTAGTAAGGCAGAACCCAGGATGGGGAGCTCTTGGGATGCAGTCAGTGATGTTTGTGTCATCCCTTCCTGCCTCAGTTTTGTGTTGGGGGTGTGACGTTATTGACATGAACTGGGACCGTATAGAACATTGTTGCAACCAAGGTCCTGTAGTGGCACCAAATCTTGTATAAAGGGGGTCAAATCATAGACTATCAGGGTTGGAAGGGGCCTCAGGAGGTCATCTAGTCCAACCCCCTGCTCAAAGCAGGACCAATCCCCAATTTTTGCCCCAGATCCCTAAATGGCCTCCTCAAGGATTGAACTCACAACCCTGGGTTTAGCACGCCAATGCTTAAGCCACTGAGCTATCCCTCCCTTAGTGTCTAAGACAAGGTTATGGTTTGCTGGTTAGGATTATGCTGTCTGTTTGCATGTATCATTTTTGTAGTTAAAGATATAAGTATTGGCTCTAGACTGTCTGTAGTTCAAACTTGTGCTGTGCTTCTGGGGGACACCCCAGACAAGTTGGTGTCAGCTCTGCCTAGCCTGCTGGATGGCCCATTAAGGACCATCAGCTACACACCTGGCCCACTGAGAGAAGGCAGACACGCCTTGGGACTCAGCAAGGTGTGCAGGGACCTCCCTATGGACAGAACTCTGAGGTTTTTCCAGGCCATGGGATGGGCAGCTTGTCTTTGGGGCAAAGAAAGAAAGACCACATGGCAAGAGACTGTAAAGAGCCGCTGCAGCTCCTCCATCTTGTCTTCAGTCCTGCTTCTTACCTCTGGAGGGACTTCGCTACCCTGAAGCTTTGAACCAAGGATTGAAAGACCCATCCCAGCTGGGGATGTTCTCCAGAGACTGAATTTGAACCTGCCGTTTATTCCATCACTGCTGCAAGCCTGAACCAAGAACTTTGCCATTACTGTATGTAATTCAGCTCTCATCTGTATCTTTTTCCTTTTATGAATAAACCTTTAGATTTTAGATTCTAAAGGATGGGCAACAGCCTGATTTGTGGGTAAGATCTGATTTGTTTATTGACCTGGGTCTGGGGCTTGGTCCTTTGGGATCGAGAGAACCTTTGTTCTTTTACAGGGGTATTGGTTTTCATAACCATTTGTCCCCATAACGAGTGGCCCTGGTGGGGATACTGGGAAACTGGGGTGTCTAAGGGAATTGCTTGTGTGACCTGCGGTTAGCCAGTGGGGTAAAACCAAAGTCCTCTCTGTCTGGCTGGTTCGGTTTGCCTTGGTGTGCACAGAAACCCCAGCCTGGGGCTGTAACTGCCCTGCTTGAAGCAGTTTGTCCTGAATTGGCACTCTCGGTTGGGTCCCGCCAGAACCAGCCTCGTTAAACCCCACCTCCCTTTGCTGCGTTTCCAAGGCTCATTTCGGAGGCTGCACAGAGGGCAGGGGGAGCCATTACCTTCTCAGCCGTGGTTATGATACTTTACCATCTCGCCAGCCCTAGGTCGCAAAGTGCTTCGTCGAGCGGGTTATGTATCCATTTCACATGGGGGAAACTGAGGCACCGAGCTGACGGGGGGCAGGGGGGCAGTGACTGCTCAGGGTGATGCAGTGAGTTGCTGGCAGACCCAAGAATAGAGCCCAGGCATCCAGACTTCCCATCAGTTGTCCCACCCCTTAGCCTGCGCTGCTGAGCCCGAGTTGCTCCCCCTTGCAGGGAACGGTGGAGCAGGGCATTAGCAGCGCCCCACGGTCCCCTGGGGCTGCGCTGCTCCAGAGAGGTCACCGGGCGGCCAGAGGTCTCCGCTCCCTGGCGCAGAGCAGTTTACGAGCGTGCGCTGGGGTGCGGCCTCCCTGTCAGTTTCCGCTCCCACAGGAACCCTCTATCAGCCCTGCACAGTTCCCATCAGGCCAGGAAGCCCCCCCTCGTCTGCCCTTCGAGTGCTCCCTGCCTCGCACCCTGCACGGCCCTGGGAAGCGAGGCCCTCTGGGGGGGCCCCTCACAGCATCCCCAGCGGCTAGGTGGCGAGCGCGGGCTTGGCAGGCTCCAGGGAGCGAGCAGAGCGGGGGTGCATTGGGGAGACGGAGAAAGGCAGGGCAGAGGGGGAGAGAGGATGAGAGGGAGAGTTTGGGGGACCCCCAGCTGCAGCCTGCGAGATTCCCCTGCAGCCCCCAGCTCTGCTAGGGAAGCTGGCAGGGGGTGCTCCTGAGAGCCCAGCACGTGGGCACAAAGCACCCTCCCCCCTTGGCTTGTGGGCTGAGGACTCCCCCGTGCCAGCATGGCCCAGGGCTCGGAGGGAGTCAGGCTACCGCACCCCCTTGGGTGAAGGTGTTGGGTGGTGCCCATGCAGCAGCTGGCTGGCCTCCTGCTGACCACCACCCAGCCTGGGCCCTGGCACCCTCCCCTCAGGAGCCAGGCGGGCAGGGAGGGAGTCTCCGTGCTAGGAGCAGGGGGGCTCAGAGCCTTCCCCAGACGTGACTTTGCCCACCCATGGGAGTGCAGCCAGCGGCAGGACCCCGCTCGCCCCAGGGGCCACCCGCTCGCTGGCAGAGAGTTAATCCTCCTGCCTAAGCTCCTAACGTGGACACGGTCTGGGCCGGCGGGTGCTCACGGTGCAGAGGGGAGCAGGGTCCCGGGACTGAGCTGGGGGCCCCCAGTCCGTGGCATCCTTGACCCGGGGTGGGGAGAGAGGGCCTGGCCACCCTGCCACCCCAGCCAGTGCTAGAGCGTGTGGGCAGGGAGCCCCCCTCTGAAGCAGGCACCAGAGCCAGCCCAGGAGCGGAGGGGGAGGTGCCCACCTGTGTGTGGTGGGGGTAACCGAGCCTCTGGAATGGGGGTGAGGGGGACGCCCCGGGCACCAGAGAGCCAAGGGGGAATGGAGGGGGGCAGCACCGTGCCACGGGCCCTGTCCCAGTTCCGCAGGCTCGGGGCTCCGTTCTCCCACCCGGGACCCACTGGCTCCCATCCAGCCATGTCCTCCCCCCAGCTTCATCCCAGGCCAGCAGCCGAGGCTCCCCCATTCGCATGGGAAGGGGACGTGCCAGCCTGGGGGGGCTCTGGGGTCCGGAGCCCGGGGCCCCTGCCTTGTGCCTCAAGCACCGCTTGCCAAGCAGGAAAGGGCAAGGACCGTGCTGAGAGGCCGGCAGCTGCTGCCAGCTGGACTCCTCGCTGAGCAGTGGGGGCCAGGCAGGGGGCACCTTGCCAGAGCTCCCGGCCCCCCCCCCCCCCCCGCCTGGCTTTCCAGGGCCGGTTGCGTGCGACACTCCTGGCTGCAGGGCGGTGGGGGGGCGGCTGGCTGCAGAAAAGCGAGGCCTGGGGGAAGTTCAGGGCTCCGAGGGAGGGAGGGGTGCTGGCCGGTCCGGAACAAAATCAGGGAAGTGCCAGCCAGGCCACAGCTCCACGCTGTTGGTGCCCGTTTCGCTCAGCCCTGCGGGACGGGACGTGCCGCCCTGGTCAGTCGCCTGCAGAGGCCCAGTGCTGGGGTCTGGCCAGCAGCCGGCCCCCCGTGCTAGCAAGAGGCTAAAAATCCAGGGCCCCTCGTATGGGGCCAACTTGATAATATTTCGAAACCGGACAATCCAGCAGGAGTGCAGGGACCTCCCCTGCCCTGTCCCTACCCCCGCCCCCCCCGAAGGCTCTGCCCCATCCAGTCCCCCCCCCCGCCCCCCCCCCCCCCCCGTGTCGCTCACTGCTTCCCCCCCTTGGGTCAGGAGGGACTCCCCTGCAGAGCCGGGGCTGGGAGTGGCAGCCACCCAATACAGGTCGGAGGCAGCCCTGGCTACGTAGGGGCTGGTGCAGGTGATGACCCGACGCCTCCCCGCCCAAAGCAAGCAGACATTGGGTGTCCAGTCAGTAGATCTGACTGGACACGGCCGGCTCCCCTTTTCAACTGGACTTTCCTAGTCCCTTGTCCCCCCTGGCTAGCTCGTGCTCCACGGCCCCTGGCCGCCCTCTGCTCGCTCTCTGGACCCCACGGGCAGGGACGCCCCACGCACCCATCCCTGGGAGGCTGGACCCTCTCCCAGAATCAGGCCCTGTCTACCTGAGGCAAACTGGGAGATTTGGGGTGCTAACCATCTGGCATCGCAGCAGGACCAGGGCGGCTGCCTGCCTGCCCTGGCCCTGGGCCGCTCCCATAAGCGGCCGGCACCATCCCTGTGGGCAGAGGGTCTCCATGTGCTGTCCCTGCCCTGAGCACCGGCTCTGCAGCTCCCATTGGCCAGGAACTGCGGCCAATGGGAGCTGCGGGGGTGGTTCCTGTGGGAACGGGAGTGCGCAGAGACGCCCCGGTGCTCCCCCCCCCCCCACCAAGGGTGTGCCCGTTGCTTTTGGGAGCCGCTGGAGGTAAGCACCGCTCCACTCACCCCCTCCCGCACCACAACCCCCTGCCCCAGCTCGGAGCCCAACCCCTCACCCCATCGTGCACCCCAAACTCCCTCCCAGAGCCTGCACCCCCTCCGGCACCCCAACCCCCTGCCTCAGGCTCAGCCCAGAGCCACTTCCTACACTCCGAACCCCTCGGCCCCAGGCTAGAACCCGCACCCCCTCCCGCACCTCAACCCCCTGCCCCAGCCCGGTGAAAGTGAGTGAGGTGGGGGGGAGCGAACGATGGAGGGAGGGGGGCTGGAGTGAGCGGGGGTGGGGCCAGGATGTTTTGGGGTTGTACCCTTAGACAGCTGGCGCCGCCCAGTGCAGGTCTCCTGGAGCCCAGCCCTCTGCTCTAAGCACTTCCCCGGCTCCCCTGACCCCCGCTACGCTGCGCTTCCTCCTTGAGAACAGGACGGGTCAGCCCCCATCTCTGGCCTCACCCCTCCGTCTGGGGGGCAGGACCCCTTTACACCACAGGAGGGAAACTGAGGGACCTTAAAGCCCAACCCCCTCCGCCTGCTACCGTGCTAACTTCTCCCTCTCTGATCCCTGTGCCCCCAGCCCAGCCATAGCCCCCCGAGCCCCACAGCAGCCCTGCGCCTCCTGGTGCACCAGCTTCCGGCGACAGCCCCGTGCGGGACCGCGGTGCCCGGTACTGTGCCGTAGCAGCCCCTGGCCTCCAGGAGGTGCTGCGGAGAGGGGCAGGCTGGCGGCGGCAGGCCCAGAGGGGCTAAGACCGCAGCTGTCAGGGGGTCAGGATGGGGGCAGAGCCATGGGGCCAGCCCCTCGGGTCGGCCCCTCTGGTGTCAGGTCCCCAGCGCTAATTTTAAGCGCCCGCTGAACACTGGCAGGCTTGTTCTGCCTGGCGCTGAGGCCGCACGCGTGGAAGAAATAGCCGTGGTGCAAATCCCAGCTGTGTCCAAACACCTGGGCTGGAGGGGGTGGGCAGAGCCAGAGCCGTTAACATGCTCACTGCGGGGGAATGGGGGGAGGGCGGACAGGAGGGGGGGCAGAGAGGGGAGAGGGAAAAGAGGACACACCGGGGCGGGGGTGGGGGGGTGATGGGAACTGGCTTTACTTAAGACGAGACTTCAAAGTGATGCAGTTCAACTCTTACAGATGCCCCGGTGGATGCTATGAATCCAATTGAACCCGGGCTAGGGGCAGGGTTCGGCCATCGTGCCACCGGTCCCTCATCCCAAAACCTGAGCAGCCCCAGGAGTCTGCCCTGGACTCCCTACGCTGGTTGGTGTTTGCCTGGAGCCCAGGCCCCCCGCCCCTTCTCTGGGCCCCCTGGGCCCGCATGGGGCCTCCCTGCCTGTGGGGTCCCGAGAGCGAGGGCAAACACAAGGGAGCATGTGTGGAACTCCTCGCTGGCTGTTTGCAGAGCACGCAGAAAGTCCATTGCACAGAGAGCCCCTGTCGGGGCGGGGGGTCCCGACTGGAGGGGGGCGTGTGGCTCCCCTGCCTCTTAGCCCAACGTGCCCCGCCTCAGCATCGGGCAACGGCAGGGCAGGGAGGGGCTCACTGGAGTTTTCCTTAAAACATTGCAGCTGAGAGCCCAGGCCAGCCCTGGGTAACGGCACTGGCAGCCAGGGACCTGCGCCGGGGACTCCAGTTACAGGGTGGGTCCTGGGTCCATTGGGTCCCTGGGGGCTCAGAGTAACCTCCCCTCCCTGCCTGCAGGCTAGCTCTGCCGTCACATGGACCATGGCCCCCAGCCCCAACCGCCATGCCCCACCGCCCAGCTGGCGCTGAGCTGAGCAGAGCCGCACCCACCGCCCCAGCCCCATCTTCCAACCGCTCTGCCTTAAAAATGCCCCTCTCCTCTGGGAAAGCCACGGGACTTTGTGCCAACTGCAGAGCGAAGGCAGGTCCGGGGTGCAGCCTCTCTCTGGTCACTGCCACGGCCCGGCAAGCAGGGGGAACGCTGAACCCCCTTACTGGGGGCCACACGCAAATGTTGTGTTGTGTTTCTCAGCTTGGCCGGTTAGATTTGGAAAGAGTAACGCCCCCGCCTGGCTCCGTCAAGCGTCTGGGTCAGCTCTGAGCCCCCTGGCACGCCGGGCTGGGTCAGCTCTGAGCCCCCTGGCACGCCGGGCTGGGTCAGCTCTGAGCGGGGCCAGATGTTCAAGCCGGGGCCCCTGGCTCGCCAGGCCGGGACTGCGACGTGCCTGGCCTGCGTCTAGCAACGCTCCTGTGCTCAGAACAATGACTTTTCCTTAACGCACCTTACTGCAGACGTACCCAGCCGGGCATCCCGCCACGGGGCCTTGCAGCCGGCAGCTAGAGCTCCCGGGGGCCGCAGCCGGAGAAACGGACCTGCCACGGCCACCGAGCTTCAAAGAGAACCCAGGAGTCCTGGCTCCATCAGGGCTGTTGGAGGGTGACGGTGCCAGCACGGGCTGGTCTGAGCTCCTGTCCTGTGGCAGTCTCTTAGGTTTCAAACGCCACCAGTGAAGGGCCCCTGCCCCCTGAATCCTCCCTCCCGGCCTGGTTTAAAGGGACAGGGCGCTGTGGGGCAAACGCAGCCCTGGTGTAATGTCATGGACAGCCCTGGAGTTACACCCATCTGTGTCTCACCGTTTTGCATTACCGCCCGTGCTGGCTGTCATTGGGGTCCACGCGCCTCCCCCCGGACCCCTGCACTTGGCCTCCTGGCTGGCAGCGCCCGGCTGGCAGGCTGTGTTGCTCCCTGAGAGACCCGAACGCGGGCGAGACCTGAACCCGGGGCCAAGCACAACACAGAGTTGGCAAAAGGGGGTGCTGAAAGTGGCTCCCTTTCCATCCTCCGCCTTTGTCAGCGGGACACTGAGCTGGGGAAGCTGGGTTCTGGCCACCACCAGCACCCTGCTCCGTCCCGGGCACGGCCGCTGCCACGGCAGGGATCGGCGGGGCTAGGGGGAAGGAGAGAGCCACTTACTTTGTGTCTGGGCCTAGAGGTCAGAGCAGAGGGACTGGGCGCCAGGACTCCTGGGTTCTAGTCCCACCTCTGGGCGGGGAGCGTAGTGCAGTGGTTAGAGCAGGGAGCCAGGACTCCTGGGTTCTGTTTGTACCTGTGCCACTGACTCTCTCTATGACTTTGGGCAAGTCATCTCCGTTCTCTCTGCTGTCAGAGGGGGGAGATGTCGCCCGACTCCCCGGGGGCTGGGTGGGTTGTCTGCTCTCTGTACGGCGCCCTGAGAGCCTGGGCTGTTCTGCACCGGTAGACATTAGTGCCTGAGCTGGATGCCCAGATCACTCTGCCAGCAGCACCCCCCCTTCTCTTCAGGTGTCCCTGGGGTGAGGAGGTTTTATGAGCCCCGCCAGCAGGAGTGTGGGGGGGGGGAATGCAAGCCCCCCCCCTCCCGCATGCAAGCAGGGCGGGGGCACACGGGCAGCCTCGGGCATAAGGCCCATCTCTGCTTGGAGAGCCCTGCTCTGGGCGGGCGCCTTGGGGGAATGTTGCTGGCCCGGGGAGAGGGGAGAATGCATTGCTGCCCTGCCCTGTGGGGCAGCGAGATTGCCCTCTGGTGGCTGGGCTCAGGGACAAGACACGGCACCTGCTCCTCCTACCCCCTCGAGGGGATCCCCCTGGGCTCAGCTGGCCGCAGTCCCAGCTGGACGGCTTTACTAGCCACGGTGTGTTGCCTGCAGCCCTGGGGCTTGTTACTCCTGCCGCGTCAGCCCGGGGCAGCCTGTGGACCCCCAGCTTTTGGAGGGGGCCTAGAGATCCCGCTCCGGCTGGCCACACTGGTCGCCCCTGAGCAGGGGCTATTCTGGCTGCCTCTCCTGGTGATCCGGCCTGCACCAGCGCAGCTGGGCCTGGACCCATCTGGCTCTGGCTAAGCCCCGTCCCCCGGGAGGTGGGAGGCTGTTTTACTTTCTGCTCTTGGCCAGGGCCGGGTGTGGAGGGGGCAATTCAGCCTGTGCCCAGCCAGCGAGACTCCCCTGCCACCATCTCCTCCCGCATGCGGCGCGAGGGAGAGCGTCTGTCTGTGCCCGCGCCAGGCTCCTGCAGTCGTCGAGTCCACGGCCAGAAGGGACCAATGTGTCCATCGAGTCCGACCTGCTGGAGAACGCGGGCCAGAGGCCTGCCCCCAGGACTCCCCAGAGCAGATCTCAGCAAAACAGCCACTGTTGAATTAGCAGTGGTCAGGGATGGAGAATCCCTCCCTACCCTCCTTGTTCCAATGGTTAATGACCCTCGTTAACAATGTAGGCCTTATCTCCAGCCCGGGTTTGTCTCGCTTCAACTTCCGGCCATTGGATCCTGTCAGACCTTCCTCTGCTGGATGGAAGAGCCCTTTCTTGTTCCCCATGTAGGGTCCTATCGATCGTCACCCCTTAGCCTTCTCTTTGTTCAGCTAGAGAGACTGAGCTCCGTGAGTCTCTCACTCTAAGGCGGCTTTTCGAATCCTTTCCTCATTCTCGCGGCTCCTCCCTGAACCCGCTACAATGAACTGTGGGCCCCAAAACTGGACACAGGAATCCAGCCACAGTCGCACCAGTGCTAAACACAGGGAAACAACCCCCTTGCTCCTACTGGAGATTCCTCGGTTGATGCATCCCAGGATCGCACGAGCCCTTTGGGCCACTGGGAGCTCCTGTTCTGCTGATTCCCCATCCTGCCCCCCAGATCTTTATCCTGCTTCCCAGGAGAGGGCCCCCAGACTGTAAGTCTGGCCTGCAGTCTTGGTTCCCAGGTGTATATACGTTTACATTTAGCCGTATTAAAATGCGTATTATGTTGCTTACCAAGTGACCAGATCGCTCGGTATCAGTGACCTGCCCTCTTCCGTATTCACCCCTCCCCTAACCCGCGTGGCATCTGTAAACTTTATCAGTGAGGATCTGATGTTGTCTGCCGGGTCGCTGATATGAATAGCACAGGGCCGAGAACCGATCCCAGCGGGACCCCATTGGAAACCCCACTGGATGAGGTTTCCCCCTTTACAGCTACGTTTGGGGAAGGAGCCGTTAACCGGCTTTTAATCCATTTCCTGTGTGCCATGGTTGTGTTCTAGTTTTTAACCTGCCCAAGGAGTGCCGGAGGGTGGGACGGGAGCAATCCCTCTTCGGCAGGGGGCGAGCTCACTCTTTCTGTCCTGTTTGCAGGTATGAACTGGATCGCCTTCCTTCCCCGCCCCCGCTCCCATATCCCCTCCCCAGCAACATGCCCTTGGGGCCAGTTTTCCCCCAGAGCCATGTGCCTTTGGCTCCCAGCGGTTTCTGGGGAGTGGGGGAGTTGGGGGACAGGGAGGGGGTCTCCATTGTTCTCAAGAGGAGCTGCTGAAAATGTCGGGCCCAGCCCATCCTCCCAGCCCGTGCCCCCCTAGCCCAGGTGCTGGGCATGCTGGGAGATGGAAGTGCCGCAGAGACTCACTCCGAAACAAGGCTGCCCTTTTACAGACCCCTCCCGCCCCGCTGCCAGCTGGGCCTGATAGCGCCAGGGCTCAGCCTGACAAGGAACCTCAGCCCAGCCCCGGGGCCCAGCGGGGGAGAAAGTTATTTTTCTCCTTGATTTTTAATAGCTGTTTTCTGTAGCCCTAATTGGCTTGGCTTGAGCCGGAGCCAAGGCAAATGCACCTGAGGGAGGCTTGCTTTACAATCTCCATCCGCAGGCTCCCGCTCCCCTCCCAAACACCAGCTCAGCATCTGGCCTCTTCTCGAGGGGCCGGGGCCGGGGGCCGGCCGTGCCGATCGGGGGGGCTGCTCCCGGCGCCATAGCAGCTGTGTGCGTCCCATGAAGGGCTGTCTGTGTGAGGGAGGCGAGAGGCGGGGGCAGATGGGCATGGCTGGGCTGCGTCTGGGCACGTGCCAGGAGGGTGCAGAGCCACCGCCAATGGGCGAGTGTGGGTCGTTCCGGAGACGGGACAGAGCTGAGAACAGAGCCACGGCCTGGCTCTGGTTTTCACATCGGCCTGATCCGTCCCCCCAGGCTGTCGCAGGGCTCGGTGCGAGAGCGGCTGGAATGTCCGTGGGCTCACCCGCTCTCACCCGGGTGCAAGGGGCAATTCTCCTGCTGTCTGCACACAGGTGCTAGGTACCTCCGTGCTGGGCAGCGTCGGCTCTCCTGCTATCTGGGGTTTTATAGGCTAACCCAGCTGAGCGCACATATAGGGTGGGGAACTGCTATTGAAAACGTGGCCCCTTGCAGCCCAGACAGGAATCTGGGCCCCGCAAACCCTCCACCCCACCTAGGCAGGAAAGGGGGCTGTGTAATGAGCCAGGGGCCTGGGAGCCAGAGGTCTGGTTTCCATCACCAAATGCTCACTCAGGCTGAGCTTGCTGGGGCAGGGTCCCTGCCTAATCTCCTGCCATGTCTGTTACGGCGCAGAGCACATTTGGGGCTTAGCGAGTCATTTCTTCTTATTGTTATTAATGAGTAATTGCCAGCTCTGTCTGTGGCTCACTGTGGGCAAGTCACTTAGTTGCCCTGTGCCTCGGTTTCCCCATCTGTGCCTTGAGCATAGTTCCCCTGACCCTGCTTGCAGAGTGACTGGCTGACTAGATGCATTCAGGTTTGCGAACGCCTTGGAGGCCCGAGGAAGGGGGAGGCATCTCTCCTAGCACCATGCAAGCTGCGGCAGCCTCTGGGGGAGTGGCCACATCTCAGCTCCTCACGGACAGCTGTGCGCGGCCTGTGGCAATGAGGGAGCATTGTTTGCTGCTGGATACTCTCCCCACACATTGGGGGCGGAAGGTAGTGCTGAGTGAACCTGCAGAGAGCGTAGCGTGGCCTGGCCTGGCTTGACTCAGCCTCCGAGGTGTTGGCTGCTGATCAGGACGCTCTGCAGATCAACTCCCTGACCCCCCTGGGTGTGTGGGATTTGGCAGGAACCCCGGGGAGCACTGCCTGCCAAGCAGCACATCCTGCCCCTGCCGGGAGCGAGGAGACGTGTGCACAGGGAACATAGCCCAGGGGTCGGGGTAACCGAGCAGCTCTGCTCACGCAGGTCTGATTGCAGGATTGGGGCCATGGTTTGCCCATGCAGCGCTGCCCCCTACTGGGCGCGCGTGTCTCCTGCCCCATCATATGCATGTCCGCTCCTGCGCTGGCTGTGTGCCCGCTGTGGAAAGTGGCGCGTGCCCCCTCCCATGGGGCCAGGTTCACTCTTCTAGCTGGCCGAATGTTAACTCGGTACAACTTTCAAAACAGAAGGTCGTTCACCTCTGTCCTGCTCTCGCTCAGCCTGTCTGACGGCCTGGGGACATTCTCGGACTGGAGCCTGCAGCTCCCATGGGGAAGCCAGAGACGCTTGGGGTCAAGGGGGGGCTGGAGCTACAAAATGCCTGCGTCCTTCCTGCAGCGTTTGTGCCGTTACACAACACTACAGTCGGCTGCAGTTGATGGGCCAGAGTGTGTGTGAAAGACACGAGTGGAAGATAAAGGAGCTACTACTCCTGCTAGCTATAGGTATGCTCCCTTAGCTCAAGTGCTAGAGGCCTTTGTTTCCAGCAACGCTGAGAGCAGGTTTCCGCCCCACTGCCCTCGTGTGCGAGGAGGTTTCTGTAGCCCTCGTGCCCGTTGTTCCCAGCATACGGGCCCGGATTTTTGATGTCCAAAGCTAGAGCGGGGCAGAGACCAGAAATTCCGTCTCATGGAGGATTTGGAGATTTTGAAACTTTGGCTTCATTTTGAATCGGAGCAAAACAAAGGGAAATTTAAAAAAAAAAAAAAAGTTTTGGTCGATTGAAATGTTTCCTTTTTGTGGCTCCGCTCCGTGTGCTGAGACGCGCCGTCGTGTAAAATCAGCCATTTCAGATCGAGCAGTGGGAATGTTTCATTCTGCAAAGGTGGAAACGGGACGGTAGAGACAAGGTGGGGGAGGGAAAATCTTTTGATTGGACCAACCTGTGTTCGGGAGAGAGCCAAGCTTTTCGGCCTACGCAGAGCTCGTCCTCGGGGCTGGGCATTGAGCTGTTCGCTGGCCACTGCACCTGGAGTGTCTCTTGCGATCGGGGTTAGCTAGGCGCGCTGAGCAGTCCGGTCCCCCTTGCACTGAGCGGCGCTGCACTGCATTGAGCGGCAATGCAAGGCGCTGCCCCCTTTCCGCGGGTCCCAGGGCCGAAGAAGAGCTCTGTGGAGCGCGACAGCTTGTTTGGCGGTAAAACATCTCACCTCAGCCCCCTTGTCTCTCCGATATCCTGGGGCCACTCACCCTGCAGACAGAAATGGGACACCGGCCTTGTTTTCTGTTTTGCGGAACCGTTTGGGTTTGGACGCGGCTGCGTTGGCGACAGGAAGGGGACCCGTCGGAGCTTTTCTGACCGAGAGGCCCCCAGGCGCAGGGTGATTCTTGAGCCCCAAGGCCGGGGCACCTGCTTCCCGTCACACCGTCCTGTGCCTCGCTCCGTGGCTGCCGGCTTGGGCAGGGACTCTGCTGAGCGGGAGGTGTCCTACGAGGAAGTGGTGCGGGTGGATTAGCTCTGGCAGCAATTGCCCCCCTTCTTTGTCATGCCAGTAAAGTCACCGAGGATAAATGAAGTCGAGGGACCCCTGAGGGGCTGCACAGTGCTGCCGGGCTGATGGAGACCGGGCGGGGCAGGGCTGGAGGCAGAGCCTGCTGCTGTCCGTGCCCCTCCCACCTCTCCTTCCGGCTGACGTTGAGATCACGGCAGGCGGCCGCGGGCAGCATCTGCCCACTCTTGGCTCCTGGCGTGGGCACTGCCAGCTCAGCAAGGCGGCTGCTGGGCGACGTGGAGGGCGAGAGCTGAGTGGCTGGGGCAGCTGCGGTTCTCTGGGACCAGGCCAGTGCTGAAGGCCATGGAGGAGGCAGTGTCTCGGGTGCGTGGTCTCAGCGGTGCAGACCTGTTCCCTCCCCACCCTGCCCTGGGGGGGTGTCGCTTCCAAGAGGGCACTGGCCCTGCATCCCAGGTGGGGGTGGACTGAGCAACAAGGACCCCTTTGTCTCCCGCCCCTACAGCCTGGGGAGCCCTGGCTGAGCCCGTGCAGCCCTGAGCCCGTGGACTTTAGCAGGAGACAAAGGTGCTCGGCACCTGTCTGCCCACTGCGCTGGGTCCGTCCCCAGGAGGGGTTTGGGGACAGGGGTGCAGCAGCCCTGTGTCGTTCCATCTGTGCTGTGAGCGGCCGCGGCCTGACGCCCAGCCCAGGTTGCTGCAGGTGCCAAGGAGCTAATGGGTCCTGGCTGGCAGGGTTGGTCCCCAGGAGCCCCCAGTGACCCTGTGTGCATGTGGGGGAGGGCGTGTATTTCACCTGGCACCGCTGGGTGCCCAAAGGGGCTTTGTTTTGAAAGGGAGGGACAGCACATGGCCAGCTGCAGGCTCCCCTGTGCCCCAGCGCCGGAGGCCAGCAGGAACGGTGGCTGTTTGGGTTGGAGCTGCCGAGCTCCAGTGTTTGGCTGACCCGGGAGCCTTCGTGCTTGGAAGGGAGCGGAGGCCAGAAAGCTTCCCAGCCCGGAGCACAGCTCCCTCTCCCCTGCCCACTGGTGGGGGAAGTGCCGTGGGGCTGGCTGGGGACAAGGCGAGGGACAGAGGGCATTCCCCAGCAACTGGGTCCCGGGCGTGCCACCGGGGCAAAGTGGAAGGTAGTTTTGTAGTGGGATTCATTTAGAGCTCATTGCGCCTACGGAGGCAGCTCAGTGAGGGCCAAGGAATTGGCACTGGTGTGAACCAGTGGCTGGCACACGCTGGGCACAGGGACATGCTGCGGTTTGGGATTCCTCCTGCCCGGGCACCCTGCTCGGGCTGCGAACGTGGCCTGGCTGGGTCGTGAGCCCCGTCACAGCCCCAGGGCTGCTCCGGGCACTCACCAGCCTTCTGGCGACTGAGCTGGGGTGCCCCCGTTTGTCGTGAGGCAGGCCAATTTGCCATGCCCGGGCAGCGCCCGCTCTCAGCCTCCAGGAGCGCCGGAACCCTCCTCCCCAGGCCCGTCTGCACCCGGGCTGGCAAACTCTTCATGTACTGAGGGCTGACAATGGCCAGGCCGGGTACTGACACCCCCTCCTGGCAGGGTTTGGGGGCCTGGTTCAGATCCATTTTGGAACCGTCTCTTGTTGGGGTTCCCAGGCCTGCAGCTCTCCCTTCCCCTGTTGGTGGGACATTCCCCTCCCCCTCCCGGGAGGGGGGCTGGAGGAGCATCTGTCCCGGGGTCCCAGAGGTTAGTGAGGGGAGAGGCCCAGAGGGACCCGACCCACCCCCAGAGACCCGGCGGGCTATACCACACTTGTTTAACCTGCGGGGAGCGAGAGGGGGCTCGCTGCTGGACCAGCGCCTTGCCCTGCTCTTTGCAGCTCTGGGCCCCCCGTCTGGCTGCAGAGCCCCCCCGGCCTGGAACCCGGCCTGCCCCATCCGCCTGGCGACCTGCGGCTGCCTGGGGGCTGAAATCGCCCCGCTCCCCCAGCCGCTGAGCTGTTACTTTGCTGGGAGGTTATTTTTAGGAATTTCTGGAGCGTGCGGTCGGCGTGGCTGGGGGCCGAGGGGCGGCCCGGGCGGGGGCGGGGGTGGGGGCGGGAAGAAGGTTTTTTTTTTTTTTTGCAATAAAAACTATTCCCAGCTGGCAGCGACTCCGGGCTTGGCTGCCGGCTGCTCTCAGTGCCCTGGTTTTCGGCTCTGCCAGCGCCTCGGGTTACCGCTGGGAAGCGAGAGGCTCTGGTTCCCTGCAGTGGGGCCGGGGGGGGCGCGCCGCAGGGGGCGGGCCAGCGCGAGTGGGTTTTCTGGTGTGCGCTGTCGAGCCTCCCGCTGCAGGCCAGGGGGGAGAATCCCCCCTTTTCTCCGCAGCCGAGCGCGGGTCGGGGCAGCCGGGCCAGCATGGGGACCTGCGGCCGTGGCAGCCGGCTCTGAAGGTAGGATGGAGGGATGGGGAGCCGCTCCGGCACACGGGTTCGGGGCCGGGCTGGTTTGTGCTGGGCCAGGGGCGCCCTTCCCGGAGGAGGCTGCTGGGAGGGGAGGGGGGAGGATAGTTGTGTATATAAGACAAAGCCCCTAATATCAGGGTAGTCCGGATAATATCGGGGCATCAGGCCACTCGGCTGGTGCTTGTGGGCTGGGGCTGCCCAGATGGCGCTGCCCAGCCAGGCAGCCCGTGGGCGTGTTGGGTCTGATTGGAATGGGGGTAAAGCTGATTTATCCCAGGGTGACCGGAACCAGGCTTGGGGGCTTGCTCTGGGTTTGCCCCCGGGGTGATTGGAACAGGGTCGGGCTGGAGGGGTGTTCCAGGTTTGCCCCAGGGTGACCGGACAAGGGTTGGCTGGGGAGGGAGGGGGGTGCTCCAGGTTTGCCCTGGCTGAGTCCATGGCGTGACTCCGGCCGTCCCCTGGTGAGTGTCACTGTCAGTGGCCTGCCCCACTGAGAGGGATGGGGGTCTGTCTCTGCTGCTAAGGGTCACGCTCCGTCCCTGGCTGGCCGCCCCACGCCGTGTGAGGGGGGCAGGGCACCCCCAGGTGAGAAGCAGCCACTCTCTGCAGCTCAGTGTGATGGGGAAGGGGGCAGCAGGGGCCGGGCGGCTCCTGTGAGTGAATTGGGGGGGGGAAGCGGGACCCAGCAGCACAGTGTAAACGCCAGTCTGGCTGCGCACACGGCTTGGCTGTGGTCTTGCCCGCGCCAGCCTCCCGCCAGGCTCTCCTGCTCTGCCTTCCCTCAGAATCCACACCAGCGCCCTCTCCCGGTGCCACCGGGGGTCTGGCCAGCCTCGGGCTCATTCAGATTTCCCCAGCTGCCTTGGGAGCTCGTTAATCTGTCTGCGTTAACATTTGTTGGCTGCTTATGACTATTGTCTTCTATTTTTGTCTGTGCTCGGAGCCGGCCGGATGGAGGCCTTTGCTAGTGTTCACAACAAACACAGCCCTTTCATCCCGTCCGAGGGAGTGTCACGCTTCTGGGGGAGCCCTGAGGCAGAGAGGGGATTGCCGAGGGACGTCCTGCTCGCGCCCGGTGCCAATCCGGAGTCACTCTGGTTTAGTGCCGGTGTACTTCAGCTGACTTCGGTGGAGTAGCTGAGATGGGAACCTGGCCCCCGGTCCTGTCCTGATGGTGACTGTATGAACCTTTTTTCAGAGTAACAGCCGTGTTAGTCTGTATTCGTAAAAAGAAAAGGAGTACTTGTGGCACCTTAGAGACTAACCAGTTTATTTGAGCATGAGCTTTCGTGAACCTTGTCCCCATCATGGGTTTTCCACTCGACCCAATAATGTGTGGGGCCAGGTCCTTAGCTGGTGTGAATCGGCCCCGCTCCAGCAGGTCCAGTGGAGCTGGGCTGCTTGACGTGAGGTGAGGCTCCGGCCCTGTGCGATTGCTGCACGGGGGTAGTGGATGGCTTGAGGGAGCTTGGGGTGTGCTCTGCCGACCGTCTCAGGCTGAGCTCTGCTGGATGCGCCTGGCTGGGGAGAGGAGGGACTGGCACCCCTCTGCCACCTCCCCGCTCTCTCCCTGGGGAGACCAGAACAGCTGGTGCAGTCACAGCGCTCTGCTGGTTCGTGTCACCAGGGCACCGCACCGGGGAATGGCACAACCTGCCATCCCAGCGGCGTCCTTCTCCGGCCGGTTCCACGCGCAGGCACACGCTGCGGGCAGCTGGGCAGCGCCACTCGGCAAGTCGGTTTACAATCAGCGTTACGCCCAAGCTGGTGTCGGAGCCAGGCACTCGGTCGCTGGATGTCACGATTTCAGGGGGGTGGCTGCTGGCTCCTGCCTATAGGACAGGACATGCCCGCGCTGCCCAGCCTGGGTGCTCCGGAGTGGCAGCAAGAAAGCAAGTGTTGGGGGGTGCTCTCACGAGTGAGACACGAGTCCGTACGAAGGGTGGGGGGGCAGGTGAGATTTGCGGCTGTCTCTCGTTCTGGCAGTGTTGGTCTCCTCACCGGCCGGGCTCAGCCCATTCAGGGCCCTACGGTTTGAGGGGAGCTGGGGCACCAGAGACGCTGTCTCCGTTTGATCCTAGTCAGAGGCAAGGCTGGGGGTGCAGCTCTGATCCCAAAAGCCAGGCAGGGGCGACTGTCCGCCTTGACTCCTCGTGTGCACAGCAGGCCCTGCGCTTGTTGCAATGGAGGGGGATTGAATTTCTCGGTCGGTTCAGAACCGTCTCTGGGGACACAAACGAGTTCCTCAAACAAACGGAAGCCATTCTAGTGCTTTCCTGTCGTTCCGAACCCCCGCGGGCTCCCCGGTCCCTAGACACAGCCCACAGCTGGGTTTGCTCTGAGCATGGCCGCACGCATGGGTAATTCGGTGTCATTCCATGGACTTTAAATCAGTTCTCTGCTGATTTACACCAGCTCGGGATCGGGGTTTCTGCCCCCAGTGACTCCAGTGTAAACAGACCGAAGCCAGCAGCATTGCTCTGGGTTCGTGGCAGCAGGCTCCTGGCTGGGGCCAAGTCCACCTTTTGCACCCCAGCACTGCTGCGTCTGTTCTGAGCCTCTGTGTGCCGGGCCCACTGGGCCGGGAGGGCTCAGGAGCTGCATGGCTGGTGGGGGCTGCCCAAATGCCCCAGCCTGTGTTACGTGGGTCAGCCCAGCGGTCGCCTTGGTCCCTTCTGGCCCCAGCACCCAGGAGAACCCCACTGCGGAAGCAGGCAAGGAAGGGGCTGTTCCTCGCCGTCCGAAACGCTGGTGCAGGGCTGGCAGATCCGCATGGGGGCTAGCAGGGAGGGGCAGGGCGAGGGTGGGGATATTCCTGAGAGAAGCGCTAAGCTTTGGTGGGAGAGGGACTGGGGCTAGGTCTGCAGCGGGCACGTGGGCACTGCTCTGTCAGCTCCAGCACATTCACACCCGCTGCAGAACTGGCCCTGGCTTGGCGGGCAGGCGCCAGGGACACGCTCGGTGCCAGGCTCCTCTGGGGTCACTTGGCTGCAGCCCATGTGGGCGTACCTGGGCTCCGAGCTCGTGTGGGGCTCCAGGGCTCTGCCGTGGCGCTCGGAGCAAGGGCAGCGTTTGCAGAGTTTTTCTTGGTTTAATTGGCATCTTCATGGGGGGAAACCTTTTCCCTTCTAGGGCCAGTAACTGGGAGAGCGTTAAAGACGGGCCATGCAAAGGGAGTGCCGAGGCGGGGAGGAGTCCGCCCCCCTCCCCCCCCCGACGTTTGGGGTTGGTGTCCAGGGAGAAAGCAACAGGAGCGAGGTTTGCCGGGCCATAGGGGTATCGCTGGGGGGCTGACGGGCGCAGTCCGACACATGTTTCATCCTGGCCGTGACTGAGCCGGTGGAAGGAGCGTCCCTCCTCTGGAGAGGCGTTAAGGCTCCCTGGGCCCTGCTGGGGCTCTGGGCCTGGGTCCTTCCCAGGAGTGCTGAGGAGAACGTGGGGTTTGGGGGGGATCAGGCTTAGCCCCAACCACCTGCCGCTGGAGCTCTGCAGCTGGGAGGGCGAATTGGAGTTGCCCCTTCAAAGTCCTGGGCCAGCCCCTCCCCTGGTGCAAGTCCTCGTGGCCTCAGGCCTGGTTCAGGCCCGACTGCAGCCCCAGGCTGGTGGACCCGCAGGCAGCGAGCCCTTTGGGAAGCTCAGTGGGGTGACATGCGCTCACTGCCCCCACAAGCCCGGGCTCTGTGCACAGGCAGTCGGGGTTGTGTAGGCAGGACAGTGCGCGCCCCCTGCCGCAATGCAGGGCAAGGCGCCCCGCTGGCAGAAGGCGTGTTCGTATCCCCGCTCTCGGACAGGGCCGTTTCCAGGATTGTGTCCATGAGCCCCAGGGCCTGAGAGTCTCTTTAAAGGACACCCCGTGCCCAGCCCCTGCTTGGTTTATCTTTGGGATCCACAGCCAGGGAAGTGCCTGGTCAGGCTGTTTGATTTGCACTGTTCACTTGCAGGGACGGCTCGTCCCTTAGGAGCCAGGGCTGGAGGGGCAGATCCCCGGCTCCGGTGCAGAGCCTGGGGGGAGTCAATGGAGGGGGCGGCCCCCCGGGTTGGGAAGCACTTTGCCGCTGTCGGGATAGGCAAGCCCAGAATATGGTTCTAGCTTATTCTCAAGGCGCTTTGGGGCTGTCTGACCTCCTTCGTCCCGGGCCAAGTGCCCTCTTCTCGCGGTGCTGGGGGGAGAGATGGAGGGGCCCTTGGGGCCAGGGCTCTTTCCCCAGACAGCTCAGAGACAGAAGCGGCTGTGCGAATGTTCCCGGCGTTGCCCAGACTGAGGCACGGTGTTGGATCAGTCTCCTGAGCGCGAGTCGCTTGGGGCCTCGTGTCCTGGGCTGGCACAGAAGGGCTCTCACAAGCCGGTCGGGCTGGAGGCCCGTTGGTTTCTCGCCTGCAGCTGCAGCCACACGGTGCCCGGGTCCGTTTCACCAGGATGCCCCCCAGGACTGGAGGCCCCATCCAGGCACGTTAGAGCGTGGGTTCTAGTCGCCCGGCACGTGGCACCCAGCCCAGCCTGGATCCCTCTGCCATGGCGAGGGTGCCGTGGGCGAGATGTCGCCCAGCACCCAGGGTGGCTGACGCTGTTTGCAGGCGGGTGACCCTGGAGGCAGCAAGCTGGCACCAAGCATGCAGGGGGAGACGCTGCCAAGCCCACTTGGCTCCTTGTGCCACCACTTCACTGGGACTGCCCTAGACCACCCTCGGGGAGGATTGGCAGTGGGGAGCTTCGGAGGCCCCCATGGCGCCTCAGCCTGGTTGGCAGGGGCCTCTGTCCCCACCCCAGTCCCTGAGCGTCTCCCCCCCCCTCCCCCAATCTCTGCCCGCGTCTCCCTTTCGCTTTGAAGAGTGACATCAAATGAAGCAAAAAAACCCCAAGCACAGAGCACTCAGTGCAGTGGAAAGTTGGCCCAACCCTGGTGCCTCCCCCAGGAATCCCGGCCATCTCCTTGCCAGGCCACTGCGGGGCATGGCATAGAACGAGTGTGTGTATGTCTCTGTGCGCGCACGCGTGTGTCTCTGTGCGCGCACGCGTGTGTGTTTCGTCATCCTCAGCAGCAAACAAAACAAGTAGCAAACCCAGCAGAGATTCTTGTCAGTGGATGGGGGCAGAGCAGGACAGCGGGTGCCGACGGGCCATGCCAAGGGCCACATGCAGGGAGCAGGTCCTGCCCATAACTGCTGGGCGTTTTGGGGTGCTGGCTGGTTCAAGGCCCCCAGAGGCGCTTGGGGATCAGATCTGCATTTAGATAGGTCAACGGAGGCTGGGAAATCACAGGCGCGCCATCTGGAAGGGTTAATTTACAAACCGAGAGCTGCTGGGTTCCATTCCCTGGTTCTCGGGCTCGTTCAGCCAGCGGGAGCTTCCCGATGGGGTGACGCAGCTAACTTGTGTCCGAGTGCACGGCCGTTCGATGGCCTGCAGGGGGTGCCGTCGGGAATAAGCTGGGACATTTGGGCTCACGTAGTTTGAAAGGGGATGGTTCTTGTGGAGGGCTGTGTTAGCAGGTCCCCTCCCACCCCTCGGATCAGCTGGGATCAGCACTGTGTTTCCAGCGTCAAACCTTCCAAAATCATGAGTTGGCCCTCCACAGAAATCATGAGATTGGCTTGAAAGATCATGAGGTTTTTGGTTTTTTAAGTAACCCGCTTGGGGTCTGGTCAGTCATCCTCTGGGCTTCGAGGCGTAGGGGTCACGTTTCCTAGCTTCTCCCTGCAGCCAGGAGGGCTGGAAACGTGCTGCTTTGCTTAATGCCAGCCAAGATTCCCCTCGAATCCCAGGACTCCGGGAGGTGGGGCTGTACGAGAACCGCCCCACGCTACGAGGCTTGTGAGAAAACCGCGAGCGAGCCGCGCTGATCTGGACCGCGCTCAGCGTCGGCCTGGCCCAGCTCTCGCTGAAGTGAGCAGTAAAACTCGGAGGAGCTTGGCCAACGCTGGGCGCTTTGGGCAACTCCCACCCCCCTTTTCTCCAGCAAGCCTGGGCTCTTTTGCCTTCTCCAGCTCCCTGCTGGCTGGCCTTTCGCACCGCATCTGCTGCCCAGCCGGCACCCGGCAGATGTCTGCACGCAGGAGTGTTGTCGCCACGAGCAGCGCAGATCCGAGCAGGCAGCTGGCGGCCAGGGCTGCTGCTTGCGTCTTGATCAGCCCAGATTTCGCCTGCATCATCCGGCAGGGCTAGAGGTAATGGCCACCCTGCTCACCAGAGCTCTGTGCTAACGCTGGGCTTTGCCAGGGCGGGCCCCCGCCAAGGGCCAGGTGGCCCTGTCTGCACCCAGTCCTTCCTTCAGAGCAAAGCAAGGGGCCGCGGAGCAGTGGGGGGCAGAAGGACCGGATAGGCTGGTGCCTCGAGGCTCCAGTCGCCCCTGGCCAGCAGCAGCCTGGCGGCTTGCCCCGGCTGGGGTCCCAAGGCCACCCCTTGGCTGGCTGGATTGCGGGGGGAGGGGGGAGGAAGCTCCTTGGACGGGCGCCAGACTCCTGCTGCATGGAGGGTGTTGGGATGGGAGGGGCAGCTGGCTCAGGCCACCACCCCGGCGCCGTGTGATGGAAGATGGGGACCCCCCTCCTCTGACCCTCCCAAGGCACCACGTTGATTCCGAGTGCGCAGCTGAGCTCGGCTTCCCATGGCCTGGGAGGGCTGGAAGCGGCTGCTGCATTTCAGCTCCGAGCCAGCCCCGCCTGCCGGGCTGGGCTGGGGTGAGGCCGGTCATGGCCTGGAGAGGTCCCCGGCTGCACCAGGCCGTGGGCAGCAGACGCTCTTGCTCTGTAATTAGCAGCAGAGGAATCCACCGAGCGGAGGAAGAAAGTGTCCCATTGTTTCCCCTGCTGAGGCCTGGCTCTGCGGCTGCCGGGCTGGGGACTCCCTGTGCTGGGGCTTAGGTCATCGCTGGAGCAAATATAGAAGGGGGGCGTCTGTCTCCTGCCGGCTTCCTCTCTCCAGACCCCCCTCTGCTGCCCCAGCTCTGCTCTGTGGAGCTCTCTCTGTCTATCTAGTCTGTTTTATCCTGCCACCCATCACCATAGTATCTAGGCACCATCCACATTAAACTCCACAGTGGATCCCTTGTGAGCTCCAGTGGGGGTCTGTCTTTCTCCTCTTTTGGGGAGTGATTCTGCCTGGGGAAGGCTTGTGGGTTTTGCTTTGCTCACCGATGTTCCTTTGGCTGGTGGACGGGGTGTTGGAATTGTGGGGGGCGTTCGGGGAGAGTTGATGAAGTCGTTTGTATGTAGATTCGTGGCTGCCAAGTTTTGTGCAGCCTCGCGGGTGGCATTTTATGCCAGTTATTTGTAATGAATGGCGTTAACTGTGTCTTCATTCTAATGATTTGCCTGGTCCCCCAGACGCGGGATAGACCAGAAGGCACCTGCCCGCTCCTCCCAGTCCCTGCTCTGCAGGAAGGCTCTGCGTGGGCAGGCCCTGGGTGCTCGTCCGTAGGGTTCAAAGTATTGGGTAGGGCTCATCCGTACCAGAGATAGGTAGGGTGTCTCGCCCAGGCTGGGAGCCCCCTGGGATGCAGGCTTACAGCGCTGACCTCCCTGGCAAAGCTCTGTGAGAAGCCAGAGGGCAAGTGTGACGAAGTGGGGCTGTTCTTAATGTTTCCTCTGAATAGTGTGGGGGTGCCTCAGTTTCCCCTAGGCAGTTCTTAAGTATCTAGGGGGTGGGATAAGGGTGTATGCTCATTGTAGAGCCCTAGAGGGCAGGTGTGTGCAGGGGTCTGGACACAGAGAATGGCCGACACCCTGTTTCCTGGCAACTGATGGCCTGGGCCCTTCCCCGCTGCAAGGTGAGAGCTAAAGGGTTGGAGAACAAAGGACTCAGGTGACCTCCTGGCCTGGGAAAGGGACAAAGCCCAGAGGAGGAGGGGCTGGAGGGAGTTTCAGTTTGGGGCTGGCTGGGACATGGAGTGAAGTGCAGACGTGGTTGTCTGGCTCACTGCCCCCCAAAATGGACCCAGCTGAGGGGTCCTGTTCTCTGCACCTGCAAGCTCTGTGTTAGACCATGTTCCTGTCGTCTAATAAACCTCTGTTTTACTGGCTGGCTGAGAGTCCCGTCTGACTGCGGAGTTGGGGGGCAGGACCCTCTGGCTGCCCCAGGACCCCGCCTGGGTGGACTCGCTGTGGGAAGCGCACGGAGGGGCAGAGGAGGCTGAATGCTCCGAGGTCAGACCCAGGAAGGTGGAAGCTGTGTGAGCTGTGTGTCCTGCAGACAGGCTGCTCCCAGAAAGGAGACTGCCCCAGAGTCCTGCCTGGCTTTGCAGGGAGCAGTTCCACACCATCGCCCGGGGACTCCGTGACAACGAGCCTCTGTCAGAGAAGCTGGGTGTCCTTGCCTGGGTCACGCGGCCATTCAGCCGGGTTTAGAGCTGCCTGCCGCGTCTGCGCGGAGCCCTCGGTCAGCCCTGGCCCTGCAGGCTCTCGGGGTGAAGGTGCAGCGCAGCCAGTGCCAGTGTGTTGCCGCGTCCAGCTCCTGGTGAGCTCTGGGCTCCCGTCCTTGCAGCGGGGCAAGATCTTTTCGATCCAGCAGCTCTCGGCCTCGTGACCTGTGAGCAGGGCCCCAGGGCCGGGCGCTGCCTCGAGGGTGGCAGCCTGTTCTGAGCTGGCAGCAGCTGCCCTGGGCTGTCTGATGGGGGCGCTGCGCAGAGCTACGTCGGGTTGTAGCATTCGCTTCCGTCTCTGCCCCGCTCCCTTCCCTGCGGGTGCCTGGAATCGTGCGGTGTCCCGACGCCTGGCGAACGCTGGTGATGTCGGGCGCTTCAGGCCGGTACCAGGACAGGTGCCTTTTGGCTTCGTTTCCATGGTCTGGGCGCCTAGGGCACGGCACTGAGACCCCACCAACTCATTTCACGCAGGCCCCTCTGCGGCCGCCCTGCCCTTCGGCCCCTCCCCAGGGCTCTCCAGGGGGATGGGAGCACAAAGCCCTCTCCCCCCTCGCTGCCGGGCCGTGCCGAGGAGCCGGGCGGGGCACAGAGCACAGAGCGCTGGCTGTTCTGAGCCGCTCTGGCTCCGCATGTGGGCCCGCACTCCAGGCTTTCACAGCCGTGCCCGGCTAAGTATGCGCTGGCACCGGGGCTGCCTGTCCCATGGCGTTTGCCAGCCCTTAGCCGCTCCACTCCGCTGCCCGCTGGGGGGGGGGGGGGGGACTGAAAGAGGAGAAAGAAGCCCTCCCCCCTTTCCGCAGCGACAGGGGCAGAGCGGCTGGCATGCAGACAGCAGGGCAGGGCGCCGCGCTCAGATGCCGGCCCAAGGCTTCCCACGCTCCGTCTCTCTGCCCCCCTCTCTGGGCTCCTCCTGGCAAGAACGCTCTGCTGGCTGGCTGTGCTCGGGCATTAGCCGCAGGCTCCATCCCAGGCCCTTTATCCCTCTCTCAGGCAGCCTCTTTCGATCCCTCGCTCTCTGGGCTGGCTCCTAGCAGGGGTCAGGGTCACCTCCGCAGATCCTTGCCCTGTGGGATTTCCCTGCTAGACTCTGCAGGCTCAGCATTTGTCTGGGGCTTGGAATGGGGATGTTCCCTTCGCAAAGGCCCCACCTCTGATCAGGTCCCACCAGGCGCTGCCCAGACCCAGCCGGTCCCTGCCTCCGAGAGCTCCTGGTCTCCACAGCCAGCCCAGCCCGAGGATGGGAGACAGACGGGAACGGAGACGTGGAGAGTGAAAGCGAGCGCTCTGCAATATCACGAGAGCCCACGGGAGCCGGTTCAGGGCTGGCTACGGGAGCTCTCGAAAGGGGAATCCTCATCGAATGGGGTCCTAGCAGGAGGCCGCCGGGCTCCGTCCTGGGCCTGACGCTTTTCAACATCTCCCCCGCCCCGATTCGGGCAGTAAATATAAAATCCCTGCTGGTAAAACGTGCGGCGGGCACACAGACTGGCGGAGCTATAAACAGTGACAAGGCCACACCGAGTGATCGGGGTTGCTGCGTAAGCCGGGCCTGTGAAAAGCGAAGCGGGGTTTAATACAGCCATGCGGAGTTAAACCTCGTCTAGTTTATCAACGAGTAGATTGAGATGGGACTCGGTCAGTGCATGACTGCCTTCACCAGAGGAAAATCCCAGGGACCGAAGGCACTCGGATCTCGCAGAGAATGGCTGGACAAGAAGCAACGGCTGGAAGCAGAAGCCAGACAAATTAGAAATAAGGCACAAATGTGTAACTGGGCGGGTGACTAACTATTGGAACAGACTGCCAAGGGGCGTGGCAGATTCTCCAGCTCTTGATGGCTTCGGACCCAGCTGGAGGCTTTTCTGGAGGGTGCTTTAGCCAAACCCAAGTGGTTGGGCTCAGTACAGGGGTAACTGGGTGAAATGTGAGGACCTGGGCTAGGCAGGAGGTCAGACTAGATGATCTAATGGTCCCAGCTGCGCGTCGAATCTCTGACTTGCTGATGTGTTTCTATGTGTAGCTTTCACCTTGTATCGGAGTTCTGAGTGGGGTTGTTTTTTGCACCCACACCCACACATTGTGTTGTGCTGAAAATGGCACGTCTCCAGCCGGGGGTGGGCCCACAGGGGCGGGGTTCTGGGGAAGTTTCAGTGTCTTTTGTGGTGAAGCCAAGGGCCCCTTGGCACCCAGTGACATGCAAAAACACATGAAAAATATTTCCTGCCACACAACCCCAGCACCATCAAAGCAGTGCCAGCCTGGGCCTGCCTCGGGGACCTGAACTAGCTGTCTCAGCGAGACATGACAGGCCAGTAATGGGGCAAACCCCACCTTGGGTGCTGCCCCCTGCACCCGCTGCTGTCCGGCGAATGGGCCCGTGATCTCTTCTGCTGTGTCTGTCCCCTGGGAGCTGCGAGTGCCTTCGGCCACCAAGGAGTTAACGTGAGGGTTTTTCTTTATCTTAACCTTTAGTGGAGCTCTTGCTAAGGCGGGTAACCACAGCAATACCATCCAGCAATTGTGGTTTCACTCAGTTAGGTAATCTCCGAGCTCAGCCAGGCTACACTGCTTCTGAGCTCTCTGCATAAATCCCCTGCTGAACTGGCCTGCAAGGTGCTTAGGGAGCAGTGGAAGGGGATTAAGAAGAGGGTGAAAACTCCATCAGTAGGCTGTGTGCATGCACAGACTATCCCCAAAGCAAAGCGCCTTGGCTCGCTGCGCGAGAGCCGGGTGTGTTCCCATCACATCATTTACAAAAGCCAGGCACTCGGCAGCAGAACGAATAGCTCCAGACATCCTATGTTTTATACTGCCCAAGGAAACACCCTGTGCTTAACCACTCTACAAATGCCCATTTTGTCACAACACAATAACCTTAGCTCTGGCCTCGGGGCTGGTCCTGTTGGGTTTAAATCCCCATTTCAGTATCTAACTGTTTCATTGAGCGAACTGGCGCCCGTTGCCATGTCAGCTGTCGCTGGAGCGCTTCTGGCCGAGGTCTGGTAACTGCTGTGCCTAGAGAAGCGTGTTTGGACGTGTGGTTTAACAGGGAAAGCTCGGGCCAGTCTCCAGCGTTACAGGCGAATTCTTTACGCGTGGAGCCTGCACTGGAGGCTGCAGAGGGATTTGTGTTGCACGTATACTGTGAGGCGAGTGAGGGAAGCATAGCATCTCGGCTGACGCGCTGGGCGGTTTGGGGACATGGGCACTGCGGTGCGGCGGCAGGAATAACAGGTTTATGATTATCATCTGCACAGGAGAAGGTCTATGCCCGCAGCCACCCAGCCAGGCCTTTGCCTTTAAGTGCTGGAGGTTTTGTCTGAGCTGATAAAGAGGATCTAATTTCTTTATCTGGGGTTTTTGGCTTTTCCGGGGTTTTCGTTTCTGGTCTGTGTGGGGAAACGTCCAGCGGCCAGGGCCGTCTGGGAACCTCGCTGGAGAAAGTCAGACTTTTTTGAACTTGCAAACACTTCTCACTCTGTCACTACACGAACAGCGTGAGCTGGGCCAGCCAGCCTCTAATGGCCACTCTGCCGTCTTTAACACATGGCCGCGCAAGCCTGCAGTATGTTTTTCCAGGCTTGCCATTCACCCAAATCCAAAGCTGTTTTCACTAGAGTTTTCCAGGCAGTTCTCAGTCAGCCAGGGCCCTTCTCCTGCCAGATCTCCGTGTCCTGCCCCTTGCGTGGGCGGCGGAGCTGTGCAAAATGAAGATCCCACGTGTGCAGGGTTGCTAACTTTCTAATCATACAAAACCGAACCTCCTAGCCCCGTCCCCTGCCCCAGCCCTTCCCCACGGCCCTGCTCCTGCCCCGCTCCTTCTCCGAGGCCCCACCCCTTGCTCACTCCAGCCCCCTCCCTCTGTCGCTCGCTCTCCCCCACCCTCACTCACTTGCTCATTTTCACCAGGCTTGGGCAGAGGATTGGGGTGCAGGAGGGGTGAGGGTTTGAGGTGGGGCCAGAAATGAGGGGTTCAGGGTGCGGGAGGGAGCTCCCGGCTGAGGCAGGGAGTTGGGGTGCAGGAGGGGTGAAGGCTCCAGCTCGGGGTGCTGGCTCTGGGGTGGAGGAGGGGGCTCTGGGCTGAGATAGGGGGTTGGGGCACGGGAGGGGGTGCAGGATGTGAGCTCCGGGAGGGAGTTTGGTGCAGGGTCTGGGACGGGGCTGGGACAGGGAGTTGGGGTGTGGGAGTGGATGTGGGGTGAGGGCTCTGGGAGGGAGTTGGGTGCGGGAGGGGGCTCAGTGCTGGGGCAGGGGCTTGGGGTGCAGGGTGTGGGCTTTGGGAGGGAGTCAGGGTGCGAGAGTGAGCTCAGGGCTGGGGCAGAGGGTTGGGGTGCAGGAGGGGTTCGGGGAATGGGCTCCAGGTGGTGCTTACCTCAGGGGGCTCCCCGGAAGCAGTGACATGTCCCTTGGCTCCTAGGTGGAGGGGTGGCCGGGGGGTCTGCACACTGCCCACGCCTACAGGCACTGCTCCCACAGCTCCCATTGGCCACAGTTCCCAGCCAATGGGAGCTGCGGAGCTGGCGCTCAGGGTGGGAACAGTGCGCAGAACCCCCTTGGCAGAGCCTCCGCTAGGAGCCGGAGGGACGTGTCATTGCTTCTGGGGAGCTTCGCAGCGCCGGGTAGGGATGGCTTTCTTAGGCAGTTCAGAGCAAGTGAAAACCCTGGGGCTAGAGTGGAAGGTCTTGGGGCTGGGATGCCGCTTGACACTAATCTTGGAGCCGGGTGCACACGGACTTGGTGGCGCCTCCTCCACCTAAAGCAGTCCCCGGTTTCCAGGCCCTCTGAATTTGCCCAGCGTCCGGCCTTTGGACAGTGGAAACATGGCATCAAAGGCAGGTTTAATCTGTAACTGTCAAGGACGCTGGGTGCTGCCCTAGGAGAAAGAAATCCAAACATCGCTGGTTACCGCTTGTCCAAATAAATCCCACAGCAGGATGTGGAAAAATAAAACCCTGGCCTTGGCGGACAATAAACAAACAAGCCTCTAATAAACAGTGTCGAGTAAACCTCGGCCCTGAGCTGAGCCCCCGGGGCCCCTTGCTGCGCTCCAGGGTGGGAGCAGCCCAGCACTGCCATGCCAGGGGGCCAACGGGCACAGCAGAGCCAGCCGCGTGATTTTCTGCAGGAGACTCTGGCCTGATCAAGCCTCCAGCGCGGAGCCGGGGACTGGTGTGCCTGGAGGGATCCTGGCTGCCAGAGCCATTAGCGCGGTGCTGGACCTGGGTTCAGAGGCCGTTCTCACCGCGTCCCTGCGAGCTCCCCAGGGTGTAACTCGAAACCAGGCGTGTCTGGCGCCGAGATCCTGCTCCGGTGGCGGAGGGGTAAATCCAGGGGCACTCAGGCCAGGCCTGGGGGGGGAGGGATAGCTCAGTGGTTTGAGCATTGGCCTGCTAAACCCAGGGTTGTGAGTTCAATCCCTGAGGGGGCCATTTGGGATCTGGGGCAAAAATTGGGGATTGGTCCTGCTTTGAGCAGGGGGTTGGACTAGATACCTCCTGAGGTCCCTTCCAACCCTGAGATTCTGTGATTCTGCATGGCTCCAGGTTGTGGCAGATGTCAGGCCGAGGGCTGTACGTATGCTGACCTGTATGGGGCGGTCGCTCGCACATTCCCGGCCATTTGGGTACTTCTGGGAGTCACCTGGGCCTGCCCTTGCCGGCGTGACCGACCCCCACCAGCATGATCTCGGACGCACAGTGCAGGCGAGGTCCCACCAGTGAGGGGGGAGAGGGGCGCTCTTTAAAAGGCATGTGGTGTTGCTCTGGATTTACACCAACGTTAAGTAAATCTGAATCTCCCACCACCACCCTCCCTGGCCTCTTTGAGACGGCAAGTGTCAGACCCACCAGCCAACGGCATCGTGGATTTCATGTGGGTCCTGAGTCATGTTTCGGTGCCCGGTGCCTGGATCCTGGCTTGCCTGCTGCCATCCATCCCCCCCGTGCACTGAGCCCAGGAATCTGTGTGTAAACAAACACTCCTGGCCTTGGTATGGGAGCTGCCTGTTGCTTTTTCCATGTCAAACTCTTTCAGACATCTCGGTGCTCTGCCCTGCGCCCAGCTGGAGCCGGCCAAAGGGAGCACGACCTCGCTGCTTGCTCCCTGCTCCGGGCGGGGACCGGAACCAGTCGGAAGTTTTCCCACACCACGGGTTTCCCGCGGCGAGCGCTGATCTGACAGCACTGAAATGTTCCCCAAGAGGGTATCGATTCTGGAGCATTTCGAAGGGAAATGATCAACACACTTCGTGTTTCTCTGCGGTCTACGACTTTCGCAGAAGGCAGTGGGGACGTGAACGTACAGTGGCCGTTCGGTCGCGTGGATGTGCTTGGACAAGGCTGGTGTTTCTGAATTGAATTGTGTTTGGAAATGTCCCCGTTTCGTTCCGAGTTGGGCCGAAAGGTGGGGATTTCCTGTGGGCCGGAACCCTTGCGTTGCGCCCAGCTGTAGTGTGAGGCTCTCTGTGTTGCGGGGGGATCCCGCCGAATGCTGGGAGTCACTTCCCCACTCGTGCCTCAGTTTCTCTTCCCACCCTTTGACTGTTCGGACTGTTACGTGTGTGTACAGCCGCTAGCACGTGGGGAGGCTGATTTCGCTCAGAGCTGCTCCTGTGTACAAATGCTGTCATTGCACGCAGGAGGTGTGTGAGTGTCGTGAAATGACCCTGACTGTCTAATTATAACGCTCATTCCTTGTACTGCCCTCGCAGTCATCGGCCCCCATGGGGCGTGAAGCCAGGTGTTGTACAAACACACAATACACACAAGCCAGACGCCCTACGAACACACAGCCATCCTCCCCCCTTCCCCCACAGCTCAAAACTGAAACAGACGAGCCAGGCAAGAACAGATGCCAGAGAAACAAAACCGCACTAGTGCAAAACACGCCAGTCACATCTTTTTTTAATTCCCCCTCCCCTCCCCCCCCCCCGGCTGCCCCCGCCAACCTGCTGTGCCAGGACTGCAGAGCAAGGTCCTAGCGGGATTGCGTCCTCCAGTCCTGTTTGCACGTTGCCGCCTTTCGGTGGCCCCAGTCCGGATCCTGCACCGAGGGAGGAGTTTGGGCAGATCGGCGCCTCTGGCCGCTATTGCAGGGGACGTATTAACACTGAGAACTCCAGGCCTGTCTGCCTGGCACAGGATGGGTGCCCGGATCAAAAGGCACAACTTGTAAGAACAAACCGTTCTAGATACTGGTCTGTGCACAACGCCTGGCACCCTGGGGTCCCGGTCCGTGGCTGGCGGTCCAGGGCAGGACCACACCACCCATAATAAACTACAGACCCCATAACTGAAGTGTCATCTGCACTCCCCTCTTGCCCGAAAAGATCCCCCCGTCCTGTACGCGCTTCAGGGAACGCCCTCTCCCTCCCCGGATCGCAGACGCTTCTGTGTAACGGCCTGGCCAAAGGGTTAATGGCAGCCGGGGCTCCTGGCGCACGGGTCCTGTTTCCCCGTAAGCGCTGTGGCGTGGCCTATGCACAGTCAGCTGTGTCTCCTGCACTCAGCCGGCACACCAATTCCCTGGGCTCCCGGCCTGAGTCACGGGCCCTGCGCCGCTTGCATTGTTCATGGCCCGGGAGTTACAGCCAGCCAGGGCAGCCGGCCAAGTTCCAGAGAGAGACTTTAATTCAGTGCAGCTTTTGCCAACCCTGGGCAGCCTCCGGCTCCTCCCTCCCGGTGACCGACCTTTGCCCCTTGCACACCCCGGAGTGGCCTGGCAGGGAACTCGCAGCCCGCCGGATTGCCCCCGGCGCCAGCTCTGACAATAAACAGACTTTCTCACCGTACCGGAGCACAGTGTGTCCCAGGAGCCCTCTCCTCCCGCCCCTGAGCTGATCGGCGCGGGAGCAATATTTGTATATTATGGAGCTGAAAGCCGGGCCTGGGTGCGGCACAGAAACAGAGCGAGAAAGTCCCTGCTCAGCTCCCGGTCTAAACAGACGTGACAGAGACAGGGCGGGAGGGCAATCAGAGGCCCGGGGGCGGGGACAGGTCTGAGGTATGGAGCCCAAGTCTCCTGACGCCCAGGACAGTGCTCTGCCCACTAGGCATCCTTCCGAGCCAGCTCCCGTGTGGGGAGCTCATTGCTGTGTCTGCCTGGAGCCTCTCCATGAGCCCCAGCCGCCCCGCGGGGGGAGAGGCAGCCAGAAGCCCCCATACAGCCTGGCTCGCGGTGGGAAGCGGGGACATCTCGCCTGGCTTGGATTAACTCACGTGACAACATATTCCCAACACACATGTTCCGTGTGTGGTGAACAGGGATGCATTTGGGCTGCTCTCCACGCGTGGCAGATGGGGGCTGGGCCAGGAAAGACACTTGAGCTGCCAATTGCTGCATGGCTCCTTGCTCCCCTTCTGCCCTTGCCCGGGTGGCAAGGAGAGCCAGAAACCCATACAGGGCCAGAGCCGAGCCAGGGTCTCTTCCGAGCCCTCCGCCGCCTGGGGCTCCAACCACTTCCCCTCGGCAGCCCCGCGTGGGTCAGGCAGGGCCCAGCCGGCTGCGGATGGCTAGCCTCTGGATCGCGGTGCCCTCGGAGACGCTGGCCCGTTAGTGCGGTAGGGGGTCGGTGGGCCCAGAGAGTCAAAAGGGGTAACGTGACCCTGAAACTGTCCGGGATCAAACCGTGTCAGACATGGCCCAGGGCTTGGAAAACCCAGCTCGGCCTGCTGAGCACCCTGGCAAACGCCCCGAAACAGCCGCTTACCCCGGCGAGGCTCCAGCCGCGGCCCACGAGCTGCCAGTGGCTCTTCAGTGTGTCTCCTGCGGCTCTTTGCAGCACGTGATGTTAAAACGCTGGGCGATTTCATTATTAACCGAGCTGAGCTATTAGCCGATCAGGAAGCTGGTACTGTGTTATTAACCAGTTACGTTATTAGCTTCCTTATGTGCAGTGAGAATAATCTCTCTTTTCCCCACCTTGCGGTGGGACTCTGAATCTATAGCCCTGGAGGAAATGAAACAGTGAATTCACGCTAGGCTGGCTTTGGGGAATGCTGATCACTAATTTGGCTCCTGAACCCCTGAGGTCTGAGAGGCGCTGTTTGAACCTTTTCCCAGAGAGAGGGAAAAGCAGGGACAGCATCTGAATTGTAAAGGATTGAGTCTGGCTTTCGTTCTAACAGCCGTAATTTCCCTCTAATTTCCCTCTAATTTCCCTCTAGCTGGAGGGCATGTAGCAGGAAAGCCCCTGGTCTGGCCGGTGCTTGGCTGGTATCTGATGGTGCTAGCTGCCCTTCAGGGCAATGGAGAAGTTAGTTGAGATGGGCTGGATCCCGTTTTCTGGACCCAGACAAACACACCCAAAAGGGGAGAGAAAAGAACAGCCCAGAGAGAGCCTGCAGCGTCCATCTCTGGCCTTGTGACCCCACTGCTGGACACGGGCCCAGCGCACGGTCTGACGAGCCACACCGAGACCCGGCAACGCGTACCGGCACAGCCTGCCTAGGGCCTGGCCTTCGGTGGCCTCTCTGCTCACTGGTTCACCGACACAGCCGTGGCCGGCTAAGCCAGACACTCGTTAGCCCAAGGCAGACCAGGGATCGGAGCAAGAAATGAGGGGGGGAAGAATGGACACACAAGGAGAGGGCGCACGTTGGATTTAGCCGGAGGTGGGGATGGCGCTGGGTCCCTTGCTCTGGCCCGCTCCGGTCACAACTAGGGCGAAGAAGGGGCCTGGTCCCTGAGACAGCTGGGGTGGGAGCTGGGATGGTGAACCTCGCTCCTACCCCTTCTCTCGTCTTTCAGCCGGCTCCGCCCATCTCTTTTCGAGGACCCCGAGGGGCGTGGGGGGTGCCGTTAGTTTGGTCCCCCATTAGGCCTGGTTCCCAATGCACCAGGTTTGGGTCTTCGGTTTCTGGGCTCGGGATCCTAGCACAGGCCTGGCGTTGTGGCCGTGGCCTTTGTGGTCGGAGTCACATCTCCTTGCCCGGCCGTGTGAACTAGACCCTCTTCTCCGGGCCAGGTGCAGCGCCCCTGCCGGGTGCCAGCACCCTCCAGGCCCCGGCCTGTGGCGAGACGGGCACCTCCGCCGGTTATTTCACATGGTTACCGAACAACGTCCTTACGGGCCCCGGCCCAGGGGCCGCTTTGGTCTCATAGGGTCTCCGCTGCCAGCCTGACCACGTGCCCCCGGCATCTGCCCCGATGTGCCTGTCCCGGGGTTTGGCCCTGGCATGCAGGTGGCACCGGGGGAATTCTTCCCGGGGCAAGGGGCCGCGGCACAGGATGTGTGCTGCGGGGGGGGCTTGTCCCGGCCCTCTGCGGGGGGGTTCACCCAGGAGACTGGGGGGAGAGGCGACCGGCTGCGGAGGAGGCAGCTGGGTGCTCTGTCCCTTGGGGCGGGGAGCCATGAGCTCTGCCTTGGGGAGCTGGGCCAGACTAACCCCAGGCTGGGGGCATTTCCATGGCTGGGCCCCTATTGTCTATATTGCCCACAGCAGCTGGACACTCAGGCCTGGATCCTCAGAGGGGTTTAGGCTCCAAACTGTCCCTGAAGCCCAAGGGAGTTAGGAGCTGGGCGGCACCTCCTTGTCCTCAGACACGGTGCCAAGAAGGCCCATGCTGGGTGGCTTGTCCCTGGAGCTGAGCTGACCCAGATAGCTCAGTCCCCTCCCCAGGGAGACGGGGGGCCTCCCCGAGCCCTGTTTCCCCCCCCCCCCCAGTGCTCCGCAGAGATACTGTGTCCTGAAAGAGGGGCTGGCGGGGGGCCGGGCCGCGAGCCGAGTGGCTCCATGGCACATGGGTGGCATTGGCCAGAGCCACGGTGGGAGTCTGTGGCATGCCGCGCTCCTGGCTGGGGGTGCGGCACAGGGGCACGGGAGGAAGCCAGGCAGCAGGGACGGCCATGGCGTCTGTGCCCGGGCTGCTCTGGCCCCAGATACGGCACCTCTCTGCAGGGCTCTCCCACCGTGGCGCCCGGCTGGCCGCGTTCCCCGTGCTCGGCTGGGCAGGGAGGGGCAAGTGGCCAGGGCTCTGCGTGGCTCAGTCCATCCCCCGCCTGCGGGAGCCGGAGGCCCCGCTCGCTCTGTCCCTCCATCGCGGCTCTGTAGGGAACCGGGACCCCTCGCACCGACCCCTTCCCTGGAGCGAGCCGCGGGCTGGTGACGGGACCCTCGCCTCAGGAGCGACTCCCGCAAGGTCCCACGGCCGGGCAGTAAGTCTCCCCTCCTCAGGCCCCTGTCCGGGGCAGAGGCTGAGCTCAGGGCCGGCTGCTTCTTGGTGGCCCAAGTGTGTTGGACCCAGCCCCGGTGGCGGGGTGACTCCAGAGTGCAGGAAGGCAGGGCATGAGCACGGCCCCCGTGCCGGGCCCACCCCCCCACTCTCCTCTCCCCGGCATCCTTCAGGACCGTGTCCCCATCCCCACCGGCTCAGGCACCCCCTGGTGCCGTGTCACCCTCCCCGCCTCTGCCTGCGGGACCCTTGCTGGGACCGGCGCAGTGTCCCGCCAGGGATGGGGGCACCAAGGGTGCCAGCCCAGAGACCTGTCGTTACCCTTTCCAGTCGCGGCTCCATAAGCCAGCTCCCTCGGGGGGCTGATGGAGAGATGTGGGGGACCCGTTATCCACGTGCCTGCTTCAGCCACAGCCCTCTCCAGCGTCTCCTCCTCCCCGGCATGCCTGCCTTGCGACTTGCTGGCCACTCTGCCGGTCGGCCCCCCTTGTCGCCCCGGCTCCTGCTCTGCCCCCTGCCCCTGGAGCCCCGGCCAGCATGGGGCAGGCACAAGGGGCGACCCTGCCACTCGGAGCCAGCCGGGCCTGGCCAGCCACTGGTGAGGGAGCCGTCCTGGCTGGCTCGGGGGTGTGTGTGTGTGTGTGTTGCGTTGCGTTGTGTGTGTGTGTGCGCGCCCATCTCTGCCTGCTGCCCTCTGTTTGATTTCCCCAGGACTGATCTGATACACAGGGAAGCCCCGGGGCCCCTGGCTCAGCATGGGGCTATGTTTCCTGCGGGGAGGGGGCTCTGGGCAAGGCAGCCTTGGCCAGCCCAGCCCCGTTCTTGGCCAGTGATTGCTGGAGCCCAGCGTGGGAGTGGCTGGGCACAGGGGACTCTGCGCGGGGGGGTAACGGGGTGTTTTCTCTCCCCCCAGATGTGCCCTCCCATCCCAGGCCTCAGAAGGGTGATGGTGCTTCTGGCTGCAGCCCTGGCGTCCGCCTCTGTCGCTGCGGGGGAAGGCTGGCCCGAGGAAGGTGAGGGGAGGAAGGCTCAGCCGCTGGGCCCCGCGTGCCCGGCCCCGCGCCACCCTGTGGCTTGTACCAGCCATGCAAGCCAAGCACAGCACGGCACTGGCCCTCCCAGCCCCCTGGGTGGGGGCTCAGTAGGACCATCCCCAGTTTACACGTGGGGAAACTGAGGCACGGTGCATTTCCCCCCGGCTCTGGAACGAGTCAGGATCAGAGCCAGGATGAGAAATCTACTCAGGGCATCCACCCTTGTGAACCTCCCAGCGCCGGGGGGCGCAGCCTGATCCTGTTTTCAGGTTAAATAACCCGACTCTTCTGTCCCAGCTCTGCCGGTGCCCCTCAATCCCGACCCGCAGCCCCTGCTGTTCCAAGCACAGTCCCTCTCCCCACCCAGCTCCGCTGATCCCCAGCCCCCCTGCTTGGCTCTCCTGGGCCAGGCCCCTCCCGCGGAGGCTGCCAGCTCTGGCCGGTGTCATTTGCTTTTGGGGCCCCTTCACTTCCACGTTTGTAAGTAGCCGTGTTGGGGTGGGGGTGGGCTGTGGGAGAGGAGACCTGTCCCGGGGCAGGGGATGCCCAGGCAGGGGACTGTGCTCTGGGGGGGCTGTGAAGGGTTCCTGGGGCAGGGGATCCCCAGGTGGGGAGCTGTGCTCTGAGCGGGGGCGGGGGGGTTGGGAAGGGATCCTGGGGGCAGCTCCAAAGGTTTGGAGCAAACCCCCACCCCCGGCTCCTCCCGTGCCCTGTGCCGGGGGCAAAGAGAACCCTGGCTGCCCTGGGGCTCCCCGTGCCCAGCACAGGCTCTGGAGGCCCCGCGGCCCTGGTCTCCAGGGTGTCGTCCCTGCTGGGCCCCCTGCTCACCCCGGCGGGTCACACACCCAGGGGGCTGCTCCCGGGTACCCCGGAGATGCCGGATGCTGGGCCTGGACCCCGTGTCCGCGGGCCCTTTGCGGTGCTCAGCCCCAGGAACCGAAGCCCCTGCCCCCGCGGCACCTGCTCACGCGCCTGCTCTGTGCCCGTTCCAGGAGTGCAGTACGGCCAGGTGGGAGCGGACGTCGTCCTGTCGTGCGCCGGCGCCCCCGGACGGTAGGTCCCCACTGGGCGGGGGAGGGTGCCCGGTTTCGGTTCTGGTTCTGCTCACACCAGGGCTGGAACGGACCCAGCTCCGAGCAGGAGGGATGGAGGGGGAGACCCCGACCCCACAGCTCTGCCAGTGCCCCTCACTCCCGACCTGCAGCCCCCTGCTAGCCCGCCCTGGGTCCCGTCCCCACCCCACAGCCCTGCGCTGCCCCTCACTCCCGACCTGCAGCCCCCTGCTGCCCCAGCCCTGGATCCCCACCCCACAGCCCTGCGCTGCCCCTCACTCCTGACCCGCAGCCCCCTGCGACCCCAGCACTGGGCCCCCCACCCCCACAGCTCTGCTGGTGCCCCTCACTCCCGACCCGCAGCCCCCTGTTGTCCCTGCCCCACAGCCCTGCGCTGCCCCTCACTCCCGACCTGCAGCCCCCTGCTGCCCCAGCCCTGGATCCCCACCCCACAGCCCTGCGCTGCCCCTCACTCCTGACCCGCAGCCCCCTGCGACCCCAGCACTGGGCCCCCCACCCCCACAGCTCTGCTAGTGCCCCTCACTCCCGACCCCCAGCCCCCTGCGAACCCAGCACTGGGCCCCCCACCCCCACAGCTCTGCTAGTGCCCCTCACTCCCAACCCGCAGCCCCCTGCTGTCCCAGCACTGGGCCCCCACCCCCACAGCTCTGCCGGTGCCCCTCACTCCTGACCCGCAGCCCCCTGCCAGCCCTCGGTCCCCACCCCACAGCCCTGCGCTGCCCCTCACTCCCGACCCGCAGCCCCCTGCTGTCCCAGCCCTGGGTCCCCGCCCCACAGCTCTGCCGGTGCCCCTCACTCCTGACCCGCAGCCCCTGCTATTCCTGTGCTCACACACCCCCCGTGCTGGGTCTGGACGTGGCAGTGCCAGGAGCCAGGCCCTCTCTCTCTGCTAACCGAGTGCCCGGCCTCTTGTCCCCAGCTCGGGGGTGGAGTGGCGGCGGGACGGGGCGGCCGCGCTCCCGGAGGGCTGCATCCTGCGGGACGGCGACCTGCTGCTGCCAGAGGCCGAGCTTGCTGCGGGAGGAGACTACAGCTGCCATGACGGGACCGGGCAGCTCCTCCGCTCCGTCTCCCTCCGGCTGGGCTGTAAGTCAGCTCCCACGCGGGGCGCCGGGGGGCCAGGCTGGGCACGGGGATGCCCCTTCTGGGACCTGACTGGACCCGCTTGTCACTGGGGTGAACGTGCTGCTTTCCACGCTGCCGGGAGGCCAGCTGTGCCGGGCGTGGGCTAGCCAGGGGATAGGCCTCAGCGGGCAGCCCCCCCCATCCCTTCACACAGCCCCCCATGGGTGCCCGTGGCTCCATCGGGGACTTTGGTACCCAGCCCAGTGCCCCCTAGCAGCCGAAAGCCCAGGGTGTCGGGGCGGGAGGCTCTGGTTTGCTGGGGGCCCCTGGAGAGTCCCCTAAACATCTCCTCCCTTCCGGCACCAGACCTGCCCGGGATCCCGTCCGTCACCTGCCGAGCTTCTGACTACGAGAATTTCTCCTGTTCCTGGACACCCAGCGTGGAGACGTTCCTCCCCACCAGATACATCACCACCTACCGGTAGGGCTTGGCCATGTGTGCGGGGGGGGATGCCACTCACGTTGGGGTGTTAGCCACGGTGGCCTCAGCTCGGGGAACACCTTCGGTTCTCCCTGCAGACGGGATTCCCTGTCACGTCCTGGCCTCAAGCGCTGCGTAGCATTCCTACGCACTGCGTTCCACCCCAGACTTGGCTGCATTTCAGGGGAGATGGAGAGTCCAACCTTGTTTATGAAAATGAGATGGGGCCATAAAAGTACTGTTGATGAATGACTCTGGGTTTGGCTGGAGGCTTCTCATCCCCGGGAGGGTGGGCTGGGTTTGCAGGTGGGCGGGGATCAGAGTGACTGAAGTTTGCTGCCTGTCGCAGCCTCAGGAAGCGCTTTGGGGTCTGCTCGGATGAAAGGCATTGGAGAAATAAGAGAACCGTGTTTTTCATTATCACAGAGCTCTCAGTTATCCGACAGTGGGTCTTTGAACCCAGCCCTGCTTATTAAAACAGGCCGAGCGGCGTTTTCTGGGGGCTGCCGCTGGCTTGCTGCGGGGCGCATGCTTGAGGAACCCGTTTTCCTTCAGTTAAAACAACCCCAGAGCTGGGGGTTCGTGGCCAGGTGCCCTGGAGCCGCTTCAGTCCCGTGCCCGGAGCCCGGCTTTAACGAGGCAGAAATCCGGCCTGGGGCGGCTGCTGGCGGCGGTGGAAGTCGGAGCTGGGAAGGCCCTGTCCACGGCCCAGCGCCATCACCCCACCCCATGGAATGCTGGCCGGGCGAGCAGCGCACTCCCCGGGCAAACCGCCGGGGGCGGGGGTGAAATCTGCACAGGGATCGGTTTGGAAGCGAGGATGGAAAGCACCAGGAGTGTTGGAAAAGGCAAAGCCAGCTGCCAGGGAGTGGCCGAGTGCCTCTGTCTGCTCGTGTGAGAATGAAGTCATTCGATAGAAACGGATCAGATAGAATCATAGAATATAAAGGTTGGAAGGGCCCTCAGGAGGTATCTTGTCCAACCCCCTGCCCAGAGCAGGACCAATCCCCAACTAAATCATCCCAGCCAGGGCTTTGTCAAGCCGGACCTTAAAAACTTTTAGGGAAGGAGATTCCACCACCTCCCTAGGGAACCCATTCCAGTGCTTCACCACCCTCCTAGTGAAAAAGTTTTTCCTAATATCCAACCTAGACCTCCCCCACTGCAACCTGAGACCATTGCTCCTTGTTTTGTCATCTGCTGCCACTGAGAACAGCCTAGATCCATCCTCTTTGGAACCCCCCTTCAGGTAGTTGAAAGCAGCTATCAAATCCCCCTCACTCTTCTCTTCTGCAGACTAAACAATCCCAGTTCCCTCAGCCTCTCCTTGTAAGTCATGTGTCCCAGCCCCAGTAGTGTGGAGCCCAAAACTGGACACAGTACTCCAGGTGAAGCCTCACCAATGTCGAATAGAGGGGAACGATCACGTCCCTTGACTTATACATCCCAAAATGCCATTAGCCTTCTTGGCAACAAGGGCACCCTGCCGACTCATATCCAGCTTCTCGTCCACTGTAGATAGATGGGTGTGGCTGGGGACGGGTGGGTGACTGTGTGGGTGGAGAGAGATGGGATGGTGGATGGATGGATGGATAGCTAGGTAGATGGGCGTGTGTCGGGATGGATGGGTGGAGAGATGGATGGAGAGAGTTGGGGGGTGGATGGAGGGCTGGAGAGATGGGTCTGTGTGGGACATAAGCCCTGAGGAGTCCCTAGCAGAGCTGTGCAGAAATGGGGGAGGCCGTTTTCCCGGGTGATTACCTGTTGCTGTCTGGGGCACCTTCCTGCCCCCCTGTAAGACGTGGGGACCCGGCGTCTGTTTCTGGAACAGAGAACGTGCCCAGCCGTTGATTGGTGTCCATGTTCGGCTGCCAGGCCCCCCGTGTTCGGAGCCCGTCTCTCTGCACCCACCAGTGAGCTTCGGCCTGCCTCTGGCCTGGAGTCACTGACTTGTGGGGTCGGTTCCCGGCCTCCTCCGGCCCCGCCTGCCCAGGGACGCTCCGTCGTGCTGTGAGCGGGGTGGGAGGTCCCTGGCTCGAGGAGCCGTACCCGCGCTAGCCGAGAGTGGGCCAGGGCACTAAGCACATTGCTTGCCCCACCGCCGGGCGTGTGCCTAGAGCCTCCGAGGGGCACGTATTGGGGGCACCTCGCCCCCGCCCAGCACCCTGGCTGTGCAGCCATGCCATGTGATTAGCGCCCTGGCCCAGTCAGATTTAGCAGGGATACATCTGCTCGCCTGGGAACTGCCCCCAGCTCACCGCGTAGCCACCCGCAGGGTGGGAGCTCCCCGGGGCCGGGCTGAGCCTTGGCTACGGGCAGCCCCCAGCACAGCCAGGGCCCGATCCTGCCTGGGGCCTTCGGGGGCCTGCGCAGTGCAGTCGTGCTGATCGCTTTCCTCGTGGGCCTGGCTCTGCACTCAGGGGCCAAGGCGAGCAGGGCCCCGCTCCAGGCAGCGCGAGAAGGGGAGTGAATGGTCGCAGTGCTTCCCTCCCGCAGCGTGCATCCCTCCCGCCGCGTGCATCCCTCCCTCATTTTCAATGCACTGGCCACAGGAAGGTCGAGCGCATTAGCCCCATTCTGCGGAGGGGGAAACTGAGGCACACTGGGTGGCACAGGGTGTTGGAGGCAGAGCAGGACTAGAACCCCTGTCCGCTGACCCGCCCAGGGTATGTAATGCGAGGCAGGGCGCAGGAGAGCAGGATGCTGTGTGTGTATCCGGGGGCTGGGGACCGGCTCGGAGCCGTTTGCTCCCACACCTGGCGGGGGCGGGAAATGCCGCCCCGGAGCAGATTGAGGGAGGAACAGGGCCCCGGGCAGGTTCCCGAAGAGCAGCCGCCCTGGGAGGCCGGGAGCAGGGTCTCAGCCGGGGTGGGGAGATCCTCCGGGCTGTGTGAGGGACACAGCTGAGCCCCCAGGGGAATAGAGCGGCTGCCTCAGCCAGGGGCCTGTCGCCTCTGTGGGGAGGTGTTGGGGCCCAGTAGGGACAGAGAATTCGGGGGCTCGACAGGGGCCCGGCACTGGGGTCAGGGGAGCGGCTCTCAAGTTACCCCAGAGCAAAATCAGGGCCCTTGTCCCCACGCTGCTGCAGGGGCCTGATTCCGCCCCGGGGGAGCCGATCCCCACCACAGAGAGGAGAGCTGGACCCGGTGTCCGAGCCGCCTGGCTGGGGAAGCTGCCGTCCCGTCCTTCCCTGTGGGCGGCCTGTGATGGGAAGAGTCTCCCAGCCGGATCTTCCAGCTGCTCCTGCCCCAGGGCCGTGTCCAGTGCTCTGGGAGGGAGGATTTGCCCTCGGAAGCGAGGCTGGGCTCGGCTCCCCATGCTGCCGCGGGAGGAAGGAAGCTGCGGGTCCCTTTGAAGCTGGGGAGAGCTGGTGCAGGAATCCGGCCCCTCCCTCTCCCCTCCAGGCCCCCCTTTGGGCACAGGGTCAGTGCCTAGCTCCGGGCGGAGAGGGGGTTCCACGGGCGCCCAGAGGAAGGTGAAATCACCCAACCCCATCCCCAGGCAGGGGCAGAATCCCCCTCGGGGGGCGGATCCTGCAGGCTGACTTCTGTAGGCTGCAGACGGACACGGAGCATGGCCGGGGCTCACCCTGGGAAGCACAAGCCCCTGTTAGACCCTTCGTGGGACGTCACCAGCCGCCACCCCTAGCAGCCAGACAGCCCGGGCCAGTGCACTGCACGGGGGCCATGCACGGCAGGGTCTACCCCCGGTGGGGACGCTCCCAGGATTCCCAGACTTGCACCGGGGCGTGTGGACGTGTTACGTGACTCTGGGTTGGGGCCGGGGCAGGGCTGTCGGCTGACGAGGGGGCGAGGAGGCGCCAGCTGGCTGCGTTTGGGACAGTCGTTCCTCTTCACGCCCGGGCACTTTGCAAAGTGTCACCTGTGTGCTTCCCTCAGCACAGGCATGCAGCCACCTCTGGGGTGGAGCACAGCCGCTGTTGTCAGCACGGGGCAGCTCCACGCCGCCGGTTAGGCCAGGAAGTGACAAACTGCGGCCTGTTCCCAGGAACGGACGAGAGACCGAGCGGGATCCTCTCCCCCCGCTGGGTCCCGCCTGGGATCCTGGGGCTGACAGCTCTGCCCCCCGTGCTCGAATTGCTGCTGCGGCCCTGCCCGAGGAACCTGCGGCCTAACCCTGGCACAGACCCGACGGCCCGGCACTTCGTAAATCGCGTGATGCGCTGCGCTCGCCCCCCGGGCGTGCGAGGGATGCGGCCAGCGGCACAGCGCCCCCTAGTGCCGCACTGCGGCGCGGGCACCTGCGTTGGCTCCGAGCGGGGAGCGCCCCCTGCTGAATCCATTCGGCCTCCCTGCAGTGCCCGGGGCGTCTCTCCAGCCCCTGCCTGCGACCCCCAACGTGTCTCTCAAGCTGGGTTTGGAAGCGTGCCGGGGAGCCAGCGTGCCCTCCCCCTCCCCGCCTCTGCCCCCGGGCCCGGCCCCCCGGCCGGGTTTGCTGGCACGTTTCCAAAGCCCCGTCCTGGGCCCCGAGACTCACTGGCTGCCTTCCCGTTTCTCTCCACGACCAGGAAGAAATTGCTGATGGACGGTGAGAAATGGAGGTAGGACTCAGCTCCTCCCCTACCCGCTACAGCCCAGTCCCGGACCCTGCCTGCCCGAGGGTGCCCGGGCCCCGGGATGGCTGGCACTGTGCCGGGGCCCCCAGAATCCACCTCACAGCACCCACCGTACCCGTGATGCCCAGTGCCCAGCCTGGCATGGCACAAGCAGAATTAGCCGGCTGGTCCGCAGTGAGGCCGGGCCCGAACCCCCGTCCCGCAGGGGCAGGCGAGGCACGTGGCTGGGCGGGGGAGCTTGCCTGGCACTGCCCACTCTGGGGGGAGAAGTGGCTGGAGTCTCCGGAGCTGTCCGAGCAGCACCTACCGGGGCCAGTTTCCCCCTCCCCTCCGCCCCAGCCCCTGGCCAGGGACTCCGAGACCTGCCCCCAGTCCTGGACCCATGGCAGCCTGGCCAGCCCCTTGCCAGGGGCCCCGGCTCTGCCCACAGCCGACAGCCTCTCCCAGGCATTGAGCCAGCCCCGCCCCAGCCGCTCACCCCCGGCCCGTCGTGTCCAGCCTGCGGAGCCGGGTTCCTGCCTTACAGCCGGAGCCCGTACGCACGCTGCCCAAGGCCCAGTGCCCCCGATCTGGCCCCCACGCGTCATCCTGCAGCCCCCGCAGGAGTTTCCAGCCCGATAAACATCCTGGCCCGTTTCCTGTCGTGCCAGCGTGCGAGAACAACGCCGTGGGGAATCCCCACCCGGCCCTGGCGCCCCATCTTCCTGCCACAGGAAGAAAAGGGGCCTGGCGCCAGCCCAGAGGCTCCCCGCTGCCCCGGGGCTCTCCGCGCCATGGCCCCTGCCCCATCCCATGGCCTCGGCACCCTGCCTTCCCTTTGCTGCTCCTCACCAGCTGCAGCTCCCGGGCCAGCTGCTCCGCAGGGCTGGTGTATTCGGGCCCTAGACCATGCCCAGGCTGCGGCTGCCAGTGCACGGGCCGTATGCATGCGGGGCCTGACGCAGGATTTGCACAGACCTGCCTGTGAGTGTGCAATGCACGGGCCTGCATGCACGGGCCAGCCCCTCACAGGGGTGCGCCCGCACCCGGGTGCCTGCGTGACTCCCAGCACGGCTTTGCACGAGGGGCTTGGGGATCACATGGTGAGCAAAAGTCTGTGTGTGTAGCAGGGCATGGCAGGGCAGGGCAGGGGGTTACCTGGCGCATGCCCATCTAGACTGGCTGGCACAGTGCTTTAGTACAAAGGGGCCCCCTGTGCCCGCTCTTTGGGGGCAGTTGGGACACAGACACCCCCAGCTTTCCTGGTTTGCCGTTCAGACCCTGTCCCAGCCTGCGCTGAAGGACCGGCCTGGCCAAGGTCGCAGCTGCGTGGCACTTGGGGGCCATGGGTCAGGTGCCTTGGCGCCCCGCCCCGGCTGTGTTTGCTGTGTGGGCGAGAGCTTTTCAGCCCGCAAAACAGCTGTGGCTCGGCAGCCTGGCACCGACTGCCCTGTGCTCTCGTCAGCAGGACCCAGCCCAGCCAGGTGGGGCCGTGCGTGCAGGACCCCGGGCACCCGCACACCTGCAGCGTGCACAAGTGTGAGTTCTGGAGCTCCTACCGGCTGAACGTCACCGAGGTGAACCCGCTGGGCTCCAGCTTCCGGCTGCTCGATGTCACCATGCAGGCCATCAGTGAGTGCCAGCCCCCACCGCATGGGCACCGAGCAGGGCCCTGCCTGGCAGGCGGCCCCCACGGGCAGGCCGCTCCTTCCCCATGGCCCAGCCAGCCCTGGGCTGCGGCTGCCAGCAAGGGGCCAATTCAGGCCAAGCCTGGGGGCTGTGGCGAACCGGGCTGAGGGCTCTGGGGTCCTCCCCTGCCCTACGGCTGAGCCGCTCCCCACCCTGGGTAGAGCCCCCAGGGGAGCCCTTGGGAGGCAGCGGCCCAGCGGGGTGGGCTCACGGTGCTGCCCATGTCTGTCCCCATCCAGTTAAGCCGGATCCTCCGGAAGGCCTGGTGGTGGAGCCGGTCCCGTCGGCCCCGCGGCGGCTGCGGGTTCGCTGGCAGTACCCGGCCTCCTGGCCCAAGCAGCCGCACTTCCAGCTGAAGTTCCGGCTCCAGTACCGGCCCGTCGCGCACGGCTCCTGGTCCATGGTGGAGACCGTGAACCTCTCTGAAGTCATCACCGACGCCTTCTCCGGCCTGGAGCACGTGGTGCAGGTTGGCGCCAAGGACTTCCTGGACGCCGGCAACTGGAGCGAGTGGAGTGCCGAGGCGCGGGCCACGCCCGGGCCAGGTGAGGAGGGGCAGCCGGGGCGCCCAGGGCCAGGGCTGTGGGGACGGGGCAGGAAGGCATCTCTGGGGACTCTGCCGGGGGTCAGTCTCCTGAGCGTCTCCTGGGCCAGCGCTTCTCACTGTGAAGGTTTTGCAACCCCCGCCCTGCTCTCCCCCCAGCCTGGTGCGGGATGATTTACCCTGGGATGATTGCGTTGGGGTCGGTCCTGCTTTGAGCAGGGGGTTGGACGAGGTGACCTCCTGAGGTCTCTTCCAACCCTGATAGTCTATGATTCTATGACTCCTGCCCGGCTCTCCCCTGGGCCTGGCACGGGCCCCGCCCGGCTCTCCCGTGGCCTGGCACAGCCCCCGCCCTGTGGCACTGGATGTGGCCCCTGCCCCAAGTAACCAGCCTCTCTCCTGCCGTCGATTGCAGGCCTGACCGTGACGCCAGGCGACGAAGCCACCACTGACGCCGGCCTGGAGAGCCCGGCCGAGATGCCCTCGCTGGCCCCCAACCCTGAGCCCATCGGTGAGCGGCCCCTTCGTAGCACTGGCAGGGGAGCCAGGGAGGGCGACTGGGGCCCGTGGTGGAGGCGGGGGGCTGCGAGGGCGAGGTCCTGGCCTAGCCAGTGCAGCAGGCAGCACCTGGTGGGTGGGAGCAAGGCCTCCCTGTGCCTGGCCGGGCACCGTGCCCACACCCAACCCGCACGGATTGAGGTGCCCGGGCCCAGCGAGTCAACGTACAGACTGGCCCCCTTCTCTGGGTGAGGAGCTGCCCAGAGCAGGGGGAGCTGCGAGGAGGCGAGGTTTGCAATGGGGAAGCTGGGCTTGGAGGAATGAATGCCAGTCAGCACGGCACGGAAAGAGCTGCCCAGACGCTGTCCCCATGAATGGGGCACCTGCCCCTTTACCAAAGGCCAGGCAACTGGGTGCTCCGGGGTCTCTGATGAACATGTCAGGGGCAGGAGGGGGTGGCACTAACCTACCTGCCTAGTCCTCACTGCGTGGTGTGGTGGAGCCGGGGGGGTGCCCTGAGAGCTGTGGGCATCCCCTGGCAGTGACATCCGTCTGTCCGTCCCCGCAGATCGCAGCGACCCCATGGAGAAGGTCGCCATCCTGATCTCACTCGGGATCTTCTCTTTCTTCATCCTGGCTGTGGTTCTGGGCATCACCATCGCAGTCTGGTAGGTGCCCCACGCCCGCGGCTGGGACAGGCCCTTTGGCAGCACAGGGCGGGCAAGGGCCGGGGTGCTGGGCTCACCCTCTGAGCTCAGTCAGTCACCTCATGTGGGAACCGGGCGCAGGATGCTGGCTGCGGACAGAGGGCTCCGGCTGGAGCTCTCGGCTTTGCACTGACTCATGCCAGGCCCCGGGCATATGGCAAGGGAGGGCGGCACCGCTAAGGAACCCCTCAAGCCAGAGCCTGCCAGGCATCACGGGGACGCAGCCTGAGCTGGCACTGCCCAGCCGCGCTCCTGGCACCCATTTCCCAGTCATCCCGTGGGCATGTCTGTCGCCACCCCACTGCCAGCCGGCTGCATCCTGGCGCCCCCAGCCTGGGTCCTGCCGTTCCCCCGGCCTGCTGCGCTCGGCAGGGCCAAGCCTGGAGTGAGTAGAGCAGGGCCTGGCCGGGAGAATTGTCTCCGGGCCGCAATGAGAGCTGGCAATGGGTCTGGATCCCGTCCAGGCTGTGGGACCCCTCTGCCCCAGGGTCCCATGGCTCTGCCTGTGCAGCCCCCGCCCGGGGATCTGGCTGTTCTCCTCCTTCCAGCCACCCCTGCTTGCTAGTCACCCCTCAACCTAGGGTTGCCCCACACCGCAGGGAACCCCCCACATGCCCCAGAGTCACCCCACACCCCAGGGAAACCCTCCCATGCCCCAAGTTCACCCCACACACCAGGGAACCCTCCCCCCATGTGCCTCAGAGTCATCCCACACCCAGAGTCACCCCACATGCAAGGGAACCCCCCACATTTGCCGCAGGGTCATCCCATGCCCCAGAGTCACCTAGACCCAACTCCCAGGGGTGGGGGGGGCCTGGATTCATTAGTGATCCCAGGGCCTGGGGGGAGCTGGGACGTTCCCGGGCACCAAGTACCAATCTTTGCTAAGAGGTTATGGTGTAAGGGGCTGCACCAGCTGGCCGGGTCCCCTCTGGGGATCTGTCCTGCCGGGCTGTGGGGGAACTGGCTGAAGCTATGACCAACGCGTGGAGACTGCAGAGCACCACCAAACCCTCTGCTCTGCCCCCAGGCTCCGTCTGAGAAAACCCAGCAAAGATGAGACCAAGAAGCACGACTTCCTGGCAGCTGCCGTGCACATGAGGGCCCTGCCCAGTGAGTGACCTGGGGTCCGGGGAGGAGGGGGGCAGCGTGAGGCAGCGTGCTGGCTGACGTAGGGCTGCACAAGGGGAGGGTGTGGGGCAGCGTACTGGCTGGCGTGGCGTGGGGCTGCACGGGGTGCTATGGGACCCCACGGCTCAGGGCGTGGGTACGGATTGGCGCTGCGTGCCATGGCATGGACTGGCACAGGCTAGCAGAGGGTGGCAATGGGCTACCAGGCCATGGGGACAGGGCAGTATGTGGGCCCTGTACGGCCGGGTGCGGGACGTCAGGACGGTGCGGGTGAGGAGGGCATGCGGTGGCACGGGGGATGGAACGGGAGGGCAGGGAGACAGGGCCGAGAGGGAGGCTGTGGGGCCACCCCCCGCGACGGCTCAGACGGCCGGGGGGCAGCGGGTTGGTGGATAAGAGCTGGGGCGAGGCCGGGGGGCAGCGTCTGCACTGAGATGGGGGACGAGCGGCCGGGCACTGCCCCGTGGGCAGGGCGGTTCTGGCTGACAATGGGCGTGGGGCAATGCTGACCAGTGGGTGGGGGGGTCCCTGAGCCCCTCCCCCTGCAACCTGCTCTCTCTCCCTCTCCGCAGAGGCCCAGATCTTGTAGCAGGACCTGCAGACACCACCCGCCCAGGACTGTGCGGCCTGCCCCGCCAGCGCTTCACCCGGACCCCAGGACAGACTCTCGCGGGCGCCCGAGGGAGACGGGCCCGGCTCTCGGCGGGCACTGCCAGCTCCCCGGCAGCAGCAGGGGCAGGCGACGGGGTCGGTGCCATGGTCCGGCCCTGCGCCCGGGTCCTGCCGTTGGCGCCAGCGTGTGGACCTGAGCCGGATCCGCGCCCAAGGGGGGCGAGGCGGGGGCATCCCTGGGGCGTCCGCAGAGCTGAGGAGCCCGGGCTCATGGACAGGGGACCCGGGGACCCCAACCCAGGCGCGTGGCCGGGGTCCTGGCGGATCCGTGGACATTGGGAGGCCGGGCTGGGGGTGCCGGTGGGCGTGTGAGGGTGACACTGACCCCTCCCCACCCTGAACCCCCCCTCCAGTGGCTGGGAGGACTCTCCCGCCCCCCCCTCCCCTGGGGCTTCTCCGGCCCCTCGGGGCAGTGCCCTGGGATCCCAATAAAGGGGGTTGTGACAGCAGGGTCCAGGCCGGCTCTCTCTGCACAGCGCCAGGGGGCAGCTCCGCTGGGGGTCAGAGCCAGTGGGGGATGGGCTGGTTATTGCTCACCCCCCGGAAGAGAGGCCTGAGGGGGGGCCGCCAGCTTTCAGGCCCCCCCGCCAGCCCTGCCTCTGCTTGTTCCAGGTGCCATGGGGCTGAGGGGGGCTCTGAGTCCCTGGCGCCATGGGGGGTTGCTTTGCCCTGACAGCTGGGCCCCGGCACAGTGGGAGCAGCCCAGGGGCCCCTCCAGGGGAGGTTTGATGGGGCTGCCCTTGCCAGCCAGAGGGGCTCAGGGCAGGGGGGCAGCAGGGGTGAGGGTCGCTGGCCCTGGGCTGGGGGGGAGGGAGGAGGAGGCAGTGGCCCTGGGCTGGGGGGAGCTGGGGGAGGGGGCGCTGGCCCTGGGCTGGGGGGTGAAGCGGGAGGGGCGCTGGCCCTGGGCTGGGGGGGAGGGAGGAGGAGGCGGTGGCCCTGGGCTGGGGGGAGCTGAGGGGGAGGTGGGGCAGAGGCAGCTGGCAGCCATAAACAGATCCATCCAGGCAGCGGGACCAGGGGTGGGGCAGGGTCACCCCAGCGAGGCCTGAGGCAGACAGGAGGAAGGGGTGGGAGGGAGCTGTGGATTGTGGGGCTCCAGTGGGGTTATCCTGGGGGGCAGGAAGGGGGACATGGGGGCTCCTGAATCCCCCCGGCCCAAGCCCCTGGCTCCTCTGCCTCAGCGTAGGCCCAATGTGGGTCTGGCAACGCCTCGCGCCCTGTGCGTGGTGGCAGCCGCTCCAGGTGCCAAGCCACATTCGGGGGCCCCTCTGCTCAGGGGTACGGGGGGGCCCTGGTGCGGGCTCTGGGCACAGTTTCTGGCTGGCCCAGCACCTGCTGAGCTTGGAAGAGGTCCGGGCTGCCCGGCCCTGCTGAGACCAGAGGACTGGGCTGGGTGCAGTGCCTGGCAGGGCGGGTGGGCGCCCCAGGAAGGCCGGGGTGTATGCTCAGGGAGGCGTCCTGGGGCACACCCTGGGAGTGGGCATGCAGCACTGCTGGAGGGTATCCGCACGGTGCTTAAAGGGACTCTGTGCCTAGGTGCCACCTTGGGTTGGGCACCCTCAGGCTCTACAACTCGTTAACACACCCCAGCTAATTGGGGCAAAGCCAGGACCAGAGCCAGCATGCTGGCTCCCCCGATGGCTCTGCGGTGGCATTTCACAGGCTAACACGGTCCTGGCCGCGTGCCCGCTGCCCCAGCCGGGCGAGGGATGCAGGCCATGGCTATCCCGAAAGCTGGCCTCCCTGCTCTCCCCATCCCACCGCGGGCACAGGCTCTGGCCAGGCTCCGGAGCTGCACCCAGATTGCCACCCCTCCGGGAGGAGGGGCTGGGGCAGGGGTCTCTGCTGCAGGCCCTGGCTCCAGGAGGCTGCTTTGCTGTCATGTTACAGGCAGGGCCTACCACGGGCACCTGGCAGGGGGCACTGGGGACAGGGAACTGCAGAAGCCCTGGCTCACAAGTGGGCAGCCCTGGCTTCTCAGACAAGGTCAGCTCCCAGACTGCTGCACTGGGCAGCACAGCATGGGGAGGAGGTGACCAGCCCTCTGTGGAGAAAGAAGTGGTTTGGGGCTATTTAGAAAAGCTGGACGAGCACAAGTCCATGGGGCCGGATACACTGCATCCGAGAGTGCTAAAGGAATTGGCGGATGTGACTGCAGAGCCATTGGCCATTATCTTTGAACACTCATGGCGATCGGGGGAAGTCCCGGATGACTGGAAAAAGGCTAATGTAGTGCCCATCTTTAAAAAAGGGAAGGAGGAGGATCCGGGGAACTAGAGGCCAGTCAGCCTCACCTCAGTCCCTGGAAAAATCATGGAGCAGGTCCTCAAGGAATCAATTCTGAAGCACTTAAGGGAGAGGAAAGTGATCAGGAACAGTCAGCATGGATTCACCAAGGGCAAGTCATGCCTGACGAATCTAATCGCCTTCTATGACGAGATAACTGGCTCTGTGGATGAGGGGAAAGCAGTGGACTTTCCTTGACTTATTCCTTGACTTTAGCAAAGCTTTTGACACGGTCTCCCACAGTATTCTTGCCAGCAAGTTAAAGAAGTCTGGGCTGGATGAATGATCGTCGGGCTCAACGGGTAGTGATCAAGGGCTCCACGTCTAGTTGGCAGCTGGTATCAAGCAGAGTGCCCCAAGGGTCGGTCCTGACAAAGCCCTGGCGGGGATGATATAGTTGGGGTTGGTCCTGCTTGGAGCAGGGGGTGGGACTAGGTAGCTCCTGAGGTCCCTTCCTCCCCTGATCTTCTGTGAGTGCAGGGCATCCAGGTGCGTTTGGTGGGGAAGGGCAGGACTCTGCTCCATGCTGCTGGGTCAACCTTAGAGCCCCTTGAATGCTCACGGGCAGGGGTCCCAGTGCTGACTGTTCCCCAGGCCGCCTCTGCCCTGCCTCACTGGGGGGCTCGTCTAGGCCCCTCGCCTCGCTGCAGCCAAGGAAGCGCTGAGCAGAGAAGCAATGGGCATGGGCATCGGCTGGGGCACGCATGGAGGTGCTCTCAGGTGCCAATGGCTCCTTGGAGAGCTCCCCGGGGCCCCTCTCAGCCAGCAGCTGGGCGCCAGCTCTGAGCACGACACCCCAAGTCACCCCTTGTGCCTGGCCAGCCCAGCCCCCCGGGGGCCCGGCTCTGCAGTGCCACGTGCCCCCTGCTCCCCACAACGCCCCATCCAAGGCTGCGCTGCCCTCTCTGCTGGATGCTGCATCGCCCTCGTGCAGCCTGGCCCAGTGCCCCAGCCCCACGGGGTGCTGGGAGTGGGAATCTCGGGCTGTTCCCTCGAAGCTTGGGGGTCTCTGGTCCTGGTTGGAGACGCCCCGGCTCTGGTAGCCACTGGGCGTCAGCCTGGTGCCCGGGGGGGCAGTGAGCCGATGTCCGAGCTAGCGCAGGCTGCAGCTCTGCACACCCCATGTGTGAATACAGGGACCAGCTCTGGGTGCCTGCGGCTGCTGGCGTGGGGTGGGGAAGGGGCCAGCGGGACAGAGCGGCTGGGGTCAGACGGGTGGTGATGGGGCACTTAGACCTTGCCTGAGCCATTGCCTCGGCTCTGAGCTCTCCGGCCTTTCCTTGGCAGGCGCCCGGATACCAGGGGAGTGCCCCCTTGGCCGCTTGCAGGGCTGGCCTGCCTGTGACCAGGCGGAGCCACGCCCTGTTACAGCCCTGGCAGGGCAGGGGGCACCCAGGCTGCTGGGAATGGAAAACAACCTCGTCCTGTTCCCGGCGCCAGTTCAGCCCCGTGAGTGTCTGGCAGGTGACGGCACCTGACTCCCTTTGAGGATCCGGGACATAGTCGCTCTGTGCCTCAGTTTCCCCATCTGTACCATGGGGCTTACAGCCCTGCCTCACTTCCCAGGGGTGTAGCTGCATTAGAGAAGAGTTCCTTAGATCTCCAGAGCACTAGCGAGCTCCGTGTGTGAGGCCCCCGACGCTGAGGAAGAATTGTGCTAAGAGAAAATCCTTCAGTGCGAGCAGTGAACCAACAGCCGCTCTCCCTTCCCTCGGTGCCTTCTCCCCAGGCATGCAAAGCCCTGCGCAAACGCCTTCCCCAGCCGGCACCAGCATTTGCACGGGCTAGCCCTGGCTCTGGGGGCAGGGCAGGGGCAGAGACACCCCCTGCACGAGGGCTCACGCACTCCGTCCCTCGGCCCCCTGGCGATGTTCATAAAGGTCTCCTGCTAGTGGGTGGCACCGAGCGACTGCACCCACTGGGCAGAAAGTGCCCAGAGTACCCAGCAGTGGTGCTGGGGTGGGAGGGGCTCCCAGGGGCCCAGACTGCCAGCCCACAGCTCCAAGCCAGCAGCTTGCTGCCTCTTGCCTGAACAAACGGGGCTCTGAGTCCCGTGGTGGGGCCGCTGAGCAGGCCAGGGCAGCCCGTACCAGCAGGTGTGCCATCCCTCAGTGCCATGCTGATGGGTGTGGATCCAGGACCACGTCCCCAGCAGGCTGGCTCCTGGGCTCTCGCTTGTCACTCGAATATGAGCCCCTGGCTGGGTCCCTCTGCACGCAGGGCGGCTGGGGCATCTGCTCACCGGAGCGCCAGGAGTGCCACCCACAGGGTCGTCCTCCCAGGGCAAAGCCCGGGCAATGCCCTCCAGCACCCAGCTGGCCCTGGGCTGCCGGCTCAGCGCTCACAGTCGGGGCACCCTAAGTGCCCTCTAAGCTGCGTGGCCATGCCGCCACGCAGAAGCCTATTCAGTGCCCCGCAGGCGCTCAGGGCTGCGGCCCAGAGAGACTCCTCTCCCCTAGCCCTGGTTCCACCACAGCCGGGGGAGAGGTGCTGCAGCGGGGAGATGCTCCTCTCCCTCCTCGGTCCAGGGCTGCTGCAGCGAGAGAGGGCTGAGGGAGATCCTTTCTCCCCGCCGGAGCCCTGGGGCAGCCTGCACCCCAAACCCCGCATCCCTGGCCCCACCCCAGAGCCAGCACCCCTCACTCCCTGCACCCCAATCTTCTGGCCCTGCCCGGAGCCCCTCATCCCCATCCCGGAGCCCTCAGAGCCCTGCACCCCAAACCTCTGCCCCAGCCCTGAGCCCCCTCCGCCCCTCCAAATCCCTCGGCCCAACCCCATGCATAGGGAGGGGATGGGTCATGCAGGGTCGGGTCACACCTCCCCTCCGTGTTGCTGCACGTAACATTCATTCCGCCCAGGGGTGGGAAAAGTTAGAGGGAGCCCTGGGGGCAGCCCCCGGCAATGGGGCGTCACCTGGGGCTGGGTGCCAGAGGGCCCTCGCCAAGCTGGGGGCGCTCAGAGGGGAGCAGTGACTGGCACAGGGGCCTGCCGCCTTCTGGGCAGGGGGCAAAGCCCGGGTAAGCCAGTGACTGGACCTGGTGACGCGAGAGGTGGCAAGTCAGAGCCACTCAACAGGGGAGCTGGTCCTGGAGCCCCAAAGGGCAGCGCTAGGAGAACTGGGGGAGGGGACTAAGGGGCACCTGGAGGGATGAGGCTGGCGTATGAAGAGCATCGCTTGGGCCGTTCACCTTAGCCCAGCCGGTGCCCTGCGGAGTGGCCTGGGGGGCGCAGACCAAGGCAGGCCCAGCTGGGACCCAACAGAGCGACAGCTGACGGGCCTGTGGCCAGCCCCAGCCAAGCACTTCAACAGGGCTTCTTCCAAAGCAGGGCTCAGCGGGGCCCTCCCTGGGCTGGGGCCAGTGCTTCTCGGTCAGGGGCCGGGGGACACTGAGCCAGGGGCCCTTTGCACCCCTAACAGTCCCCTTGGGCGGGAGGTGGGGAGTCTGTCCCGTGTGTGTGCACGCGTGCGTGTTACAGCACATGGGGGCCAGGCCGTGCTCTCGCACTAGGATTGACTCCGTCCTTTAAAGGCTGCAGGTCTTAGGGGGGAGCCACATGCCACGTGGCTGCAGCCAGGCTTTGTGCAGCCAGCGCCCTCTGCCGTGCACGTGCTGTGAGGCTGGGGACGTTGGTGTGCACACGTGCGGGGCCTTGGCGCGGGCTCCAGAACACCCAGCAGGCTGCCTCCACGTGCGAATTCCTGCTCCCGCCAGGCCGGGGCGGCGGGCTGGGCTGGCGCGGGCTGCTGACTCCAGCGGGCGCAGGGCGGGGCCCTCCCTACCCATGCACAGAGCTCGGCCGGCGAGCTGTAAGGCGAGACCAGCTCTCATGGGCTCAGGCAGGGCGAAGTCATGTGCCCAGAGCCTGCCCCACAGCGCTGGCCTTTCCTCCTGCCCCCCGGGCTGCTGGTGCCTCCTCCCTCAGTGCTCCCTTGGCCGCCCCATCACCAGCCATGCCCCCCGCATGTGTGGAAACCCTCCCTAAACCCCCTCCGCAGCCACGGCCCTCCGGCCGATATGCTCCCCACACCTGCACCATGAGAGGCAGGTCCTGGCTGGGGCACATTCCCCCCAGCTCGTGTTTATCCCCCTCACTCATGGCACGGCCATGCTCCAGCCTGCCAGTTCTCCAGGGCCGGGGCCTTGGCTTTGAAGGCTCTGTAGAGCCCCGGGCACACCTGGGGGTGCTGCAACTCCACCCTAGTAGCCATGCTGGCCCCTGCTCAAACACCAGCAGCTGAGCCTTGTTTCCATGCAGCTGGTGCTGGCTTGGAGCCTGACACCCCTTCCTGGAGGCCAAGCTGCTTGGCTTATAAACACGTAGCGTGAGGCCCACCAGCCCCCGTCTGCCTGAGCCACGTGTACGTTTTTTACAGTGCTATATGGCTGTGACGGAAAGGGCTTGGCAGCAGGCAGTGGCCCAATGGGACCCCCGCGGAGTCTGGCACACGGGGCGCCCGCCTGGCAGCGCTGCAAAGTGAAAGCAGCCCTCAGCCCGGGGGAGGAACGATCTCGTGCAGCCGTGCCGTACACAGCACCCGCCCGCAGCGCATGGGCTGCTCGGCGCTGGGGTGGGCCGCCTGGCTCCAAGCACGACAGAGGCGTGCCACTTTGGGCCAGCTGAGACTCTGCCCCTGAACTGGGCATCTCAGAGCCGAGGTCCGTGCTCTTGGTTTGGGATGCGCCACGAACACCTGGGTCGGACGGTTCGGCAAGCTGTTCTGGAGCCCCAAAGGGGGCCGGTTCTGCCCAGCGACTCCTGTGCACGCCCTGCCCCCAGCACGGTCTGGCCAGCTTTTCAGCCGGGACAGCTCCCAGGTGTCAGCTCCCAGCTGCACCCGGTGTGAGCGCGCTGGGCAGACTGGCACAAGAACCCTCCTGAGAACCTGCAGGGCTCGCTGGGGAGAACTGGGCTGAGCCCCCCCCCAGCTCATCCCCTCAGGCCACTAGAAGCCCAGAGCCGGGGCCACGTGGGCAGGACTCACACCAGACAGCCTCTCTGGCCAACACCCCCCAGCCGCCCATCCTCCCATGCACAGGAGCTCGGCCCTCCCCTGGCAGCTAGCTCACAGCGGCACCGGGGCAGGGATTGTGCATTTGCTCCTGGGGATTATTCCTCTGCCCTGCCCAGGACCGCACCAGCCCTGGCCCAGGGCCTTAGCCAACTCCGGTTTGCTTTAAGCTGTTTAGGCAGCCGCTGGGATTCCACCTCACAAACCTGTGCCCTCCGCCCTCCCATGGGTGCCCAGCTGCTCAGCCAGTTTGTGCTACGCCCACCCACCCCGCAGGGCTGCTAAGGGCCTCCCTGGATCCTTGTCTTGTGAAGGACAGCACTGGTGAGACACACACCCCCTCCTGCCCCGGAGGCTGATGGGTGTCTGGGTGAGCCGGCCGGGCGTGGGAGGGGGGCCGGCGATGGCAGGGGGCACAGCATCTCCCTGGAGGCGGCTGGAACACAGCCGGGCTCCAGGCCTGACCATCGGCCTGGCAGAGAGAGAGCCTGTGGTGGGGAACTCCCCCGGCACGCAGGTGAGAGGGGCACGGACTCTCCTGGTATATATACGGTCAGGGCGCTTTGGAAACGTCCCCTTCGTAAGGGACAAGAGGAGGAGAGACCTGAGCAAGCCCCGTGGGCAGCGGGGTATCGGCCCAGAGACGGGGCGCTTTACCCTGCACCCAGAATAATGTCAAGGACCCGAACAGCGGCTGATGCCCCTGGCACAACGCCTCCCCCTCCAGGAGCAGGCAGGTACTGCAGCAGGCAAGCCCTGCATGGGACGGGTCAGAAACAGAGCCCGATTCCGGGCGGAGAAGCCTTGCACGAGCTGTGGTGTCAGGTGCTTTAATCCTGGGGGTGCTGCGGGCCGGAGAATCCCCGTTGCTCAGGCTGCGGGACGGTGGCTCAAGGTGGGCCGAGGGGCGGAAGCTGCGCTCATCAGGGTCGGTGGAGATGCAAATAGAGACGGCTGGGCCAAGTGCAGCCGCACGGGTCTGCGTATAAATCTGGGGGAGGGGCTGGGGCCTGGAGCTGTGGACCCGGATCCCATGGCTCGCCCCCGGTCACAGCGAGCTGTAAAGAACGGGAAGAGCCCATTAAAGCAGCCCCAGTTCTGACCTCCCCCTGTCCCCAGCATCCCCCCTTCCCCAGGCCCTGCCTTGGGCCCGTTCCCAGCACCCCGAGACCTCCACATCCCCCTTCTTGTGGGACACACACCACTCCCCGTGCACTGGGGAGGCTAGTGCAAAGGCATGCCCCAGCTGGGATGGGGGGGCTGCCTTAACCCCCCCCCCACACACACACACACACAGAGAACTTCAGAGCTTGCTGTCCGGCAGGATCCTGCCCCACTCTTGGAGTCATAGCTTCATAGACCCCCCAGGCCAGAGCGGCCCGTTGTGGCCAGCCAGGCTGCCCTCCGGCCTAGCACCCCCCGACCTGGCCGGGAGAATCCCTTCAGCCGAGCTTCTACCCCAGTGTTCACAGCCTTTGGGGCTGGCGACCCGCTTTGGACTTAAGAAAAATCATGCCCCCCCCACTAGAAAAATGGTGACGACCCCCCCCACCACCACCACCTTCAGCCCCCCTCGGGGTACAGGGCTTGGGGCTTCAGCCCAGTGTGGGGCTGAAACCCGTAAATTAGCTTGGGGGATGGGGCTGTGGCATGTGGGCCCAGGCAATTGCCCTGCCTCCTACTCCCCTAATGCCAGCCCAGCTTGCGACCCCTCTAGGCCCCTGCCACGGCGCCAACCCCCGTCTTCGCCAGCCAGCCAATCGAGCTATAAATGGCCAGCGAAGGAGAAGCCCCCACGGCCCTCGCTCTTGCTCCAGTGGGTAATTCTCACTTTCAGAAATGTACACCTCGTCTCCAGCTTGAACCTGTCGGGGTGAGACCTGCCTCGGCTAGACTGAAGAGCTCGTTAATAAACAGTCCCCACGTGGGTGCGCTCAGACGGGGATCAAGTCACCCCGGACCCTTCTCCGTGCTCAGCTAACCAGCCTGAGCTCTGCGAGTCTCCCACTGTAAGGCAGGTTTCCAGTCCTTTAATCATTCTCGTGGCTCTTCTCTGACCCCTCTAATTTCTCAACGTCCTTCTGGAACTGTGGGCCGCAGACCTGGAGCCAGGATCCCAGCAGCGGCCGCACCAGTGCCAGGTACAGAGGGAAAATCACCTCCCTGCTCCCACTGGAGATCCCCGGTTTATGGCCACAGCGTCACACTGGGAACTCCTGTTCAGCTGATTGTCCACCCCCCCAAATCTTTATCGGAGTCGCTGCTTCCCCGAGTGAGCCCCCTTCCTGTACGTGTGGCTGAGGGTCTTTGTTTGTTTACACGGAGTGTATTAAACCGCACGTTGCGGGAGTGCGGCCATCTCTGGGGAGCCGCTCCCAGCCGTGTGCCCCGTGGCCCCCCTTCGGGGATGGAGGCCTGGCTAGTTATTGGCAGAGCCAGCGCAATCAGGTCACTCCTGCAAAGCCCCTGGGCGACTTACTTCACACCGGGGTCACAAGACAAGACAGGGCAGCGTGCCCCTGTGGGGAGTGGGAGCAGGTTGCCCCTGCCCCCCAGGGCGGCAGCCCCCTCCCAGCAGGGTGCCCTCTTGGTAGCTGCTGTGGGAAACAGGCAGCGGCTGTCCAGCCCTCCAGCAGGGCTCCTCTGGGGTCTCGCTTCCCAGCTGGCACTTGGGGACAGCCTGGACACAGGGCTCTGCCTGGGTCCGGAAGGGTCGAGGCTTCCCCTTGTTCCCTGCGTCCCCTCCCCTCCCCTCCCCAGCAGGGAGTCACCTGTGTGTCGGGGGCGGAGGGTGCAGGGCCAGGCAGTCACTACGTACCCCTTCACGGCTGCACCCGCTTCCCTCTCCTCCACATCCGGAGCCAAGGGAAGAAGTAAAAGCAGCCCCAGTAGATTCTGGAAAATCCACAGGCAGGAGAAAGCAATGTTATTATTAGCTGTATTATTGTAGGGCCTAGTAACCCCAGCCATGGGCCAGGACCCCACTGTGATAGGCACTGTACAGCCACAGGGCAAAGACGGCCCCTGCCCCACGGAGCTTGCAATATTTGTATGGTTGGATGCAGGTGCTGACATCTCCTTATCTGTAGATAGATAGATAGATAGATACTATTGGATGGATGGGTCAGTGGGTGGAGCTGGATGGTTCAGGGGGTGGAGCTATGTGGCTGGACCAGGGGGTGGAGCTGGATGGTTCAGGGGGTGGAGCTATGTGGCTGGATCAAGGGGTGGAGCTATGTGGCTGGATCAGTGGGTGGAGCTGGATGGTTCAGGGGGTGGAGCTGGATGGTTCAGGGGGTGGAGCTATGTGGCTGGATCAGGGGGTGGAGCTGGATGGTTCAGGGGGTGGAGCTATGTGGCTGGATCAAGGGGTGGAGCTATGTGGCTGGATCAGTGGGTGGAGCTGGATGGTTCAGGGGGTGGAGCTGGATGGTTCAGGGGGTGGAGCTATGTGGCTGGATCAGGGGGTGGAGCTATGTGGCTGGATCAGGGGGTGGAGCTGGATGGTTCAGGGGGTGGAGCTATGTGGCTGGATCAGGGGGTGGAGCTGGATGGTTCAGGGGGTGGAGCTGGATGGTTCAGGGGGTGGAGCTGGATGGTTCAGGGGGTGGAGCTATGTGGCTGGTTCAGGGGGTGGAGCTGGATGGTTCAGGGGGTGGAGCTGGATGGTTCAGGGGGTGGAGCTATGTGGCTGGATCAGGGGGTGGAGCTATGTGGCTGGATCAGGGGGTGGAGCTGGATGGTTCAGGGGGTGGAGCTGGATGGTTCAGGGGGTGGAGCTGGATGGTTCAGGGGGTGGAGCTATGTGGCTGGATCAGGGGGTGGAGCTATGTGGCTGGATCAGGGGGTGGAGCTGGATGGTTCAGGGGGTGGAGCTATGTGGCTGGATCAGTGGGTGGAGCTGGATGGTTCAGGGGGTGGAGCTATGTGGCTGGATCAGGGGGTGGAGCTGGATGGTTCAGGGGGTGGAGCTGGATGGTTCAGGGGGTGGAGCTATGTGGCTGGATCAGTGGGTGGAGCTCGATGGTTCAGGGGGTGGAGCTGGATGGTTCAGGGGGTGGAGCTATGTGGCTGGATCAGGGGGTGGAGCTGGAAGGTTCAGTGGGTGGAGCTATGTGGCTGGATCAGGGGGTGGAGCTGGATGGTTCAGGGGGTGGAGCTATGTGGCTGGTTCAGGGGTGGAGCTGGATGGTTCAGGGGGTGGAGCTATGTGGCTGGATCAGGGGGTGGAGCTGGATGGTTCAGGGGGTGGAGCTATGTGGCTGGATCAAGGGGTGGAGCTATGTGGCTGGATCAGTGGGTGGAGCTGGATGGTTCAGGGGGTGGAGCTGGATGGTTCAGGGGGTGGAGCTATGTGGCTGGATCAGGGGGTGGAGCTATGTGGCTGGATCAGGGGGTGGAGCTGGATGGTTCAGGGGGTGGAGCTATGTGGCTGGATCAGGGGGTGGAGCTGGATGGTTCAGGGGGTGGAGCTGGATGGTTCAGGCGGGTGGAGCTGGATGGTTCAGGGGTGGAGCTATGTGGCTGGTTCAGGGGTGGAGCTGGATGGTCAGGGGGTGGAGCTGTGATGGGTCAGGGGGTGGAGCTATGTGGATGGATCAGGGGTGGAGCTATGTGGATGGATCAGGGGGTGGAGCTGGATGGTTCAGGGGGTGGTGAGCTGGAATGGTTCAGGAGGGTGGAGCTTGGATGGTTCAGGGGGTGGAGCTGATGGGGTGGATCAGTGGGTGGAGCTATGTGGCTGGATCAGGGGGTAAGAGCTGATGGTTTCAGGGGGTGGAGCTATGTGGCTGGATCAGTGGGTGGCAGCTGGATGGTTCAGGGGGTGGAGCTATGTGGCTGGATCAGGGGGGTGCTGGATGGTTCAGGGGGTGGAGCTATGTGGCTGGATCAGGGGGTGGAGCTGGATGGTTCAGGGGGTGGAGCTGGAAGGTTCAGTGGGTGGAGCTATGTGGCTGGATCAGGGGGTGGAGCTGGATGGTTCAGGGGTGGAGCTATGTGGCTGGATCAGGGGGTGGAGCTGGATGGTTCAGGGGGTGGAGCTATGTGGCTGGATCAGTGGGTGGAGCTGGATGGATCAGGGGGTGGAGCTGGATGGTTCAGGGGGTGGAGCTATGTGGCTGGATCAGGGGGTGGAGCTGGATGGTTCAGGGGGTGGAGCTGGATGGTTCAGGGGGTGGAGCTATGTGGCTGGATCAGGGGGTGGAGCTGGATGGTTCAGGGGGTGGAGCTGGATGGTTCAGGGGGTGGAGCTATGTGGCTGGTTCAGGGTGGAGCTGGATGGTTCAGGGGTGGGCGGGTCAGGGTGGTTGGAGCTGATGGTTCAGGGGGTGGAGCTATGTGGCTGGATCAGGGGGTGGAGCTGGATGGTTCAGGGGGTGGAGCTATGTGGCTGGATCAGGGGTGGAGCTATGTGGCTGGATCAGGGGGTGGAGCTGGATGGTTCAGTGGGTGGAGCTATGTGGCTGGATCAGGGGGTGGAGCTGGATGGTTCAGGGGGTGGAGCTATGTGGCTGGATCAGGGGTGGAGCTGGATGGTTCAGGGGGTGGAGCTATGTGGCTGGTTCAGTGGGTGGAGCTGGATGGTTCAGGGGGTGGAGCTGGATGGTTCAGTGGGTGGAGCTATGTGGCTGGATCAGGGGGTGGAGCTGGATGGATCAGGGGGTGGAGCTATGTGGCTGGATCAGGGGGTGGAGCTGGATGGTTCAGGGGGTGGAGCTATGTGGCTGGTTCAGTGGGTGGAGCTATGTGGCTGGATCAGTGGGTGGAGCTGGATGGATCAGGGGGTGGAGCTATGTGGCTGGATCAGGGGGTGGAGCTGGATGGTTCAGGGGGTGGAGCTATGTGGCTGGATCAGGGGGTGGAGCTATGTGGCTGGATCAGGGGGTGGAGCTGGATGGTTCAGGGGGTGGAGCTATGTGGCTGGATCAGGGGGTGGAGCTGGATGGTTCAGGGGGTGGAGCTGGAAGGTTCAGGGGGTGGAGCTATGTGGCTGGATCAGGGGGTGGAGCTGGATGGTTCAGGGGGTGGAGCTATGTGGCTGGATCAGGGGGGTGGAGCTTAGATGGGCTGGTCAGGGGGTGGAGCTGGATGGTTCAGGGGGTGGAGCTATGTGGCTGGATCAGGGGGTGGAGCTGGATGGTTCAGGGGTGGAGCTATGTGGCTGGATCAGTGGGGTGGAGCATGGATGGTTCAGGGGTGGAGCTATGTGGCTGGATCAGGTGGGTGGAGCTATGGGTGGATGGTTCAGGGGGTGGAGCTGGATGGTTCAGGGGTGGAGCTATGTGGCTGGATCAGGGGGTGGAGCTGGATGGGTCCGGGGGTGGAGCTATGTGGCTGGATCAGGGGGTGGAGCTGGCATGGTATCCAGGGGGTGGAGCTTGGATGGTTCAGGGGTGGAGCTATGTGGCTGGATCAGGGGGTGGAGCTGGATGGTTCAGGGGTGGAGCGGATGTGCTTCAGGGGGTGGAGCTAGTGATGGTCAGGGTGGTGAGCTGGATGGTTCAGGGGGTGGAGCTATGTGGCTGGATTCATTGGGTGGAGCTGGATGGTTCGAGGGGGTGGAGCTGGCGGTTCAGGGGGTGGAGCTATGTGGCTGGATCAGGGGTGGAGCTGGATTGGTTCAGGGGGTGGAGCTATGTGGCTGGATCAGGGGGTGGAGCTATTGGCTGGATTCAGGGGTGGAGCTGGATGGTTCAGGGGGTGGAGCTATGTGGCTGGATCAGGGGGTGGAGCTGGATGGTTCAGGGGGTGGAGCGATGTGGCTGGATCAGGGGGTGGAGCGGGATGGTTCAGGGGGTGGAGCTATGTGGCTGGATCAGGGGGTGGAGCTAGTTCTGGGGGTGAGCTATGTGGCTGGTTCAGGGGGTGGAGCTGGATGGATCAGTGGGTGGAGCTATGTGGCTGGTTCAGGGGGTGGAGCTGGATGGTTCAGGGGGTGGAGCTATGTGGCTGGATCAGTGGGTGGAGCTGGATGGTTCAGGGGGTGGAGCTATGTGGCTGGATCAGGGGGTGGAGCTGGATGGTTCAGGGGGTGGAGCTGGATGGTTCAGGGGGTGGAGCTATGTGGCTGGATCAGGGGGGGGGAGCTGGATGGTTCAGGGGGTGGAGCTATGTGGCTGGATCAGTGGGTGGAGCTGGATGGTTCAGGGGCTGGAGCTATGTGGCTGGATCAGGGGGTGGAGCTGGATGGTTCAGGGGGGTGGAGCTGGATGGTTCAGGGGGTGGAGCTATGTGGCTGGATCAGGGGGTGGAGCTGGATGGTTCAGGGGGTGGAGCTATGGGGCTGGATCAGTGGGTGGAGCTGGATGGTTCAGGGGGTGGAGCTATGTGGCTGGATCAGGGGGTGGAGCTGGATGGTTCAGGGGGTGGAGCTGGATGGTTCAGGGGGTGGAGCTATGTGGCTGGATCAGGGGGTGGAGCTGGATGGTTCAGGGGGTGGAGCTGGATGGATCAGGGGGTGGAGCTATGTGGATGGTTCAGGGGGTGGAGCTGGATGGTTCAGGGGGTGGAGCTGGATGGTTCAGGGGGTGGAGCTATGTGGCTGGATCAGGGGGTGGAGCTGGATGGTTCAGGGGGGTGGAGCTATGTGGCTGGATCAGTGGGTGGAGCTGTGGATGGATTCAGGGGGTGGAGCTATGTGGCTGGATGGTTCAGTGGGTGGAGCTGGATGGTTCAGGGGTGGAGCTATGGATGGATTCAGTGGGTGGAGCTGGATGGATCAGGGGGTGGAGCTGGATGTCAGGGGGTGGAGCTGGATGGTTCAGGGGGTGGAGCTATGTGGCTGGATCAGTGGGGTGGAGCTGGATGGTTCAGGGGGTGGAGCTGGATGGTTCAGGGGGTGGAGCTATGTGGCTGGATCAGGGGGTGGAGCTTGGATGGTTCAGGGGGTGGAGCTGGATTGGTCAGAGGGGTGGAAGCTGGATGGTCAGGGGGTGGAAGCTATGTGCGGATCAGGGGTGGAGCTGGAGGGTCAGGGGGTGGAGCTGGATGGTTCAGGGGGTGGAGCTATGTGGGGTGGGGGCTGTTCAGGGGGTGGAGCTATGTGGATGGATCAGGGGTTGGAGCTGGATGGACGCATGTGGAGCTATGGGGATCAGTGGGTGGAGCTGGATGGTTCAGGGGGTGGAGCTGGAGATGGTTCAGGGGTGGAGCCGTATGTGGCTGGATCAGGGGGGGAGCTGGATGGTTCAGGGGGTGGAGCTATGTGTGCTGGATCAGGAGGTGGAGCTATGTGGCTGGATCAGGGGGTGGAGCTGGATGGTTCAGGGGGTGGAGCTGGATGGTTCAGGGGGTGGGAGCTATGTGCCTGGGATCAGTGGGTGGAGCTGGCATGGTTTCAGGGGGTGGAGCTATGTGGCTGGATCAGGGGGTGGGAGCTGGATGGTTTCAGGGGGTGGAAGCTATGTGGCTGGATGGTTCAGGGGGTGGAGCTGGATGGTTCAGGGGGTGGAGCTATGGGGCTGGTTCAGGGGGTGGAGCTGGATGGATCAGTGGGTGGAGCTATGTGGCTGGATCAGTGGGTGGAGCTGGATGGTTCAGGGGGTGGAGCTATGTGGCTGGATCAGGGGGTGGAGCTGGATGGTTCAGGGGGTGGAGCTGGATGGTTCAGGGGGTGGAGCTATGTGGCTGGATCAGGGGGTGGAGCTGGATGGTTCAGGGGGTGGAGCTGGATGGATCAGTGGGTGGAGCTGGATGGTTCAGGGGGTGGAGCTATGTGGCTGGATCAGGGGGTGGAGCTGGATGGTTCAGGGGGTGGAGCTGGATGGTTCAGGGGGTGGAGCTATGTGGCTGGTTCAGGGGGTGGAGCTGGATGGTTCAGGGGGTGGAGCTGGAAGGTTCAGTGGGTGGAGCTATGTGGCTGGATCAGGGGGTGGAGCTGGATGGTTCAGGGGGTGGAGCTATGTGGCTGGATCAGGGGGTGGAGCTATGTGGCTGGATCAGGGGGTGGAGCTGGATGGTTCAGGGGGTGGAGCTATGTGGCTGGATCAGGGGGTGGAGCTGGATGGTTCAGGGGGTGGAGCTGGCTGGTTCAGTGGGTGGAGCTATGTGGCTGGATCAGTGGGTGGAGCTATGTGGCTGGATGGTTCAGGGGGTGGAGCTGGATGGTTCAGGGGGTGGAGCTATGTGGCTGGATCAGTGGGTGGACCTGGATGGATCAGGGGGTGGAGCTGGATGGTTCAGGGGGTGGAGCTGGATGGTTCAGGGGGTGGAGCTATGTGGCTGGATCAGTGGGTGGAGCTGGATGGTTCAGGGGTGGAGCTGGATGGTTCAGGGGGTGGAGCTATGTGGCTGGATCAGGTGGTGGAGCTGGATGGTTCAGGGGGTGGAGCTATGTGGCTGGATCAGGGGGTGGAGCTATGTGGCTGGTTCAGGGGGTGGAGCTGGATGGTTCAGGGGGTGGAGCTGGATGGTTCAGGGGGTGGAGCTATGTGGCTGGTTCAGTGGGTGGAGCTATGTGGCTGGTTCAGGGGGTGGAGCTGGATGGTTCAGGGGGTGGAGCTGGAAGGTTCAGTGGGTGGAGCTATGTGGCTGGTTCAGTGGGTGGAGCTGGATGGATCAGGGGGTGGAGCTGGATGGTTCAGGGGGTGGAGCTATGTGGCTGGATCAGTGGGTGGAGCTGGATGGATCAGGGGGTGGAGCTGGATGGTTCAGGGGGGTGGAGCTGGATGGTTCAGTGGGTGGAGCTATGTGGCTGGATCAGGGGGGTGGAGCTATGTGGCTGGATTCAGGGCGGGTGGAGCTGGATGGTTCAGGGGTGGAGCTTGTGGCTGGATCAGGGGGTGGAGCTGGATGGTTCAGGGGGGTGGAGCTGGATGGATCAGTGGGTGGAGCTGGATGGTTCAGGGGGTGGAGCTATGTGGCTGGATCAGGGGGTGGAGCTGGATGGTTCAGGGGGTGGAGCTGGATGGTTCAGGGGGTGGAGCTATGTGGCTGGTTCAGGGGGTGGAGCTGGATGGTTCAGGGGGTGGAGCTGGAAGGTTCAGTGGGTGGAGCTATGTGGCTGGATCAGGGGGTGGAGCTGGATGGTTCAGGGGGTGGAGCTATGTGGCTGGATCAGGGGGTGGAGCTATGTGGCTGGATCAGGGGGTGGAGCTGGATGGTTCAGGGGGTGGAGCTATGTGGCGGATCAGGGGGTGGAGCTGGATGGTTCAGGGGGTGGAGCGGGCTGGTTCAGTGGGTGGAGCTATGTGGCTGGATCAGTGGGTGGAGCTGGATGGTTCAGTGGGTGGAGCTGGATGGTTCAGGGGGTGGAGCTATGTGGCTGGATCAGGGGGTGGAGCTGGATAGTTCAGGGGGTGGAGCTATGTGGCTGGATCAGGGGGTGGAGCTGGATGGTTCAGGGGGTGGAGCTGGATGGTTCAGGGGGTGGAGCTATGTGGCTGGATGGTTCAGGGGGTGGAGCTGGAAGGTTCAGGGGGTGGAGCTATGTGGCTGGTTCAGGGGGTGGAGCTGGATGGTTCAGGGGGTGGAGCTGGATGGTTCAGGGGGTGGAGCTATGTGGCTGGATCAGGGGGTGGAGCTGGATGGTTCAGTGGTGGAGCTATGTGGCTGGATCAGTGGGTGGAGCTGGATGGTTCAGGGGTGGAGCTGGATGGTTCAGGGGGTGGAGCTATGTGGCTGGATCAGGGGGTGGAGCTATGTGGCTGGATCAGGGGGTGGAGCTGGATGGTTCAGGGGGTGGAGCTATGTGGCTGGTTCAGGGGGTGGAGCTGGATGGTTCAGTGGGTGGAGCTATGTGGCTGGATCAGGGGGTGGAGCTGGATGGTTCAGTGGGTGGAGCTATGTGGCTGGATCAGTGGGTGGAGCTGGATGGTTCAGGGGGTGGAGCTATGTGGCTGGATCAGGGGGTGGAGCTGGATGGTTCAGGGGGTGGAGCTGGATGGTTCAGGGGGTGGAGCTATGTGGCTGGATCAGGGGGTGGAGCTGGATGGTTCAGGGGGTGGAGCTGGATGGTTCAGGGGGTGGAGCTATGTGGCTGGATCAGGGGGTGGAGCTGGATGGTTCAGGGGGTGGAGCTATGTGGCTGGATCAGTGGGTGGAGCTGGATGGTTCAGGGGGTGGAGCTATGTGGCTGGATCAGGAGGTGGAGCTGGATGGTTCAGTGGGTGGAGCTGGATGGTTCAGGGGGTGGAGCTATGTGGCTGGATCAGTGGGTGGAGCTGGATGGTTCAGGGGGTGGAGCTATGTGGCTGGATCAGGGGGTGGAGCTGGATGGTTCAGGGGGTGGAGCTATGTGGCTGGATCAGGGGGTGGAGCTGGATGGTTCAGTGGGTGGAGCTGGATGGTTCAGTGGGTGGAGCTATGTGGCAGGATCAGGGGGTGGAGCTATGTGGCTGGATCAGGGGGTGGAGCTATGTGGCTGGATCAGGGGGTGGAGCTGGCTGGCACATGCTCCCCCTACACATGGAGAGTGTCCTGGATGCTGACATCCTAAGTAACAACCCCCCTGGCAGGTGTCCTGATTTGCAGGGCCAGGAGAGCCCCGTCTGTGTAGCCTGGCCTGGCAATAGCTAGGCTGATGGTGACCGGGCACAGAGCTCTCCGGGCTGCAAGCCCCTGGGAGGGAGGGATGGATGGATGGGGCGAGCTCGGGTGGACCAAGGGGGCATAGCTAGGAGTGATGGGGTGGGATTATGAAAGGGAAAACCCAGGCTGCCTCTCAGGGTGCACGGCCCGAACGCAGGCTGGAGCGAGCTGCGGCCCCCTCTCCCAACGGGAACAATGGGGTCCCCCCACCTGGGACAACTAAACCCCAGCTAGACAACACCCATCTCGCTACGGCGGGAGCAAGTTGGGAGATGGGCTGGCTGCCCTAGCGGGTCCTGGGATCTGTGCCAGCACGCCATGGATTGCACATTGCTGCACATCCCCTCCGTCCTCCCGGGCGCTCAGCTCGGCACCCATCACCGTGGTAGCTGCGCATGGTGTCGGAGCCATGAGTGGCCATACTGACCCCTCCCTGCTGGTCACCCGAACCGTCACACGCCTGCCCCCGGCTCTCTGGGAGTGGCAGACCCCGCACCCTCTGGGCAGTATCTCCACCAGCCGCGCCGCCGGCCCCACCGCGTCTGACAGCGGGCTAGCCTCGCGGACACTCACTCCTCCTCGTCGGGCTCACCCGGCAGCTGCCAGCGCTCCGCCCCCGGCTCCTCCTTCCCCGCCATCAGCTCTCCTGCCTGAAGAACAGAGCTCTCCTAGAGGGGCAGCTGGCGCCCAGCTCCTCTGGCCGCGCCATGTGCTGGGAGTGTGGCGTGGGGTGAAAGCAGCAGCAGACCCGCAAGATTTTGCAGCGGCCCAGGGCCGTGGAGGCAGCCCGGTCTGTCCCTGCAGAGTGCCCCGGGGCAGGGCAGAGCACGGAGCGGGTCAGGGGGACGGTGCTGGGAGCATGAGAGCCGGGTCAAGGAGCACAGCTCCCTGCCTTGGAGGAGAGCGAGCTGGCCTGTGGCTTGGCCGGAGAGGCCTTGCTGGCCAATAGCCCCGTGGTTCGGGGAGGAGGGGAAGGGGCTGCCAGGGGCCTTTGCGCTGGGGTGGCCCAGCTTGGCCCCGCTCTCCTGTGTCGATGCCGGGCAGGGGGACCGTCAAGGACACAGCAAGCGCCAGTCCCGGCGGGGTCAGGGAGGGCGGAGCAGTGGAGGTGAGTTTCTAGAGGACCCCTGGGCGGGGGGCTCCTCTATGACACTAGCTGGGATGAAGGTTTCCACTCACACACTGGAGAGCCACGTCCATCGCTCGATAGGCCTCCCGCGGGCCGCGCACCAGCCTCTGCAAGGCAGGGACCTCAGTCAGCTCCCTGCACTGTGGGAGGCCGGGTCAAGGGGGGAGGGCAGGAGAGTTCCAGGGGCCCAGCCCCTGTGGCCCACAACCTGCTGGGGCACCAGCACCTGGACCCCACATGCCAGAGCCCCGGACTGCTCAGTTCAGGGGGAGACAGCCCTGCTGGGGACCAGCTGCTGTTGCCAACAGGGACAGCTGCCAGCTAATCCCAGGGCACTCGTGCGGTGGAGGAAAGGGGTAACACCTTACCCTGAGCGCTGGGCACCCCCAAACAGTGCTGCCCGGAGGGAGAAGCAGCGTCTGCAGGGAGGGGGCCTGGTGGCTGTTGGCAGGAGGAGAGCTAGGACTTCTGCCACTGTCCCCCTCCCGCCCTTGCTGCCTTCACGGTGATGCCCTGGGTGGGGGTGGTTAATCCTCGTTTTCTGGGGTTCAATCCCCTTCCTCCTCTGGCAAGGCCATTCTCTGTGAGGCCTCCTGCCATCCACCTCAGCCAGGGGAGCTTGCCCTGGGCAGGGGGGCCTGGGTTTCGGGGGGACAAAGCTAGCAATGTGGCAGGCCCATGAACCTTGCAGGGAATTGCCCTTTTCCCTCCAAGCAAGCCCTGCATTTTGCACACCCGGCCTTCTAAACCCAGGGAGGGATGCCAGGTTCTGCGGGCGTTGCTGGGAAAGCGGGGTGTTTGGGGACCCAAGCGCTCAGAGTATTCCACCCGCCTGGTTCCGCCGAGGGAGGGGGTGAAATGCAGGGTCGCCTGGTTCCGAGCTCGTGCCGTGCCCCTGGGGTGCTTCACAGCACCCCGCTGCACTGCCTCTGCTGGGTGGCACCTTGGCCCTCCATGGTCCTGACCCACACCCCCTGAATGCTGTCACCCCCTCCCTCCCCACACCACGCCAGTGCTTTCCCTGCCTTGCGGTGGCGCTCGCTCCCCTCCGGCTGAAACGCCAGCTTCTCCTCAAAGCCCCTCTGGAAGAGTTGAGGCTGAAACAGAGGGAGAAATGCTTAGAGTCCGTCCCAGGAAGCTGGGGCGATGTCCCCAGCAGGGAGACTGGAAGAGAGACCCCGTCAGCCCCCAGCCCTACCTGCTGTTCTCCTGCCATCAGCTGCTCCTCACACTCCCCTCCCTCCACCAGCTGGCGCGCCAGCTTCTTCTGCTGCAGGGAAAGGAGAGGCCATGGCCGATGAGAGCCCGGCAAGGGGAGCGGGGACACCACCAGCCCGCTGCCATGAGCGGGGCGGGGACAGGTCTCGTACACTCATCAGGTGGCTGGGATTGCACTGAGCCTGCACGGGCATTTCCCTTTCTGTTTCACAGCCACTAGATTACATGGCTGGCTGGTAGGTGTCACCTAGCTCACCCGTCATCCAGACAGCCAGACATTGCTCTGCCTCGCGTCTCCTGCCAGCCTCCGTTGGGGCTCCCTTTATGCGGCCAGAACAAATGGCCTGCCCCAGGGCATTCACGTCCCGAGTGGCTAGGCTGGGTCATGCTGGCTAGAGCTGGCTGGTGGTGGACACGGTGCAGTCGCGAGCAGTGACTGCAGCCCCGCTTTGCAACTGTTGCTGGACAGAAATCTGATGAAGTTCAACAAGGACAAGTGCAGAGTCCTGCACTTAGGACGGAAGAATCCCATGCACCGCTACAGACTAGGGACCGAATGGCTCGGCAGCAGTTCTGCAGAAAAGGACCTAGGGGTTACAGTGGACGAGAAGCTGGATATGAGTCAGCAGTGTGCCCTTGTTGCCAAGAAGGCCAATGGCATTTTGGGATGTATAAGTATGGGCATTGCCAGCAGATCGAGGGACATGATCGTTCCCCTCTATTCGACATTGGTGAGGCCTCATCTGGAGTACTGTGTCCAGTTTTGGGTCCCACACTACAAGAAGGATGTGGAAAAATTGGAAAGAGTCCAGTTGAGGGCAACAAAAATGATTAGGGGACTGGAACACATGACTTATGAGGAGAGGCTGAGGGAACTGGGATTGTTTAGTCTGTGGAAGAGAAGAATGAGGGGTGATTTGATAGCTGCTTTCAACTACCTGAAAGGGGGTTCCAAAGAGGATGGCTCTAGACTGTTCTCAGTGGTAGCAGATGACAGAACGAGGAGTAATGGTCTCAAGTTGCAGTGGGGGAAATTTAGGTTGGATATTAGGAAAAACTTTTTCACTAGGAGGGTGGTGAAACACTGGAATGCGTTACCTAGGGAGGTGATGGAATCTCCTTCCTTAGAAGTTTTTAAAGTCAGGCTTGACAAAACCCTGGCTGGGATGATTTAGTTGGGGATTGGTCCTGCTTTGAGCAGGGGGTTGGACTAGATGACCTCCTGAGGTCCCTTCCAACCCTGATATTCTATGATTCTATGATTCTATGACCAGCTCTGACTGTAATGTGGGTCAGGAAGAGGCCTCGTTAGCGGGGTTGTTACCGAGTTAAAAAGTCAGCGGGCTCTGCCTACACTACGGGTGGCTCCAGGGTGAGGGAGCCGGCTAGACAACGATCGCCGCTGACCTGGTTAGGGCACGGTTCTGTTCTGTAGCGTGGCCGTTGGCGCTTGGATGGGGTCTTTGCTGAAGTCTGGGTTCCACCCCCACATTTTCTCTGCACTAGCACGGTCCAGGAGGTCTCCCACCAGCACAGCTGCCACTGATGTCTGAACCCCGGGACGGCACTGGCGTACTCACGTCTGGGCCAGTCAGCCCTGAGCCAAGCGGGGTGGGAATGGCACGATGTGGTAAGAACGCCGGGGACTTGCCTAAACTAGGGCTCCCACCGTTGCTAGGGCACTAGTGGGAGGCTTCCTGAGAAAGGTAGACGCAGCCGTTGTGAGGACAAGGCCCTGCTAGCCATGGTACCGTATACCCTGCAGAGGGCAAGCTGCCCGGTGCCCTCTCTGCCCAGCCTGCCCATGCTGCAGCCTGTCTGAAGCCCACTGACCCGGAAGGCGCCATCTCTTATCAGGGCGGCGTTGCATTCTCCCCCAGACCACAGCAGCTCCTTCAGCTCCTGGGCACTCATGTCAGACCCCGGCTGGGCCAGCGGCTCCGCCTGGACCTTGAGCTGGTACATCCCGTCCGTGGCCCAGGGCGACGGTCACGGTGAAATTCCTGAGGGAGGCAAAGACGCTGGTCAGCTCACGAGCCATGGTACGGGTTGAGATGGGGTTGGAGAACGGTACCAACGGGTCCTATTATTTGTATGCCTGGAGCATCTCGACACCCCAGCCAGGGCCCGGATCTCATCGGGCTAGGTGCTGTACACATGCCAAACAAAAAACCCCCAGTCCCTGCCCCAAGGAACCGGGCCCCTGGCTGCACTGTGCGATTGGGCCCCGCAGGAGCTAGGCTCAGCATCAGAGGGCCCTGCTGCAGGTCACCTGCCTCCTCTGCCTGGCAGCGCTGGTCTCAAGAAGGTCCCAGGTACCACGCTCCCCCCACCCCACGCAGGCCTGCAAAGACTCCAGGAGACACCCACAGCCAGGGTGGAGAATCCAGGCCAGGCCCACCACCCGTCTGTGCCCTGCAGACGAGCGATCCCTGGGGCCCGGCCTGCACCTTGGCAAGAGGCTGGAGTGCGTCTCCTGAGATGTGGGGTGTGTCTGAGCCCTCTGCTGATGCGGCAGGAGGGGAGGTATCCAGGGCCCTGGCCTCTCTCGGTGGGGCCAGTGGTAACGGGCTTCCTTCATCCGGTGAATTGACCTGAGACCCAACAACTCATTTCACATAAGCCACCGAGCGAAAGATGCTGGCCAGAGATGGGCCCGAGCCAGGAGGTTCCGCTCCGAACCCAGATCCGAACCTCCAGGGGCTTGGATCTGAGGTTCTGGGTCCTGCCCGCCTCGAGTCAGGACTTTGGTTCCCCGCTGACTGGCCTGGCTGGGAGCGAGCCACTGAGAAAGGCTCCAGCCGTATCACCCTGTGCCCGATGGCCGGAGCCATCCAGCCCTACGCTCCACCCGCTGGCACTGGCCTGCCCGGTGTCACCTTCACCAGATGGCCACGGCCAGCAGGAGGCGCCACGTGTCCTTTCAGAACAGCCCCCCTTTCCCCCCCAGCCCCTGGTTTCCATGCATTTCGCGGCGGGCGGGCAGTGCGTCCTGCCCTGGCCACGGGCACTCAGCGGGAGGGCGGCTGCACGCTGGGGCGGCACTGGCCACCAAATAGCCCAGCTCCAGGTGCCAGGGCCAGGCTCGTGCCCGACTCACCTGACGAGCCCCCCCGGCGGCTGGGAGGTCCCGTCTGGCCCACACGGCTCCCTGGGGCCTCTCCGGGAGCAGGGAGGAGATGGGGCAGCTGAGGGGAGACCCCAAGATGGCCTCCCTGCGCCGGGGTTCTGTCGCCAAGGCGCTGAGGTCACAGCACTGAGGTTCCCAAGAGAGATGGGGGCCGTGATGGAGCATTGGGGGGCCGCTGCGGCCTGCCGGGGCCTGAGTTCAGGGCTCTGGATGGTCCCTGATGGCAACGTCCGCCCCGAGAGCCCCGCTGGGAAATGGCCGGCTTGTGTGCCCATGACAGCGCCCGCCGGGGCACGGCAAACACAGCAAGCGGGTGCTGGGCAGGGCCTGTGTCAGTGATGGGGACGATCTCTTTAACATTAACAAATTCTGCTCCAGGATACCCTGGCAGGGAACAGCCCGGGAGTGTCTGCGTGTCTGTCCCCGGAAGTCACGGGCTGGATTCTTCAGTGATTCCTGTCTCAGGCTCTAGCCCATGTCAGCCCGGGAGCTGTGACCTCCCTGGGGGTCACAAGCAGGGGTCAAGAGCGGCGAAATGGGTGGGGGACCCAGCTGGATGGGTGCAGGGCCCGGGGAGGGGGGCCCGGGCATGGAAGAGATTGGCAACCCCGGCTCTGAGCGCCTCACAGTGTTTTAAAACAAGAGTTTGTACTTTTTAAAAAATATTGTACCCCGTTTATTCTCCTGGCCTTGTTTGCTGATGAAAGCAATTCTTCCTTCCAGTCCTTGTAATTTAGCTAGTCCTGGTGACCGGACTCCAGCCCCCGCCCATGCCTGACCCTGGCAAATCTCTGAGCTCTGGGCCCACCCACCTTTTGAGGGATTTTACCATCATTCCCCAGGATCATTCCCCTCTGCTCACCTTCCCCACTTTACATCAATATGTGGGCAGCCGCTTCCCCTAGTAAATCCCCTGGCCAGTACCCATGGCTTTGGCTCAGGGATGCTGCTGCTTTGTGATTTGATTTCTAGCGGGTGTGCTGTATGACTGTTTGATCGAGGGTATATATTTATTAACGCGAGCGCATCTGAGTCCCGCGTGAGACACAAGGAGACTCGCTCAAGAATATGTATCAGTTGGGGATTTGGGTTGAAACAAATTACAGTCATTGGAAGGGAGGATGTGGATGTTCACACAGCCTCCTGAGCCAGGAGCCTGGAAAATGTCAGCATTCGAAGGGTTAACCATTATCCACCCTGGAAATGAAACCCTCAAGAGCCCGCAAGAGGCACCCACCATTCCTGAGGCCATGCGGAGGCCATGAGAATCTGCCGGGGCACTCACCCTGCATCCTGAAACTCCAGGGTCGCTCCCAGTTGTCCCGGATCTGCCACGTCTCCTGCCAGCAGCTGGATGGGAAGAGTTATAAAGGCCTAAGTGTATCTGGGGCTTCACCGTGCTCGGAGTCTTTCGTCCGCATGTACTGAAGCACCGTCAGTTCACAAGGGCGCTGATGCCATTGTGTTGGGCTGTGAAGATGCCAACAGCACAGAGAGGTGCGGGCAAGGCTTGGGGGCTTTCACGACTAAAGCTTATTAAGAAGAAACTCTCTGAGGTGCCAGCTCATGCCAAGGTCCCCAGGCCGCCGCTGAACCCTGACAAATACTTCGCTGGGATCAGACTGGCTCACCTGAGTGTTAGAATTGTTCAGACAGGTATTAGGGTTATAAAACTGTGTTTGGTGCTTAGACTTTATTGAATGCTGGTGAGCTGCTGCTGGGATTAATCTCACTGATAACATCTGTATCTCTTATTGCAAGGTTATATTTGAGCAGTTATATAGTGAGCCTCTGTGGCCATGTAAATCACTAGGCAGGAAAGAACTAGTGGGAAATGCTGAGCTCCAACAGAAGGCATTACGTCCTGCTCAACAGGAAAGGTCCATCAACACCAGACGGACTATTGTGGGATGATAAAGAGGACAAAAGGCATTGATTTGTCCTTCCCTCGTGGAGTTATGCAAGCAGATTCCTCCCATCAGCTGAGTTTGCAGCTCAGAGCACAAGAGTGAAAGGGGATTGAAAAACCCTCACAAGAAGGAACTGGATCTCTTTACTGCTTGCACTCTGGTGGGCGGCGGGGAGGGAGGGGACAAGATTTACTAAGCATAAGCAAGAGCTCCCCAGTGCATAGCCTGGGTTAGCGCTAAAGGACATACAGAGCTTGCTTATTATAGAAGCTTCTACTACTTTCTGAAACTTAAGATTGTAACTCATTTGTGAATACGTTTACCTCCTTTAACCTTGCAAATAACTTTATTTCCTTTTCCTATGAAAGAGATCGGTATATAGTTTATTATAGGATTGTCTGCAAGTGTTGTCTTTGGTGTGAAATCTAAGGTGCAACTGACCGGGAGTAAGTGACTGGTCCTTTGAGGCTGGGAACAACCTGACTCTTGCTGTGAACTTGGTTGCAGGGACCGTCTACCGCAAAGGCAGGCCCGCCTGGTGGCGCCGCAGATCGGAGCAGCCACGGGGACCGTCTGGGACTCCACGGTGAGGCTGTTATAGAGCTTGAGTGGCTCCTACTATAGAACTCCCGGCCACTGTGGGGTTTGTGCCCAGCGTCCTGCCAGCCTGGTCTGAGGTTGGTATCCGCATTCTCGCGTCACTGCAGGCCGCGTTACAGCCGACAATCCCTATGGGCCAGTGAATGGTGGGGTAGGGAAGGAATAAAATCCTAAAGCTGCCCCTAGAAATTTCCCAGCAGGACAAGAGGGATGGTGCTGGGAGCCTCTCTCAGGGTATGTCTACACCGAAGCTGGCGCTCTGATTCCCAGCTTGGGTAGCCATACCCCGGCCAGCTCTGATCCAGCTAGTGTGCTAAAAACAGCAGCGTAGCGGCAGCAGTATCGGCAGCGGGACAGGTTAGGGCGACCCAGTACAACCCCCTCTGAAAGCCTAGGTGTGTACTGGAGGGGGCAGCCTTTTCAGTGCACTCGCTCTCTCAGGACTAGTGCGAGAGTGTCTCCCCGCGCTGGAATCACACCTCCTGCTCCTCTGCATTCCGTTTGCCCACTAGATGGCAGGCGGTCCCTTCCGATCGATTGCAGACGCTGGCTCCCTTAGCTAAGAGCAGAGACTAAGGAGAAAACTCTCCTGAAGGTTAAGCAATTAACACGGGTCAGGCAGCATCTTGTGGCTCAGCTAAAACCCTCCTGCGGCTGAAATAAATGAGGTGGCCACAGGCAGCCAGATGCTCTAGCCGGGTCTAGCAATGTCCCTGCCCACTTGGAGCAATTGTACTAAGAGTTAAAACCTACATAGCGGGGCCGGGGGCACAACAAAGTCTCAAGGAGTTCAAATAAAGCTGTGACAGGCGTTTGAGATGTGCCATAAATAGCTTAGATTAGATCAACTGGGAGAGCCGTAACACCTTGAACCTTGGCTCGAAGCTCGAGCCAAACCTTGAAGCTTTTACAAGAATCAAACAAGTTCCAGTCACTTTCTTCTTCATTTTCTTGGTGTCCGTGACACTGCGGGGTACAGCCCGGAGCACCGAGGTACCTCTGGGGAGCCCGTTCTCATGGCATTGACAGCTGGGCCAGAACTGGGGACTTTTAGGATTCTCATGGGAAAGCCTGGAGAGCAAGTTTTCTAGACCCGTTCTGCAGGCTCAAGGGGACGGATTTTCATAAGTGCCCACCCTTCTCCCTGTGCTCATGGAGACTCCAATGTGTGCGTGCAGCCCTGCACACGTAGGTACATGTGTGTGCAAACTGCGGGGTTCAGATGCCTCAGCAATGTGCACACACAATTGGGGGTTGCAGGCACCTCACAAGTGCGCGCACACACTCGGAGGCGCACGTCCCTCCGAAGGCCTGATCGGTTAATATAAACGTCCAGGCTTGCCTTCGTTTATCCAACCAACCCTCTGGGGCAGCGCAGCCGTCCCTGGTAATGAACGTGCACTGATGTCTCTCTACCAACTCTCATCTGGCTCTGGAGCTGCTGATTGCTCGTTATCGATGCATATTTAAACACACTGGGCCGTAAGTTATTAAAGAGTTTAACTGGGGCTGGTAAATGTTTAATCAAGACAAACCAAGCCAATTAGAGAGGGATGAGGTGAGCTGTGGCCCATGGGAGGAGATCCTGCTTTGCTGGAGCTTTGTAGACACTTGGGGACTAAGTTCTGCATTGGAACATGAGCACCCGGCTGGCCTGAGGCCAGTGGCATTTCTCAGCTGGGGTTTGTCCCATTTAGAGAATTCTCCAGCTCATAAACTGGGGATAAAGGCCCGTAGGTAGCTGGTATAACCCAGGACTCTGTATGGGCTGCAGTGCACATAAGCAATAACCCATCAACCGATGCTCAGACTCAGTGGTCGTTTGCCATGGCCACCTGCAGCTACAACCTCCAATGCTCTCCAGGGAAGAACTTCAGTACAGATGTTTTATCCTGCAAAGAGACACCGCAGAATCAGGTGGGCAAGCCGGGTGTCGGAGCCGGGGCTGGATTTCTAGGAGGCACTGGTAGTCACATAGCTTTACCCGGTTTCCGAAACACAGCTTGCTGGGTTTCTGAAGAGCCAGGAATCACTTCACCGAGCGGTGTTAGCAGCCAGCTGGGTGATGGAATACAGCTGCTGCTTAGCAACACCCGGCAACGCTCATGGACGGCAGGCTGGGAAGGGAAGGATATTATCGCCAATTGAAACAGCAAAGAGAATTTCAGGCACTGGGGTGATGCAACACCTGCCTTCCAGGATAATATAGTGGGCTAACGCTGTGTAAATATTTGTGTGAACTAATGCCAAAGCACAAATCATTCAGCAAAGAAGAGGCATGCTCTGCCGTTTAAGAGATGCCTTAGGCTGTGTTCATGTTGCGGCTGAAACAACTGGGACTCGGAGCATGAGGTAATAAAACCACCGACATGTTAATAAACGAAACCCAGCAGCCACGTTTCCTTTCAAAGTGCGGTAAGTGATCCCACTCCTTTCAGCAATGTTTATGTGAAGCTTCTGAGGCTTAAATCTTTGCCTCAAACATTTCCTGCCGCAGGATGTTACTTGGCATCATTTAGTTCAGATTGGGAAAACTCCCTCGGGTTTCCTGAATGGAGGTTATGCTTCCGCTAGGAAGAGCGAGTGCATGGACACTGGATGGCCTCTTTCTCAGCGGGAAGTCCCCGCGAGCGGCTTCTTTATGGTAAAAAAAAAGGAAGGGGGAGGACTGTCAGAGAATAGAAACTGACATGCCACAGGCTGAATTCACAGCGAAAGTTAGCACACAGAACCCTGCTCAGGCAAGAGGCCTTGGCAAAAGGACAGGCGTGCTCCGATTCTGTGCACCAGGGTGTCCGGCCACTGACCGGGATACAGCCATGAACAAAGCAGGCTGGGCTCCCCACGGGCACCTTAGGGCTCCCCACAGACTCCCACCAAGGCTGGCAGGGCTCCCCTCTAACATGTGCGGGTCCCACTCAGACTCATGCTAGGATGGGGGCAGCCCACCCCAGTGCAAAGGGTGGTCTGGCCCATAAAGGCTGTGATGCACAGCCCGGGCCATGCCCCGTGGGCAGACATGCACACCTCCCCACTGGAAGGCAAAATCCCCAGAGATGGAGAAGGAGCAGGAGATGGTGCCACCAGCTGCTGGTTTTTGCATTGGTGAGTGGTCCCATCAACCACTGCTGGGAGCCACAGAGCCCTTTCTGGGGAACACAGAACCAGGGCCCCTCTGAAAGAAGAGTCAAGATCTAGGGCCAGTGCACTGGTTGAAGCAAGAGGAAGTCTAACTAAAATTCCTTGGCAACCTTTGGCCTGCTGGAGTCGTGATTCTCAACATCCCCTCCTGCAGGACCCGTGGAACAGGGGTCACATGTTCTCCTTAAACAGCTGCCGCATTCCAGCCTAGCAGTGGCTGCACTGCAATGGGGGGGCGGGGGGGGGGGGGATTCAGAAAGTCACAGATTTTAAGGCCAGATGGCACCATTCTGTCATCGAGTCTGACCTCGTGTGCAGCCCAGCCCAGAGGGTTTCACCCCCTCGCCCCTGGATTAAGCCCCAAGAGTGGTGTTTGACTAAAGCAGGAGGGAGCTCAGCACACTCTTCCCTGCCCTGGCCCTCTCCTAGACTTGAGTCGGTGGCTGGGGCTTCTATACACAACCCTCGCAGCTACTGGGCCAGATCCATCGCATCGTGGACTTCAAGGCAGCTGCACCGGTTCACATCTGCTGAGGTTCTGGCCCCCCCGTGTCTCTCCTGTTGCTCTGTCCTGCCTTTGGGGCCAGGTGGTGGGGCCAGAGTAAGGAACCCGGCGGGCTGTGGAGCGGCTCACTTCCAGGTCCCTGGTTCCAATGCTCCCCTGGGGCTGGGGGCTGGACGGCATTATCAGGGGCGATGGCTCTTTGTGGAATGGGTTTGCTGGGGTCTCCATTCTTGGCGGGCACTAGTTTGTCTCCCCATTGTTCTTTAATTCAGTAACCTATAATAATGCCCCTGATGCCCCTGGGGGAGCATCAAACACAAAACTACACTGAGAGGTCAAGGACTGGACAGAGGGAGAATAAACTCTCCTCTCTGTCCTACGGGGTCCTCCAGGGCGGGGGTGGGGGGAGGGAGAGCTCAGTGGTTTGAGCATTGGCCTGCTAAACCCAGGGTTGTGAGTTCAATCCTTGAGGGGGGCCATGTAGGGATCTGGGGCAAAAATTGGGGATTGGTCCTGCTTTGAGCAGGGGGTTGGACTAGATGACCTCCTGAGGTCCCTTCCAACCCTGATATTCTATGATACTTCTATGATTCTATGATCTATGAAGTGTGTGTGTGTGTGTGAGAGAGAGAGAGAGAGGCCAGTTCACACTCCTGCTGCCTGTGTTGTGCCAATTCGGTGACCAAACAGGGAGGCTTGGAGCTGCAGGGTGGGCAGCCTGCGACCCTTAAATCCCTCTGACAAAGAGGAAAAGAAGGCAACGCTCCTCTTCCCTGCTCTCGTCCCACCTCTCGGAGAGGGCCGACACTCTCATGTGGCTGCAGCCTGCTTGCAGATATCAGAATATGCCCCAACCAAAGGATGCCAGCTCCAAACACCTCTGAGTTCGGGGAAAGACAAAGAGGGGATCGTAAGTGACTGGGAAAACAACACAGAAGCCATTCCCAGAAGCTCTGCTGGTTTCTCCTTCAAATAGCAGGCCCAGAAACTCCCTATCCAAGGGCATTTCACTCCCGTTTGCCTTCCGGCTTTTCTGCCGGGTCAGAGTTCCCAGCGTAACACAACATTTGCTCCAGGCTTATTTACATGGTCCGTTAATGCCTTTGCTCTCATCTCCTTTAAAGGCCAGGGCAGGATGGTCTGGGGCAGACAATACAAAGGAAGAATCCTGCATCCTGGCAGGGGGGTTAGACGAGATGACCCTGGCGGTCCCTCCTAACCCTAGGGCTCTATGATTCTAATCCCCATCTGTAATGTCACACCTTGAGCTGCCCATTGCAGCCACTACCCAGATTTTTTGGCAAACAAAAAAAGGAAGTGAAATTCACACGCATATGTTGCAGTGAGACCCATTCTGCTCTCCTGTAATTCCTCATTCTGCGGCTTCCTTCCTTTGTTTAGTAGGTTCCGTTCTGATCATCTCATCTGGACTCCCACATAACCCTAACCCTGACCCTCCAGCTCCTACCTTCCCCTGGAGCTTGAGGGGACGGTTTGATCTTTTCGAAAGACATCCAAGCTCCAACCCGCCACAGCCTCCTCAGCTAACCCCAAAGCAAACGCACTCCCCTGCCAGGCAGGCGATCGGCTGACGATATCAATGGAAGACCCCCAGAGAGGACATGAGGATGGTTGCACGCACAGACACAGGCATGCCCCTCGGATGAGCATCACTCCGGCGTCTGATCTGGGCGAGTGTGTGGGGGGAGCTGTATTTTCAAATTCTCTCCCAGGAGCCTGTTCTAGACTCTGTCCGAGAGCAAGGCTGGGCTTGTGGTCAAGGCATTGGACCTGGGCTCAGTTCCTGGCTCTGTCACGTCATCGCTCTTCTGTAGGTGCACAACGGGGGGAACATTTCCATTCTCCTTCCCTTGGCCAGGCCACTCGGTTTGGATTGTAAGCTCCTCAGGGCAGGGCCTGTCTCTTACTGTGGGGTCTGGGGTGGGGGCTGTTGGTGCGACAGTCACAGAAAGGATAGTCAGAGGTAATGATCGGCTGCAGGAAAAGTTGTGTGTGCTCGAATCGAAGTCACGTCGAACCCCTCTTGGACACGCGGTTCTGGAGCAGCACTGCTGGCCCAAGGACAACTGGGTCCTTCTGACTCTCCTGTGGACGGGAATAAACACGTTTTCTGTCCAGGGTCCATACAGCTCTGGGAGAGTGACCCGGACTCTCGTCTGACCCACGTGGCGTCAGCTCAATTCTAACTGCTTCATCGCCACTGCTGCTTGAGGGCTTCCCAATTAGCTGCGCTCGAACTCAGTCAGGGTCCCGGGCTTGATTCAGGGGTCCCTTGATGGCATTTTCTGGTCTGTGACCTACAGGGGTCAGACGAAATAATCTAATGGTCCCTTCTGGCTTTAAACTCTGTGAATCTATGAAAAAAACGAAGTGATTTTCAGAACGGTCAGTGTGTTCCCGCACCCATGGATGTGTCTGTTTGCATTGTATTTTGTTGTGTCTCACTGTAATTAGATGTGACATCAAGTATCACCAGCGACTTATGCCTTAGTGCAATGAGATTGTGGCCAATTCCCCAGGGAGCTGCAAAACTGTTTTCCTCGGGCTGGGTCATAAGCGTCTTTCAATAGTCCCACAGTTAATACCTAAATATCATCCGCTGATAAGCTTCCTGGTAAGGTTGGCTGTCTGATTACCTAGCGGCAGATCCAAGGGCTTTTAATATCTTTATTGGGTACAAGATACACAAACGCAGTAAATGTTTCCAAGAAAAGAGACAAAAGGAAAGGAAGAAATTAAACTGATTGCAGCACTGCATTTGTTAGTCATTTTGCCATCTATACAGGGCTGCGGTGTATACAGCTGTTTGGTGCTTGTTTAAATATTCATAATTACATAATCCAAAGCTTAGACTTAAAGAGACATTGTCACAGAAAACTCCTCTCATCTGTCCGCTCTCTTTCTCTTCGTTTTAGATCACATCCGTCTGCTGATAACTGAGGCCCAGGTCCTCAACGGCATGTTGATTGAAGTGGGAGCTGTGCATCACAATACCTTTGAGGATCTAGGTTGGAGTCTCTCTCCTTTTCCAAAGGGCACCCTTTCTCAGCTCTGTTATGCTAAGAATACCTGAGATTGTCCATCCCAGGCATTGACTGAGGCAGGGGACCTGTGTTAAAAATGGTATGTGAGCGTGTCACTGACGACTGTATCATAGTGCATATGCTCAAGGGGGCTGAATTAAGGTTGTGCAGGCAGCCTTAATGCTGGAATTTCCTAACTGTTGACTTGACCCCTAAGTCGTGTTCTTTGAGCATTGTTATTTTCGTATGTAATATTAATATAGACAATGCTGCTTTCCTGGACACCTGCATTCAGGGCAAACCAAGAACATCTAATTCACCACTGAATAATATTTCAATTAGTTGATCCCCATCACTCCCACATGCTCAACAAGTCTGTGCCCGCTTGTAAATTCTCCACAGTTTAACGTGCCTCAGGGGTCATTCCTCCCAGCATCCAGCAGGCAAATCTAAGACAAGGAGCAGCAACTAGTTACAATAGAAATTGTCAGGAGTGTTTCTAGTGTGATCTCCTTCCCAGCTGTCTCCTCTCTTCTTTGGCTAACTTGAATGCAACAAGACATAATAGATGATTAATCACAGCACTGCACACACGTTAATCAAGCCTGTCCTTTCCTGCCGGAGGATGGTGTTATCATCCCCATTCAACAGCTGGGGAAACTGAAGCACAGAATGCCAAAGTGACTTGCCCTAGTGTGACCCAGGGTGCCTGGGGGACCCCTTCCTGAAAATGCCAAAGTCAGGGCAGGCTGCAAAAAGGAGAGCAGATACTCCCAAGACTGGTGAGTAACACTGAAGTTAAACTCACCAATCAGTCACAAACTGTGCTCCTGATTCCCCCCACACTGGTTATCAAGAAGCAAAAAAAAAAAAAAAAAGTCACACGGCCCCCTTTATTGCATTCTAGTTCCCTGGCTCCCAATCAGCACCTAGGTCCAGAACAGTGAGAAGTTATTTCAAAATTCTGCTCACTATATAAAATGTTCTTCCGACCCCAAAGGCTCAGCCACATTGCCAGATCATTCTAGGTTTGGATCTTACCCAAAATACCATGGGCTGCCAGCCAGTCCTTTCATGTCTAAAACTAAAGGTTTATTAGAATGAAAAAAGAAAGAAAAAGAAGAGAGATGTTAAATGATAAAGCACTCAAATACACATAGAGACTTCAAAGTCCATCGATCAGGTTCTTAGCAGTATTGGTGAGTTTGCTGGCTTGAAAGTCCCTCTGGAGCACATCCGCCGCTTGGGTGGGTCATTCAGTCCTTTGTTCAGAGCTTCAGTTTGTAGACAAGTTGTTCCAGAGATAAGAAGCCGGATTGAAGACCAAATGGAGACGGGGCAGCTGCCTTTTATATTCCTTTTGCCATGTGGTTGGTCCTTCCTTTGTCCCAAACACAAACTGTCCAGCACATGGCATGGAAAAGCCGCAGAGTCCTCAGTCCACTGTAGGCATGCCACTGCATGAGTTGCTGAGTGATAAGGTGTAGCCCTGGTTCCTTTCAATGAATTCATTGTACAACTGATGACCGTTGATAGGCCATCAAACAGGCGAGGCAGTGCCGATGCCAATCTGTCTGGGGGTGTCACCCCCAAACACAGCACAAGCTTGCAATTTTATAATATTGGTGTTGTCCCCAGGGAGTCTCCTGTTTTGGGTCAGGTCAGAACTCTCCTGGAGGAGGGGTTCTTACTAAAACAAACCTTCCTGTGCCCCACTCAGGCCCGGGCAGAGGCAGCTGCAGGAGTGCCCGGCCTGGCCTGGCCTTGCAGGTGCCCTGTTCAACTCACGCACACGACTGCCTCCCCCTGAGGACGAGCAGGCCTGGACCAGGCCGCCCCACTGCAAAACCCTTCTCCTCGGTCCCTGGGGTGCCGGAGATGCCTGTTCACAGCCAGCCACAGGCCCCCAGGGGTCAGTGGGCAGGTGAGTGCTTTCCCAGGGTTGTTTTTCTCAGCTGTCAGCTCCTGGCTGGGCTCTGGGATGCACTGATGCACACAGCGTAGCCAGTAATGGCTTTGGGTAACAGGATAGCTTTGAGTTCTGCCCACGCAAACAAAGGGAGAAACACCTTTCTGCTCCTCGGCCGGGGAGGACCAGCTCTCTCTGCCTGACTGGGGTTTCCAGGGGAGATTTTAGCGGAGCTGGGGCTGGGTTTTACCCTGCTGTCTCCAGAACGCAATGTCTCATAATGTTCCCATAGCACCCGTGGGCCTCTCTGCAATGGATCAGCTCCCTGGGGATGAGTCAAGTTCTCCATCGGCGGGGGAGGGGGGACTATTCCAGCCTTGGGCTCCCTGCTGCGCAATGCCCCCTGTGATGACGGTTTGGTGGGGTTGACAAGACAATTTCTTCCCCTCCCTGTCCATGTGCTTTTCTGTTTCCTGCCTCGACTGTGAGCTCTTTGATGGAGGGGCTATGGGTTATCCTGGCCCTCGGCCAGCCCCAGGCAGGTTGATGGTGCTCTGTGGCATGCTACGTTGGCACGGCAGTCCTTAAGCGGGAAGCATTTGTGATGCTGGCAGACCAGGTGCCAGCTCATGCCCAAGCCCTCGGCCTCACTGAATGCTTACAAATGCATGGCTGGAAGCCAGCCCCATTCACTTATGTATCAGTGTAGATCAAAGTGATTACTGAACGGATAAGAGTGCATTTGGTGTTAAAACTTAATGAAAACTACCGGGTTGTTACATGCATTGTTTTCACGTAGCTGGTGTAAGGTAGGAGCAAACATGTACATAGTGTGTACCCCCATCACTAAATAACCCATCCGACAAGAGAGAAGCCTTGTGGAAGGCAGATGAAGAACTTTAACAGAAAAAGGCCAATTTCAAAGCAAGTGATCATGGTATGTGACGACCGGCACTCACAGACTCTACACACGTTCCTCACTTTCCATCATCAAAGGAAGAACCCTTGTGAGCTGCGATCCTGGCAGCTTGTTTTCTGTGAGAAGCTATAAGCAGGATTCAGGGAAAATCTTTCTTCCCTGGACTGTTTGGACTCTTCCAGGGAAGGGCACTAGATGAAAAGCAAAGACCCCCAGAGACAATCTGGGTCCCCTGAAAAGACTTCGGGGAGACTGGCAGTTTATTACATCACTGCCACCATTTAGAATTACAAACTGTGACTCACCTGTACATATTTTACCCGCTTTAACCTCTCAATAACTCTCATTCCTTTTTCTTAGCTAATAACCATTTTGTTAGTTTACTAGAGCATTGGCTGCCAGCATTGTCTTTGGTGTAAGATCGAGGATCCCAGTGGATCTGGGGTAAGTGACTGGTCTGTTGGAACTGGAAGCAACTTAAATGTGGTGTGAGTTTTGGCGTAAGTGATCATTATCACTAAGTCCAGCTTGTCTGGGAGACAAGATAGACTGCAGCATCTCAGGGGATTGTCTGTGACTCCATGGTAAGACTGTTTTAGTGACCTAGGAGTTCTCATTTGTTACTGGCTTGGTGAAATCTAATTATAGAACACATCACCAGCTTGGGGCATCTGTCGTTTTCTGACAGTCCGTCGTGAGGTAGGCATTCCCGGTCAGGAGCCACTCCAGACAGTCGCGACAGGATTCACGTGCCCCAGGTCAGTTGGGTTTATAGACCATAACCCCAGCGCAGTTAAAAGTTTAAATTGGATATTGAGAGTTTTTAAGGGTGAAAGATTGGTCCCAATAAGGGAATTACAGTCCTAGGAGGGTCTTGGGACAAAAGACCTGGAACATCCGTGCTTGCTACGGGGATTATCCTTTAAGAGGAAAATCTCAGATAAGGAATGGAGAGCTTTGCTCATAAGCTATGACCAGGCGTCCAAATGCCCTGCAGCTCCAGACACTGCAAGGGAAATGGCCCGACTGCAACTCCTGGAAACCCAGAAAGAACATGAAGAAGAAATAACGATGGCGGAGTTGTGGATCAGGGAAACTGAGGCAGGGGAGAGCGCACACGAAAGATGCATGGAACATTTGGCAGCAGTCTAAGCCAACACTGAAATGGAGGGAAAAGCCCACCAAAGATGCAGGGAACAGCTCGTATTTGAGGAGAGAACACATACAGTGCTGCTCAAAGTCCTGGAGCAGCACGAGGAGCAGCCTCAGACTGGGGGTTCAGCCCCTCTCAACAGCAGGGAGTGGGAGAAAACGCCCAATCTCTGAAGAGACTGACTGCACTGAGGAGCTCCTGTCCACCTTTGACAGACGGTGTGGGGTCCATCTGATTCCAGAGGATACATGGATGCAGTGTTTTCCCCAGGAATTGAAACTCGGGGGGTGTTCGAATTTACAGAGGGGGGTCAGGACTGATGAGGGGTGAGACCGTGAGGGTGAAGATGGGATGTATGGCACCACAGTAAAAACTGAAAAATGTTTCATGACCATTTTATTAGATTTTAAAATCATCACACAAATTAAAGTTGGCTACTCAAGCCTTCTATGAAGCACGACGTCTGCATCCTTCTTGGTTTCTTGTTATAATTTTGCACAGCTCTGTTAATGAACTTCTTGAATGCAATGCGTTCATCTTTGGTGGCTTCTCGTGTGTCCGGTACTTCCAGTCCTTCCATGGATATGCTCATTAGTTCAGTCACAGGATCAGGCAGAAGGCGACGTCTTTCCGAACACAAAATTCTATTCCATGAGGCAAAAGAACGCTCAGCTGTGGCTGTTGTGACTGGGAGTAACAAGAGATGAATTCCCACTTCTCTCAGCCCAGGAAACAGAGCACAAAGATCGGGTCGAGCCACTAGTGATGATAAAGAAGAAGTTGAAGTCAAATCTTCATTCATTCGTCGTAGGATATTCCACTGTGTGTTCAAATTCTCTATTCTCTCCTGAGCACACGGCACCCCGTTGCTGCTCGTGCCTCACTCCACTCAGCTGTCGGCGTTTTATAGGACAGGGATCTGTAAAAGCTACATAGAGGTTGAGTAGAATCTAGAAGTCGCAGTTGTAGATTTTTAAGAATCAAGTCTGTGTACTTTTTCAGTTGTCTTAACAAACACTTCTTGTCCTCTTCACTTAAGGATTCAATATAAACGCCTTCATTAGTCAACTTCTGGACTGACGTCTTTGCTTCTTCCAGTACCTTTTCAATGGATAGCTCTCTGATTGAGATTGATCCAAATGTAGCTTCTGTTGCTGGACAAAGATCTACTACTGTTGTAGCAGATGCCTGGATGGCATTGTTTAATGGCCCAAGCGGTTTCAGCAGTAGACTTACAAGAGAGAGAGAATGGCAATAGTCTTCTCTGAACGTAGTAGCAAAAGTAATCCATCAGCCTCACTACTTAGATCCATCCCATCTTGGTAGATACTTTCCAAAGCCAGTAATAACAGCTGGAGTAATTTTAAGACAAGAGCCAAGGATCGCTCATGAGAAAGCCACAGTGTTTTCCCAGGTTGGACTAATTTGAACTTCAGTCCCAGTGTATCTTCTATATTTTCCAAGATATTCAGTCTTTTTGGACTCTTGCTGAAAAAAGAATACAATGAAGACATTAAATGTATAGCTTTTTAAATGTCTTTTGAAGAGTCTGCAGCCCGTACTAGTGCTGCTTGGAGTAGATGGCCTCTGCAGTGTGTATAGGAGAGACTAGGGTTACGCTTTTCTCTGAGCAAAGCTTGTGCTCCACCATGTCTTCCAGAGAAGTTTGCAGCTCCATCAAATGCACAAGCAGCCATCTGTTTGGGGTCCCATTGACAAGCATTTAACTCTTCTAAGATGTGGGTTGCACAGATGTAGCCAATCTGTCCTCTATAACTTGAACATCTAGAAATGCATCTACTGGCCTAACGCTGACATCAAGATAACGTACACAATGACTTAATACTTGATGCCCATTTGCATCGGTGCATTCATCAGCCATGTATGCACATTTTTTGAATGTGATGAGAGAGTTCTTCACTTTTTCTACTGTTGAGTCTTTCACTGTTGCACCACATGCTTCTAGCCAGTCAGTTGAGTTTCTTGCAGAAAGACAGTGAGCATTTGCTGGTCTTGTTCGGAACCAGTGTTCGACTCCAGGATAAACAAGTGACAATGCACTTAACATTGGCCTCCAGTTCGTAGTGTGTGGCATCTCTTGCTTAAATAGACAGTAGGATGCCACAGCCATGTATGTTCGTGTGAACTGTGTTGTGTCTCCAGCATTCTTAACAGCCTCATTAACACTCACCGGTGTTGTCCTTGGTCAGTGGAGACTCAGAGTTCAGAGGTGCTTTCACATGAATTCATCTCCCAGGTGGGGGTCAAGAAGGCACCTGGCTCGTTCCTCCAGCTGCTCACGGTTCGCTCTGGCCACTGTTGTTCGTTGTGTCACCGTTCACTCCATCGCTCTGTTGCCAATGGCCCTGCGCTGTCATCTTCTGCTGCCACCTGCCACTGTAACCTCTGCGAGTGGGTCTCTTGAGGCTCCACCAGCTCTCAGTGATTTCAGCTGAGCTCTCAGAGGGGGAACCTCGCTGCTAGTGCAGACTGGGCCGTCTCTGCCACAGAAACACTGTCCCACAGCAGGTCTGAGCGCTTAGACCTGATTCTCAGTGATTTCAGCTGTAGTGGTCACTTCACACAACAAAAGACTTTCTATGGAGCCTAATCAGCTCTGTCTTTAAACAGTGGAGAGAGGCAGGTAAAACAGTACTTGTGACTCAGACAGACCATCAAGCAAAACACCTGTCCCCACCCTCTCTCTCCATGCCCTCGGTCAGCACAGGCTAAGTACAGTTCTACTGCCCTTTACTCCGACAATAAGAAAAACAACATTTCATTCCCCCCCTTTCCCCCACATTCAAGTGATCTGTAACCTAACGCCAGCCAAAATCTATCACTTGGGCAAGGAAGCTCTATTTGCTGGATACCTCGGTAGATGAGGTGTGAATGTAAATACAATCTGGTCCTGAAGCCTTTCCCCCCAGCCCCCAGCTCATCACTAGCTGTCTGGAAGAGCTCATTTAGACTTTGCTTACAAATCATCATTTGAAATGATTAGGTTGGCCAACATCACCGAAATGAATGCATTGACATGGTCATAAAAACAACAGCTGTATAAGGAAGCTTGTCCATGTTCATACTTTTCAAATCTATGATACTTTTTCAGATACAGATTGACAGAGCCAGAAGAGTATCCAGAAGTTACCTACTACAGGACAGGCCCAACAAAGAAAATAACAGAACGCCACTAGCCGTCACCTTCAGCCCCCAACTAAAACCTCTCCAACGCATCATCGAGGATCTACAACCTATCCTGAAGGACGACCCATCACTCTCACAGATCTTGGGAGACAGACCAGTCCTTGCCTACAGACAGCCCCCCAACCTGAAGCAAATACTCACCACACAACAGAACCACTAACCCAGGAACCTATCCTTGCAACAAAGCCCGTTGCCAACTGTGTCCACATATCTATTCAGGGGACACCATCATAGGGCCTAGTCACATCAGCCACACTATCAGAGGCTCGTTCACCTGCACATCCACCAATGTGATATATGCCATCATGTGCCAGCAATGCCCCTCTGCCATGTACATTGGTCAAACTGGACAGTCTCTACGTAAAAGAATAAATGGACACAAATCAGATGTCAAGAATTATAACATTCATAAACCAGTCGGAGAACACTTCAATCTCTCTGGTCACTCGATTACAGACCTAAAGGTTGCAATGTTACAACAAAAAGACTTCAGAAACAGACTCCAGCGAGAGACTGCTGAATTGGAATTAATTTGCAAACTGGATACAATTAACTTAGGCTTGAATAGAGACTGGGAGTGGATGGGTCATTACACAAAGTAAAACCATTTCCCCATGTTTATTCCCCCCCCACCGCCCTCTGCTCCTTAGATGTTCCTGTTAACTGCTGGCAATGGCCCACCTTGATTATCACTACAAAAGGTTTTCTTCCCCGCCCCCCCACCGCTCCCCCGCTCTCCTGCTGGTAATAGCTCACCTTACCTGATCACTCTCCTTACAGTGTGTATGGTAACACCTATTGTTTCATGTTCTCTGTGAATATAAATCTCCCCACTGTATTTTCCACTGAATGCATCCGATGAAGTGAGCTGTAGCTCACGAAAGCTTATGCTCAAATAAATTGGTTAGTCTCTAAGGTGCCACAAGTCCTCCTTTTCTTTTTGCGAATACAGACTAACACGGCTGCTACTCCGAAACCTTTCAGATACACGCATTTTATCATACACTGTATATGCTTTTAAAGTGTGTATTAATGTTTCAATTTCAATTCAAATTTCCAAACAATCACTAAATTGGCAACACTGCATGTAACTAGTTCACAAAACTGGGCCGGGGGGGGGGGGTGGGTTCGGGGGGGGTGTAGGGAAATCCCTGCATGGATGTCCATCCTCTCAAGCAGGTTGACTGGGAAAGCGGGACAAGTTTTTAATGATCTGGAGGAGGGTGGTGCTAAGGTGTAGAAGAAATGTACAGAAAATGTATTGAGAGGCTTAAGATCATCCCAAGTCCTATCAATTGAAACACAGAAATCTTCAAATGTTTGACAGCATCACTCGTGTGGCATATGTGGGCAAGATGTGTAATTATATGAACAACGGATAGTAGGGGAAGGGGCTGAAGGTCGCTCTGACAAGCTGTTTGACTTGATGGCACAAGAACAATTATAGTGGACAGCCACCGATGAGGTAAAAGCAGCCATCCATGGCGAAAAACCTTCCACCGCTTTGGAAACGGCAGACATTGCTGATGAATGTACTGAGTCAGACCAGGGCTCGTGGGGGGCACAAACCTCAGGGGAAGGAAAATCCTCCTGTTCCCCAGGTTAAGAGGGAGGAGGGTTTAGGAATAAACCTACTCCCAACTTTGTTAAAAAACCTCAGGGGAGTCAAAAGAAAAGGAGGACTTGTGGCACCTTAGAGACTAACCAATTTATTTGAGCATAAGCTTTCGTGAGCTACAGCAGCTCACGAAAGCTTATGTCAAATAAATTGGTTAGTCTCTAAGGTGCCACAAGTACTCCTTTTCTTTTTGCGAATACAGACTAACACGGCTGCTACTCTGAAACCTCTCAGGGGAGCCCAGATTCTAAAAACTCTTGCCCTAAGGGAAGGCAGGTCGTCTGCTGTCACCGTGAGGCTCCTGGCCATATCAAACCAAATTGCCCAACACTTAACGTCACCCACAATCTGCATCCACAGCCCCCACCGTGAGTGCCAAGGCTACCCCCTTGATCCCAAAGCAGATTGCAGAGGAGGAGATTGGGCCCATAAACTCCATTTGGACTGAGTCTTGGGAAGGTGGAGAAGAGTTTATTAAGAGTGCGAGAATGAATGGCATTGAATGTACTGGGTGGAGAGACACTGCGTCACACGTCACCTTGGTTAAGCGAGGTTTGGTCGGGGAAGAGGACAGACTTCCTGGCAAAAGTCTTACTATTAGCTGTGGATGAATTTTCTATGACCGTACCTCTAGCTACAGGCCACCTCATGTGGGAAGATTTTACGGGGGATGTAGTGGTTGGCACCAGGAATTTGCTACCTGATGCTATTTTAATAGATAATAACATTTTAGCCATGTCTAAGCGTATTAATGTTGTAGTCAGGTCCCATAGAGAGCGTGGATCTGATTCACCTGCTTTGGCTGTGGGTCGGCATCATTTTGTAGTGTAGACTTCCCCGGAGGAGGAATTTGAAAATTCTTCTGTTGTGCCGGAGTCTGGTCTGGGCTTAGGTGAAAAGCAAAAGGAGTTTGTGGCTGCCCTGTAAGCGGACCCTTCTCTGGAACAAGGGAGAGTTGCAGCTCAGAACGATGCCCCAGCTGGGGAAGGAAAAGGTCGATTTTTTGGGGTAGGTTTGTTGTATAGGGAGGATCCTAGCAGGAAAAAGAGGAGGGCTGGGGAGGTGTACAGGCAGGCACCTGTACCTGAGAATACAGGAGGGACTTGCTGAACGCAGCTCATGATCGTCCATTTGCAGGACACGTAGGAGTGGACAAAGCCTGTGACAGACTGAACCAGAATTTCTATTGGCCTCACCAGTCTGAGGCAGGAAAAGATGACTGTCAGAGTACTGCCTTATGCCAGAAGCATAAGAGATTAAAGGGCCCCTGCAAAGCCCCATGACAAAGCCCCATGGCAGCCTTTGCCCATTATTAAACAGGCAGTTACCAGAGTGTCTGCAGATCTGTGGGACCTCTCACTAAACCTTCCAGGAATGGAAAGAGATATTTTTGTTGTGCTGGTTTCTGCCACCAGATACCCTGAAGCCAGCAGGTGTTGAAGCTGAAACAGTGGCTACAGCTTTATTCAACTGTGTAGGTTTTCTCAGAGAAATCTGGACAGACGGTGGTGCAAATCTCATGTCTGTAGTCTCTGAACAATGCTGGCACTTATATGGAGTGAAGCATGTAAAGGCTGCTCCCTATCACCCTGCAACTAATGGGCTTATGGAAAGATTTAATGGTACTTTAAAAGCTATGCTAAGAACGTGTGTGTCCAGGCATGAGAACGATTTGGACGTGTTTCTCCCTTATCTTCTATCTGCCTACGGAAGTGTTCCCCAAGAATCTATTGGCTTTGCCCGCTTTGATCTACTGTATGGGAGGCAGGGGAGGGGACCCCTAGACTTGATTGGCGGCTCTTAGGAGGGCAGTACCGAGGAAACAGGACAGCCCATAGGGGAGTATGTCACTTGTTTTAAGGAGAATTTACAGGTTATGATGAATTTAGTGCAAGGGAACCTGAAAAAAAGTCAGAAAGTTTAGTATGATTGGCCTGCTGGAGACAGATCAGTTCCGGTTTGGTCTCCCTTGTTCACCGGGGTCCATGCCCTGTCTGGACCTTGATCCAGCATGCAGGGACATCTGGCGTGTGAATAATACAGTGCAAGCAAACGTGCCATAATACCAGTAATCACAAGTGGCAGCTGCGTGGATTTGCCCTGCAGACCACACACCAGCTTCCCTGGGCCGCCTTAGCCTGGCTGGAGGCTTTCAGAGCCGTGTCTGAGCACTCAGACTGAATGAGTCCCACTCCCTTTTCATTGGTCCATTGCTCTTTGAGTGCTTGCCATAACCATGGAACCGATTCCAACTCTGGTGGAAGCCTATACCCCTGACCACCCAGCCCCAGGCTCCTAGTCCAAGCTACCTAGCTGCGAGGGTGCCCCAGCGGGCAGGTCTGTCCCTAGCTAGCTGATGGTTCCTAAAGCTGGCCCCTGGCACACGGGGGCAGCACGGGTTCTGTGGCTGATCACAGGGTCCTACTAAGGGGTTAAGCACAAGCCTCTCTCCTCCATTTCTGGTAAAAAGTCACTCCTTGCTCGGCACCAGGCCAGCCCAGCATAACAGAATAGTAAATAGTTTAATAGTAAACATGGAACAGCAGGCCAGGGACTTTCCACAGTTTTGCCACTGCACCCGGTGACTTCAAAGACCAAATGCAATAACACTGTGTTGGGTCACCATGTTTTTCCCTGGGACCTTCCCCCTGCATCCCTTCCTCTCCCTGTCCCCAGGTGGTCTTCCCTCTGCCTGGCAGCTCTAGCCCCCTGAGGGGTCTCACTCTTTCCTTTCCCTCTTACCTTGCTGTCTGGCTGTCTTGGGTCTCTCCCACTCAGCCATGCACACACTGTCTATCTACGGTCTATCTATTATCACCGTATCCAAATGCCATGCTGCAATGAAAGCTAGCCTGGGCTCCGATTGCATGGCAATATCCTCCCAGCCATCTTCAGACTACGTGTGCATTTTGTTGGCTTCTTCCTCCTTCTTTCTTGTCTTATGTCTTTGCCCCTGGCATCCACTACAGGGTGGTCCTGAGACAGAATGCGGGTCTGGTTGGAGAGTCCCTCTGCAGAGTTGTAAATGGCCAGGCTGCCTTTGGGGTCACTCCGCTCAGTCTGTTCTGTGCTGGGTAGATCAGGAGTAGGACATTACATCAAACCTGAGAAGGGAACTGATCTTCAACCCTGGGGTGGATATCTGGGACACAAACAACCTCCTCGCTCTCCTCCCTCTGCCATCACCTCCTCTGTGGAGATCAAGGCTTTCAACTGTCCCATCTAGACACTGAGTTGACTCCCAAGAGGCGCTTGCACCCTGGAATCATCCAGACCAGCCTGGAGGAGAAATCCACTCGGCTTCGAGAGCAACACACTGAGTAGCTAGCAGAACAGGACACCAGACTGCTCTCTCCACCCTCAGTCACCTACACAAGTCGCCATGGACCACTGATACAGGGCAGAAGACTTGGGCATCCATTCTGTTCTGAGTCCCACTGACAGCAATGGGAGACATTCTAGCCGTGAAGGGAGCCAGGATAACGTCGTCCACCCCCCAACTGCTTGGAAAAATCATAGCAGGGCCAGCTCTTTCCTACTATAGAGCCCCGACTGCACAATCTGAATCTCCACTGCGGGCATCCCCTGCTGCGAGCATTGGGGAAGCTAGGTGCAATACGGCAAGAGGGAGCAAAGGACATGGATGCATGAGTAACACAGCTGTTTGGAGGGGAACTTTGCTGGGCTCTGGAGAGTGTCATCCTCCTCCACCTTTCCCATCCCCTAGTAGCTGCGTCTCTCAACATGAAAACATCAGCTGCATCCATGACAGACTCAGAAGGCCCAAAGAAGCGAAGTAATGCAGAAAGCAGTGCCCATCCCGCACGGAGCGTGGCTCCGTCACACATACGGGGACTTGCAGGAAGGTTTGAATCACTCTCTGGGAAGCAGACCCCTGTGACTAATGGATGGAGAAAGCCCCCTGGGTTCCTCAGACTACAATCAGAGTTGCAACCAGGCTGAGGCATGCAGCGGTCCTGTCAGCTCTCAGAAATGTCACACTGGGCACGCTCTTCCCCTTCACCCTTCCCAGAGTCACTGAGAAGAAGATGGTGACCAGAACCCAATAATGGGTGACCCAGGTGCATCTCCTCCACCTTCAGGCCATAACGTGTCCTCCAGCCATCACGTGGCTGCACAGCCTTGGACACATCCCTACGCATGGATACTCAGATAGCGATGATGCAGCTCCCTCTGCCCGGGGTTGATGAACAATCTCACTTGGGAATGTCAGGGCAGCATGGCTCGGTGGTGTGAGGAATGCATCAGCCATGACAAGAGATCATGATGGACATTGAAATATTGCAGTTTGCACCCAAAATGCCAATGAAGTCAATCAACTCCAGAAACTACTCTGTGGGCGTGAGATACCCATCACAGATATGCAACCACTTATAGGGGAGAACGTGTCAGCTGTTTAAAAGGGCAGAGGAACACCAGACCACAGTTTAAATTAAAAACCCACAAAGAATCCCGTAGCCAACTGAAACTGTGGAGGGGATTTTAGGCAGGGAGAATGTCACTACTCCCGCTGGGCCAGGGCACCGCGGTGTCCTTCAAAAAGTACCAAGGATAATTTCATGTTCACGGAGTCCTCTGGGCTTTGGTTTAACCTCTCGCCCGAGAGCAGCTGATCTTTACATGTGCCTGTGTAACCGCAGAACAGAAAAGGCTGCCAAATAAAATGAACAAAGCAAAGAAGATAAAAGCTGCAGGGAGCAGCCACCACACAATGGCTTGTTCTGGCTGTCAGTGCCGCCCAGGCTGGCTGGCAAGGCACAGTTGTCATTCAAGAGCATTTACTTAAGGATTCTGCACAAGAAAAGCAAAGGCACCCAGGGAACTTGGCTCTTTCGAGGCCCTTCCCCACCCCCCTTCCCCTTTGTTTGTTTTCGCCCCAGAGATTTGATGACACCCTGGCACTACCATGCCGCTAGCCTCAGGGTCGAACATGCCTAGATCTGTTTTTGTTATCGCTTCGCAGTCAGCTGTGGAGCTCACAATGAATCTATCCCACCCACGCAGCCTGCGGGGCCTCGGGGGAAGGCAAGTCACCAAGGTGTGTGCGAGGGAAGGACATGCCAGCTGACTTAACAGAAAAATACACAAGGCCTCCTCCTTCTCGAGGCCACACGCAGGCCAGACCCCTGCCACCCAGGGCCTGAGCCTGCAGAGGGTTGTCAACTGTCTACTCGCACAAAACCGAACACCCTTGCCCCGCCCCCGCCCCACCCCTCCTCCGAGGCCCCGCCCATTTTCCGAGACCCCACCCCCGCTCACTCCATCCCGCCTCCCTCTGTCGCTCGCTCTCCCCACCCTCACTCACTCAGGGGGTTGGGGTGCAGGGGAGTAAGGGCTCTGGGGTGGGGCCAGAAATGAGGAGTTCGGGGAGCAAGTTCTCCGGGCAGGGACTGTCTCCCTCCGTGTCTGCACGGTGATCTCAGCTGAGCGGGGCCTTCTAGGTGCTAAATACCAGGTGTCCTCCCTGTCCTGCTCACCACATTCTTCCTCGAACCTGCTGTGCACCAGCTCTGGGCAGGATCGGGCACAAAGTCGTGTGGGTGAGACATAGAATCATAGAATATCAGGGTTGGAAGGGACCTCAGGACGTCATCTAGTCCAACCCCCTGCTCAAAGCAGGACCAATCCCCAACTAAATCATTCCAGCCAGGGCTTTGTCAAGCCAGGCCTTAAAAATATCTAAGGAAGGAGATTCCCCACCTCCCTAGGGAACCCATTCCAGTGCTTCATCACCCTCCACGTGAAAACGTTTTTCTTAATGTCCAAACTAAACCTCCCCCACTGCAACTTGAGACCATTACTCCTTGTTCTGTCATCTGCCACCACTGAGAACAGTCTAGATCCCTCCTCTTTGGAACCCCCTTTCAGGTAGTTGAAAGCAGCTATCAAATCCCCCCTCATTCTTCTCTTCTGCAGACTAAACAATCCCAGTTCCCTCAGCCTCTTCTCATAAGTCATGTGTTCCAGTCCCCTATCATTTTTGTTGCCTCCACTGGACTCTTTCCAATTTTTCCACATCCTTCTTGTAGCATGGGGCCCAAAACTGGACACAGTACTCCAGATGAGGCCTCACCAGTGTCGAATAGAGGGGAACGATCACGTCCCTTGATCTGCTGTCAATGCCCCTACTTATACATCCCAAAATACCATTGGCCTTCTTGGCAACAAGGGCACACTGTTGACTCATATCCAGCTTCTCATCCACTGTAACCCCTAGGTCCTTTTCTGCCGAACTGCTGCCGAGCCATTCGGCCCCTAGTCTGTAGCGGTGCATGGGATTCTTCTGTCCTAAGTGCAGGACTCTGCACTTGTCCTTGTTGAACCTCATCAGATTTCTTTTGGCCCAATCCTCTAATTCGTCTAAGTCCCTCTGTATCCTGTCCCTACCCTCCAGCGTATCTACCTCTCCTCCCAGTTTAGTGTCATCTGCAAACTTGCTGAGGGTGCAATCCACACCATCCTCCAGATCATTTATGAAGATATTGAACAAAACCGGCCCCAGGACCGACCCCTGGGGCACTCCACTTGATACCGGCTGCCAACTAGACATGGAGTCACTGATCACTACCCGTTGAGCCTGACAATCTAGCCAACTTTCTATCCACCTTATAGTCCATTCATCCAGCCCATACTTCTTTAACTTGCTGGCAAGAATACTGTGGGAGACAGTGTCAAAAGCTTCGTCATAGAAGGCAATTAGATTAGTCAGGCATGACTTGCCCTTGGTGAATCCATGCTGACTGTTCCTGATCACTTCCCTCTCCTCTAAGTGCTTCAGAATTGGTTCCTTGAGGACCTGCTCCATGACTTTTCCAGTGACTGAGGTGAGGCTGACTGGCCTGTAGTTCCCAGGATCCTCCTTCCCTTTTTTAAAGATGGGCACTACATTAGCCGTTTCCCAGTCCTCCGGGACCTCCCCCGATCGCCATGAGTTTTCAAAGATAATGGCCAATGGCTCTGCAATCACATCCGCCAACTCCTTTAGCACTCTCGGATGCAGCGCATCCGGCCCCATGGACTTGTGCTTGTCCAGCTTTTCTACATAGTCCCGAACCACTTCTTTCTCCACAGAGGGCTGGTCACCTCTTCCCCATGCTGTGCTGCCCAGTGCAGTAGTCTGGGAGCTGACCTTGTTTGTGAAGACAGAGGCAAAAAAAGCATTGAGTACATTAACTTTTTCCACATCCTCTGTCACTAGGTTGCCTCCCTTGTTCAGTAAGGGGCCCACACTTCCCTTGACTTTCTTCTTGTTGCTAACACACCTGAAGAAACCCTTCTTGTTACTCTTAACATCTCTTGCTAGCTGCAACTCCAGGTGTGATTTGGCCTTCCTGATTTCACTCCTGCATGCCCGAGCAATATTTTTAGACTCTTCCCTGGTCATTTGTCCAATCTTCCACTTCTTGTAAGCTTCATGTAAGAGACATGCCGGGCAGGAGCTGAGAGTGGAGCGAGCGCCCGCCTGTTTGCTTTCTGCAGCACCTGCCCCGTCCAGGACAGAGGGCCAGCGGGGGGTTCCATGTGGTCCAGCAATGGGAGCTGTGTTCCCCACACACTCGGGGGGAGCCTGGCATTTGGAATGAGCCTGATATGACGAAGTGGGACTGTTCTTAACGTTTCCTCTGAATAGTGTGGGGGTGCCTCAGTTTCCCCTAGGCATTTCTTAAGTATCTAGGGGGTGGGGTAAGGGTGTATGATCACTGCAGAGCCCTAGAGGGCAGGTGTGTACAGGGGTCTGGACACAGAGAATGGCCGACACCCTGTTTCCTGGCAACTGATGACCTGGCCCTTCCCCCCTCCAAGGTGAGAGCTAAAGGGTTGGAGAACAAAGGAATCAGGTGACCTCCTGGCCCGGGAAAGGGGAAAGCCCAGAGGAGGAGGGGCTGGAGGGAGTTTCAGTTTGGGGGCTGGCTGGGACATGGAGTGAAGTGCAGACTTGGTTGTCTGGCTCACTGCCCCCAAAATGGACCCAGCTGAGGGGTCCTGTTGTCTGCACCTGCAAGCTCTGTGTTAGACCATGTTCCTGTCGTCTAATAAACCTCTGTTTTACTGGCTGGCTGAGAGTCACGTCTGACTGCGAAGTTGGGGGGCAGGACCCTCTGGCTGCCCCAGGACCCCGCCTGGGCGGACTCGCTGTGGGAAGCTCACGGAGGGGCAGAGGATGCTGAAGGCTCCGAGGTCAGACCCAGGAAGGTGGAAGCTGTGTGAGCTGTGTGTCCTGAAGACAGGCTGCTTACAGGAAGGCGACTGCCCCAGAGTCCTGACTGGCTTCATGGGGAGCAGTTCCAGAGCATCGCCCAGGTACTCCATGACAACTGGTGGCAGAAGTGGGATCTACTGCACCCCATGGATGGCGCTTCCTGCAGTAAATGACGGGGGAGCAGTAAAACGAAGGGGGATTGACGAGGACCAGGCGTACTGAAGATTCAGAGAGAGACGGTTTCAGGGGGCGGTTAACCCCTGGGAGTGTGTGACCAGAGAGAAGGACTTTTGCAGTAACAGGGTCCCCCGGGGGATTGCAGCAAGCGGTCCCAGGGGCGGAGGAGTCTGCAGCTTGACCCTGGCAAAGAGGGGGTGACCTTGAGAAGGGCTGGCACACTAGGGGTTCTCCCTGGAAACCGTGGGGAGCTGAGAGCACACAGGCCTGTGAGTCCACAACAACTTGGGAAGAGCGGAGTGATGGCCTGTCACCATCTCCTTAAGAAGGGCATTGTAACCCTGTGCAGAAAGGAAGGGTTGAGCATTAGAAAGTTCACCAAGGCACAGTTAATCGTGCAGCTGGAGGAGGATGACCGCTCTAAGGAGCAGATTCCTGACCCCAAATGGGGCTATAGCAGGATCTGGGAGCAGCTGGAGTGGTAGCCAGGCATCGCCAAGACTCCTGTCCCCGACCAGATGAGGGTCTTCACGATCGGGTTCCCCATCCGGGGATCGGAGATGGATGGGATTGGAGCTGAGTGCGAGAGAGCAAGAGGACTGTGGGAGACAGCGAGAACCCGAGAAAGAGCTGCAGAAGCAGCAGCAGCATGAACTGGCGGTGGGGGAGCGGAGAGGCCTAGGGGACCTCCCCGGGGTGAGTGGGGATAGACCCCGGGGGGCCAGTTCCGCAGGGAACCTCGAGACTAAATTGCTGCCCCTGGTTAAGGAGGGGGGGATGTGGATGCCCACCTGACTGCCTTTGAGCAGGCTGGCGATTTGAACCAGGGGGACCCTGCGGAAAAGCCCCGGTGTCTAGCTCCCTTGCTGGGTCCCAAGGCCACAGACTCCGTCAGCCAGATGGGTGGGGAGGTGGACAGGCTCCCACTCCTGACCCCAACCTATATGTCTGTGTGGAGTTTCCTGGGGCCAAGCCCCTCGGACCTCCAGTGGGAGCAGAAGGTGATGATCAATGGGGAGACATTCCTGGTGTTGGGGACACTGGGGCATGGCCACTAGGTAACTCGAGGGGATGGAAGACCACGAGTGTCAATGAAGCCCCCTCGCACTAGGCCCAGGTGTCCTTGGCCCCCCCTCCCACCTGGAGGCACTCGCAGCAGTTATGCTGAGAATCTGCAACAATATGTTGCAGAGTCAGACTGCCTGAAACTAAGCAAGGCCACACAGGGGAGAGATGGAAGAACAATGCTGAATAAAGCAGCTTTATGTATGGTTTAACAAATGCTACAGAGAACCAGGGAACTAGCTGGGAATTGGATTGGCTGGCTATATGGATACTTAGGGCAGCTTGCTATTGGGTGAGTATGCTGGGGAAAAGGATGTATAAAAGCCTGTGTAACTTCCTGCTCTGGGTGCAGGATTTGAGATTCAAATCTCCCTGTACCTATTTGAAGCTTCAAATAAACTTTTCTGCTTCTCCACCCCGTTGTGATGATTGGGTGTAGCACACCGGGTAGCGAACCAACTCAAGCTGTTCTTCAGCCTCTCGGCACTGGGTGCCGGCAACACTGGGGTGGCGAGATCCTGGGACAGAGAGAACTGGTGTCAGGCCCTGGGTGGTGCAGCCTCAGATGCTGAGGGGCTGTGTGAGCTAGGTGAGGGTCCCAGGGATGAAGCCCCTCACCCTGCCTATGGCCCAGATCCCTGTGCAGACCCAGGAGGGGTCGGGCTGGCTGGTCGTTGGGGTTCTCCGGGATATCGGCTGCGAGACCCTTTTGTGGGGTGACTGTGTCTCTTTGGGACAGGATCCAGGCCTGCTCCGGGTAACTGCCAAGGGTTTGAATTTGAATCCAGGGAACCAATCAGTGGAGAGGGAAATGGTCAGTGAAAATGCAGATGACCTGGCTGGCAGGGGGGAGGAGTGGCTAGGCTCAGGCTACCTGCCTGCCTGTGACCAGACCCCTGGGGCTCCCTGCCCCCCTTGCACACCGGAGGGGGGCTCAGGCTGGCTCTGATGCAGTGAGGAAAGTAGGGAGCTCGCTGCCTACCCCCACTGGGACAGCAAGGGCAGCGCTGAGCACAGGGGGAGCTGAGACCCCAGCTGAGTGCGGGGAGACACAGGCAGGGCAGGGGATCTGTTGGGAGTGGCAAGGCGCTTAGTAAGGAAAGTCTGGAGGAGCCTAGGCAGCCTTGTGAGCTGATGGCTGTGTCTAGTCAGCAGGGTGGGAAGGCGAGGAGAGTGGAAGAGGAGTGTCCCTGGACCTTACCTGTTAGCTGGGTGGAGAATTGGGACAGTGAAGGAAACGTGCCTGTGTCTGTCAGGGGTATTGACTTGCCTATGGAGGGAGCTACCCCGATCGCCAAGCAGTTGTCTGTGACCAGCCTTGTGTGCTGGGACAAAGGGAAAGAGATCCCAAGCTGTGTGTCTGGGAAAGGAAAAAGTGTGTCCGGCTCTTCTTTGTCTGTGGAGCAGACAGAAGGGGCCTTTCAGCCTGTGATGGTTGAGGGTAGTGCAGTTGTCTCAGAGCTGGTTCTGGATTCAGCTAAAGCCCAGGAAGGGAAGGGTCCTAAGTTTGGGTCTGCTCGGGAGAATGGCCCTGTAACTAGGTCGCATCCAGTTAGTGTCTATGTAAAATCCCAGAGCCCAGACAATTCTGGTGCTTGTATTTTGCCTGTTGCTAGTGTGTTGTTGGGAAAGGGTGTAGCAACTCTGTCTAATCAGGGTGAGATCCTAGCCAGGGCACAAGGAGAGCAGGAAGGTGATGTGATTGTGTTACCTACTGAGGGTGTGGAAACCTGTAGCAAGAAGGAAAAGATTCCTGAACTTGTGTGTGGCAAAGGGAAGGAGAAGGCTTCTGACCTTTTATCTAGGAAGTCTGTAAGTTTGCCTGAAAGGGGATTGTGGAGGAATCCGCCGGATCGGCCAGAGGTAATTCTGGATGTAAAGGAGACCCAGAAAGAGTCTGTTGTTGCTCAGGAAAGTGTTCCTCTAGAGGAAGCCCTAGGTAAAGAGAGTAAGGGCAGAATTTCTGTGAGGAGTGAATTGTTGCATAGAAAAGCCCTCGGGAAAGGAATCCTCATGGAGTCTTTGCAAGCAGTTTACTGCAACTGAAGGGTGTGAAAGTGATTTAATCAAGAAAGTTTCAGTTCCTAACGGCCAGAAATTTTCTGTTGTGAATGGATCCACTGACTTTCCTGTTGAAGGATCCAGTGCGGATAGCTTTGAGAAGGTCTCAGATGAAGTGAAAGCTGTTAAGAAAGTTAAACAGTCCTATAACCAAGTGGCTGGGTTTGGCCAGCTTGTTGGGGAGAAGACCCAATCCCAGTTTGACCCCTTGGGGGTTTGGGGGTGGCCAAAGGGCACGGGCCACATAAACCTTCCCACATGCGGCCTGCGAGTGCTATCAACCACACCCGACTTAAGGGAGGGCGTGAAACTGGAAGGGCCTGGTGTAAATCCCACCAAGGAATGGGAGAGATGCTGGAGCATCCATGGGAACGTTGGTGGCTTCGAACTTCCCCAGGTCAGCGGCTAAAGTGACCCCGCTCAGTTTGATCTCGAAGGGGGGAGAGATGTAACGAAGAGGGACTGTTCTTAATGTTTCCTCTAAATAGTGTGGGGGTGCCTCAGTTTGCCCTATGCAGTTCTTAAGTATCTAGGTGGTGGGGTAAGGGGCTGTGATCGTTGCAGAGCCCTAGAGGGCAGGTGTGTGCAGGAGTCTGGACACAGAGAATGGCCGACACCCTGTTTCCTGGCAACTGATGGCCTGGGCCCTTCCCCCCTGCAAGGTGAGAGCTAAAGGGTTGGAGAACAAAGGAATCAGGTGACCTCCTGACCCGGGAAAGGGACAAAGCCCAGAGGAGGGGGGGCTGGAGGGAGTTTCAGTTTGGGGCTGGCTGGGACATGGAGTGAAGGGCAGACGGGGTTGTCTGGCTCACTGCCCCCCAAAATGGATCCGGCTGAGTGGTCCTGTTCTCTGTACCTACAAGCTCTGTGTTAGACCATGTTCCTGTCGTCTAATAAACCTCTGTTTTACTGGCTGGCTGAGAGTCACGTCTGACTGCGAAGTTGGGGGGCAGGACCCTCTGGCTTCCCCAGGACCCTGTCTGGGTGGACTCGCTGTGGGAAGCGCACGGAGGGGCAGAGGAGGCTGAATGCTCCGAGGTCAGACCCAGGAAGGTGGAAGCTGTGTGAGCTGTGTGTCCTGAAGACAGGCTGCTCACAGAAAGGAGACTGCCCCAGAGTCCTGCCTGGCTTCATGGGGAGCAGTTCCAGAGCATCGCCCGGGGACGCCGTGACACCCTTAAAAGCTGCAGGCTCCAAACAAACCACCGCCTATGAGGACAGGTGGCAGGGAAAGTGTCTGGAGCTCTGAGAACAGCACGTCCTGCCAGGCAGCTCCCCCTCCTCAAAGCAGCCTTTATTTATCCCAGCATTTCGTGCTGCAGCTGCAATCAAGAGGCATTTGATGCTAAACTCCTTGGCATCTGTCCCCTGCATATTTCGGTTATTATTTATACCCTGCAACTCCCACATTCTGCTGAAGAGACAGAGCTGGAGGTGCCGAAACCCCTGCTGGCAGCAGCCGAGGGAGTGGGCCAGGCAGTTGCCGGTGAGGAAAGGACAGCGTCTTCATGCTCCGTGCCCCGGTAGCGAGCACCTGGCCGACTCAGGCAGGTTGGTGGTTTGTACGTGGGCATGCACGACCGGTTGTTCTTGGAGATGGAGCAGCTGCTTTCTCCGGCCAGGCCTGTTAGCCTCTCCCTGCGCTGGCCAAGGCCTACGCTCGTCCTGGGGGGAATCCTGGTTCAATCCATGGAGTTACTGAACAGAGGAGTCTGCTTCTCGTGCTACATCTTCCAAAGGGCTCCCTGCTTGTGTAAGGGGGGGCCTCCAAGGGGTCTGAGGCCGAGCACCCAAAAATGGAGGTGCCCAGAATGAGCCAGGACTTTGGAAAATATTGGCCTTGTGGGGCCTCTGCCATCAGGACGCCCTGAGCAATACAAGCCGGGCCGGGGAGTAGTCTGTTGCTGGCCACACTCCGTGTGTAGATGCAGCCTGCTTTTGAGCACAGCTGGGACTTGAACCAGGAGTTTAGTTTGAATAATCAGAAAGTAAATTGCTAGTAGTTAAATCTACTAGGCTCCCCAGAGGAAGAGGTGGGAGCTCCCACCCGTGAGTCATTCCAAGAGAAGGCCACGGAGCACGTGCTGGAGGGAACACTCCTGCAGGGGCCGAGGGATGAACTGAGGTGGGTGGCCGTCTCTGGCAGGGGCTGAGTTCCTGTCCATGTCTGCTGGGAGGAGCTTCTATTTTCTAAGAGGAAGCTGGTAGTCATGCACCCAGGAGGTGTATGCACCTGCCACATACCCCCTGGATTAGACTTGCTTTCAGCAGGGCTAGCCACCAGGTTACTCTGAACCGGCTCAATCCCAGCAGCGTGAAGATGGCTCAGACTGAAATGGCTGAAATAGTCCTCCAACAGCGCCTTTCAAAAATCCCCCGAAGCCGCTGCTTCTGAGAGCACGTGGTGGGCCCTGCAGGCCAGTAGCCAGAGGGCAAAACACGAGCGTGGGTGGGAACTGAAAGGGCGTTGGTTCAGAGAACAATTCAGCACCGCTAGCGAGGTGGCACTAAGCTGCTTGCCCTTACAACGATCTTGTCCCAACTGCTCAGTCCCAGCGTCCCGTGTGGACAGGGCCTTTGAGACACTCAGAGAGTCTGTGCACTTAAACCATTGCTTTTGATTCCAGTTAGGTATAGAACCCTCTTCTCCTCCTCCAACTGGGAATTGTTCAGAGTTGGCTGGCGGGGACGGGGGGGAGGGGGTTGGTTGGGGAACTGCTGAGTTGTCTGAAAAGAAAGTGGAACTAGTCCGCGGTGTGCAAAGCAAGCAACTCTAGCTCCGGGCATCTGCAGATGGCACTTCTCCTTTCCTTTGACGTGGCACTGGGCCAGTCATCACAGCAGAAGTGAAAGGTGCATTCCAAAAGCTTCTTCAGATAAACAAGGAAGGAACAGGAGGATGGGCACAGGAATGACAATGGCTGGTTCTCACTCAAAGCCAACTCTTCCGCTGATTATCGTGAGAAAATTCCTTACTGAGAGTTCCACCAGGCTGTGGATGTTCTCGCAAGAGAGCCCTGGGGGCCTCATTGCTTGAGCAATTGAAACAAAATCCACAAAGGAACAATCCTGCATCGGCAGAGGTGGGGGATGGACAAAATAGGACCTAAAGCCATAGGGTCTTCTCCAGCTGCAATATCCGTGATTCCGTGGAGCAAAGTCCATTTCTCGTGGGAGAATGGAGCAACGTAGAATGACGACGGGGCTAGAATCACTTCACAGATGCTGGAGTGTGGGTGGCTCCCAGAATGCACCTCACCAGCCATTTTGTGCTTTTGGCACGCTATGTATTTGGCTGGATAAAAATATGCCCGCCTTGGGCCTAAGGCAATCCGAAGAAACGTTTTGTGATAGAGGCACAAAATGGCCACCACACATTTCCCAAAGGACACAGATATAAAGGCAGGCATGAGGAAGGGACACTGTTTCCCACGTCATTTAAATTCCAACAGGAACATGGGCAGGCCGGGATTCCAGGCGGGATTTTAGCCAAGACAAAGCTTAACGCTTCCTCAGAGTGCCTCAGATCCTTGACTGCTCATTCAGGAGGCCTTATTTTGACTGAAGTCCTCCCTAAAGGCCCGTGCCTTTGGCAGCGCGGTGACCCCAGCTGCCGCAGTGGGGCGCTGGTTCAGTGATGGGCCGGACCGGGCAGGGCACAGGGCTTTGTCCTGGATGGCGTGGACTGAGAGCTGTTTGAAAGACTTTGCTGCCAGTCGGGGTGGTGTGGGGGGACGATGCGGCAAAGGGCCAGCTAGGAGACACCAGTGTAGGGCCGCAGCTGTCTCTCACCACGTGCCTATGCAGTGCCCCGCACGGGGGGGCCTGATCTCGGCCAAGGCCTCTAGGAGTTACTGCTCATCATGCTGCGGCTGCTAATCAAGGCAGGCATTTGGCTCCATAGCAGAAGCCAAACTCCCTCTGTCTAGCACGGATCTAGGGATCAAGGGAGGCTTCCTCCCACGCAGCACTATGGGGAGGCCAGGGTGGTCCCAACCCCTGATACCTGTTGGGGAGCTGGGACCCCCGGGCTGAGAACCCCTGTCCTAGCCAACAGGCATGGGAGACAGCTGCGAGCTCTCGACTTGAGTCCGGAGAGCTAGCACATTAATGCCAGGCGCCCGCTGGGCTGGGCTCTGCAGCGTACGGCTCTGCCCACTGCAACTCACTCCTCCTACACTCACCTCGCAGCAGTGAATCCCGCCCACTGTCCCTTCAGCTCCCACACAAACACACGGCACGGCTTTACTCCGATTCCCAGGCCAGGGCAAGCTCAGACTAGACAGCCCATGGCTGCTTGGGGAGCAGTTAGGAAGCCAGCCCTGATTTACAGCTGCCCCCTTCCAGCTTCATGTACAGGAGCTGGGATTCCTCCTCTCCAACGCCTTGAGCGGCAGGGAGCAGCTGGCACCCCAGGGTGATGAAGAGGCCAATGCCTTACCTACGCTAGCCCCATCCGGAGAGCTGCCCTTGACACAGGAATGACACAGCCTCCGGGGATCATTCCTCCTTTACTGAACCCACTGGTTTGTTCACTCCCGCTTTCCCAGAAGAGCTGGATTTTTTGACTAAACCACAGAATAACTGATTGTTCCTGTAATGAACCAGCCTGAACACCACCCAGGCTGTGTGGCTGTCAGCTAGAGCCTCTTCCTTAGCCATCCACGACCAGAAAGGCAGCCAAGGAAGCCTCTAAAGAAGAGGTCCAGAATGAGCAGGGGCAGGCAAACTAGCCTCCCCACCGCACCCTCCCTGCCCCTAGCAAAGAGGACTCCAGGACACATTCAGCCCTTGGCCGCTCTCTGCTGAGCCTGCCTGGGGGGGACCCCATTAGTGACGACGGTGCCTGTCAGTTCAATGTCGGGGAGCCATTTCCACCCAGTGTTGGACTGAGACACATGGATTCACGAAGCTCACGTGCTATAGAACAATCCAGATTTTATCAGCCAGGCCAGGGATATGAGCAGCGGTCTGAACCCAGCTCAGCTTTCACTTGACTCCAGGAGCTGGGGCTTTACAAAAACCAATATAATATTGTAAGAGTCAGCCCTGGGCATTAGCATGGGACGGGGCAGGGAGAGAGATGACTAGCACCCATCCACCTCGCTAGCTACTCATTGAATTAAAGCACGGGCCAGTTGCACAGTCCATTTGGCTTCTCAAACCCTCCCTGCTTTCTCTTTAATGGACATGGGGGTCACAACCTCCCTTTGCATTGGACATGGGACGTTAGTGGCCCCCGAGGGGGTGACCGAGATAGAGGCAAGCACTTAAGCCGAGTCTCTCCACTTTCTCTTTCCGGGGAGTGACAGGCGGGCAGCTGGCTCAGCTCGCCAGCAGCCTCGCATGTCCTTGCTGGGTCACCGTGCAGCCGGGGCTGCAGCATGCATTCCCCGTGCCTCGTTCAAAGAAGGCAGGGTCCCCTTTAAAACATAAATCTCGGCCCAATACCCCAGTGTGGACACGAGCCATTGCCTCCATCACATTATCCTCAGGCACGACGAGCAAATGCCCAGGCCTGCCGAGGGGGGCTTGGGAAAGCACCCCCAGCTCCAGACACTTGCCCCGCGATCAGCCGGCTTCCTGGCCTGGGCGCCATCGCACCTTGTGCCATTGCCTGGTCCCCCCGGACAGATGGAGCGCTGGCTACGTTCACAGCATGACGAGGCGGCCAGCCAAAGGCCAGCGGCCTGGAGAGACGCAACGTTGCTAACCCGGCAGATGGTCCCCTTCCCGTCGAGTCAGTGCTGGCTCCAAAGCCCCAGTGCAGCACCACAAGGAACGGGGTGTGGGCTCCCTACTGAGGGTTCTCCCCTAGGAGTCAGTTCTGACCCTGCTGCCCCAGAGCAGCGGTAGGGGGCTCGATGTTGCAAGGCATGGGGGGAGCGATTCCAGAGGGGGTGCTCTTCCCAGTGTGGCACTATGGGGCACTGTGCTGCAGGGAGTGAGGCGGGGGCGGCTCAGTAGGGGAAGCACTCTCCTTGCGGCCCATGCTGACCCCAATGTCCTTGCATAGCCCTGGGGGAAGGGGGGGGCGTGCTAGGCTTCAGAGCGTCATACTGGCAGTTTGGGAAGTAGTTCTCTTTTCTCTGATTCCATCTGGACCTCGCTGTTCTGTGATGACACAGGGGCGTGGTGCCAGTGGATGTGTCAGCTTTTGCAGGAGAAAGAAAACTGAAAGTCTGTACATGAAAGATCCAGCATTGCTTTTTGTAACAAAAAAAGTGTGTCAGCCAGACTCCCTCCACTCATTACACCCTGCCTCCCTGGGCTCGCCTTAGACTTTCTGATGGATACAGCAGGCAAACTCCTGGATCTGCTAATGGTGGGTAATGTAAATTAGTCTGCCAGTTAGCTACCTCGTTATGAAAGACACTAAATTGCCTGAGATCTTTTGCTTCAAACAAGCAACAATCATCCAGCAAGGCAATCTGCTGCATTGTCTGGCAAGTTGAATGTATTTTGGATCAGATCTCCATGAATCGTCACCATTCAAATACCCCCCAGTGGCTGCAACACAATGAGGATTTCTCGGGCATGCAAGAGCAAAAGCAGACTGTTGCTCCAGCCCCTCAGTGCCAGGGTAACACGTATCCTCATCAATATGTGGACACTGGGCTCCACTGGTCTAGAAATTCAAATAATCATCATCGGGGCAGTCACTGGGTGGTAGGGGCTTGCCCTTCATCCCTCCTCTAGTTCTTGTCATGCAGGCTGAAAGCAGAAGACCGGAGTCCGAATTGCAGGCACTGTGATGTTTATTGGGGCTAGTTTCAAGCAAGCATATCCGTAGCTCTGACACCGCAGAGCCTTGTCCCCGTGTCCCAGTTTCCCCTTCCTTAGCAGGCATAATTATACCTGCATGAAGAAAAGGAGGACTTGTGGCACCTTAGAGACTAACCAATTTATTTGAGCATGAGCTTTCGTGAGCTACAGCTCACTTCATCGGATGCATACTGTGGAAACTGCAGAAGACATTGTATACACACAGAGACCATGAAACAATACCTCCTCCCACCCCACTCTCCTGCTGGTAATAGCTTATCTAAAGTGATCATCAAGTTGGGCCATTTCCAGCACAAATCCAGGTTTTCTCACCCTCCGCCCCCCCCACACAAACTCACTCTCCTGCTGGTAATAGCCCATCCAAAGTGACCACTCTCTTCACAACGTGCAGGATAATCAAGGTGGGCCATTTCCAGCACAAATCCAGGTTTTCTCACCCCCCCCACCCCCCTACACACACAAACTCACTCTAGGTGGACTCCTCCTGAAGGTCGAAACAGCAGACTGGACTTCTACATAGAGTGCTTCCGTCGACGTGCACGGGCTGAAATTGTGGAAAAGCAGCATCTTTGCCCCATAACCTCAGCCGTGCAGAACACAATGCCATCCACAGCCTCAGAAACAACTCTGACATCATAATCAAAAAGGCTGACAAAGGAGGTGCTGTTGTCGTCATGAATAGGTTGGAATATGAACAAGAGGCTGCTCGGCAGCTCTCCAACACCACTTTCTACAAGCCATTACCCTCTGATCCCACTGAGAGTTACCAAAAGCAACTACAGCATTTGCTCAAGAAACTTCCTGAAAAAGCACAAGATCAAATCCGCACAGACACACCCCTGGAACCCCGACCTGGGATATTCTATCTACTACCCAAGATCCATAAACCTGGAAATCCTGGGCACCCCATCATCTCAGAGACTGGCACCCTGACAGCAGGATTTGTCTGGCTATGTAGACTCCCTCCTCAGGCCCTACGCTACCAGCAGTCCCAGCTATCTTCGAGACACCACTGACTTCCTGAGGAAACTACAATCCATTGGTGATCTTCCTGATAACACCATCCTGGCCACAATGGATGTAGAAGCCCTCTACACCAACATTCCACACAAAGATGGACTACAAGCCGTCAAGAACACTATCCCCGATAATGTCACGGCTAACCTGGTGGCTGAACTTTGTGACTTTGTCCTTACCCATAACTATTTTACATTTGGGGACAATGTATACCTTCAGATGAGCGGCACTGCTATGGGTACCCGCATGGCCCCACAGTATGCCAACATTTTTATGGCTGATTTAGAACAACGCTTCCTCAGCTCTCGTCCCCTAACGCCCCTACTCTACTTGCGCTATATTGATGACATCTTCATCATCTGGACCCATGGAAAAGAAGCCCTTGAGGAATTCCACCATGATTTCAACAATTTCCATCCCACCATCAACCTCAACCTGGTCCAGTCCACACAAGAGATCCACTTCCTGGACACTACAGTGCTAATAAACAATGGTCACATAAACACCACTCTATACCGGAAACCTACTGACCGCTATTCCTACCTACATGCCTCCAGCTTTCACCCTGACCACACCACACGATCCGTCGTCTACAGCCAAGCTCTGCGATACAACCGCATTTGCTCCAACCCCTCAGACAGAGACAAACACCTACAAGATCTCTATCAAGCGTTCTTACAACTACAATACCCACCTGCGGAAGTGAAGAAACAGATTGACAGAGCCAGAAGAGTTCCCAGAAGTCACCTACTACAGGACAGGCCTAACAAAGAAAATAACAGAACGCGACTAGCCGTCACCTTCAGCCCCCAACTAAAACCCCTCCAACGCATTATTAAGGATCTACAACCTATCCTGAAGGATGACCCAACACTCTCACAAATCTTGGGAGAAAGGCCAGTCCTTGCCTACAGACAGCCCCCCAACCTGAAGCGAATACTCACCAGCAACCACACACCACACAACAGAACCACTAACCCAGGAACCTATCCTTGCAACAAAGCCTGTTGCCAACTGTGCCCACATATCTATTCAGGGGACACCATCACAGGGCCTAATCACATCAGCCACACTATCAGAGGCTCGTTCACCTGCACATCCACCAATGTGATATATGCCATCATGTGCCAGCAATGCCCCTCTGCCATGTACATTGGTCAAACTGGACAGTCTCTACGTAAAAGAATAAATGGACACAAATCAGATGTCAAGAATTATAACATTCATAAACCAGTCGGAGAACACTTCAATCTCTCTGGTCACTCGATTACAGACCTAAAGGTTGCAATGTTACAACAAAAAGACTTCAGAAACAGACTCCAGCGAGAGACTGCTGAATTGGAATTAATTTGCAAACTGGATACAGTTAACTTAGGCTTGAATAGAGACTGGGAGTGGATGGGTCATTACACAAAGTAAAACCATTTCCCCATGTTTATTCCCCCCCCACCGCCCTCTGCTCCTTAGATGTTCCTGTTAACTGCTGGCAATGGCCCACCTTGATTATCACTACAAAAGGTTTTCTTCCCCGCCCCCCCACCGCTCCCCCGCTCTCCTGCTGGTAATAGCTCACCTTACCTGATCACTCTCCTTACAGTGTGTATGGTAACACCTATTGTTTCATGTTCTCTGTGAATATAAATCACAGACATGAAGGTCGCTATCTTACAACAAAAAAACTTCAAATCCAGACTCCAGCGAGAAACTGCTGAATTGGAATTCATTTGCAAATTGGATACTATTAATTTAGGCTTAAACAGAGACTGGGAGTGGCTAAGTCATTATGCAAGGTAGCCTATTTCCCCTTGTTTTTTCCTAGCCCCCGCCCCCCGACGTTCTGGTTAAACTTGGATTTATGCTGGAAGTGGCCCACCTTGATTGTCATGCACATTGTGGGGAGAGTGGTCAGTTTGGATGAGCTATTGCGAGCAGGAGAGTGAGTTTGTGGGGGGGGGGAGGGGGGGGGAGAAAACCTGGATTTGTGCTGGAAATGGCCCACCTTGATTATCATGCACATTGTAGGGAGAGTGGTCACGTTGGATAAGCTATTACCAGCAGGAGAGTGAGTCTGTGTGTGTGTGTTTTTTTGAAAAAAAGGAGGGGGGGGGTGAGAAAACCTGTATTTGTGCTGGAAGTGGCCCACCTTGATTGTCATGCACAGTGTGGGGAGAGTGGTCACTTTGGATGAGCTATTGCCAGTAGGAGAGTGAGTTTGTGTGTGTGTGGTGGGGGTGGGGGGGTGAGAAAACCTGGATTTGTGCTGGAAATGGCCCACCTTGATTTTCATGCACATTGTAGGGAGAGTGGTCACTTTGGATAGGCTATTACCAGCAAGAGAGTGAGTTTGTGTGTGTGGTTTTTGGAGGGGGGTGAGGGGGTGAGAGAACCTGGATTTGTGCAGGAAATGGCCCACCTTGATGATCATACACATTGTGAAGAGAGTGGTCACTTTGGATGGGCTATTACCAGCAAGAGAGTGAGTTTGTGTGTGTGGTTTTTGGAGGGGGGTGAGGGGGTGAGAGAACCTGGATTTGTGCAGGAAATGGCCCACCTTGATGATCACTTTAGATAAGCTATTACCAGCAGGAGAGTGGGGTGGGAGGAGGTATTGTTTCATGGTCTCTGTGTATATAATGTCTTCTGTATTTTCCACAGTATGCATCCGATGAAGTGAGCTGTAGCTCACGAAAGCTCATGCTCAAATAAATTGGTTAGTCTCTAAGGTGCCACAAGTCCTCCTTTTCTTTTTGCGAATACAGACTAACACGGCTGTTACTCTTATACCTGCATGCACACCCCTGGTCCCACCCCTGACAATGTATGGTCATGTTCCGGTTTGGAGGGTCTTGAGTCTGGGGGCTTCAGCACCACCTCTTTTGAACCCCATGGCAGGGTGATGGAGTGAAGTTGTGCTTCGGTCAGGGACAGGCCTTTCTTTAGCCTTTTCATGTTTCTTACACGTTCCCCTCCCATCCCTTCGCCCCTCCCAGCTGATTGCTTGACCTTATCTCGGGAGAGGAGCTTGAGGCAGGACCTGTCCTTCAAGTGTGCGCTCGTAGGTTACATTCCCACTATACCTAGTAACACTTGAGCTCTATTTCTTATCTTTCCTCATGCTTATCTTTCCCCATCCGGTTGTGGAAAATGCAACACACAGTGTCTTTGTTCTTTGTCCACACATTTTCATAAGAACTTAAGAACATAAGAACAGCCATACTGGCCATCTATCCCAGTATCCTGTCTGCTGACAGTGGCCAGTGCCAGGTGCCCCAGAGGGAATGAACAGAACAGGGAATCATCAAGTGAGCCATCCCCTGTCGCCCATTCCCAGCTTCTGGCAAACAGAGGCTAGGGACACCAGCCCTGCCCATCCTGGCTAATAGCCATTGAAGGACCTATCGTCCATGAACTTATCTAGTTCTTTTTTGAACCGTATTATAGCCTTGGCCTTTATAACATCCTCTGGCAAGGAGTTCCACAGGTTGACTGTGTATTGTGTGAAGAAATACTTCCTTTTGTTTGTTTTAAACCTGCTGCCATAGGCACCGACTCCGTGGGTGCTCCGGGGCTGGAGCACCCAGGGGGAAAAATTGGTGGGTGCTCTTCACCCACTGGCAGCTCACCGCCCCAGCTCACCTCCACCTCCACTCCGCTCCGCCTCCTCCCTTGAGCACACCGCTGGGTCCTGCTTCTCCCCCCTCCCTCCCAGCGCTTGTGCCATGAAACAGCTGTTTCGCGTGGCAAGCCTGGGAGGGAGGAGGGGGAACGCGGTGCGCTTGGGGGAGGAGGCGGGGCCGGGGCAGGGATTTGGGGAGGGATCCAATAGGGGCGGGGAGGGGCAGAGTTGGGGCAGGGGTGGGGGGGGGGGCGTGCTAGCACCCACCGGCACCGACAAAAGTTGGTGCCCGTGCCTGCGGCCTGTTCATTTCATTGGGTGACCCCTAGTTCTTGTGTTACGAGAAGGAGTAAATAACGCTTCCTGGTCTACCTTCACACCACTCATGATTTTATAGACCTCAATCATATCCCCCCTTTTCCAAGCCGAAAAGTACCAGTCTTATTCATTGCTCCTCATACAGGAGCCGTTCCATAACCCTAATCGTTTTTGTTGCCCTTTTCTGAACCTTTTCCAATTCAAATAGATCTTTTTTGAGATGGGGCGACCAGATCCACACGCAGTATTCAAGATGTGGGCATACCATGGATTTCTATAGAGGCATTAGGATATTTTCCATCTTATTATCTCTCCCTTTCTTAATGATGTCCAGCATTCTGTTTGCTTTTTTGACTGTCGCTGCACATTGAGTGGATGTTTTCAAAGAAGTATCCACGACTCCAAGATCTCTTTCTTGAGTGGTAACAGCTAATTTAGACCCCATCATTTTATATGTAGAGTTGGTATTATGTTTTCCAATGTGCATTACTTTGCATTTATCAACATTGAATTTCATCTGCCATTTCGTTGCCCAGTCACCCAGTTCTGAGAGATCCTTTTGTAGCTCTTCACAATCTGTCTGGGACTTAACTATCTTGAGTAGTTTTGTATCATCTGCAAATTTTGCCACCTCACTTTTACCGCTTTTTCCAGACCATTTATGAATATGTTGAACAGGACTGGTCCCAGTACGGACCCCTGGCGGACACCACTATTTACCTCTCTCCATTCGGAAAACTGACCATTTATTCCTACCCTTTGTTTCCTATCTTTTAACCAGTTACCAACCCATAAGAGGACCTTCCCTTGTATCCCATGACAGTTTACTTTGCTTAAGAGTCTTTGGTGAGGAACCTTGTCAAAGGCTTTCTGAAAATCTAAGTACACTCTATCCACTGGATCCTCCTTGTCCACATGCTTGTTGACCCCCTCAGAGAATTCTAGTAGATTGGTGAGGTGTGATTTCCCTTTACAAAAACCATGTTGACCCTTCCCTAACAAATTATGTTCATCTCTGTGTCTGACAATTTTGTTCTTTACTATAGTTTCAACCAGTTTGTCCGATACTGAAGTGAGGCTTCCAGCCTGTAATTGCCGGGATCACCTCTGGAGCCCTTTTTAAAAATTGGCGTCACATTAGCGATCCTCCAGTCATCTGATACAGAAGCTGATTTAAATGATCGGTTACAGACGACAGTTAGTAGTTCTGCAATTTCACATTTGAGTTCCCTCAGGACTGTTGGGTGATACCATCTGGTCCTGGGGACTTAATACTGTTTAGTTTATCAGTTCCTTCCAAAACCTCCTCTATTGACACCTCAATCTGGGACAGTTCCTCAGATTTGTCACCTAAAAAGAATGGCTCAGGTTTGGGAATCTCCCTCACATCATCAGCTGTGAAGACCAATGCAGAGAATTCATTTAGTTTCTCCACAATGACCGTATCGTCCTTGAGTGCTCCTTTAGCACCTTGATCGTCCAATGGCCCCACTGGTTGTTTAACTGGCTTCCTGCTTCGGATGTACTTACAAAATTTTTTGCTATTACTTCTTGAGTCTTTGGTTAGCTGTTCTTCAAATTCTTTTTTGGCCTTCCTAATTATATTTTTACACTTCATTTGCCAGAGTTTATGCTCCTTTCTATTTTCCTCACTGGGATTTGACTTCCACTTTTTAAAGGATGCCTTTTTGTCTCTCACTGCTTCTTTTACTTTGTTGTTTAGCCACGGTGGCACTTCTTTAGTTCTCTTACTATGTTTTTTAATTTGGGGTGTACGTTGAAATTGAGCCTCTATTACGGTGTCTTTAAAAAGTTTCCACGCAGCTTGCAGGGATTTCACTTTTTGCGCTGTACCTTTTAATTTCTGTTTAACTAACTACCTCATTTTTGTGTAGTCCCCCTTTCTGAAATTAAATGCTACCGTGTTGGGCTGCTGTGGTGTTTCCCCCACCACAGGGATGTTAAATTCAATTATATTATGGTCACTATTACCAGGTGGTCCAGCTATATTCACCTCTTGGACCTGATCCTGTGCTCCACTTAGGACTAAATCAAGAATTGATTAAGAATATAAAAGTATCAAAAGTTAAAAGGTGAAAAAAAAACCCCAAAATTCTATCTCAGACAAATATACAGGCCTACATACTAACACTGGGATTCGGCTCTCAGATGTGTGCCCTGGATGTACGATTTGGGGTGATCTCTTAGGGAGTGATTTCAGAGATCCAGGTTCCATCAGGGCTTTTACACCACAATCCCCAGCTTTTGTGTACCTTGACCGTGCTCCTGGTACCGAAAACGTATGTCAGAACAAGCCATTCAGTCCCACCTTGGAAGGTCCTTGTTGGGACCATGGTTAACCTGAGAGCTGCCACAATGGGTCAGACCAATGGTCCATCTTGCCTAGGATCCTGTCTCCGAAATCCTGTATCAAAGCTTCAGGGGGAGTGTACAGAATGGGGCAATTTGGAGAGATCCACCCATGTCTTTCACTCCCAACTTCTGGTAGTCAGAGGTTTAGCATTCCTGACCTTCTTGGCTAATGGTCATTGATAGTAATTTATTGCTGGACCTATCCTCCAGGAACTCATCCAATTCTGTTTTTGAACCCTATTATGCTTTTTGGCAATCATGACATCCCATAGCAATTAATTTCACAGGTTAATGGTGCGTTGTGTGAAAAAGTACTTCCTCAGATTTCTACTAAACCTGTTGCCTCAATTTCATTGGGTGACCCCTGGTTTTTGGATTGTATTGGTTCTATTTCCCTTATCGAGGGAAGGGTAACACCTGGGACCCCCAGCGTGTGCAGCCGGGCAGCTTGGCGTTCCTCTGATAATTTCCCTTGAAAGCGAAGTTTCCTTCTAGCGAAATCCAGTTTCCCCTTTTCGAAAACAGATGGAAACCAGAGCCAAGCAGCCCCAGAGACCAGGGAGCACTAACCACTTTGCCAGTAGAAAAACCAGTTAGACAACCAGCACATCTGCAGTTGCCCTCAACCCCGCCCCGTCCCAGCCACCTGCTCCCCTCTCTCCCCCCATACTCCGTATTCCCCTCTCTATTCCTCTCGCCCCTACTGGCTCCTTGTGAATGCATCTCGTGCTTTGAATAACTGTCTGAAGCTTGGGCAATCAACCGCTCTCTAGCCGGGGCTGTCAGTTTCAGGGGTCTGCTCCTGTCCCTCGGCACCTACACACACAGTTTCTTTGAATGGGATATTAAATGATCCATGTTTGCTGGTTCCAGGGGAGCAGTCATGGCACAGGGAGCTTTTCACCACTGGGGAGCCTTTCACCACTGGGGAGCTAGCTCCAAGCTGGCCAGACTGGGAATAATCATTGAGACCGACACCTCTTTGGAGACCCCTGGGAAATGAGTCTGTGGGTCTCCCTCTAGTTCCCAGTGGGGAGGTGTCCCTACATCACAAATCCCACAGTGATAAGTGCCTCCAACTGGCCTCCTTGTTGGTGGTCTTGGCAGAGAGACCAAGGAGCGAGTGGGCCCTGGGCTCTGTGCTTCCTGCCCGCCCCGGGGGCTGCGGGGGCAGGCGGGAGGGGTGTCCTGGTTGGTGGGGACCCCAATGGACTGAGACACAAGGTTGTGGGAAGGGTGGGGGCACTGACAGGACTGCGATACAAGCTCACATCGCCATTGGGCCCATGCAATGCGGCATTCGGTGGGAACGGGGAGGGAAACTCTGCTGGGCGCGCTCTCCTGATCCACCTTTGCCCTCCGATCGCTGCCAGCTCACTTACTGGAGGCTCGGGCTCCTAGGGGAGGTGCCAGGGAAGGTACTTTCCAGGCTGGGTTTTGGCAGCAGGACAGAAATGCTCCCTCCATTTGTTTGCTATTCCCCCACAGCCCCCACCCTGTGTTTGCTGCTCTGAGAGGTTTTCACTCATCTCCAGTTGAATTGCTGTCCTGCACGGGCGGGGTGATGGGGCAGAGCCAGGCCCAGGGCACAGCATCTGCATCCGGGTCCCGATTCCAGACCGCATCCGCAGCCCCAGCTCTGAGAGGGTCCAAGCTCCGGGGCGTGGACTTGGGTCTGTCTCAGTCAAGGATTCGATTCCATGCTCTGTAGGCTCGGGCCTGGCTCCGGGGGCCTGGGCTACTCCCCGAGGGGTGGGAGAAGAGGCAGCTGGGTGGTATGAGGCCTGCGGAGGCCAGGGATGCCAGTGGGGACACGGGGTGGGCGGGCACACCCCATGGGTGGACCGTAGAAAAGCAGGCCCCTACTTACCCTGGCACAGTCTCTTGCAGTGGGCAGGCAGGCTGAGCCATGGCCAGTGCTCACCCCACCGGGACATGCCCGCTCTGGGGCACTGAGCAGTAGTGAGACCCCTTCCTCCCACCCCGGACACTGCCCGTCGCTAGCCAGACCCAAACCCACTGACGGCAGAGCTCTAGCTTAGGCCCCACATACAAAATGCTGCACAGACGCCCCCTGCAACATTACGGCTGCCTCTTGCTGGCTGCAGGGTCTCCCTGCGTATTCCCTTGGTCCCAGGAGCAGCCAGCATCATAGTCTAGCCCTGTGTGCTTCTGACCTCCTTTAAGGAACACCATTCCCTAACCCCAGGGCGTGACGCAGCCGGGTCCAGCCCTGCTCAGAGCCAGGGCAGGGACCCTCCTCAGACCTGGCCATGGGAAGGGATACCCTCTCGCTCAGCCATCTCTGTTAGCTCCCATCCCTTTCCCGTCTTATGTTTGGACTCAAGCCAATATTCAGAAGCTGAAACAAAAATGAGTGTGACTGGATGCCGAGAAACAGAACTAAAAGCTCAGAGCTCCTTACACTTGTGTTTGGATCCCCAGATGGGGAGGTGGGAAGCCCCTGGCCAGCCAGGTCTCTTAAATAGCTTTGACTGGAACATCGCTGGGTTCTGTTTTTTCAGTTCAGGGGGTTGGGGGGGGGGGGTCTATTCTGGGGAGAGGCGACTGAAAAAGATTGGGGGGGTGGGGTGGATAATCAGCTGACCATGAGCTCCCAGTGTAACTCTGTGGCCAAAAGGGTTAACGTGATCCCAAGATGCATAAACCAGGAACTCTCAGGTAGGCACAGAGAGGTAACTTTACCTCTGTGTTTGGCACTGGTGCAACTGCTGCTGGAATCATGGGTCCAGTTCGGGTGCCCACAATTTAAGAAAGATGTTGATAAATCGGAGAGGGTTCAGAGAAGAGTGACAAAAATGATTGAAGGATTGAAAAACCTTTAGATTGCGCTCCTTGAATCTCTTTAGCTGATCACAGTCTAGAAGTACCTACACGGGGAACAAATATTTCATAGGCTATTCAGTCTAGCAGACAAAGGCCTAACGTGACCCCATGACTGGAAATAGAAGCTAGACAAATTCAGACTAGAAATAAAGGGTACATTTTAAACAGTGACAGTGATTAACCACTGGAACAATTTACCAAGGGTTGTGGTGGATTCACCATCACTGGCACGTTTTAAATCAAGATTGAATGGTTTTCTTCCCAGAATGCCCCTTGGGTTTATATAGGGCAGGGAGCCAATCAGGAGCCATGAGGCTGCTGTCTGTCAAACCCTTGAGGCGGAACTTCCCATGGTCTGTGTGCACAGCAGGTCATGGCTACAGCTAGTTACAGCGGCTGCTGGGTGGTAGCCTGGAGGCCGGGGTCCTAGAGCTGTGGGGCCATATGTGCTCTCCGTAATGCTCGTTACCTGCTCAAAGGAGGAGATTTGCTTGGATGTGGTTTGCTCTCGATAAATTCATGCTGTTACTTATTAGGTGCTTACACGTTGGGGTTTGATTATTTGCTCCATTATCTTTTGTTTCCAGTGGAAACGCAAATTGTCCCTTTGCTGCATTGCCTGGCCAAACCAGAGTGGGGGCAGGGAATTGAACAGGCTTCGGGAAAACCTTCCCTGCTTTTGAAAAGCCGTTTTTCATGGAAAACATTTCGCTCTAGATGGCAGGTGTTATGCTAGGGCCGTGTCCTGGAGGCCACAAGGACCAGCCTGGCTGCACGGCAGATTGTAGCATCTTCCCTTTCCCTTGCCCTCGGCTGGATTCAACCTGGGGGCCACGGCAGGGCTGTGAGGGTGTTCCGGGACTCAGGGGGGACCTTTGCCCCACGGTGAGGTAACGGGATAGGGGCGGGGTAGAACGGCAGTGCTGTGTATTCGGGCCCTCTGCAATCTTCCCAATTTTCTCTTCTACAGCCAGTGACATATGGTCCCAGTCACCCTCCTTCCACCTGCAAAGCTCAGGCAGTCCATGTCCCAGGGGTGCCCCTTCCACAGCCCTCCTCCCGCCTGCCCGCACCCTGTGGATGGCTCCATGGCCGAGCAGCGGCTGGGAGAGGCGCAGGGACAGAGAGCTCAGCGGTGGGGACCCTGTCTCGCACTGGGCTTGTCTGTCGCCATGCTGAGGTGCCCATGTGTTCGCTCGCTCTTTCCCACGCTGGTTTTGTGGGAACGACAAACATTTTTCATAAAAGCCCGGGATTATAAAAGCACAGCACAGCACGGTCATCTCCCTGACTGTGGGCAGCCGCCCCAAGCACAAAGCGGTGTGGGCAGTGCCTGGGGAACCAGCTCATGCCCCGGCCACAGCAAGAGCAGCTCTCCGGAGTGCCCTGCTCCTCGCAGAGGAGATGGGGGGCATCCGGGCTAGGCGACCCTCGAGATCTTTGCCGCTGTAGCAATGTGGGCTAGAGGGGGTGATTTTCCTGTGGCAAAAGCCCAGGTGGAGAGACGGTTACCCTGGCATAAGAGTGCTTTTGCCAGGATTGGTGAATTCCACTCGTGTAACCTGTATTTAAACTCGGAGGGTTTGCTTGCCCGGCTTTATCGCTATGGCTAGGCCATCTGTCTGCCGTGTCCACCTTTTTCCAATGAAGCCCTGCCCCAATCTCTCTCTCGCCAGGCCCCGGCCCTTTGCTAACACCGGCTATTTACTTTCTCTTTCACAAAGGGGGAAAGGGGATTTTTTTTTTTTTTTTTGCTGTTATTGCTTTGGTCAAACATTAACTTGTGTGTCAGCACTGGCTCTAATCTGGCCCTCACTGTCACCTAATGAGCGTGCCATGGTGTGTGAAGGAGGCGCCAGCCTCACTCCAGTTCCTAGGGGACACTTGTGCCCATCTCCCCTGGCAATGGGCACTTGTTACTGGTGGTTCCGCGGCAGGACCACATGGTGAGTGGTTCCCGGAGACAGATCGCTCCAGGTCAGGGTGGAGGTACCATGCAGGGCCCCCGGGTGCCCTGTCACCACGCCGTGCATCCTAAACAGAGAGCTGCATGCTGCCACGTTGCCAGCCAGGCACTTCAGCCTCCCTGGCCCATTCACTCCCCACCACCCTGCTGGGAACGCCAGCCAGGAGCCAGCCACTTCCAGCCGAGACGTGGACACCTGTCCACTAAAAATGGACCAAGGCCCACTCCCCACTTCCCACAGGACGCCTGAAAGGGGTCAGGCCATAGCAGCGCTTGGCTGCTGCTGGCCTCACCCAGAGTGGACCTGGCATCCTAGAGGCGGAAGGATCTGTAGCTCATTAGACCCTCCCCCAGGGTACATTGCAACCTGCACGCAGTGCCGTGGCTTGCCTCTGCCCCAGGACAGTGCAGTGCATGGGCTACGCCATGGGGGGCAAGGCTCTTGTGGGGAGAGCTGTCAGATCTAGGCTGCCTCTCGTCTCTACCACAGCCCCCTGGGTAGCCTGGGCCAAGTCGCCCCCCCGGCTGGAGCTCAGTCTCCCGCGGTGTGAAGAGGGGTGCACTGGGGCTGGGAGGCTGACGCTCTCTTGTCCGTGGGCTGATGGGCTCCTCGGAGGGCAGGTGCCGGAGACGTGCAGGGCTCCAGGATTAGATATCAGCTGGCGATGAGATTACCAGGTGACATATCTGTGTTGGCCTCTCCCAAGTGCTGATGCGGGTGAAAGGGCTGCAGAAGGGCTGGCATCGCTCCATGTGGAAAGCCCCAGAACGTGTTTCTCCTCCCGGCCCCACTCTCAGCTCAGGTGGAGCCTGCGGGGCTGTGCAGAGGGAAGCCTGGTTTACACAGTAACCTGACAGTAAACAGCTCTGGCAGGGCGAGGGTCTGGCTGGGGAGTGGAGAAGCGTTACAGGAACCTCCCAGGGTGCATTTATTCCTCTAAATAATAAACCCTTCCATCGCTCTGCAATGACCCCCCGGGCCCACCTGCAGGGAGCCCGGACACACCCATCCAGCTCCTAGTGGAGCAGGGCTGGGGACTGAACCTTTAGACTCTAGCTCACCCGTTCAAATCCATCACAGACTAGTGCCGTAAAAACCAAACAGGTCTCCTAGAAAACGGCCGTGATTGTGAAATGAGCCAGTGGTGACCACCCAGGTCCCAGCGGGGCAGGCGGCCACATCTCTCCAGCTGCCTTGCCATTAATGTGCCCCTCAAGGATCAAGCAACCCCTACTGTCACAAATCCCCTCTCAGGCCTGGAGGCGATCCTCCATGGACGGGGACGGGGGGCTGGATGGGATGGGGCAGGGCAGAGGCTGCTGGAGCTGCACCTGTCCTGGGCGGAAGGTCTTCAGACTCCAGAGCTGTCAAGCCAGCAGGTTCCACCAGGCCTTGGTTCAGCCCCGTGCTCAGAGAGCCAGAACACTAGCTCTGTACCCACTTGCCATCCAGCCGGGTGAGGGGCCCAGGCAGGCCCAGCTGCACTCATGGCTCAGCATATGCCGGAGAAGCAGCCCCGAGCTTACACTGCAGCAGGAAAAATTCAGCCTCCATGTGAGCAAAGGCGTTATAGCCACGCAGGCAGTGCGGTGTGGGGTGAGCTGCCACGGGAGACTGTCGCTGCAGATCATCCAGCTTGAGAGCAGACAGCCTTCCCCAGGGCAACACAGGCCCTCAGCACAGACTGCACCCGCCACCTTCCAGCCCGAGATCTCCAAGCCTTAGCCGAGGGGGGCAGCGTTCCCATCTCCAGTTCACCGACGGGGACGGGGAGGCCGGAGGCAGGGATTCCTGGGGTGGAGTTCCTGGGGATTTAGTGCAGGTTAGAAACTCAGTCTGCAGCAGGGCAAACGAACTCCATAATGAGAGTCCAGGCTGGTCCCTCTGTGTCGCTGTGGAGCCTTGGACGTCTGTAGGGTCAGTGTGAAGTGGTGGGAAAAGCTGCAGGCGTGGGCGGAGGGCTCTTGTTGTTCAGCGTAGCAGCAGGGAGAGTCACACTGAGACTCGCCGCCTGCTAACGGCCAGTTTTTAAGTCCTCAGATGTTGTTAACTTTTGTACACACCCGGCTTTACGAATGACTCCCATGTGCCACGCTTACAGCTCCTGGTTAACCATAAAACCCACAGATGGTTGTACCATAATTACCCATTTCAGGGATTCTTGCACCTTCCTTACAAACAGATGGGTCTGGCCGCGGTCAGAGACACGATGCTGGGCTAGATGGGACCCGGGGTTGGCGCCAGTCTGGCATTTCCTATGTCGTTAGGAAGTCAGTTTTGGTGCAAATGAAACGGTTCCCTCTCCTCAAATCTACCAGAGGGGGAGCTGTCTGCAGGACTGAATGGGGAGTCCTGCTCTGAAAAGTGACTTGGGCATTGTGTGGCTGCTGCCTGCTTGCCCCCTCTGTGATTTCTGCACCCACTGGGCCCACTTCACATGCAAAAAGAGGGATTTTTCTAACCGCTGGCCCTGCAGCCTCAGCCTGCGCTCAGAGCCAAGTCGGACTCTGCCCTTCTCAGGCACTAACCCCAGCAACAGAGGTTCTGCAGGCTAAACCAAGCCAGCAGTGACCCCTGGGCAGCCCCATTGCCTTCAAATCATGCCCTCTGTAGGCTTGTGACCGCTAGGAAATGGAGCCCCAAATCGCCGACACTGCAACCCAAAAGGAGATTTTAGAATTTTCCTGCACAATGAAATGTTTGAAAAGAAATCACAGGGAGTGAAGCTAAACATTGTGTTCCTATTTCGACCTTTTGATAATCCATGCTCGGCGACTGCAAAAAAAGAAGTTGTTTCGAAACAAAACAATCAAAATGTTCTGTTAAAAAATGTCAAATCAGAACATTTGGACGTTATCATAGAATCATAGAATAACAGAGTTGGAAGGGACCTCTGGATAATCAGCAGAGCATGAGCTCCCAGGGCAACACTCTGGCTAAAAGAGTTAATGCGATCCTGGGATGCATCACCAGGGGGATAATGGGTAGGAGCAGAGAGGTGATTTTCATAGAATCACAGAATATCAGGGTTGGAAGGGACCTCAGGAGGTCATCTAGTCCAACCCCCTGCTCAAAGCAGGACCAATCCCCAATCAAATCATCCCAGCCAGGGCTTTGTCAAGCCTGACCTTAAAAACTTCCAAGGAAGGAGATTCTACCACCTCCCTAGGTAACGCATTCCAGTGTTTCACCACTCTCCTAGTGAAAAAGTTTTTCCTAATATCCAACCTAAACCTCCCCCACTGCAACTTGAGACCATTACTCCTTGTCCTGTCCTCTTCTACCACTGAGAATAGTCTAGAACCATCCTCTCTGGAACCACCTCTCAGGTAGTTGAAAAGAGCTATCAAATCCCCCCTCATTCTTCTCTTCCGTAGACTAAACAATCCCAGTTCCCTCAGCCTCTCCTCATAAGTCATGTGTTCCAGACCCCTAATCATTTTTGTTGCCCTTCGCTGGACTCTCTCCAATTTATCCACATCCTTCTTGTAGTGTGGGGCCCAAAACTGGACACAGTACTCCAGATGAGGCCTCACCAATGTCGAATAGAGGGGAACGATCACGTCCCTCGATATGCTGGCAATGCCCCTACTTATACATCCCAAAATGCCATTGGCCTTCTTGGCAACAAGGGCACACTGTTGACTCATATCCAGCTTCTTGTCCACTGTCACCCCTAGGTCCTTTTCCGCAGAACTGCTGCCTAGCCATTCGGTCCCTAGTCTGTAGCGGTGCATTGGGTTCTTCCGTCCTAAGTGCAGGACCCTGCACTTATCCTTATTGAACCTCATCAGATTTCTTTTGGCCCAATCCTCCAATTTGTCTAGGGCCCTCTGTATCCTATCCCTACCCTCCAGCGTATCTACCACTCTTCCCAGTTTAGTGTCATCCGCAAACTTGCTGAGGGTGCAATCCACACCATCCTCCAGATCATTAATGAAGATATTGAACAAAACTGGCCCCAGGACCGACCCTTGGGGCACTCCGCTAGATACCGGCTGCCAACTAGACATGGAGCCATTTATCACTACCCGTTGAGCCCGACAATCTAGCCAACTTTCTACCCACCTTGTAGTGCATCCAGCCAGCCCATACTTCTTTAACTTGCTGACAAGAATACTGTGGGAGACCGTGTCAAAAGCTTTGCTAAAGTCGAGGAATAACACGTCCATTGCTTTCCCTTCATCCACAGAGCCAGTTATCTCATCATAGAAGGCAATTAGATTAGTCAGGCATGACTTGCCCTTGGTGAATCCATGCTCACTGTTCCTGATCACTTTCCTCTCATCTAAGTGCTTCAGGATTGATTCCTTGAGGACCTGCTCCATGATTTTTCCAGGGACTGAGGTGAGGCTGACTGGCCTGTAGTTCCCAGGATCCTCCTTCTTCCCTTTTTTAAAGATGGGCACGACATTAGCCTTTTTCCAGTCCTCCGGGACCTCCCCTGATCGCCATGAGTTTTCAAAGATAATGGCCAATGGCTCTGCAATCACATCCGCCAACTCCTTTAGCACTCTCGGATGCAGCGCATCCGGCCCCATGGACTTATGCACGTCCAGTTTTTCTAAATAGTCCCGAACCATTTCTTCCTTCACAGAGGGCTGGTCCCCTCCTCCCCATGCTGTGCTGCCCAGTGAGTAGTCTGGGAGCTGACCTTGTTGGTGAAGACAGAGGGAAAAAAAGCATTGAGTACATTAGCTTTTTCCACATCCTCTGTCACTAGGTTGCCTCCCTCATTTAGTAAGGGGCCCACACTTTCCTTGGCTCTCTTCTTATTTCCAACATACCTGAAGAAACCCTTCTTGTTACTCTTAACATCCCTCGCTAGCTGCAACTCCAGGTGTGATTTAGCCTTCCTGATTTCATTCCTACATGCCCGAGCAATATTTATATACTCATCCCTGGTCATTTGTCCAATCTTCCACTTCTTGTAAGCTTCTTTTTTGTATTTAAGAGCAGCAGGAATTTCACTGTTAAGCCAGCTGGTCGCCTGCCATATTTACTATTCTTTCTACACATTGGGATGGTTTGTCCCTGTAACCTCAATAAGGATTCTTTAAAATACAGCCAGCTCTCCTGGACTCCTTTCCCCCTCATGTTATTCTCCCAGGGGATCTTGCCCATCAGTTCCCTGAGGGAGTCAAAGTCTGCTTTTCTGAAGTCCAGGGTCCATATTCTGCTGCTTTCCTTTCTTCCTTGTGTCAGGATCCTGAACTCGCCCATCTCATGGTCACTGCCTCCCAGGTTCCCATCCACTTTTGCTTCCCCTACTAATTCTTCCTGGTTTCTGAGCAGCAGGTCAAGAAGAGCTCCGCCCCTAGTTGGTTCCTCCAGCACTTGCACCAGGAAATTGTCCCCTACAGTTTCCAAAAACTTCCTGGATTGTCTGTGCACCGCTGTATTGCTCTCCCAGCAGATATCAGGATGATTGAAGTCGCCCGTGAGAACCAGGGCGTGCGATCTAGTAGCTTCTGCGAGTTGCCGGAAGAAAGCCTCGTCCACCTCATCCCCCTGGTCCGGTGGTCTATAGCAGACTCCCACCACGACATCACCCTTGTTGCTCACACTTCTAAACTTAATCCAGAGACACTCAGGTTTTTCTGCAGTTTCATACCACAGCTCTGAGCAGTCACACTGCTCCCTTACATACAATGCATCTCCCCCACCTTTTCCGCCCTGCCTGTCCTTCCTGAACAGTTTATACCCATCCATGACAGTACTCCAATCATGTGAGTTATCCCACCAAGTCTCCGTTATTCCAATCACATCATAATTCCCTGACTTTGCCAGGACCTCCAGTTCTCCCTGCTTGTTTCCCAGGCTTTGTGCATTTGTATATAGGCTTCCCTTCAATGGGATTTCTAACCGAAATTTCATTGAAATCAACATGTTCCCACAGAACATTTTAGTTTCGGTGAAACAGTATGTCCAAGGGGAAGACATTCCACCGGAAGATTTTCAGCCAGCCCCACTCATGAGCTAAGTCCCTGCTGGGTGGGCGAAATGTTTTGAGCCAGGGAATAACAACTAGTCAATAGCAAATTCTGATTTAGTTGGGGATTGGTCCTGCTTTGAGCAGAGGGTTGGACTAGATGACCTCCTGAGGTCCCCTCCAACCCTGAGATTCTATGAAATTGTGAATAGTGAACAGTGACTAAATAATGGGTCTTGTTGACTTGTGCATATCCCGGTTCACATGTATTTAAAGAGGCACCTTGGATACATTTGAGCTTCATTAAACTAATAAATAACAACAACATGAGCAGCCATTCTCTAGACATTTGTGCAAACAAACCCAGCATTTTGCACCAGTGTTCCAGAGCAGTGAATCAAAAGGAACATGTATAACAGAGAGCCATCTGGAATTCAAAGGAGCGTGTGCCTGCCCTTTGTTTCAGTATCTATCCATCCATGTCTATGCTACACGATGAGAGGGGGCGGGGAGAGGCAGGTGGGGATTGTTCTCCAGCTCAGCCAGAGCAGATTAAAGGTAATATTTTCAAAAGCCCCTAAACCATATTTTCAAAAGTGACTCAAGGCCAGATTTTCAGAGCGATGCCGGTGCCTAAAGATGCCTAACGCTGGATTCCTAGTGGGAACTGAAAAAGTGCCCAGGTGCCTACCCCCATAGAAATCCAAAATTGGAATTGAAATCCCATTGGCTTCCCATGAGACTTGGCAGCCAAGTACCTGAGTCATTTTTGAAAATGGGATTCAGGCTCCTAAATCAATTAGGTGCTTTTGAAAATTTTGCCCTAAGCCTGTGTTTCGTGGCCTGTGAAATCTCCTGGATTCTGTCCTGCTCAGGCCCATCACCATGGTATCTGAGCGCCTGGGATTCTAGTGGCTCTCTCCAAGGCAGGGATCTGTCATTGTTAATGCTTTTCCCAGTGCAATTTCACAGCCCCGGTTCCTGCTCTCTGGCTATGGGGCCAGCTTCAGCAACCCTAACCCGAGGAGGAGGTGGAGGAAGATGCTGCATGGGAGAAGTCGCCAAGATAAACACAGTGAGTGTGAAAGGAAAATAACTGAGGCTTGACAGTTCCAGGCCCCTGGGTTTGCTTTGGCAGCTCTGGGGCTCTTCCCTGCCCCTGGTCCCAGCAGGGGGGCACGTTCGTGGGGAGGTGGATTTCTAGAAGCAGCAGCCAAGTTGGCAATGCCCCTTGCTGCACCAGCCCACAAGAGCCGAGGCACCAGCAGGGGCAGCGTGCCATCTGGGCTGGAACCTGGGCTCACTCCACCCCGAAGTTCTGCTGGGGGCAGCCCAACCTTCCTTGCTGGAAGAGCTGTGCCAAAACCAGGAGAGGCTCTGGGGTTAAAGGTGCAAGGTGCTGGGCACGCTGGCCCTGCTCCAGCAAAGCACTTAAGCACATGCTTAGCTGTGAGCAGGTGAGTGGGTCAATGGGACGATGCTGGACCGGGGCTAGAGTACTTATCACTGGGGCAGAGAGAGTCCTGACGCAGCAGGGACCATAAGGAAAGGGAGAGATAATAAGGCAGAAAATATCATTTTGTCTCTATACCTATGAATACTGTGTGTAGATCTGGTCGCCCCATCTCAAAAAAGATAGATTTGAAATGGAAAAGGTGCAGAGAAGGACAAGAAAAATGATGAGGGGGATGGAACCACTTCCATATGGGGAGAGATTAATCAGACTGGGACTTTTCAGCTTGGAAAAGAGATGACTAAGGGGGGATAGGACAGAGGTCTGTAAAATCATGACTGGTGTGGAGCAAGGGGATAGGGACGTGTTATTTACCCCTTCTCATAACACAAGAACCAGGGGTTCCCTGATGAAATGAACAGGCAGCAGGGTTAAAACAAACACACTATCAGAGGCTCGTTCACCTGCACATCTACCAATGTGATATATGCCATCATGTGCCAGCAATGCCCCTCTGCCATGTACATTGGTCAAACTGCACAGTCTCTACGTAAAAGAATAAATGGACACAAATCAGACGTCAAGAATTATAACATTCAAAAACCAGTCAGAGAACACTTCAATCTCTCTGGTCACTCGATTACAGACCTAAAAGTTGCAATTCTTCAACAAAAAAACTTAAAAAACAGACTCCAGCGAGAGACTGCTGAATTGGAATTAATTTGCAAACTGGATACAATTAACTTAGGCTTGAATAGAGACTGGGAGTGGATGGGTCATTACGCAAAGTAAAACTATTTCCCCATGTTTATTCCCCCTCCCACCCCCCACTGTTCCTCAGAGGTTCTTGTCAACTGCTGGAAATGGCCGACCTTGATTATCACTACAAAAGGTCCCCGGTCCCCATCCCCCCTGCCCTCCTGCTGGTAATAGCTCACCTTTCCTGATCACTCTTGTTACAGTCTGTATGGTAACACCCATTGTTTCATGTTCTCTGTGTCTATAAAATCTCCCCACTATATTTTCCACTGTATTCATCCAATGAAGTGAGCTGTAGCTTACGAAAGCTTATGCTCAAATAAATTTGTTAGTCTCTAAGGTGCCACAAGTCCTCCTTTTCTTTTTACGGATACAGACTAACACGGCTGCTACTCTGAAACAAGGAAGTACTTTCACACAATGCACAGTCAGTCTGTGGGACTTGCTTCTAGGGGATGTTGTGAAGGCCAAAAGTATAACTGGGTTCAAAAAAGAATTAGATCAGTTCTGGAGGACGGGTTGTAACGAGGCTGGTTCTGGCGGGACCCAACTGAGAGTGACAATTCAGGACAAATTGTTTAAAGCCGGGCAGTTACAGCCCAAGGCTGGGGTTTCTTTGCACACCAAGACAAACCAAGCCAGCCAAACAGAGAAGACTTTGGTTTTACCCCACTGGCTAACCACAAGTCACACAAGCAATTCCCTCAGACACCCCAGTTTCCCAGTATCTCCACCAGTGCCACTCATTATGGGGACAAATGGTTATGAAAACCAATACCCCCGTAAAAGAACAAAGGTTCTCTCGATCCCAAAGGACCAAGCCCCAGACCCAGGTCAATAAACAAATCAGATCTTACCCACAGATCAGGCTGTTGCCAAACCTTTAAAATCTAAAATCTAAAGGTTTATTCATAAAAGGAAAAAGATAGAGACGAGAGCTAGAATTGGTTCAGTGGAATCAATGACAGACAGTCATAGAATCATAGAATAACAGAGTTGGAAGGGACCTCTGGAGGCCATCTAGTCCAACCCCCTGCCCAGAGCAGGACCAATCCCAACTAAATCATCTCAGCCAGGTCAAGCATGACCTTAAAAACTTCTAAGGAAGGGGATTCCACCACCTCCCTAGGTAACGCATTCCAGTGTTTCACCACCCTCCTAGTGAAAAAGTTTTTCCTAATATCCAACCTAAACCTCCCCCAAAGCAACATGAGACCATTACTCCTCGTTCTGTCATCTGCTACCATTGAGAACAGTCTAGAGCCATCCTCTTTGGAACCCCCTTTCAGGTAGTTGAAAGCAGCTATCAAATCCCCCCTCATTCTTCTCTTCCGCAGACTAAACAATCCCAGCTCCCTCAGCCTCTCCTCATAAGTCATGTGTTCCAGTCCCCTAATCATTTTTGTTGCCCTTCGCTGGACTCTCTCCAATTTATCCACGTCCTTCTTGTAGTGTGGGGCCCAAAACTGGACACAGTACTCCAGATGAGGCCTCACCAGTGTCGAATATAGGGGAACGATCACGTCCCTCGATCTGCTCGCTATGCCCCTACTTATACATCCCAAAATGCCACTGGCCTTCTCGGCAACAAGGGCACACTGCTGACTCATATCCAGCTTCTCGTCCACTGTCACCCCTAGGTCCTTTTCCGCAGAACTGCTGCCTAACAGTGATGGCCAAGTTCTTGGTTCAGGCTTGCAGCAGTGATGGAATAAACGGCAGGTTCAAATCCAGTCTCTGGAGAACATCCCCAGCTGGGATGGGTCTTTCAATCCTTGGTTCAAAGCTTCAGTGTAGCGAAGTCCCTCCAGAGGTAAGAAGCAGGACTGAAGACAAGATGGAGGAGCTGCAGCAGCTTTTACAGTCTCTTGCCATGTGGTCTTTCTTTCTTTGTCCCAAAGACAAGCTGCCCATCCCGTGGCCTGGAAACACCTCAGAGTTCGGTCCAGAGGCAGGGCCCTGCACACCTTGCTGAGTCACAAGGTGCCACAAGCCCTCCTTTTCTTTTTGCGAATACAGACTAACACGGCTGCTACTCTGAAAGGCGTGTCTGCCTTCTCTCAGTGGGTCAGTTGTGTAGCTGATGGTCCTTAATTGGCCTTCAAGCAGGCTAGGCAGAGCTGACACCAACTTGTCTGGGGTGTCCCCCAGAAGCACAGCACAAGTTTGAAATACAGACAGTGTAGAGCCAATATTCATAACTTTAACTAGAAAAATGATACACACATACAGACAGCATAATCATAACCAGCAAACCATCACCTCGTCTTAGACACCTCATTTCACCCCCTTTATACAAGATTTGGTGCCACTGCAGGACCTTGGTTGCAACAATGATCTATACAGTCCCAGTTCATGTCAATAACGTCACACCCCCAACACAAAACTGAGGCAGGAAGGGATGACACAAACATCACTGACTGCACCCCAAGAGCTCCCCATCCTGGGTTCTGCCTTACCACAGCTAGTGTTGGGTTAGAAGCCGTACCAGTGTAGAACAGAAATGGTTCATCAAAGTCATGTTCAATAACCTGATTGAATTTCTTTACAAACTCAAGGCAAAACTTGGTTAGAACAACAGTGGATTGGATCTGCTCTTGCAGCATGGTTCCTGTATGTCTCATGTGATCTTGCCAAGGGCTAAAGAACATAGCTACCTTATCCGTACAAGCTCTGGCAAATGTTTGAACCCAATTAACATCAAGTCAATGTAGATATTAATGTTGTCCATAGTATAGGAATCTTGGCATTTAGCCATCAAAGTAATACAGTAGTGTGCCTCAGTTTCCCCTTTCATACAGCACATCAGGTCTGGAATGTCTTTTCCCCTGTGAAAAGTTCCAAGACTGTTTACAGGCATTAACTGTGCAACATCAGCATAACAAGGCCTTTTAACATAAAGTGTGATCTTATATATCACTTTTAACATATTCAAGGGATTTTCCAAAAGATTAGGCACATTGTACATTTTTACAGTTTTTGGTAATAGCAACACATTAGTTACAAGAATTACCATTAGCAATAACAATAAATTCATTGCAAGTGTCCATTTACAATCATTTCTGTCATGCCACAGCTTTGGCTCCATACCATTGGGGTTTGGGCCTTTTAGGGTCAGCCTGTGGCTTCCCTTTGCAAAATTAAGGTCTCATTTTCCTCCTTGTCCTGAAGGATCAAACCCTGATTTCTCTTGCTTAACAGAATTCACTGGCTGGTTGGGTGTGCTCTCTGTGCTAACCGCTATTAGCAAGTCCTTCTTTTCCCTGTCAGCCAAGTAATTTGCATTCAGACAGACAGGAGCCAGTTCACCAGTGTTCAGATCCTTCACTGCTACCAATCCCAAGGCTGGACTCTGTCTTAAAGAGAAACCGTCCATTTTCACTAACAAGCTAGACTCCAAGTTCTGTTGTCCTTCCCTTACCAACCTCTGCTTCTGCATGGAATCAGATGTTAAATTCACTGAGAGACTACAAGTCATATCCAAAGTGTCTAGAGATGAGAGTTTACCTGCCACCCCCTGCATTCTCCAGAGACTAACTACACAGCTGTTCTGCTCTGCAGACTCAGCTCCCCAGTCTTCCCTCTGGACCTGAGACACAGACGGTTCACTCACAGAATCAGCATGGAGACATTCCTCTCTCAACAACCTTGTCTCCCCAACAAGCTGGCCAAACCCAGCCACTTGGTTATAGGACTGTTCAACTTTCTTACCAGCTGTCACTCCATCTGAGACCTTCTCAAAGCTTTCCACACTGGATCTTTCAACAGGAAAGTCAGTGGATCCATTCACAACAGAAAATTTCTGGCTGTTAGGAACTGAAACTTTCTTGATTAAATCACCTTCACACCCTTCAGTTGCATTAAACTGCTTGCACAGACTCCATGAGGATTCCTTTCCCTAGGGCGTTTCTATGCAACAATTCAACCCTCACAGAAATTCTGCCCTTACCCTCTTCACCTAGGGCTTGCTCTAGAGGAACACTTTCCTGAGCAACAACAGACGCTTTCTGGGTCTTCCTTACATCCAGAATCACCTCTGGCCAATCAGGCGGATTCCTACACAATCCCCCTTCAGGTAAACTTCTAGACTTCCTAGATAAAAGGCTAGAAGCATTCTCCTTCCCTTGGCCACACACAAGTTCGGGAATCTTTTCCTTCTTGCTACAGGTTTCCACACCCTCAGTGGAAATCACCTTTCTGCTCTCCTTGTGCCCTGGCTAGGGTATCACCCTGATTAGACAGAGTTGCTATACCCCTTCCCAGCCACACACTAGCAACAGGCAAAATACAAGCACCAGAATTGTCTGGGCTCTGGGATTTTGCTAGGACACTAACTGGATGCGACCTAGTTACAGGGCCATTCTCCCGAGCAGACACAAACTTAGGACCCTTCCCTTCCTGGGCTTTAGCTGAATCCAGAACAAACTCTGAGACAATTGCACTACCCTCAACCATCACAGGCTGAAAGGCCCCTTCTGTCTGCTCCACAGACAAAGAAGAGCTGGAGACACATTCTCCTTTCCCAGACATACAGCTTGGGATCTCATTCCCCTGGTCCCAGCACACAGGGCTGTTCACAGACAACTGCTTGGAGACCGGGGTAGCTCCCTCCACAGGCAAGTCAATACCCCTGACAGACACAGGCACGTTTCCTTCACTGTCACACTTCTCCACACAGGTAACAGGTAAGGTCCAGGGACACTCATCTTCCCCTCTCCTCGCCTTCCCCCCCTGCTGACTAGACACAGCCACAGCTCACAAGGCTGCCTAGGCTCATCCCAAATCTCCTTCCCAGGCACATTGCCACTCCCCACAGATAAACTGCTGTTCTTTTCACTACACTGAGCTACTTCCAGCAAATCACCGTTACCCTTTTCCAGGTTCACTTTTACAAGCTGTACTAGCCAACAATCCATCACCCATCAAAAATCTCCCCTTTCCTTTCTCAGTTCGGGCTTCCACCTGACCATCCACTTTAATCTGCTCCTGAGAAACATTGTCCTGACCAATGAGTTCTTTCTGTGCTTGATCTAATTCCAGCTTCACTTTTGAGACATTAGACAGACAGTCAGAAACTTCATTCACAGACAAACAGCTACTTTCCAAAGACAAATTTTTGGAAAAACCCTCCATAGACACAACTTTAGGCTTGGTTTGTGTTGACTGAACATAGCTTTAATGTCATTTCCAATCATAAGATCCTTAGGGATTGTGTTCTTCACTCCCACAACCATGGTGCCCTCAATCCCTTCCATTTAAGGTGGATTTTAGCCAAAGGCACCCTGACAAAATACTCAGATAGGGCTACCACAGTTACACTTTCATCTGGCCAATAATCTTCCTCCCTGACAAGACTTGCTTTAACCAAAGTAACATCTGCTGTGGGGTCCCTCCATGCCATGCACCTCACTCCATTCACTTCTGCACTGCTAATAAACTCTGCAGTATTTTCCCCATATTTAGCTTCAATATGAGTTTTAAGGTCAAATGCTTCAGAGACCACAGAAACAGCATTTGCACACAGGCGCTGGGCTCTGTGTGGCTTGCCTGTGAGTTTATAATAACAGGATTAGCATTTGCCATGGCATTTGGGGTTGCTGGTTTTGAGCCTCCCTTCAGGGTTGGGCAATCTGGTCTCATGTGGCCCAGCACACCACAGTGATAGCATTCAACCTGTTTATTCTTGTGGTGAGAGTTCCTACCCTCTGGGCCCCCATGAGCTCCTTTATAGTAGTCAGGGCCAGGTTTACTTTTAAATCCTTCCCTCTTCTTGAACTGGGGAGAATGGTGATGAATTTCCCCCTGGGGTTTATACCCTTCCCAAGCCCTGTTTAGGGTATGGGCATCCGCAATCTCTGCAGCCCGTAGGACTGACTCAGGGTCCCTATCACACACAGCTGCTCTCACATGGTCAGGCACGATGTCTAAGAGCTGTTCCAAAGTTATGAACTCCAGCAGTTTTTCAAAACTCCCGTGCGCCTTTGCTCCCACAACCCACTTTTTAACAAAACCCACCAGCTTATGAGCACATTCTACAAAAGTACAAACATAGGACATTTTAAACTTTCTAAACTTAACTCTGTAAGAATCGGGAGTAACCTTGAACCGCCTCAACACAGAATCTTTAAACTGCTCATAATCCAAGGCTTCTTGTTCCCCCAGTTCATTCAATACCTCCCTGGCTTTCCCAGTCAGCCTGGTCAGCAGGACAGGCATCCACTGACCATCGGGGATCTGGTACAGATTGCAGAGGCTTTCAGAGGTAGACGAAAACTCCTCTATGTCCTCAGCATCGTTGGAAATGGGACACATCCTCTCCCAGTTTTCTCGTGGCGGAGGGGAAGTGGAGTATCAGGTGGCGATGACTTTCTCCGCTCTTCCATGACTTGGAGCTGAAGTTTGGCTGTCTCCTGTTCCATCTTGTGAGTCTCCTGTTGCCTCTGTCGAGCTTTCTCCTCAGCTGCCAGCAGCTCCAGACGCCCCTTAGGAGCTTTTTCTTCTCTCTCAGCCGCTTCTCTTTCGAACGCAGCCGCTTCTCTTTCGAATGCAGCCACTTCTCTTTCGAACGCAGCCGCTTCTCTTTCGAACGCAGCCGCTTCTCTTTCGAACGCAGCCGCTTCTCTTTCGAACGCAGCATGCTTTCGCTTTTCCAGCCATCGAAGATCTGCTAGATTCTGTTCATGCTCAAGTTGCAGTTTATTTGTTGCCTTTTGCACTCTAATTTTTTCTGCAGCTTCTGTATCCTCAGCTAAGGGCTGTGCTCCTGCCTCCTGATCACTGGCCACTAACAGATCTCTCAGTTCTTGATTCCTAGCTTTCTTTCTAAAGCTGATCCCCTTTTCTGAACACAGATGTTCCAGGCCTTCATAGGCTCTTTGCTCACCCATTGCAACGGCTCTTTAACCAACCAAACTCTCAATACCAAAATTCAGATTTGGATGGCGTGGGGTTCTGACCCAAAGTTTAATTGGCCTGGTTCTGTGGATCCTGCCGACTATGCCATTGTAACGAGGCTGGCTCTGGCGGGACCCAACTGAGAGTGACAATTCAGGACCAATTGCTTCAAGCAGGGCAGTTACAGCCCCAGGCTGGGGTTTCTGTGCACACCAAGGCAAACCCAACCAGCCAAACAGAGAGGACTTTGGTCTCACCCCACTGGCTAACCACAAGTCACACAAGCAATTCCCTCAGACACCCCAGTTTCCCAGTATCTCCACCAGTGCCACTCGTTATGGGGACAAATGGTTATGAAAACCAATACCCCCGTAAAAGAACAAAGGTTCCCTTGATCCCAAAGGACCAAGCCCCAGACCCAGGTCAATAAACAAATCAGATCTTACCCACAAATCAGGCTGTTGCCAATCCTTTAGAATCTAAAATCTAAAGGATAATTCATAAAAGGAAAAAGATAGAGACGAGAACTAGAATTGATTCAGTGGAATCAATGACAGACAGTCATGGCCAAGTTCTTTGTTCAGGCTTGTAGCAGGGATGGAATAAATGGCAGGTTCAAATCCAGTCTCTGGAGAACATCCCCAGCTGGGATGGGTCTTTCAGTCCTTGGTTCAAAGCTTCCGTTTGTAGCAAAGTCCCTCCAGAGGTATGAAGCAGGACTGAAGACAAGATGGCGGAGCTGCAGCAGCTTTTACAGTCTCTTGCCATGTGGTCTTTCTTTCTTTGTCCCAAAGACAAGCTGCCCATCCCATGGCCTGGAAACACCTCAGAGTTCTGTCCATAGACAGGTCCATAGGCAGGTCCCTGCACCCCTGGCTGAGTCCCAAGGCATGTCTGCCTTCTCTCAATGGGTCAGTTGTGTAGCTGATGATCCTTAATGGGCCTTCAGGCAGGCTAGGCAGAGCTGACACCAACTTGTCTGGGGTGTCACCCAGAAGCACAGCACAAGTTTGAAATACAGACAGTCTAGAGCCAATACTTATATCTTTAACTACAAAAATGATACTCACATATAGACAGCATAATCATAACTAGCAAACCATAACCTCGTCTTAGACACCTCATTTGACCCCCTTTATACAAGGTTTGGTGCCACTACAGGACCTTGGTTGCAACCATGTTCTATACGGTCCCAGTTCAAGTCAATAATGTCACACAGGTCCATCAATGGCTATTAGCCAAGATGGTCAGGGATACAACCCTATGCTACAGGTGTCCCTAAACCTCTGACTGCCAGAAGCTGTCAGACCATGCTGCTACCACTATTATATAATTGCTACGAGTCTTATACAAAGTGTGATGTGTGGCCAGAAAGCGTTAAGCAGCTTGCAGGATAATTGACGCAGAGTCAACCATTAGAGAGATGGTAGAACAGTATGTAAATGGTAATTAGGGCCATTCCATGGTAGATAGGCTAGAACTTTCAAATGCAAACCTGTATTGTTAGAAATTAGAGGTAATACTAGTTGTATGTGTGTACTCATATCTTGTTTGATGCTAACCATGTAAACAGACAGTTCCTGTCTGTCACTATACCTATTGATTCAGAGATCAAAAGGACATAACATTTAGATGAACTGCAAACACAATAACATCACTGTGTTCATCTCTCTTTGAAATGTACAGAAAATCACCTGAGAATGATGGAAAACCGGCAATTGCCTTATGTTAATTCATGTAGCTAACTACCCATGATGCTTAGGAAAAGGGTCCACTTCAAAGTCTGCATGAGTCTCTATTGTTCGCCGAAAGACTCCGAGCTGTCACGAGAAGACCTGAAACTGTATAAAGATGCCTTGGATCCCAATCCTTTTTATCTCAGATCTGCTTGATGCTTCATGCAGGGGAAGCTTAAGCCCAAGACTGAGATCTCCAGTCCTAACCACCTGAACCAGGGAACCACCCTGAATATGAACATTGGACTATAACCTATGGACTATTTCTGAACGAACACTTTGCAGCTACGAAGCTCACCATCTCTGCTATGAATCTGATCTCAGAACTGTACTCCTGTCTGTATGTGTACTGATCTCTTAACCAATGCTCACTCTCTTTTCTTTTTTAATAAATTTTAGTTTAGTTAATGCGAATTGGCTGTAAGTGTGTATTTAGGTAAGATCTGGAATATTCGTTAACCTGGGAGGGGATGTGTCTGATCCTTTGGGATTAGTAGAACTTTTTTAAACAATGAATAAGATTTTCAGTAATCCTCATACTATTTGACTTGGGTGTCTGGGCAGAGGCTTAAGGCTGGGTTGCTTTAAGGGAACTGTATTGTTGGCTTCTGAGGACCCAGGGTGGTGCTATAGAAGCCGTTTTGTGCTGGCTGGGTGAATCTAAGTATTGGAATATGCACCAGCTTTGGGGATTGTCTGCCCCATTCTTTGCAGTTCACTCTGATTGAGTGACCTCATTTGGCTCCCCTGGGACTCCGGTCACATGGGAATGGACAACAGGAGATGGATCACTCAATAATTGCCCTGCTCTGTTAATTCCCTCTGGGGCACCTGGCATTGGCCACTGTCGGCAGACAGGATCCTGGGCTGGATGGACCTTTGGTCTGACCCAGTACGGCTACTCTTATGTTCTTATGTTCCAAAGACAGGGCTGGATCCACATGCCAGCCCCCTCCCCTTTGCCACGGCTTGCTCCGCTGCGCCTAAAAATATGTCTGGGGTTTGGGTACAGAGAAAATAGCTTGGCCTTAACCATCTTGGTGCCCTGCGTAGGGGGAGCATCTGGCAGGTTTATTTCTACAGTTGGAGAATGCAGGGGAGGATGGGGGAGGGAACATTAGAGGTCTGCAGAAAAATTGAATGTTTTTAACTGCAAAAGGAAAAGCCCCAATTTTGGTTTTCAGCAACTGAAAATTTTCTCCCAGAATCTGCTGGAAACCAAAACGGTTTCAGGTATTGGCCCAAACTGTTCAGGTTTGGGGGTTTTCAGTTTTCTGAAAAGCCCATTGTTTTGTGGAACACAGTCACACTCTGTGGAAGAGTGCGTTGTGTTGAAAACCCAATTGTCCCTCCCCAGTCAAGTTGCACTGGAGTTTTTTGAGCCCTCCCCCTCAATCATTTCTCCTTGGGGAGACATTTATCCTTCCCTCCATTCATATCCCTCCTGGAAACAGGGTTTTCAACGAGGGCTACGAGTGCCGCTAACCCACATCAGCTCTAAGCCACTCTGCATCTCTCCGGGCGTGTTTATGGCCAATCTTCGTCTGCCTCTTACTGGATTTATGTCCGTTTATAACATCACTGGGCAGGGGCTGAGGGGTGCTCGTGTGCATTAAAACTCATCGTCAGTACTTAACAATGCTCTTGCATTCGGAGAGCTGCTCTACTCTGGAACATGGCTTGGGCCATGGGGAACGGTGTGTGCTCACCGATGTGTGTAAGGCTCCTTCCTCTGTCCAGCTCTGGAGATTAGAGCAACCCTGCATTGGGCACCAGGTCCAGGCTAAACAGCCCGTTGTCTGCTAGGTGTGATTCTAGGCACTGGCTGTACCGAGAGCTCAGGCTGCACCGGCTACCTGGCAGCTGCGCAGTTCTACACTGGGCCCTGCAGGAAACGTCAAGGGGAATCAGAAGACTTGGGCTCTGTTGCTGGCATGAAGCTTTGTGCCTCAGTTTACCCATGGTCAGGTGAGGATAATGATCCCGTCCCTCAAGGTCTCGGACAGTTCCTAAGTATTATTATATCATTATTTTGATAACATCGATGGGGGTCCTGCCAAGCATCAAGAGGCCTGTTTAGTCTAGGAAGGGGACACCTGGCGGATCGAATCTGGCTCTGCATTTAAAGTTACGCAAATGCTTAGGTGTCTTGTTGCACGGGGGCCTCAGCGCCCAGACCAGCCTGATTCCCAGGCGGATACCACTGTGCGGCAGCTGCTAGCAAAAGCTGCTCTTAAAGGCTGCTGGGGCTGGGGAATGGGCTGGATAGGTCTCCACGACGCAATGTCTCCGGGGCTTTGCCCACCTCTCCGCGGCTGAACAGTGTTGCGTGGCAAGCGTCAGCAAGCACGTGGGCCGGTGCTACAGGCCCCTTGTGCTCAGGCAAGCAGCACTGCTGGGTGCTAAGAGAGCTCCTGGGGGATGGGGGAGCTTTTCCAGGGCAGTGACTGGGTGCCCAAGTCAAATGGCAGTTGTGTCTTCACCACAGAACCAGACCCCAAAGCTTGATGTATTTCCTTCCCCAAGACCCCCTCCCCCTCAAACACAAGCGGGAATCTCTGTACATTTCAGGTTTTTTTATTTTAAAAAATCATTTTGATCCCAGCCAAAAAAGGGAGAGCGAGCGAGCGAGAGCGAGAGAAAGAGCAAATTCCCTTGTAATTTATCACAGCAAACAGATCCCGTGGCAATGACATGTAGCTTGCTGACGTCAGTGTTACTCCCACCCGGCCGGGGGTGTCTAGACACAGGCCAAGATCAGTCTGATTCAGAAAAGCAGAGGAGCCCTGGGGGTCCCGGAGTCTCTGATGGGAAGGAGAAACCCGTTCCTGCCAGGGAATGCCCAGCCGCGGCGGGCTGCCAAGCTGTCATTCACTCAAGGTGTCACTGCTCTTTTACCCATGAGCGTTGGTCGAGGGAAAGGGCCTGACCCGCATTTACAGTGGAGATGGGTCTGAACCTTTGCCATGGAGGTGCCCAAAGGGATGGCCCATAACAGCCATGCAGGCTAGGCAAGGTGAGGCCCGTCCTTCGCCCCTCACGCTGTCTCCTCCTCTCCTGGCTGACCCAGGCCCTATCTCACACTGCTTCCAGGACCTGGGCTGCCCGCTCCGGATCACGGCTTTCCTCTTTCCATCCCTTCTGCCAAACACGCGGCTCCTGCCAATCTCGGCCCCCGAGCTGACCTAAGCTTCAGGGACTGGTCCCACTCCCCAGTTTATTGATGTATTTATTGTTAATTAAAAACTGGAGCAAGGCTTCAGCCCAACTAACAACACGCTTCTCGCCTGGCCTTTCGCCGCTCTCCATCTCCTCTCCTCACCCTTTGGGTCTGGCCAGCTCAACTCTGTGCAGCTCAGGGAAGGAAAATCCCTGGTGGTTTCAAAGGAACGGAATGGACCCCCCCAAGCCGACCCGATGCATTGCCGAGGGCCAGCACTGCCATGCGTTAGCCACCATGCTCTCACTGCCCGGAAGTGGCTCTGCAAAAATACCCACCCGGGGTTCCCCTCACTGGCTCACTCGGTGCTGCCCTGGCGGCTTGGTACAGAATCATTCGCGGGAGCACAGACTAAAGGACACGGACCCGATTCTCCTTTATGCCACGGCCCATGGACACGGGCCTTCACGGGGCCAGGAATTACCCAGGTTGCCCAGAGAGCCCAGGTGGCTCTTCCCTAATCCCGGCCAGTGGAGGATGCTACCGGTGGGATCAGATGGCCCGTGTGTGTGCCCACAGCAAAAGCTGCTAGTCTCTCCCACTCCCTTCTCTGCCCGCTTCCCTGGCCCTCCCCCATGCGCCTGGCAGGGCCGTTGCCCGGGGCAGGCGGCACAGGGCAGGCTGGCTGGCGTGGGGGTTGGCAAAAAGAAAAACAAGCTTTGTGCCCAAATTTGCCAAAATTCAGAGGGGATTGCAGGGCATGCGGGGCTGGAGAATGGGGCCGGATTGGCAGGCGAGGAGACCCAGGACAGGACAGCGTAGGCAGCAGCTGGACTTGGCTCCCGCACACGGCCCCCTCCCCGTGTGACTGCACCTGCCCTGCTGGGACCCCCCTAGGCTGACAAACAGGTTCAGTCTCTGTGGCCCATTCAGTCCATGGTCTGCTGCCCACACGGGGGCCATTCAGTGCCAGCTGTGGTTTCTGTAATATGGGCACCTGCCCACTAGGGGCTGAGCTGAGATCCACCAAACTCATCTCACATCATGGCCACGGCACAGCCAGCCAGGCTGCACCAGCCATCAGTCACCACCTGCCACGGCTGAGTTGAAGCCACTGAGCGCAGAGACCTCCCTAATTCCCGGGGGTGCCACAAGGGACCCCCTAGGAGCTGTGGAGGTGCCCAGCTCACTGTGAGAGCGCCTCGGGCTGGAACAGATTACGCTCAGAGCAGTGCCAGCCCTGTGTCGCTCGCAGCTGGCAGGCCTGGGGCGCAACCCCAGCGCAGTCCCCAGCTAAGCAGCACTCAGCTTGACAAATCACAGAAGCCAAGGGAGACTCCCCGGGGCAGGGCAGAGAGCAGAGAGCAGGAAGCGGGGATCTCCAAGGGGGTACAGTACGGTCACACCGGATTCAGTCCCAAAGGAGCTGTAAGCTGCTTGCCCTGCAGCCGGAAACGCTGAAAGGGGAATGCAGGGTTCGCAGGCATCACGATCATCTCTCAGCCCCTTTCCCATCGCCGGGCAGTGGGCCAGCCGCAGGCTGCTCCGGGTCTACTTGCTCCAGAGTTTGTTCTAGGGAATTAGAGAAGGAAAGGTTGATGCTGGTCAACCAGGTGCCTGCTCTTGCTAAGCTCTAGGCGTCAGCTGAGCACTGACAAGCTCGCAGCGGGAAACCAAACCAGCTCAGCTGCGTTAGTTTGGCTCAAACTAGGTATTAGTCGGAGACGACTGTTCTTCGCGTTTAGACTCCGTGGAATGCTTGTAAATTGCTGCCGCGCCGCGGCTGCCTTCCAGGCTGCACGGACAGAGGTCAGCTTTGCTTTGTAACTGTGCAAATGTTTGTGCTGAACTTGGGAACCCAGACCCAGGAATGGCTCCTCCTGCCGACCCAGGAGGCCTATGAAGGTTAAACAGGACATTAAGGAACATCACAGTACAAAGGGATGATGACTGGCCTATGCTGCAGTACAAGGGAGCTTGGCTCAGGGACTGGAAGGCTAAAGATAAAAGATAAAACAGGGTCACAAGAAAATTTGTCATCTCTTTGGTGTCTGAACTCTCCCAGGGCCAGAGACACTGAACTAAGGCAGAGATCCCCCAGGGTTACTCCTGGGTCTGCCTGGAAACACATTTTATCTTGGCAGATTACTACATCTCTGTCATCTTGAGAAACCGTAGCTGGTAACTCATTTGTGTGTATATGTTTGCTTGCTTTCCCTTGTAGGTAACTCTTGTTTCTTTTTCCTAGTTGATAACCCTTTAGTTAGCTGATTACAGGACTGGCTACCAGCGCGGCCTTTGGTGTGAGATCTGAGATACAAACTGATCTGAGATATGTGACTGGCCCCTTAGGACTGGGAATAACCTGAATATTTGGGGATCTTTGGGGTAAGTGATCATGTCTCACTAAGGCCGGCTTGCTGGGTGGCAGGATAGACTGGATTGTCTGTGACTCCATGGTGAGACCCTTACAGTGATTCAGGAGTTCACATTTGTTACTGGGTAGGTGAAATCTAATCATCGAACAGCATAAAGGGACCCCCCCCTCACCTTCCCAGCAAGCAGCTGCTACCAGGCTGGGCTCTGCTTCCCAGAGTACAGCTACCTCCCCACGTGTGTCAGGAGCCGGGTTAGAGCCCGGCCCCTCCAGGGGTGTAGCAGAGACCCCCAGCACTGAGCTAACAAGGCAACTCCAGCAGCTGCTAGGTGTCATCAACTGGTTTCCTCTAGTACACCGGCCCAGAAGCGGGCTGCACAGCTGCTTTGCCCGTGGATTTGCTCCGGTGCCACAGAGGTCCTGCTCTTACCCTCGCTCGGCATGGCCAGGAGAGAAAGAGGAACTGTACGTCCTCCTCTTGGGGCACAGGCGGCTTTAGGGTTTCCCCAGCTTATGCAGGAATGATCCTCCAGAGACTGACCATGTAGCTAGTCCCAGGGGGAGAGGCATGCAGTGCAGTGGTGAGTCCCGGCACAGCCCTTCCCCCTCACACCCACAGCTCGGAGCTCCTTCCCGCTGGTCTGTCTGCCCCGTTCCCACACCTAGGGAGGGGATGGAGACTAGATAGTCTGGTCCAGCATGGCCAGAGGTGGGCTCCTCCATTAGAGAGACCAATGGGCTGACCTGACATGGAGGGGTGAGGTGGGGTACAGGACACCGGTGACCTACGGGCTGACCTGGGGCGGAGGGCGGGGTACGGGACGCCGGTGACCTACGGGCTGACCTGGCGCGGAGGGCGGGGTACGGGACGCCGGTGACCTACGGGCTGACATGGCGCGGAGGGCGGGGTACGGGACGCCGGTGACCTACGGGCTGACCTGGCGCGGAGGGCGGGGTACGGGACGCCGGTGACCTACGGGCTGAGCTGGGGCGGAGGGCGGGGTACGGGACTCCGGTGACCTACGGGCTGACCTGGCGCGGAGGGTGGGGTACGGGACGCCGGTGACCTACGGGCTGACCTGGCGCGGAGGGCGGGGTACGGGACGCCGGTGACCTACGGGCTGACCTGGCGTGGAGGGTGGGGTACGGGACTCCGGTGACCTACGGGCTGACCTGGCGCGGAGGGCGGGGTACGGGACGCCGGTGACCTACGGGCTGACCTGGCGCGGAGGGCGGGGTACGGGACGCCGGTGACCTACGGGCTGACCTGGCGCGGAGGGCGGGGTACGGGACTCCGGTGACCTACGGGCTGACCAGGGTGACCAGCGCGTGCTCCGGCGAGGCAGGAGCAGGGTCCCACGGTGGACGGGCCAGCGGTCTGACCCAGCATGGGGAGGTGAGCAGCTGGGATCCACGGTGGGTATCTTGTGCCCAGCATGGAGGGGGCAAAGCCTCACCAGTGTCTGCCCAGCCCTGACTAGCTGGTGCCTCTGGTGCTGGCCCAGTGCCCTTACCTTGGCCCGGTTCACACTGTCCAGCCTCTCGGTGAGCCGCTGTACCCAGTGGGCATGGGGAGGGGCGCAGAGCTGCTTGCCCCTCACGGTGATAAACCTAACACACAGCAGGGAAACAGACGGGGACAGCTGAACAGAAGGCTCTGCGCCAATCAAAGCAAGCTGCCTCCGTCGCAACCCTCCTCCCTGCCACGCTCCCCACTCGTGCCGCTGGGCAGAGCCGCCAGGGGCTGCGGCGAGGTCAGAAGCAGAAATGGCGACAGCCCCCAGCAGAGGCTGTCGCTGTGATATTCCTGCCCTGGCTAACCCGAGCGCCTGCGCAGGATCCCGCAGAGACAGCCTGTTCTCCTGGGACCCCGGCCCCGTTTCAGCCTCACGCTGGGAGAAGCTGTCGGAACCAAGGCTCCCAGCTGCCCGAGGCTCCCCCCGGCTGACGCCAGCTGGGAGTGACAGCAGTAGCCTAAGAGGAACGGAAGTCTGGCTTGGGCCCACTGGCTGGGGAGCCACTGGGGCGGCCCCGGCTGGCTCTGACCCGTCGCGTTCAGCTCTTGTGATGCTCGTCGCGACGGACACGCACCGCGGGGCGCCGGTCGTGTGCAGGAGGAAGCCGAACTCTCCCCAGCTGCGGAGCGACTAGGGCTCAGGCCTGGGGCAGGGCGCCGTGTGGGCACGGCGGGCGTTTCCTAAGGACGGGCCCTGGGGTGAGCTGCAGCAGTGGACCGTGCTCCCACCTGCCTGCACAGCAGAGAGTCGCCCTGGCTGAGTGTGGAAGGAGTCTGCAAAGCCTCTGGTTTGTCTGGCTGCCCTCCAAATCCCTTTGATCCCAGCAGCGATCCGACCCCCCACCCCACACGCACTCCCAGCACTGAGAGCAATGGCCTGGGGCCAGGCGTCCCAAACCAGCCAGACTTCCCTCATGCCCCCCCAGCTCCATCCGTGTACCCCCTTCACTCTGCGCCCCCCGGCGTTCCCAGAGCTCGGCGCCCCACGGAGCAGCGGGGCCCTGCCGCGGTACTCACACCACGGCGTGGATGGGACAGCCGTTGTGGATCCACTGCACCTCGTAGTCCAGCACGATTTTGCGGGGGATGGGGACTTGGCTCGTCCTCAGGCAGCAGTCCAGGGCATCGTTGCTGCTGGACACTGGAAGAGAAAAGCGATGGGAGCGATGGGCAAAGGGGAGGCGGGAGGGCGCGGGCGCTGGGGCAGAAAGCAGGGGGCAGCCGGGTCCCAGCAAGAGTCCAACGACCTGAAGCTGTCTCGTCAATGGGGCAAACTGGTGCCGTTTTGCAGAACGTCGACACGAGAGACGGAAAAGCCCCAAGGTGGCAGCTCATCTGTCCCCCTGGTCAGTCAGGGCTGCCCTCCAGTCTGGGTCTGAACGCCTCTGCGCTGGGCCTCTCTGGGAACCCCCTAGCCCAAGGATCTGGCTGCTAATGGGCACTCTCTGCTCTCACCCAGCCCCCCTCCTGGGCATCTCGAGCCCTTGAGAAACATGGGTGACCTGAGCCCCTGGCAGCTGCAGGGCACAAGGGCTGACCCCTCCGGAGAGACGGGGAGTGACCTGCCAAGGGCATTTGCACAGTCTGTGGGAGAGCCGGGAATCGCCCCTAGCTCTCCTGGCTCCCAGCCGAGTGCACTGGATGCAGCACCTTGCTCGTGCCTGGGGAGAGCGAGCCGGGGATTGCAGGTCAGCACGGAGACGTCTCCGGGGACTCCCACAGCATGCTCCTGGGAGCTAGTGCCACGGAGCAATGACCACCCCTGCACTGCTCTGCTGGGTGCAGCTCGGGGCACCCGTCTGCCATGGGCAGGCTGCCCCGCATGAGGCTAGTCATCATGACTGGGAGTCGGGGCCGGGGGGGGGGGGGGCCACAGGACAGGCACAGGGACGAGGCCTGCTCACTCCTCTAGCGTGTCGTGCTTCCCCCTCCGCTGAAGGATCCCAAAGCATTTGTCAGACATTAACTAACTGAATCTCCCAGCGTGCCGGCAGCTGGCTTGGTACTACCCACCGCAGCCATTTAATAGAGGGGAAACTGAGGCACCGTGCAGCAATGTGACTTGCCCCAATTTACACAGCAAGCCTGTGCCAGAGCCAGGATTGGATCCTGGGGCCAGATTCTCCCCCCACAGGAACACCTTCCTAGGGTCCTTAATCTGCACCTAGGAGTCCTGCTCCTCAGCCCTTTGTTCTAACACCAAGGACGACGTCCGTTCTTAGCTCACGCCGTACCAGGCTAACCTGGAGAGAAGCGTCCCAGAGATGTAAAGGGCAGCTGGCGTTTCCCGCTGTGAACTCTCACCCTTATTCCACCCAGTGGACGCAGCTGAGAGATGGGGCGTGCTCAGGAGCTCCCCACTCTGCTGTGCAGACACATGGATCTCACTCCCACCCTCCGGCTGCCTGGCTCCTCGCAAAGCTCCTCTCGGCTCTTCCCTTAGTTCCTCTAGAAGCCCTCCTTATTCAGCTCGGGTTGGTTCCCGGCTGACTGGAAACACAGGCGTGAGTTGTATGGGGGCCTGTCCTGGGCTTTCTGTGCCCTTCGCCTCCTTGTGCCAGAATGAACATAAACAGCAGACAGCCTAATGTTATTAGCAACCGTCTCCAACAGCCGGAGACGGGGCACTAGACGTGGAGGGCTCTGAGTTACTGCAGAGAATTCTTTCCAAGGGGTCTGGCTGGTGGGTCTCACCCCCATGCCCAGGGTCTAACTGGTCACCAGATTTGGGGTCAGGGAGGAATTTTCCCCCAGGTCAGATTGGAAGGGATGGTCCCTTCTGACCTTAACGTCTCTGAGGACGGAAGGTCCCAGGAAGGGGATGCTGACATATTTTATTCAAACAGCTTCTGGTGGTGAGAGAGCCAAGAGACCCGGCTACAGCTAGACTGCACACAGGTCCCGGGAATCAGAACTTCCCACACCCCGATGCTTTCTGCCTGTCACAGAGGAAACCTCTCCTCCTCTCTCACACCACTTCCACGCATATCCTTGCACACGCAGACTCATGCTCACAACGTACAGCATGAGCACAGGCATCCAGGGCCCGATCCTCCCCCTGCCTTGTGCCATCAGTGAAATCAGACACTGCCAGCCTATCACAGACTTACGGTCTGGCTCTGGGCAAGTCACGTCATTGCTCTGTGCCTCAGTTTCCCCCTGCACAAGGGGAGTAATGACAGCAGCCTCTTAGGTGTGATGAGGATCTGCTCATTAATGACCCAGGGAAGGGGCTCCAGAGGTGCAAAGCCTCATCTGTTCAGCCCTGCAGCTCAGCAGTTCACTGCGCCAGGCACCTGGGGGGGCAGCACCACCCCTTCCTTTGCAACTAGCACATACGTCATTTGCACACAGGACTATTGCCATCCCGTGCAGCAAGGGGGGCGTTTGCCTCAAGTCCCCAACCCCGAGAGATTTCAGAATAAACTGGACGCAGCGCTACACACTGGAGTGCAGGGCGCAATCGCACACGGGGAGAGGGACTAGCCGGCACTTAGAGGGGGCCGTCTCCTACCCCAGCGGGCCAGTCTGTGAATGCTGGAAGGCTGCAGTGACATACAGCAGCAGAGGCCAGAGGAAGAGTGGCCCAGTGGTTAGGACAGCTAGCCTGGTGCTCAGGAGAATTGGGTGTGATTCCACGCGAGACTTAGGGCAAGGTTGACTCCCCCTGCGCTGAAGTTCCCCCTCTCTGCGGGGGCTAATAGCATCTTCAACTCCCGGGGTGGGGATAAATATACTGAAGATCATGGTCCTCAGATACCCCGGCAGCAGATCTGTTGATACCTTAGCTGGAAAGTCAGCAGGCATCCAAAGCCCAAATTTACTAATCCAGAATGAACCCATCAGACTTCTTCTAAAAGACCCCAGGATGCAAGAGAGCAGAACCCAGGCGGGGGAGTTGTCCATTTTACCTGGCAGGAAGGTCCACAGGGAGAGGACCATCAGACCGAAGAAAGCCACGCTCCTAACCAGCTCCATGCTCGGGCGGGCAGGCTGGGAGCCAAGGAATAGCCTGCTGGATGGAGTATGGAGTGTGCTCTCAGCACGGTCGCCTGCAGCTCTCTGAATCCTGCTGCTCCAGCTCTCTATTTATCCTGCAGCATCTTAGCTCTCACTTTCACTTCTGCCGGGGGGGGGGGGGGGGGCACTGACTCATAAGGGCAGGTTCAATTTCCCCAATCCCTTTGTTTGCTTTTAGCCTGTGCTCCTGGCTCCGCAGCCTGGGATGACTTGACTGGCTCGTGGATAGCAAGAGATGGGCCAAACCACGGTGCTGCCGGCTAAAACCTCGTGGATTGGTGAAGGGGTTTTGCAGAAACAGCTAGGGCTAGCTGGGGTTCAGGTCCCCATTTCATCTGAAGCTGCCAAATCTCTGGGGCGGGCTGGAGACAAGGGGTGGGTATGGAGCCAGGGCTAAGCTGAAGGACCAATGACATCTTCTAGGCTCAGCCAGGGGGGGAGGGGGACGCAGGTCTTTGCCCTGCCCTGGAAACCCCCAAAGCACCTGGGACTCTTACCATAAACGTCAACCAACCCAAATTGCATTGCAAGACGCCAGCCTCGTTACATGGCCAAGCCAGCCCAGAGGGGTGCTGCAGGAGGTGGGCTGGGTCAGCTGCACGGGGAAGCCCCCTGGGCTGGGGTGCAGCTTGGTTCAGCAGGGCCCTGCTCGCAGGGGCTCCAACATCTTCGCTAACGGTTCCCCCCACCCCACTCCTCAGCCTGCCGTGGGCCCTGCCCTTTGCTCTGGTCAGGAGCTGCCGGGGGCCAGGGTGCGCTGCAGAGCTAAGCATTCACCCCGACGAACCTCCTTCCCTTGGCCTGTCTGCTCCCTGCTGGGCCCTCCAGAGAAGGGAGGAAAACCGAGGAAGAAGCCCGATAAAGCCAGAGGGAGAACTCGGCAGCGTAGAAATCCCGGGGGGGAAGCGCCGGTGGTTGAGACCCTCTCCCTCGGCCAGGGCAGGCCTGTCACCTAGGGAACGCTCCCCCGTGCAGCCCCCATCCAGCGCCCTGTGGGGTCTGTGCTCGTGCACAGGGCCGTGCGCCAGAGGGCCCGACTGCAGGACCAGGGTCTCCCCTCGAACGCCGGTCTCCCAGCCTTTCCCCTGGGGGGCTGGCCCCTCGCGGCTCGGCGTGAGGCCGCTGATCGCCAGTGCCAGTGGTGCCCGCAGCCGGAGGCAGGAGTCCAGGGACAGGCCTGCCAGAGCCACCCGGCCTCCCTGCGCCCTGCCCTGGGGCGCCAGGCCACTCCCGGGTCGAGGGCGCGGGACCCAGCCGGTCGGGGAGCGTGGCCTAGCAGAGAGCCCCGCCGCCCGCAAGCTGGGCCAGCTGGACAGGAGAGCCAGCCCAGCCCTGCGGGGACGAGGGGTGTTGGTCCCCCACGCCCCGGGGGCTCGCGCAGGGTGTCAGGGCCAGCACGGCACTTGTGATTTACAGCGGCGCACCAGAGGGAGGGCGCCGCGTCCATGGGACGGAGCAGAACGGGGGACGCCCGTCACAGAGCGAGGGGCCTTTTGCACAGAGCGGGCTGGCGGGGCATGATTCTCCTCCAGGGCCTGGAACCGGAAAGAGGGGACGGGTGCGAGGCTGCTCCCCACCCCTCTCCTGGCAGCACCCCGGGTATATAGGGCTGGGCTGGGTCAGCCCCTGGACGGGAAAGCCCAGAGTGATAGACGTGGTGCTGGGGGCCCAGGAGGCGGTGCCCTTCCCTCTGAGTCTGGGCCCCCCTGTGTTGTGCTGTAGGGAACGCCGATTTCACTGCCCGCCCATCCCAGGGGGTACTGAGCCAATGCTCCAGGGTGCTGTGCGGGCGGCTGGGACGAGATGGAAGCAGGGGCTCATGGGTGGTAAAGATCCCATGGTCTCTTTCCCAAGAGCAGAGGCACAAAACCCCAGAGTCCTGGCCAGTTCCAGTCTCCCTCTGTCAGCCCCTCCTGCCATTCCAGCTGGATACGGAACCCTTCACTTCCTGTCCCAAACTGCTGGGTGAGGTTGCTGCGGGGTGGCGGTTACACAGCTGCCATGTTTCAGCCCAGAGTTGCCTGCATTTGGGTGGCGGGTGGGGAGCTCAAGTAGGCAGCCGGTGACGTGAATCCCGGGTGAAAGACGCTCACGCGTACATGGAAGAGAGCTTTCTGGTCAGTAACAGGAGGAGGTGTCCTTTGAGTAGTACCCTGAGCGTACAGGAATGGCTCCCGCCCTGAGGAGCTTGGCGTTTCAGGCCAGGCAAACAGAGTGGATGTTCTTCTAAGCGAGAGGCTCTCGCTCCACTGGGAATTATTTCGGGGAAACCCTATGGCCTGTGTTCTACGGGAGGCCAGATTAGATGACCCCCGTGGTCTGGCCTTGGAATCTCTGAATCTATGTGAAACAAAGGCAAACACCCGGAGAGCAAAGTAAACAAGGGAGTCCAGGGGGATCCAGGCGTGGTCTTTTTACCCAGGCTCCTCTGGGGCCGTTCAACACAGTCACCAAAGGGAAATGCGGCTGACGCTGGGGCAGAGCAGTGTCATTGCAGGCCCAGGACCTGCCAACGAGCAGGCTCTGCCTCCTCCCAAGCTCCCCGGCAATGCCCATGATCACTGTCCCACGGCGTGTCAGAAATCCCCGCTTCTGGCCTTGCTAGCGTATCTCCCACACACCCAGCCCTGGCTTTCCTGGCCAGCCCAGCGGTTCTGCTCAGCCATTTGGGCTGCACGGCCCCTCTGTGCCATGAGGAGGTGCTAGCGCTCCAGGCCGCTGTGCCTAGGCGAGTGGCCATCAACCAGCCCCTGTACGCTTGGGGCCATTCCCCGCGAGGCAGAGGGCTGGCCCGAGGCCCACGCCCCGCTCACAAGGTGCTGCTGGGTGCAGACGGGAATGGCAGGGGCAGCTGAGATGCTCCAGGATCGGTGACGGCACCTGGACTCTCTTGCCGAAGCTGAGGAACATCACGGGACGATCCCCGCCACGGACATTCAAAACCCCCCATTTGTCAGGGAATCAGCTGCCCCTGCTCCATGCCCCTTCTGCGGCCACCCCAGCGAGCAAGGAGACTGGCAAGAACAGTAGTGGGGAGCAGGGAACCCTGGAGAATCAGTGTCATGACCCCACCCATTCGGTAATCGGGAGTCGGGGCCCAACAGTCACGAGATCTCGATACCAAGCACGCGATTTTTATAAGCAATGAATGGTGAGTGTTTTTCCCTCACCTTCTGGGGGTCTGAGCCTTCAGGGATCATGGTTCTCTCCCTCTGGTGCAACCACAAGGGTAAGGAAATGGGGGTGACTCAGCCGCACCTGGAGGCTCTTCACACTGCGTGGTCCCCATCGGTATTCCCCGTGTGGGTACGCATGCACTCCATGCACCCGAGTCCAGGCATGATTAGCACTTGGAGAAGAACTGACGTTGGCAACAAGACAAGATGAGATTCTCATGTGCTCACGTGACTGCAGGAGCTGGGGATTTAGCAATCACCAGATAACACAAAAAGAAAAGGAGGACTTGTGGCACCTTAGAGACTAACCAATTTATCTGAGCATCAGCTTTCATGAGCTACAGCTCACTTCATCGGATGCATGCCTCCGATGAAGTGAGTTGTAGCTCACGAAAGCTTATGCTCAGATAAATTGGTTAGTCTCTAAGGTGCCACTAGTCCTCCTTTTCTTTTTGCGGATACAGACTAACATGGATGCTACTCTGAAACCTGTCAGATAACACAGAATCACATTAAAACCCCAGAGCGCAGAACTCTGCAGAACAACCATTGTAATCATGAGCATTGCACCCAGTCAGTGGGGGAAGGGCTCATAAGAACAGAAGAACGGCCAGACCGGGTCAGACCAATGATCCATCTAGCCCAGTATCCTGTCTGACGAGAGTGGCCACTGCCAGGTGCCCTAGAGGGAATGAACAGAACAGGGCAATTATCAAGTGATCCATACCCTGTTGTCCATTCCCAGCTTCAGGCAGTCAGAGGTTTAGGGACACCCAGAGCATGGGGCTGAGCCCCAATCATCTTGGCTAATAGCCGCTGATGGACCTATCCTCCAGGAGCTTAACTAAGTCTTTTTTTAACCCAGTTATACTTTTGGCCTTCACAATATCCTCTGGCAATGAGTTCCACAGGTTGACTGTGCGTTGTGTAAAGAAATACGTCCTTATGCTTGTTTTAAACCTGCTGCCTATTCATTTCATTGGCTGACCCCTGGTTCTTTTAATCTCTCCTCATATGGAAGCCGTTCCATTCCCCTAATCATTTTATTTCCCTTCTCTGAACCTTTTCCAATTCCAATTTTTCTTTTTGAGATGGGGCGACGACATCCGCACACAGTATTCAAGATGTAGGCGTACCATGGATTTCTATAGAGGCATTATGATATTTTCTGTCTTATTATCTATCCCTTTCCTAATGGTTCCTAACATTCTGTTCACTTGTTGACGGCTGCTGCACATGGAGTGAATGTTTTCAGAGAACTATCCACAATGACTCCCAGATCTCTCTTTTGAGTGGTAACAGCTAATTTAGACCCAATCATTTTATACGTATAGTTGGGATTATGTTTCCAATGTGCATTACTTTGCATTTATCAACATGGAATTTCATCTGCCATTTTGTTACCCGGTCACCCAGTTTTGTGAGATCCCTTTGTGACTCCTCACAGTCTGCTTTGGACTTAACTATCTTGAGCAATTTAGTATCATCTGCAAACTTTGCCATCTCACTGTTTACCCCTTTTTCCAGCTCATTGACGAATATGTTGAATAGGACTGGGCCCAGAACAGACCCTTGGAGGACCCCCCTATTTACCTTTCTCCATCCTGAAAACTGAAAATTTCTTCCTACCCTTTTCAGAGTAGCAGCCGTGTTAGTCTGTATTCGCAAAAAGAAAAGGAGGACTTGTGGCACCTTAGAGACTAACAAATTTATTTGAGCATAAGCTTTCGTGAGCTACAGCTCACTTCATTGGATGCATTCATTTTCCTCTGAATGCATCCGATGAAGTGAGCTGTAGCTCACGAAAGTTTATGCTCAAATAAATTGGTTAGTCTCTAAGGTGCCACAAGTCTCCCTTTTCTTTTTCCTACCCTTTGTTTCCTGTCTTTTAACCACTTACCAATCCATGAGAGAACCTTCCCTCTTATCCCATGACTCTTACTTTGCTTAAGAGCCTTTGGTGAGGGACCTTATCAAAGGTTTTCTGAAAGTCCAAGTACAGTATACCCACTGGATCACCCTTGTCCACGTGTTTGTTGACCCCTCAAAGAATTCTTGTAGGTTGGTGAGGCATGATTTCCCTTTACAAAAGCTGTATTGACTCTTCCCCATCAAATCATATTCATCTCTGTGTCTGATAATTCTGTTCTTTACTATAGTTTCAACCAATTTGCCCGGTACTGAAGTCAGGCTTGTCAGCCTGTAATTGCCGGGATCAAGTGGATCAACTCAGGATCACCTCTGGAGCCTTTCTAAAAACTAGGTGCTACATTAGCTACCCTCCAGTCATCTGGTCCAGAGGCAGATTTAAGCGATAGGTTACACATCCCAGTTAGCAGTTCTGCAATTTCATAGCTGAGTTTCTTCAGAACCCTTGGGTGATACCGTCTGGTCCTGGTCACTTGTTACTGTTTAATTGATCAATTCGTTCAAAAATCTCCTGTAGTGACAAATCTGGGACACTTCCACAGATCTGTCACCCAAAAAGAATGGCCCAGGTGCTGGGCTCTCCCTCACATCCCCTGCCGTGAGGACCAGTGCAGAGAATTCGTTTAGCTTCTCTGCAATGGCCTTGCCTTCCCTCAGCTCTCCTTTAGCACCTCGACTGACCAGTGGCCTCGATTGATCGCTTGGCCAGCTCCTGCTTCTGATGTACTTAAAAAAAATTTGCTGTTAGTTTTTGCGTCTTTGGCTAGTTGCTCGTCGAATTCTTTTCTGGCTGGCCTAATTCTAGATCTCTTCACACTTGACTCGCCAGAGTTTATGCTCCTTCCTCTTTTCCTCAGCAGGATTTGACTTCCCCTTTTTAAAGGGTGCCTTTCTGTCCCTAATCACCTCTTTCAGTCTGCGGTTTAGCCAGGGTGGCATTTTTTGGTCCTCTGACTTTTTTTTTTTTTTTTTAATTAGGGATATTTAATTTGAGTCTTCAGAAAAGAACTAGGTAAGTTCATGGAGGATAGGTCCATCCCTAGCCTCCAGGTGCCAGACGCTGGGAATGGGCGACAGGGGACGGCTCACTCCATGATTCCCTGGTCTGTTCATTCCCTCCGGGGCACCCGGCCTTGGCCACTGTCGGGAGACAGGAGACTGGGCGAGACTTTGGTCTGACCCAGTGTGGCCCTTCTTATGTTCTTATTAAGATGTTTTAAAAAGCTTCCAGGAATCTTGCAGGCACTGCACTCTTGTGACAGTTCTTCTTAGTTTCTATTTCACTAGCATCCTTATTTTTTGGAGTTCCCCTCTTGGAAGTGATGTGTTACAATGGTGGGTTTCTGTGGTATTTCCCCCCTATAAGGATAGTAAATTTTATTTCATTACAGTCACTATTACCGAGCAGTTCAGCTCTTGTCACCTCTTGGACCAGCTCCTGTGCTCCATGTAAGACTAAATCACTCCTTACACAGTCCTTAGCACTTCCCCTGGGCTTAGGCCTAGCTTGGGGGTGAATTGTTCACTAGCCCTTGGAAGGCTGTTCTTCTGAGCGAGGCAGCTGAGTTCTGGGAAACTGAGCTTGCTAGTCTCATTTTCACCCCATGCAGAACCCTGAATAGTTCCCCTCCCCCAGCCTTCAATGGTTTTCATGTCCCCTTCACCACCACCTTTGCTGTCATTTAGCCAAGCTAGGGACAGAGAGGAAGGATGACTTTGGACAGGCTGGGTTCAATTCCTGGCTCTGCTACTGACACCATGGGCGACCTCAGGGAAGTCACTTAGCCTCTTTGTTCTCCACCTGTAAAATCCGTAGATTGTGAGGTCTTCTGGGCTGGGATTGTCTCTTCCTACTTGTGTGTGTGTAGCCCAAAGGGCAACAGGCCCTGATCTCAGCTGGGGCCTCTTAGTGCTACCATAATACACAGAAACAATGATAACAGTAGATATGCTCACTCGAATTCAGACACTCCTTTTCTCGACCAGTTTGAGTGGCTCGACCTGTTCATTGCAAACCATTAATTCCGCATGTTGAGCCTTTTGCCTGTTACGAAGTCTCTTGCAAACACAGACGTGCCTGCTGTTCAAAGGGACTTGCTGGACAGCTCATCGCCTGCCTAGCATGCACGTTCTTTGGGGCAGGGCCTGTCTCTTTGCTCTGGGTCTGCACAGCTACTGGCATGATGGGGTCTTGACCCTGCCCAGGGCTTCTGGTGCTTTGGTTACACAAGCCATAAATAATCCTACTGGAGCCTGTGGGTTGTTCCTAAACTGATCAGAGACGTACTCGCTATTCACGCCTTGCAGCCGGTCACCTCAGTCACATGGTCCTCTTTCCATCATTGGGATGACCCCACTTTATTCAATTATTTCTGCCTCCCCCACAATTTTGCCTGGTCCCCAAACAGATCCCATCTCTTGACTACATGACTCTTGGCTTGCAAACAAACCACACAGTGAGTTAAAACCCAGCCTTGCATTGAGCAAATTGCTGATAAACTGGTTCTTCTGTGACTGCGCCAGCCCTCGGCCGGTGTCTGGTGTCTCGCTCTGCCAGCAGGCTTCAGCCTCTCCTCGGGATCCTTTCCTAAAGGGTTTCGTTTCTCCTAATTCATAAAGTCCATGCCTGCTGCTTTAACAACGCTTGCTCTGCAAATCTTTTGAACCCTGCTTTATTCACAGAACCTGGGGGCATTCCAGTCCCTGGGAGCTGACAAACAAGCAGCAAAGTCTAGTGGGACCAGCTGGTGGAGAAGCCATAAAAGCAGGATGTGTTGGCTTTACAGGCTTAACTCTAATTGGTGCCCGACCCCTTGTTATCACCTAGCAAATCCTCTTTATCAGAAGGAAACTTGGCCTCAGCCACTAACCATGGCTGAGTCCAGGGAGCAAAGATAAAATGCATTAACATTAACTTCTGCTGTCAGCGCCCTCCCAGGGCACCCCCCAGCTGGCACAAGGGGCCCCAAGCGACCAGGCCGCGGATCCCACTTACATTCTTCTCCTTCCCGTTGCAAGGTGAGGAACTCTCCGTCATTCCCAGGGGACCGTTGCAGAGCTTCTGTCAGGGACAGCAAAGGCTGGAGCTGCTAGCCTGGGAGATGCTGGACCAGCAGGCTGGCTGGCTCTGCTCTGAGCCGTCTCCCCTCAGTGCCTACTGCTGGGCACAAAAGGGTGTAATGTCTGGGTTCCTCTCGCTGCTCAAGAAAAGGCCCCAAGAACACTCCCTGGGCTCCGCTTGGGCCTGCAAGGGGAACGGAGCCCCGCGAATCCCCGACCCACCGTCCCCTGGTGCCGAGAACCTTTGCAGCCCATCGGCACCAGGCCCACACTGGCCAGAGGAGTCAGTAGAGCGACCTGGACCCTCAGTCTCCATAGCGTGCCCAGCCCTGGACTCCGAACCCTGGCTCTGAGGTGTGGCCAGGCTGAATTGCTCCCCTAACAATGACCGGCCCTGTGTCTCCAGCACTCCCTCTCCGGGGCAGGCAGCCCCATCCGAAAGGAGCCCGGCCCCTTTCACAAGCCCAGGTAGGCTCAGCTTCGTGTGGCTAGCTCAGGGGCAGGTCTGACCCATCCAGGAGGGAGTCCCAGAAGAAAGCCAGGAAGCCCACCCCAGTCCAGCTCAACCAGCCTCCCGCTGGGGGCACGGCTGGGGCAGGGTGCCTCGTGTCTGCAGAGGATCAAACCCAGCCTGGTGCACCACGGCCCCGAAGGCTGGGCAGACAGTGCCGAGCTCTCTGCCGTGCCAGCTGGCAGAGGGGTCCCCAGGTGGCTGAATGGAAGAGCTGGGTCTGTTGGACAGCGTGAGCTCCGTGAAGCAGCGGGCAGCACATTCGCTGCCCACGGAACGGTCACTACGAAGTCTGAGCTGTATCTGCCCCTGGCTCCAGGCAGAGACGACCAACGAGGGCCAGTCCTCGGGGCCGGAGGTTTCTGCTGGGCGGACAAGTGGACTGAGACCTAGCAGCTATTTCCCCTTGGGCTGCCCAGCAGCCAATGGATGGCAACTGCTGGGCTGGATGGAGAGTCAAATCAGTGACCTGGAAGCGCATGGGTCTGCAGCCCACCCTCCCCTGCCCTGAGCTAACTGGGGGTCAGCCTCCTGGGGGTGGAAGGCTTCATCTCTCATGCCAATGCCAGCCCCCTGGCCTGAGCCATGCCCTGCCGAACGGCTCCATCTCCCACCCCCAGCCTGCCTTTGCCACCCAGCTCCCCCACCCCCCGCCCGTATCGTAGCCGAGTAATAGCAAGCCCCAGAGCCGTGAGAACGGAGTCAGGAGCCAATATTTGCTCACCCTTGATTAATCCCATCCTTCTGTACCTTAGCCAGAATAAATAGGGGATTAGAACATTTCAGCTGCCTTCCAAGTGGGTCAGGGTCTGGCTTGCTCAGGCTGCTCCTGCCCCCAGCCGCTGCTTGCAGGAATAGCGGTGCAGCCTCGTGTTAGGGGCTTTCCAGGGCTGGGGTTGTGCAATGGGATTCTGGCCTGGTTGGGCTCTCTCAGCCCCTCCAGCGTCTCTGGCTACATGTGAGGAGAATGGCTCCGGTCGAGGGAACGCAGGAAGGGCTTGCATGAGGTTTGCGAACAGAAAAGAGACGGGGCCCCACAGCCCAGCCTCCTGCAGAGTAATCCAGGGGGTTGGCCCAGTGCCCCGGGGGGACATTCACCCCTGTGCAGGGCTCAGCACAAGGCTGAGGTGCCCCCGACCGCCCACTGCGCCTGGGTACCCCTGACCGCCCGCTCCATCTCGCTGCCGAAAGCAGCCGTCCGCGGCTCCCAGGCTGGCTCCCTGTGCGGGGCGAGTTCTGCCCTGTCAGCGGCGGGAGGGCGGCCAGGCGTGCCCGTGGGTTGCCAGCACCGGAGCACAGTGGGCAGCCCCCGCCGCAGGGAGGCAGAGGAGGCCCCGGGCGAGAGAAGCTGCTCTTGCCACAGGACTTTCCACACTTCTGATGGGCGGCTGCCAAGAGCTGGCTAGTGTGGGCTGGTCCAAGCACGGGCTAGCGCTCTCAGCAGCAAACCACCCCAAGGCACAATTCCTGCATCTGCCCCAGGGTCCTTGGGCGAGTCACATCCCCTTCCTCGGTGCCTGCCCTTCCCGTCTGTAACACAGGGCTTGCCTGCCTCCGGGGGTGAGCGGATACACTCCCGTCACGCAGGCCGGGCTGCTGCGGGGACGGGGCCAGGGAAGTGTCACGTCCCTTCATGCGGCAGGGCGGTGCTGATGGGGCCCCCTTAGCAGGCTCTGCCCCGGATGCGGCCAGGAGGGTGCAGGGGTCTCTGCGCATGTGTGCGGTGGCCCATGGAGTCACAGGACAAACGGCGACATCCTCAACTCAATGTGTCCAAAGCCACCAGCCCCTCCTGGCACTTGCCTGCTGCCTCCCGCCAGAGACTCAGGCTCCTGGTCCCACCACTCTGCCCCACTCCCTGCCCCGCCGTCCCCCCACCCAGGCTCCTCATCTGAGCCAGCCAACCTCCAGCCCACACCTCCCTGCCTGTCCTCATCCACCAGGCCCACAATCCCCATGCTCCAGTCCTTCTCAGAGCCCCAGAGCTCTCCCGCCAGGAGCTCGCCTCCCCCGGAGAGCCTGGAACTGTTCCTTCCTCCCGCCCTGCCATCCCTCCGCTTGCTCCTGTCTGGCCGGCTCCTGATTTACACCCGCTGGGATCTGGCCCCATTGACTGTAATGGAGCTAGGGCTGATTGACACCAGTGGTCAACCCCTCGAAAGGTCAGTGAGCATCCCTCAGCATGTAGCAAGCACTCCGCCGTGGCCCCACGCCCCACGCGCATGCCGGGGCGGCCGTGTGCCTGGCGGGCCGTAGGGTGGAGAACCCCGGGCAGTCTGGCTCTTGCCGTGCCGCTCCTCGGGCTGTTCAGCAAGTTGGTCTTTGCCTGAGCCCCCTGCTGCGGGCCTCCCCAGCCCATATGTGCCGGGAACGCCGGCTGGGCCAGGACATGCTGGAAGCCAGTCAAGGCCTCCAGCGAATTACCAGCAGACAATTCTCGTGTGACTCGAGCAGCTGTTCCCCCCGCCTCACCCCCCCGCTCACACACAGCTGTACACTGGGGCCCGAGCATTTCATCTCCAACCTGGACCCGCTCTAAGGGTCTCCTTCCACCATGGAGAAAAGGAGCTGAAATGGGGAGGGGGAATTCCAGTGAGGAAATTCTTCCCATCCATAGGGACCCCCCACTTGGCCAAGCCGCTGGCCCTTTTTGCTCTGTAGGAGATGTGGGGCTGAGCCTGGAGCTGGCTCTGCAGCCTTTGTGTCACTCTTGCACACCAAGGGCTAGAAGGCTGCCTTCATGGGTGAATCTCCACCCCCCCATGCTGGGGGCTGCAGGGGAGGCATGAATGGGGTGTTTGCTCCAGGCTGGCTGAGGATTCTTGGGTGCTATAGTCAGACAGTGTAGTTCAGAGCAGCCCCTAGGCTGCTTTAATCTACTCAGAGGTTTGCACAGGACCAGACCACCCTGGAACTGGCTCCCTTGCAGTGGCCCCCTTCAGAGCTGAGCACATCTGAGAATCTGGCCAGTCCATTTTTCAATGAAGTCACCTTTGGTAAAAACATGCCCTCAGCTAGCAAGAGTAAGAAACAATCTAGGGATCCCAGCTAACAGGGTGAGGCTAAGAACCATCTGATGGGTTTCCAGAGCCTCCTGTTCCATCAAATCTCACCTATCTTTAATATTAACCACCCCAAACTTCACTCATGCAGCACGACCAGTGCCTGCTGTTGCCTTGAGCTCTGACAGCATGAGGAGAGTGGATGAGCCCACCCCTCTGAGAGCCAGCAAACCCGCTGTGGGGCACTCCTCTCTGAGCAAGCTTGCCCCATCCTTCCTTTGGGGATGGAAGAATTTCCCCAGGAATGGCTCCAACACACAGAGCTGGCCTGACCTCTTTGCCAGCCTGGGCAGAACCAGGAGCATGGCATATAGCCCAGGTGCCCAGAGATTCATAGATTCCAAGGCCAGAAGGGACCACTGTGATCGTGTAGTCTGGCCTCCTGCATAGCCCAGGCCAGAGACCTGCCCCACAATAATTCCTAGGGCAGATCTGTTAGAAAAACATCCAGCCTTGATTTATAAATTGCCAGTGATGGAGAATCCACCACGACCCTTGGCAAGATGTTCCAATGGTTAATTACTCTCCCTGTCAAAAATGTACACCGTATCTCCAGCCTGAATTTGCCTAGCTTCAACTTCCAGCCATTGGATCCTGTTACATCTTTGTCTACGGGACTCAAGAATCTTCTGTTACCAAATTTCTGTTCCCCATGTAGGTACTTACAGACTGTGAACAAGTCATCCCTTAACCTTTGCTTTGTTAAGCTAAATAGACTGAGGCCTGGTCTGCACTACGAGTTTAGGTCGAATTTAGCAGCGTTACCTTGATTTAATCTTACACCCGTCCACATGACGAAGCCCTTTTTTCTGACTTAAAGGGCTCTTAAAATCGATTTCCTTACTCCACCCCCAACAGGGGGATTAGCGCTGAAATCGCCTTGCTGGGTCAAATTTGGGGTACTGTGGATGCAATTAGACGGTATTGGCCTCTGGGAGCTAACCCATAGTGCTCCATTGTGACTGCTCTGGACAGCACTCTCAACTCAGATGCACTGGCCAGGTAGACAGGAAAAGGCCCGTGAACTTTTGAATCTCATTTCTTGTTTGGCCAGCATGGTGAGCTCACCTGCACAGGTCACCATGCAGAGCTCATCAGCACAGGAGACCATGCAGTCCCAGAATCGCCAAAGAGCTCCAGCATGGACCGAACTGGAGGTACGGGATCTGATCGCTGTGTGGGGAGACGAATCCGTGCTGGTAGAACGCCATTTGAAAAGACGAAATGCCAAAATATTTGAAAAAAATCTCCAATGGCATGAAGGACAGAGGCCATAACAGGGACCCGAAGCAGGGCGGCGTGAAAATTAAGGAGCTCAGGCAAACTTACCAAAAAAACAGAGAGGCAAATGGCCACTCCGGTTCAGAGCCCCAGACATGCCGCTTCTATGAGGAGCTGCATGCCATCCTAGGGGGTGCAGCCACCACTACCCCACCCCTGTGCTTTGACTCCGTCCAAGGAGTGGGAGGCAACACGGAAGTGGGTTTTGGGGGCGAGGAAGGTGAGGAGGAGGTTGTAGATAGCTCACAGCAAGGAAGCGGAGAAACCAGTTTCCCCAACAGCCAGGATCTGTTTATCACCCTGGACCTGGACCCAGTACCCACCCAAGGCGGGCTCCCGGACCCTGAAGGTGGAGAAGGGACCTCTGGTGAGTGTTCCTTTGTAAATATTATACATGGTTTAAAAGCAAGCGTGTTTAATGATTAATTTGCCCTGGCATTCGCGGCCAGTACAGCTACTGGAAAAGTCTGTTAACATGTCTGGGGATGGAGTGGAAATCCTCCAGGGACATCTCCATAAAGCTCTCCTGGATGTACTCCCAAAGCCTTTGCAAAAGGTTTCTGGGGAGGGCAGCCTTATTCCATCCACCATGGTAGGACACTTTACCACACCAGGCCAGTAGCATGTAGTCAGGAATCACTGCAGAACAATGCATTGCAGCATATGGTCCCAGTGTTTGCTGGCATTCAAACAACATCCGTTCTTTAACTCTCTGTGTTACCCTCAGGACAGTGATATCATTCATGGTCACCTGGTTGAAATAGGGTGGTTTTAGTAAGCGGACATTCAGAGGTGCCCATTCCTGCTGGGCTGTTTGCCTGTGGCTGAATAGAAATCTTCCCCACTGTCAGCCACGCAGTGGGGGGGGGTGGGGGTGGTGAAGCCATCATCCCAGAGAATTGGGTGTGTGGGGAGGGGAAGGGGGGTTAGTTGGGTTTCTGCTGCACGTGAACCCGGAAACCGCAGCCCCTCCTTTTAAATTGCCAACCCATTGTTAATGGCCAACCCAACAGCTACTTCGTATGGGAAATGAGGGCACTGCTGTTTGAAGCCATTCCCACATGTTCTGAAGGTTAAAGAAGCCAAAAGACTGTGGCTTACCACGGCTGCCTGCAAGCCGAATTCTGCTGCCTGGCTCTGCGTGAGTGATTTCTCACGCCAATCCGGCAGACCCTCAATAAGAGGCAAAATGCGACCTTGTAATGACAGCACATGTGCTATGTAATGTTAACAGCAAGGTTTACTGTGAAAGAGTGTACCCATTGTTCTCTAAACTGAGTCTTTTTAACTACCACTCTCCCTTTTTTCCCCCTCCACCAGCTGCATGTTTCGCCTTCCCAGAGGCTAGCAAAGATTAGAAGGCGAAAAAAACCACACTTGTGATGAAATGTTCTCTGACCTCATGCTGTCCTCCCACACTGACAGAGCACAGCACAATGCATGGAGGCAGACAATCTCAGAGTGCAGGAAAACACAATAGGACCGCAAGGAGAAGTGGTGGGCTGAAGATGGTAGGTGGCGTCAACTTGCTGAAAGAAGGCAGGAGTCAATGCTGAGGCGGCTGGAGGATCAAAACCGATACGCTCCAGCGTATGGTTGAGCTGCAGGAAAGGCAGCAGGAGCACAAACCGCCACTATAGCCCCTGTGTAACCAACCGCCCTCCTCCCCAAGTTCCATAGCCTCCTCACCCAGACACCCAAGAACGTGGTGGGGGAGCCTCCAGCCACCCAGCCACTCCACCCCAGAGGATTGCCCACGCAACAGAAGGCTGCCATTCAATAAGTTTTAAAGTGCTGTGTGGCCTTGTCCTTCCCTCCTCCCCCACCCCTCCCGGGCTACTTTGGCAGTTATCCCCCTATTTGTGTGATGAATTAATAAAGAATGCATGAATGTGAAGCAACAATGACTTTATGGCTCTGCAAGCGGTGATCGAAGGGAGGAGGGGAGGGTGGTTAGCTTACAGGAAAGTAGAGTGAACCCAGGGGGGGAGGGTTCCATCAAGGAGAAGCAAACAGAACTTTCATACTGTAGCCTGGCCAGTCATGAAACTGGTTTTCAAAGCTTCTCTGATGCGCACTGCACCCTCCTGAACTCTAACCGCCCTGGCGTCTGACTGCACGTAATCAGTGGCCAGGCGATTTGCCTCAACCTCCCACCCTGCCATAAACCTCTCCCCCTTACTCTCACAGATATTGTGGAGAGCACAGCAAGCAGTAACAACAATGGGAATATTGGTTTCGCTGAGGTCTAACCGAGTCAGTAAACTGCGCCAGCACACTTTTAAACACCCAAATGCACATTCTACCACCATTCTGCACTTGTTCAGCCTGTAGTTGAACAGCTCCTGACTACTGTCCAGGGTGCCTGTGTACGGCTTCATGAGCCATGGCATTAAGGAGTAGGCTGGGTCCCCAAGGATAACTATAGGCATTTCAACATCCCCAACGGTTATTTTCTGGTCTGGAAAGTAAGTCCCTTGCTACAGCTGTTGAAAAAGACCAGAGTTCCTGAAGATGCGAGTGTCATGTACCTTTCCCAGCCATCTCATGTTGATGTCCCTTGTGATCCACCAGAGCTTGCAGCACCATTGAAAAGTACCCTTTTCGGTTTATCTACTTGCTGCCTTGGTGCTCCGGTGCCAAGATAGGGATATGGGTTCCGTCTATGGCCCCACCACAGTTAGGGAATCCCATTGCAGCAAAGCCATCCACTATGACCTGCACATTTCCCAGAGTCACTACCCTTGATATCAGCAGCTGAGTGTTAGAGTTGGCTACTTGCATCACAGCAGCCCCCACAGTAGATTGCCCACTCCAAATTGATTCCCAACTGACCGGTAGCTGTCTGGCATTGCAAGCTTCCACAGGGCTATCACCACTCGCTTCTCAACTGTGAGGGCTGCTCTCATCTTGGTATTCTTGCACTTCAGGGCAGGGGAAAGCAAGTCACAAAATTCCATGAAAGTGCCCTTACGTATGCGGAAGTTTTGCAGCCACTGGGAATCATCCCAGACCTGCAACACTATGTGGTCCCACCACTCTGTGCTTGTTTCCCAGGCCCAGAATCGGCATTCCACGCCAGAAACCTGCCCCATTAGCACCATGATGTGCACATTTCCAGGGCCCGCGCTTTGAGAGAAGTCTGTGTCCATGTCCTCATCACTCTCGTCACCGTGCTGACGTCGCCTCCTCGCCTGGTTTCGCTTTTCTTGCAGGTTATGGTTCTGCATATCCTGCTGGATAACGTGCGCGGAGTTTATAGTGCTCATGGTTACCGCGGTGATCTAAGCGGGCTCCATGTTCCCAGTGCTATGGCGTCTGCGCTGAAAAAGGGTGCAAATTGTCTGCCATTGCTCTGACAGAGGGAGGGGCGACTGACGACATGGCTTACAGGGTATTAAAATCAACAAAGGGGGTGGCTTTGCATCAAGGAGAAACAGAATGGCCCCCTCAAGGGTAGAACTCAAAAACCTGGGTTTAGCAGGCCGTTGATTTCGCAGAGGGAGGGAGGAAGAGAGGAAAAATGAATACAGAACAAATCTGGTCTATTTCTTGTTTTGAGCCACTTCATCTATCTTTATACATCTCCCGCTGGCAGCAGACGGTGCAGTACGACTGCTGGCCATCACCGTCTCCTGGGTGCTCATTAGAAGACGGTGCAGTAGGACTGCCAGCAGGACTGAATCGCCATGAGACGAAACTTAAAAGGGAAATGACCTGGCTGAGTTACTCCTATGTTTGCCCAGGCGCCCCTGACTGACCTCATCGAGGTTGGTTAAAAGAGCACCCTGGAGTACGGCGACGATGGCTACCAGCCATACTGCACTGTCTGCTGCCAAAAGGCAAGGAGCTGCTGCTGTGTAGCAATGCAGTACCGTGTCTGCCAGCACCCAGGAGACATACGGTGACAGTGAGCTGAGCAGGCTCCATGCTTGCCATGGTATGTCGTCTGCACGGGTAACCCAGGAAAAAAAGGCATGAAACCTGATTGTCTGCCGTTGCTTTCACGGAGAGAGGGAGGGAGGCCTTACGACATGTACCCAGAACCACCCATGACAAAGTTTTTGCTCTATCAGGCACTGGGATTTCTACCCAGAATTCAAATGGGCGGCGGAGACTGCGGGAACTGTGGGATAGCTACCAACAGTGCAACCCTCTGGAAGTCGATGCTAGCCTCGGTACTGTGGACGCACTCCGCCGACTAAATGCACTTAGAGCATTTGTGTGGGGACACACCCGATAGACTGTATAAAAACGCTTTCTACAAAACCGACTTCTATAAATTCAACCTAATTTCGTAGTGTAGACATAGCCCGAGTTCCATGAATCTCTCACTCTAAGGCAAGTTTTCTAGTCTTTTGATCATTCTCATGGCTCTTCCCTGAATCTCTCCAATTTACCAACATCCTTCTTGAGCTGTGTCTACCAGAACTGGACCCAGGATCCCAGCAATGGTCTCACCGTGCCCAGCACAGAGGGAAAATCACCTCTCTGCTCCTACCCATTATCCCCCTGGTGATGCATCCCAGGATCGCATTAACTCTTTTAGCCAGAGTGTTGCCCTGGGAGCTCATGCTCTGCTGATTATCCACCATGACCCTCAAATCTTCTTCAGAGTCCCTGCTTCCCAGGAAAGAGTCCCCACCCTGTAAGTGTGGCAGACATTCTTTGTTCCCAGATGTATACCCGTTAGCTGTATTAAAATGTATATTGTTGGCTTGCGCCCAGTATATCAAGCAATCTAGATCAGTGGTTCTCAACCAGGAGTATGTGTACTCCTGGGGGTACACAGAAATCGTCCATGGGGTCATCTAGGGGGTTGTCCATCAACTCATCTAAATATTTGCCTAGTTTTACAACAGACTACATAAAAACACTAGCAAAGTCAGTACAGTACAAACTAAAATTTCATACAAACAAGGACTTGTTTATACGGCTGTATAGACTATTCACAGAAATGTAAGTGCAATAATTATATGGTAAAAATGAGAACGTCAGCAATTTCTCAGGAACAGTGTGCTGTGACACTCTTATATTTCTAGGTCTGATTTTGTAAGCAAGTAGTTTTTAAGTGAGGTGAAACTTGGGGGCATGCAAGACAAATCAGACTCCTGAAAGGGGCACAGTAGTCTAGAAAGATTGAGAGCCGTTGATTAGGCCTCAGCTGGAGTATTGTGTCCAGTTTTGGGCATCAAATTTCAGGAAAGATGTGGACAAATTGGAGGAAGTCCACAGAAGAGCAACAAAAATGATTAAAGATCTAGAAAACATGACCTATGAGGGAATGTAACCAGGTGGGACCCACCTCTGTGGCACCTCCTGCTGGTGTCCTGGGAATTAGCTCTACTTCCAGCCTTGGAGCGCCCTCTGCAGGCCGGTGTCCCGCTTATGCCGGGCCCCCATATCCCTCCTGGACCGAGTGCCCCTTGTACACCGGGGTGCTGCCCCCTGGCAGTAACCCCTCACTCGCAGGGTCTCCCCACCCCCTATCCCTACCTCGCCTCAGTCTTTGGCTACTGCCCAGTCACTATCTAGCCCCCCTTCACTGGGGCTGACTGCAGTGTATAAGCCACTCATCACAAGCAAGAGGGGTTTGGACCTGCTGTCTCTGCCTCCCATCTCTGCCTCCCTGCAGGCTGCCCCCCCTGCAACCCCCGTACCTAACTGGCCTTCGACTAGGCTGCAGCCTAGGGGGTTTCCAGGCCAGAGCTCCCCAGCTCCCTTGGCCTTCCCCCAGCCCTGCTCCACGCTGGACACTTGGTTAGGCTCCCCAGCAGCCAGGCCCTTCTCTCTCTACAGGCAGAGAGAGCCTGTGTGGACTCATGGCTCGCAGCCTCTTATAGGGGCCAGCTGGGCCTGATTGGGGCATGGCCCCAGCTGTTGCTGCCTTCCCCAATCAGCCAGGCTTCTTATCCCCAGCCACAGTCCTCTCCAGGGCTGTTCTAAGCCCCTCAGGGCAGGAGTGGGTATCTACCCTGCTACAGGGAAGACTGAAACAATTGGGTTTGTTTAGTCTGCAGAAGAGAAGACCGAGAGGGGACAGGATACCAGCTTTCAAGTTCATAAAGGGTTGTTACAAGGAGGAGGGAGAAAAATTGTTCTTCTTAACCTCTGAGGCTAGGACAAGAGGCAATGGGCTTAAATTGCAGCAAGGGAGGTTTAGGTTGGACATTGGGAAAAACTTCCAACCTGTCAGGGTGGTTGAGCACTGGAATAAATTGCCCAGGGAGGTGGTGCAATCTCCATCACTGGGGATTTTTAAAGAGCAGGTTGGACAAACACCTGTCAGGGATGGTCTAGATAACACTTAGTCCTGTCTTGAGTGCAGGGGACTGGACTAGAGCCCTCTCGAGGTCCCTTCCAGTTCTGTGATTCTATTATCTAGATCTCTCTGTATCAGCGAACTGTCCTCTTCATGATTCACCTCCCTCCAATTTTTGTGTTATCTGCAAACTTTATCAGTGTTGATTTACGTTTTCTTCTAGGTCATGATAAAAGAAGTTAAAACAGAGCCTAGACTTGATCCGCGAGGGACCACTGGAAACAGACCAGCTTGATAACAATTCACCATTTACAATTACATTTTGAGACCTATCAGTTATTCAGTTTTTAATCCATTTAATGTGTGCTATGTTTATTTTATATCATTCTACTTTTTAATCAAACCAAGCCAGTTACAGGATCACGTCAAATGACTTACAGAAGTCTATTACATTGACATTATTACCTTTATCAACCACACTTGTAATCTCATACAAAAAGTTATCAAGTTAGTTTGACAGGATCTATTTTCCATAAACCCATGTTGATTTGCATTAATTACATTCCCTGTCTTTAGTTCTTTATTAATCAAGTCATGTATCAGCCATTCCATTTTCTTGCTCTGGATTGATGTCTGGCTGATAGACCTATAGCTACCCGGGTCAGCCCAATTACCATTTTAAAAATTGGCACAGCATTAGCTGTCTTCCTGTCATCTACAGCCTCCCCAATGTACCTTAACAGTACAGCAAACTCCTCAGCCAGCTCTTTTAAAACTCTTGGACGCAAGCTATCTGGACCTGCTGATTTAAAAATGTCTGACTTAAATAGCAGCTGCTTAGTGATACTAGTGGAATAGAAAGAGTGATATCGTCACCATATGATGAGATTGCATACTCTGCTCTTTCCCCAAATATAGAATAGAAATATTTATTGACCACTTCTGCTTTTTCTGCATTATTATTTATAATGCTACCATTTCCATCTAGTAATGGACAAATACTATTGTCAGGGTTCCTCTCCCCCCCTAATATTTAAAAAACTCCTTATTGTCCTTAACTCTGCGGGCCATAGATTCCTCCTTGTGTCCCTTTGTTTCTCTTATCAATTTTCTACAATCCCTAACTTCTGATTTATAGTCATTACTATCAACTTCCCCTTTCTTCCATTTTTGTTATATATGTATATATTTTACAGCTACCTTCACTTCCCTTCTAAACCACATTAGTTTTCTAACCAGCACAGCCTCCCTCCTCAGCTGTGGTGGGACTGTGACTTTTGGGTCACCTAGAAAAGTTTCCTTAACGATTCCAATGATCATTCACATTTCTCTGATTAAATTCTTCCTCCCAGCTGATTTGGCTCATACTTGTTTTCAGCTTTGTGCAATTGGCCCTAGGAAAGCACCAGGTATATATGTTACTGCTCTGGACTTTATTCTGCTTGTACATTGCAAACGGAGTCCCCGGGCGATGCTCTGGAACTGCTCCCTACGAAGCCAGGCAGGACTCTGGGGAAAGTCTCCTTTCTGTGAGCAGCCTGTCTGCAGGACACACAGCTCGCACGGCTTCCACCTTCCTGGGTCTGACCTCGGAGCATTCAGCATCCTCTGCCCCTCCCTGCGCTTCCCACAGCAGTCCGCTCAGGCGGGGTCCTGGGGAAACCAGAGGGTCCTGCCCCCCAACTCCGCAGTCAGACAGGACTCTTAGCCAGCCAGTATAACAGAGGTTTATTAGACGACAGGAACATGGTCTAACACAGAGCTTGTAGGTGCAGAGAACCGGACCCCTCAGCCGGGTCCATTTTGAGGGGCAGTGAGCCAGACAACCACGTCTGCACTTCGCTCCATGTCTCCAGCCAGCCCCAAACTGAAACTCCCTCCAGCCCCACCTCCCCTGGGCTTTGTCCCTTTCCTGGGCCAGGAGGTCACCTGATTCCTTTGTTCTCCAACCCTTTAGCTCTCACCTTGCAGGGGGGGAGGGCCCAGGCCATCAGTGGCCAGGAGACGGAGTGTCGGCCATTTATGTACCCTGACCCTTTGCTCTGCAACAATTACACCCTTATCCCACCACCTAGAGATTTAAGAAATGCATAGGGGAAACTGAGGCACCCCTTACAGTATTCAGAGAAAACATTAAGAACAGTCCCACTTCGTCACACTCAGACTTAAGCGACCACTAACATTTACTTCTGTGACCAGGCCTCTTTCTCTGCTCCCAGTCAGCGTCCACGCACAAAAAAAAGCAAGAGCCAAGGCAGTGCAAGAATCGAGCTGTATTCCTGCCTCTCCCCAGGGCTGTCCTGGCTCACCAAGCTCCGCCTGAAAGGTGAGCTCTCTACGCTCCTAGGCAGAATCACACTATTACGTCCCCTACTGGGAACCCGTTTTCATCACATCCCTTTGCCACATTTATTTGCCATTTCAAAATTAAACATGAATCCCACGACCTGCCCACATCCTACAACACCCCCACACACACACACCTCTCCACATCAGCGCAGGTACAACTGAACACCCGCTCTTTTCGTTAATTAACTCTTCACTTGCTCAGCAGCTGAGGTGTTTTCCTCCGGCTTTGGGAGAATTGTCTTTGCACTGTGCCAAGTCTAGTGTACCCCTCGCAGGTGGTTTGATGCTGGAGCGGGTACGAGCCTTTCTTTAAAAAAAACACTTGTTAAAGCTAAGTTACAATACATCAGTAACATACGACATCAGACAGTGCTTATTACTTATTCAGGATTGAGTTAGTATTCAAAGAACCTGGCTAAAGATTCTGGCTTCTGGCTGGGGACCCCTTCTCCCCCAAGGACGCTAAAAGGGGTGACCAAATTTCTACATTCTTGTCCTCTGTTTGTATGCAGGGTTGTAGCCGTTTTGGTCCCAGGATATTAGAGAGACAAGGTGGGGGAGAAAGCTTGTCTCACCAACAAAAGTTGTTCCAGTAAAAGATATGACCTTATCTCTCTTCTGTCCTCTTTCTGGACTTTCTCTTCTTGTGTACATAGCATGAAAACTTTTCCATTACAAAGATTGGCGTAGTAAAATACGGGCTCAGTTCCCCGGGGGAGAGAGGCACATTTTTCTAATTATGTGGAATACGAAGCCTTGCTGATAATAAAAAAGAAATTAATTTGTCATTCTGTTTAAAATGCAGATGTTTTCCTGGAGTATTGCGTCAGCAGCTCTGGGTCTGTGGAAAGCTGGCATTTTGATAAAAGATGACTCTTGAATCATTTCCTCCTGTCACCGTACCTCAGTGGGTCACAGCTGAGAACACCCGATTCAGGACAAACTGCTGAGAACGAGGGTAGGCTCACCCCAGCCCGGTGGTGGTTCTTCCATTAGATATATCAAGCCAGTAACAAAAGTAAACTTCTGTCTCGCCACATGGGTTAACAAGAAGTCAGAGATGCAGCCTCCTTAGACACTTCAGCCCTTGTTTCGTAACCCAGACACTGGGCTCAGAGGTGAGTGGTTACTGAAAACCAGTTTCATCACATGTAGGGTCCTCTAATCCCAAGAGACCAGCCACCTAGCCAGTTCAATATATAACTCAGATCTTACCCAATTATCACGCTGTCACCGTTTAGGAAGCCCTTAGGGTAACACAGAGAAAAGAAAATCAAAGAATGTCCAGAGAGGTCAGCCCAGAGCCCAGCCAAGCTGGAGTTCCAACTCTTGGTTCCAGCTCTGTGTGTCCCTCCATCTGGCCTCCTTGGTCACTTCCAAAGTGAGAGCCCTGACTCCCTCTGGCAGCCAACCCTTATCCCCCACCTCACACTGTCACGGCGTCCCCAGGCGATGCTCTGGAACTGCTCCCCACGAAGCCAGCCAGGACTCTGGGGAAGTCTCCTCTCTGGGAGCAGATTGTCTGCAGGGCAAAAAGCTCACACAGCTTCCACCGTCCTGGGTCTGACCTCAGAGCATTCGGCATCCTCTGCCCCTCCGTGCGCTTCCCACAGCGAGTCCGCCCAGGCAGGGTCCTGGGGAAGCCAGAGGGTCCTGCCCCGCAACTCCGCAGTCAGACGTGACTCTCAGCCAGCCAGTAAAACAGAGGTTTATTAGACGACAGGAACATGGTCTAACACAGAGCTTGTAGGTACAGAGAACAGGACCCCTCAGCCGGGTCCATTTTGGGGGGCAGTGAGCCAGACAACCACGTCTGCACTTCACTCCATGTCCCAGCCAGCCCCCAAACTGAAACTCCCTCCAACCTCCCCTCCTCTGGGCTTTGTCCCTTTCCCGGGCCAGGAGGTCACCGGATCCCTTTGTTCTCCAACCCTTTAGCTCTCACCTTGCAGGGGGGAAGGGCCCCGGCCATCAGTTGCCAGGAGACAGAGTATCGGCCATTTATGTACCCTGACCCTTTGCTCTGCAACAATTACACCCCCTTATCCCACGCCCTTGAGACTTAAGAAATGCATAGAGGCACCCCTACAGTATTCAGAGGAAACATTAAGAACAGTTCCACTTCGTCACACACACCTCTCCCAGTCCTGTGTTCTCAGCCTCCCTGCTGAGGGGTTGGGAGCTCCTCCTCCCTCAGGGGCATAGGGTGCAAGGGGTCCGTGTCCTGGCAACTGGATTTCCCATTGTCTTCTTCAATGCTCCTGTCAAGGTTCCTTCCCCACTCTGAACTCTAGGGTACAGATGTGGGGACCTGCATGAAAACCTCCTAAGCTTATTTTTACCAGCTTAGATTAAAACTTCCCCAAGGTACAAACTATTTTACCCTTTGCCCTTGGACTTCCACTGCCACCACCAAACGTTTATCTGGGTTTATTTATTAGGAAAGCATTGTTTGGAAACATCTTTCCCCCCAAAACCCTCCCAACCCTTGCACCCCACTTCCTGGGGAAGGTTTGGTAAAAATCCTCATCAATTTGCATAGGTGACCACAGACCCAAACACTTGGATCTTAAGAACAATGAAAAAGCATTCAATTTCTGAAAAGAAGGATTTTAATAGAAGTAAAAAGAATCACCTCTGTAAAATCAGGATGGTAAATACCTTACAGGGTAATTAGATTCAAAACATAGAGAATCCCTCTAGGCAAAACCTTAAGTTACACAAAGACACATAGACAGGAATATCCATTCTATTCACCACAACTTAATTTCTCAGCCATTTAAATAAATCAGAATCTAACGCATATCTAGCTAGATTACTTACTAAGTTCTAAGACTCCATTCCTGTTCTGTCCCCGGCAAAAGCATCACCCAGACAGACCCTCTGTTTTTCCCTCCTCCCAGCTTTTGAAAGTATCTTGTCTCCTCATTTGTCATTTTGGTCAGGTGCCAGCGAGGTTATCCTAGCTTCTTAACCCTTTACAGGTGAGAGGATTTTTCCTCTGGCCAGGAGGGATTTTAAAGGGGTTTACCCTTCCCTTTATATTTATGACAGCTCCACTGATATGGAGGCCAAGGTCCAGACAGTGACACCCAGGCCTATGTCTCTCAGCCTGCCCTCAGAGCCACCCACTGGGTCACAAGGCAGCACATAGGGGAAACTGAGGCACAAACAGGCCTCATAAGTAAATTACAAAATATTCCCACTTTGTCACCTCTCTTCCCCCTTCCAGACCAAACTAAGCAGGGTCGCTTTAACCAGTGACCTGGGGAAGTTCGAACCCACAAATGACCCACAGATGCCATGGTATCTTTCCCCTCCCCTCGGTAGTTGTTCTCGCAGGCACTTTGAGGATTCACACAGCCCTCTTGCTAATCCAGCACACTGAGACTTTCCAGTGCACAGCTCAGAGCAGTGTCACGTCCTCCCTGAAGTCTGGTCACGTCGGTGGCACTAGCAGGGGGCACAGGAGGAGCTTTTGTGGGGCCCCCCACCCTTCCCCACCCCAACACCTTGGGTTTGAAAGTGAGCTGGGGTCCTGCCACTGCCTCCTCCCCTCATCTGCCAGGGAGCGAGGAGGGCAGTGAACCCACCTGCTCCATGTGTCAGCCATCTGGGCCGCAGCCTGGGGTACCCTGACCCCTAGGGCGGAACAGGGAGTGACCCCTTGAGCGTTGGTTCTTACCCCAGCCAGATCTCTGGGGCTCTGGTGTCCCAGGGAGGGGTGGGGGGGTGAGGCCGGGGGCCCTGCACATGGACACACATTCCTCTGCCCCACCAGACCCAGGGCTTCGGTTACAGACAGGCAGGTGTCCTGGGCTTAGCAGCCTTTCCTGTATGTTACCAGCCTGGGGGGAAATCCCCTCCTCCCTGCCAGCCAGGCTCTTTGCATCTTCACTGACACCTGCATTCGCAGCCTTCTGGCTCCTTGTATTCCAATCCTTGGCCATTGCACGCAGGGCCTGGATCCTGTCTTAAAGTGATAGTCATTCCCCAAACAGACGTCAAAGCTGGTATTCTGGAGAACCCCAACGGCCAACCTCCCGGCCCCTCCTGTGTCTGCCCAGGGATCTGAGCCATAGGCAGGGCGAGGGGCTCCCCGTAGGGGACCTTAACCCAGGTCACCGACCTGTCAGCTTTCAATGGGGTTGCACCACACAGGGTGTGACAAAGGGTCTCACTGCCCCAGACTCTCCACCCCATGAATGTCTCCCCATTGACCACCTCCTTGCACTCCCACTGGGGGTCAGAGTACAGCACAATTGTACACTGATGCCTGGAGTGGGAACCCGTCCGCCCCCACCCCTGTGCCCCTGAGGAGCTGGCTAGGTGCCTGCGAAAGGTCCAGGACATAGGCCTGAACTGCAGGCTGCCTTCCTGGTCAGGTGACTATGAGCGACCCCCACCCCCACCCCCGGGCTCTCACCAAGTTAGCCCTTGGTGGGTCCCATTTGGCCACTATTTCATTAATGCTTGCACATTTTGCCGTTTTCCTACAACCATTACATCTCAGGACTCTGAGAGCCCCTGGAGCAGGGCTGCCCCCATCAGCCGCTCCCCTGTTTGCGCTACCGGGGTGTCTTGGGGGTCAGGGCTGCCCCGGTGGCCTAGGGCAGGTGGGCTAGGGGGGTCCGTTTCCACACAGGGGCAGCAGACCGAGGGTCAGGGCCCGGGCGGCAGCCTGCTGAGATCCAGGGGAGCTTTAAACACCCGGGCTGCAGATGCAGGAGCCTCCCCGCAGGAGGCTGGTGGGGGCCAGCAGGGAGAGCCTGGCCAGATCCCATTGTCATGCAGGGCGCTGGCACGCTGCGGGGCTGCACCGACAGGCACAGGAGGACGCTGTCTCCAGCCCCTCCCAGTCAGGATTGCAGCCACCTCAGGATTCACCCGGGAGCCCCCAGCTCTGCACCCCGCAAACTCCCTGTCTGGGGATGCTCCCCCACGCCGCAGGGTGTGACACGGGCCTGCAGGGGCACGGCCCTGTCCTCCCGCTGCGGGCTCCCCCGGGCCGCGTAGCCGGGGCCAGTTCCCTCCTGAGAGGAACCGACGACACTGCTCTTAACACAGCCCAGGGTGCTCTACACCTCTTTGGCCACTGCAGCGCACCGCTGACCCCGATTCACTCTGGGCCCCCCTGGGCCCCTGCCCAGTCCCTGCTGTGTAGCTGGGCGGTGGGTTTTCCCTTCCTCGTGGAAGGTGGCCCCGACGGGAGTGCTAACGAGCGAGTCCATTTCTGTGCCCCTCGCACAAGCCACCTCGAGGGGCAGCTGGGGGAGAGACGCCTGCGGGCAGCAGTGGAGCCCGATGCCGGGGCCTGCCCGGCTCCTACAGCCAGAGCCAGACGGGACCACTGGGGCCCCCGCTAGAACCCAGGCCAGAGACTCAGACTTTCCGGCGAGACGGGCCCATCGGGCTCACCCCATCTGACCTGCACATGGCAGGCTTCAGAACCTCGCCCACCCCCTCCCGTGACAGCCCCACAAACTCTGACAGAGGCTCCCCGACTTACTCTAGTTCAGACCTGCAAGTCACCCGTGCCCCATGCTGCTGAGGGCGGTGAAACCCCCCCAGGGGTCCTGCCAATCTGACCTGGGGGAAAATTCCTCCCCAACCCCAAACCCGTTAGACCCCCGTGCATGGGGCGAGACCCACCAGCCTCGCCCAGGGACCCCTGCCTCCAGCCCAACAACGGGCGTATTTCTCAGCGCAGGCTGTCCCGGGCACAGGTGGCCTCCCCGCGTGATGCTCACCACACCAACCACACCAGCACTCCTTTGCTTCTGGGGGTTTTAAAATCATTTTTATTGCCTTGAATTCTGTCTCCCGATGGGCTGTGCGTTCCCGGCGAGGCGAGGGCACAGCGGGTCGGGCAATGCAGAGCTCCTGCATGGCATGCCCTGCAGTAGCTAGGACGTCACAGTTTCTTAATACAGTTTGAAAGAGCCACTTAATAAAGCAATCAAACGAGATAAGCGCACTCGATAGAAGCAATAAGGACTTGCTAGTTCAGCCGCCTGCAGTCTTTGCTGGTATTACTAAGCCCTGTGTATCTTTTTATTACAACCATATAGCAACATAGAACTTAATTAACCAAAGTCCTTGTCCGGAGGCTCTGTGGGCAAACATCTCTCCCCCTGGGAGAGGTACTGGCCCTGCCCACAGCGGTGGAGGCAGGGTAGGGGCAGCAGGGATAGCAGCTTTGGGGGTTACAGGTTTACCTAGGTGCTGACGAACAGCCCAGGGAGGTCAGGGCACGTGCTCCCTTTGACCTCACTGGAGCTGGGCCTGAGGAAAGGCTTGTTCAGTGACAGCAGACTCGCTAATTCCTGGCTTTTAATGCAAAGGTCGGGGGGTGTTAAGCAGTAGATGTGAGCCTGGCCGGGAGCCGCGGGAGGGAGTCGTGGCTGACGCAGGTCACGGATGCTTAGCGGGAGGTGCAGCAGCTCCAGAGGAAATTCTAGAAGAGAATCATACACCGCCCCAAGCCAAGCCCTCTGCTCCCAGGTCAGGAATCAGCCCGGTCTCCTTTGCTTGCAGCCCGGGGGCTCTGCCGAGGTCAACTGAGCAGCCAGGCAGGCTCCGGGGCGGGGACGGCAGGTGCCCTGGGAGGGGAGAGAGCCGTTAGAGAGAACAGGGGAGGGTCTCGCACGAGGACGGGGAGCTCCGTGCCCCTCCCCCATTTCCTAAAGCACCCCCCTTTCTAGTGGCTCCCAAGCAGCAGCCACGAGTGAGGAGACACCCCCAGCCCCGGGCAGCGTTGTCGGGACGTCACCACGCGCCGTTAGTGACAGGTCGCCCTGTGCCATCGCCAGGCCGGCCAGTCACTGCTCCGCCACCACGGCCGGCAAGGCCCCGACAGGCAGAGACGGGCTCGGTCCGGCAGGCGCCTTCCATCCCCGGCCCAGGACATTTCACTTCTCACTGTGCTCAACTGCTGCTCCCCCGCACTCCCACTCGCTATCCGCCACGGCCCGCAGCGCCCCCGCGTGGCAGGGCAGAGCCTCGGCAGAGCCGCCCGGCTGCCCACGGGGCTGGATTGATTTCCACCAGCTGAGGATCTGGCCCAGGCTGACAGCAGACTCAGCTCCCTGGAGCAGCGGTGGCCTGTCCCTCCCCGCGCCCGGCACCCCCCGGGGCTCTGCCGTCCCCACCTCTTAGTGCTGGGGCTTCCTCTGCTTCCGGGGCTTGGCGGCCTTCGAGCGGGACTGTTTCCCAGCGCGGCCTGCTGTGGTTTGTCCTTTTTTCCCGTTCAGTTTCTCCATCAGGTCAAGAGTCCAGCGAGCATTGGGCGGGGCACAGAGATTCCTGTTCTTCTTGGTGATGAACCTGAGTTAGGACAGAAGTTGCTATGGGGGGACGGAACAGCCAGAAACCCGCTTCCCCCCATCCTGACATAACCCTGAGCCATGGGGAAGGGCAGGATGACCGAGTCTCCATCCCTGGAGGTGCCCCGCAGAGCTCCCCCGGGCGCCCGCAGGACACTGGCTCGGGTACTTACACAATAGCTGAGAGCCGGCAGCCTGTCTCGGGACTCTGGATTCTGTAGGCGGAGACGAGATGGTGCGGGATGGGACGATTCTTGTGGCTCAGACAGCAGTCGGACGCCTGGTTCTCGCTCCCTGGTGGGCAAGCGGACAAGGGCACGGGTGAGACACAGGCAGAGGGTGCATTTCTGGTGTGATGCCTCTGGAGAGCTGCATGCAAACCCGAGGCAGCTTCCCCAGCCCCGAGCCCCTTACTGAGCGTCAGTGGGCATGCGGGGCATTGCCGCACGCATGGGGCTTGCCAGCCCCAGGTGCTGCAGAGAGGGAGTTTCTCATGCACCGCTCTGCCGGTGCCCCTCATTCCCGACCTGCAACTCCTAGCGGCCACGCTACTGGGCCCCCCCCCCCGCCACGTTAAGCTGCTGACTAGGTCACCTGAATCAACCCAGTTTCTAGCCAATCAGAATAAAGCCAGGCAGTTGCTTTCTCTCTGCAGGAAGGTGATCTCCACTCCGCAGCCTGTGAGCGGCTGACAAAGCTCTCCCCAAGCTGGGGCGAACAGCTGGCAGGGCTAGCGGGCAGACGTCCGAGCAGGCAGGGCCCCCGCTCCAGGATTTAACCCAGCAGCCTCCTCCCCACCGCTGAGCACTGGGGGAGCAGGGAACGTGCCAAGACCAGCACTTTTGGCTGGGGGATCACAAAGCGTGGACCCGAGATAGGCAAGCGCTAGCCTCACACCGACAGACCCGGGTTGGCGTCAGCCGGGATCAAACCTGGGACCTCAGGAGCTTAATGCATGAGCTAAAAGAGACATGTCCTTTAGCCAAGGCGGCAGCTGGCTCAAGCACTAGCTGCCACTAGCGAGGATAAGGGGGGACAAGCAGGCCTGGGTTACACATACAGCCCCCTTTCCAGGGGCGGGATCGGCCGGGCTAGAGCCCAGGTCCCCAGGGGATGAGCTCCCTGCTCTATCACCAGGTGCGGCTGCCGGACCGGCCAGGCTGAGGCCACCAGCTGACTGCCAGGCATGCCAGCTCTCTCCTCGCCCTTCCCTCCCTGCCCGAGCAGCTCAGCGGCTGGAACAAAGCCCCAGCTGCAAAAGGGCTAGCGGGTTGGGCTACCCCCCGTGTCCAGCTGCTCCGAGGCGCACCCCATTGCTGCTGACCCGTTCCCGTCCCCAGGGCACCCTCCCAGCCGCCCCGGCGGTCGGGGACCCGCTGGGACCATGCAGTACCTTGGGCCTTGCAGACGCACAGGGCAGCTGCCAGCAGCAGCAGGAAGCGGAGGGTCATTCTGGCCGGCGATGGGGCAGGGCGACCAGGCAGGCGGAGGCGATCTGTGGCTCAGGAGCAGGCAGAGCTGAGATGCTTCGTCCCCTTCCCCGGCTGCCTGTATTTATCCTCTGCAGCAGCCAGCTTTCACTTTCATTCCCTTCAAGAGCCTGGCTGGCGGCCCACTCCCATCCCGTCCCTCCTCCGGCCCGGGACGCGCTCCGCTCCAGTGTGCACAGCTGGCAGGGAGGTGGGGAAGGTTCCTGGCAGGAGCAGTTCCCCTTTGCAGATGTGTTCTGGCAAGTTCATGGCTGGCACCAGGCCAGGCATACAGCCGGGGGCCGTGGCGAGGGGGCAGGGGAGGGCGTATCAGCCCCACAACAAAGAGTCCCCGGCTCTTCCAAATCCAGCGTAGCTCCCGTGTTCCCGATGGGACCCGCTGAGCCCAGCGCCTGCCGATTCTGGCTCCAGCCCAGCCGCCCCCGTCCGAACGCACAGCGTCCCAGCGTTACCAGGGCAGGCTCTGGGCTTGTCTGTGATTCCCGAGATAAAACCCAGGACAGGGAAAATTGGTGTGGAGACATTAGAGTCAAGGCCCCCGCAATCCCCTGCCTTGTGCCAGGAGCCCCCAGACAGTCAGGCCTCGGCATGGCAGTGACAACGGCTGGTAGGGAAACGTGCCGGTTGCAGTTTGTGCCGCGACACTGGCCCGAGCGCTCTCCAGGTCCGAGCGGTTCAGATACGATGCTCCATGGCCAGGTCCGGAGCCCAGTTTCAGCGAGACAGGCTGCTAGCCGGGGTCTGTCTGACCAAGAGCCAGAGTCGCCAGGAGAAAGTCTGTTCCCAGAGTTTCCCAGCCCCCTTCGGCTGGCCCAAGAGGCACAGGGTTCGGAGAAGCATCCGTACACCTGGGGCCTTATCCAGGCCGGTCGTGAACTCGGGGTCTCTCCAGCAGCCCCCCGTCACTAGCACTGGGATCCCCTCGTGCCCCCCACAGCCTGTCCTGTGCACAGCTCCCCCCGCGCGGTGCCCACTCTACCCTGCTCCGGCTGTGGGCAGAGCCCCAAAGGGCATCCAGCTCCCGCCACCTTCGTCAGCTGCTCTGCCGCTTGGATCGGTGACCCCAGCCTCTGCTGTTGGGACTGGGATATATTCTGGGTTTTTCACTGGACCCCCTCCCCCGGAGTCCCCCCATGCCCGGCTTCGTCGCTGCCCCCTGAGCTGCCAGCTGGACTCTCCTCTGGGCCGCCTCAGTCCCCAGAGCTTAGCCCCCCGCATTCACGTTCTCCCCCTGGGGCGGTTCCTGCCCCCCAGCCCGGCCCAGCGGGATCCCCCAGCCCAGCTCTCATCACCCTTGCAGAACCTTCTGGGCCCAGGGCTCGTGCCCAGGCTCTCTTGGCATGCAGCCCCTCGAGCTGCCCAGGCCTGGCAAATCATTGACCACGCAGACACCCAGAGCCCACCGCCCTCTTGTCTGAGCAGGCCGGGCTCCAGGGCCCAGCCGCCTGCCGCCCCGGTTAGTGCACTTGAAACAAGTCCAAGGCCGCGCAGCTCGCACAGAGCCGCCGAGGTGCCAGGAGAACCGTCCTCCTGCAGGGGGGTCTGAGGACTCGGGCGTCCAGTGCCAGCTGTGCCTAGAGTCACTCAGGGTAGGGGAGCCAGCGACGCACCATCCCCCAGCACTGGAGGGAGCAAACCTCCATGTGGGATTTCCCCCTGCCTAGGGGCTGCACCCCCTGCCCAGGGGCTGCACCCCCTGCCCAGGGGGAATCGGGGCTGGAGCAGAGCCTCGCTGGGGGACCTGAGAGGGGCATCCTGCTGTTCACCTGTCCGTGCAGCTGTCCGTCCATCCGCCCAGCCGTCCGTCCGTCCGTCCATCCACCCACCTGTCTGCCCATCCATCCGTCCGTCCATCCGTCCGTCCATCCGCCCAGCCACCCACCTGTCCGCCCGCCCATCCATCCGTCCGTCCAGCCGTCCGTCCGTCCGTCCGCCCAGCCACCCACCTGTCCGCCCATCCATCCGTCTGTCCAGCCGTCTGTCCGTCCGCCCAGCCACCCACCTATGTGCCCAGCCATCTGTCCATCCACATCCACCCACCGAGCCCTACATCGCACTCCCCACCTCCCGCCCCCCAGCTCGGCTGGTGCCCTTCAGTCCCAACTTCTCCCCACCCTACCCCCACTATTCCAGTCCTGGGCTCTCTCCCCACTGCCCACCCATAGGGACCGCCTGGCATCCCAGGCCAGGATTGCAGTTTGCTCAGGGGGATGAGCCAGGAGATGGCCTGGCACCCTCCCGTCCCTGCCACACTCGAGCCTCAGCTGCTGCAGTCCGAGCCAGGCACAGAGCTGGGCTCACCCTCCCTGCACCCCCTCGGGGCAGACCGGAGAGCTGGAAGCCAGCAAGCCCCTTGGTTATGAACCCTCAAACAAAGCCTGGACGTCCCCCACCCATCCGGGGTGACTGGGCACTCACTTCTGCTGCTACTCCTCGATCCTGACCCACAGCCCCCCTGCGGTCCCAGGCTGGGCTCCCCAAACACTGCTCTGCTGATCCCCCTCAATCCCTGCCCGTCTGTCTCAGCACCAGTATGTCTGTCCCTGTCCATCTGTTTCATCCCCCTGCTCTGTGTATCTTTCCCTTTCACTCCGTTCCCCCCATTCGCTCTCTCTTTTCTCCCCTCCCTCGCCCTGTTTCCTGCCCCCTGGGCTGCAGCCTGCAGGGCCAGCGTCCATGCAGGGGAGCATGAGGGTGCCGTTGGATAAACCACCCCAGTGGGGCCACGCTCCCCGCTCTGGGACCCTCTCCAAAGGGCGCTGGCTCAGCCTTGCCAGGGACGGGACCTGCCCCCTCGCTCTGCTTGGGGAAGTGGCCTGCAGTGCTGGCAGGTGGAAACGTGGCCTGAGGTAAGGTGAGCTGCCAGTCAGGAAGCTCAGCACCACCACAGAGCGGTTCCAGGGCCCCTGGGCTCCCACTTTGCTGGGGAGGGAGGGGCCCTCCACCACCAGCGAGCTGTCAGCAGAGCCCAGCCGAGATCTCACAGAGCAAGCCGCCCACTCCCTCGAAGCACCAGACTGAGGACATGACTTGTGACGTTATTGACATAGTCTGGGACCATATAGAACATGGTTGCAACCAAGGTCCTGTAGTGGCACCAAATCTATATATGTATAAAGGGGGTCAAATGAGGTGTCTCAGACAAGGTGATGGTTTGCTGGTTTGGATTATGCTGTCTGTATGTCTGTATCATTTTGTAGTTAAAGTTATGAATATTGGCTCTACACTGTCTGTATTTCAAACCTGTGCTATGCTTCTGGGGGACACCCCAGACAAGTTGGTGTCAGCTCTGCCTAGCCTGCTGGATGGCCCACTAAGGACCATCAGCGACACACCTGACCCATTGAGAGAAGGCAGACACACCTCGCGACTCAGTAAAGTATGCAGGGACTTGCCCATGTGACTCCAAACTCCATTTTGCTGTAATTTTCCACAGTAAGAACAAAGAGGGGTTCTTACACCTGGAAAAGACTATAAAAGGCTGATACCTCATCTCCATCTTGTCTTCAGTCCTGCTGCTGACCTCCGGAGGAACGTTACTCCAAACTGAAGCTCCAAACAAAGGACTGAATGACCCATCCCAGCTGTGGGTGTTCTCCAGAGACTTGATTTGAACCTGCCGTTTATTCCATCACTGCTACAAGCCTGAACCAAGAACTTGGCCATTACTGGATGTCAGTGATTCCATGTAACCCATTCTAGCTCTCATCTCTATCTTTTTCCTTTTATGAATGTAACCCTTCTGCCCGTCAAAGTTGGCAGCAACAAGGGCTGGGTTCAGTATCTAGGGGATCCATTCCAATAACACAATGCAAAACTGGCTCAAGCCCCCACCCAGTGACCTGGGACAAATATATACCACCCCCGCTGGGCCCCTCCAAGAGGCAATACTTCCCCTCTCGCAAGCACAGAGTCTGAGTGTGGCAAAAAGCCTTTTAATAACAGAGAGAAACAATGTGGCATTATGTTGGGGAAACACCACCAACAGGATTCATAACACAACCCATGAGCAAAAAACCCACCCCAAGCAAACTGGGGCATGTCCTTTCCCTTTGGTTCTTGAGTCCAGCAACCCAAAATCACCCAACATCCCAAAAGGCCAATGACCCAAAAGTCTCTGTCCCTGTTCAGGGTAGCCCCAGAGTTCGAAAGTTTATCTGCAGAACTTTACCTCCCAACCTGGGTGGAGGGGGCGGGGGGGAAGAGAGGTAAGGGGCACCTTACATGATCTGAAGCTGACTGCCCCACAGCTCCATAGGGCTCCGCTCCGCTCCGCTCCACCAGCTCCGCGTCCCACAAGCAGCTCCCGCCGTCCCACAAACTGCTCCACTCCGCATCCCACAAGCAGCTCCTACCGGTCCACGAACTGCTCTGCGCCCCACAAACAGCTCCCGCCATCCTATGACCTGCTCCACCAGCCTGTCCACAAGGCACTCCAGCCATCCCGCAAACCGCTCCACAATATATCTTCAGTCTCCCCCACTACTTAACACAACGCTCAGTGATTTCAGCTCTTAGTCAGTTCAGCTCTTTGGTGATTTCAGCTTGTAGTAGGGGAGCCTCAGCGCTGCTGCACCATTAGCCCCAAAGTGAGCTCAGCAGCCTGTGACTAGACTCCTAATGGAATCAAAATTAGCTCTGACATTCCACAGTGGAGAAAGGAGGAAATGCAACTAGCATGTAAGGCCCTCATCAAGGGGCCCATGCCCCCAAGTATTAATACTTGTCCCCAATCTCTCTCAATTCACAGAGTTTTGGAACCCATGACCCTTGCCTAGCGAGTGCTACTTAGTTGATGGTGAGTCCCTCCATCATAACAAAAGGCCAAGTGCAGTTCCAAGCACAGTTCCCATAATCAGGGTAATAACAATTAATTCTTCCTGCCCCAATAACAGAGACACTGGGGATCCCACAGCAGCCAAAGTGACCATTTGGGCAGCTATGGCCTCATGCTAGGCGGGGTAAGTGTGCCTATGCAAATGAGATCAGCCCCTGAAGTCCTTTTCCACAGCTTGCCACACCTCACCACCAGATGTCAGGGTGGAGCTCATCCTGACTCTGCTTACATGAATAAACCTTTAGATTTTAGATTCTAAAGGGTAGGCAACGGTGTGATTTGTGGGTAAGATCTGATTTGTATATTGACCTGGGTCTGGGGCTTGGTCCTTTGGGATCGAGGGAACCATTTTTCTTTTACGGGGGTATTGGTTTTCTTAACCATTCGTCCCCATAACGAGTGGCCCTGGTGGAGATACTGGGAAACTGGAGTGTCTGAGGGAATTGCTTGTGTGACTTGTGGTTAGCCAGTGGGGTAAAACCGAAGTCCTCTCTGTCTGGCTGGTTCGGTTTGCCTTGGTGTGCACAGAAACCCCAGCCTGGGGCTGTAACTGCCCTGCTTGAAGCAATTGGTCCAGAATTGGCACTCTCGGTTGGGTCCCGCCAGAACCAGCCTCGTTACACGACTCCTGTGGGACCACAGCACGGGGCGCAGGCTCTGGGTGAGTCCTGCATGGCCACGTGGGCTTGGAACGATGGCTGCGAATGGAGGTGCAGCGAGGGGGCACATATGGATGGCTGGGCATGGAAGGCCCTACAGGGCCCCATTCAGGAATGATGCAGGCAGCCGGTGGCACGGGGAGCTGGGTATGTGCCGGGAGCTCTCATGTTGCTGTTCATGTTTGTGTCTGACTTTTGAGAAGAGCCAGGAGACGAGGTGAGGCGAAGGGCCCAGCCGGCCGGGGGCCTCCCACCTCATAAGACCACAAGGCTACAGGAGGGGTCGGCCATCCAGTGGGAGCTGCCCCCCAGCACAGCCCCAACAAAGAGCCAGGCCATGTGGAACAACCTGTCTTTGCACATGAGGCCAAAGGAGGCCTTGGGTCAGCCCAGAAAAGCCAAGGGAGCCCTGGGAGAGAAGACGGTGCCCAGGATCTTGGGAAAAGCCAGCAAGATACGACGCCCAATGACCCAATGGTCCAAGGCACCTGTAGTCCCCAAAGGCTCCTGATAAGGACTCTCATCACCCATTATCCAGGACACTGAGTCACAAGGGCAAAGGAGAGAGTCTTGTGGGTTAGCAAGTCCTGATGTGGCCGGACCCAGGGAGAGGTGAACAGCAGGAGGGGCAGGGCTGGGCCCAGCGCGATCAGTATGTCAGTCAGGCAGTGGAGAAGGAGCTGGAGATGTTTGCTGAGGACCCCGCGCCGGCTTGGTCAGTCACACTGGTGGCGGATGGAGTCACACGAAGCAGGGGCGGTGGGCAGCAGCGTCTGGGCAGCCCCAGCAGGGTGCTGGGAAGACAGGGCCAGGCTCCTCCAAAGGCTTCGTGCTGCAGAAGCCGGCGGCTTGGCCTGCGTGAAGCGTCCCCGAGGAGAAGCAGTCTGGGATCAGCACCCAACAGGAATGCCTGTCCCGCCCGCAGCGGCCGTGTGACAATGCAACAACAAAGGGGGGAGAAAACAGCACTGGCCAGACGCGGCTGGCTCTAGCCCGCACCCGCTGCCCTCAAGGGGAGCGTGCTGAGTTCGGGAGGCTCTTCCGAAAGGACGGGCCCTAGTTCGACCACAATTCACTGGGAACCGCTGTCTCCCTTACCTAGCAGTGAAGAACAACTCCTGGAATCGCAGGGCAGGGTCTCTGGCCTGCCCTATGCCAGGGGTCAGACCGGTCCCCTCTGGCCCAGGTGTCTATGGATCCATCTACCTGTGGGTCATTTCAAGAAAGACCGGCGGTGGCTAAGAGAGACTGGGCCACCCGCCACGCCAGCGGTGCACGCAGAGACTGCAAGACTCGGATCGCTTGGCTGAGACTGGCAAAGAGCTGGAGGGAGCCTGCGGGGAGCACCCAGGCGTATGAAAGGGAGGCACGGGAACACAGACGCATAGGGCTTAGCCCACCAGCTCAGAGCAGGACTCCAGCAGCGGCCAGGACCCGGGGGTTCAGAGAAGGTGCAAGCCCCCTGCAGCAAGCTCCGGTGGGATACTCTGCCCCCCATGGAGGCCTCCCCCCAGTTAGTCCCCCAGCCTTTCCCGCGCTGCCCCCTATGTGCCGAGCCCCTCCCTGAGCCTCCCCCCTTCTGCCATGCCCAGGGCTGGGGCCTAGTCTGGCTCCCTGTCTCGTTAGTGGGAGCTCTGCAGGGCTGGGACGGTCTCTCCCTGCAGGATGTGCAGCGCCTGGCACTACGGGGCCGAACCCAGGGGGGCCTCCAGGCACTGCTGTGATGCACCTAGTGGGCACTTGCATGTTCAGAGCCAATCCCTGCGTTTGCAATGACCCGTGATCGTACCTCTTTCGCAGGTACCTGTCACCCCTGGGGACCCCCAGAGCGATGGAAGGCCCAGGCGGGGCCCGGCAGGCCCGAGTCCTCCCATTTCGTGGCCCAGTGGCTGCATGCCGGGGCCTTTAGGAACCCACTCCGGGCACACACCCGGCCCATGCAGCCAAGGCCCATGGGCCGGGCACCTCGACAGGGCAGCTAATAAAGACCGTTCCTGCTCCCGTCAGCGTGGCCTCAGCTGGAGCTGCAGAGCCAGGGCGTTCAGAGCAGCCTGCAGGAGCCGCAGGGGAACTGTCACCCCCTTCACACCCGTCTGCAGCCCGCCCAGCTCCACCAGCCTCAGCCCGCCAGGGCCCCCGGTGCATGCGGGCCGACGGCGTCCGAAATGCTGTGCTGTTTGGACCCGCTCTGAGCAGGGCAGGGGGTGGGAGGCCTGTCTGCTCTAGGGCTCCCAACGCGGCCAGCTCTGGGGCGCTAGATGGGGCCAGCAACAGGGGACAGGAATTTTCCACACTACGTCCATAGTGTAGACCAGGCTGGGGAGCCCAGTGTAAACCCTTCGTCAGTCAAGAGATCTGTCTGGCAGCCAGCCAGGGGACAGACAAACAGACACACTGCTGAGGTTTCTCCACATGGACCCACCGAATCGTCGCTAATTCCTGTCATCTTGCCCTCCGTCCGGGGGCGCAGCCCCAGCGCCCCGTGGTCACTGCGTTCCGCGGCAAAGCCCCCGGCTGGGCAGTCTCGGGGGGATTCTGTGGCGGTGTCAGACCGGTTTGTCGGTGGAGGTGATTTATGGACTGAAGTAAGAGGATGAGGAGCACCATCGGCGCAAAGCCCCGGATTGCGGAGGGGCAGGACCCGTTCCAGGCCTGGGATCCCCAGGCAAGGCCGTGAAGGGTTAGAAGCAGCTGATGGAAGGTCTTCTGAGCACCATCTCCCCGAGGGCTCCCTGCTGGCCGGAGAGGGCCTGGAAAGCCCCTGCCCGTGCCCATGTGTTTCTCATGTTTCAGGATGCTAAACAGTCTTCTCTGGCGACAGGCCACCCTGGAACGTCTCCCTGCGCTGTCGGGAAGGGATAATCAGCCCCTGCTGGAAAGGAGCCAGGGCCTCCCTGAAGGACTTGGCCTGCAGCTCCGGGATCAAGCAACCCCACTTAGGGGATGGGCAGGGGCCGAGGAGCCAGGGCATGAAGGGCGTGCTGCACAGTGGCGGACACGGACTGTGCCCACAGGCCTGACCAGGGGAGCAGGGTCATTGTGTGCACATGCAGAAACATGCAGCCGTGCACGCGCCTGTGAGCACCAGGGCATGTGTGTGTGTGCGCGCGCGTGTGCACATCTTCCATTCCCCGGCTCCGTCGCTGCCGGAAAGGCCTGGAGTCTCACGTGTCCCCAAGGCCGTTCCCCTCCCAGTCCCGGCCCCCTCCCCCAGCTGCCCCTTGGCACAGGGGCCCCTGCGGGGAGCGTCCTGCAGCCAGCAAACTCCCAGTGCAGACTGGACATGGGGCCTGGGGCACAGGGGAGCATGTGGGGTGCCGAGGGAGTGTCCAGTGTGGGACAAGCCGGAGGGGGCTCACACAGACCCAGGAATGTGCAGAAACCAGGGCGCTGTCCATGGGGTCCACCAGCAGCTCACCAGTGGTCAGCAGCATGTGTGCACCAGAGCCCCCTGGTGGCTGGAGACCCTCAGAGGATAAAAGCCCTACTACTGTGGCCAGGGGCCATCCCCCCAGTCTGAGCGTACTGCGCATGGCGGCTGTGCTATCTCCGCCCATACAGCCAGCTGGGGAAAGGACACTGCTGGGCAGATGCCCATGCTGGGCTCTGGCTGAGCTGATCACCCTGGGCCCAAGCTTCTGTGCCCCCCCGTCCCCTCAGGAGCACCGGGTGCCCGCTGACTCCCCCCCCTCCGCCTGCTGCCTGCCCCCTCTCGTTCCACAGCCCAGGTGAGAGAAGAGGGGGCCTGTGTGGGGACCACAGAAAATGGACCCAGCCCAGGTGAATCGGGAGGAGGGGGCAGAGGTGAGACCTGGGGGGCTCAGAGCTGGGCCCTCCGAGCCAGAGGCGTGTGGGGAGTTAGCGGCTCCTTTGCCATTGCCCCAGGCGGCCGCGATACCAACCGCTCCTGGTGACCCCAGCGGCTCTGCCCCCCGCCCGCCTCCTGCACTGTGCACTGCCGCGCTCGCTCCTCCTGCCCCTTAGCAGCAGCCCGGGAGCCTGGGCACGCACAGCTCAGCCTGGAGCAGCGCCCGCCGCCCCAGAGCCAGAGGCCCCTTTCCAGCAGCACAGCCGGGGTGGCAGCGGAGCTGGGCACTGGGGGGCCGGGGAGGGTGGCAGGTGCGGGTTCCCCCACGTCCAGCTGGAGCTGCTATCCGATCTGCAGCAGCGTCTCGGCTCGAGATCCCCCCTCTCCCAGGACCAACTATCAGCCAGGCGCCATGGCTTGGCTCTCCTCGGCCCACCTGCCTCTGGCAGCCTGCGACCCCCAGTCTGTCCCCGCCTCTAATTACTGAGGGGGGAACCTGGCGGGGCCTCGACCCTGCCAACCCCGCTGCAGGGGCAGGGCGGAACCAGCTCCCGTCTCATCCCCTCAGGGCAGGTCCCCGCTTCGTCTCAGCTCTTGTGTGCAGCAGGTGTCCCGTCGCAGGGAGGGATTGTGCCGGTGCCCAGGGCTACCCGTAGGGCACGGAACCTGTGCCAAACCCAGCAGGGCAGCTGCGATTGCCACGCATCTGGCCCTGCCTCTGAGACTGCAGGGCAGAGAAAGGCCACTGGGGTCTGGGAAACCAGCTGGAGTCTACACCACATCCGTGCTCTCGCTCCCCCCTATTCCAGCCCTGGACTCTGACCCCCAACTCTGCCGATCCCCCTCAGTCCCGATCTTCAGCCCCTCGTTATGCCAGTCCTGGGATCCCTGCACACACACAGCTCTGCTGATGCCTCTCAGGCCCCCCGCTGCTTGCAGAAGCTGCCGTTGGCATACTGGGGCCATTTCCCCTGCCTCTCCTCTGGTGATCTCTATTCCCTGCAGAGCTGTTGAAATAACCAGCCTGCAAGAGAAACTGTCCCAGGGATCAGGCTCGGGGGCGGGGGGAGAGGTGTGCAGCCAGACAAGGGATTGGGAATTTCCAAATCCAGAAACCTTCATCCTGCAGATGGGAACCAAGCATTGTATCCCAGTCAAAGCAACTATTAACAGGAATCATCAGCCCCTTCGCTCTTTTCACTCCTTGACCAGCAAATTCCTTCCTGCAAAGTCCTCAGTTCCCACGTGCAGATGCTAACCGAGGCTCTGCGAGCGCAGCCCTGGAAAGCCCCACCACTCTGGAAATGCAGGCTGGCTGGCTGCTGGCTGCCTGTCAGGCCCATGGGACCAGGCCATCCAGAACAGCCGGAGGAGCCTTGCTGGAAAAGCAGAGCTGCATGTGCCCAGCTGCCTCCCAGCCACGCTCCCTGAACCCCAAGGAATTCGCTGACACACAGGTTGCTGGGAAGAGCAGGGAAGTGGGCTGGAAGGGCAGACCATTGTCTGCTCCTTGCTCACACTCATTGCAGGCTGGGGCTTTGCAGCCAACTTTCCCATTAGAGAAACACCCGGGATTCCCCACCCCCAGCTGCGGTTCTCGAGGGGCCAGGGTGCAGGGAAAGAGAGGAGTTAACCCCTTCATTGCTGGGGACGGCTCCCCTGCCTGCCAAATGAATCCATTAGGGGCAGGAGGGTTGACTGCACAAAGCAAACTGTCTTTCTCTCACGTCTGTCATCCAGCACCCTCAAGACACATTGGAAACACGGCTGACATCCCCCAGCCCCCTGAAACTGAGGCACTGAATGCTGGCTACATCGGTTCTAGCCAGCTACTGCCCAGTGTCAAACCTCCCGCGCCTGACAAGCTCATGGAGAAGCTCGTCAAAGCCCAGCTTCAAGCTCATCCAACTGAAGTGAGTATCCTCAGCCCAGCACAGTCTGGGTTCACATGGCAATGACAGCGGTTTGTGGCACTGATGGGCGATCTCCTCCTGGCAATGGACGGAGAACAGACATCCACTCGCATCCTCCTGGACCTCCGCAGCGTGTGACATGCTGCTGGCCGTGAGATTCTGCTGTCTCGCCTGAGCGAGGTGACAAGGGTCCCAGCGAGTGCGCTGACAAGGTTTGAGTCCGTCCTGGGGGTACGCATGCAAAGAGCAGCAATCGGAAACTGCACCTCCACCACTAGATCCCACAAGGATCGATTCTCTCTCCAGTCCTGGTCAACGTCTACATGCAGCCACTGACCTGATCAGACAGCGTGAACTATGCAGATCTACCACATCCGGCCACACCGCTCGCACCAAGACAGGCAGTGCTCGGACGAGATCCTGGATGAGAACCCGAGCATGCCAGAGGCGATCCTGGGGGGGGGGCAGAGCGAGGCATTCTGAGCAGTCACGGCGCGGTCTCCGTTGGTTGAAGATACGCACAGCTGGTCAGTTCAGTCAGTCTAGGTGAACTCTGGGATTCCTCCCTCGCGGAGGGCGAAGCTCTCACGCGCGAGCAGCGCTTTCTGTCATGTCCACTTGGCTAGGCGGCTCCATCCCATCCTGAGAGACGATGATCTGGCCTTGGTCAGTCATCTGTCACCGCTGGACTGGACTCCAGCAAGGTGAGATCGCCGGGCAGGAAGCCTTCAGCACTTAGGAAACCCCAGCTAACATAGAAGGCTGCGGTGCGTCTCCTGAGGCACCGTGAGCACAGCACACCTCTCCTCCACTCCCTACACTGGCTTCCCAGCGAGTTCAAAGTCTCTGTCCTTATCTTCAAGGTGCTCCTGGGGAATCTAAAAGAGCCCAAAGCTCTGGCATGAAGACTGTAGTCAACAACTCCACAGCTCGGGTCCAGTGGAATTACCACAAGGGTAACGGTTGTCTGTGCAGGACACAGAACTTTCTCGGGACTGGTCCCAGACTGGGGAATGATCTCCCCAAGAACTAAGTACCATCCCAAACCCACCACCTTCTGCTGCAAGTGCAAGGTGCGTTTCTTTGACACACCTATCATGGTGGATGGAATAAGGCTGCCCTCCCCAGAAACCTTTTGCAAAGGCTTTGGGAGTATATCCAGGAGAGCCACGAATGCCAGGGCAAATTAATCATTAAACATGCTTGCTTTTAAACCATGTATATAGTATTTTAAAAGGTACACTCACCAGAGGTCCCTTCTCCGCCTTGCGGGTCCGGGGGGCGGCCTTGGGTGGGTTTGGGGGGTACTGGCTCCAGGTCCAGGGTGAGAAACAGTTCCTGGCTGTCGGGAAAACCGGTTTCTCCGCTTGCTTGCTGTGAGCTGTCTACAACCTCATCATCATCATCATCATCATCTTCTTCGTCCCCAAAACCTGCTTCCGTGTTGCCTTCATCTCCATTGAAGGAGTCAAACAACACAGCTGGGGTAGTGGTGGCTGAACCCCTAAAATGGCATGCAGCTCATCATAGAAGCGGCATGTTTGGGGCTCTGACCCGTAGCGGCCGTTCGCCTCTCTGGTTTTCTGGTAGGCTTGCCTCAGCTCCTTAAGTTTCACGCGGCACTGCTTCGGGTCCCTGTTATGGCCTCTGTCCTTCATGCCTTCGGAGATTTTTACAAATGTTTTGGAATTTCGAAAACTGGAACGGAGTTCTGATAGCATGGATTCCTCTCCCCATACAGCGATCAGATCCCGTACATCCCGTTCGGTCCATGCTGGAGCTCTTTTGAGATTCTGGGACTCCATCATGGTCACCTCTGCTGATGAACTCTGCACTCACCTGCAGCTTGCCACGCTGGCCAAACAGGAAATTGAAGTTCAAAAGTTTGCAGGCCTTTTCCTGTCTACCTGGCCAGTGCATCTGAGTTGAGAGTGCTGTCCAGAGCGGTCACAATGGAGCACTCTGGGGTAGCTCCCGGAGGCCAATACCATCTAATTGTGTCCACAGTACCCCAAATTCGACCCGCCAAGGCGATTTCAGCGCTAATCCCCTTGTCGGGGGTGGAGTAAGGAAATCGATTTTAAGAGTTGAAAAAAAGTCGAAAAAAAGGGCTTCATCGTGTGGATGGGTGCAGGGTTAAATCCATTTAACACTGCTAAATTCAACCTGAACTCCTAGTGTAGACCAGGGCTGAGATAGTGTGATTGCCTAGCCCCAGAGTGACAGATATTATCAGGCCTTAAAAAGCCGTGAGATCAGCTCTGCTCCAGCTCCCCTTCACGCTCCCTTTCCCCCAGCACACACTTTTAGGAAACACTAGTGCAATTGTTCAGAATCTGCCCCCTGCCCCTTCTCCTTCCTTCCAGGCTCAGAGCACTGAACCAGGTAATTGCTGGGGCATTTAAAGCATCCCCAGTGGCATGTGAATTAGCAGGCACTGGAATGAACAGGGCAGTTTGCATTTCCGAGAACTATCGTCCCAGGCTTGCGCCAGGCTCAGGCAGACGTCTCAGCGTCGGTGGCTCTTCATATGCGGAAGGTTTTCTGCACAATCATAACAGAAACTTTTTTTTAAAAAAAATAGAAAACTGAAAGTGGAGAACTGGAGTGTCTGTGTCCCCGGTGGCACGCTGTGCTTCAAAGCAGCGCCCCGGAACCCCCATATTCTACAATTATCCTGTGTTTTGTACAAAGTCTGCCTGGTGAGATATCACTGTAAAAGTCTTGATCTGTTGAACATTAATCTGCTGTTGGATTCTATGTGCTGTCATTGGGTGGGAAGTTTTAAAGTTTTGCTCTGTGTGTGTTACTGAAATACATTGTGAGGTTGGGAACATCCACAGCCAGCCTTTCAGGTATAACAATGGAGCAGCCAGACATGCTGAGGGCCTGCGGAAGGCAATCTACACTCCCAAGGACGAACCCAGGATCTGCATACAATGGAGACTTCTCAGAGAGAGCACGGAGACAATGGAGACTGTTTGACTCACGTCAAGGCAAAGGGTCTTTCCAACAAGCTGGAAAAAACTATAAAAGAATGGAAGAGACATCATCACTTGCACATCCACTTTCCTTTGTAGAAGTGGCAGACTGGGTAATAATTTACAGGGCAGGACGGCACAGCCCTGGGGTCCTAGGCTGGGGAGCTGGGGGAATTGGCTGGTGCCTTTCTAGTGTTGGTCCATGAATGGCTGGGAGAAGCATTCATGTAACGCAGTTGGGTGTGTCCCTGCCTGTGGATGTCTCTGTAAGTGCAGTACCTGAAGAGGTTTGCAGCTTGTCACAACATCACAGGGTGAGAGGGTGCCCATGTTGGTGAGCCAGAGGGCTCAGCGGTACCCCAGTTCCAGGTTGCACCCCAGAGAACCCATCACAGCCCCACATCTAGTCCACCCCTGTCCCCCGCCCCAGGGAGGAACACACCTCATGCTTTGGGAAACCCTGCTACAACCTATGCACCTGTCACCATAGTATCTAGGCACAACTGTGTCACAGTGCATGTGCCAATCACATTCTAACAAGACTTTGCTTCCTGGTCTAGATTTGATTTTGACAAATAGGGAGGAACTGGTTGAGAATTTGAAAGTGGAAGGCAGCTTGGGTGAACGTGATCATGAAATGGTAGAGTTCATGATTCTAAGGAATGGTAGGAGGGAGAACAGCGCAATAAAGACAATGGATTTCAAGAAGGCAGACTTTAGCAACCTCAAAAAAAAAAGGAGTACTTGTGGCACCTTAGAGACTAACCAGTTTATTTGAGCATGAGCTTTCGTGAGCTACAGCTCACTTCATCGGATGCATAGCATATCGTGGAAAAGTACTCCTTTTCTTTTTACGAATACAGACTAACACGGCTGTTACTCTGAAACCTGTCATTTAGCAACCTCAGGGAGTTGGTAGGTACGATCCCCTGGGAAGCAAATCTAAGGGGAAAAACAATTGAAAACAGCTGGCAGTTTTTCAAAGAGAAAACTATTATTAAGGGCACAAGAGCAAACTATCCCACTGCACAGGAAAGACAGGAAGTCTGGCCACAGACCACCCTGGCTTACCCAGGAGATCTTCAATAATCTAAAACTCAAAAAAGAGTCCTACAAAAAATGGAAACTATGTCAAATTACAAAGGATGAATATAAACAAATAACACAAGTATGTAGGGACAAAATTAGAAAGGCCAAGAATCATAGAATCATAGAATATCAGGGTTGGAAGGGACCTCAGGAGGTCATCTAGTCCAACCCCCTGCTCAAAGCAGGACCGATTCCCGACTAAATCATCCCAGCCAGGGCTTTGTCAAGCCTGACCTTAAAAACTTCTAGGGAAGGAGATTCCACCACCTCCCTAGGTAACCCATTCCAGTGTTTCACCACCCTTCTAGTGAACAAGTTTTTCCTAATATCCAACCTAAATCTCCCCCACTGCAACTTGAGACCATTACTCCTTGTTCTGTCATCTGCTACCACTGAGAACAGTCTAGAGCCATCCTCTTTGGAACCACCTCTCAGGTAGTTGAAAGCAGCTATCAAATCCCCCCTCATTCTTCTCTTCTGCAGACTAAACCATCCCAGTTCCCTCAGCCTCTCCTCATAACACATGTGTTCCAATCCCCTAATCATTTTTGTTGCCCTCCGCTGGACTCTTTCCAATTTTTCCACATCGTTCTTATAGTGTGGGGCCCAAAACTGCACACAGTACTCCAGATTTGGCCTCACCAATGTCGAATAGAGGGGAACGATCACGTCCCTCGATCTGCTGGCAATGACCCTACTTATACATCCCAAAATGCCATTGGCCTTCTTGGCAAGAAGGGCACACTGTTGACTCATATCCAACTTCTCGTCCACTGTCACCCCTAGGTCCTTTTCTGCAGAACTGCTGCCGAGCCATTCGGTCCCTAGTCTGTAGCGGTGCATGGGGTTCTTCCATCCTAAGTGCAGGACTCTACACTTGTCCTTGCTGAACCACATCAGATTTCTTTTGGCCCAATCCTCCAATTTGTCTAGGTCCTTCTGTATCCTATCCCTGCCCTCCAGCGTATCTACCTCTCCTCCCCGTTTAGTGTCATCTGCAAACTTGCTGAGGGTGCAATCCACACCATCCTCCAGATCATTTATGAAGATATTGAACAAAACCGGCCCCAGGACCGACCCCTGGGGCACTCCACTTGATACCGGCTGTCAACTAGACATGGAGCCATTGATCACTACCCGTTGAGCCCGACAATCTAGCCAGCTTTCTATCCACCTTATAGTCCATTCATCCAGCCCATACTTCTTTAACTTGCTGGCAAGAATACTGTGGGAGACCGTGTCAAAAGCTTTGCTAAAGTCAAGGAACAACACGTCCACTGCTTTCCCCTCATCCTCAGAGCCAGTTATCTTGTCATAGAAGGCAATTAGATTCGTCAGGCATGACTTGCCCTTGGTGAATCCATGCTGACTGTTCCTGATCACTTTCCTCTCCTCTAAGTGCTGCAGAATTGATTCCTTGAGGACATGCTCCATGATTTTTCCAGGGACTGAGGTGAGGCTGACTGGCCTGTAGTTCCCAGGATCCTCCTCCTTCCCTTTTTTAAAGATGGGCACTATATTAGCCTTTTTCCAGTCCTCCGGGACCTCCCCTGATCGCCATGAGTTTTCAAAGATAATGGCCAATGGCTCTGCAATCACAGCCGCCAGTTCCTTTAGCACTCTCTGTTGCAGCGCATCCGGCCCCATGGACTTGTGCTCGTCCAGCTTTTCTAAATAGTCCCAAACCACTTCTTTCTTCACAGAGGGCTGGTCACCTCCTCCCCATGCTGTGCTGCCCAGTGCAGTAGTCTGGGAGCTGACCTTGTTCGTGAAGACAGAGGCAAAAGAAGCATTGAGTACATTAGCTTTTTCCACATCCTCTGTCACTAGGTTGCCTCCCTCATTCAGTAAGGGGCCCACACTTTCCTTGACTTTCTTCTTGTTGCTAACATACCTGAAGAAACCCTTCTTGTTACTCTTAACATCCCTCGCTAGCTGCAACTCCAGGTGCGATTTGGCCTTCCTGATTTCATTCCTGCAAGCCCGAGTAATATTTTTATACTCATCCCTGGTCATTTGTCCAATCTTCCACTTCTTGTAAGCTTCTTTTTTGTATTTAAGAGCAGCAAGGATTTCACTGTTAAGCCAAGCTGGTTGCCTGCCATATTTACTATTCTTTCTACACATCGGGATGGTTTGTCCCTGTAACCTCAATAAGGATTCTTTAAAATACAGCCAGCTCTCCTGGACTCCTTTCCCCCTCATGTTATTCTCCCAGGGGATCTTGCCCATCAGTTCCCTGAGGGAGTCAAAGTCTGCTTTTCTGAAGTCCAGGGTCTGTATTCTGCTGCTCTCCTTTCTTCCTTGTGTCAGGATCCTGAACTTGACCATCTCATGGTCACTGCCTCCCAGGTTCCCATCCACTTTTGCTCCCCCTACTAATTCTTCCCGGTTTGTGAGCAGCAGGTCAAGAAGAGCTCTGCCCCTAGTTGGTTCCTCCAGCACTTGCACCAGGAAATTGTCCCCTACACTTTCGAAAAACTTCCTGGATTGCCTGTGCAACGCTGTATTGCTCTCCCAGCAGATATCAGGGTGATTGAAGTCTCCCATGAGAACCAGGGCCTGCGATCTAGTAACTTCTGCGAGTTGCCAGAAGAAAGCCTCGTCTACCTCATCCCCCTGGTCTGGTGGTCTATAGCAGACTCCCACCACGACATCACCCTTATTGCTCACACTTCTAAACTTAATCCAGAGACACTCAGGTTTTTCTGCAGTTTCATATTTGAGCTCTGAGCAGTCACACTGCTCCCTTACATACAGTGCAACTCCCCCACCTTTTCTGCCCTGCCTGTCCTTCCTGAACAGCTTATATCCATCCATGACAGTACTCCAGTCATGTGAGTTATCCTACCAAGTCTCTGTTATTCCAGTCACATCATAATTCCTTGACTGTGCCAGGACTTCCAGTTCTCCCTGCTTGTTTCCCAGGCTTCGTGCATTTGTATATAGGCACTTGAGATAACCCGCTGATCGCCCCTCTTTCTCAATATGAGGCAGGAGCCCTCCCCTCTCATACGCTCCTGCTCGTGCCTCCTCCCAGTATCCCACTTCCCCACTTACCTCAGGGCTTTGGTCTCCTTCCCCCGGTGAACCTAGTTTAAAACCCTCCTCACTAGGTTAGCCAGCCTGCTTGCGAAGATGCTCTTCCCTCTCTTCGTTAGGTGGAGCCCGTCTCTGCCTAGCACTCCTCCTTCTTGGAACACCATCCCATGGTCAAAGAATCCAAAGCCTTCTCTCCGACACCACCTGCGTAGCCATTCGTTGACTTCCACGATTCGACGGTCCCTACCCAGGCCTTTTCCTTCCGCGGGGAGGATGGACGAAAACACCACTTGCGCCTCAAACTCCTTTATCCTTCTTCCCAGAGCCACGTAGTCCGCAGTGATCCGCTCAAGGTCATTCTTGGCAGTATCACTGGTGCCCACATGAAGAAGCAGGAAGGGGTAGCGATCTGAGGGCTTGATGAATCTCGGCAGTCTCTCCATCACATTGTGAATCTTAGCTCCTGGCAAGCACAAAACAAGATCAAACTAGCTAGAGATATAAAGGTTAACAAGAAAACATTCTACAAATACTTTAGAAGCAAGAGGAAGACCAAGGACAGGGTAGGCCCGTTACTCAATGGGGGAGGGGGGGAACAATAACAGAAAATGTGGAAATGGCAAAAGTGCTTAATGACTTCTTTGTTTCTGTTTTCACCAAGAAGGTTGGTGGTGATTGGACGTCTAACACAGTGAATGCCAGTGAAAATGAGGTAGGATCAGAGGCTGAAATAGGGAAAGAACAAGTCAAAAATTACTTAGACAAGTTCGATGTCTTCAGGTCACCACGGCCTGATGAAAGGCACCCTAGGATACTCAAGGAGCTGACTGAGGAGATATCTGAGCCATTAGCAATTATCTTCGACAAGTCATAGAACACGGGGGAGATTCCAGAAGATGGGAAAAGAGCAAATATAGTGCCCATCTATAAAAAAGGGAAATAAGGACAACCCGGGGAATTACAGAACAGTCAGCTTATTTTCTGTACCCAGAAAGATAATGGAGCAAATAATTAAGCAATCAATTTGCAAACATCTAGAAGATAATAAGGTGATAAGTAACAATCAGCATGGATTTGTCAAGAACAAATCATGTCAAACCAACCTGAGAGCTTTCTTTGACAGGGTAACAAGCCTAGTGGATGGGGGGAAGCGGTAGATGTGGTATATCTTGACTTGAGTAAGGCTTTTGATACTGTCTCACATGACCTTCTCATAAACAAACTAGGGAAATACAACCTAGATGGAGCTACTACAAGCTGGGTGCAGAACTGTTTGGAAAACCGTTCCCAGAGAGTAGTTATCAGTGGTTCACAGTCATGCTGGAAGGGCATAACGAGTGGGGTCCCGCAGGGACCAGTTCTGGGTCTGGTTCTGTTCAATATCTTCATCAGTGATTTAGATAATGGCATAAAGAGTATACTTATAAAGTTTGCGGACGATACCAAGCTGAGGGGGGTTGCAAGTGATTTGGAGGGTAGGATTAAAATTCAAAATGATCTGGACAAACGAGAAATAGTCTGAAGTAAATAGGATGAAATTCAAAAGGGACAAATGCAAAGCACTCCACTTAGAAGGAACAATCAGTTGCACACATACAAAATGGGAAATGACTGCCTAGGAAGGAGTACTGCGGAAAGGGATCTCGGGGTCATAGCGGGTCACAAGCTAAATATGAGTCAACAGTGTAACTGTTGCAAAAAAAAGTGAACATCATTCTGGGATGTATTAGCAGGAGTGTTGTAAGCAAGACACGAGAAGTAATTCTTCTGCTCTATGCACTGATTAGACCTCAGCTGGAGTATTGTGTCCAGTTCTGGGTGCCACATTTCAGGAAAGATGTGGACAAACTGGAGAGAGTCCAAAGAAGAGCAACAAAAATGATTAAAGGTTTAGAAAACATGTCCTGTGAGAGAAGATTGAAAAAAATTGGGTTTGTTTAGTCTGGAGAAGAGACGACTGAGAGGGGACATGATAACAATTTTCAAGTACATAAAAGGTTGTTACAAGGAGGAGGGAGGAAAATTGTTCTTCTTAACCTCTGAGGACAGGACAAGAAGCAATGGGCTTAAATTGCAGCAAGGGCGGTTTAGGTTGGACATTAGGAAAAACTTCCTAACTGTCAGGGTGGTTAAGTACTGGAATAAATTGCCTAGGGAGGTTGTGGAATCTCCATCTGTGACATTATGAATGTAATATAATATCTCATTGAAAGGTGACACAGGGCCAGAAAGAGTTAATTAACTCACACTGACCTGACCCATGACCGAACTTTAAAGACTTGTTAGGAAGAGATGTAAATGAATAGAGCTTTGAAATGCAAGTCTGCATTGTTAGAGATAGAAGGGGAGCTGTGTGCTCAGGTCTTGTGATAGGTTACAGAGTAGCAGCCGTGTTAGTCTGTATCCGCAAAAAGAACAGGAGTACTTGTGGCACCTTAGAGACTAACAAATTTATTTGAGCATGTCAGCAAACAAGTCTTGTCTATTGCTATGGCTTTGATTCAAAGATCAAAAAAAGGAGTATTAATCTTTAGGAAGACATTTGAGTGAAATAGTGTTATTGTCTATATGTCTCTTTGAAGGTTGTGGTAACCTGGATCTGAACTGTTTAATGGATAAGTTACCCTGTGCTAATTGCCAGGATGTTTGGGAGAAGGAAAGTGAAGCCTATTGTTTTCTCAGGGCAAAAGGCTGCTGGAAATGAATAAAACCCATGGGACACGATCCTTCTTCATCTCAGATCTGCTCTGGGTTTCAAGAAGGGACAATCCTGAGCCATAAGAAATGAGATCCCCGGTCACTGACTGGAGTCACCCTGAACATGGAAATTGGACTATAACCTATGGACTATTTCTAAAAGAACTTTTGGCCACTACAAACTCACCATCTCTGCTCTGTATCTGGACTTCAAGCATTGAACCCAAGTCTGTCTGTATATTGATCTTTTAACCAACACTCTCTCTCTTTTCTTTTTTAATAAATTTTAGTTTAGTTAACAAGAACTGACTGTAAGTGTGTATTTTGGGTAAGATCTGAGTTATCATTTGACCTGGGTCTGGGGCTTGGTCCTTTGGGGTCAGGAGAACCTTTTCTTTTATAAGATGAAATAAGATTTTCAGAGTTTATCATCATCTGTTTGACATGTGTGTCTGGATGGAGGCCTGAGGCTGGATCACTTTAAGGGAACTGCATTGTGTGGACGTCTGAGTACCCAGGGAGGTGTGATAGAAGCTGTTTTGGGCTGGCTGGGTAAATCTAAGTATTGGAATATCCACCAGCGTTTGGTGGATATTTTCCTTCAGTGGCGATTCTAACGATGGTCCCAGAGGACGACCACCTCCCCCGGCCTCTGGGCATGAAGGCCAAAGCATACAAAAATGGCAGCCCTGTTTGGATAGCTCTGCAGGGCAGACGGGACCGTTCTGAGCATTCAGCGTGAGCGGCTGCGCAGCACAGGCCAGAGACGCTCGCCCCGGGATTCCCACATTGAGCCCACAGCCTGCAGCTCAGCTGGAACAGAGCTTCCAGAGCGAGCCCCCGACCGCATCCCTCAGCAAGTTGTTCCAGTGGGTATCACCCTCATGGTTGCACTTTATATCCAGCTTCCATTGGACTAGCTGCAGCTTCCAACTGTTAGGTCCCCCGCTGCCTTTCTCTGCTGGATGAAAGAGCCTTCGCTGCCAGATCTTCTCCCCAGGTAGGTACTCGTAGCCTGTAAGCAAGCTGCCCCGAACCTTCTCTTCAATAAACGAAACAGATTGAGCTCCGTTAACACCCACCATCAGGCAGAACTTCCAGGCCTCAACTCATTCCTGAGGCTCTTCTTTGCACCCTCTCAGATCTGTTAGGATCCCGTTGACGTGCGGATGCCAGAACTGGACGCAGTATTCCCCAAGTGGTATCTCCAGTGCTGTGTATAGGGCCAAGGCCACCTCCATGCTCTCACTCGGTATTCCCTGCTTCGTCCAAGGGGCTCATTGGCCCTTCTGGCCACCGTGTCGCACTGGGAACTCAAGTTCAGCGCATTCTCCACCACGACCCCTAACTCTCAGAGTCACAGCGCCCCGGGATAGAGGGCCTGGAGGGGGAATGGTGCAGACTGCATGCAGAAGGAAATAGCAGGGAGGAGAAAGGAGCAGGAAAAGGAGAGGGAGATGCATCAGGACATAATGGGGCTTCTCTGGCAGCAAACGCAGATGCTCCAGACTCTTGTAGACCTCCAGGTTCAACATTCCTGGGCTTGACTCCCATTGCAGTCAATGGAGAACTGCAGGACAACACCTCCCTACATGCCCCTGCCCCACCCCCTGCTCGGCATTCCACATGGCCTTCTGGGCCAGGACGCCTACCCCGTCACTCCACCCCGGGGGAAAGCATGGACAGCTGCAGCTTCACCCACACTGACATCTGAGAGCCATGGCTGATGTCTGTGTAGCTACAACGGACATCAGGTTTCCTTCCTCTGGTTTATTTTTAAGATTCCTAAATGTTTTTAAGTTAAAATGTTTTTACTTTTAAGTTCTTCCAATTTTTTTTTTTTAGCTGTTCTTATAAGTGAATAAAATGCTTTTGTTCTGAAAGTGATCCATCTTTATTAGTTTACGACACCGTGTACCATGCCTGCAGGGAGAGGAAGCGATGCTCACGCTAACAAGCCAGAGGATCAGTGCCGCATGGCGTTGGGGTCGCACACGTACAGCAGTGATACGTGCACAGATGGGCAGCTGTGCCAGGCTGAGCACAGAGCACCACACCGCGTCACTGTGGCTCACTGTTACGTGCTCGTTCCAAGCCGGATAGCTCTTCGCTGAGCTCCTCTGCTAGCCCTGGTGTCTGACTGTTCAAACTCCGCCGACAGCTACTCAACCTGCACCCCAGTGGCAGCTTTGCCCCCTTTGCTTCCCAGATATTGTTCAGGACACAGCAGGCAGCTATAACCCCTGGGATATTTTCCACGCTGAGCTCAATCTGGTGATTAAACAAAGCCAGCGCCCCTTCAATCTACCAAGAGCACATTCCACTTTTGCACCGGCTGAGCCCGTAGTAGAGTCTTACCCTGGTGCTGTCGGGGTGGCCAGCGGACAGCTTCATGAGCCAGAGGAGTTAAGGGATAGGCTGGATCTCCCAGGGTCACTACTGGCGTTTAAACATTGCCAGTGGTAATCCACTGGTCTGGAAAGAAGGTCCCCACCGGCAGCCTTCCGAACAGTCCTGAGTTCTTAAAGATGTGAGCATCCTGCATCTCTCCTGAGCATGTCAGTGAAGCATCGCTGGTGATGCACCAGCACTTGCATAACCATGGAAAAGCAGCTCTTCCTGCTGATGTGCTCTGTGGTACGGTGCTCCGGGGCCAAAAGAGGGATACGTTTGCCATCTATTGCTCCACTGCAGTTCGGGAACCCCATGGCTGCAAAGCCACCTGCTACGTCCCGCACATTGCTGAGAGTCACCGTCCTATGTAGCAGGAGACAATTACTGGCCCTGCGCACTTGCCCGACAGCAGACCCCACAGTGGATTTTCCCACTCTAGAACGCTTTCCGACTGATTGGTAGCCATCTAGGGTTGCAAGTTTCCACAGCACGAGTGCCACACACTTCTCCACGGTCCGTATAGTTCTCAGTTTGGTGTCCCTGCCCTGGAGGGCTGGAGCGAGTTCGGCACATAGATTCAGGAATGTGGCCTTGCACATCCAAAAGTCTGCAGCCACGCCTCATCATCCCAAACTTGCATTACGATGAGATCCCACCAATCACAGCTCCTTTCTTGGGCCCAGAAACCGCACTCCACTGTTTGCAGCTGCTCCATGAATGCCACCAACCACCTGGAATTGGTGCTCACTATGTCCCACAGCAAACTGACCGTCAGGAAATCGTCGCGTTCTCCAGTTATGCTTGTGGCTCTGGAAATACTGGAGGATCACACATCCTGTGCTTGCAACACTCCTGACAACAGTGCGGAGCTGTGCAGGCCCCATGCTTGTGTCAGAGAGGGCCGAAAGCAACAAGCCCTGCGTGAGTTCATAGGGAAATGGGGTGGATAACATTGCATTATGGGAAGTTGTCACGGAGTCCCCAGGCGATGCTCTGGACCTGCTCCCTACGAAGCCAGGCAGGACTCTGGGGAAGTCTCCTCTCTGTGAGCAGACTGTCTGCAGGACACACAGCTCACCCGGCTTCCACCTTCCTGGGTCTGACCTCGGAGCATTCAGCCTCCTCTGCCCCTCCGTGCGCTTCCCACAGTGAGTCCACCCAGGTGGGGTCCTGGGGAAGCCAGAGGGTCCTGCCCCCCAACTCTGCAGTCAGACGTGACTCTCAGCCAGCCAGTAAAACAGAAGGTTTATTAGACGACAGGAACATGGTCTAACACAGAGCTTGTAGGTGCAGAGAACAGGACCCCTCAGCTGGGTCCATTTTGGGGGGCAGTGAGCCAGACAACCACGTCTGCACTTCTCTCCACGTCCCCAGCCAGCCCCAAACTGAAACTCTCTCCAGCCCCCCCTCCTCTGGGCTTTGTTCCTTTCCTGGGCCAGGAGGGCACCTGAGTCCTTTGTTCTCCAACCCTTTAGCTCTCACCTTGCAGGCGGGAAGGGCCCAGGCCATCAGTTGCCAGGAAACAGGGTGTCGGCCATTCTGTGTGTCCAGACCCCTGCACACACCTGCCCTCTAGGGCTCTGCAATGATCATACACCCTTATCCCACCACCTAGAGACTTAAGAACTGCCTAGGGGAAACTGAGGCACCCCCACAATATTCAGAGGAAACATTAAGAACAGTCTCGCTTCGTCACAGAAGTTGATCCCGAGCTCCCAGTCATCCCTGCACAAGCTGTTTCTGCCCCACTATGCATTGCCAAAACTACCCAAAAGACAGCGTGTGGGCTGCACACTGGGATACCTACCCATGGTGCGCTGCACTGTGCATCGGCGCACACAGACTCCTGGCGAGACCACGTACTGTTGATGCAGGGAGCCAAGTACGCACACAGAAGCGATATACTAACTGTGTATGCCGATGTAACTTGCGCCAGCAAAATTTTGTAGTGTTGACATGGCCTAAGAGACATTGGGGTGTGTGTGTCACCTCCCTGTGTGGGTAGAGTCATTAAAGAACGGGCCAAAACCAACCCAAATCAACAGAGGGTCCAACGAGACCAAGAGATGCCCAATGACTGAACAATCCACATCTAACAGCAGGAAACCCAGGCAGGCGGGACCTGTGAACTGAGCCGGAGAGCAAGGTGTCGGGGACTGGAATAAGGACTGCCTCGCTGGAGGGACTCCGGAGCTCTGGGCAGACAAAGGGGGACAGGGGGACAGAGCCAGGGATGGAGTCCGTCACAGCTCAGTTGATGGCACTGATTTGGCCAGGCTGGGCTAAGGCATAACTTCTGCCTCTCTGTGCTAACCTGAGGACTTTCAGACTCTGTAGCCAAGTGACTAATAATTGTTGCCTTGTTTTGAAAGGCTGCCTGTGTCCCTGTCCATACTCCCTGGGAGCACTGCACCCTGAAGGGGCATCAGACAAGTCCCGCAGGAGTCTGGCTTGGCTGGATTCGCAGCAGGGAGCCATGGTGAGAGGCAGGGATCGCTGGTGCCAAAGGTCCCTCAAAGACAGCTTAGCCTGGTGGCTGGCCATGCCCACCAAACTGTAGACTTGTAAGAGAAGCTTCCCCAAATGAGTGTATGGCCGCATTTCCTTTGGTTGTCATATTCTAGCGGGTTATCTTTGAGGTTTCCCCAATCCCTACAAATAGTGGTACTTCCTCTTGTACTAACATATTCTCATCTCCCGGTGACTCTGGTTGGGTGACATCATCTTCCAAATGTTCTGAAACAGAGTTCTCAGCATGCAGGTCCAGGTCGGCAGGCCTCAGTCCCTCTGGAGATGGCTGTGTGTGGTTGGAGCCGGTAAGGATTCAATTGTGTCCTTGTTTCTCTGTGCAGAATATATTGTCTTGTACCAACAGAGTGGTCAGCTGGGTCAATGGAGGAAACGGTCCAGTTCCAAAACCCTCCCCTTCTGAGCTGTCCAGGTCCTCCAGAACAGTCTCCTCCAGCTGTTTCTGCAAAGACATTCCCTTTACTTTGGCAATATCTTTTGTATTGGATAGCTCCTGCCTTTGCTGTTCTGATATAAGGCAGTCATAGGGCATTAGTAGGTTGCAATGAAGATCCTGCTCCTTCTGGCTCCATTTTCTGGTTTAACTCTATCGTTTCTTTTTCTCTTAGTGACTATATGAACCTGATCCTTCCAAAGTGCTTGGCGCGTTCTTGGCCCTCCCCTCTCCAACACATTCCTCATCAATAGACGGTCACCAGACTGAAGCTCGAGTCCTCGCACCTTCCTGTCACAGTATTCCTTCCTTCTAATGACCAATTGCAGAATTTATTTTTATGAAATCTGGTAAATTTCTTTCATCGACATCTTCCAGTACTTGGCATATCCCTGGTAGGTGTCACTTTCCTGATCTGGCCTCAGTCCAGATAATAGTCAATAGGTAACTTTGGGTATGTCCCATACAAAAGGAAGCAGGGTGCGAAACCTGTCACTTCATTAACTGTGCAATTACTGGCATGCATCCCTTGCTTCAGATATTCCTTCTAGTTTGATTTCTTGTCTTCTTCTAGAGTTCTGAGCGTGCAGGGTAAAGTTCAGTTAAAACGCTCAGCGAGATTTGCTTGAGGAGGGTAAGGAGTTGTCTTAGAAGTTTGGATACCTTTGTATTCCTGCAGCTCTCAAATTCCTTTCCTTGGTCATGGTGTGCTTTGAAGGGAACCCAAATTTCATTGCGGAACCACTGAATATTTTCTCAGCAGCAACTCTACCAGACTTCTTTGTTGTCAGGTGCTTGGGCAGATTTTGTTAAATTATCTGCAATCACCGGGATATATTCAGACCCTCTGTTACTCCTCTCCAAATAAAGGTAATCAATGCAAATCATTTCAAAAAGTGCCGTGGAGCTGACGCTCTGCATAGGTGCTTTACTAGGTGCATTAGGCCTTTTTTGCTTCACACATTGACAAAACTCTTGTGACACAACGTTCTATGTCCTGTCGCATCTTAGGCCAGAAGAACCTGCCTCTCGCGAGGTGACTACTTGTTCTATTGCCAAGTGAGCCATTTCTTTATGCAACTGTTTACAAACTAGTTCTCTGTATTGCCTTGCTGTACAAGTTGGGTCCTACAGGCTGTCTGGCATCTCAAAACACCAGGGAAGTCAACATGAAGCCAGGTCTACTCAAATAGACACAGTCAAATGTCATAGGATTCCCTTTTTCTTTCCCTGAGGCTCAGTTTGTGGTTGCTTTTCTTCCACTCTATAATTCTTCCAACTGCAGGATCTCTTGCTTGAGCTGATGTTAGCTCCTCAGCTATAATATTTCTGCTATTGGGTACAATTTGTTGTACTGGTTTGCTTGCAGGGTGGATAGATATGCGGTAATTCCTGACACTCATGCCACATGACCCTCATTTGGGGCTTTTGCAGCTGGAACAGTTGCTGAAATGCTCTCGGGATCATACTCTTGCATGCATTCTCTCACGTAGGCTTCCATATTGAAAGAAACAGTCAGCATCAATGTTCACTTCTCCAGCATGGAATTTTATGGTGAAGTTGAAATCTGAAAGCTCCAAAAGCCATCTCGGATCAGAAGCATTTAGCTTGGCTGACACCATCCCCTATGTCAGGGGATTATTATCAGTACAGACTGTAAGTGAAGATGCAAAGAAGAGGGAATCTCTGAACCCACTTCAGAGCTAGCAAGTCCAGTTTCCCAGACTGTAAACGGGAGTTCTTCCCTGCAGGTGTCAGAGTTCCGGATCCATAGGCAATCCCCTGGAGTTCTCTCTCCTGATGCTGGTCCCCAAGCCCTCCTTTCAGACATCAGCATGCAAGGTGAATGGTTCCTGGAGATCTGGGTAGGCCATGATCAGAGGATGGACAGAGCATGAACTCTGTAAAACTCCTTCAGGTAGTTCTCCCTGTTCAGTGACACTCCTGACATTCACTCCTGTTTGATGAGAGTTTCCTTTTGGGAGGCACACTCTGTATTGTGTAAAATCCAGCCCTTTGAGCCAGGGCACTGTTTCATTGGGAATAAATAGTACCAGGTTGTCTCCCTCTGTGCAATTGGTTTACGCTATTCGCATCACTTGAACTGCTTCTCCTCTCCGAATACTGCGATCCCTTGTTCCTTTCTTGACTGTGCAAATATCCTCTGCCCGCTGGTGTATTTAATTGGGTGTGAGTTTTGCTCCATTTCCCTCTAGATGAAGAGCTGAGGTTAAGAGTTGCACACGCTGTGAGAAAAGGGCATTTGCCTTTCCTGGAGTCACCCTAATGAACTCTTCAATGACACTGAAGCCTATGACAGTTTGCTCTGTCTCTCCCAACTGTAGGTGGTGATGAGCACGATTCTACTTCAACTCAACCTTTCAAAGGGACTTTCGTGCCATTCACTGCTTTGACATCAAGTGTCCCTTCAATATCTGACAGTTCTTCAGTGGATCTTACATCCAGCTCTGGGAGATGGTCCTCTTTCCATTTTTTATCACGGATACCCAGGCACCTGGGTCCTGTGATGCTGTTACTTTCCTACCATTGACATTCCGCACTAAACACTCTTTTCAAACTCATGTGACAACTTCTCCTGGCTGCGTTTGACAATTCCTTGAACCATATTTCCTGGAGACACTTTGAACACATCTGACATCCTCTTGCAGGTGTGCTCGGTGACCACACGTCACAATAGTTACATCTGTCAGTTGAGTTTCCCCATTGGCCTTTTGACAGTGTCTCTGGTAACTCTTTTGCATTTGTCCTTTCTGGTGAGCATCACTGGGGGATTACGATAGGTCTTCCCTGAAGTCATGGTCTTTGGGAAAGCAGCCATTCCATGTTGTTGGATGGCTTCGTTGTTCTATTCCACGCCAGTGCCTGGTGAATTTGGTTTGGGGAATTAATGTTCTTTGATAATGGTGAGATCTTTAGTTTCTCCTTCTTTCAAACCAGACAGTCTTGTTTGAACCTGAGCAGATCTTTTACAAAAATATCCAATCTTGAGTTTAAACTGACCAGTGATGGAGACCCTATAGTGTGAGGATATAAGCACAAAGCACTATGTCTTAAATAATAACTCTTTGTTTATCACCCTCCAGCTGCAACGCATCCTGGTGCCCTCTGGTAGCTGTGGAGGGCCAGGACCCCTATAACCACTGTACATCTCCCTTTCTTTACAATAAAAAATTAAAACCTTGTAAACAATGTGGGGCAGGGGAGGATATGCACACACACAGAGAGAGAGAGAGAGAGAGCCCAATTCAAAATAAATTTCAAATTTCTTAAAACTATTTACACTCGTGTCACCTTAACAATTGCATTTAAATAGTCCTGAGCGATATTCTAAAGATCAAGTCTTTGAAGGAGTCTGAGAGTCTTCCAGACCATGTTCTCACTTCCAATGAGTTTGCATATGGAGATCCCTGTGAAGGGGGATCACTTCCTAACACCCAGCCTGCAGCTCCCAGATTCTCTCTTTGTTGAGTTATGAAATATTGCAGCTCATCCTGATTCCTCCAGAGAAGTCCTTTTGGAGTCTCCACCAGGCTGGGAAATTCTGCCCAAGTTCCGAACAATTTCAAACATCTGGGAGCTTTTGGGCCAAACTTTGTCCCTCGGGCTCAGGTCAGGTCGTGCTTTTGTTCTGTGCCGAACACTGAAGATTTATTGCTGCTAAACTTTTATTTCAGCATCCCATTTTCGAAATTCCTTCAGATCAGGCCACTTAATCAGTGCCACAGGTAAAGGCATCCTCAGTCTTTACCCCATCAGATGCTCTGCCGGAGATCATCCAGATGCAAGTGGTGTTCCCCAATATGCCAGGAGTGCTTCATTTAGGTCCACTGATTGGTGCAGAAGTCTTTTTAAAGTCTACACTGCCCTCTCCACCTCCCTGATGCTCCAGCGCTAATGAGGACTACAAATCAAAGTCCTGTGCAAATGCTAGAAATGTGTCAGAGATAAGAGGTCTCAGGCCCATTATCAGATGTGAAGACTTCAGGAACTCCGTGTCTTGCAAATATTGACTTTAGTTTCTGGCTGACCTGTGCCGATGAGGTCTGTGTAAATACAGATAAGGCAATAAATCTGGAGAAGTAATTGCGTACAATAATGTATGTGTGTGCTTTCCAGAAAAACAAATACGTTGCAATCCACTGCCAAGGTCTGTCAGGTAATTTTGTAGAGTACAGGTCTGGTGACCGGCTTTTTTCACTTGTTACACATCTCGCAGCCTTCTCCTAGGGTCTGAATGTGCCTACTCGGACCAGGCCACCATGCAGCTTGTCAGATATGGCAATTCCATGCAAAAGCCTGGACAAACCTTCCTGAATTAAGTTAACATTTATTGAATTAAGTGTAAGTGTCTTTGGCTGCCTTTGCCAAATGAAGACGAACAGCAAGCAAACACTACTGTAACAAGAGGGAGAAGACTCACCTAGAGGCACAAGGTGACCAACTGGTGCTTTTGCTGCAGGGACAGCACGAGCCAGCCAGCGGGTGGGGGGGAGGGTGTTTGGCAATTAACGACAGAACAAAGGAACAGGCGACTGCAAACAACGCAGTGATGGGGAGTTTTCTGCCATTGCTGCCTAGCTGCTACAGAAACAAAGCAGTGAGGTGGGAGTAGGCAGTTATCTTTGGTTGATCTTGCGCAGGCAGGCAGAGAAACAGCCCGTACTGAAGGTTTGTGGCCCACAGAGGGAGCCCAAGTCCAGCTGAAGGGAGAACTCGGCTGTCTGCCGTGTTCTGTGCAGCCAGAGGAGGCAGGTCGCGGGCACGTTGTGCAGTAACAAACAAACAGGTTCCCTGTGGCAGAGAAGGCGTCCGGGGGGTGTGAAATCCAAGTGCACAGCACAGAAATGGCAACTCTTGTGGGCAATGCTGGTGAATTTGACAAAAACCGCCTCTCAGGGGTGGTGTCCCTCGAACTTTTTTAACCATTTGCAACCTGCAACCCCAGTCCAGACAGACAAGTTTCAGCCGTGCTCACAGGGCGGGGCCCAAAGGCACACAGGCTGCTGCACACCCTACTGCCACCAGCTGTGCCCGGAACGGCCACATACGTCACAAGTACTGCAGCCCTGCCGGAACGGTCTTCGCTGACCCCGTGGACGACGGAAGGCCCATGTCGGCTCTATCACCGACATCAAGTTGGTGGCAGAGTTCGTTGCTGCTCTAAGGAAGTTGTTCGGACAAACGTTAAGGGATGCAGGGTGTGACTAATTAGTCCTTGGATTATGCAAGTATGCAATGACCAAGGCTGGAAAATGTTCCTTTCTGTATCAGCAAGGCTGTTGAAGGAGCAATTGCCATTGTAGCCAACTAGTTTATTTAATCATCCATTTATCGTTGTGTTATTTAGTGTTATGCTCAGCTCACATGCTAGCTCATATATAATCAATGTATGCTAAATAGATGTAAACTGTAGGATTATAGCAGTATTAGACTGACAAGTATTTAGGAGGGATGAGTGTGTATTAGGTATATAAGTAAGGCATGACTATAATGCAAGACCTACAGCTTGAGACCTGTAAGGTTTTAGCTTAGCCATGCTGGGCCATAGGTTTTAGAATACTTGACATGAATGAGTGACCTAGAAATAACGCTGTGCCGGTGAGGTTACAAGATCACTGGAAACAATGTGCCAATGGGTGATGTTCCAGAAAAATGACCTCATACTGTCCAAGACCACAAGATACTTGATTGCAACATCATAGGCTGCCCTGCTTTGACTGCAGGTTACCATGGACACATGTTATGCATAGATGCCAATGAAAATAAGGGCAACTAAGAAACCACCTATGAAAACAGTGCACCCCAATATTCATGGGGTGTAGAAGTACAGATAAGGAAAAGAGGGTTGAAACCCTGATGCATATACATAAGGTGTAGGTGTGGCCATAACAACAGGATAAAGGAAATCCGATGGTTGGGCTACAGTGGGAAGACTCACAGGAAACCCAAGCAGGAATCACCCCTCTATGCATGATTCTATGATTCTATGATTTTTGGAGACCATTCCTCGTTGATGATTAAGCCAATCCCTCCAACGGTTCTCGCGTCTTTCCCTTGTCCCAGCATGATGGTACTTTGGTCTCTCCACTTCACTTCCATCTCCTTTCTTCATCATGTTTTGCAGAGACCAAGGATGCCACAGGCTGTCCTTGCCTTCTCCTCCATTAGATGGTTGATTCAATCGTCTCTCGTCAGTGTCCTGCAGTTATAGGTGCACACTGAGAGGGCAGTCCTTTTTCTGGCCCCTGAGATTCTTAACAGCCTCTTGTCGACTGAACTCCCCAACACTGTCGCAGAATGGATTGAGGGATGCACAAGGAGTTGGGGCCCATTTATTAGTGTTGTTTTAGTCATTTCTTCATCCACCCACTGGCTATGCTGTCAGCACCCTCAGGATTATTAAGCGCTACACTCCCACAAGCACAAGCGAAGATGACAATGTGGAATAATTCTATCAGGAGCTCAAGGAAACCCTCACTCAAAAATCCACATATAGGATTGCACTGTGAGATTTCAATGCCAAAGTTGGAAGACGGAAAGAAGGTGAAAAGTTCATTGGAAGGTATGGCATTGGCAAACAGAATCCATGAGGAGAGGGACTCCGTCTCTGGTGGAGATGAAAGAAATGTTCATTGGTAGCACCTGGTTTAAGAAGAAGGCCAAGAGGAGGTGGACATGGGTTGCGCCCAATGTGAAGAACAAGAATGAGATTGACTATATTCTGATCGACAAGCAGCACATTGTACAAGACATCTCAGTACTACCATCATTTAACACTGGTTAGTGACCATCGCTTGCTCAGAGCATGGCTCACCTTCAATGAAAAGGTGGAGAAGAAAGCGCAACAGATGGCAAATCAGAGACAGAGGCCAAAAATAGTCAACAAAGCAATCTTGAAAGTGAACATTTCCAAGGAAGACTGGAGTCTTACAGATAACTGCGATGAGGATTATAAAAACTTCACTGATAAATTGAGGCAATGCGTGAAATTAGCCTAGAAAGAAAGACCAAAAAGAGCAAAGGGAAGAATCTCAGAGGAAACATGGAACTGGCTAGAGAAGTGGAGGAATATGATGCAAAATGATGGTGACAAACTTGAGTACTCCCTCCTCTGCAAGCTGATAAGAAGAAGACTAAAGGAGGACTTCAAGAAGTACTAAAATGAAAGGCTCTTAGAGACGTCTGAAGATCACAGAAACCTCAAAAGATGCAAAGGGGAACTGACGCTGTACAGGTCAACAATAACAGTGCTGAAGGACAGGGACGGAAAACCAGTAATTGACAGAACAGGGATGGAAGCAGTCTGCAAAGATTTCTACACCGAACTGTTCGTGTCTCAGATAAATGTCCTCGGACCAACATTTCAACAGATCAATAAGCATGTACTCCCAGTCCTTGTCAGCGAAGTTCGACATGCAGCTCACCAAATGAAGGAAGGAAAAGCCCCAGGTAAAGATAGACTGACAATCAAAATGATAAGAGCTGGAGGCCAAGAACTCTGGGAAACCCTTGCTCGGAGGTTTAGCCATTACTTGGAAATGCAGAAGATACCATCTAGCTGGAAGGAGTCCAACACCATTCCGCTGTACAAGAAGGATGATCATGAAGATCTAAAGAACTATTGTCCAATATGCCTGCTCTCACATTTCTACAAGCTGTTCACCAAAATAATAACAAACCGACTCTCTCAGAGTCTGGACAAGCAGCAGCTGAGACAGCAGGGAGGCTTTTGAAGGAATTTCAGCACATTGGACCATATTTTCACTATAAACCAGCTATTGGAACTATCAAGGGAATACAAATTCCCTTTATGCATTGCCTTTGTTGACTATGAAAAAGTTTTCAATAGCACAGAGATCAATGCAGTGTTGAAAGCTCTTGCAGAGCAGGGCATCGACACAAACTACATCAAACTATTAAAGGAAGCAAATTCTGACCGCAATACAGATATAACTTTATTTGATACTCCCCTTTGCATCCCAGTTAAGAAAGATGTGAAACAAGGAGACACTGTTTCACCGGAACTCTTCACAGCCTGCCTCGAAATAGTAATGAGACGCATGAGTTGGAAGGGTGGAATCAACATCAACAGAGAGCAGTTAATCCATCTCAGATTCGCAGATGATATTGTGTTGATTGCCAAAAATACCATCCAACTATAGAAAATGCTGCAAGAACTCAACACAAAAAGCACACAAATCAGACTGAAAAGTAACTACTCCAAAACAAAATTTATGTGGTCTGATACCTTGCCAAAAACCCAAATAACAATCAAGGGAAAACAAACAGAAGAAGTTGAGCAATATGTTTATTTGGGCCAAGAAATTAACATGCGCCATGATCAGGAAGCTGAACTCTCGTGAAGAAAGATAGCAGGCTGGCGTGCATTCAGTTCTATCAAGGATGTCCTGCAAGGAAAAATCAACAAGGCAACACGTGCCAGCCTCTTCAACTCAACAGCAATGTTGTACTGCAGCAAAACGTGGGTGCTGATGGAGACAGAGGAGCAGCAACTGTCTGTCATGGAGGGGGTGATGGAAAGAAGAATTCTGGGACTTTCAATCTGCGACGGAGTCCCCAATGAAGTGATCAGACAGCAGAGTGGAGTGCAGGACATCGTTGTTGAGAGCAGGCATAGTAAAATGCAATGGGCTGGACATATAGCGAGGCTCACTGACAATCGACGGACTGCAGCTGTCGCCGTGTGGTACCCACGGGAACTGAAGTGACCATTCGGCCAACCTCCAAAGAGATAGAAAGATTTTATAGTGAAAAGACATGGCCGCACACAGAGAAGGAAGGCCAGGATATGAGAAGAATGGAAGATGTGTTGTGATGGGTGCAATCTATACAAGGGCTGAAGGACCGAGCGATCAAGGTGAACAAGGTGATGTGATTGAAAGAAAGTATCCAATATTATCTGGCAGATCTTGGCTTGAAAAGCTGAAGGTGAATTGGACTGAGATCAAGAGATCACCAAAACACCTCAAAATCTTCAAGAAATACTGGACAGACACTCCAAAGTTTTTGAAATGGAATGTGGACAGATGAGCAATGTGTCAGTGAAGCTCACTGTTACGTCTGATAGCCAGCCAAAATACTGTAAGCCCAGAGTTGTGCCTTATTGTCCAAAGCCTCTGGTGGAAGCTGATTTGGCCTGTTTAGGGAACACTGGAGTCCTGTCACCGGTTTCACACAGTGAGTGGGCTACACCCATCGTACCAGTGTTAAAAAAGAATGTCTCCGTTTGAATTTGTGGAGATTTCAGCATAACACTGAATCTAATTTTATGTGCAGACCAGTATCCACTACCTCATGGATACTACCCAGTGGATACCCAGTGGATACCACCTCATGTTGAAGATTTGTTTGCTATTCTTAGTGTAGGACAGTATTTCAGTGTTTCAGTCAATTAGATTTGCTCAGTGCATATCTGCAAATGGAGACTGATCTGGCATCTTGCAAATAACTCACAATCGACACACAAAAATGCTTATTTTGTTGCCTTTTGGTATCACATGGACACCTGCCCTGTTCCAGAAAGCCAAGAATGAGAGCCAGAAGGGACTGAACAGAGTTCAGTGCTATTTGGATGACATCACTGTTACAGGAAAGGATTAAGAGGATCATCTTCAAAATGTGGATGCTGTCTTGCAATGTTTGGAAGACCATGGACTGAGAGTACACTGAGACAAATGTGGATTTTTTCAAACCTTCATCTGAATACCTTGGACTTGTAACTGATACCACGAACTTAAGGAAATTGCCAGAGAAAGAGAAGGTGGTTCCTGAAGCACCACTGCCAAGCCATGTGGCACAGTTACGTTCATTCTTAGGACTGCTTAACTACGATGGTAAATTTCAGCCTAAACTGACACCAGCATTGGCGGCTTTACATGAACTGTTACAAGCACAGGAAAAATTGAAATGGACTAAAGAGTGCAATTGTGCATTTAAGGAAGCAAAGAAACAGCTGACATCAGTGTAAGTTCTTACACATTGTGCTGCTTTGATACTATTGCACTTGGTTTGTGATGCTTCACCAGACATACCGCAAGTGCTGGAGGAACCAACTAGGGGCGGAGCTCTTCTCGACCTGCTGCTCACAAACCGGGAAGAATTAGTAGGAGAAGCTAAAGTGGATGGGAACCTGGGAGGCAGTGACCATGAGATGGTTGAGTTCAGGATCCTGACACAGGGAAGAAAGGAGAGCAGCAGAATATGGACCCTGGACTTCAGAAAAGCAGACTTTGACTCCCTCAGGGAACTGATGGGCAGGATCCCCTGGGAGAATAACATGAGGGGGAAAGGAGTCCAGGAGAGCTGGTCTGACAGATTTCTGTTACCAATCTGCCTGAGGCATCAGGTGATCAGGCTGAGGCCACAGGATCGTTAAGGGAGGAGCTGATGGAACACACCAAGTGTCTAAGTTTTAAAGCTTTATTGATAGAATAATAAAATAACAGCGGAGAGTGATGGGTGCTTCCCACGTCACTCAGAGGAAGGAAGAAAGCGTTAGTGCCCCAAGTCCTAACCCACTTTCATACTCACACACTCACTACCCGAGGCTGGCCAGGCCTGGGTGTAACATAAGAAGAAGAGGGAGAGGGGTGGCCGGGAGTTCTGTCCTGTGTGCACAGGTCGTCCAGGATCCACTGTGATCTCCGAATTGCTCCAGCTCTCAGGAGGGTTTTAAGTCCTGGGCTCCTTTGGGGGTGTTCCATCCACTCTGCGCCTGATGCTCTTTGCACCAGTCAAAACCAGCTCTCTGTGGCCTCCTCGACTTTCCCAAAACACACCGGCTAGACTCTGTTGTCCTCTTTGTTTTCCTCCGTGCTGGCCTTTGCTTGTCTCCCTTGTTATGGGCTGGCTCTGCAGGTCTGTTCTTCAGTTGAATCTTCCTTTCTCATGGCTGGTCGGTGGATTCCAGGCCCCCCTCTTTCTTGGCAGGCAGCCGAGAGTCAGATGTGTGCTGTGGCCTTGAGCTGGCTGGAGTCAGCGTCTTATCTTCGGGCCTAGCAGGAACGTGGAGTTAACCCGTTCTCTGCTCTCTTCTGTCTTCCCCCTCTGGCCTCTTGTGATCTGCAAAGGAATCCTCCATTCCACCCTCACTCCCACCTTTGACCCTTCCCAAAATATCCTGTAATGCTTGCAACAGCATTAGCAATATACAGTGCTCATCTGCCTTCCCCAGGGGACCCCTTGAGGGAGAGGGCCATCAGGGTGTTGCACTGGCTGTATTTTAAAGAATCCTTATTAGGGTTGCAGGAACAAACTATCCCGATATGTAGAAAGAATAGTAAATATGGCAGCTTGGTTTAACAGTTTTTCTTAAACACAAAATGAAGCTTACAAGAAGTGGAAGATTGGACAAATGACTAGGGAGGAGTATAAAAATATTGCTCGGGGATGCAGGAGTGAAATCAGGAAGGCCAATTCACAGCTGGAGTTGCAACTAGCAAGGGATGTTAAGAGTAACAAGAAGGGTTTCTACAGGTATGTTAGCACCAAGAAGGAAGTCAAGGAAAGTGTGGGCCCCTTACTGAATGAGGGAGGCAACCTAGTGACAGAGGATGTGGAAAAAGCTAATGTACTCAATGCTTTTTTCGCCTCTGTCTTCATGAACAAGGTCAGCTCCCAGACTGCTGCACTGGGCAGCACAGCATGGGGAGGAGGTGACCAGCCCTCTGTGGAGAAAGAAGTGGTTCGGGACTATTTAGAAAAGCTGGACAAGCACAAGTCCATGGGGCCGGATGCACTGCATCCCAGGGTGCTAAAGGAGTTGGCAGATGTGATTGCAGAGCTCATAGTGATCGAGGGAGGTCCTGGATGCCTGGAAAAAGGCTAATGTAGTGCCCATCTTTTAAAAAGGGAAGAAGGAGGCTCCAGGAAACTACAGGCCAGTTAGCCTCACCTCAGTCCCTGGAAAAATCATGGAGCAGGTCCTCAAGGAATCAATTTTGAAGCACTTTGAGGGGAAGAAAGTGATCAGGAACAGTCAGCATGGATTCACCAAGGGCAAGTCATGCCCGACTAACCTAATTGTCTTCTATGATGAGATAACTGGTTCTGTGGATGAGGGGAAAGCAGTGGACGTGTTATTCCTTGACTTTAGCAAAGCTTTTGATACGGTCTCCCACTTTATCTTGCCAGCAAGTTAAAGAAGTATGGGCTAGGTGAATGGACTATGAGGTGGATAGAAAGTTGGATACATTGTCGGGCTCAGCGGGTAGTGATCAATGGCTCCATGTCTAGTTAGCAGCCGGTATCAATCTGAGTGCCCAAGGGTCAGTCCTGGGGCCCGTTTTGTTCAATATCTTCATTAATGATCTGGAGGATGGTGTGGATTGCACCCTCAGCAAGCTTGCAGATGACACTAAACTGGGAGGAGTGGTAGATACGCTGGAGGGTAGGGATAGGATACAGAGGGCCCTAGACAAATTAGAGGATTGGGCCAAAAGAAATCTGATGAGGTTCAACAAGGACAAGTGCAGAGTCCTGCACTTAGGATGGAAGAATCCCATGCACCGCTACAGACTAGGGACTGAATGGCTAGGCAGCAGTTCTGCAGAAAAGGACCGAGGGGTTACAGTGGACGAGAAGTTGGATATGAGTCAACAGTGTGCCCTTCTTGCCAAGAAGGCCAATGGCATTTTGGGAAGTATATGTAGGGACATTGCCAGCAGATCGAGGGACGTGATCGTTCCCCTCTATTCGACATTGGTGAGGCCTCATCTGGAGTACTGTGTCCAGTTTTGGTCCCCACGCTACAAGAAGGATGTGGAAAAACTGGAAAGAGTCCAGCGGAGGGCAACAAAAATGATTAGGGGACTGGAGCACATGACTTATGAGGAGAGGCTGAAGGAACTGGGATTGTTTAGTCTGCGGAAGAGAAGAATGAGGGGGGATTTGATAGCTGCTTTCAACTACCTGAAAGGGGGTTCCAAAGAGGATGGCTCTAGACTGTTCTCAGTGGTAGCAGATGACAGAACAAGGAGTAATGGTCTCAAGTTGCAGTGGGGGAGTGTGACAGTGCTCCCCATAAGGCTTTATGGAAATATGCTTATGAATGTATATATGACATAACTGGAATATGTTTTATGCTACATATGCCATGTAACATATCTCTGTAAAGGTTATGATCTACTGAATCTATTCATCCTATTTGTATCCACGTGTCATTATTGTATTCCAAGTTATGAATATTGGCTGTATACTTGTTTGATTTTAAATAACCTTAGAAAGGCACTCGGTCAGCTTCTTTAGAAAGGAATTTGCAAGTTAAGGGCCCAATCAAGAAGCACTTAACGCACAACGGATCTTGGAAGGCTCCAATCCACATAAGAAGTCTACATGAGGATGCTCAAGATAGCATGTGGACAATGGCTGCTGTCTGTAAAAACTGAGTCATGCATGGACATGTGACTTGCCCATGTGACTCCAAAACTCCATTGTGGAGCTGGACTTTGCATAGGAGAGAGGAGAGGGTATCCACCCACAAGAGAAGGTCTATTTAAACCCCTGGGAGACCACTCCATTTTGTCTTCAGCTGGCTAAAGAGAGAGCCTCTCCACCCCCAAGGATACCTGAAAGAAACTGGAACAAAGGTCAGTAACTACAGGGGGTGTGAGTGATTGTTTGACCCAGACTAGAAGGAGATTAGTCTGTAAAAGGAAGCTTACCGGAATTCCTCTGAGGGTGAGGTTTTTATCTGCATTCAGTTTTCTTACTGTATTAGACATAGCCTTGAATGTTCTGTTTTATTTTGCTTGGTAATTTGTTCTGTCTGCTATTACTTGGAATCACTTAAATACTACTTTCTGTATTTAATAAAATCACTTTTTACTTATTAATTAACCCAGAGAATAGCTTTATACAGGGTAACACGGATTTATTTGGTGTTTGGACCCCACTGGGAGTTGAGCATCTGAGTGTTAAAGACAGAAACACTTCTTAAGCTGCTTTCAGCTTAAGCCTACAGCTGTTAGGAGAGATGGTTCAGACCTGGGTCTGGGTTTGCAGCAGGCTAGCGGGTCTGGCTCAAAGCAGGCAGGGCGCTGAAGTCCCCAGCTGGGAGGGCAGGGAAAGCCGGGACAGAAGTAGTCTTGGCACATCAGTTGGCAGCCCCAAGGGGGTTTCTGTGATCCAACCCGTCACAGGGAGATTTAGGTTGGATATTAGGAAAAACTTTTTCACGAGGAGGGTGGTGAAACACTGGAATGCGTTACCTAGGGAGGTGGTGGAATCTCCTTTCCTAGAGGTTTTTAAGGTCCGGTTTGACAAAGCCCTGGCTGGGATGATTTAGTCAGGGTTGGTCCTGCTTTGAGCAGGGGATTGGACTAGATGACCTCCTGAAGTCCCTTCCAACCCCAATAGTTACTGACCTTTGTTCCAGTTTCTTTCAGGTCCCTTCTGGCCTGAAACCAATGATGTTGTAGATAGAACTACAGCAGGGACACACGGGGGCCAGAGAGGTGGCCTGCCCCAAAGCTCCTAGTATTGCCACCATGTGGCACTGGTTGTCCGTGTGTGTTTAGTGTGAGCAGTGTGTAACGGTGCTGGTTCTGGCGGGACCCAACTGAGAGTGACAATTCAGGACAAATTGCTTAAAACGGCAGTTACAGCCCAAGGCTGGGGTTTTTCCACCCCTAAGGCAAACCAAACCAGCCAAACAGAGAGGACTTTGGTTTTACCCCATGGCTAACCACAAGTCACACAAGCAATTCCCTCAGACACCCCAGTTTCCCACTATCATCACGAGTGCCACTCGTTATGGGGACAGATGGTTATAAAAACCAATACCCCTGTAAAAGAACAAAGGTTCTCTCGATCCCAAAGGACCAAGCCCCAGACCCAGGTCAATAAACAAATCAGATCTTACCCACAAATCACGCTGTTGCCAAACCTTTAGAATCTAAAATCTAAAGGTTTATTCATAAAAGGAAAAAGATAGAGATGAGAGCTAGAATTGGTTCAATGGAATCACTGACAGACAGTGATGGCCAAGTCCTTGGTTCAGGCTTGCAGCAGTGATGGAATAAACTGCAGGTTCAAATTAAGTCTCTGGAGAACATCCCCAGCTGGGATGGGTCCTTCAGTCCTTTGTGTAGAGCTTCCGTTTGTAGCAAAGTCCCTCCAGAGATAAGAAGCAGGACTGAAGACAAGATGGAGGAGCTGCAGCAGCTCTTTAAAGTCTCTTGCCATGTGGTCTTTCTTTCTTTGTCCCAAAGACAAGCTGCCCATCCCATGTCCTGGAAAAACCTCAGAGTTGGGTCCATAGGCAGGTCCCTGCACACCTTGCTGAGTCCCCAGGCGTGTCTGCCTTCTCTCAGTGGGCCAGGTGTGTAGCTGATGGTCCTTAATGGGCCATCCAGCAGGCTAGGCAGAGCTGACACCAACTTGTCTGGGGTGTCCCCCAGAAACACAGCACAAGTTTGAAATACAGACAGTCTAGAGCCAATACTTATATCTTTAAATACAAAAATGATACATGCAAACAGACAGCATAATCCTAACCAGCAAACCATAACCTCGTCTTAGACACCTCATTTGACCCCTTTATACAAGATTTGGTGCCACTACAGGACCTTGGTTGCAACGATGATCTATATGGTCCCAGATTATGTCAATAACGTCACAGATGGGGATTCCCCAGCCTCCCTTGGAAGCCTGTTCCAGAGCTTAACTACTCTGAGTGTTAGAAAGTTTTCCTAATATCCAAACTAAATCTCCCTTGCTGGTGATTAAGCCCGTTACTTCTTGTCCTACCTTCAGTGGACATGGAGAATAATTGATCACTGTCCTATTTGTAACAGCCCTTGACCTATGTGAAGACAGTTAGCAGGTCCACACTCAGTCTTTTCTCAAGACTAAACAGTCCCAATGTATTTAAACTTTCCGCAGATGTCAGGTTCTCTAAACTTCTATCATTTTGTTTGCTTTCCTCTGGACTCTCGCCAATTTGTCCACATACTTCTTAAAGTGGGGGGCCCAGAACCGGACACAGTACTCCAGCTGAGACCTCACCAGTGCCAAGCAGAGTGGGACAATTACCTCCCGTGTCTTACATACGACACTCCTATTAATACACCCCAGAATGATATTAGCCTTTTTCACAACTACATCACACTATTGACTCATATTCAATTGGAGATCCACTATAGCCCCCGCATCCTTTTCAGCAGCACCACCACCAAGCCAGTTATTCCCCATTTTCTAGCTGTGCATTTGATTTTTTTCTTTCTAAGTGCAATACTTTGCATTTGTCTTTATTGAATTTCACCTTATTGAATTCCGACCAATTCTTCAGTTGATCAAGGTCGTTTGGAATCCTAATCCTGTCCTCCAACATGCTTGCAGCCCCTCCCAGTTTGGTGTCATCTGCCAATTTTATAAATATTCTCTCCATTCAATTATTCACATCATCAATGAAAATACTGAATCGCACCAGACCCAGGACAGGCCCCTGCAGGACCCCACTAGATACGCCCTCCCAGTGTGACAGTGAACCATTGCTAACTACTCTTTGGCTACGGTCTTTCAACTAGTCGGGCACCCATCTTCGAGTAATTTCATCAGGACCCCATTTCCCTAGTTTGCTTGTGAGAAGGGCAAGGGGGACTGTGCCAAAAGCCCTCACTAAAATCAAGATATAGCACATCTACTGCTTCCCCCCATCCACTATGCCAGTGACACCTGTCAAACAAGGAAAATAGGTTGGTTTGGTATGATTTTTTTGCTCTTGACAAATCCATCTTGGATATTCCTTATACCCGTATTCTCCTGTTGGCGCTTACAAACTGATGCATGATCCTCACGCTGTGTGTTCCAAGACCTCCCTGTCACGCTACCTCCCAAGGCGCCGTGTCCTCCCGGGGCTCCGTCCAAATTAAGCATATTGTTCTGGGAAGTTCTGAAAAGCCCCGTGCGTATGTCCCTCTTCCCAGGCTCGGAGGGCTGGGTCTCTCCCTTTGCAGCTAATGGTAGAGATTAAGGCAAGGACCCAGCCAGAAGAGGTTTGCAAACAAACAACTCCAGAATGCAACACGGCGCAGTAATCAGCAGTTGTGTTAATGCTGCCCCATTTCCCACTTTAAACACAGCTGACAGGACCATCAATAAATCCAGTGGCATCCGCGCAGGGGATTTCCAGGCAGGCCTTGGCCCTGTGTGGAGCCCAAGCGCGGGGTCATGATGATTCCAAGCACTCAGCAAGCCCAACCAGCAGGGGCCCGCGCGGGGAAAGCCACACAGGAGTAGGGGCCATTTACCCGGAATCCAGGGTGCTGGGGGAACGCGGCGGTAGGCGATGAGGTTTTGGGCCACACACGCAGCTTTGTGACCCGGAGCAAGGAGAGGAATCATTTCTCCATGCAGCTTTGGGCCCCCCACCCCTGGGACACAGCGTTTGCTGCTGAGCATCGCAATTGGCTCCTACTTGTGGCTTCATCTCCTAGGTTAGACCTTCCAATAGCCCAGTAACTCGGTGGGTGCTTATGTGAATGGCTTCCCATAAGCGCTGGGCACCCTCCCCTGTCTGTCTGTCTGCCCATCCCTTTCCTGGTCCCCAAGCATGGAGAAAGTGGACATTTTTGGTAATATTTTTATGGAAAATATGAGCAATTCAGGTTCCCCACTCAGTATGTATGGCCACCCACTGGGTGTGAAAGGGTTAATTTCTCCCGTGGGACGGGGGATGGGGTGCTGGAGTCGCACAGGCAGGCTGGGTTGGTGCAAATGAATTATCAGGACCTGTCCCCATGTGGCTGGAGAGATGATGGGGACCAGTAACGGGGCATTAGAGTTTAATGACCAGCAGCCAAGGGAAGAAGACCACATGGAACCAGCCCAGCTGCACGTGGAAATGAAGGTGGCCAGTGCAGCAGCCTGGGATTGGGATGGCTGCTGCCCAGAGAGAGACAGGGGTGGGGGGGCTCCCGGAGGCTCTAGACTGCAGGACAGGAATTGCTGGCAACGTGGGCTCTCATACAGACTCTGTTGTCCCATTCTACCGGAGGGCCCAGCCTTCCAGCTGGCTAATTAACCCTGGCTGCCCTGTGGCACCGCAAAGGTCTGCTGGTTGTGTTGCTCTCACAGGGATGAAGTCTCTACCAGGGGTCTGAACTCACGTGGACCCGCTGGAGAGCCATGGTGAGACATCGGGCTGCTGGAGCCACAGAGCCCACCTCAGAGTAGTGGAGACTGGGGGGTTGCCCTTGGAAAAAAAGGGAAGGTTTGGAGCTCAGTGCATTAAAGGGGACACTGCCAGAGACTGTAAACAGCTTGGCACACCCTGTAATCTGAGACAGCGAGTTCCCCCACTGAACGGTTGCCAGTGCTGTAGGATCCCAGCTCCAGAGGGGAGCGCGGCTTGGAGCTATCTATCCCCCAGCACCAGCGTGTCCGAGCACCGCCAGCTGTAATGTATCTATCCTCACGACCCCTCTGCGAGGGAGGGCCGTGCTGTGATCCCCCGCGGTCAGGTGGGGCTAAGGGACTTGAACCCAGCTCTGCCAAGCCCTAACCACCACCAAGTCCCTCCAGTCAGCAGCTGGATGGATTTGCTTATTTAGCTCCTTTACAAGCTGCAAAACCTGCAGCTGCACTCCGACGCCCTGCAGTTCAGGGCCAACGTTACAAAGCCAAGTCCCGGCAAAATTCTGGCGGTGGGTTGAGATGTCAAACCACCCACAGGGTGGGCCCCTCTCCCATCAGAAGCAAACAGGCCACCCGCCCTGCACCACAAAGGAGAAAATGCTTCAAGGCTTCTTTTGTGTCTCCCCTTCCCACTGATTTGTGCTCCTATAAAGCTATGGCTACTCAAGTGTGGGTGGGGTGGGTTAGGACAGGACTGCACGGCCCTAGCCTACCCTAGTCTAGCTAGCCAGCCACCCTGCCTGCCTGGCCTGGCCCAGCCCAGCCCAGCGAATCCAAGAGCCCACGGCTGCTGTTCCTTCAATAATAAGGGGGAAAGAAGGGTGGAGCGAGAACCTGATTGGCTGATGTCTCTGATTGATCACGTGACGAGCCCCAGGAAAGGTACCTAAACTAGATCAGCCCCGCCCCTTTCTTGTGGGAATCGAAGGCAGCGTGATGCCCACCCACTCGCCCGGCCGCATGTCCTTAGGCCCAGTAGCCTGGTGACATGGGCACTCCCCTGGGCTGGAGGAGACTGTTTTCAAACCCACTCTGCCTGACTGGGAGCTGGGACTTCAGCCCAGGTCTGGAAGGGTGCGTCTACACAGCACAAACAAACCTGCTGCCGCCAGTCTCAGCACCTGGGGCTCGGGCTACAGCGCTAAAAATAGCCATGCGGAGGTTCCCACTGGGGCGCTGAAACCGGCCCCCTGGGCTTCGGAGTCGGGGCTCCAGCCCGAGCCAGAACATCTGCGTGGCTACTTCTGGTGCCACAGCGTGAGCCCGTGGGCCTGGGCTCTGAAGCTTGCTGCCCCAGGGGGGTGGGGTTGCTGTGAAGATGTACCCCCACTTCCCAGCTCTAAACACTGGGCAGTAGGGCCAGGTCTCTCTCACTCTCTCCTGCTGGAGCTGGGCCACCTATTGTAAAAAATTAGATACTCGGGGGGGTTGAGTGTGGTTGTGCGGCTCAGGCAGGCTGTGGGAGAGTTGGGTTTAACTCTCTGCTCCAACGAATAATCAATGATTTATATACAAGTGCAACAGCTTCACCTCAGCGCCCCCATTAGGCTGGGAGTTAGGGCACTTGTGAGTCGAGGTGCCTTGGGAAGCCTACACTGAAAACGCCAAGGTCAGGGCAGGCTGCGAAGAGGAGAGCAGAGTCTCCCAAAGCTGGTGGTTCACACTGAAGTTAGACTCACCCACCAGTCACCGTCCGTGCTCCTGATCCCCCACACTGGTTATCAAGAAGCTGAACAAAAGAAATCACATGGCCCCCTTTAGAATATCAGGGTTGGAAGGGACCTCAGGAGGTCATCTAGTCCAACCCCCTGCTCGAAGCAGGACCAATCCCCAATTTTTGCCCCAGATCCCTAAATGGCCGCCTCAAGGATTGAACTCACAACCCTGGGTTTAGCAGGCCAATGCTCAAACCACTGAGCTATCCCTCCCACCCACCTCCCTTTAGTGCATTCCAGTTCTCTGGCTCCCAGTCAGCACATAGGTCCCGTACAGTAAGAAGTTATTTCAAACCCTATTCGCTGTACAAAAATGTTCTTCTGATCCCCAAAGGGCCAGCCACAGTCCCAGGTCAGTCTAGGTTTGGATCTTTCCCAAAATACCATGCTGCCAGCCAGTCCTTTAGTATCTAAAAGCAAAGGTTTCATTATAAAAGAAAAGAATGAGAAGAGAGTTGTTAAATGGTCAAAGCCATCAGATACATACACAAGACTTCAGAGTCCATGTATCTGGTTCTGAGCAGCACTGGTGAGTTTGCTGGCTTGTACAGTCCCTCTGGAAATGTCCAAAGCTTGGATGGGTCATTCAGTCCTTTGTTCAAAGCTTCAGTGTGTAGAGAAGTTGCTCCAGAGGTGAGAAGCAGGATTGAAGACAAAATGGAGAAGATGCAGCTGCCTTTTATATCCTTTGCCATGTGGCTTGTACATCCTCTGTCCCAAAGCCAAGCTCATGGCACTTGGGCATGGAAAGGTACATGGAGTCCCCTGTCCACAGGCACGTCCCTACCTCTCTGCTGACTCATAGGCGTAGCCCCTGGCTTTTCTCAATGGGTTCGTTGTACAGCTGACTGCCCTTGATAGGCCATTAAGCAGGCTGGGTAGTGCTGATGACAATCTGTCTGGGGGTGTCACCCAGAAACACAGCACAAGTTTGAGATATCAATATATCACACATATTTATAACTCATGATACAAAGATGATACATGCATATAAATAAGCTTATCATATTTAGCAAATCATAACTTTTCCACTGATACCTTACATGGCATATCTTGTATGACTCCTTGCAATTTTGTAGTATTGGTACCCACAATATTATAAATGGTCACCCATATTCCATACAGCGTCACAGCGCTCACCTGTAATAGGGGAGACGAGAGGTCAAGTCCCTGCCCTACACGCAGGCGAGTGTGGCTGCAAACATAATTCTCCTACGTCCCATCTGAGGGCCAGGGCTCCTGGGTATTCTGGCCACACCAATTCCCCAAATTCTCAACCTGGCTGTCTTTAGTGCGAACTAAGGGTGCTTTGAGCATGCCAAACCCGTCGGCCCCCACAAGCAAGATAGGTGGGGGAACGCCTAGTTTGAGAGTCCTGCTGGGGCTTAGGTATGATAGAAGGCTCTGAGCAGCTCATTAGCTGTGGGGGTGGCATAAGGATTTAGGCAGTTTTGCATATGCCCATCAGCAGAAGCTTAAACTCTTAGGGGATTTGGGCACCTACAGGATTAGATGGCATCCGAATAGTAGTGTTGTGAGTGTCAGTGCCACTCCAGTGTTGGACTTAGGTGCCTAAATCCCTTTGTGAATCGACCCCTTTGTTGCTCTGTGCCTCAGTTTCCACGACAGTGACATGAAGATGATACTTCATTAGGACCAGATTAATCAGCCCTTGTTCAAGGGATTCTCATGACCAAGGACTGCTAAATCTGGCCCTTGACACCTGTGAGGCTGGCAGCCCCTCAGATGGCAGCCACAGGAAGCGCAAGCATCGTGTCAGAACTCAGTGTGCTTGACCCTGCTACGGGGAGTGATGTGAGTGGGAACAACATGAACAGCAGGGAGTCAGGATTCAAAGCACAAGGGGGTGGGAGAAAGACAGGCTCTTCACTGGCATGGAGACCCAGCCAAGAGAGCAGTTGCAGAGACGGTAACTGAACCAAATTTCCCTGAATCCCAACCCAGGGCCTTAACCACTGTAATGGGAGGTGAAACTGTGTTTTACAGTTCAGCCATTAGGTTCTGGGAAGAAGCTCTGTGGCCAGTCCCTATATGCTCCAGAAGCCCAGCCTGCTAGTAGAAGCCCAGCCTGCCCAGCCCCACAACCTACCATGTACAAGTATTCTTGCCAGCAAGTTAAAGAAGTATGGGCTGGATGAATGGACTATAAGGTGGATAGAAAGCTGGCTAGATTGTCGGGCTCAACGGTAGTGATCAATGGCTCCATGTCTAGTTGGCAGCCGGTATCAAGTGGAGTGCCCCAAGGGTCGGTCCTCGGGCCAGTTTTGTTCAATATCTTCATAAATGATCTGGAGGATGGTGTGGACTGCACCCTCAGCAAGTTTGCAGATGACACTAAACTGGGAGGAGAGGTAGATACGCTGGAGGGTAGGGATAGGATACAGAGGGACCTAGACAAATTGGAGGATTGGGCCAAAAGAAATCTGATGAGGTTCAACAAGGACAAGTGCAGAGTCCTACACTTAGGACGGAAGAATCCCATGCACCGCTACAGATTAGGGACCAAATGGCTCGGCAGCAGTTCTGCAGAAAAGGACCTAGGGGTTACAGTGGACGAGAAGCTGGATAGGAGTCAACAGTGTGCCCTTGTTGCCAAGAAGGCCAATGGCATTTTGGGATGTATAAGTAGGGGCATTGCCAGCAGATCGAGGGATGTGATCGTTCCCCTCTATTTGACATTGGTGAGGCCTCATCTGGAGTACTGTGTCCAGTTTTGGGCCCCACACTACAAGAAGGATGTGGAAAAATTGGAAAGAGTCCAGCGGAGGGCAACAAAAATGATTAGGGGACTGGAACACATGAGTTACGAGGAGAGGCTGAGGGACCTGGGGATGTTTAGTCTATGGAAGAGAAGAATGAGGGGGGATTTGATAGCTGCTTTCAACTACCTGAAAGGGGGTTCCAAAGAGGATGGCTCTAGACTGTTCTCAGTGGTAGCAGATGACAGAACAAGGAGTAATGGTCTCAAGTTGCAGTGGAGGAGATTTAGGTTGGATATTAGGAGAAACTTTTTCACTAGGAGGGTGGTGAAACACTGGAATGCATTACCTAGGGAGGTGGTGGAATCTCCTTCCTTAGAAGTTTTTAAGGTCAGGCTTGACAAAGCCCTGGCTGGGATGATTTAATTGGGGATCAGTCCTGCTTTGAGCAGGGGGTTGGACTAGATGACCTCATGAGGTCCCTTCCAACACTGATATTCTATGATTCTATGATATGTGACATAGCGCCAGAAGGAAACTAATGCCAGAGGAGAATAGAAACGGAAGGACAACAGCAACCCCGGTTGCAAACAAAAGGAACAAAGCAACAAATATTGCAAGCTGAAGAAAAAAAACCCAACAAAGGTTGCAGGATCTCATCAACATGCCACTCTTCAATGCCCCCAGAGAATTTCAGCTTTGACATCTCCTTCAGAATGGACAGACAGGAAGCAGTATTTTGCATTGCTACAAAACTCCCTAATTAAACTGGAGATATTCAGGTATCTTCTTTAACTTATGCTTAAGCCCCTTCGTTTTCAGTTTAAACTGACTTTTATGAAAAAATCCTGCATATTACAAAAAGTATTATTCAGTTTTTTCTATCGGGGGTCGCCATGTTAGTCTGTATCCACAAAAACAACACGGAGTCCGGTGGCACCTTAAAGACTAACCGATTTATTTGGGCATAAGCTTTTATGGGTAAAAACCCCACTTCTTCAGATGCCAGTTTTTTCTTCATTTTTTCTTCATTCTTTTTTTTTTTTCTGATTTTCACCCTACTTTTGTATCATTCAAATTTATAAAAAAAACTTGTTTTATTAGGAAAATACAGTACATGGCATGAGATATATGTATTATGATAAGAGATTAGTCTGTGTGAATATGCAAAGCTGCCTGTTGAAGTAAGGCTCTGTATTAGTCTAGAAGATACACACAATAAACAAACAGGCACGCATGCAAGCTCTGAAGTGCATGTGCTTCTCTATGTACTGATGAATTTGACACCCACCACGTACACATTTCAAGCTGTCAGCAGTTTTAACACACTAAAATGGAAAGAAAACGAAAATCTGTATCAGAATACATTTCAGAACACAAGGAAGTATTCAAAAGTTTTAGAAAAACAAAACCAGGAGAAAAACGATGAAGCTGAGCATATGCACCGCATATGGTGTGGCCCAATTATTAAATGTAAATATTTATAGTCTAATTATAGTTCTAAGTCTACGACAGTAAACTGTTTATTCAAATGAAAATTTATTTGGGGATTAGAGATATATGGTCTTCTTAAACTCAGAGGTGGGGTGTTTTGAGTTCTGTTTTAGTTCTGCCACATTGATTAATGGCATTCAAAGCATTAATCTACTGAATACTTTTCCCCGTCTTTCTGTCCACCAAAATAAACCCTAATATTTATCCAGAAAAATTATTAATAGTTTTTTGCACTGATTTTCACCTGTTTTTGTTGTTGTGATAATAAACACTGATAAATTCCCAGGAAAAAGAAAAGAAAAAAAGAAAACGAAGGGCTCTACTTATGCTACAGGGAAGCAAGCAGAGCATATCTTTCAATCCTTTGACTTTACTGAAGACAGTCACAAGGATGACTATAAAGGGTCCTTCCTGGTATGTTTGGTGCATACTTTATACCTCTGAGAAATGTGGTTTACTAAAGAGCATGTTTTCAGCAGAGAATGCAGGAACCAAGAGAAAATGTTGAATCTTTTACAAAAGCTTTGCATACATTGTCAGAACACTGTGATTTGGGGAATGTAAAACATGAAAATATCCCAGAAAGGCTGGTTATTAGGCTAACTGACAAAAATCTGTCACAACAGCTACAATTACGAACAGACTTAATCCCATCCACAGCTATACAGATAGCAAAGCAGTCTGAACTAGTCAAACAGCAGAACGAAAGGCCGGAACCATTTAGAAACTAGCTTAGAAACTGTAAAGAGCATGATGGCTAAAAGTCATTATCCTAAAGCTCCTGAGGCAAGGAGAGAGAACTCCCAGGCTCAGAGGGACAAATTCAAGTCAAAACCCAAAGCCTTTGAGCCTAAATGCACAAGATGTGGAAAAATGCACAGTCCAACAGATGTATGTTTAGCCAAAGGTGCAAGGTGTAATAAATGCAAAAAATACGACATTTTGCAGCTGTTTGCTGTACCAAGGCAATCGGGGAGTTGGCCCATATTACAGACAATCGAGATCCATTGTTTCTAGGCTCTAGCACATCTCATGACACAGAGCCTGCCTGGAGAGTGAAACTGAATATTCATAGCAAGACTATTGACTTTAAAATTAACTCAGGAGCAAAGATCACAGTCAGCGAAGAAGGGACTTAAAATCACCTTTACCCCTTCCCACAGTTGAAATCACCTGACATAGCCTCGATTAGCCCTGGAGGGATTCTGAACTGCATGGGCCAGTTCACCACAGAAACAACTTACAAAGACAAAAGCTATGCATTCAGAGTGCATGTGATCAAAGGATTGAAGACCAGCAACCTTCTCAGCAAAACCGTGACAGCCATGATGGACCTAGTGAGACAGGTGGAAGGATGGAGGATTTGATGATATTGGACATTTGAAAGGACATTCAGTACAAATCAACTTAAGAAACAATGCTGAACCATATAGTGTACAAGCACACCTACCAGAAAGCCCTTGGAAGAGACTGTTAGGGGGCTTATTCCTTCACCCACTTACTTCCCTGGTCCTTCTCGCATGAACAGAGAGCAACAATACCCGAAGTCCAAAGGTGCAAACAATTCGATGTTTATTGGGGTGAACTTCCAGCAAGCATGATTCCAGTTTCCTTCCTTAGTATCCTCCTTCCCAGCTCTGACACCACAGAGCCTTACACCTGTGTCCTTGTTCCCATTCCTGCCCTTAGCCAAACATGATTCCAATTTTCTTACCCCCATTCCCTGTTCCCATTTTCCCCACACACATCCACCCCCTCACTTCCTGATTGACTGCAGACTATATAGTAAAACTTGAGTTCTGCTTTGCTATACCTTAACCAATCATTTTTCTGAAATTTAACTCACCAATCCTAACATATTGTAACATGATTATGTAACCAATTATATCCCACCACTTTAATTAGTTTACACCCAGCAAAATTAATTATACAGCAGACAGGAACAATCACAGAACCAGACAGAGATTATACAGACAAACAATAGCAAAGTGGGAACTATAATGACAAAACAATACAGAAGTGAGGATTTCACATCCCAGCTATTGATAAGTCAGTTCTTGCCAGACAGGATGCTATCAAACTAAGTTTCCTTTTACATTTTCTAGATACTTCCCTTTCTCTGGAGGTGACAGGCATTATCAGGACCGGATTGTATCCTAACAGCCCAATAGCACCTTCTTTCAATGGGACTAGTTTGGAATGGGAGGAGGTGACCGGTCGCTTCCCAGCTTATGGCTGCCTCTGCTGCTCAGCCAAAGGCCTTAGCCTAAGAACAGGGCCTCAGACTGTCACGGTACGAGAAGGCCCTTACACCGGCAGACAGTGATTTTGATTCTTTCTTTTATACCTCTAGAACTAGCTAAGTGATAAGAATACACCTAAATTCTTAGAGTACAGGCCTTTACAGACAGGCCTGAATAGCTATATCCTAACAGAGACTAGCTGCAGATTTATGCAAATTCAGAGAACATCATGACCTTATTGTAATGGACTATTTCCCCAGGTATTTAGAAATAACGTATTTGAAAGACATAATATGTTGCTGTATAATAGAGAAACTGAAGTGCACTTTTACTCACTTCGGCATTCCAGAATAACTAGAGACAGACAACAGACCACAATTCATTGCAGCAGAATTTAAGTCATTCCAAACTAAATATGATTTTGATCATATTACTAGGAGCCTCCATTCCCCACAAGTGAATGGAGAGGCTGAGAGAGCTGTGCAGACAGCCAAGAAAATCCGACAGCAGGAAGATCCACTCCTTGCTCTTCTGAGTTCCAGATCAGCACCAACAGCAGCTACTGGAAGCTTCCTGATGGGAAGACAACTCAGAACTACTGTTCCAACTCTGGACAAGAACCTCTCTCTGAAATGGCCAGACTTGACGAGAATAGCCAAATCTGATAAAAAGGCAAAACGAGCTTGCGAACACTTTTAAAACAGCTGCCCCGTGGTTAGAAACCTGCTGGGTCCAGAACCCGGTGACAGTGTTCAGGTCGTATTGGACGGAGGGAAAGGATGGAGACCTCCAACTGCCACAAAGAAAAATAATTCAGAGCCTTGATCACATGTGAGCAACACCGAAAATGGAGAGTCCAACAGAAACTGTCAACATGGACTGTCCCTCAGAAAGAACAAACAACAGAGCAAACTCTCTAGCTGGCGGATACAGAACCAGAAGACGACTCAAGGGTTTAAACCGACCACAGGCAGTTGTAACTAAGGGACAGCCAGATGATCAACTTGTTATAGGCCCGAGTAATGTACTAAGAAAAAATGATTAGGGGGCTGGGGCACATGAATTACGAGGAGAGGCTGAGGGAACTGGGGTTGTTTAGTCTGCGGAAGAGAAGAATGAGGTGGGATTTGATAGCTGCTTTCAACTACCTGAAGGGGGGGCTCCAAAGAGGATGGATCTCAGCTGTTCTCAGTGGTGGCAGATGACAGAACGAGGAGTAATGGTCTCAAGTTTTAAACAGAAAGACCGAGATGCGGGGCTAACTCCTCAGCCAGATCCATGTGGATTGCAGAGTGAGGGTGGTTCTGGCACACTCATCGCTGCAAATATCAGTCTACACCTGACCTGCTCCCACCCATCCAGATTCGGCTGCTTGGTACGGGGCACACCCTGACCCCAGGGGCACAAGGGGGCAGAGACTGATCTCAGTTAAACCAGTTTGAATCTGGAGTGACTGCACCCACTGGGGTTACTGCAGGCTCACAGTGGTCTGACCAAGAGCAGGATACAGCCCAAGACGACTTGATAGGGCCTTTCCAGCCCTAGTGTCCAGAGCCAGACCTGCAGTCCCCGATTCAGACAAAGCTTCAGTGGAAGTTTGCCTGCACCAGAACTGAAGAAGGGCCTCAGGATTCAGCCCTAGGATCCTACCGATGCAGCACCCACTGCAGTGGGGTGCACGTGGCTTGGGGCTTGCAGCCCCTGGTGAGAGCTAGCAAGGGTGACCAGACTCTCCAGGGCAGAGATCTGATCTGCTGGGCAGGAGATAAAGGAGCCTTTAAAACTACTTTTTGGGGAGGGTCAGGAACAATTCTGTGCCCACAAGGAGTAATGAGAAGGGTTACAAGGAGAGGGTTTGATTTCACCCTGGCTGCCAATCCCTGATTGTCATGAAACCCGACTCAGTTTCCCATGATCTTCTCCTGACAGCCTCCCAAGACATGCTTCGGCTAGAATTCATGCTTTTGGCAGCCGCAGCTGGGAGCTTTCCCTCTTTATTGCTGTTTCATTAAATCCAAACAAGGCAAGAGAAAGCACCTGTTCGTTTGATTTGCCGCTCAGGTCAAGCTGGGGCTATTTCGTTCTCATAACATCAAATGGATTAAATGCCCCTGGAGGAAAGCCTCAAGGACAGGTGCATTATGGGCCAGCTTGTGCTCTGCTGGCTGTGAACGTGTGGGCTGGTGAGGTGGCCACAGACAGGCTGAGAGACCTACCACCAGGGCTAGCAAAGGGGAGCTCTCAGAGCTGGAGGCCTGCATTTAGGGACCCGAAGGACCAGGGTTCCTGGTGCTGCTCCCAAGAAGTGTGCGCTGGGTGCAGTGAGTGGGCCTGTGTTGGGATTTGTTGCAATCTGCACACTGGATTCCTTCAGGAAGGGGAGAGGCTGGTGGTTGTCACGTGTCCCTTGTATATGATACATTGCAGGGCTGCTATTAGCAAGTCAGGCTAACACCAGATACGGACTGGCCACAGAGCTTCCTTCCCAGAGAGATACACCCCAGATGTGTTTATTATAAGATCTTTTAATGCTCTGCCAGGTGTGGCCGAGGTTAGCATAAATAAGGTCTGTCACACAGCGCCACCGAGTGGCTGAATACTATAATACAGTTTTATCTTTCCATCACATCTCCCTCTTAAGTTCTACATTCCTGCCATTTAGCGTTTATTCTGTCATGCTATCTTTGAAGTTCAGTACGGCCCAGTCTGCAAAGTCTCTCCGGATCATACTGTTTTTCATAGAATCATAGAATAGAATCATAGACTATCAGGGCTGGAAGGGACCTCAGGAGGTCATCTAGTCCAAACCCCTGCTCAAAGCGGGACCAACCCCAACTCAATCATCCCAGCCAGGGCTTTGTCAAGCCGAGCCTTAAAAACTTCTAAGGAAGGAGATTTCACCACCTCCCTAGGTAACCCATTCCAGTGTTTCACCACCCTCCTAGTGAAAAAGTTTTTCCTAATATCCAACCTAAACCTCCCCCACTGCAACTTGAGACCATTACTCCTCGTTCTGTCATCCGCTACCACTGAGAACAGTCTAGAGCCATCCTCTTTGGAACCCCCCTTCAGGTAGTTGAAGGCTGCTATCAAATCCCCCCTCACTCTTCTCTTCTGCAGACTCAATAACCCCAGTTCCCTCAGCCTCTCCTCATAAATCATGTGCCCCAGCCCCCTGATCATTTTCATTACCCTTCGCTGGACGCTTTCCAATTTGTCCACATCCCTTCTGTAGTGGGGGGACCAAAACTGGACACAGTACTCCAGGTCTGGCCTCACCAGTGCTGAGCAGACGGGAATAATCACATCCCTCGATCTGCTGGCAATGCTCCTACTAATACAGCCCAATATGCCATTGGCTTTCTTGGCAACAAGGGCACACTGCTGACTCATATCCAACTTCTCGTCCATTGTAATCCCCAGGGCCTTTTCTGCAGATCTGCCGCTTAGCCAGTCGGTGAAGGAGGCGCACTGACAGCACTGGGAACGGTCTGTTTAGCCACAGAACGAGAGGCAAGGCACGCTTCCCTGGCGCTCACCCTGCCAATGTGCCTCCCTGAGTGGGACTGGGAGTTGTTCATCACCACTCCAGCCCTTGGCCTTGACACGTCCCTGCTAGGAACTGTGATGAGCCCATCGTGCTCAGATCCCACGGGCCACTGGCAGATGGGCCTGGCGCTGGGACTCAAACCAGTACCCCAGATGGGAAGAGGCTCCACAGCGGATGCCCTGAGCAGCTCATTGGTTGCAAATTAAAAAAAAAAAAGACAGAGGCTCCCCTGCAGCCAGCTCCCAATGAGCACTGCTGTGTAAAAGCCCCCATGGCCCCAGTGTCTTTCAGTTGCCCAGAGCAAGGCACAGACACAGCCTCCCCGCAGCTCCCCAGGTGGCTGGGTAAGAAGGGATTTGCCTGCCTCAGCCTCCCTTGAATTGAGCAGAGGTGGCAGAGAGGTGGGACAGTGTGGGCCTGATCTGAGACGCTCCCGGGCCATGAGTCACATGAAAATGGGGGAACTTCCCAGGGATCCGAGGGGGTGACCCCCCCCTCCTGGAGGCCAGGGGATTTCCCAGGAGAAGGATGTCTTCCACGGCAGCTCTGGGGGCTGCAAAGCGATTTAGACACTAGGACCCAGAGCCAAGAGCAGAACTTCCCCGGATCACTGCACTGGCAGGGAGGGGCCAGCTGGCCACATCCAATCCCAAGCAGCCATCTGGGCTAGTGACATCCCCCAGCTGCTGCAGTGCCAGCCTGGCACCTGGAGAAGGCCCCTGCATGTGCTCCAGAACCAGCCAGCAGCTCCATCCAGCTCAGGGAGAGCTGCTGGGTCCAGGGATGCGGGGATCCCGAGGGAACGTTGCATGCTGGGATTTGTACTCCCTGCGGCCCTTCCCTCCACATTCCTGTAGTCATTCCCCACCCTGGACCCACCCTGGGCGAGGACAAGTCTCCAAGCTGTCTGTGCAGCCGAACGGCTGCTCCAGCACATCCCACGGGCCACTCCTGGCTGAGCCCTGGCATGGCACCATCAGCGGGGGGGCCATAGAGAAACCTGGCCACATTCTCACCCTGAAAGGATAGCATGGCCCCTCGGCCCCCTCGTACAGCAGCTACCTACACTAGGCGAGCTCCCACAGAGAGCTGCTAGCAACTCTGCGTGCGACGGGAACAGGGTCGGTCTAGCACTCTGCCCACGAGACGCCAGGTCAGCTCTGCACGGCTAGGGCTAGAATGGCTCAGGGAGATCCCAGATGCCACGGTGATGGGGCCCTGGTACTGAGAGCGGGGCCGGATCTGAGCCCTTGTCTGCAGCTGGCATGAGCTGCCCAGAGCTGGCCGCTCCACCCCAGAGTCCACGGTGGTCCAAGAGGAGGGCGATCTCGGGCTCGTCACAGAACGGCGCTTCCCCCAGGGATTTCCTCTCCACCTGGTCTCCACCAGGGATCCCCTGGTGTGTGAGGAGCCCAGGCTCCAAGCCCCCAGCACGGCTGGTGATGGACCAGAGGACAAAGCTGCACAGGACATGGCTTGGAGTCTGGAGCAAGCCCAGGAGGGGCGGATGAGATGTAATGCCTCCCCAGTGAGTGTCGCCAACAGGGACAGCCTGGCTCGCAGCCTGTTGCCCAAGGACAGCACCTGACAGGTGCAGGTGGCAGAGACGTGCTGGGCAGGGACTCCAGACCCTGACCCGTGAGGAGCCGGTACCGGCCCAATGCCCTCCGTCTGGGGCAGCTGGTATTAGTGCCAGCTCCCTGCCCCCACTGGGGTCATTCTGACACTCCTGGCCTCTCCCCGCAGCAGAGGAAGCTGGAGTCCAGCGGGCGGACAGAGGGGAGTTCACGGAGCAGCTGATGGCCGGAGAGCGCCAGGTCAGGCTGGGTTGGCGGGCATCTCTCTTGCCCTCCCCACAGCAATCTCCCTGAGCCTTCCTGCTCTCGGTCCGGTCACAGGAGACCCAGAGCTGGGGAAGGCAACGCTGTGGCAGGGAACGGACCAGAACATTCGGGACCTCGAGAGCAGACGCCCTAGTGAGACCATGCAGGGCTCAGGAACGAGAGTCCGGGAATGGGAGAGGGGATATAACGTAACGGAGGGTGAAGAGGAGGCCCTGTCTGGGTCCCTTCAGCCCACCCCATAAGGTAGGAACAGGGAAAGATGCAACCCGGGAGAGGCAGGAGGAGGAGGAGGAGGAGAAAGAAGGCTCAGAAGCCCAGTGGAGAAGGGGAGAGATGATGGGGTCAGAGCCCGGGCTGGCCACCCACCTTGCTTTCTCTGGGATCTTTCCTTGGTGCCCATCACCATAGCATCTGAGGCCGTTATCGTCGCTGTACAACACTGAGTACCGGGGGCACAGGGGCCTTGGAAATGTCCGAGACAGAGAATGAGAAGCGGGCAGGCAATGACATCTGACAGCAGCAAACCTGAAATGGATAGAAGGATAAACATTGTTGCACAGAGCACGGTGAACCTGTGCAACTCCCTGCTGCAGGGAACTGCCGAGGCAAATCGCTTCATGAGAGCCCAAAAAGGGTCAAACTACGAGCCCTGAAAGCAGCCCCTTAGGGAAGCCAGAGTCCGGGTCCAGTTCCAAACCTTGAGCTGCTGCCTATTCCTATAGCAGCTGAACCAACAGCCTGGCTACGAACACCCCTAAAGTGAGCAGCAGCAGCGATCTAGCTCCGGAACGAACCCTGCAGGTCCAGCCCATCTTCAGAGTGGATGTTTGTGTGCCTAGAAACGGAGTCTGCAATTATCCTAGCTAGGATCAAGTTATAAGGGCAGTCAGTCCTCATGCTGCAGGGCCCAAGCAGCCAGGGTCAGGAGGAAACGCCCTCGCACGCACATGCACGGGTGCACAAAAGCATGCACACGCACCCACACTCACAGACACACACGTACCCCCTATGCCATGGCCCAGTGGGGTCAGTGCAGCAGAGGAGCGGTTTGCCTTCATCCGCAGCATCTAACATTGGCCCCCGGTGGAGCCGGGACACGGGAGCAGACGGCCCCTGACGCTGCCTGGCTTCCCCGAGTGGTGTTGCTGTCCGCGGTCCTGTGCGGAGGTCCTGGCAGCTCGCAGGGTTCAGCAGGGGGAATGCCACCCTTTCGGGCCATGCAGTGCAGGGTGTCGCCTCTCCCATGGGGCAAGGTGCCCTCAGACAGCCTGGGCCCCACCTGGGCACCTCTCGCCTCCCCTGGCAGGGGGGCTGGGCGCTGCTCTGGGAAGATGCACCGTGGAGCACAGAATAACTGAAATGTCAGGCCGGAAGGGCCATCAAGAAGCTGTCAAGTGCAGCCCCCAGGGAAACCTCGCCCCGCCCTGACGGGGGTCCCCCAGCCCTTTGCTGCATCAGAGGCCAGCGTGAGAAGCCAGGGAGCTGTTACAGAGGAAGGAGAGCGCCCCCTGCAGTGTAAGGACACCACTGCCATTACAGCCACCCTGATGGGCCCACACAGGTGGCTCTCCCGGCTGCAGAAGGGCCTGGGTTTCTGAGGCTCCCACCCCAGCCTGTCTCCCTGGGGTGCTGGCGGGGGCTCTTGGGAGCTGTCCCGTTGCCCCACAGGCAAGGGTAGGCCTTAGACGTACAGAGCAATGCCCCAGCCAATGCGCCATCCCTGGCTCCCGGAGGGGCACTGCTGTGGAGAGGCCAAGGAGCGAATGGGGACTAAGCCCCCCTCACATGCTAGCCACGGTCTCTGCAGAAGAGGGGCGAGCGGGGCTGGCTGAGGCCTAGTCAGGGGCTGGGAGGGCAGCTGTCTGTGTGTCAGGGGGCGCACTGTGTGCCGCTGTGAGCCTCCCCCAGCCCCTCGCTGGCACTGCTCTCCCAGGGCTGCCAGCGTTACCCCTCCAGTCACCCAGCCCGGCCTCCGCCAGGATCGCAGGCTGCTGGCACCGGGCATCCCACAGGGCAGCACGCTGAGTTTCCTGGGCATGACATTTCTTATGGCAACAGGCAGCTCAGGGTAACACCGGCCGGCTCCGGAGGTCTACGCGCCGTTCGTGATCCCAGCGAGTGCACTGGGGGTGCCCCCTAGGGGTGGGGCTGGGCGTGCGGGGTGGGCCCGGGTTGACTAGTGTGCTGACACGTGCTAGCTCCCTCCCTCCCTGGGCGGCGCAGCCGTGCTTCATCCCCAATGTGCCCCTGGCTCCGGGGCTGCAGGACCAAGCCGCTGGGCGCCGGCGGACCCCTCTGGAGCTGGCATTGGGCCCAGCCCGCGGCGGAGAGTCACTGTGCAAACGGTGCTGCCATCTAGCGTTTGGCACAGCCGTGCACCCTCACGGCCCTGCGCGCTCAGGCAGCATCCCCCAACGCGGGCGGAGATCCTGGCCCCGCTGTGTGGGCCGAAGGGGAGGGGTCACCCCCTACTTGCAAGGAAACGATCCTTGGTGCGTCTGGCTCAGTGTCCGAGCAGAGCTCGCACAGGAGGGGGGTTCATTGGTGGCTGCTCCAGACCAGCACAGCACACTAGGGAACAGGACGATGGGCTCCTTACGCGCCCGGCTAGAACGTGTAGGGGAAATGCTGCGCGAGCACAGGGGACGGCCACTTGCCGAACACATGCTGGGGCTCTCCTGCTGCCAGGGCTAAAACACCCTGGGCTTTATTAACATTACAGACGACAGTTTCCCAACTCTGTGTTGCATAGGAGGCGCGGCATTTGGGAACTCCATTCCTTCCCTGGAGTGTTCCCGAGAGGGCATGGGCCAATCGCTCCTCCCCTCCACACCCAGGACCTCGGCACGTGGAGTTCCACAGGTTCCCTGTCCCCTCGCGCCTGCCAGGGCAAGGAGGGGGATCCAGGAGCGGTGGACACCCAGCTCCCTGGGATGCCTGGCCCAGTGCTATGGATGAGCGAGCTCAGCACACGTCAGACTGATACACCGCTGGCAGGAGCAGCGGGAACATTTGGCAAGGATGATTTCTCCCCCTTTCGCCACGGGAGCCTGCCTTTTGTTACCACCATTGGCTATCAGACCCCCTGGTGCTGCTGCGCAGTCCCATAGCAGCAGTGTACGGGATAGGAAGTTCTGACCATCTCTCTCGGCTGCAGCCCTTCATCCCCGTCAGGCCCTTAGCCATCCCAACGTGCTGGATAGGGGTCTCCACTGCAGGGCGCCCAGAAAGAGGAGCTGGGGCAGAAGGTGGCAGTCTGCTTGGGGAGCGGCGCTGTGGGGCAGGAGCACATGATGCCAGCGCCCCAGGGGCTTCGCTGTTGCCTCCTCGTCTCTCGCGTGGAGCTTCAGGTGCTGGTTTTGACCCATCTGGGCCTGCATGGCTCAGAGCTGCCCGTCTCCCAGCTGCTGCACTGCAGTGCAAGTCTCCGCAACGGAAAAGGTCAAGAGGCTGGCAGAGCTTTGTGGGGGGGGGGGGCCTCCTGCTTGGAGCTCGCTTCTCCCCATTGTCGGAAATAGGCCCAGTATGCGCCTGCAGGACACGCCACGAGCACTAGTTAGTCACCGGAGCGAGGAGGCGGGAGAGGCCTTTGGTTTTAGCCTTCCTCAGCAGCCATTACGAGCAGCAGTCGTTTGCTGACACAGGGCACTTTGTAGTGCGCTGTCCCCATGGGAGGCCAACATTCCCCTGCAGCTCTCACAGGAAAACAGCGGCAGAGAGGTGATGCATCCAGACTGGGAACACCCGACTCGCAGCCTGTTGCTTTAGCCAGGACACTCCACCTTCACCTATTCAAGACAAAGTTTAAGAAGGGCCCAAATGGATCCTAGTGAGGATGGGGCCTGTCAGCCTGCAACGGACCCTGCACCTACCGGCTGGGCTTCTCCCCAGTTCCCAGAGCCTCTCCCGCAGAGTGGGAGGACCCATCACTTTTATGCCCTTGCACTGCAGGCACCTGGCCTTATTTTCCCCTCTTGGGACTGAGCTACAAAGCAGGGGAAGGGGGAGAACCTTCCCTGTGACTTCCCAGGCTCTCAGCCCTGTGCAAAACGACGGTGGGTGAGCATCAGAGGAAACGGCCCTTTTCTCCAGGGGAGGGGTTTACAGTCTCCCTTCACAGGCACTCCCAGGGCAGGACGTGCAACTGACTGACTGGAGTCCCTAATAGCACATGCACCAGCCCACCAAAGCAGCTCAGTAGTTCTCCCCCGACCCCCATTGGATCATCAGATGGGCACAGTCCCCCCTGTGCCAGAGACCAGGCTGAAATTTGCTGCCCGATGCCAGCCAGAGCATTTCCTGCCAGCCTGTCCAGCGCCCACTGCTATTTATTCAGCTATAAGCATAAATCTGGGCACAGCTGTGAGGAAGCCGACCGTGAGCCCCACACTGGTACAGCAGCAGGTATCTGCAGTTACGCAAGGGAGATTTCATTACAGTGGCACCAGCAGCATGCCCATCATTGGGATCATGTAAACTCACATGCCACTAGCCGCACCACACTGGAATTGGAAGAGGTACAAAAAAGGGCAACAAAAATGATCCGGGAAGTGGAACACCTTCCACATGCAGAGAGATCAGACTGGGACTGTTCAGCTTGGAAAAGAGACGACTAAGGGGGGATGTGACAGAGGTCTATAAAATCATGACTGGTGTGGAGAAAGTAAATCAGGAAGTGTTATTTACTCCTCCTCCTATCACAAGGAGTCACCCAATGAAATGAACAGGCCGCAGGTTTAAAACAAACAAAAGGAAATATTTCTTCACACAATACACAGCCAACCCGTGGAACTCTTTGCCAGAGGATGTTGAAGGTCAAGACTATAACAGGGTTCAGAGAAGAGCTAGATAAGTTCATGGAGGATAGGTCCACCGATGGCTATTAGCCAGGATGGGCAGGGATGGTGCCCCTAGCCTCTGTTTGCTAGACGCTGGGAATGGGCGGCAGGGGATGGATCACTTGAGGATTCCCTGTTCTGTTCATTCCCTCTGGGGCACCTGGCATTGGCCACTGTCAGAAGACAGGATACAGGGCTAGACTGACCATTGGTCTGATCCAGTATGGCCGTTCTTATGTTTTTACCGTAACTCCAGAAGTTAGCAAAGAACAGCAAGTGAGCCACAATGCAGTTAATGTCTGAGGATTTTATTCTGGTCCACAAGTAAGTTTAACAGAGCCGTGTTTCCATCACATCCCAAACAGTGAGCTGAGCCGGGAGTTTTAAATAAATTAGAAGTCAAAGTTATTTCATGGAAGTGCAAGTCAGGAGGAGCGCAGACAGCCGAGTTCTAACAGGACGCCAGTCATCTGGCTTCGTTTTTAAGAAAGTCGGGGAGGGCAAAGTGCAGCCCATGGGCCAAAAGTGGGTTACGAGAGCCTATGCCATCGCTGGAAGCCACCTTCATCTTCACTATGTAGGTGCAGCCCCCTGAGACGACAAGTCCCAGCCCGCAGCACTCTGCTCCAAGCAGCCAGGCCAGAGCACTGCACGCTGGCACCTGCGGTACCAGTACAGCGGCAATCCTCCCCAATTCACCCAAGCCTGGGGCTGCAGGCTGCATTTCTCCTGGCGATACAACGCTGCCATCACTCTGCCATAGGCTTCACCTGCTTGGCCGCTTCCAGCTGAGTCAGCATTTCATCCCACTGGACAAACTGCTTAGACAGAAGCAGAGTCTGAAAAAGGCTTTTAAGGAAGAAGTGGTAGAACATGGCAAAGAACGTGGCAGCAAAGCCGAGGCTCCACGGTCCCGGAGAATGAACCCAGGAGACTCTCAGAAGCCAGACTGAGCCCTGCCGCTCTGTCAGACATCTGATTTGTACAGAAGTGAACACAACAGGTCTGGGGCCTCCGCCTCTACCCTGTGACGGGTAACAGTGGAGTCTGGGCTCATGCACCAAGGCAAGTAGAGAGGAAGCGATCAGATTCAAGCCCAGGGAAGCACTGTGCTGATCCTAAGAAGTCTCTCCCAGAGCTGGGATTTCAAGAGGCCCAAGACGACAGTGGGGCTTAGTACAGAGTCAGAACAGCCCACCTGATGCCCTGGAACTCCACGGCCTGCTCTCTATCCTGCCACACCACAGGAAGGAGGCCTAGAGCCTTCATTTGGGATCCACACTTCTCACTCTGAAAGTAGCAGAGCCAGGAAGTCTAATGTAGGTCAGGCAGGTGCTCTCAGTGATAGCAGTCCAAGCGACCCACCTGCTGACAGCTGCCTGTCCAGGATGGGCTCTGGGCAAGAAGCTGTCAGAATGGAGAGTGCAAACGTACAGGTTTCTCCACTGTTGTGTTGAGACCAGCCCTTGTGAGGTCGTCAGGGCTCCTAGCCCAGCGTGAGCTTCTAGAGCTCCTCTCAGTGAAGGGGAGATCTAGACGCTCACTCACTGGGCTAGCTGGACCCTCAGGGCAGTATCAGTGGTTGGGTTCTCTGTCTGGTAACATGACACAGCGCTGTGTCTCACACACCGAACAGAGGATGCGCCATAGGGGACAGTACGATACGCAGACAGCTCTCCCTTTTCAAAAGCCAGGGGCTAGAACAGTCAGCTACCCAAGATATCCGACCGGCTGAAGAACCCTTAGAACGTCGTTCTGCCACTTAGTACAGCTATTTTCAGATTAACAATTGTCCTGGCTGGGCTGTGCCCGGGGTTAAAGGATACCATTTTATTGTAGTCTTCTAGGAGCACCCTGACGTTTTCAGTTACTGCTTCACACTGGTCCTGCAACAGGAGGAGAGCGTTCAGTGAGCAGGCAATAAGTGACATCCTGATCTGGATACAGCACTTTCCAGCTCCAAAGCACTTCCAAGCATTTATCCTCCCAGCCCCCTGGGAGGAAGGTAACCATCCTAGGGAAACTGAGGCGGGGGGGGGGGGGGGGGAGGGAAGGGGAAGAGCCTCAGCCCAGGTCAGTGCCTGGCTTAGCATCTGGCCGTTCCAGGCTGTGATCAGGGGTTACTGCGGGAAAAGGACACTCAGATGAGGTGCAGGAAACCCCAAAGCACAGGAGCTGGCAGTACTGGACCGTCAATGGCAACATCTACGCTAATGGAGAGATAAGGCTGCTGGGTGGACGTCATCCCTTGCAGAACACGGAGCTGAGCAAAACCCAAGCTTCTGAACCCCAGGCAATGCTCAGGTTGCGCAGGCAACAACCGTAGCTCTGCCCCTTCCAGCAATGTCCCAGTACCACACACACATTCTGGGGGACCACCCAGACCAGTAAGGGGTTGTCACCGCCTGCCTGTAACTTTGGGGGCCTTCTGGCTGTGCTGCTGTGGCTCAGAGCCCTGACACCACTAGCCAGCCTACAACCATAAGGTTCTCAACCCTGGCTTCCACCCACCTAGTTACTCCCTGCAGGGTGATCCACTAGCCCTTCTGGTCCCGAGCTGCCCCCACCCCGCAAATCCATCTCCCCGAGTTCTTAACTACCAGACACTCAGACTTTTCCCCTCTGGTTTATCACCCCCGAAGGAGTGAAACCTGCCCGCAGTTATCACTTCACTTTGGTGCACACACTCCCCAGTCTGCATACCAGACACCTGCTTGGGGTAAAAGCAAACAGAATTCCACAGAAAATGCAGTTCCAAAGATGCAATAGTGAGGAAAAGCAAAGTTAGACAGAAAAGAGACAGATGCCATCTGAGGCTTCTCTTCTGTATTAGCTAAATTCTAGGGATGTCAATTAATCGCAGTTAACTCACACGATTAACTCAAAAATTAATCGCGATTAATCACTGTTAAACAATAGAATATCAATTGAAATTTAATATTTTTGGAAGGGTTTCTACATTTTCAAATATATCGATTTCAATGACACAGAATACAAAGTGCACAGTGCTCACTTTTATTATTTTTTATTACAAATATTTGTACTGTAAAAATGATGAACAAAAGAAATCATATTTTTCAATTCACCTCATACAAGTACTATAATGCAACCTCTTTATGATGAAAGTGCAACTTACAAATGTGGGGGGTTTTTTGTTACACAACTGCACCCAAAAACGAAACAACGCAGGCTCTAGAGTTTTTTTACAAGTCCACTCAGTCCTATTTCTTGTTCAGCCAGTCGCTCGGACGAACAAGTCTGTTTACATTTACGGGCGATCATGCTGCCCGCTTCTTAATTACAATGTCATCTGAAAGTGAGAACTGGTGTTTGCATGGCACTTTTGTAGCTGGCGTCACAAGATATGTACATGCCAGTTGCGCTAAAGTTTGATATGCCTCGTCATGCTTCAGCCATCAGTCCAGAGGACATGCATCCATGCTGATGACACTCGTTGAAAAAATAATGTGTTAATTAAATTTGTGACTGTACTCCTTGGGGGAGAATTGTACGTCTCTTGCTCTGCTTTACCCACATTCTGCCATATGTTTCATGTTATAGCAGTCTTGGATGACGACCCAGCACATGTTCACTTTCACTGCAAATCTGACAAAATGCAAAGAAGGTACCAATGTGAAATTTCTAAAGATAGCTACAGCACTCGACCCAAGATTTAAGAATCTGAAGTGCCTTCCAAAATTGAGAGGGACGAGGTGTGGAGCATGCTTTCAGAAGTCTTAAAAGAGCAACACTCTGATGTGGAAACTGCAGAACCCAAACCACCAAAAACAAAAATCAACCTTCTGTTGGTGGCATCTGACTCAGATGATGAAAATGAACACGCATCGGTCCGCACTGCTTTGGATAGTTATCGAGCAGAACCCATCACCAGCATGAATGCATGTCCCCTGGAATAGTGGTTGAAGCAGTAAGGGACATATGAATCTTTAGCACATATGGCATGTAAATATCTTGCAACGCAGACAGCATTATCTCCTGCAAATGTAAACAAACTTGTTTGTCCGAGTGATTGGTGGAACAAGAAGTAGGACTGATGGGACTTGTGGGTTCTAAAGTTTTACATTGTTTTATTTTTGAAGGCAGGTTTTTTTGTACATAATTCTACATTTGTAAGTTCAACTTTCATGATAAAGAGATTGCACTATAGTGCTTGCATTAGGTGAATTGAAAAATATTTGGTTTTGACAGTGTAAAAATTTGTAATAAAAAATATAAAGTGAGCACTATACACTTTGCATTGTGTTGTAATTGAAATATATTTGAAAATGTAGAAAACATCCAAAAATATTTAAATAAATGGTATTTTATTGTTTAATAGTGTGATTAATTGTGATTAATTTTTTTAATCGCTTGACAGCCCTACTAAATTCCCTTTTCTAGTACAAGTTACCGTGTCCTCGAGAGGATCCAGTCTCATACAGACAGCATCTGCTTAGATGCTGGCCCGTGGTTTCTGGATAACCTTCACTTCAAACCCTCTTCCCTTTTAACAGGGTGTGGGGGGGGGCGGGTTCCCCCCCACTCGCTCAGACTCTACCAATAATTTATGGCTACACAGCAGAGCAGCGGTGAGAAGGGTGGGGAACCTCCCCCCTCTTCTATAGGGCTGGTCTGCGCTTGAAATGTTACAGCTGTACACAGAAATGCTACAGCTGCAGATGCGACCTATGCTGATGGGAGGGGTTCTCCCATTGGCGTAGGTAATCCACGTCCCTGGGAAGCTGTAGATAGGTCACTGACCTAGCACTGTCTAGGCTGGGGGTTATGTCAGCTTCACTACACCGTTCCTGTTTAGCGTAGACCAGGCCTTAGTTTTCCAAGACCTAAGGATCTCTTTTCAGTTTCAGTGTCTTTCCATTAAACGTAATAGTCCCCGTTGTCTTTCCCTAGGTTGTACAGTGCTAGATCCTTGCAGTTAGTTTTGCAGACAGCTAGCCTGTAACCCTCCCTGCCTGACGACGTCACCTCCTGTTGTGAGGTGACGCTGCAGGTGCATCCTAGGGCTTGTCTACACCTGAAATGCTACAGTAGGACAGCTGCAGCATGGACAGTGCCTATGCTAGTGGAAGGGGCTAGGTCAGCTGAACAACTTCACACAGGGGTACGGATTTTCACACCCTCGGTGGCGTAAGATGGGCTGACCTAACTCTTTAGTGCAGGCCAGGCCCTAGTTACAGTTACACTGTTCTACACACACAAAACCATTGCATGTGTACGTATCACCTCATGACCATCATGTTCAGACCATCACAAGCTTCCATAAAAGACCTTACTTGACACACTTTTCTCACAGTAACACTGTATACAACCAGTTGATTCACCTGCTTATTCTTTGGGGTTCTGTTCTCTCCTGGGGGGCCTGGACCTTGATGGTCACAAAAAGCCCATTTACTCTTACCCACAGGATGCCATCTAGCAATACTGAAGGAGAAAAAGGCTGCCCCATGTCACCTTCCCTCTCCTCTTTTCAAGCAATGCCTCAATAGCACACACTCATACTGGCCCTTGGCACTGTAAGATTCCAGAGGTTCCAGATCCTGACGTACACTCACACACTTAGACCTGGTCTACACTAGAAAATTAGGTTGGTTTAACTACATTGCTCAGGGATGAGAAAAATCCACCTCCGAGTGATGCAGTTCAGCTGACCTAACCTGCAGCGTAGCCAGCGCTAGGTCATCAGAATTCTTTCATCAACTGAGCTACTGCCTCTCGGGAGGTGGATTCCCTGTGCCAATGGGAGAACCCTTCCCGGCAGCGCAGGTCGCATCTACACCGAAGAACGACAGCAGCGCCTCTGCAGTGCTTCAAGTGCCAACAAGCCTTAGCCAGCTCCTCAAAAGAAGAGCACAAGTGTACAATTTAAGAACCACTTCTCAGCCTTTTACAACTCCCTTAAACCTACTCATCGGGGACCATCTCATTTCACTTATCCATCAAGAAAGCATTAGAACCTTCTCACTCCCCCTCACTGCTGACATCCTGTACTAGAAAAGCCCCTTGCCCTGCTATTGACATAACCTACACAATACAATTGTGCATAGAAATGATGTACACTGCATCCTGAAGGTACCCACGAACCTCTTCCCTTTGCTCACACGTATCAGAGGGTGCAAAACACAGATCTCCTCTTATCACAACCACAGCTCTGCCATGCACCTCAAAGCAATCCACACACATCCTCAGGCCCAGTTACTGCCCCCACCATTTACTGAAGTTCCACCTCACAGTGATTGCAGCTGGAGTGCATCCAAATACTTCTCAGTAGCCACTGCCAGCTCCGGGGAACATCAGGAAGGTGGCGCGGGCAGCTTCTTTTGTCCTTTTAACAGTGTTTGATGGAATCCTGTGGTTGAGTGCAACTGGACTGTAACACGAGGTGAAGCGCTCGTACATTTCAGCAGTTGTGGGGTTGGCAGAGTAAAGGTGTGTGTTCTAATGGGGTATATTGGGGCACTGCTGAAAGAGGGCAGAGCTAAGCCCACATGGGCACCTCCTGGTTTTCAGGCAGTGGAGTTTTGCTTGGCTTGCTGTTCTGCACGGGGATGACGGAATTCCCTCGTGGTTTTAAACAAAAGGTAGGTTCTTGGTAGGAGCTAGTGGTCTTTTAGGCAGTTGTAAGTATCACGTCCTGCAATCAGCATTCTGAGCCAGCTGTCCCTGTCTCCCCTCAGCTCCACACACACCAGCTGCACCCCACCTCCCAAGCCATGCTCCTAACCCCTTCAAGGTGTTCCCTCCTCCAACCCAGCCCCCCCCGACTAAACCAGGCCTCCTATCCAGGAACGCATCTCCCTGAAGGCTTCATTCCCTAGTCTACAAACACTTCTATTTCCATTACTTCCCCCGCCTATAACCCAGCTCACATGCAGCGCCTGGAGCAAAGGGCAACTACAGTACAGTGGGATAGGGTTGGGAGCACTGGCAGAGCTGGGGGGGCAGGGGGGGAGGCTGCAGGGCATTGGGGTGCACTGGCAAAGCAGTTAAGATAAACTGGCAGAGCTAGGGGGTGCTGTACCTCCTACACCTGATCCCCCCCCCAACCTCTCTTGCCTCCCCTACCATCCATCACTATTTATTCCGCTCCCCATAAGTCCCCCCACTGCAGCCCCAAACCCATCTCCCTCTATTTCTCTACTGTCCCATCCCCAGACACCTCTCCCTTCCCAGGAAGCCTTCACCTGTCTAATTCCCCCCCAGACATACCCCACAAAATAAAATTTTCCCCCATGATTCACAAATTATAGCAACCTCCAGTCACTCAGTCCAAAACTACTTTTAACATAGGTGGGGGCTTGTGATGAATTTATCCTTCCTTATGTTAATTGAAGGATGAGTTCACAGCTGTCAACAGGTCTGAGATTCACCCGTTATTAGTACCGCTCTGTTTAACAGCACAAAGCAGCAAAAGGAAATTGGGGGGGGGGGGGGGGAGGGGCGGCTGTAATTCAGGAACCTCTCCGTCAAATGACTCCAAATGTGTGTCACCACTTACCCTGAACCTTGCTGAGACACACCAAATTTCAGAGACATGGAACTAAGCACGTCATTTTTACAGGACTTGGAAAGGTCGACCTTCAAACAGATGTTGTGACACAACCTGAACTGTACGTGGCGCTGCTGCACCACTATAATATTTGACTGCCTCCCTCTCGCTGCACCCTTTGTATATGGCTCATCTCCCCAAAGCGCAAGTGTTTTGGGACAGCGACCTTCGTGCACTCTGTACAGTTCCTACACAACAGGACCCGAGCAAGGCTGCCAGGTGCTACTGTAACTACTACAAAATCTACACTGCACTCGTGGCCACATGCCCCAACTGGGATCAGGGCCTTACTGGGCTAGACTGTCTACAGACGCAGTCAGGGAATGACCCACCCAAGGAGCCTAAGATTGCAGAAGAGAGACACCCTAATGCGGAGGTACAGCACTGGGGGAAGAAGAGACAAAGGAGCTAGTAATAGGAACACAACAGGGTACAAGGATGAATGGTTTGGGGAGTAAGACACTGGTCTAGGACTCAGGAGCTCTGGATTCACTTCCCATCTCTGCCCCAAACTTCCTGTGTGATGCTGGGCTGGTCACTTCACCTCTCTATGCCTGTTACCCTCTCTCTAATGTAGAAATGGTACTCCGTTAAATCCACTGCAGTTTTTAAAAAGCCACCCAAAGCTATTTGTACACTGAGCAGAGATTGTTCCTGAGCAGAGATCTCATCTGACTCCCGGCAAATTCCATGATTTGGACAAACTGAAAACAATATTGATAATTTTAACTAGAGTGGCTCTAGTCTGTGCTACTAATTACCCCATCCTTGCCCACGAATTACCCACGGTTAACAAAAGGCCCCATCCCTGCCCACTGAAGATTAACCATGATAAGTATTCACTCTACCTGCTGCTGTATGTGGATTTGAGCAAGTCGCTGCAGTTTGGCAGCATGGTCAGGAGCAGCTGCAAAGCACACAGAACAAAAACTACTTAGTTTTTACATCCAGGAAATTGCAGTTACCAAAGTAGAGACGACCGTGTAAGAGCATATTTAAAGTGTTTCTATTGGGATTAATTTAATACACTTCTTTGTCAGAGGAAGCACATTACAGCTCAGAATGCCCTGAAGAGAAATACTGCTGGCCACCATACCACCACTGGTTACTGCCACTTTACTGCAAAGTAAGTGAAATGCCAACATTTTAGTTGTTTGTGTACACGCGGATCAGAACCAACTGAAAACAACTTTCCAAAGTCACCCCTCTGCTGCTTCTGGGGCCGTGAGATATGGGTCCCAAGCTGAGGATTAGATGCCCAAGAGACTTGTATGAAGCATGCAACTGGATTACTATCTGTGAATATTACTGATAAGCAACTGCATGGAGACTAGAGAGACCTCACCGTGCAAGGGGCAGGGATGCTCAGTGAACAGGAAGCTACCCCTCAGAATGGAGACTTTCTACTGAGTTTTTCCCTATAAGATTCTAAGGATTCTCTACAGTGTGTATCTGTTGGCCTCCATTTTCCCTCATAATTACACTGGCTCACTGGACCAGCATCTCAGGAATATTTAACAGTCCTGCCAGTATAACATGGCTCTGGGGTCACTGAAATTCCTCCTCCCTGTACAGTGGGCGTATCATAGCCAGGAGAATACATTCAAGCCCATGTTGCTGAAGAGGACAGCCATGCCACATTCTGCATTTGTTCTGCATGCTGCTGCACTGCTTTAGCCTTCTTAGACGGCAAACTCTTCAGGGCTGGAAACTCTTACAATGGTTTCCGGTTAGTTGAGGCAGACAGCTAGAGAACTTTTAAAAACAGCATTTCCACACTCTTCTCAGCACGAAGGGTAACGAAAGAGAGGCCACTGGTCTTCGCTAACAGCAAGACAGCAGCTATGAAAAGTTAGCTTGCAGATGAGCATGTGTTACCTTTGATGTGTGCACTGTCCAAGAACGGCTGGAGGTTGTTCACCTGTTCCAGAAGGGCGGCTTGGGAAAGAATAAACTGCTCCTCTGGTTTAAAAGACAGAGAAGGACAAGTTTAAGTCAAACACTATTTCAGCTTTCCACAGATGAGAAAAAATAAGTTGATTAATTGGCCTGGTTCAGCTTCCCCTTCTCACAAGGCAATCCAACCTACATGCAGCAGAAAGACTTCACCACAATGATACTGTGGGTTACTATCGCACCTTCCAACCAACCAAGGATCTCTGTGCCTTTCGCAAACATCCCCCACCCTCTTCTGGGGTAGCTATCATGAGATGGGGAAACAGAAGCTCAAAGGCAGCACACAGTACATAAAGGGAAGAACCAGGAGCAGAAGCCAGGATGTGCCTCACTAAGCTAGTGATGGAAAAGGCACATGCTCTTTCATTGGCTCAGTTGTTGAGCCCCATTAAAAGTCAGCCTCGTGGCTCCAACTCTCCCTCACTTACACCAGTATAAATCGGGGAAAACGCCACTGGAGACAATGGATTTACACACGCCTACCACAGGAGAGGGGCGACTCAGGTCCCCTGTGAGAGAGCTGGGCAGGGCTACAAGCTCAAGGTATGACAACTTAATGCACATCACAGTATATATACACTTAACTGCTGTTATGAAAACTATTGTTACAGCAACAGTTGCTAGACATAGGGTAGCAATTCCACACACCCCTTTCTCCCCAACACAAGCTCCTGACCAAAGGCTAGACAGACTCAGAGGGAGTCAAGGTCACTCATTACTCATTCAGGGAAGGCCTCTGATAGCAAGAAAAGCACCCCTCATTCAGGAACAAGCTCCATGGTGCCAGCTGCATTTCAAGTGCTTGCCAGGGAGCTAGAGACTGGGGACTGAACCAGGCTTGTTCTTCTCTATACAATTCATACTGTAGTTTCTCCATTTCTGATCTTTTACTGAAGCATTAGCCAGTTTACAGCGGAAGACGAGACGCCAAGTGAGGCATTTCTGTCCTAAACCCATGATTAAGAGATTAAAAGAACTGTATTCAATTAAAATCCCACCCCCCACCGCAACTTGTCTTGGGAGCTTTTGGGGAATGAGCATACTCCTTCCATTTCATGACGTACCTGCTAAGATGAACTGCAGTTTCATGGCATCGGGAACAGCCATTCGATCAATGTACTGAGGATCCAGATATTTTATTAAATCTTCAACTAAGATCAGAAGTAGGTTACAGGGAGGGAGAGAGAAGTGATTAGTTCTGGAAGTACTGCCTGTCACAATTTCCGACTTAGTAAAAGATTTTGTTAAGAAGAATCAGCAGCTACAGTATTTCTACAGCACCATGAACTTACACAGCATTTTATAGAACATCTGAAAGACACTCGGCCTCAAAGAGCTTACAAATCTGAGCTGGCTAACTGTATTAGATCACAATTCAGATGTACCAAGATGCAGAGACATCCTCAGTGGGGGATCGGAGAGGAATGGCTTTTGACTCAACAGTACAAAGTCGCTGCTGCACCAAGCCTGTAAGTTTCCTTGTTTGATTTTATTTTAAAAGTGTGTACACACATGGCCCAACGCCAATAGGCACCCATTATTTACACAAGGTCCCACTAACCTGCTAAGTATCACATTAGCCAATTTTAAATTCAACTGCAGAAGTCACAGCTCATTCTTTAAAGGGAAGGCACAGAGCGAGTGCTCCCTTTCCATCATGTGGCCTGCTACTTTTCCTGTCCTCTGAAATGTCTTTCCTTTACACACGCAAGTCTTGCTTTCTGAAGCTGGCCGAGGGTGTGCTGAAGTGGCACCAGTGTCCTCTCCAGGCACAGCATGTCATTTCAGCGACATCCCTCCTATGATACTAAAATCCCAAGGTTGCTTGTAATCGGAGTTGTCCTTAATAGACCCAACAGGGAGAAATAAGCTCCAATGCCAGGGAGAAGTCAGAGCCCATAATTTTCTGCAGGTGGACATACACTGAATATGTACTACCCCTTACTGATAACACCAGGCCTGATGGGCTGCAGATTTCTAGGAGGATCTGATCACAGAGGATATAGGTGCAGACTTCTTCTGGCACCAGTGAGTGCTCAACCCCCCTTCTGCCCCCAGCTCTGCCCTGGCTCCACCCCCATTCCCCAAAGTCCCTACCCCAACTCAGCACCCTCCCTGCCCCTATTCCGAATCCTTCCCCAAATCCCTGCGCCTGCCTCTTCCCCTCCTCTTCCCCTGAAAGCACCATGTTCCCGCTCCTCCCCCCTCCCCTACAGCTGTTTGGCAGCAGTAAGCAGTGGGTGGTAGCAGAAGAGCAGGACGGGGCATGCTCAGGGGAGGAGGCGGAGGAGGTGGTGAGGCACGGAGCTTGGCTGCTGGTGGGTGCAGAGTACCCAGTAATTTTTCCACATGGGTGCTACAGCCCCAGAGCATGCATGGGGTTGGTGCCTATGACAGTGGATAGCACATACAGTCCTAGGGAAGGAATAAAGCTGAAACCTTAGGTTTTAGATCTCAGATACCAAAACATCTTACTCACACCTCTCAAGAGGTACACTGCACTCAGGAGAGATGCCAGCTTGTCTACTCAGTCATAATTAGCTCCTTGGGAGGCAAATTAAGGTGGTTTTTAAACCCACTGCAAAACACACCTCAAATGATCTCAGACAGGCCACCCAACAAGACCACCACATAAAATACAATTTGGATATAAATCCTGGGGGTAAAAAAACCACAACACACAAATGCTGGATGAATACTTACTTTTCTTATACAAAATTTTAATCCTCTCTCTTTTGCTTGCAATGTTCCCCAAAGCCACCTGAACTTTCACCAAACCATCTGCTGCCTAGAAGGTAAGAGATGGTATAAACCAAACAGGGATTAAGTGACACTTCTATGATCCCACAACTAAACTGTCAGGAACAGACCAGCAGTGACAGGAGATAAAATGTCTATTTAAAACGGATGAATGCATCCGATGAAGTGAGCTGTAGCTCACATAAGCTTATGCTCAAATAAATTGGTTAGTCTCTAAGGTGCCACAAGTCCTCCTGTTCTTTTTGCGAACACAGACTAACACGGTTGCTGCTCTGAAACCTATTTAAAACGGGTTTCAGAGTAACAGCCGTGTTAGTCTGTATTCACAAAGAGAACAGGAGGACTTATGGCACCTTAGAGACTAACCAATTTATTTGAGCATAAGCTTTCGTGAGCTAAACGGTTTCAGCTACTAACATTCACAGGCAGCATATTTCAACGAGCTGCCCGAATGGTCACGTGAGGTTACGAGGGGCTGCTAAACGGAGCCCGTGTGGTACCCCAGAGGGGGCTGCAATTCAGAAGTAAATGAAGCAGCCCCGAGCCAGGCAGCCCGTCAGGGCACTGGGACAAAAGGCCCCGCACTAGTCCTCCTGCCCGCCGTGCAGGGCCTGCCCCCCCGGCCCGGCCCGGGAGCGCTCTGCCGGCCGGGGAGCACCGCTCGGGGCAGGAGTGGAGCGAGCAAGGCCGCTGGAGAAGAACCCGCAGCCGGGGGGGGGGGTGGGGGGGGTCATGGCCTCGCTGCTGAAGGAACCAGCAGACAAAGCTTGGCGCCCCCCCCGCGGGCCCAATCCCCGCCCAGCCCCCCCCCGGCCCCCCGCCCAGCCCCGGGCCAATCCCCGCCCAGCCCCCCCCACGAGCCTCCCCCCCAGGGCCAATCCCCGCCCCCCACGAGCCTCCCCCCCAGGGCCAATCCCCGCCCCCCACGAGCCCCCGGCGCTGCTGCCGGGCAATGCGGAGGCTGGGGCCACCAGCCCCTGGAGCGGCGCAAGGCCCCGAGCCGCAGGGTCCGCGCGGGCCCAGCCCAGGGGCCCTGGATGGTCCCCCGGTGGGGGGAGCCGCCCCCGCCTGGGCCCCGCTGCGGGGGTCACACACAGGCCGGGGGGCGGGTGCTGAGGGGCCCGCCCAGCCCCGCACCTTGCGCGGCCCCCCCCGGGCCGCCCCGGCCCCGAACACCCGCCGCTCCAGCGCCTCCACCCGGTCCTGCAGCGCCCCGACCGCCGCCATCTTGTCCACACCCGGCCGGCCGGAAGCGGGGGCGGGACTCCTCCGTGACAGGAGCCAATCGAAGGCGGCCTCTCCGGAACTCAGAGGCGAAGGCGGGGGCCAATGACCCGGAAGTGATTAATTTAAAACGCCTGAGTGTGGCCCCGGAGAGGCTATGTTCCCGCCCACCCCCCGAGCGTTGCCATGGAGACGGTGGTCCCGGCCCGTCACGTGACAGGGCCAGGTCGCCGGCGCCGCTCAGGGCCCGGCGTGGCGGGGCCGGGCGAAGCGCCCCAGGGGGCCGGGGGAGGGGCCTGAGCGATCGTGACGGGTGGGGAGAGGGCGAATCCGGAAGTGTTGTTTACTCCGGCTCAGCACACAAGCGCTGGGGGGCGCCCCATGGCGCGAACGGGCAGGGGGTTTAAAACAAACAACCGGAAGTATTCCTGCGCCCTGCGCCCGGCAACCTGCGGAACTCCTTGCCGGAGGGCGCTGCGAAGGCCAAGACTAAACCAGGGTTCAAAGAAGAGCTAGATCAGTTCATGGAGGACAGGTCCATCCATGGCTCTGAGCCAGGCGGGGCAGGGCTGGTGTCCCCGGCCTCTGTTTGCCAGGAGCTGGGAATGGGCGACCGGGGATGGCTCACTGCATGATTCCCTGTTCTGTTCATTCCCTCTGGGGCACCTGGCCTTGGCCACTGTCGGCAGACAGGATCCTGGGCTGGATGGACCTTTGGTCTGACCCAGTCTGGCCGTTCTAAAAGGAGCCCTCTCCGCAGGTATCGGGTGTAGCCCTGTTAGTCTGCGCCCACAAGAACAACGAGGAATCCGGTGGCACCTTAAAGACTAACAGATTTATTTGGGCCCAAGCTTTTGTGGGTAAAACCCCACTTTTGTGGGTAAAACCCCGTGGGTAAAACTTCTTCAGATGCATCTAGACAGGGTTGTTTGCCCTCTTCTCGGGTCCTGACACTATCTTGAATATTCATATCCGTGTCCAACTTTCCATGCCCTATCTAATTTCCTCACCCAGGTAAATTTTAGGGTACACTTACTCTATAGGATAGAATATTCTTACATATTGATACTGATTATCTCATTCTCATAACCGCTACCTTTGACCTGAGCCGTTACTTCCATGTTCTTATGCTGTACCCCATGGTTACCAGTATGTTCCAGAATTCTGGTAAATGCATTCAGTTCCCCAAAGTTAAAAAGGGGTAACTGGTAGGCCATTTATCTGTGCCAAAGATTATAAACACTCATGGTAACTTGGTCTAGCTAATTATACAGGATATAGGCCTGTAATTTCCTTGCATTACAGCCAAATAAAATGAAGTAATATTTACTGAAATTACTCAGCACAAAAACATCAGTCAAAACAATGTAATCAATAAAACCAATAAAGAAAAAGAGATGATATAGCAAGCTACCAGGCTAGCCCCATGGGCTACAAGGTGCAGGGAGCTGCTGTCTTTGGAGGCCACTTGGCTTAGGGTGCAGGATGGCATGCTAGAATCCTTCACCCCCATGGTGCAAGACACAGAGCATCGCATGTTGGGAGCTGTGGTCTCCCCGATATCATGGAGCAAAGCATGCTATCTAACCTGTCAATGAATAAACTGCCCCCAGGCTCCATGATTTGTGTCCTTTTAACTGTCATTCGAGGGCTTCCATCATGAGGAATCGTGCCACTGTGACGCCTCTAACCAAAGAAGCAACAGACTCTGCTCGAACTGCATGCACATGGTCGCCAGTGCACTGTCGACCTTTAGGATTTGTCCCCTGGAACAACAAAGTCTTTGGATCGGGGTGCTGATGTTGTGGTGTTGTGTTGCCCCTTGCTAAAGATGCAAATAAAAGGACGGTGAATAGATGGAATTAACAGTCCCACTGTCAGAGCTAAGCACTGGGAAAGCTCAGAGATGACCACACAGCATTCTCAAATGAGGCTTGTAATATGCATAGAACATGTCAGAGGTTCTCAACCAGGGGTACATGGGGTACATGTACCTTCAAGGACGGAGATTCCATCACCTCCCTGATAAGCCTGTTCCAGAGTTTAACCACCCTTAGTTAGAAGCTTTTCCTAATATCTAACCTTAATCTCCCTTGCCGCAGATTAAGCCCATTGCTTCTTGTCTTACCTTCAGAGGACGTGGAGAACAACTGATCACCATCCTCTGTACAGCAGCCTTTCATATATCTGCAGACTCTTATCTGGTCCCCGATCAGTCTTCTTTTCTCAAGACTAAACGTCCAGTGTTTTTAAACTTTCCTCAGAGGTCAGGTTCTCTAAACCTTTTATCATTTTTGTTGCTCTCCTCTGGACTCTCTCCAGTTTGTCCACAACTTTCCTTAAAGTGCAGCACCCGGAACTGGACACAGAACTCCAGCTGGGGCAGTGCCAAGCAGAGTGGAACAATTACCTCCCATGTCTTACATATGACATTCCTGTTAATACCCCCCAGAAAAATATTAGCCTTTTTCACCACTGTGTCACAAGTTGACTCATATTCAATTTGTGATCCACTATAACCCCTGATCCTTTCCAGCCATACCACCTCCAAATCAGTTATTACCCGTCTTGTAGCTGTGCGTTTGATTTTTTTCCTTCCTAAGTGTAGTACTTTGCATTTGTCTTTCCTGAATTTAATGTAGTTGATGTAAAACCAATACTTCAATTTGTCAAGGTCGTTTTGAATCCTAATCCTGTTCTCCAAAGTGCTTGCAACACTAGTCTGGTGTCAGCTACAAACTTTATAAGCATACTGTCAACGACATATTTGTAATATATTTGTTAATGATCTGGAGAAAGGATTGAGCAGTGAGGTAGCAAAATTTGAGATGACATTTATTTAGATTAGTGAAGTCCAGAGAAGACTGTGAAGAATTTATGAGGGATTTAACCAAGCTAGAGGAATGACTGATGTAATGGTAAATAAAGTTCAGCATCGATAGATTCATAATGGAGGGAAAACCTTGATTAGTGGCTATTAGGCAGGATGGGTAAGGAATGATGTCCCTAGCCTCTGTTTGTCAGAGGGTGGAGATGGATGGCAGGAGAGAGATCACTGATCATTATCTGTTAGGTTCACTCCCTCTGGGGCACCTGGCATTGGCCACAGTCGGCAGACAGGACACTGGGCTGGATGGACCTTTGGTCTGACCCAGTCTGGCCGTTCTTATGCTCCTAAGTCTGAAAACTCAGCTTGGGATTGGAACCTGGACATCACTGTGAACAGCTGGATGTTGACTCTCTCAGCTGAAGAGTCCAGGACTGAATAGGCAAAGAGATTGGACAAGTTAGGACCCTTTTACGTCTGGGACAGTCTGGAGAAACTTGAACCGCTGCTGCCTATTCTGTACCTGTCCTGCAGTTAGTGGATTTCAGTCGTCAGTCTGGCACTGCAGTTAAGTGCATTTTTCATAGGAGCCTGGCTCTGGCTGCTGCAGCTCTGCTCCCAGCACAGATCTGCTCGCTGGGCTGCTTCTGTGGCTCCTGCTGCTGTGGTTGCAGCTCTGCTCCCCAGCTCAGCTCGGGGTCCTGCTCTCTCCTTAGCTCGGCCCCACTTTGGCCCAGGCAGTTCCAACTCACAGGGAGGAGGATGGGACCCTCTGGCCTCCTGACTTCCTCTTTAGCCTGTCTGCCCTGACAGTCAGGCTGACCTGGAGCATTGGCCTCTCCCCATTGCCCCGGGGATTGTCAGTCTCAGGGTCCTCATTTCCCATCCACCCTTCCCCTTCCTTTTGGTACTGGGCGCTGGCCAACCAAAAACCCCACTGAGTTTTAGTAAGGGGCCAACAGTCCCCTTACACTTAGCCCAGCCAAGCTGGGGATTACAGAGTGTTCAGGAAGCCGAGGCCGTAGGAGCTGCTGCATCGCCCCTGTGGCTCTGGGGAACCCTGCACCCCGAGCCCAGGAAGCCCAAGCAGGGCTGTGTGCTGGGACATTAGCTATGAGGCTGGAGCTGGCTGAGCCGTTCAAGGCCCTGTTGTTTTGGGGAGCTGGGTGACAAACACAGACACTGTAGCCGGCTGGGCACCTTGCCCTGAGCCGAAACGACATCAGCCCCAGAGTAACCTGGCGGGAGAGGGCCGGCAGGTTCCTCCTTTGCTGTCTCTGTGCCCTGGGTGTGACCCTTGTGGGGGGTGATTTCTGCCCCCCAATGTTATGTGTCTAATGGGGACCAGGCCCACTGACCCTCAGGCCAGGCTGTGTCTTGGGTTTCACGGTGAGCCCTGGCAGGTCCTGGATTGGGCTTTGCCTCCTCCTCTCTCACCATCTCCACTGGTTCCCACGTTATGAGCCCAGCTCCCCAGCTCATCTGGGATGGAGCCAGGACTCTGCCTGCCCGAGCCAGGAGCCACATCCGACCATCCCCACGGCTATCCAAAGATCTGTCCATGCCTTCTCCCTTTCTCCCCCCTGGCCTGCCCCCTCCCTGGCCAGCTGGGAGGCAGGAACCAGGAAAGCTTGCGGCTTTGGGAGGGAGCTGAGAGGGTTTGTTGGTCACAGCCCAGCTAGCAACTCAGTCCCAGGGGGCAATCACCTAGCTACGGGGTTTCAGCTTCTCTGAGCATAGGGAAATAAATCGCCAGAGCCCAGTCGGTGCCGGGGAACCTGGTGACCAGGAGGGAGAGCCCTGGCATTTCTAGCACGAGCTGGGGCGAGGGTGGGGGGCAGTAAGGAACGGCCAATGAATGGAGCCATGAGCTCTGTCTGTGGCTGTGTCTCTCTGCGGATGTGCCACGCCAGCCCAACGGGGCCTGGTCAGAACAGGGGCCTCAGGCACCCCATGGGCTGTGTCAGGGCAGTGCTGAGAGTGCAGGAAGGGTGCAGAGGGGTTCAGGGGTTGCTCCCACCATCCTGCTTCTCCCGGAGACGCTGTGCTGGGTCTCCAAGGCTACCCAGATGTACACCTGCGACATTCTGGCCCTGCTCAGCAGACCGAGAACCAGCTCTGCACGATCCCCACCACCACGCCAGACATGCTGGGGAGTGCGGCCTGGGGGAGGGATAGTTCAGTGTGGGGGGAGGGATAGCTCAGTGGTTTGAGCGTTGGCCTGCTAAACCCAGGGTTGTGAGTTCAATCCTTGAGGGGGCCATTTAGGGATCGGGGGCAAAAATTGGGGATTGGTCCTGCTTTGAGCAGGGGGTCGGACTAGATAACCTCCGAGGTCCCTTCCAATCCTGGTATTCTCTGATTCTATGACGCGCGCTGGGGTTGCTGCTGTGGCTGGATCTCCCCTGAGGGGCTGTTTGTTCCAAGGCGCATCATACGGGGTCAGACCCAGCCTGGGTCCTGACATCACAACGGCACTGCAGGCGCTGGAGGTGGGCAAGAAGTGTCAGTCCAGCCCCTCGGCTCCCTGCAGCCTGTCCCCAGGACCCTGCTCCAGCCCTTTCCCTTGGCAGAGTACTGGTCCTCCTGCATCTCCGCTCTTCCCACACTGCGCCCTGGCAGAGCTCCCCGTGGCTGAACCTTCCCCAGCCCACTGTGCTTGGGGCCCACTCGACCGTGCCCCGTGTGCTTTAACCCTCCAGAGTCTGAGCAGAGCCCAGACATGTCCCCTGGGCTGGGGTCCCTGGGTACATTCTCAGGGTACGGCTCCTCTGTCCAGTCTCCCTTCATGTACAACCATTTCATAATCACAGCTCCGTGCCATCAGCCACAATTCATACATTGCCCCCAGACAGATCCCTCCATCATCACAAACTCTGCTAGGGATTGTTCTGTCCCACTGCACCCTCATTAGGGGAGACAGTGACCCTCCAGCTCCGAAAGACTTCCAGCAAGGGCAGGATAGCTAATCCCAACATCCGGGCAAGTTCCCAACTGACTCCCAACTGATCCCCCAGCCAGCCTCACTTGAGTACAGGTTCCCCATGTACGTACTTATTGACTGTGACCAAGTCACCCCTTAACCGTCTCTTTGTTATGCTCAATAGATTGAGCTCTGTGAGTCTCTCACTAGGAGGCAGGTTTTCTAACCTTTTAATCATTCTTGAGGCTGTTTTGTGAATTCGCTCTAATTTAGAACATCCTTCTGGAAAGGTGGGCACAGAACCGGGCAGTATTCCAGCAGCGGTCGCACCAGCCTCAGACGAGCTCCGATCTAGAACTCTCCGTGTTGGATGCAACACGGAGTTAGGAAACTGTCGTCTGTAATGTTAATAAAGCCCAGGGTGTTTTAGCCCTGGCAGCAGGAGAGCCCCAGCACGTGTCCGGCAAGTGGCCGTCCCCTGTGCTCACGCAGCATTTCCCCTACACGTTCGAGCCGGGCGCGTAAGGAGCCCGTCGTCCTGTTCCCTATGTGCTGTGCTGGTCTGGAGCAGCCACCAACGAACCCCCCTCCTGTGTGAGCTCTGCTCGGACACTGAGCCAGATGCACCCAGGATCGTTTCCTTGCAAGTAGGGGGTGACCCCTCCCCTTCAGCCCACGCAGTGGGGCCAGGATCTCCGCCCGCGTTGGGGGATGCTGCCTGAGCGCGCAGGGCCGTGAGGGTGCACGGCTGTGCCAAACGCTAGATGGCAGCACCGTTTGCACAGTGACTCTCCGCCGCGGGCTGGGCCCAATGCCAGCTCCAGAGGGGTCCGCCGGCGCCCCGCGGCTTGGTCCTGCAGCCCCGGAGTCAGGGGCACGTTGGGGATGAAACACGGCTGCGCCGCCCAGGGAGGGAGGGAGCTAGCACGTGTCAGCACACTAGTCAACCCGGGCCCACCCCGCAAGCCAAGCCCCACCCCTAGGGGGCACCCCCAGTGCACTCGCTGTGATCACGAACGGCGCGTAGACCTCCGGAGCCGGCCGGTGTTAGCAGGAGAGCACCCTGAGCTGCCTGTTGCCCTAAGAAATGTCATGCCCAGGAAACCCAGCGTGCTGCCCTGTGGGATGCCTGGTGCCAGCAGCCTGCGATCCTGGCGGAGGCCGGGCTGGGCGACCGGAGGGGTAACGCTGGCAGCCCTGGGAGAGCAGGGCCAGCGAGGGGCTGGGGGAGGCTCACAATTCACAGCTGCTACAGGCCAACCCGCCAGGCCAGCCTAAGGGCTGCACCCACACTTGGACCCTGCCCCTCCAAACGGGCGCCACGCCAGGGACAGAGGGCGGGCAGGATTCTGAGTGGCATTCGCCCTGCAGCTGGGGCTGGGGGAGCAGTCCTCCTGTGCAAACAGCCCTAGAGTTAGTGCAGGGCCTCCAGAAACGAAACCTCCTTCCCAAAGGTTGCTACGTGCCCACAGCACGCTGAACCCACCGCGTGGTTACCAAAGCCCAGCACCCCTCAGAGGAAGTGCAGGCAATGGGAGCATCACGGCAGGTCCTGTTCTGTGCCCAGGGGTATTGTGATTCTGCCCGAGCTCCCTGGCTTCGGCCCGCCACCCTGCCCCTTCCCCCCACATTTCTCCACTAGCTGCTCCCATAGCTTCGTGTGCTGCTGACTTCTGCTCCGCTGGGACCAGCCCGGAGGCCAAGGACAGCCCGCACCTGCAGACCAGACACACAGACGCCCGGGGCATGGCTGCAAGGATGGGCCTGTGCCTTGTCTGTGAACTCGCCGCACGCTAGGATCACAAGGGGCACGGCCGGCCCTGTGCCAGCATTGACAAAGGGAGGTGACATCTGGGCAAGAGGAGCCCAGAGCCGTCGAAGGCACAAGGCCAGCAAGCGATGCAGTGTGGGAGAGCAGGGGGCGGACTGCCCGAAGCGTTCTGGCGAATCTGGGATGCAGCCACACACACCTTATGCCAGCATCACTCATGCCAAACCAGGGTTCGTCACTTCCAACGTGGCTTAGCAAGAGTGGGATGGGGCGCCAGAGCCGCTGAGAAAACGCCGTGTGTGTGGGGGGGGAACAGCAGCTCATGCCAGAAATCTCAAGTTCCCCTGAAAACACGTTCCCATGCCAACAAGCCCTTCCAGGCAGAGCTGGCGCTTTGTCCTGGGCCTTTACTGCTTTCCGGCCTGTTTGCAGGTGCAGGGCTACGTTCCCACGCACTCAGAGCAGATGCAAACTTCCCGTGGAAACAGGCTTTGCTGCGAGAGTCAGGGAAACAAGAAAGAATCAAAGTCAAGTCTCCAGGCGAGAGCATGGTGTGTGCAGTTCCCGGGGAACAACCTGCAGCCACCCCAGGATCAGGGCTGGACTGAGGCGGGGGGACCGCGAGAGCTGTGGAGGCCGCATGCTCAGCTCAGGGGAAGAGGTGGCAGCTCGTGTCACTCCGTGGTGCCCCCTGTGGCCCGTCTAAGCAAAGCAATGCTGGGCTCCGCGAGGGGTCCCCTCCCGTCCAGCTCCAAGGGTGGTCTCTCTCAGCCAGCGTCCCTCCTCTTTGCCCTCCGGTGCTGGGCTTCATTTGTTCCAGACACTGAGCTCCTCCCAGGGCCCTCGCCTTTTACCTCCAGCGGATTGGCAAGACGGGCAAATTCATTCAAACCTGAACGGTGATTCCTGCTGCTCAGGCCTTGGAACACGGCAGGAGTGACACAGATGGCACCTTCCCGCCAGCCCCCCGGCCTTTTCTCATGCTAATGTGCCGGCAGGATTTCATTCCTACCTCCCGTTAACACTCACGGAAGTGTTGTGCGGCCGGGCGGCTGAGTCGATCACGTCTCTGCCGTTATTAAATCGCTGTGTTAATTGGAGGCTGTCTGGGAGACAGAGACACCGTGCGACTTTATGAGTTCCCGGGGGGTGCTCGACCCCCGCTCCGCTCCAGGCCCCGCCCTCACTCCTCCCCTTCCCCCAAGTCCCCACCCCCACCCCGCCTCTCCACCCCGTTCCACCCCCTCCCCCACCTCTTCCTGCCCCACTCCTCTTCCTTCCCCACCCCCCAGCGCCTCCTGCATGCCGCTAAACAGCTGATCATACCAGGAGGGGGGGGGGAGCTGATCGGCAGGGTTGCCGGTGGGTGCTGATCACCCAGTATCTTTCCCCTGTGGGTTCTCCCACCTCAAATGACTGATCACTTCATCCGATGCAGGGAGCTGCCTTGGAACCCCGACCAGAGCAGACCACGGATCCCTTGGGGCGAAATTCACTCTGCCCAGAGGCCAGCACAGCCACTGGGTACCACTCAAATGAGTCTTAAGTGGTGCTTGGGCTTGTGCACAGAGGGTGCACCTCACCCTTTGCGATCGTTTGGGTGTGGAGGTCAGCCTGGCCCGAAACCTGCCAACGGCTGAGTCTGGAGCAGGAGATACGCCCTGAGCCCAGCCCACTCCGGGTACCATCCGCAGCTCCTACGGGGGATAGGCCGGCCTCACCGGGGCAGCAGCGGGAAGGGAGCGCTCAGCCGGAGAAGGGCTGGGATGACTACTCCGCCAGGGATTCCCTTCCTACCCAGCCAGCTCCTTAGTGCCTGGGGGGATCTCACCTGACTCCCCACGCGTTCCCCCTTCTCCAGCCTCATGGCAGATTGCGGCTGCTGCTGAGTCCTTCTGGGTGGAGCAGGGGCTGGCTGGGTGCAAATCAGCGTGTTCTCTGGTGGGCGGCAGATCTGCAAAGGTGCGCCAGCTGCGATCCCCCCCGCCTGGCGGGACTGTCAGCCTGCAGCTTCTGAGGACAGCAGGGCCAGCGCCCTGAGCCATGGCAGGGCTCCAAACTCACGCATTTGGCCCCAAAATCCTCAGAGTCTAAAAATAATAAATAGCAGGGTGGGGAGGTCTTTTGATTCGCCTTTGAGCCTCTCGGAGTCACAGTTTTAGGCTTTTCTCCACAACCAGGAGGGCCAGAAACTGGCTTTCTTGTTTTTTTAAATGGAAACTGAGATTCTTATGTCATCCCATGACTCCAGGAGCTGGGGGGTAAGAAAAACCCTCCTGGACATCCTGAAACTGGCTCAGAGTTGGCAACACTGCTCTCAGCTCAGCCCAGTTCCCTGCCTCGGAGCCTCCCAGTTCCCCAGGAGAGACGGACAGATGCATTGGGGACCCAGGGCTGAGCCCCCTTGACCCCCCAGGTGGCTGTCACCTTGGAGCTTTCAAGGCCCTCCCCTGGCTCTCACGTGGGCAAAACAAGGATTGCAGATCCAGAGTGAGAGCCACAGAAGGAGCTGAGGACAGACAGACAGTGGGTGGCTTGTGTTGAACCGGAGGGTGTTAGAATTGGGTTACTTTCTGCTGTTTATGTAAATGAGAAAATGTGCATTCGTGAGCTATGCAAATCAGGGTATTACGTCACTGGCATTTGCTCTCCAGATTTCTGGACTGTCAACCTCAATCAGTTGCTGCTGTGGGCGGGGGAGCTCACCCCAGGACCCTGTTTAAATCAGCGAGAAGGTTCCTCGCAGCACAGGGGACCCACGGAGGAGTTTATACCACTACAGGGTGCATTATGTCTGCAGAGCTCCCAGCCCCCAGCCCACGCCCGGTGTCACGCCCGGTTTCAGACTCAAGGCGCTGCGGGGGCTTGTTGAAATCGAACTTCGTTTGTCTGTTCTCGCTTTCTGGATCCTGAGCCGCGCCAGCACCCCACACCAGGCCTGTGGCACACCAGGAGGGTTCTCCTCGCCCTAGGAATTCGCCCTAACTAGCTAGGGACGCTAACGCTCTCCTCATTTCACCGCGGTGGGAGCCGGCGTGGGCCAGGCTGCGTCCTGGATGCTGCAGGCATGTGCTCCGGCCGGCACTCGGAAAGGAGGCCGTGTCCCAGTGTCCAGGACACCTGGCTGCCACCACATGGCAATGGCAGAGTTAACGTACTTCTGCAGGGGGCCCATCGTTGCCTGCCAGAGCCGCACTTCCAGACCGCTCCTCGCAATTACACGCCCGCCACAATAGATGTGAGTGATTAATATTTATTACACTGAATTATTCAAGGCTCCTCAGGAGCCTGTTTTTTAAGTCCGGCTCAAGCTCTCCAGTTGAGTGATGACAAAGTGGCTTTCCAGAGGAATTACAGTAAATCATTCCCTTGGAGACATGCCAGACAGCTCCGCACACAGCCAGAGCTTCCCAGGAATGAGTCTCATGCCAGGAGCTTCACAGCTAGGAATAGTGCGCAGGAGACAATGGTGCACGGGCCCCCCTGGGTGGGGAGGGGTCTGCCTGGTATAAGGGGTCCTCCCTCCCTGTCTCAAATGTCAGGTTCGATACAGCTGCAAGGCTCTTAAAATCTCCTGCTCTTTGGTATGCCTGCAAGAGAGAAAACAGGACAGGGTGATGCTTCAGACCCGCCCACCCTGTTTCCACCCCATGATCTGTGATGATTTCCAAAGGACAAAATGGCTGGAAATGCCCCGAGGCAGGGCACAGTGTCAGAGAGGGGAGGTGCTGGGGGCGACCTGCCCCAGCCCGTCAGCCCAGAGAGGAGGTGCTGTGGGAGTACCTGCCCCAGCCTGTCAGCCCAGAGGGGAGGTGCTGGGGTGGGGGGGCTCTGCCCCAAGCCTGTCAACCCAGAGGGGAGGTGCTGGGGGGTCGCTGTCCCAAGCCCGTTAGCTCAGAGGGGAGGTGCTGGGGAGGAGGGAACCTGTCCTAAGTCCATTAGCTCAGAGGGGAGGTGCTGTGGGGAGACCTGCCCCAAGCCCGTCAGCCCAGAGGGGAGGTGCTGGGGGGGGGGGCTCTGCCCCAAGCCTGTTAGCTCAGAGGCGAGGTGCTGGCAGGGGGGGAACCTGCCCTAAGCCCATTAGCTCAGAGGGGAGGTGCTGGGGGGGGACCTGCCCTAAGCCCGTCAGCCCAGAGGGGAGGTGCTAGGGGGCACCTGCCCCAAGCCCGTCAGCCCAGAGGGGAGGTGCTGGGGGGGGCTCTGCCCTAAGCCCGTCAGCTCAGAGGGGAGGTGCTGGGGGGGAGCTGTCCCAAGCCTGTCAGCCCAGAGGGGAGGTGCTGGGGGGGGCTCTGCCCCAAGCCCATTAGCTCAGAGGGGAGGTGCTGAGGGGGGACCTGCCCTAATCCCGTCAGCTCAGAGGGGAGGTGCTGGGGGGGACCTGCCCCAAGCCCGTCAGCCCAGAGGGGAGGTGCTGGGGGGGGGAACCTGCCCTAATCCCGTCAGCTCAGAGGGGAGGTGCTGGGGGGGGACCTGCCCTAATCCCGTCAGCCCAGAGGGGAGGTGCTGGGGGGGGGAACCTGCCCTAATCCCGTCAGCCCAGAGGGGAGGTGCCGGGGGGGAGCTGCCCCAAGCCCGTCAGCCCAGAGGGGAGGTGCTGCGGGGGACCTGCCAAACAGCCAGATAGCAGCACTCGGCCTGCCCCATTGCCATCTCCACACTGTCCAGGCACAGGTGACCGGATATCTATAGGGACATTTCCCAATATCTGGGGCTTTGTCTTGTACAGGGGCCTATTACTCCCCACCGCCGTCCCGATTTTTGACACATGCTATCTGGTCAGCCTACCCAGGCAGCCGTCCGGATGGGCTGTCGCAAACCCCAGCCGTCTCGGAAGAGCCCCGTCCCCCTGCGTCCCGGAGCGCAGCGAGCTGGCTCCAGGCCCCCCTGCCCTCCGTGGACAGCCTGGGTCCATGCCAGCCTGTCTGCAGGGCAGCGGGGGAAGGGCGCTGAGCTGGTAGGGAATGGGCACGGGGGGCAGGGCTGAGGCAAGAAGGCCCATGCCAGAGGAATTGGCCGGGGTCTGGGGAAGCCAGCAGGGAAGCGCTGGCCCAGCAGTGAATGGGGGAGACACGTCTGCCAGGTCCTGAGACAGCCAGAAGGGAGACAGGCTAGTAATTTATCCCACTGGGGCTGAGGAGCAAGGGTGATTTCCTCACCACCCGGTGGCATGGGGGCTGCAGCAGACACCAGCGACGCAGGGCTCCCAGGGACGCTTCCTTTTCACTGGGCAATGGCACCGAAGATGCTCCACAAAGAGTCCAGCTCCAGGGACAAGTGCACTGTGTATACCTGGGCTCACACTGCTCTCTGGGCCCAGCAGCTGCCACCAAGAGTTGCAGGGAGGGGGCCATGAGAAAGCAGAGAGGAGCCTGTACTGGACAAAGTTCATCTGACCTCAGCAGGAGACATGTGTAACAATCCCCAGCCTCCAACTTTCAGCACTAAAGCACAGACCTCTGCCTCTTGAGCTAAAGGAGTAGCTCCATCAGGGGGCAGTAGTAGTAGGCTGTTATCCCCTCTATGGACTAGCTCCAAAGTGGGTGGCATATGAATGGATGTTAGTGTGCATACCTGTTGTGTATGTGCAGGCATGAGTCAGAATGTGTGTATGTCCATGCACGTATATTTGCACACACATGTCGGTGTGTGTACTTGTGCATCTGCAGAAGCATGCGTGTCTGTGTGTGGGCTCACGTGCCAGTGCCTTGGGTTCCTCTGGCTTTGTCACAGCAGATGAGTTTGATGCCTGTGATTCTGTCCCTATGACAATAGCTTTGCATGTAACGTATTCATGAGCCTTTCCCTTGTGTCTTCAAGGCTGCTGCCGTGTGCATGCCAGCCGGCTCACACCCCCCTCTGGAGAAGGGCTGTCCCTGACATCAGCGAGTGCTCGCCGAATCGCACTCTATAATTGTACCTGCTGACGTAAGGAGGTCACCAACCAGCCGTGTGAATGAAACTTCAGAGTCCTGCATCCCTCTGTGTCTGCAGGCGGCTCTGGAGGGGGAGCAGCAAACACCAGGCTGCAAACTCTGTAGGACCCCGAGGAGCCTGCACCATGGAAGGGAGGGAGTGTGGGGCCCAATCAGGAACTGTGATTCACAATTAACATGGAGGAGACATGGGGTAAAGAGTCTGGGTGGGGAAACCATAAGCCAGAGAGTGACCAGAAGCAAAGTCACAGCCCCAGCCCTCCCCACGGTACCAGGGAAGTTGGAACCAAACCACAGGCCAGACCTCGATTTTACAGATCACCCCCGCTCCCTTCAAAACATGCTGGTCCCAAGCTGCGTGGCATCCAAACCTCCTCGGGCGTTGGGCTGTACGGAGGCTGGAGGTTGGCGGTTGAGCCGGTCTCCGTCCGACATGCTGTCAGCACATGTGCTAGGACTCACGCTCCAGCCTGTGGCACCAAGACTATGGATCCCAGCATGAAATGTAGGGAGGCCACGGTGCACGCAGCAGGAGCCCAGCATGCAGGAACCTGTAGTCTCCATTGGCCCTCACCTCTCTATTCAAGTCAGCAGCAGCAGCATCAAGGCAAATCCGAAAGGGACATCAGATCACAGGCCACCCGGCTCAGTCTCTAGCTAGGTCCTTTAGACATGCCAGCCATCCAACAGATTCTTTGGAAAGCACGCTTCATAATTCGTTGGTTTTCCGTCCTAATAAAATGTCCCTACCAAGAAAGCCACCACAACCAAATCAGTGCTCACTGAGGCGACTGGCAGATTCGGCTATAAATATCCTCATTGCTGATCTTGTCCTGCCACTTAATACGGAGCAGCTGACAAACACGATGAGATGCATTCAAGATAAGCTCTAATCTGTGACATTTTTTGCAGGTTATCTTCAGCCCTCGGGCTCTTGGTAAGTTTCCAACAAAGCCTGCAGTTGGGCCAAGCATGTCCATCGCACTAACATACTGTTCCATGTGAGCTTCAGCTGCTGGAAGAGCTCCTCGCTGCATCCTGGTGAGATTCCACGCTGGGCTTTGGGGTGAACCTTCTGAGTAAACATAAGCACATAAGAACGGCCATACAGGGTCAGACCAAAGGTCCATCTAGCCAAGTATCCTGTCTGCCGACAGTGGGCAGTGCCAGGTCCCCCAGAGGGAATGAACAGAACAGAGCAATTTTTATCAAGTGCTCCATCCCCTGTCATCTAGTCCCAGCTTCTGGCAGTCAGAGGTTTAGGGACACCCAGAGCATGGGGTTGTGTCCCTGACCGTCTTGGCAAATAGCCTCTAATGGACCTGTCCTCCATGAATTTACCTAGTTCTTTTTTGAACCCAGTTATACTTTTAGCCTTCACTACATCCTCTGGCAATGAGTTCCACAGGTTGACGGTGTGTTTTACTTTTGTTTGTTTTAAAATTGCTGCCTGTTAATTTCATTGGGTGACGCCTGGTTCTTGTGTTCTGGGAAGGGGTAACTAACGCGTCCCGATTCACTGTCTCCCCACCAGGCGTGACTGTGCGGACCCCTGTCACCTCCCCCCGTAGTCGCCGCTTTTCCCAGCTGAACAGTTCCAGCCTTTTTTCTCACTTCTCCTCTGGCAGCCATCCCATCCCCCTCAGCATTTCTGTGGCCCTTCTCAGGACTTTTTCCAGTTCTAGTCTATCTTTTTCTGAGATGGGGTGACCAGACCTGCAGGCAGTATTCCAGATGCGAGTGTCTCATGGATTCATATAGTGGCATTATATATTCTGCCTTAATATCTCTCCCTTTCCTAATGGTTCCTAACGCTGTTCGCTTTGTTTACTGCTGCTGCACATTGAGCGGTTGTGTCCAGAGAACTGGCCACGATGACTCCAAGATCTTTCTTGAGTGGTAACAGCTCATTTAGACCCATCATTCTGTATGCATCGCTGGGATTGTGTTGTCCAATGTGCATTACTTTGCACTTATCAGCATTGAATTTCATCTGTCATTTTCTTGCCAAGTCATTCAGTCTTGTGAGATCCCTTTGTAACTCCTCACAGTCTGCTTAACTACTTGAATAGTTTTTTTCATCAGCAAACTCTGCCACCGCATTGTTTACCCCGTTTTCCAGATCATTGATGAATATGTTAAACAGCACTGGGGCCCAGTTAGGCTGACCAGACAGCAAGTGTGAAAAATTGGGACAGGGGTGGAGAGTAATAGGAGCCTATATAAGAAAAAGCCCCAAATATCGGGACTGTCCCTATAAAATCGGGACATCTGGTCACCCTAGTCCCAGTACAGATCCCTGGGGGACCCTGCTATTTCCTTCTCTCCATTATGAAAACTGACCATTGATTCCTACCCTTTGTTTCCTGTCTTTTAACCAGTTACTGATCCAGGAGAGGACCTTCCCTCTTACCCCATGACTCCTTATTTTGTTTAAGAGCCTTTGGTGAGGGACCTTGTCAAAGGTTTTCTCAAAGTCCAAGTACGCTGTATCCACTGGATCCCCCCTGCCCACATGTTTGTTGACACCGCCAGAGAATTCTAACAGATTGCTGAGGCCTGATTTCCTCTTACACAAGCCATGTTGACTCTTCCCCAACATATTGTGTTCATCTCTGTGTCTGATAATTCTGTTCTTTACTATAGTTTCAACCAATTTGCCTGGGACTGAAGTCAGGCTTACCGGCCTCTAATTGCTGGGATCACCCCTGGAGCCTTTTTAAAAAACCTGCATCACATTATCTAGCTGCCAGTCATCTGGTACAGAGGCTGATTGAAGCGATGGGTTACACACCTCTGTTGGTAGTTCTGCAAATTCATATCTGAGTTCCTTCAGAACTCTTGAGTGATACCACATGGGCCGGGTGCCTTGTTCCTGTGAAATTTATCCATTTGTTCAAAACCTCCTCTGCTGACACCTCAGTCTGGGGCAGTTCCTCAGATCTGTCACCTAAAAAGAATGTCTGAGGTGTGGGAATCTCCCTGACATCCTCTCCAATGAAGACCAATGCAAAGAATTCATTTAGCTTCTCTGCAACAGCTTTGCCTTCGGTGAGTGCTCCTTTAGCACCCTGCTCATCCACTGGCCCCACTGATTGCTTGACTGGCTGCCTGCTTCTGATGGACGTAAAAGAAATTGCTGTTTGTTTTTGTGTCTTTTGCTAATTACTTTACAAATTCTTTTTTGGCCTGCCTAATCACACAGTTACATTTGACTTGCCAGAGTTTATGCTCCTTTCTCTTTTCCTCAGTAGGATTTGACTTCCAATTTTTAAAGGAGGCCTTTTTGCCTCTAAATGCCTCTTCTACTCTGCTGTTTAGCCATGGTGGCATGTTTTGGTCCTCTTACTGTGGGTTTTGTTTTAATTTGGGGTATACATTTCGTCTGAGCCTCTATTACGGTGTTTTTTAAAGGTTCACATGCAGCTTGCAGGCATTTCACTCTTGTGACTGTTCCTTTCCATTTCCATTTAACTCCCCTCCTCCTTTTTATGTCGTTCCCCCTTTAAATGTCGTTAAATGCTACTGTGGTGGGTTTCTTTGGTATTTCCGCCCCTACAGGGATGTTACATTTAATTACATTAGGGTCACTATGACCAAGCGGTTCAGGTGTATTCACCTCTTGGATCAGATCCTGTGCGGCATTTAGGACTAAATCAAGAATTGCCTCCCCCTTGTGGGTTCCAGGACCAGCTGCTCCGTGAAGCCATCATTGACTCACACGGGACCTGTCCAGAACCCGGCTGGCCCGGGACTCCCTCCGCTTTGCAAAGCCCAGCTCAGTCCTTCTTCTGGCTGATGCTTCTCATTCCAGCTGCCTCTGCACTCCCCAGGGGCAGCCAGGTGGAAGTCTGTTCCCAAGGTTTTTGTGACCCCAATTAAATCCAGGCAGATATGGGAATCTCGGTGAGCGTGTGATCATCGCTGGCAGCAGAGCCCTGGGACAGAGACTGGTCAGCACCAGGGTGATGCTGGGAGCCTCATTACTTTAGGCAATAAAAACTGGCGTGGAGAAGGCACAGCAGAACCAGCTATGGGACCATCCTGTACTGGCCCCCGGGGCGGCTAGACTAGGTGGGGGCTTGGTAAGCCCGTCCGGCTGGCTCACAATGCTCTGGGCGGGCGGCACCATCTGCTGATGCCGTACCAGAGGAGGGTGACGGATGGATTCATAATCACAGCAGCAATTATAGGTTGTAATTTTGGTTCATTTAAGGAGCTCCTTAATCAACAAGGCAATTACTGTTGCCGCCCTCAGCCTAGGGAAGGAGTGCAGAGAGCGTGTGCTGCTGTGTCTCCGGGGGCGAAGGGGGGTGGGCTGGAAGAGCAGAGAGGTAGGTGGATGTTGTCTAGATTCTCCCCCGCGCCCCCTAAGGCCCAGGAGAGGATGCTGACGGCACGAGCTGCGGAGGCCTCGGGAAATGATATCACGAGGCTACGGCTTGTTCCAAGAGGCTGGTGGTCTCACGCCGGCCTGTGTAACCTTGCCCTGGCCCCAGCCCAACCTGCATTGCTAGCCTGTGGCGAACACCCCTACTACGAAAACCTGCTGCTGTCCCGTGAAGGAGATAGGGCCAGCTGTCACCTTGACTCCCTGCCATTCAGCACCCCGCGGGGAGCAGCCAGAGCCGAATCTAGCTCCTGGTGCCCGCTCCTCCCCGAGACGCATGGCGTCTGCCAGGCTCCTGCTGGGGGCGGGAGTTTCATGGGAAGGGAATGGACATTGCAGGGGCATTTTGCAGCACCCCTGATTGACGGAGTTTCTGGAGTGCTTCCCAGCACAGCCCTGCCGTCCATCCCTGGCTTGCACCCCATGTCTCCTGCCCTTTCCCTAGCCAGACGTTCCCAGAGTCTCACCCCCCACTTACCCCCCGTCTCATGTGAAAGTCGCTAGGTTTGGGAACCTCACTGGACAGAAGCGAGCCTGGGGTGCCGGGACCCGTTCGCTTGTTCTGCAGCAGCACTGGTCGGAGTCCAGGGATGACGGGGATTGAGCGTGTCTGCACTGACATGCGATGGCCCAGGCCGGCACCATGATGGACTGGGGCGTCCGGCAAACGGAAAGAGACACCTTTGTCTGGGACGCTGCAAATGGGTTGGCCAGATGGATGGGATAGTGATGGCCAAGCCCTGCTGGGCCCTGTGGAAGGCGGAGCGCAGAACAGGGCCACCGGTATGGTCCCCATGGATCTTGCGCAGTGCCCAGGGCCCTGGCAGCAGGGCATCTCCTAGTAAGATCCCTGGACCCCTCAGTCCAGGGAATTCTCTGGTGCATGCAACCTGCAACCTGACCAACCAGGCAACCAGGGCTTGGACATCAGATTGGCAGTCTCTGGCATGTAAGCACTAGGATTCCTCCTGTCCCCTCCCCTGTGCTGCACTGGCATTCCCTTCCCAATTATTTCCCCTTCCTCTCCATTTCGCTCCTTGCTGGCGGATTCCAAGCCCGGCTTTGGGCACTGCTGATCTCCAATGTCCCGCCACCACACTGAGACCGCACCATCCTGGCGTCCAGAGGGCTCAGGGGAGGAGACCAGGGCATTCAAACACATCAGAGCTACATACATGAAAAACACCTACAGCAGAGCCAGGCCTGGGGCAGGTAATTGCAGTGGGGCTGGGCAGATGCAGGGTAAATGCAACAGAGCAGAGCTTGAAGTGTAGATGTAGCCTAAGTGTTAGGGGCTTCCTGGTCCTGTTTGCAGGCTAGGGGGCTCTGTAGGGAACTGTGTGATCTAGGTCAGTGATTCTCAATGAGGGGGACATGTATTATTGGGGGTACGCAGAGGTCGTCCAGGGGGTACGTCAACTCATCTAGATATTTGCCTAGTTTTAAAACAAGCTACATAAAAAGCACCAGCAAAGTCAGTACAAACTAAAATTTCATACAGACAATGACTTGTTTGTACTGCTCTATAGACTATTCACTGAAATGCAAGCACAATATTTATATTCCAATTGTTTTATTTTATAATTATATGGTAAAAATGAGAACGTCAGCAATTTCTCAGTAATATTCTGCTGTGCCACTTTTTATATTTTTATGTCTGATTTGTAACAAGTAGTTTTTAAGTGAGGTGAAACTTGGGGGTACGCAAGACAAATCAGACTCCTGAAAGGGGTACAGTCGTCTGAAAAGGTTGAGAGCCACTGATCTAGGTCTTCAGCAGTCAGTCCGCAAAGAGCCAATTTAAAGCAAGGTGGTTTGAGTTGTGCCACTCTGCCTTAGAGAGCAGCCTGCTTTGTTTCTCTCTGTTTTTGTTGTTGTGTGTTAGGGTCATGGATTCTAAGAAATAAAGTTGTGTTACATTGCAGCCTTCCAGCAAGAATATTTATGTTTTTATCTAATGTCTCTGTGTGGATGTTGTGATCATAACATTGTACCCTTGGAGATTTTGTCTCACCTTTGACCGAACCCCAAACTCAAAGCACATGCAGCCTCAAACACCAAATCTGCCTATCTCAAGTGTGCTTCAAGCTGGGAGCAGGAGTGCATCTGCTAGTCACCCTTCTTCCCATCTCACAAACAAGGGCTGTTCAATGACAATGGAAGGTGTCAAATTCAGAATGGATCAAAGGAAACATACTGACACACAACACACAAGTAGCCAGTGGAACTCAGTGCCACAAGATAGCGCTGAGGCCAAGAACCTAGCAGGAATGGGAAAAGGACTGGACATTTCATTGGGAGCAAGACTATCCAGAGTTGCAGCAGTACGGATTGAAAGAAAACTAACCAAGAAACCTGGAAGAGGCTGTAAACCCTCCTGCTACAGTGCATAAGCCAACCTCTCACTGACAGCATCTGGGGGAAATTTCCCCAGGGGTAGGTTATCCCATCACTGCTGCCTGCAGGGTTCTTGCATCTTCCTCTGAATCATCTGGGACCGGCCACTGCCTGAGCTGGAATCCTGGGCTAGCTGGTCTGATCCCATCTGGCAGTTCCTATGATGCTCAGTGTGACACAGACATGCCCAAACATGCTTGGCAGGTAGATTACATCTCTGCCCAACCATTTGCTTGATATCGCATTGAAGGGGTTCATGTGGGGTGTGACAGAGTGGGAATTTTTCATAATATTTAGTGTGTGCCTCAGTTTCCTCTATGTGGTGCCTGGTAACTAGGTGGTGGGGAAAGGTTGTTTACTCTTTGCAGAGATCCAGAGATCCAGGTGTGACTGACATCTAGCTGCCTGGGGCCTGAGCCCCATACCCATGGAGAGTCCCAGAAGACAACGGCCACTCCAGCTGCCCGGACATTTGGCACCTAGCAACTAACAACCATGAATGGCTGACCCTGACCCTTGGCAGGAAGCCAGTGGGGGTCTGACCAGCTGGAGAACAAAGGGCTAAGGAGGAAGCCAGGTGACAATGGCTGCCAAGAACAAGGACAAAGGACGGAGGAGGGGCCAGGGAGGTTGTTAAGTGTGGGCTGTTGGTGGTGGGAGATGCTCCTGCACTGGAACTAAGGAGGGGTCAGAGGGCTCTGGGACTGACCCAGCTGGACTTTGCTGTAACTTTCCGTTCTCTGTGTTAACTAAGGACTTTCTACTCTGTGTCCCAGACAGCTAATACCTCTCCTGCTGCTGCCCCGCTGGCTGGGAGTCGCTGCAGAGACAGGAGGTCGGGGGGGCATTGCTCCCTTTGGGGGTGCAAGTCTCCCTCCGGTGTCTAGCTCAGGTGGACTCACAGCCCGGAGCTCACGGCGTTAAGTAAGGGGGCTGAAGGCTCCAAGGGTCAGTCCCAGGAGGCCGTGAGGCTACGGTGCTGACCCCCGTGAGAGTGTGACCCTAAGGGGCTGACAGACTGAAGGCTCCTCCCAGGGACTGTTCCAGAGCCATGCGAGAGCACCGGGCCCGTGGATCCGTGGCATGGGGTCTCTGCCGAGAGCCAAGAACTAGCTGGTCGTCATGGTTCTTCTGAGATGTTTGTATGGGAATCAGTTGTAGAGCTCTGAGACCTGGTGGGAGCGAGACCTCTCACCTGAGACCTCTCACCGCAACAGGAGAACAATGGGCGTCCCTGGAGACAGCCTGTGTTTAGTGTCTGGTGAAGTTTCAGGCCTCAGTGACAAAGGAACCCCAGGAGATTTCCCAGGAGAGGGGGCCGCTCTCCGAAGAGACAATAGGCTGTAACTGTATCAGAGAGAAGAAATGGCCCGTCACAGAGGAGAGACTCTGTCAGTGGGGGGTCTCATGAACTCCAGCTCTCTGGACTGGAGACGTGCTGAAGAACTAACGGGTGGGTGAGAAATCCCGTCGTAGACAGGGAAGTTCCTTGTTAATAAGCGCAGGCTCTAGACGACATTTCATGTTGTTCTTTTACCTGTAACCTCCTGTTTCCGAATCCTTTTACTCGCCTTGATTGGGAATCGTCACCGCAGGCTCTGTGAAGTAACCTTCCACCTGGGCTGATTATAAACCCGTCTACACATCAGGGGAGCACTGAACGAGCTGAGACCAGGTAGCTGGGGGGCGCGGTCTCCATGGCAGCAGCAGATCCGTGTGCACTGTGGGTGTCCAGAAGATAAGGGCCTGGGCGTGCGAGTGTAACAAAGTGGGGTGTGCCAGTTGCTAGCCTGCACTGGGAAAGAGCGGGGCTCACGGAGCCTGGAGCACCCTGTGTTTCTAGCAGCCGGGGAGCGTTTCCCCTGCTGGCCCCAGACAAGGCTCCCTCCTGCCACGAGCAGGGGGTAGTCATTTGCCCCGGACCCCTGAAAAGTGTCACGCTCCATCACTGCGTAGCCAGCCAGTGACGGGGATGTTGAGGGCCAGCATCTCCTGGGCTTCCTAGGACGAGGCAAGGAAGCCTGCTTGGGGACTGTGGCTGTTCTTAGCTCCCCAGGGGCCCCTTTCCCCAGGGCTGCCCAGCTGGGGCTGTATCAATCGCAGTGCTGATGGCTGTTAGCAGTGTGATGCATTGGCTGGCTGGCTGCGTAGCGGGGGAGTGACTGATGGAGTGACCGACTGGCTGGTTAATGGATAAGATTGCTGCCGGTGCGGCCAGCCTGGTACGGTGCCTAGAAGAAACTGGGCTCCTACCCCAGGGATGGCAGAAACTCATGAGTCAGATGGTGCTAGTCAGAACAGCTCTTCGCACGAGCTGAGCAGGGCAGGGCAGGGACCGGGGCACTGCCCGAGGAGATACCCCTGTAGGACTCAGTCTCCTCCCACTCCCCTTTGCTCTGAGGGGCGAGCAGCCAGTCCAGTCAGCACCCCCTCTGCCAGCTCTGCTGCACTGGCCAAGGCCCAGGCGCCCCTCCCTGCTCACCCCTGGGCACCAGCACTCCAGGTCCAGGGGGAGGGAGCAGTTATGACTTCCCTCTACCGGCACGTGGCTAAGCCATGCTCCAGCACCGATGCTGCACAGAATTGTAGAATCATAGGACTGGAAGGGAGAGGTCTCTAGTCCAGTCCCCTGCACTCATGGCACGGCTAAGTATTATCTGGACCATCCCTGGAAAGGTGTTTGTCCAGCCTGCTCTTAAAAACCTCCAGTGACGGGGATTCCACAACCTCCCTCGGCAATTTATTCCAGGGCTTAACCACCCTCACTGGAAGTTTTTCCTAATGTCCAACCTAAACCTCCCTTGCTGCAATTTAAGCCCATTGCTTCTTGTCCTGTCCTCGGAGGTTAAGAAGAACAATTTACCCGCCTCCTCCTTGTAACAACCTTTTACACACTTGAAAACTGGTATCATGTCCCCTCTCAGTCTTCTCTTCTCCAGACTAAACAAACCCAGTTTTTTCAATCTTCCCGCATAGCTCATGTTTTCTAGACCTTTCATCATTTTTGTTGCTCTTCTCTGGACTTCCTCCAATTTGTCCACATCTTTCCTGCCATATGGCGCCCAGAACTGGACACAAGACTCCAGCTGAGGCTGTATCAGTGCAGGGTAGAGCGGAAGAATTACTTCTCGTGTCTTGCTTACGACACTCCTGCTAATACAGCCCAGAAGGATGTTTGGTTTTTTTGCAACCGTGTTACACTGTTGACTCATATTTAGCTTGTGATCCACTATGACCCCCAGATCCCTTTCCGCAGTACTCCTTCCTAGGCCGTCATTGCCCACTGTGTATGTGTGCAACCGATTGTTCCTTCCTCGGAGGAGTACTTTGCATAGGAAGGGACAGTCGTCATGGTCTCTGAGCTCCAGGCACTGCTCTCTCCAGGCCCAGTTTGAAACAGCCCTCGCCATGGGGCTCGTCCCCTGGGAGATAGAGGCTCTCCTCCTGCCCTGACTGGACGGCAGCGTGGTTGGTGGGTGTTGCTGTGACCGCCGGCCACTCTTTGGCGGCCTGGGCAGGGTGAGCTGACGGGTCTCGGATTGGCTCCTCGTGGGGAGGTGCCACGTCTCCAGAAGCGCCGGGGTCCCTCCAGGGCAGGGGTGCAGTGCCCGGGCAGGGCCGTGTGTTGGAGGAGCTGGCTAAGGGCAGCGTGCAGAGGGTGATGTAGCTAATGCCTATAAGTGCCTTGCAGATAAGCTGGCTCTGTCCATGCCCAGCAGGGATGGGTCTGAGAGCTGTCACCTAGCTGATGACCTTGCCACGGGGCTGCTGCTGACACGGCCCAGCGTTGGGGTCCCAGCTGAGTCTGTGTGAGCTGCCACCATCCCCCACCGGCCACCGCGCAGCGCATTTCCCAGCTCCCCACACAGGCTCCAGCTGGCAGAGGCAGCGTTCGCAGCACTCACACGCTGGAGTGCTCCGGAGACACATGATGATGATGAGCAATAATGACTGGCATCCGCAGAGCGCTTGTCATCAGCTATGCAGAGTGCTTCCAGCCCCGCCCTGGGTGCCTGACAGTTGGCACGCTGGATGGGCAGAGACAGATTGCCTCACCTCGTGTGGAAATGCACCCCCTCTGGGGCGCAGCGGGGCAGCTGTTTAACAGCCACCCAATAGTGCCACTGAGCCGTTTGGGGCAGGAAGGGAGGAAGAATCACCAGGAGCACCAGGACTGCTAGCCACACCAGGGAGCAGCCGCAGGCCAGGAGGGGTTCCCTGGACTCTGCCAAGCAGAGCTCCCAGCCCAGGGGTCTCCCCGCCCCGCCCTGGAGAACCCACACACGTCAGCGATGTCAGCAGGCTGCAGGTTTGTTTCTGTCTGCCGATGGTTGTTAGCTCCAAGCTTCACCCTGCCACTGATCTCACCCGCCTGCCTGTCAGGCTCCCTCTAGCCATCCCTTCCCCACATCTCCCCAGCCCCTATTTGCTCACCCCTCCCACTCTCCCCACCTGGTCCGTCTGACCGCTTCCAGGGTAGCCCCATCCAAAGCAGACACCCACCAGAGCCTCTGTCCCAGGCTCCTGCTGAGCCCAGCCCCTCCTTCCTGAGGGCTCTGCCTTCTCCCCCTGATTCACACTCTCTTCTGCCCACCCCCAGGGCTCAGGTCTCAGCCTTCCCAGGCTCCTGTCCACCTCCCATAAGGCCACTGCGGAGAAACTAAATGAATTCTTTGCATTGGTCTTCACGGCTGAGGATGTGAGGGAGATTCCTACACCTGAGCCATTCTTTTAGGTGACAAATCTGAGGAACTGCCCCAGATTGAGGTGTCATTAGAGGAGGTTTTGGAACAAATTGATAAACTAAAGAGTAAAAAGTCTCCAGGACCAGATGGTATCACCCAAGAGTTCTGAGGGAACTCAAATGTGAAATTGCAGAACTACTAACTGTGACATGTAACCTATCATTTAAAGCAGCTTCTGTGCCGAATGACTGGAGGATAGCTAATGTGACGCCAATTTTTAAAACAGGGTCCAGAGGTGATCCTGGCAATTACAGGCTGACAAGCCTGACTTCAGTACCGGGCAAACTGGTTGAAACTATAGTAAAGAATAAAATTGTCAGACACAGAGGTGAACATAATTTGTTGGGGAAGCGTCGACATGGGTTTTTGTAAAGGGAAGTCATGTCTCACCAATCTACTAGAATTCTTTGAAGGGATCGACAAGCATGTGGACAAGGCGGATCCAGTGGATATAGTGTATTTAGATTTTCAGAAAGCCTTTGACAAAGTCCCTCACCAAAGGCTTTTAAGCAAAGTAAGCTGTCATGGAATAGCAGGGAAGGTCCTCTCATGGTCTGGTAACTGGTTAAAGATAGGAAACAAAGGGTAGGAATAAATGGTCAGTTTTCCGAATGGAGAGAGGTAAATAGTGGTGTCCCCCAGGGGTCTGTACTGGGCCCAGTCCTATTCAACATATTCATAAATGATCTGGAGAAAGGGGTAAACAGTGAGGTGGCAAAATTTGCAGATGATACAAAACTACTCAAGATAGTTAAGTCCCAGGAAACTGCAAAGAGCTACAAAAGGATGTCTCAAAACTGGGTGACTGGGGAACAAAATGGCAGATGAAATTCAAAGTTGATAAATGCAAAGTAATGCACATTGGACAACATAATCCCAACTCTGCATATAAAATGATGGGGTCTAAATTAGCTGTTACCACTCAAGAAAGATCTTGGAGTCACTGTGGAGAGTTCTCTGAAAACATCCACTCCATGTGCAGCGGCCGTCAAAAAAGGGAACAGAATGTTGGGCATCGTTAAGAAAGGGAGAGAGAATAAGACAGTAAATATCATATTGTCTCTATGTAAATCCATGGTACGTCCACATCTTGAATACTGCGTGCAGATGTAGTCGCCCCATCTCAAAAAGATCTATTGGACTTGGAAAAAGATCAGAAAAGGGCAACAAAAATGATTAGGGGTATGGAACGGCTTCTGTATGAGGAGAGATTAATCAGACTGGGACGTTTCAGCGTGGAAACAAGACGACTAAGGAGGGATGTGACAGAGCTCTATAAAATCATGCCTGGTGGGGAGAAAGTAGACCAGGAAGTGTTATTTACTCCTTCTCATAACATAAGAAATGGGGGTCACCCAATGAAATGAACTGGCAGCAGGTTTAAAACAAACAACAGGAAGTATTTCTTCACACAACGCACAGTCAGCCTGTGGAACTCCTTGCCAGAGGATGTTGCGAAGGCCAAGACTATACCAGGGTTCAAAAAAGAACTAGATAAGCTCATGGAGGATAGGTCCATCGATGGCTATTAGCCAGGATGGTCAGGGAGGGTGTCCCTAGCCTGTTTGCCAGAAGCTGGGAATGGGCGACAGGGGATGGATCACTTGATGATTCCCTGTTCTGTTCATTCCCTCTGGGGCACCTGGCATTGGCCACTGTCGGCAGACAGGATACTGGGCTTGATGGACCTTTGGTCTGACCCAGTACAGCTACTCTTATGTTTTTATGTTCCCCCCTTCCTGGCCAGCCCTCCAGACCTCCTCTGGCACCCCACAGCCATCTACCCCCCCAACAGCCCGCTCTCCACTGCTGACCTTTCTTCTCTCCAGTTCCACCCAGCGCAAGTGTAGCGGGTTGGGGCTAATTGAACAGGGCCCTTAAAGAGGCCGGCCACCCCATTCTAGGCCCCCAGCCCTCCCAGGTATCATCATGGTGCACAGAGATGGTGGGGCTCCATGTGCTGGCAGCCCAAAGCAGGCCAGGTCAGGTTTGCTGGGTCTGTGCTTTGCTTTTTCTTGTTACATTCATGTTCGCTCCAGCACTCCATGGCAGACCCGGGTACCCCAGCGGTTGAGTTTGGGGTGGCGGACCCCTGTGTTCTGGGAGAGCATGGGGGTTGGGAGCAGAAGGTCCCACTGTGCAGGGGTGACCCTCAGCAAAGTACTTTGTAAGCAAATATTTTCACTCTACAGCAAAACCTGCCTGAATGGCCATTTGCCCCAGGCCCCCCCCCCACTCCTCCATGCCCCCTTTAAAGCATTCTCGAGGTTTCTAGCACGTTTGTTCCACCTCTGCATAAAGATCCCCTACTTCAAGGCTGCTCATTTTGCCAGTCCCTTGGTTCACCACTTAAGGCCAGTTTCACTGGCTCGTTATTTCGTTGTATGCTTTATTCATCCAGCACCCAAACGAGCCCTGGACCCCTGGAGAGCGGGAACCCGTCCCTGTCCCAAGCAGTTCACAAGCTGCAGCGAGTAATTCCTCAAGCCCGGAAGAGGGGGCGAAAGGCCAAGGGAGACGGAGTGAGACCTGCCGGGGCTTAGATTGGTGCCTCGGAAACTGTCTGGTTTGACTGAGGGCAGGTTGGGGAGCTGGGGCAGGGCGGCTTCTCTGCCCCTTGGCGCCTTTCGATCAGGCCGAGGCGTCTCTGTCTCAGTGAGGCACTGTGGCTGCACCAGAGGTGATGGACTGGATGCAGGGATCACTGGAGGAGAGTCCCTGGCCTGTGCTGTGCGGGAGACCAGACTGGATGTGATGGGTCCCAAGAGGAGCAGGGGCTGGGCTGGGACAGCGAGGGACGGCCCTGAGGGAGCGGAAAGGGGATGCGAGGGTGGAGGCCAGGGCGAGGTGCAGGGTGGGTGGGCGTGAGCAAGGCCAGGCAGCAGTGGGAAATTAGACTAGACTCCCCCAAATCCCCCGCTGGCGGATGGCATGGGAAGGGTGTGGCAGTGCTGGACCCCTTGACAAGCTGGCAGGGGGCTGGTGTTCCTGGAACTCCTGCCTGGGGGGCAGGGCTGGCGTTCCCCCAGGCAGGATGGCTCCTGCCAGGGCCATGTCTCTTGCGTCTGGCTCCAGCACCCAGCCTGTCTTCAAGCAAAGGGTGAAGGGGCCCAGGCTGCGCTGGCCGGAGGAGGGTGCTGCAAAGCTGCCGGCTGGCTGGGGAAGTCTCCATAGAGCCCGGCCGCGGCTCCGGAGACCAGGCAGCCAGACTCATACATCATTAAAAGACAGACATCAAGGGGCTGGAGGGAAGAGACTCTCCATGGGCGCCTCTCCCACCCCACAGCCTCCAGCAGAGCCGAGCCCGGGGCTCTGCGCAGGACGAGAGATTTCCCCTCGCTCCCCATGGTCAACGGCCAATTTCTGAGCCCAACGCTTGGGGGCTGAATGCCGCCCTTTGTGTCACTCAGGGGGGAGAGGGGGGCTGTGGGCGAGGTGCTCACATGTGCATCTATCTGCAGGTGTGATTTCCTGTTTCTGTGCCAGGGAGTTTCTCTCGCGGGGGGGTGGGGGGGGACACTTCTCTGCCACTCGGCGCCTTTCTCTCCGTGGGGGGGCTGAAGAGTGCGCCGGGAGGAGAGCTCTGAGGGAGCGGGTCACTATGTTTCTGTGAGGGAGGGGTTGTGCGTGCGTGTGTGTAGCTCTGTGTCTGTGTGTGTAGCTGTGTGGCACTGTAGTCTGAGGGAGTACTGGCTATGTGCAGGATTGTGATTCGGTGGGTGTGAGCTGCACTGCATGGCTGCGGAGGGACCTGGGAGTCTGTGGGTCTCTCTCGGGGGCGTGGGGGGCGTGTATGTGAAAGCAGGGCTGTCTGTCTGCACTGGCCGGGAGGAGAGGAGAGGAGAGATGTGTGTGTGTCCCTGTAGAGGGGGTGCATGTGTGTGAATCTGGTGGGGGGGGGGCCTGTGTTGGTGTGGAGGGTGTGTCCGTGTCCCGGGGTGTGTGTCTGTGTCTGTGTTGGTGTGGAGGATGTGTGTGTGTCCCTGTGGAGGGGGTGTGGTGTCTCTGTGCCATGTGTTTGCACACGGGGGCTCAGTGCCCTTTGCCGAGTGGCTGGGAACCCGCTGTCCGGACTCCAGGCCCCCAGCTCCCTGCTGCCTGGACCTGTCACACTCCCCTGGCTGGCAGTGCCCGGGCTCCGGGCTGCCTGGCGGAGGCTGCTCCCTTTGGGAAGGTGCGGGCCGGGAGACGGCAGGCTGCACAACAGAGGGCTAATATATGAACCTGTTAATGAGGGTGGCTGCCTGGAGGCACCCACGGGACGAGTTCAAGGAGACAGACGCGGCTTTGAACCGGCGCAAACTGCCAGCGGCTTCCCTTTGGGCTTAGTTCTGTCACGTGTTTGCCAGGGAGAGCAGCTCCTGTGTAGCAAGCAGGGATCGGTCACTTGTGGTTCATTTTAAGACGTCTCCTCAATGGGGCTGAGTAAGCGACTGATGACATGGATGACCCAGACACCCAATAGCACAAGGCTCGGCTCAAGTCAAAGAGCCGATATTTATTGGTATCACCCCTTGAAAGGAGAAAGGCGAGAGCTACTGCTGGATCCCTGCCCCTGGGGCCGTGCAAAAGCCAGATCTGCTGCAGACTCCCCCCTCCCCCAAAGTATTATTCCCACTTTGTACAAGGGGAAACTGAGGCACAAAAAGGGGGCATGAGTTGCCGAAAAGAACCATGGAGTCAGAGGCAGGATCATCTCACAGTTTTGTGCTCAGCCGGCTGTGGGTGTAGTTTTGGGGGTGACGGGCTGTGGGTGACACTACAGGCTGTGGGTGCTGTAGGTTTAGGGTGTAGTTCTAGAAATGGAACTGAGGCAGGACCCTCTGCCAGGCGAGGATCACCCTGCGGACCATAAGCTGATCCAGGCATCGTCACTGGAGACCAAACGGCCGCTTCACTAGAGAGGTGGGCACTTGGCAACACCTACCCACGTGGTCTGCGGCTGGGCACCGTGGGTAAGTTTAGCTAGCTGGAGAGATTAGATTGGCATGAGCTCCTTGTGCCTGGCCAGCTGCCCGGGGCGAGCAGGGGGAATGGGTAAGAAGTGCCATGCTGTTTCTATGGCAAATCCCGGAGCAGCTGGAGACTCAGCTCTGCTGACGCTGGAGACGCTGGGGGAAGGAAAGGAGTTCAGTGACCTCCAGATGGGCTGGGAGGAGGCAGGGGTCAGTGCCGGGGCCAGTCAGGCAGGGGCCCTGGGTCAGGGCAGGGCCTGGGTTCAGACTGGACACTGCTAAAATCTCTCAATCACTAGCTCCCAGCAGCCCAGCCCAGCTCGGGAGATTTCGGCCCTCTGGAGTGTCCAGTCCTGGAGATTTTAGTTGCACCTGACCGGAAGCAGGGGCTGAGGGCAGGCTAGCTCCATGCCCAGCTCCGTAGCCGGGTGCAGTTGAAAGGCTGCCCTGGCTTGAGGGGGATCCTGGTGTGCTCACTCTGGGGCAGCCTGGCTGTACCTACATAGCTCTCCCCGCCAACAGCCCCTAGCCTGGCCTGTGGCGGTGGGCACAGGGAGCCTGCCCCGTGGTGCGTACCGACCTGCCAGCACCTGGAACCTGCCCAAGAGACCCGCCAGCCCCCGGCACCAGCCAGACCAGCTCTGGGAAGGGTGTGATCTGGGCTCGTCCTACACACCCCCTGCTCCCCTCTGCTCCCAGCGAAGGGGCTTCAGCAGCCGGGGCCCTGAAAGGCAAGTGACGTGAGCAGCACCCGCTGGCCCCTCGCTGCCCTCCCCATGGGAGCAGCTCACACACCTAAAGCCCGGGGAGCAGAGGGGAGAGAGAGCGGCAACCCACCGGCTGCCTGCAGCGCTGCCCCTCAGCCCCACTGCAGCCAGGGGCTGCCCTGGTGTAAATGAGGGCAGGATTTGGCCCATGTTGTGGGGTGGTTCTGTGTCGTGTACGTGTCTGAGAGAACGGGTTGGGGTGGGTGGTGCTGGTGGGTACGTTGGCGGGGTATAGGTTTGGGGTGACGTGGGAGTGTATGTTTGGGGGTGGAGGACTGTGGATGATGGTACGAGGTGTAGGTTGGGGGTGATGGGCTGTGGGTGACCCCGTGGGTGACACCATGGGTGTAGTTTTGGGAGTGATGAGCAGAGAGCTCACCCCCAGGCTGAGCCCAGCCAACCACTGCCACTTTAACCATCCAACACAGCCTCACAGAGACAGCAACTCCACCCTCTTTGCTGTCTGCACGTGCCCCGGTTCGGTCCCTGTCTGCCCCGAGATGGGGGTCAAGCCGTCGGAGCTGGGAGGGTGAGTCACCGGACAGCCCCGCTCAGCAACAACGCTGCAGAGATGACCCAAGTTACTGGTTATTGGGCCTTCCTGCCCTTCCCTCCCTAGACATCAATGCTGAGCCAAAGTCACACCCCACATGTACCCCCCCACACACACATGCACCACACACACCCCCACGCACACACCCGTACCCCACACGCATGCACATGTACCCCATACGCACACCCACACACATGTACCCCCACACATATCCCACGCGCACACACATCCCACACACACACCCGTACCCACACACATGTACCCCATATGCACACCCCACACACATGTACCACCCCACACGCACACACACGTACCCACATGTACCCCACATGCACACACACACACACACGTACCCCCACGCATGCCCCACATGCATGCACATGTACCCCACATGCACACCCCCCACACATGTACCCCACACATACACACGCCCCACACACACCCGTACCTACACACATGTACCCACATGTACCCCATACACACACCCTACACACATGCACCGCACACCCCCACACCACACACACCCCCACGCGCACACACATACCCCATGCACCCACAGACATGTACCTTCCTAGGCTGCCATCTTGACATTAGCCCAGCCTTCAGTGCACAGCCATGTCAGCCGGAAGCTGGGAATGGGCGAGAGGGGATGGGTCACTCGATGATTCCCTGTTCTGTTCACTCCCTCTGGCACACCTGGCACTGTCCACTGTCGGCAGACGGGATACTGGGCAAGATGGACCTTTGGTCTGACCCAGTTGGGCCATACTTATGCTCTTATTAGCCAATCTCGGGGTGACAGGAACGGCTACCTGACTGTTCATGCCCACATGGGTTTGGGGGAATGCAAGGGATATATGTGGGGGGGTATTCTGCAGGGGTGAGGGGTGAGTGCGAGGGGGGGCATTCTGCAGGGGTGGGGGGCGAGTGCGGGGGGCGCTGACGGTGCTGCCTGTGGGAGCCAGCTGAGGTCACTCAATCAGGGTGATCTGCAAACAGACCGGGGCAGACAAACCCCAAACGCTGGGGGATATTCCAATACTTAGATTTACCCAGCCAGCCCAAAACAGCTTCTCTAGCACCTCCCTGGGTACTCAGACGTCCAAACAACGCAGTTCCCTTAAAGTACCAGCCTCAGGCCTCCATCCAGACACACATGTCAAACAGAGGATGATAAACTCTGAAAATCTTATTTCATCATATAAAAGAAAAGGTTCTCCTGACCCCAAAGGACCAAGCCCCAGACCCAGGTTAAATGATAACTCAGATCTTACCCAAAATACACGCTTACAGTCAATTCTTATGAACTAAACTAAAATTTATTTAAAAAGGAAAGAGTGTTGGTTAAAAGATCAATATACAGACAGACTTGCATTCAATTCTTGAGGTTCAGATACAGAGCAGAGATGAGTTTGTAGTGGCCAAAAGTCCTTTTAGAAATAGTCCATAGGTTATAGTCCAATGTCCATGTTCAGGGTGACTCCAGTTAGTGACTGGGGATCTCAGTCCTTGTGGTTTAAGGTTTCCCCCTCTTGAAACCCAAAGCAGATCTGAGATGAAGAAAGATCGTATCCCAAGGTTTTTATATGTTTCCTGCAGCCATTTGGCCTGAGAAAACAATAGGCTTAATTTTCCTTCTTCCAAACATCCTGGCAATTAGACAGGATCATTTATCCATTAAACAGTTCAGACACAGGTTATCACAACCTTCAGTGAGACATAGACAATACTATTGCACTCAAATGTCTTCCTAAATGTTAATATTCCTTTTTTGATCTTTGAATCAAAGCTATAGCCATAGCCAAGACTTGTTTGCTGACATCACAAGACCTGAGCAAACCTCTATCCTTCTACCTCTAACAATGCAGACTTGCATTTCAAAGCTCTGTTCATTTCCATCTCTTCTTAACCAGTCTCTAAAGTCCAGCCACGGGTCAGGTCAGTCTGGGAGTTAATTAACTTTTTCTGGCCCTGTCACTTTTCAATGAGATATTATATTACACTCATAACGTCACAGGGGGGTATTCTGCAGGGGTGGGGAGCGAGTGCGAGGGGGGGGCATTCTGCAGGGGTGGGGGGGGAATTCTGCAGCTGTTTGTATGAGCCCGCACTGGGCAACGAGAGTGCTCCATTTGCACTCAGGCTCTCGACCGTCCTGGCGCTGTACATGGCCCAGCCGGCTCGCGCCCCCGCCCCCGCCCCCCCCAGGAGTGACCCCAGCCTGACGTGCGCCTTCGGGGGATCAGAAGTGGGGCCTGCACAGACTCCCTCCGGCCACCCTCCTGAGCCCTGGCCCTCCCGCTGCCCGCTCTTCCTCCCGGACCTGAGCCAAAGCCCAGTGGAGACAACGGCGCGACTCCCCCTGGTCCCGCTCCTAGTGACGCCCCCTCTCCGTCCACCCCAACAGCCCTGTGCCAACTCGGGCAAGAGCCTCCTGCTCCGCAGCTCCCGCCCTGGGCGGCTCCCCGGCCCCTTCCGCCCCTTACCGCTCCATGGGAGCCACAAGCATCTCTGCTGCTCCCGCAGCTCCTGCCGTCCCCCTCGGGCTACTGCTTTCCATGCCCTCAGCCCAGAGGGTGCAGCCTCCGCGCACTGGCTTGGGGCTGGAGCGCGCGGAGAGGCAGGGAGTGTTATTAACCAGGAGGATGATTCGATTGCTGCTGAGTGATATCGCTGCACATCCAGCCCTGCCTGCAGTGCAGCGAGGGAGCACAATCAATACGGCGCTTTCCCGGAAACCCCGGCGAGCCAGGGTCCGAATGGGCTGCCAGGAAAGGGGTGGCCGCCCCATGGCTGCTCAAACAAGATGCTGGGTCTGGGTCTGCGTCCCATCCACATCACCCAGCCCAGACCCCCTTGTCTGTGCAGGGGGCTGAATGAGCCGCAGCTCCCCAGAAAGGGAGGTGGTGAGAACCCCTGTAAATGCAGGGTCCTGCATCCGGGGGCCCAAAGCCAGGGATCACCCTGCAGGGAAAGGAAAAGAAATAAATGTGACAGGAAGAAACTGGGTGGATATGGCTCTGACAGCCCCCACGGCTTGACCAGACCTTTCATTCTGTGCCAAGAAATACAAAATCCCCTGGTGCCTGCCTGACGGAGGGCGATGAGCGGCCCTGGCGCTGCTGGTGCAGAGGACGCCACCATGCCAGGCAGAATGCCTGGGTACCAGGGGCGACTGGGAGCCCACCAGAGAGCCAGGCAGGCTGGAGGGAGCAATTCCTCTCCCAGCTCCATTTCTGGGCTGAGTGGATCTTGGCCAGGGTTAATGGGTGCTGGAGGCCAGGCCCCAGTACCCCGTGAGATGGGCTCCCCGACTCTCTAGCCACCAGCCCCAGAGGCCTGACCCAGCCCCCCTCAGCCCCAGGATCCTGCCCCAGCCCCCGTCACCCAGGACCCTGCCCCAGCTCCCAGCCACCTGCCCCAGGGGCCTGGCCCAGCCCCCTCAGCCCCAGGCCCTGCCCCAGCTCCCAGCCACCAGCCCCAGGGGCCTGCCCCAGCCCCCCGAAGCCCAGGACTCTGCCTCAGCCCCCATCAGCTCCAGGCTCTACCCCAGCCCCAGCCACCCACCCCAGGAGCCTGCCCCAGCTCCAGCCACTCATCCCAGGATCCTGCCCCAGCCCCCATCACCCAGGACCCTGCCCCAGCTCCCAACCACCTGCCCCAGGGGCCTGGCCCAGCCCCCCTCAGCCCCAGACCCTGCCCCAGCTCCCAGACACCCGCCCCAGGAGCGGTTCAGCAGTGTACCCAGCACGGCTGCATGGGACTTGGCTGGGGAAGCGGCTGCAGCAGGACCCACCCGGCAGCGAGTTAATGGTAGTCCCAAGCCCTTGGTCTTCCCGAGGGCACAGCGCATTCCCAGCGAGTCAGCGTCACTCTGCCCACTGTACGGGGCAGGAAAGTGAGGCAGAGGGCAAGGAGAAGTGACTCGCCCCAGGTCACAGAGTGAGTTCGTGTCAGAGCCAGGATTTGAACCCCTGCCTCCCAGTCCCACTCAGCAGCGAGGGCGGTGGGAGAGGGGGCAGAGCAGGGTGGGGGCCCTGCCCCCAGAGCCAGGGAGCCGGTTATAGCGTCAGGGAGATAAGGAAACTCATTAACGGCCCATAGTTCATCTGCAGCTCCGCGAACTTCTGCCGCCCTCCGCCGGCTCCTCGCCACCGGCCTCCCCGTCTGCCCCCTCGCCAGCCTGCAGCTCAGCTGGGCTCTCCGGACCTGGCGCCAGGCTGAGCCATGGAAACGGCACAGGTGCTACTCGGACAGTGGCAGGCCCACGGTCAGCTCAGTCCACTGGCCAGAGGGAGGCGGGTGGCCTCAGCAGAGCCCACGCAGCACCCGGCGGATTGAGTTCCCACTGGATTTCCTGCCGCTCGCGTTGCTGTGTGATCCTCTCACGACAGGGGCTCACACGGGAATCCAGTGGGCAAAGGTCTACGGGAAACGCCGTGTCACTGCTCCAGGCACCTCGCTGGCTTTCGCGGGGGCTGGGAAGAGGAAAGAAGGGAGAGGAATTTAAAGAGCTGGGGAGTGAGGATGCTCTTGGCGGAAGCCCGCCGTGGAGTCGGCCGCCTCCCAGGTGAAAGGAGGGGTTTGAATAGGCGGTTTGTGCGGAGCCCCCCATGCTCAGCTAAAGCCCCCATGAGCTTGCAGCATGCCAGTCTGGGGGGCAGCAGGGCTGTCCTGCACAGGAGAAATCCCAAGCCCCTGAGCCCAGCTTCAATGGCTCAGCAGGCGAAGCACACAGGGCAGAGCTGGCCGCTTCACAGGGGGTCAGGACACAGCTCTGGCCCTGGTCCAGATTCAGCCCACAATTAAGACACTTCCAAGAAAGAATCGAGGTTTCACACCTGGGGCGGCTGGACAATCTGCCTCCTAGCAAGAGACTCAGGGAGCTCGATCCATTGAGAGCATCCAAGGGAAGGCTGAGAGGTGACTCGACCCCGATCGACAGGTACCTCTTGCGGGAGGAGATCTCTCATTGCAGGGCAGGCTGGAACGAAGGGAGAAAGATTAACTGTGGAGGGAACTGACCACTGGAGAACCCCCCCCCCCCATCACCCGCAGTCCTTAAAGCCAGGCTGGGGGTCTCTCTAGCTGAGCCAGAAGCATGGGGCTGGACGCAGGAGTCACACGGGGGACTCTGGCCTGCCTGGTGCAGGAGGTCACAGGGGATGAGCACCATGGTCTCTTCTGGCCTGCAGCTCCTATGAATTCTGGAAAAAGAAAAGGAGTACTTGTGGCACCTTAGAGACTAACCAATTTATCTGAGCATAAGCTTTCGTGAGCTACAGCTCACTTCATCGGATGCATGCAGTGGAAAATACAGTGGGGGATTTATATACATAGAGAACATGAAACAATGGGTGTTACCATGCACACTGTAACGAGAGTGATCAGGTAAGGTGAGCTATTACCAGCGGGAGAGTGGGGGAAAAAACCTTTTGTAGTGATAATCAAGGTGGGCCATTTCCAGCAGTTGACAAGAACGTCTGAGGAACAGTGCGGGGGAGGGGGGGGGGAAATAAACATGGGGAAATAGTTTTATTTTGTGTAATGACCCATCCACTCCCAGTCTCTATTCAAGTTTAAGTTAATTGAATTCTGGGACTTGTAGTTCTCAGGGAGCAGGGGACTTAGAGGCTGGGCTGCAAGGCATGCTGGGAAGGTTGCAGGGAGTATAAAAGCCAGTCTTTGCTCAAAACAGGGAAAGAGGTGGAGGGCGCTAAGGGCTGTTTGGGGGCCTCTCCATGGAGGCAGACAGAGAGGAGGGCTGTTGAGGGGTTCTGCGCTGGCCAAGTGGGAGGACTCGGGGCCAAGGGAGGTTTGGCTGGGAACTGTCCTTAGCCTGGCGGGGGAGGAGGGTTTTAGTCTAGCTGGAGGGCTGAGAAGAGGCTATGCTGGCCTAGACCTTGGCGCCTTCTCCAGCACCCTCTGCTGCCACGTCAGCTCTGGCAGCGTCTCCACGAGCTGTCAGCGGCATGGCTCCCAGCTGGAGCACTGAGGAGCAGGGTGCCTTTGGGTGCTCCCAGTCCCCTCGAGGGGGACCCAACGGCAAGGCTTTGAGTCCTCCCAGCTGCGGGCGCTGGAGCCGGGGAATACGTGTACCAGCGTAACCCGGCTCACCCCTCCCAGGGCGCCTTTCTTGGCTGACAGGCCTCAGTGTCTCCTCTTTGCAGGAGTTCGTCCTGTCTCCCCAAACCCGGATGGACGGACACCCAGCCTCAAGTCCAGTTTGACCCCATTTCCTCAGGCTCTCACGCTACATCCTAGAAGTGAAGCGATACTTGCCTCACGTTCTGCCAGCACAAATCAGCTTTTACAGCAGTTTCAACCCCAGGTTCCCCTCCATCCAGGCCTGGCTGTCCCCTAGTTCTTCTCGGGCCATCTTCTGAGATACAGACCTTTCCGAGTCATTCCCCTTTTGTCCACAGCCTTCAGCCAGCCCCCGCTTGGTCGGTAGGCTCCTCGTCCACACGCCACAGCTTGCTCCTGCCTCCATTCACACTCAGCCCTCGACGAAATCTCCATTCACCAGCCCCTCCCAGGTCTCCCGCCTGAGCTACTCTGCACCGACGCCTGCTCCCCCCAGGGAGGCCTGGGCACTTCCCCATCTCCGCAGCATCTTCCTGGGCCCTTTTCGCAACTGCTGCCCGGCTCTTTAGAGAGGCAGGTGCCATCAGGAGGCAGCTAACTAGTCCCTGCTGAACCGATTCTGGTCCCTCTTAAAGGGGCTGGTCGCCCTGTGGCAGCCAGCGAGACCCAGAGCTCAGCCTGCACCCAGCCAGGGCAATCCCAGAGAGCACAGACCAGCTTGGCAATTCCCCGGCACTGCGGATCTGAGCTGAGAACGGAGCCGGGCGCTGAAGGAGTCCAGCACTTAGCCGTGATCTCCAGGGGGGTCACAATGGTGAAGGAACTCTGGGGCCAAACTCCCCCCTCACTCCTGACGGCATCAAGCTGGAGTAACTCCTCTGCATGAAGAAAACAAAGGGCAAGGCTCAGATCCTCCTCCCAGGAGAGTCACGCACTGCATTGCAGAGGGTCACCCAGCTCTCTGCAGTGCCAACACCCAGGCCTGGCATTCAGACAAGCGCACCCTGTGATGGCAGCCTCGCGTGGGGCACGCTACCCCGCTGCAGCTCCTTCCACCTGAGCCTGGTAGGGCACTTTGGCTCCTTTGTCCGTAAGCCCCAGGGAGTGAGGAATGGACAGAGGGGCCCCAGGCTGAGATACGCTCAGCGCAGGGACACACGGGTGGCTGGGGGGTCTGTCCAACACCCAGTGTCACTTAGAGGGGTCTCAAGGCTGCTCTAATTTGTGGCCGCAAGGGGCCATTTTGGCAGCTGGGAATAGCCAGGTTGCAGCCACGCTCTCTTTACCCCAGCCATGCCCCCAAGGTGGGCACGGGGAGGTTAACCTCTTGGTGCCCCACGCTGGCATTGCCTGGAGAGGAAACCCATTTCCAACAACCCGTTAAAGGCCTGCCCCAGGACAGCTGGTCTGTGCCACACCCCAGCCGCGACACCAAAGGAGATTCCACACGGTGCAGCCTGGCTGCTGCCGGGGGTGGAGGCCCTGTGTGCTCTGGGGTCTGGGCCCGTCCCAGCACTACTCCAGCAGTTCAGTCACTTCTCCATTTGGGCATCCTGGGTAGTGCCCAGGTCATAGCCTGGCTCGTTCTGGGCATGGGCTGGGCTCAGGGTGCGGCTTGTTTAGCCCCGGGCACCACAGCGCGGCCTCCAGGACGGGGACCAGGCCCGGTCCCATTGGCTGCACGACCTGGTGCTTTGTGGCCCGGGTTTCTCCGGTGGCCTCTGCGAAGGCACGTGGTGATGGACCCTCGTTCGCTGGGCAGCACCGGCCTCTCGGCGTGGCTGGCACCGACGTGCCCAGCCCAGCCGCTGCGGAGCCCTGAGTCTGCACAGGAGGCCGAGAAGCTGCCCATAGCGCTGAGCTGCTGAGTCACCGGTGAGCTCCTCTGCCGGGGGAATGCAGCGACTCGGTAATGCCATGCAAGGCCGCTGCGAACCTGAGCGCCCGCCAGCCGCTCTGGAACAGACGGGACCAGTGCCGGAGCCGCGCTGCTGCAGGGAACACAGCTCCTGTAGCCTCTGCCAGGCTCCCAGACCTGGCCCAGCCCGGCCCTGGCTATCTGGAAGGCTCAGTTAAACCCCCACCCCACTGCCCAGGGGCTTGGGTGATTGGGAGCCAGCCCAGAAGACTCTGGAGTAGGGGGACCCAGAGCACAAGCTTCAAAGCCTCCCAGCAGCACCCCCACCCTGCGTCTAGAGAGCCCCCCTACCGCACCCTGGGCACCTCTATGGCAGTCCCTGGCAGTTCTCCCCTTTGGAGCGTGAGGTTCTGACCCGGCCAGGGCACGACTGCACCCGTGCGTGAGCTCCCCGTGCCCTGGGCACGCCAGGTGCAGGGACCCCCGTCAGGATGCCTGCTGCTGCGGCCAGATAGGTGAAGCCAAGGCTGGCCTGTGCTTGCAGCTAGCAGAGCCCTGGCTTCACACCCCAGCCGTGGGGGCAGGGGCTCCCCGGGCCCCATGGGTGGAAGTGTTCTCCAGCCATGGCCCCAACACTCAGACGCCAGCCTCCCACCCCGACGCAGACAGAGCCACTTCAACCAGTGCCAGGAGGGAGCTGGGCAGGGAGCCCTCCGGCCTGGACAGCAGCCGTTCTCTCTGCTCCCCACCCCCAGGGATCTCCAGCCATCGCCTGGGGCCTGGGCCCAGCTCCCGCACCATCCGCATCTCTAAGGCTTCTATTTCTGCCCCTCCCCATGCCAGGTGCCCCCCTCCCAGCCCATAACAGCCCCCTGGCAGAGCACCCAGGAGCTCTCCTCCTTTAGCCCAGGATCCTCCCATAGGATTGAGATTGCTGGAAGTAACACAGGGAAGAATAGACCCAAATCCCTGAGTCTCCCTCTGACACCCCTCCCCTCCCCAGCATGAGGTTAATCCCATAGCAGCAGCATACGGGCGCTGCCTTCCAGAGCCAGGGACATCGCAGAGGGGTGAGGAAGAGTGGGGGCAAACCCTTTGGAGACAGTGGGCCCGGTGGGGTCTCGCTGGCCAGCTCCCGGCTGATGCTCAGGGCCCAGGGCCTGGGAGCAGCAATTCACTCAATGGGCCAAGGGCTGAATGGTTTCTGGGCCTTGCTCCGTTTGCAGCTGAAGAGAGCTGGATCTCACAGCCCCAAGCGAGGCAGCCTGGGGCTGGCCCCATCTCTTCACTGGCATGTGACAAGAGCGTGTCCAAGCCCAGCAGCTCCAGCACCACGGCGCCGGCCCCCACAGTCAGGAATCAGACTTAAAATTTGCGCCGCTCTTCCACAATGATCAGTGGGACTGCTCTACCTTGGCCTGCAGGTGTCACCTTCCCCGCTTCCCTCTGCACCCTGAGACTCCAGGGCATGTCCTGGCCAGGGGGCTTTTTGCCACTGACTTCACTGGGGCCAGGATTTCCCCTTCCTGGTTTTCAAACGGAAGCTGAGACCCTCATGTAACCACAGGACTCCAGCAGCCGGGGCTTTCAGAAAAAAGCAAATGTCATCAGGCTCGAGCTGAATTCATGCCCTATGTGAGCACCCCACCCCAGGCATCCACCCTGCCCTGGATCCTGCTTCATTTCCTTTGAGAGGGGTCCTGTCAGGCAGCCCAATGCGTCCCCACAGGCCAGCAACAATCCTTCTCCTGTTCAAGCCAATGGTAAAAATCCCACTAACTTCCATGGTACAGGATTGGGCCCCATATTTGCATCAGTGGAAGGCAAGGGCTGGATTCTGCCACACGGTAGCGGTGCTATGTGCCAAGTAAGGTATCAGTCCGCACGGGTCCGGGTGGCAAGGAGGGCCCGTGGCGGGAAAGTCTCATTCTGTGGGAATCCGCTGATCTCTTGGGCACCCGCCCCCGCCATCCCTCCTATCTCATGGCCACCGGGGTGCACTATAGAGCCGGGGGGGAGGGGGCTGCACCCTGCCACAGTAGCCCTTCACTTCCCTCTGTTGAGAAAACAGACTGAGCTCCCGGTGTCTCTCACTCTAAGGCAGGTTGGCCAATCCTTAAATCGTGGCTCTTCCCCGAACCCTCTGCAATTTACCAACATCCTTCTTGAATGGTGGGCACCGGAACCAGACCCAGGATCCCAACAGAGGTTACACCAGGGCCAGATACAGAGTCAAATTACCTCTCTGCCGCTACTCGAGATCCCCCTGTGTTTGCACCCCAGGACTGCATTGGCCACAGCATCGTGCTGGAAGCTCATGTGGAATTGTTTATCCACCAGGACCCCTTTTTAGAGGCCTCGCTTCCCCCAGGACATGAGCCCCCGTGGTGCTGGTCTGACCAGCACACCTCGAAGGGTGAGCTCCAGCTTGTTTTTAACCTGGTTTGGTGTCGAGGGGCGGGGGGGTCATGGTGGAGGGTTCTGCATGCAGGTTAGAGCAGCCAAGCTATAGTAGGGGCTTGACGCCGAGTGGAAGGACTGTGCCCGAGAGGACAAGACAGAGGCAACGTGCGGCCATCAGCTCCGCTGCCTCTCGGCCGCCGGCCCAGCCTGGAACAATAAATGCTCGTCACAGGAGCCTGGCTGGCGGTGGGGGCTGGACACGTGGCCAGCGGGGGCTGAGACTGGATGTACGGGGGCTGCTCTGTGTGAAGGGGGGTCCATCGCACAAGCTTGCAGGAGAGGGCAGGTAGGAAGGGCTGCTGAGCCTGTGGCCACAGGCCGGCTCACAGGAGGGGTGAGCTCAGACTCAGGGGCTGCAGTCAGGGCAGTTTGGAGTTTTCCAAAGCCCTACAACTCTCTAGTGCTTCCCACCAGGAAAGCGACTGGCTAAGGAGGCCCTTTGCTCAGCCCCTGCTCCTGGCTCGCCTGCCGCATCGTCCCGGAAGAGGTTCATCGATCTCCAGGTGCCCCCACTGGGGAGCGTGTCTAAGCAGCCAAGCGTAAGCAGCTCTGCCCTGATCCGGTTGTCTCAGGCACACGTGGGATGCAGCGGTTGGAGCTGTTTGCAACAGCCTGGTGTCCATCCGGGTTGTGACACCCGCACCTGGCTTATTAAAGCACTTTTCGTTTGAATGGGCCCAGTTGTCCCGTGATCTAGATCCCTGTGTGTGACTGGCCGACGGTCATTATTTACCGCTCCGCCAATCGGTGCATCAGCCACGAGACTGAGAAGCCCGGATCCTACGTTTACTGCCAGCCTGTGGGTGAAAGTATTGACCAGTACTGACCCCTGTGGAAAACCACTGGAAACACCCCCACTCATGAGGGTTCCCCTTTGACAGCTACCTCTTCGGATCTGTCCATTAGCCATTTCTTAAGCACGGGTTTCCCTCGGGGGCTGGGACCCGGCTGCGTTTTCATCTCAGCAGGCTTGGAGCCTCCTTTTCGATCCACCCACTCACTCATCTGGCCATGCCCTTGACCCTCCCCAGCTGGGTGTGATAACCCCACGCCCCTGTCTGGACCAGCTGGAGGAGAAGGGAGCCTTGCCCTGGTCCCGGGCCCTGAAAGGAACAACGGGTAACGCGGCCTGCAGTGATGCGAGAACGCGGGTACCAACCTCAGGCCAGGCTGGCAGGATGCTGGGCAAAACCCCCACATTGGCTGGAACTTCTGTACTTAGATTTCACCAACCAATGATCAGGTGTGAACTCCCTCAGGTGCTGGAACAGCCTGATCATGAAGTCCCAGACGGTCCCCGTGGGTGCTCCGATCTCCGTCACCGCACAGGTGGGCCTGCCTTTGCGACAGATGGTCCCTGCAACCAAGTATCACCGCAATATTCAGGTTGCTCCCAGCCCTAGCTTGACAAAGCCCTGGCTGGGATGATTGAGTTGGGGTTGGTCCTGCTTTGAGCAGGGGGTTGGACTAGATACCTCCTGAGGTCCCTTCCAACCCTGATATTCTATGATTCTATGACCCATCACTTTCCCCAGGACAGCTGTACTTTAGATCTCACACCAAAGACAGCAATTGTAGCCAATCCTATAACAAACTACATACCACTCTATTAACTAGGGGAAGGAAATGAGAATTATTTACAAGGTGGAAGCCGGTAACATACACATACAAATGAGATACAATCTAAGTTTCAAAAGGTGATAGACACTTCTGTATCAAGCGAGCTCTGTGAGTCTGTGATGGGGTGTCCGCCCCACACCAGCCTGGAAAGGGTTCACGTGTCTCAGAAGGGGTTAAGTTACTTGATAGGACACACCTGGAGGAAGGGCTGACCCAGGAGAGGCTGCAGCCAGGAAGCCTGCACTCGTTGTCCGGGCTCGGAGAGGGAAAGGAGGGAACCCTGGTGTCACGGAGTGTGGGGGAGTCCAGGCCCTGCACCCCTCTTCCTGGGATTCACTGAGACTCTCAGCCAGCCAGTAAAACAGAAGGTTTATTGGACAACAGGAACACAGTCCAAAACAGAGCTTGTGGGTACACCCAGGACCCCTCAGTCAAGTCCTTCTGGGGGAGCAGGGAGCTTAGACCCCAGCCCTGGGGTTCCCTGTGTTCCTCCACCCAGCCCCAAACTGAAACTAACCCCCCCCAGCAGGCTCCCTCCTGCGGCCTCTGTCCACATTCCTGGGCAGAGGTGTTACCTCCCCCACCCCCTCCTGGCTCAGGTGACAGGCTCTCAGGTCTCCCCTCCCCAGGGCACATTCCCAGGTCAACACTCCCCCCTCCCTGCTGAGTCACATCGTCACACCTGGGAAAGGCAGGAGCCCTGGGATCGTGGCCGAAGGGGAAGGGTTTACCCAGAGGGGTGGTGAAGAGGAAGGTTGATAGAGGCAGAACAGGAAAAGGCAGCAAGGATGGCATGGGGCAGATCTTGGCGGCTGATTGGAGGGTCCGTGGGCTGGGCCCAGAGCAGTGGGCAGACCCGTGTTCCCCTACCAGCCACCAGGGAAGTGACATAGCCTTGAACTGGAGAACTGCTGGGAACGATACCCAGCCGACCGATCCAGTGACTTGGATAACCCAGACGGAGAAAACCATTGTGAGCTGGCTGGAGAGCCAAGCCTCGACAAGGGAGCACCCAGTCATGAAGAGGGAGAAACCTGGCTCCTGAGAGAGAGGGAGACCATGCGGCCATCAGAGCGGCCAGGAGCTAATCCCCAGCTGAGCCACAAGGAGGCGCCCTCGCAGTGAGTAGCGATACCCCGTTACAATGTCCTTTAGGACTGTCCCAGGCTAAGCGCTGGGGATCTCTTGCTTGTTCCTAGGAAACCTGTCCCTCCGCAGAGTCCAAGCAGCAGGGAGATAATCAGTTCCTTCTGAGAGGGGGTTTTGTCCCCCTCCTGCCATGGGCTCTGAGCTGCAGACTCAGCTGATGGGAGGAATCCGGTAGCAAGACTCATCTTTGTGGGGGGAAGAGGAGAACAGCAAAGTCTTTTGTTCTCTTTGCCGTCCCCCAATAGTTCGTCTGGGGTTGATGGCCCTTGGCATGAGCTGGCACCTGGTCTGCCAGTGTCACAGCGTGCACCATCCTGCCCCCAGGGTGGTGATTTCGGGTCAGCTTTGGCTGGAGCAGGGAATTCAGAGGAAAAGTGGCAGGGGCCGGGGAGTCTGAGGAGCTCAGGGGAGACCAAGGGGGCTCCGCATGCGTGTGTTTGGGGGAGAGGGCATGGGGTGAAACCAGCAGCAGCACAATGATGCTGAGCAAAGGCAAACGTAGGCTGTGAAACGTCCGGATGCTGGCGAGATCCCCTGGACAAGCCTCCCACCGGAGCCCTGGAGAGCAGCCCCGGGGGCGTCCTGCGCTGGCCGTAGGGCCTGGCTGGGCCCCGCAGGCTCCTCCAGCCCCAGCGTCGCCATGGTTCTTGCCCATGCTCGGTCACGGCTGACCAGGCCCGCTCGGCTGCGCGGGCCCCTGCAGCCTGTGGCCCCTCTCTGCTCCGGCGTCCCCAGGGAAGAAGGTGTCGGGTCACCACACATGGTGTGCACACACAGCACGGCACACACACACACGCACCGCACAGCATACACACACCGCACAGCACACACACACGCACCGCACAGCATACACACAACACACACGGCGCCGTACGGCACAGACACGCACCGCACAGCATACACACAACACACACGGCACCGCACAGCACACACACATACACACACAGCACCGCACGGCACACACACATACACACACGCACCGCACGGCACACACACGCACTGCACAGCATACACACATAGACACACGGCACCGCACGGCACACACACACACGGCACAGCATACACATACACGCACTGCACACACACACACACATACACACACACAGCACCACACGGCACACACACACACCACACACTATATACACATGCACACACCACACAGCATACACACACACACACACACACACACACGGCACAGCACACACATACACGCACCGCACAGCATACACACAACACACACGGCACCGCACGGCACATACACACACCGCACAGCATACACACATATGCACCGCACAGCATACACACACACACACACACACACACGGCACAGCACACACATACACGCACTGCACACACACACACACATACACGCACAGCACCGCACGGCACATACACGCACCGCACAGCATACACACAACACACACGGCACCGCACGGCACACACACACACCGCACAGCACACACACATAGACACACGGCACCGCACGGCACACAAACACACACATGCGCACACCGCCCAGCACACGCGCACACCGCCCAGCACACACACACACATACAAACACACACGCACGCACCCCGCCCAGCACACACATACACACACACATACACACACAGACACACGCACCCCGCCCAACACACACACACACACGTGCGCGCACCCCCAGCACGCACGCACACACACACGCACGCACGCACCCTGCCCAGCACACACACACGTGCGCGCACCCCCCAGCACACACACACACACACACAAGCAGCAGGGACTTGCCTGGCTGGAGTAAGCCTGGCAGCTGAGCCCCAGCTCAGGCTGTCCCCCTTCCCCGGCGGGCACACAGGGCTTCCATTGGGCCGAGGCCCCTCGCCAAGCAGGTGTGGTGAGGCCTGCTCACTCTGCGCACGGCCGTGCTGCGGCCTGGCACGTCTGGAGGTGGAGCCCCGGAGCTGGACAGCCCTCGCCCTGGGACTGACCGTGCCCGGCTCACCACCGGCCGGGCCAGCCCCAGGGCTGGTGTGACGAAGTGGGACTGTTCTTAATGTTTCCTCTGAATAGTGTGGGGGTGCCTCAGTTTCCCCTAGGCAGTTCTTAAGTATCTAGGAGGTGGGATAAGGGTGTATGATCATTGCAGAGCCCTAGAGGGCAGGTGTGGGCAGGGGTCTGGACACAGAGAATGGCCAACACCCTGTTTCCTGGCTACTGATGGCCTGGGCCCTTCCCCCCTGCAAGGTGAGAGCTGAAGGGTTGGAGAACAAAGGGATCCGGTGACCTCCTGGCCTGGGAAAGAGACAAAGCCCAGGGGAGGGGGGGCTGGAGGGAGTTTCAGTTTGGGGCTGGCTGGGACATGGAGTGAAGGGCAGACGGGGTTGTCTGTCTCACTGCCCCCCAAAATGGACCCGGCTGAGGGGTCCTGTTCTCTGCACCGACAAGCTCTGTGTTAGACCATGTTCCTGTCGTCTAATAAACCTCTGTTTTCCTGGCTGGCTGAGAGTCCCGTCTGACTGCGGAGTTGGGGGGCAGGACCCTCTGGCTCCCCCAGGACCCCGCCTGGGCGGACTCGCTGTGGGAAGCGCACGGAGGGGCAGAGGAGGCTGAATGCTCCGAGGTCAGACCCAGGAAGGTGGAAGCCGGGGGAGCTGTGTGTCCTGCAGACAGGCTGCTCCCAGAGAGGAGACTGCCCCAGAATCCTGCCTGGCTTCGTGGGGAGCAGTTCCAGAGCATCACCCGGGGACTCCATGACACCCCCAGCCAGGGGTTGCCTCCCGTGTGGCCAGCTTGGGGTCGGAGCTTGTCAGATTGCAGGTGCTGAGCCTGGCGGGGCTTGGAGGAGACAGTGCCAAGGAATATCCAGGTGTGCAGGGAGTGGGGTGAGTGGGGGCTCCCCTCAGAATCCGTGCTGTGCCCGGTGCAGTGCTAGGGGGCGCTGGGCTGCAGGGAGCGGGGTGGGTGACCCAGCAGGGGGCGCTCTCCCCCCAGATCAGAGCAGTGCCTGGTGCAGTGCTAGGGGGCGCTGGGCGGCAGGGAGCAGGGTGGGTGACCCAGCAGGGGGCGCTCTCCCCCCAGATCAGAGCAGTGCCCGGTGCAGTGCTAGGGGGCGCTGGGCTGGTGGGAGCGGGGTGGGTGACCCAGCAGGGGGCGCTCTCCCCCCAGATCAGAGCAGTGCCCGGTGCAGTGCTAGGGGGCGCTGGGCTGGTGGGAGTGGGGTGGGTGACCCAGCAGGGGGCGCTCTCCCCCCAGATCAGAGCAGTGCCCGGTGCAGCGCTAGGGGGCGCTGGGCGGCAGGGAGCAGGGTGGGTGACCCAGCAGGGGGCGCTCTCCCCCCAGATCAGAGCAGTGCCCGGTGCAGTGCTAGGGGGCGCTGGGCTGGTGGGAGTGGGGTGGGTGACCCAGCAGGGGGCGCTCTCCCCCCAGATCAGAGCAGTGCCCGGTGCAGTGCTAGGGGGCGCTGGGCGGCAGGGAGCAGGGTGGGTGACCCAGCAGGGGGCGCTCTCCGCCCAGATCAGAGCAGTGCCCGGTGCAGTGCTAGGGGGCGCTGGGCTGGTGGGAGCGGGGTGGGTGACCCAGCAGGGGGCGCTCTCCCCCCAGATCAGAGCAGTGCCCGGTGTAGTGCTAGGGGGCGCTGGGCTGCAGGGAGCAGGGTGGGTGACCCAGCAGGGGGCGCTCTCCCCCCAGATCAGAGCAGTGCCCGGTGCAGTGCTAGGGGGCGCTGGGCGGCAGGGAGCAGAGTGGGTGACCCAGCAGGGGGCGCTCTCCCCCCAGATCAGAGCAGTGCCCGGTGCAGTGCTAGGGGGCGCTGGGCGGCAGGGAGCAGGGTGGGTGACCCAGCAGGGGGCGCTCTCCCCCCAGATCAGAGCAGTGCCCGGTGCAGTGCTAGGGGGCGCTGGGCTGCAGGGAGCAGGGTGGCAAGTAGTGGACATGTGACCCGCTGAATAATACTGTGCCCAGTGCCCCAGGCAGTGCCATGGTGCCGTCCCTCTGAGGGAGCTGAGCACAGCTCCTGTCCCTGTGCTGTCACTGGGACCAGAAGGGAATCTGTGATTGCAGCGTCCTGGCCAGTCCCTGCGTGTGCGATTACTTTCTGCCTCCCTCAGTCCCCACTTCAGCTTCACTCAGACGTGGGATTCCTCTGCACGTCCTGGCCCAAACTCTGTCGCATGCCGTCCACCCCAGAGGTGGGTGCATTTCCGCGGCAGGTGGGTGGGTGAGCCCTGAGTGGGCAATCTGGGAAGGATGTGGGAAGCGTTGGGATGATGGGTCATGAGTAGCGCTGCTGTGTATGGGGGGGGGGACGGGGACGCAGATAGTGTTTTAGCAGTTGCATGGGAGAGCGATGAGTCGGCCAGTGGGCTGGAAGCAGCCACGTCTCTCCTCTGCCTCCAGGGGAAAATTTACAGGACAGTCACAGGGGTCAGCTGGGACCCACTGCCCCATCTCCCCCATGTCCTTCAGGCTCCCTCCCTCCCCCCCGCGCTCTCCTGGGAGCGCCCGTTCCTGCCTGGCCTTGAATTGGTTCCTTTGGCCCAGAGGAGGTTTGGAGTGTGGGTCTGTCCTGCTGCCCCTCTGTTCGCACCGCCCCACTGCAGTTCTGCCCCGCGAGTGTGAGGGGCTGGATTCTGGTGCAGAGCAGAGAGGGAAGAAGCTGCTGGGGAAGCCCTGCGGGGAGTGGGGGGCATGAATCAGCCCCAGGATGGTGCTGACTCCCCAGCTCTGCCCATGTCCCTCCATCCTGCCCCCTGCTGCCCCAGCCCTGGGCTCACAGACCCCCATCACCATCTCAGTCAGTGCCCTTCCATCCTGGCTTCCAGTCCTAGTCCTCCCCCTGTTACTCCCTCGTGTAGCCAACCCTGTGCTCTTGGGTACCATGGCCCATTCAGAAGGATGAGAATCCACCAAACTCATTTCACTTGTGACCTAGCCTGGGATTTGATCCCAGCTCTGCAAGGGAGAAGGGCCAATGCACATGTTCCCAGAGACCCCCCCAGACCAGCTGACATGCGGCAGAGGCCAGTCGGTGTGCCCCGGGCATGCTGGGCCTGCCCTGGCCACAGGGGCATGGGCTGGGGAGCCCCCCGCCTCTCCGTCTCTGCTGCTCCGGCTCTGTGAAGGTACCTCTGCTAGGCGGGGAAGGGTTAAAGCACCCAAAAGCTGCCGGATCTCCTGGGCTGGGGCTGGGCGGGGTGGGGAGAGGCTGGGCTGACCTTGCTCCTCTCTTTCCTGAGTGGATGCAGTCCCGGCGCTGCAGTCCTTGAGGTTGTCACTAATGAAAGCAGCTCAGCCTGGGAGCCGGAGACGTGGGGAAGGATTTCATTGGTATCTCCCAGCCAACGTCAGAATGGTTAAAAACCCGCTTCCTCTCCCAGCGAGGAGCCTAGCGCAGCTCAGGCCGTAGCTGGTACGGGGCCAGCAAGCCAGGCGGCATCTGCTCAGCCCCGCTTCCTCCTTGCCTGCGTGCGCGCGCTCTAGCCTCGGCCACCAGCTGCCAGCATCTTCCTCCTCCCGCGTCCTCCAGCAGCATCCGCTCCGGGTACCAGCCTCCCTTCTCCATCCACAGGCATCGCCTCTCTGGGGCAGCGAGGGAGCCCCGCCAGGGATGCAGTGAAGCGGGCAAGGAGGAGGCTGTTGGGAGAAGCAGACGGAATGGGCACCGTGCGGGCAGCTCCTTAGGGCTCGCGCCGCGGCGCGTCCGGATCCCCACCCCGGTAAGTGGGGCGTAGCCTCCGTCGGGGGAGCAGCGCCGAGCCTGCTGCGAATGCAGGGTGGGGCACTTCACCCCGCTGGCCCCCTTCCTCTCCAGGACAGGCACCCCTCTTGCTGGCAGGGGGGAGCAGGGGTTCGGAGCTGGTCTGAGCTGTGGGGGACTGGCCTTGGTGTTGCCTTGGGGTGGAAAGTCAGACACCAGGGCCAGTCCGTTGGCTCTCTCCCTTGGGTGCAGGGTCCCGACGTGGGTGCTGGGCTGAGGAGGTCTCATAAGGGCTGGTGGGCGTGGGAGCTCCGTGCCGGGGGGATGCTGAGTATGCTGCAGGGGAGGGGACTGTGCGGTCTTGGTATTTCTGCTGCCCTCTGGGAGATGGAGACATGCGACAGAACAACAAAATCTCCTGCTCTCTGAGCCCGCAGAGCCGAGCCTCCTGCCCCAGGGCCAGGATGCCAGGCTGCCCTGAGCCCCATCGGCTGCCTTGCTGCAAGCTCGCTCAGCAGCCTGGAAAAGCCCCAGTTCAAGCCGCTCCAGCCCTTCCCTTCCTGCCGCTGCTTGAATCTTGTCCGAGTGACCTGAGTGCTGGGGAAGGTGCCGGCGGGCAGCCCTGGGGCTAGAATCCCCGGCTAGCCACAGAACAGGGGCAGCATGGGCACCGGCTGTGCCCCTGCACCCCCGGGGGCTGCCACTTGGGTCCTGGTGCAGCTCAGTGCCAAGGCGGGGGGCAGTCAGAGCCAGTGGAAATAGCGTCCTGGGCCCCTCAGCGCTGCCTCCAGAACCCACCTTTGCTCAGCTGCGCAGGCCTGCCTGCCCCTGCCCACGCCCACGCCCGGGCCAAGCAAAGGGGGCCAGCAGCCTGGCACCAGCTGCACTGCACGGGCCTGGCACGGCTGCTGTCAGTCCCTCTGCCTCCCCCGCCCCACAGGCGACCCTGCAGCGCCCCGGCCCCAGTGCAAGCGGCGAGCAGGACCGCACCGGGGGACCAGAGCCAGGGGGCCCCGGCACCAGGAAGCAGGAGCAGAGGGTGCGGGGAGCACCCTCTTTGGCTTCCCAGGAATGCTAGCCCAGCCTCCTACCCCCTGCCAACCGGCGCAGGCTACTGGCCCATGCTGCCTGCTCCCCAGGCTCCAAGAAGGGGCAGACGCTGGATGCTGCAGAGGAGACTGCAGGCCTCTCCCAGCCCCACGGCTGTGAGGGAATCGCCCTGAGCCCAGCTGGGGGGACAATGGGCCCTGAGACCCTGCCCCCTTTCCAGACACCCGCAGAGCCCCCAGCCCGCCCAGAGCTGTCCCTGGTTGCCCTGCGCATAGATGGGGGCCGTCAGCCCTTCAGGGACCCCATCCCCCATCCCAACGAGGCCAGGTCCCAGGGTCGTTCCTGCCCTCCTGGAGAGCACGAGCCCACAGCTCACTGCTGAGCCCCAGGGGAAGTGCCCCCTGCAAGGTCCGTCCTGCCGTGGCAACGCCCAGCCCCTGGGCTCCCCACGCTTCCACCCCCCTGGGCCATCGCCCGGAGCCACTTCTGGAGCTTTTCCTGGCCTGACGTCTGTCTGTCCGTCTGGCCCAACTGGGGCCGGGCACCTCGGCCCCGGGGCAGCATCACGGGCTCCAGGTGCCCACCTCAGCCCTTTCCTTGCCCGGCCAGCGTCGGCTGGAATCCAGAGAGCGCAGCGCGGTGACTTGCTCCCAGCCCTTCCTTCGCCCGGGACCCCCGGCAGGGCTGCGCCCGTCAGGCCTTGGGCACCCCGCACTCAGTGCTCCCGGCTCCCTGCTTCCCCAGCTGGCCACACCTCGCGCTCAGCAGCTCTTCCTGGCTCTCTCCCACTCGCCCCCAGTGCCCTCCCAGGGCAGCCCTAGCCCAGCCCTCCCCAGCCTCTGACTGCAGCCTCCCCTCCACGCCCCCATCGCCCGGCACACATGCCAGCCCCGTGAGCCAGGAGGCCGGGCAGCCCCGGGCTCCAGTGGGGAAAAGCGAGGGGTGAAGGGATGGGTGGCGGGTGACTGGCAGAGCCGAGAGAGGGGCAGGGCGCATGCCTGGACCGGAGGGAGCCAGCGAGCTCCGGGCGCCGTATAACAGAGCAGTGACCGTCCCGTGGCCTGCTCCCCTCCAGGGCACTCAGTGACAGCCACCGGCGCAGCGCCACGTTGGACAGGGCACCCCAGCTGCATCCTCCTCCTCGAGACACAGGCCACCTGCCTCCAGCCGCGCTCTCCCCCGGCCAGCGCAGGCACCAGGGCCCTGCTCCCACTCCGGGGATTCGGGGTAGGCAGCAGGAGGGCGTCTTTCCCCTCTCCACCGTGTGCCAGCCTGGGCGTCTGGCTGCCCTGTGCTTCCCCGCATGCACCCCTCACCCAGTATAATGGGAGCAGCTGCCCTGGCACAGACACCGTCGCTGCGCCCCGGCAGGGGCAGAGCGTATGCCCTCCGTCAGGGAGACGCGGGCCTGCCCAGCTGGGGATCTCCTCCAGCCGTGGGCTGTCAGACGAGGGAGCCGCCCTGACATGGCAGCCGTAGCGGGCAGGAGCAGTGCCCACGTTTAGCCGGCACATTACCCAGCGGGGCCTGCAACAGGCTGCAGCGCTGGGGAGGCCCAAGGAGGGAGGGGGAGCTGCACCCAGACCAGGCGGAGCAGCTGGAGGAGACGCCAGCCCCAGGGGCAGCCCGGCTGCCGGGACTGCCAGCCCCGCCCCGGTGTCTGACAGACCCAGCACGGAGATCTCGGTAGCTAGACACGCAGCCGCGGCTGGCTTCCCTGCTTCCCAGGGGCTTTCCCCGGGGGGGCTGGGGCAGGCAGGGCGAGAGAGAAGCTCCTTCCCTCCTGGCTCCAGGGAGCCTGCAGCACAGAAAGCCCAGAGGGCCCCATGCAGACACCAGCTGTGAGCCGCCGTTTGCACTAGTGACAGAAGTATGGGCCAGGCCCAGTTACTGGAGGGGGACGGAGCAGGGGGCGGGGTGCAAACTCACAGCGCCCGGTGCACCCCGGAGAACGGGCGCCTCTCCGAGGGCAGGAGGGCAGAGCCGGCTGCAATCAGCCCTGCTCAGGTCCAGCCGGTCACGTTCCAGGGTGGGCGGGAGAGGAACGCTGAGGGACCCACCGTGCTGAGCACTAGACGGCCGGGGACAGACCCACGGAGCCGGACGCGCTGGAGGGCGCAGGCCCACCCCGGGGGGCTGGAGAGGAGAGGTCAAACCCCAGGACGCTGTCTCCAGAGCAGGGGCTGATGCTGAACTGCAGCAGCCTGGGGTGGATGGTTCCCCCCTGCTCCACCTTAGCTCTCGCCAAGGGCTGAGCCTTTCCGTGCTTTCCTTCCCCACACAAAGGCCACACGCTGAGTTCTCATTAACTCACCAGTCGCAGCCTGAGACCAACCGTAACAACCCCGCCCTGGGCTCACAACCCGACCGTAACAACCCAGCGCTGGGCTCACAACCCGACCGTAACAACCCCGCCCTGGGCTCACAACCCGACCGTAACAACCCCGCCCTGGGCTCACAACCCGACCGTAACAACCCCGCCCTGGGCTCACAACCCGACCATAACAACCCCGCCCTGGGCTCACAACCCGACCGTAACAACCCAGCCCTGGGCTCACAACCCGACCATAACAACCCCGCCCTGGGCTCACAACCCGACCATAACAACCCAGCGCTGGGCTCACAACCTGACCATAACAACCCAGCGCTGGGCTCACAACCCGACCGTAACAACCCCGCCCTGGGCTCACAACCCGACCGTAACAACCCCGCCCTGGGTTCACAACCCGACCATAACAACCCAGCGCTGGGCTCACAACCCGACCATAACAACCCCGCCCTGGGCTCATAACCCGACCATAACAACCCCGCCCTGGGCTCACAACCCGACCGTAACAACCCCGCCCTGGGTTCACAACCCGACCATAACAACCCAGCGCTGGGCTCACAACCCGATCATAACAACCCCGCCCTGGGCTCACAACCCAACCATAACAACCCCGCCCTGGGCTCACAACCCGACCATAACAACCCAGCGCTGGGCTCACAACCCGACCATAACAACCCAGCGCTGGGCTCACAACCCGACCGTAACAACCCCGCCCTGGGCTCACAACCCGACCGTAACAACCCCGCCCTGGGCTCACAACCCGACCGTAACAACCCCGCCCTGGGCTCACAACCCGACCGTAACAACCCCGCCCTGGGCTCACAACCCGACCATAACAACCCAGCGCTGGGCTCACAACCTGACCATAACAACCCAGCGCTGGGCTCACAACCCGACCATAACAACCCCGCCCTGGGCTCACAACCTGACCATAACAACCCAGCCCTGGGCTCACAACCCGACCGTAACAACCCCGCCCTGGGCTCACAACCCGACCGTAACAACCCCGCCCTGGGCTCACAACCCGACAGTAACAACCCAGCGCTGGGCTCACAACCCGACCATAACAACCCAGCGCTGGGCTCACAACCCGACCGTAACAACCCCGCCCTGGGTTCACAACCTGACCATAACAACCCAGCGCTGGGCTCACAACCCGACCATAACAACCCCGCCCTGGGCTCACAACCCGACCATAACAACCCCGCCCTGGGCTCACAACCCGACCATAACAACCCAGCGCTGGGCTCACAACCTGACCATAACAACCCAGCGCTGGGCTCACAACCCGACCGTAACAACCCCGCCCTGGGCTCACAACCTGACCGTAACAACCCCGCCCTGGGCTCACAACCCGACCGTAACAACCCCGCCCTGGGCTCACAACCCGACCATAACAACCCCGCCCTGGGCTCACAACCCGACCGTAACAACCCAGCGCTGGGCTCACAACCCGACCATAACAACCCCGCCCTGGGCTCATAACCCGACCATAACAACCCTGCCCTGGGCTCACAACCCTACCATAACAACCCCGCCCTGGGCTCACAACCCGACCGTAACAACCCAGCGCTGGGCTCACAACCCGACCGTAACAACCCCGCCCTGGGCTCACAACCCGACCGTAACAACCCCGCCCTGGGCTCACAACCCGACAGTAACAACCCCGCCCTGGGCTCACAACCCGACCGTAACAACCCCGCCCTGGGCTCACAACCCGACCATAACAACCCAGCGCTGGGCTCACAACCCGACCATAACAACCCCGCCCTGGGCTCACAACCCGACCATAACAACCCCGCCCTGGGCTCACAACCTGACCATAACAACCCAGCCCTGGGCTCACAACCCGACCGTAACAACCCCGCCCTGGGCTCACAACCCGACCGTAACAACCCCGCCCTGGGCTCACAACCCGACAGTAACAACCCCGCCCTGGGCTCACAACCCGACCATAACAACCCAGCGCTGGGCTCACAACCCGACCGTAACAACCCAGCCCTGGGCTCACAACCCGACCATAACAACCCAGCGCTGGGCTCACAACCCGACCATAACAACCCAGCCCTGGGCTCACAACCCGACCATAACAACCCCGCCCTGGGCTCACAACCCGACCGTAACAACCCCGCCCTGGGCTCACAACCCGACCATAACAACCCAGCCCTGGGCTCACAACCCGACCGTAACAACCCCACCCTGGGCTCACAACCCGACCATAACAACCCAGCGCTGGGCTCACAACCCTACCATAACAACCCTAGCATAACAACCCAGCGCTGGGCTCACAACCCGACCATAACAACCCCGCCCTGGGCTCACAACCCGACTATAACAACCCAGCGCTGGGCTCACAACCCGACCGTAACAACCCCGCCCTGGGCTCACAACCCGACCATAACAACCCAGCCCTGGGCTCACAACCCGACCATAACAACCCCGCCCTGGGCTCACAACCCGACCATAACAACCCAGTGCTGGGCTCACAACCCGACCATAACAACCCCGTCCTGGGCTCACAACCCGACCATAACAACCCAGCGCTGGGCTCACAACCCGACCGTAACAACCCAGCCCTGGGCTCACAACCCGACCATAATAACCCAGCCCTGGGCTCACACCCCGACCATAACAACCCAGCCCTGGGCTCACACCCCTACCATGACAACCCAGCCCTGGGCTCACAACCCGACCATAACAACCCAGCCCTGGGCTCACAACCCGACCATAATAACCCAGCCCTGGGCTCACAACCCGACCATAACAACCCCGCCCTGGGCTCACAACCCGACCATAATAACCCAGTCCTGGGCTCACAACCCGACCATAACAACCCAGCGCTGGGCTCACAACCCTATCATAACAACCCAGTCCTGGGCTCACAACCCGACCATAACAACCCAGCCCTGGGCTCACAAGCCGACCGTAACAACCCCGCCCTGGGCTCACAACCCGACCATAACAACCCAGCCCTGGGCTCACAACCCGACCATAACAACCCCGCCCTGGGCTCACAACCCGACCATAACAACCCAGTGCTGGGCTCACAACCCGACCATAACAACCCCGTCCTGGGCTCACAACCCGACCACAACAACCCAGCGCTGGGCTCACAACCCGACCGTAACAACCCAGCCTTGGGCTCACAACCCGACCATAATAACCCAGCCCTGGGCTCACACCCCGACCATAACAACCCAGCCCTGGGCTCACACCCCTACCATGACAACCCAGCCCTGGGCTCACAACCCGACCATAACAACCCAGCCCTGGGCTCACAACCCGACCATAACAACCCCGCCCTGGGCTCACAACCCGACCATAATAACCCAGTCCTGGGCTCACAACCCGACCATAACAACCCAGCGCTGGGCTCACAACCCGACCATAACAACCCCGCCCTGGGTTCACAACCCGACCATAACAACCCAGCCCTGGGCTCACAACCCTATCATAACAACGCAGCCCTGGGCTCACAACCCGACCATAATAACCCAGTCCTGGGCTCACAACCCGACCATAACAACCCAGCGCTGGGCTCACAACCCGACCATAACAACCCCGCCCTGGGTTCACAACCCGACCATAACAACCCAGCCCTGGGCTCACAACCCTATCATAACAACGCAGCCCTGGGCTCACAACCCGACCATAACAACCCAGTCCTGGGCTCTCCACCTGACAATAACAACCCAGCTCATGCTCACAACTCTACCATAACAACCAAGCCCTGTGCTCCAAAACCTGACCATAACAACCCAGCCCTCTTTCTCACAGCCCTAAGACAGCACCCCGACAGATGCTGGGGGGTCAGCGGGATTTCGGCTGGGCCGGGGCAGTGACTGGCCTGGGGAGCAGAGGGGGCTGAGGGTGAATGGATTGTAGCTCAGGGAGCAGGGGTGATGCATTGACCTTAATGGTGCAGAGGGACGGGGGCTCTGGGGCCTAGGACCCATCGATTTGCGTTGCGGGGCTGGGTCAGTGGTTTGTAGTTGTGGGGGGTGGGGGCAGATTCCTGGGCGTAGGTGGCTGGGGAACGACACGGGGGGCTGTACACTCTGCTGGAGACCGGTGGCTCAAATCCCGGTTAGCACAGCTCCAGCGGGGCCGGCGCTGCCAGGGTTGAGCAGAGGGGCCGGAGCGGGGACTAGCTGGGGAGGGCAGGGAGCTGCAGGTCAGGGCTGAGGGGCCCCTGGCAGGCAGGGTTAGGGGGCCCAGGCCTGGACTAATTGCTGACGGAAACGGTGCCTGACCCCAGCCCCCCAAACTGTCCTTCCGCAGCGGAGCACAGGGAGGCAGGAAGTCTCAGTGCATCACCCCGCCACCCCCTCTCCTCTCCAGGCAGCAGGGGGGGGTCCCGGGACGTGGCCCCTCCAGATTCTGGACCGGGATTTCAGGACAAGGGACCAGCCCCAGCGACTCCATGCCAGGGTCCAGGGAGCCCTGGCCAGGCTGGGGCAGAGCGTGGGGAGCCCAGGGGGTGCGAGTTCAGGGGCTGGCGGGGTAGGAGTGGGACCTGGCAGGGAAGGCAGCTCTGAAGGGGGCAGGGCCGGGAGCAATTGTTTTACAGGTCGGAGCTGCCAGCAGGAAGGTGCCCGTGGTGCCAGGGCTGGGTCTATTACCTCCCACTGGAACAATCCCTCCCTCCCTCAGCCCAGCCCCTCACTCCCCCTCACCACACTGACTGCGCCAGCCATTCCCATAGCAGCTCCATGCCCTGCAGAGCCCCCCACCGCAGCCAGCTCCCACCCCCAGCCCCTGGCACCTTCCCACCATGGACCTGCTCACCTGTCTCAGAGGAGATGGGATCTCCTGAGCACTGATCCTAGCCCCTCTCCATGCCTCAGTTTCCCCCTTCTAAGGCGGGGGGGGCGGAATCTCCACCCTGCCTTGCTCTGTAGGGGGAAGACAGGCACAGGCACTGGGGGGAGGGGGGCTGGGGAGGGGAAAAGGGGCTTTTACTAGGGGGATACAAAGCAGGAGAGACCCGCCATCATGCAGGTTCCTCTCCCAGGGAAGATCAAGGCAGCTGTCCCCCGGCCCTCACTTGCTGGGCTGGAGCTGAGCCCGGGGGGAGCCACGAGGCATTTTTAATGCCCTCTGACGGCCGAAGGGGGCTCCCAAGGCCGCCCAGCAGGACAATCTGCTGCAGGGGAGCCTGCGCTGGAGAGGGCCCTGCGGGGGGCAGAGGGAGGGGGGCTTCTGAGCTGGCCCCCGGCTGGGGGCTGGCTGAGCTGGCAGCTCCTCTCTCCAGTCTGTGTTTGATGGGGCTGCCGGGCACCGGGCAGGGCAGGGCGGCACGGAGCCCTGGGGTTTAGGGAACCGCGTTCTTCGCCCAGGGGAGAGGCGCGGCCTGACGTGCCCTGTGCACAGAGCCGGCAGTACCAGCATTACGCCCTGTAGGGCTCCCCAGGCCAGGGGGTTGTGCCCTGGGATGGCATCTGTCTACACACTCCTCCAAAGATTCCTCCTCCCCCCTCCTGAAAGCCCTTCCCATTTCTATGTACCCCTCCTGTCGCTGGGAGCTTGTTTCACGCCCTGCAAAGAGGCCCCCTGCCTCAGTTGCTCTTGGCTGTCCCCTGGGCATGTGCTGCTCCCAGGGCCTGTGGTCATCGCGCTGCGCTGTGGGAGGAGCATAGGTCTAGGAGCCAGCTCCTCCTTAGGGCTGTGCCCCGCTCTGACACATATGGGGTGTGACCCTTGGGCCTCAATTTCCCCTTCTGTATGTGGGGGTGCAGTTCCGGGTCTGCTTAGCAGGGGTGGGGAGGAAGCGTTAGTTCGAGCCTGGGAGGTGCTTGTGATGTGCCGAGCGCTTTCACCCCCAAGCCTTCCCCCGGGGCTGAGCCCTTTGCCAGCGGGGGCGGGGGGGTGGCCTCTGCCCCCGGCTCCCAGTGGGGAGGGATGGGTGGCGAGCTGGCGCAGGGGTGGAGGGATGCTGCAGCCTCTTGCATGAAGCCTGGCGTTGCCGTGTGAAGGTTGAGGACAGAACAGCGTGTGGAGACTGCAGCTGTCTGCGGCCAGATCTGGCGTCCCCAGAGAGGAGATCTAAAAATAGCCCCTAGGCTCTGCCAGGCGACAAGGTCAGGCTGGCACTAGCCCGTGCCAAGGTGAGCGGCGGCACCGGATACTCCATGCCAAGGTGTCAGCACATGCTGAGGGACCCGCCAGCAGGGCTCAGCGTGTCCCGGGGGGCAGAGCTCTGCGTGCCCCGGACAAGGCTGGCACCTCAGCAGCACTGCTGCGTAGCGTCTCTGCCATGGCTGTGGGGCGGGAGAGCTGGGGACAGCCAAGCAAGGGTCAGGGGAGAACGTGCCCTGGCTGGAGAGAGACGGGAGGGGGCTGCAGAGGGGAAGGCTCTCGCACCCCGAGCGGACGCGCTGAACACGTGAAGGGAGCGGGGGAGGCCCAGGGGGTTGGCTGGACCCAGCGCCTGGATGGGTGAGAGCCCGGGAGAACCATTGCAAGCTGAGGCCTGCAATGCCCGGGGAACCCAGGGAGCCCCTGGGGGCATTTCCCCCTGCGCTGCCTTGCTCGTGGGAGACTGTGACACGGGGAGTGTGGGCGCCAGGGACAGCGCCGAGGGCAGGGGCAGCTGCACCAGCTGCCTTTTCCTGCCTGCCCCGAGGGCCTGTGCGCTGACCCTGGGGCGTGGGGAGGGCAGCCTGGGAGAAGGATGCTGCAGCCTGAGGTTCTAGCCACGTTGTTCGGTGCTCCCCTAAAGCCGGGGGGCACGGCAACACCCTGGGGCACACTAGGCACAACTCGCGCCAGGCTGTTGCAGGGGCAAGGGGGTGGAGGCCGGGGTGGTGGGAGCCCAGAGCCCTCAGCCAGGCAGGGAGGGAGTCATGACACTCTGAGCCCATGAGAGCGTGGAGCAGGCCCTGTGCCCCGCGGCAGCTCTGCCGGCAGGGAGGGCTTGGCAAAGGGGTCCCGGGGCTGTGGGAAGGGCCCGCGCGGGTGCGGGGCTGATAATACATACAGGGGAGTCGTCTGTTCTGGCCGGGCAGGGCTGCCAATGGACCCGAGACGCGTTGGCTGGGGTCAGGGAGCGCCCAGGCCTCCGGCTAAGGAGATTCTAGGCCCAGGCCGGCGTGGGGGATGAGGAGTGATTGGGGGGCCCACAGAGGAGGTGTTGATCTCGGCCTCAGTAAAGGAAAATGAGCAATTCCTCTGGCCACAGATCAGCACGGCGGAGCCATGGAGGCTGGCGAGGGACGGCGCCAGGGCACGGGGGAGATGGCTCCTTCAGCACCAGAGGCCTACGGGGGCAGGGGCCTGGCACTCTGACTGGTGGTACTGCACTCGGAGTGCGGCTGCTTGGGGTGTGGGTAGGGTTTTGGGGGCACTGTTATTTGCAGTATGGTTACTCCAGACACACTGGTCTGGGATACTGATACTGTTCTTGGAGAGCTGTTCTTCAGGTCCTGTCACCTCTAGCACCATTGCTACTGGTATTTAGAGTACTGTTACTCGGGTACTGTTCCGGTTGTTGAGGGTACCAGTACTGGTACTCAGTCTGCTGTTACCTGAGGCACTATTACTGTTATTCAGGGTACTGGCGGTGTTCCTCTGAGGGCTGTTTCTCAGGGTACCGGTACTGGGGGTACCGTTATTTTGGGTATTGGTGGTGTTCCTCTGAGGGCTGTTTCTCAGGGCACTGGTACTCAGAGGGCTGTTACTTGGGTACCGTTACTCAGGGAGCTGCTGCTCACGTCTCTCTGACCTCTCCCCTGTGTAACTCCGTCTCTGGTTGCCCCCTCCCCTCCCTGCGTAGCCACAGGGCCAGGGGCCAGTTTCTGGCCCTTTGGAACCGGTGTCTTCTCCGCCCCGCTCCCAGCAGCAGGCTTGGCCTCTCGTGCCAGGCAGCTGGGCAGGGGCGGGGGTTGGAGCAGCATCCCATGGGGGGCAGCGGCCCCTCCCTGGCCCCCTCTCCCTGCGTCTCTCCCGCGCCTGCTGACAGGGCAGCGCAGCGGGTGGGGGAGGCGAGGCTGGCGAGAGCAGATTAGCCGAGGATTCCCGGAGGTGGCTGCCCACACAGACGCTGCGTTGCGACTCACACACCCGCCTTCCCTTTCCTCTCCACTCACGCCTCTCTGGAAATCACGTATCCACACGGTGGGCTGGATTCCAGACGGGGATGGGAGGGTGCATGAATACACGCCTTTGTGTGTGTGGGAATACACGCCTCTGTGTGTGTGAATACACGCCTTTGTGTGTGCATGAATACACGCCTCTGTATGTGTGCGTGAATACACACTTCTGTGTGTGGGAATACACACCAATGTGCGTGCCTGTGAATACATGCCTCTGCGTGTGCATGTGTGTGAACACACACCTCTGTGTGTGTGAATACACACTGATGTGTGTGAATTCATGCCTTGGTGTGTGTGTGAATACACACCTCTGTGTGTGCATGTGTGTGAATACACACCTCTGTGTATGCATGTGCATGAATACATGCCTATGTGTGCACGTGTGCGTGAATACACACCTCTGTGCAAGCATGCAAACATGCCTCTGTGTGTGCGTGTGCATGAATACACACCTATGTGTGTGCATGAATACCCAGCTGTGTGTGCATGTGCATGAATACATGCCTCTGTGTGTGCATGTGTGTGTGAATACACGCCTTGGTGTGTGCGTGAATACACACCTCTGTGCATTTGTGTGTGAATACATGCCTCTGTGTGTTCATGAATACACACCCATGTGTGTGCACTCATGTGAATACACACCTCTGTGTGCGTGCACATGAACACACACCTCTGTGTGTGCATGTGCGTGAATACTCATCTTTCTGTGTGTGTATGCATGTGTGGGTGCATGAATACATGCCTGTGTGTGAGTGGGGGGGTGTATGAAGACACACCTGGGTGTGTGTTTGTGTGTGCACATGAAAATGCCCCTCTCTGTGTGTGGGTATGCAAGAAAACGGCCCTGTGTGTGGGGGTGTGCATGGATACATGTCCGTATGTCTGCCTGAACACGCAAGTGGCCATGAACATATCTTGGTGTATGTGTGCCTTTGTAAATCTACCGCAGGCATGTCTGTGTGTGTGTGACTAGAGAGCTGAGTGTGAGTGTGTGTATGTGTTTTTCTGCCTGGGTGTGTATGATCATGCCTCTGTGCACGTGTGTGCAGTAGTCAGTGTTTGGGGGTGGCTATACACCTGGCTGAGTGTGTTTGTGCAGAATTATGTCCGGGGATCGGAGCACAATAGAGTGTTTGTGTTTGCAGGTGTGTATCTGTGTGCAGTGTGTGGGTGTCTCTGATTGTGTCTACAGCAGAGCTTGGCGAGCACTCACTGACTGGCAGAGACATTGCCGGGCACCGTATTTGACAGCCTAGCGAGCAGGTGAACAAACACGATCAAAGCCGCTCACGTCTGCTCGTTTCCTTTGACACGCGCCATGTAGCTGTAATTATTTCAGATGATACTTCCGAGCACAGCGGCGAATGCACCGGGGCATATTTTATACAGCAAGGCAGGCTCAGCCCTGTGTTCTCTCACTACAGCTCCCGCTCCTCGGGACTTTTCCAGCCCCATAACCGTGATAATGATTGTCAAGGCCCTGTGGGCCCATTAGCTCACTAGTCTGACCCTCCTGCCCCTCACAGGCCAGGACGTTCCCCTGCATGCAGGGGAAAATCACCCCCCTGTTCTCCTCCTGTCTGTACAGCCGGGGGTCGCATTCGCCCTTTTGTCCTGGGGGCTCGTGTTGAGCTGTTTGTCCGCTCTGGCCCGAGTCACTGCTTCTCAGGGCACAGCCCCGCTTCCCTGGGTCTGGCCGGATGCCCTGTCCCTACGTGTAGAACGCCACACGGCTAAAACCCCGCTTGGCTTTTCACAGGCCCGGCTTATGCAGCGACCCCGATCGCTCAGTGTGGCCTCGTCGATGTGACGATGTGACGCAGCAGGGAGGGGGGAGTGTTGACCTGGGAATGTGCCCTGGGGACGGGAGACCTGAGAGCCTGTCACCTGAGCCAGGAGGGGGAGGGGGAGGTAACACCTCTGCCCAGGAATGTGGACGGAGGCTGCAGCAGGGAACCTGCTCGGTGGGTTTAGTTTCAGGTTGGGGCTGGGTGGAGGAACACAGGGAACCCCAGGGCTGGGGTCTAAGCTCCCTGCTCCCCCAGAAGGACTTCACTGAGGGGTCCTGGGTGTACCCACAAGCTCTGTTTTGGACTGTGTTCCTGTTGTCCAATAAACCTTCTGTTTTACTGGCTGGCTGAGAGTCTCAGTGAATCCCAGGAAGAGGGGTGCAGGGCCTGGACTCCCCCACACTCCGTGACAGTCACCGTTTATAGCTCCACCAATCTGTGTGCCCGCTACACGTTTTACCAGCAGGGATTTTATATTTACTGCCCGGATCGGGGCGGGGGAGATGTTGAAAAGCGTCAGGCCTAGGATGGAGCTTGGCGGCCTCCCGCTAGGACCCCATCCGATGAGGATTCCCCTTTCGAGAGCTCCCGTAGCCAGCCCTGAACCGGCTCCCGCGGGCTCCGGTGATATTGCAGAGCAAGCGCTCGCTCTTTAATCAGACTATCCGTGTCCTCGAGCTCTCACAGCGCTGCGGCGGGGCGGGCCCAGGCTGCCGCGCTCTCCGCAGGGCTGTGGCTGAGGATTAGCAGCGTGGGAATGAAGGCGTTTCTGCTCGGTGTTTGTGTGCACATAGACACCTCTTCCTGCAGGGCTGGCGGGGGGGGGGGGGGGTGCCCTGCTGGCTCTGTGTGTGTGTGTGTGTCTGTCTGTCTGTCTGTGTCCTGTGTGTGCTTACTCGCTCTGTCTGTGTGTGTGTGAAGGCAGTGTGTGCGTGTGAGGGCAGTGTGTGGGTGTTTCTCAATGCGTATATGTATGAAGGCAGTGTGTGTGTGTGTGTGTCTTTCTCAGCGCATGTGTTTCTGAGTGTGTGTGTGCGCGAGGGCAGTGTGTGTGTTTGTGTTTCAGTGTGTGTGTATGTGAAGGCAGTGTGTGGATGTGAGGGCACTGTGCATGTCACAGGCTCTAAGGAGCGAGGACACTGGCTTTTGGGCTGCATCCCTGTGGCTGGGGGAGGCTAGTCGCAGGGAAGGCGATGGGCCCTGCCCCACGGCTGCCAGCCAGCCCGGCCCAGTCTCTCCCATTGCAGCAGACGTTACTTCCACTGCTCTTATTCCTTGGCACTAAGGTGGGGGAGGAGATGTGGGGCAGAGCCCACGGGGCCCAAAGGGGTGGTGGGAGCCTGAGGCCCACATGCACAGCGTGACCAGCGAGCAGCCCCATTGCACAGGGCCCCACGCCGCCCGCCAGCACCCTCTTGCCCCAGCTGTGCTCATGCCCTCTCCCGGTGCCATGGTGCCCCCATGGCAGAGCCCACCATGGCCCTGCCCTGACTGTGCACACGACGCTCCCCTGGGAGCGTGGCGCCCACCTGCCCACGCTGCTGCTTCCCAGCAGCTGCTGTCTGCCCGCCCCGTGCCCTGGGCTCCTTCCTTGCATGGTTCTCCTGGCGCGGGGCCTGTCCAGCCAATGGTGCCCAGCTGGGCCGATACTCCCGGCTGGCCTGCAGCGTGGCTCTCCCGGGCGTTTGGTGGGCAATGGCAGCGCCTCCCTTGGCTCTCCCCTCCCTCGTCAATGGGTCGCGCCACAGGGCGGGGTGCTGCTTTCCGGGGGCTCTGGGCCCCTCCCTCCGCCCTGCGGGGCCCTCGGCATCCCCGGCGGGCACGCTGCAGCGGGGGGCCCCGGGACCTGCACGCGATTCCCCCAGCACGGCATCCGCAAATCACTTACCTGCCAGCCCCGGCCCGCGGGAGCCTGGGTTGCCCTGGCAACCGGGGAGGAAATCGATGGCGCCCGCCAGCCAAGCAGAGCGTGCAGGGAGACGGGCAGCGTTTGGGGTGCGGGGCCGCTCGCTGGCCCAGCGGGAACGCGGGGCGGGGGGGCGCACGCGTGATGCGGGGGCAAGTGGGGCCGCTGGGAAGCCTCGCTGATAGCACACGACTGGCAGGGGGCACGGAGTCGCCCGGGTGACCCCGGGACCAATAACAGAGGGTGCAATGGGGCACCGAGGGCTGGGACGTACTGGGGTTTTGTGTCCTCCACCTGAATGGCAAACCTGTGGATGGCGGGGGGCTTGAATGTGCGTATGGGGTGGGGGGCGTCTGTGCACGGTCCTGTGTTTGGGTGTGTTGCATGGGACAGGGGGCTGGGGGGGTGTTTGTGTGCGTGCCGGTGTTTGGGGGTTTGTGTTGCACGTGACAGGGGGCTGTGGGTGGGAGAGGGAGGGGGGTGGGTGCGTGTGCGTGCCGGCGTTTAGGTGAGTGTGTTGCATGCGACAGGGCTGTGGGGCTGTGTGTGGAGGAGGGAGACGCGTGTGCGCTGGCATGCGGAGCGTGTTGCGTGTGCCGGCCAGCACGGGGTGCAGGGCTGGGGCTGAGCGGGGCTCACACTCTCTGACCGGGCCAGGGCTCTTTGAACTGTTCATCTGACAGACGACGCGCAAAGCACGATTTCCACGCCGGCTTAGGGACGATCTGCTCCTGGAGAGACCATCCCGCTGCAGGGTTTGCATCTGCAAAGCTGGATCCACACACTGGCTGACGCCCCTTCCCCCCGGCAGGGCCAGGAGAACACCCTGGGCTCCGCTCTCCAGGGAAGGGAAGGCCAGGCAAGCAAAGGGGTGCAGGGACTTGCTCAAGGCCCTGGAGCCGGTGTCTGAGCTGGGCCTGGAGCTGCCACAGCCTGGCCCAGACCCCTCCTCTGCCACTCCGGGAGGGGAGGGAACACGTGTTTGTGTTTGCAGGTGCGTATCTGTGTGCGGTGTGGGGGTGTCTCTGATTGTGTCTACACCAGAGTCTGGCGAGCGCCACCCAACGGAGGAGCAGCGTGAAGGGTTGGGGCTGCCCAGGCCCCGGGAAAGGGTCAGAGGAGAGCTGAGGGGATTCTCCATGGCTGATCTCTGTTTGTCCCATCCTCCCCTGAGCGCCTCTTTCAGGCCAGAGCCACAACCACACCGAGGGCAGGACCTGGGCACTTTCTACAAGAATCTGGGTATAAACCCGAGTCAGAGCCTAACACGGATCAGTCGATTCCCCACCACTCTCCCTTACCCCTCCCTGGAGCTTCAGCTGGACAAGGAATTCTTCGTCACCTCCTGTCCCACTCTGTGGTGCTGGGTTGCTGAGCGCTGTTAAACAGCTGCTGCGCCCTGCCCCAGAGGTGGCTGCATTTCCGAGCTGGGTGCGTGAGTCTTGTGCAGCGTTGGTGTGCGCTGTTAAACAGCTGCTGCGCCCTGCCCCAGAGGTGGCTGCATTTCCGAGCTGGGTGCGTGAGTCTTGTAGAGGCAGCTGCCATGGCGCACCCCAGAAGAGGCTGGCTTTTGGTGAGGGGAAGGGCTGGGAGCTGTTGGCCGGTAGCCGCGAGGCAGGCTGCCCCTGAACCCCCCACCCCCTCTTTCCTGCCAGCAGAGCCATGGGGGTGCTGATGTCCCGGCGCCAGACGGTGGAGCAGGTGCAGAAGGTCAGCCTGGCCGTCTCCGCTTTCAAGGACGGGCTGCGGGAGCGGCCCTCCACCAAGCGCAAGGCGGAGGCGTGGGGCGGGCGGCGGGGGACACTGGAGCACGTGGTGCAGGAGGTGCAGGAGGAGGAGGAGGAGAGGCCGGAGGCCGCTGGCCCCTCGCAGACGCAGCGGGAGGAGAGCCATGCCAACCGGGCGGCCTGGGAACGGCTGCGGGACGGACGGGGCGTGGAGCCAGAGGAGTTCGACCGCGCCAACCGCTTCACACCGCCGGCCTTCGTCCGGCCCACGCGCGAGCTGCACGATGACGAGCCGCTGGAGATCAGCCTGGAGCAACGGGAGCAGGTGAGTGCTGGGGGGCGCCGGGCATGGAGATGGGGGGCACCGGTCATGGAGACGGGGGAGCCCAGGTGGACACTTTAGAGGAGCCAGCGTCACCTGCTCTCCCCGTCACTCCCCAGACTGGGGCAGGCACCAGCAGCCAGCGAGTGGGAAGGGGCAGGGGGCTCCCAGAGCTTGGGGCTGGCAGACGGACCCGCTGCTCCAGGGCAGGTCACATCCCCTCGTCCTGGGCGCCAGGGCCCAGCGGGGGACCATGCCGAAGTGGGCGATGCCGCGGGTGCTGCTGAAAACCCCCGGCTGCCCCTCGGTGAGGGGAGACCGTCTGGGTGCTGCAGGCCCCATGGCACAAGTCACTGCAGCAATCACAGCCACGGGCCATGGGGGGCTTGGCCCCCTCCTGCCTTAACCTTTGACCCTCGGCCACATGCCTGCAGCCTGGGTCAGCTTGGCAGCACATGTGTGGGGGGGGGCCATGGGTCCCCGCTGTGCCCAGGCCTGCGGCCTGGGGGTGTTTGTGCTGCTCTGGATGCCACTGGCCGGTGGGTGCTGGAGAAGGGTCACGTGCACGGGGAGTTGGGGCTCTTGGCCCTAGAGAGGCCTTTATGGTCCCTAGGAGAGGAGCCCAGCCAGCCGTGCCAGCCTGCCCAAGCCGAGCGGAGAGCCAGCGCCCCTCCACCCCGACCCCCCTCTCCCCCAGTCCTGGGCTCCGCCGCGCCGGCTCTGCCAGCGCCCCTCCACCCCGACCCCCCGCTCCCCCAGCCCTGGGCTCCGCCGCGCCGGCTCTGCCAGCGCCCCTCCACCCCGACCCCCCGCTCCCCCAGCCCTGGGCTACGCCGCGCCGGCTCTGCCACGGCCCCTCCACCCCGACCCCCCGCTCCCCCAGCCCTGGGCTCCGCCGTGCCGGCTCTGCCAGGGCCCCTCCACCCCGACCCCCCGCTCCCCCAGCCCTGGGCTCCGCCGCGCCGGCTCTGCCAGGGCCCCTCCACCCCGACCCCCCGCTCCCCCAGCCCTGGGCTCCGCCGCGCCGGCTCTGCCAGGGCCCCTCCACCCCGACCCCCCGCTCCCCCAGCCCTGGGCTCCGCCGCGCCGGCACTGCCAGGCGCCCCTCCACCCCGACCCCCCGCTCCCCCAGTCCTGGGCTCCGCCGCGCCGGCTCTGCCAGGGCCCCTCCACCCCGACCCCCCCGCTCCCCCAGCCCTGGGCTCCGCCGCGCCGGCTCTGCCAGCGCCCCTCCACCCCGACCCCCCGCTCCCCCAGCCCTGGGCTCCGCCGCGCCGGCTCTGCCAGGGCCCCTCCACCCCGACCCCCCGCTCCCCCAGCCCTGGGCTCCGCCGCGCCGGCTCTGCCAGGGCCCCTCCACCCCGACCCCCCGCTCCCCCAGTCCCTGGGCTCCGCCGCGCCGGCTCTGCCAGAGCCCCTCCACCCCGACCCCCCGCTCCCCCAGCCCTGGGCTCCGCCGCGCCGGCTCTGCCAGCGCCCCTCCACCCCGACCCCCCGCTCCCCCAGTCCTGGGCTCCGCCGCGCCGGCTCTGCCAGCGCCCCTCCACCCCGACCCCCGCTCCCCCAGCCCTGGGCTCCGCCGCGCCGGCTCTGCCAGCGCCCCTCCACCCCGACCCCCCGCTCCCCCAGCCCTGGGCTCCGCCGCGCCGGCTCTGCCAGGGCCCCTCCACCCCGACCCCCCGCTCCCCCAGTCCTGGGCTCCGCCGCGCCGGCTCTGCCAGGGCCCCTCCACCCCGACCCCCCGCTCCCCCAGCCCTGGGCTCCGCCGCGCCGGCTCTGCCAGGGCCCCTCCACCCCGACCCCCCGCTCCCCCAGTCCTGGGCTCCGCCGCGCCGGCTCTGCCAGGGCCCCTCCACCCCGACCCCCCGCTCCCCCAGCCCTGGGCTCCGCCGCGCCGGCTCTGCCAGCGCCCCTCCACCCCGACCCCCCGCTCCCCCAGCCCTGGGCTCCGCCGCGCCGGCTCTGCCAGGGCCCCTCCACCCCGACCCCCCCGCTCCCCCAGCCCTGGGCTCCGCCGCGCCGGCTCTGCCAGGGCCCCTCCACCCCGACCCCCCGCTCCCCCAGCCCTGGGCTCCGCCGCGCCGGCTCTGCCAGGGCCCCTCCACCCCGACCCCCCCGCTCCCCCAGCCCTGGGCTCCGCCGCGCCGGCTCTGCCAGGGCCCCTCCACCCCGACCCCCCGCTCCCCCAGCCCTGGGCTCCGCCGCGCCGGCTCTGCCAGGGCCCCTCCACCCCGACCCCCCGCTCCCCCAGCCCTGGCCTACGCCGCGCCGGCTCTGCCAGGGCCCCTCCACCCCGACCCCCCGCTCCCCC